>NC_082610.1:5306427-6506427 GCF_030936135.1 Gavia stellata
GCACTTGAAACTTAATGCAAGTTCTGGCAACTGGAACACATGCAACTTCTTTTTTTTTCCCTATTTATTTATGTTTTTGGCAACTAGAAGATGTGCAACTTCTTTATTTCCCCTATTTATTTTTTTTCTTTCTGGCTTTAGTATCTTAAGGATATAAGCTCTGTCTCTGCTTACGACAACTTACTTCTTCTTTGGACAGAAGGATCTCCGACTTTCACATGCCTAGGTTAAATGTTCTGCTTAAGGGTACTTAAACGTGATTGATAATAGGTCGTCAGAAAACAAATACAAAATCGGAGGCAGTGGCAGAGAAAGGTCAAAGGCAAAGGGCCAGTGGGGGTGAAAGTGGCCAAGTAATAGGGGTGATAGGCAGAGGAGACTGCGTGAATGTGTAGGGGTGTATTCTGGGGAAAACTTTCTATTGGATTGCCTGAAAGTCTTTTCAGCCAGTTCTGCTACCAGACCACAGCTTTGCCTGGACTTTTATAGATGACCCCTGGGTAACATATGTTAGTAGGAAGTATGTTAAATGAATATTATACATCATGCCGTGTTGCACATTGAACACTGTAGAGACATACACACACAAAATTATGTAGTTTTTTTTTCCTTGCAATGCAAGTTCTGCTTAAAGAAACAGTGCAATAGGTAAGTTAAGGTATTACTTGTTACAATTTTTATAAGCATACTATTTTAATTGGGATTCATGATTTTGTGAGGCAAGGTAAGCAGGAATCACGGGCTCGATGCGTTGGAATGGGAGCAGGAACAAAGTCAGATACCGCTGTTTAAATCACAAATCTGCTGGTAGAGAATGAGGATTCTGTGAAAGAGGATTTTTGTCAAGAGAGAACGGACCCTGAAGCCGATACAGACAGCTTCAGGGAAATTACCTGACGCACAGTTCTGCTTCTCAGTATCAAGACATGTAAATTGAACCGTGGTGTTACTTAGGATGTAGAGGCACAAATATGGAATGAGCTAATATCTTTGATTAAAGAAATTACCCACCTTCTGTGAAACCAATACTCCCAATGGGTCTGCCTCTGTGGTAAATACAATTTGTCTAACAAAGCCTTTCTTGGATAATTTGCATTAGCTGGTGCTGAAGTGCTTACCGCTAGTGATTTTTAGTGGCCCAAATACTGTAGAAGTGCTCTGATTACACGGCAATAAACTGTATCTAAATGTCCAAATGAATACAGATGTTCAGCCCCTAGTCTTGCACCTCATCCAAGAAAAAAAACTCCTAGCTCCTAAAAATGAAAGCTTTTTACGGCAAAAACAAAGGCTGTCCGAGAAAGCAACGCAGAAAGCGAGAGTGCAGTTTGCAATTCTGGCATCAAAGAATATGAGTGGAATTGGTTGAAAAAGAATCTTAAAATACACAGAGCATTTGTGTGTGGTCCACAAGATTTAAAGGGCTTTTTTCTTGGCAGTAGTCACTGTTCTTTTTATTGCTTTATCAATAAAATGAGGAATACTTAAATTGATAAGGAAAAGGGAAAAAAAGAATGTTGATACTACCCACAGTAAAAATGATTTTTTTACAAGGCCATTTTATCAAAAACATGCCTTTTAAAGCACTTTTGACTCATTTGTACATGATGAAAAACACGTCTTGTAGACACTAAAGTAGAAACAAATTGGCTGCACTAACAAGTAAATATTCTTGAAAAGAAAAGTCTTGTTCCATGTGTTTGATAAACTCTGAGTAGGAGAGGATTTATGTCTCTGTAGTGTAAGCCAACCTGGGTTTTGCAAGACTGCAGTTCTGATTGTGGGAACATAGAAAGATAGATAAATAGATATTTAGATATATCTCATGGCAACTTTGGAAATAGTTTTAAAAATGTTTCTCCTAACTGCAAGCTGGGACAAGTGCCAGTTTTCCACTGACACTAGGACAGGGCCCATACCAGGCACGGGTGTATTATATACTGTTGGAGATGACACCTTTCAGATGAGAAATACGTAGGTTGCAGCCTGCGGGGTTATTAAAGACCACGTCACACACCCTCCTCCCCCCATGAAGTAAATGAATCGTCCCTACCTAATCACTTCTCAAGTGAAATATTTACTTTGTTGATGCTTTGGGTGACTTGTTCAGGATTTTATCCTGTAGGTGAGTCGCTCTAAGTTCCTTAAGTGAGAGACCCTCTTTGCAGCTCAGATAGCCTCGGGTGCTGATGTGACAGACATGTTGTATGAAAAGTATTTCTCTCAATCCAACTGAGTTTAGTAGGATCAAAGGTGACAGGCAGGAAATCTGTTCATGCTTACATTTTCATAGTGTGAGTTTAATAGCATTGAAAAGTTTCTTAAACTTCCCATGCAGGTTAAGGATTAAACCTTCAGGATTAAACTTTCATGAATCACTTAATAAAAAATTAATAACTTCTTATATACCAGTGAGTTGTTAGCAGTATATGCAAAATGCCTTTTGGAGCTTAGATGTTTTAGTACGGACGTTTTAGTATTTCTTGTTTGTCTTCAAAGAAATTGCTCTTTTTTTTATTCACCTCACATGAAACTTAACTCCATAACCAGAATGGTATTTATAAAATCAATCACATCCTCATTCTCCATTCTCCCCAAACTCACTGAAAGAAAAGAAAAACAAACCCTTATTTGAGTAAAAGTAGAAAAGAATCTAAAAGTCCTTGAAGTCCACTAGGCGTAACATAGTGTTGCAAAGAGGGCAGAATATGGCCTTTATATACGCTAAACTATGCAGCTTTTGTGCTTGCCGTTGCAGAGAAGTATACAAAGAATGGGTACGTGAAGGCTGTAATGATCTGAGGTTTGGCATCTGGGATGGCGAGTTCAGTTGTCCCCACTTCTATGATGTAGCAAAATCCTTCTGGCCCAGAACTTGATGTAAGTTGAGATAAAACTACCTCTGCCTTCCTAAGGTTTGGCTTTTGCCCTACAGTCCACGTTTTCTAAGTATAGAATCCAGTAGCGACAGGAACAGAGGGAGAAGAGGTGCAAGAGAAGGGCAAGGTCAGGAAGAGAAAGGAATGGGGATAAACATGAAGCTTCCGCATTGCTTCAGTTTTAAATTAAACTCTGCAATCCCTGCTTTCTCACCCCTAAGTTTTCCATCTCGCTCCCAAGGCGAGTTTATTTGAACCTAGTCCCTCACACGTTAAAGAGGTGTCAAGGACCTACTTCTCCTAACCGCCTATTAGCGAAGAAGAACTGAGCTCTGCTGGGCCTCCTTTCCTCTGGAAGAAAAAGTGATGGATGTGGGTACACAAACAAATGCATGCATGCCTTCTGCATCCTGCTTTGTCAGCACTTGGCTCACTAATACAGCTCCTGGTGACCTCAGCGTCCTTCAGTCAAGACCAAGGAAAGCTGTGAAATACAGAACCGAAAGTTTGTTGTTTTTTTTTTTTTTTTTTCAATTGTGCATGCTGTAACGCAGGAGAAGTTACTGGTACAACAAGAGATTAGATACAAAATTTTTTGTGTTGGTTCATTACGTTATTACAACTTTTTTAAAAGAAAGGAACTGCAGAAAATAGATGAAGAACATTTCTCTCTTATCTGTGATTGATTTTTGTGTGATACCGAGAAACGGCAAGAGCAATAGCTGGCCCTTAGAGAAGAATCTCTTTTGACTTAGAGATACCGAAATACATTGTGTTCGGTACCATTCTTTTCAGGGCCGCTCCAAGCCTTAGAAGAATTGCCACTTTTGCAGTCAAATCCAAGTAACATCTGCTCTATGCAACCAGTCAATATTGTGGAAAAGTTCAAAGAATGAAGATCATTAGTAGTGTCAGCTTTACAACCAGAAGGTAATGGCATTAAAGTGAGCAAGTATAATACCCAACAATACCAGGCTCATTAACCAGTGATTTATCATGATGAAAAGACCTGTTTAACCTTTAGTCTTCACATGCTTTCTGTTTTTAACAAAAAGACCTATTATTTCTAGTTGTCAAGTGATAATTTGTGGGTTGTTAAAGGGATGTATTAAATTATACTTTAAACGATTATACACAATTGCGCAAATATTGTATTTGCAATGGGATAAGTTGAAGCTAATATGATTTTTTTCCCTCCCTCCTTTTAATTTTGTTCATCCATTTGGAAAGTAAAATGAAGGCATTTTTTTGTATATATTAAGGATACCAGTATGTGACTTTTAAGCAAGTTAAATCGAATTTGATGTGTGCAGCAAATGGAAAATGTTGTTTCACAGAAGCAGCAAAATCCACATAAAATATTTTGAGGGTTGTATATACCAGTGCAGAAAGCTTGTTCTTGCCTCTGAATAAACAGGTGCACATAGCTGCCTGTCCTGTAAAACTATGTTTCTTTTATCCATATGCTGCCATGTTTCATTAATTGAATTCAATTTTTCTTGGAAAGGGAGCACTGTTGATTCTAGACAGCTTTTGACTGTTGCCATGTGACCTTGTCTACAGTAGATCAGCCAACACAACTTATTCTGACCTACGATATCTGTGCCTTGCCAGCAATAAACCTCTCTGAAAACATCAGTTCTGTCAAATTGTGCCAAACTGTGATTGTGATGTAGACAAACATCCATTGAGGATCGGAATGACCATGAGACTCATTTCAGATATAATTAGATCGTTTGTGATCCAATTCAGATTTGCATTGCAGGTCACTAGGAGCACCATGTCACCTCCTCTCTAGTTTCACATTTCTTCTATCTACCTCTTTGGTTCTCTGCCTATCCTTAGTATAACAAAAGGATAAATTTATAACTGATTCGGTAGTTCTCCAAGTATTTCTGTAGACAAAGAGATTCTAGACACACAAACTAACCTGCAGGAGCAGATACAATAGGATGATTGCGGACCTCACACCTGCTTTTTACTTTTGAATGTCATACGTTCATATGTATTGACATTTCACATACAAATTTGAGAAAAGCTAGTCAGCATTTAAGAAGTTAGTAGGAACAAAACAATATTGTTAAACATGGTAGTAGAGAGATCATATACCATATTCAAAATGAACAGTCTGGAGGGATTTTCTAATTTCTTTGTAGATTTTGTGATTTTACAGTTGGAAGGTAGATCGATAACTTACAGATAATTCAGTACTTGCGACAGAGTTCTTCTGAAGTAGGTACACAATTGTAAAACCTTTGAAATGAAGAGCGATGTAAGACATTTCCTTTCCCTCAAGCTTTATTAACATAGATTTTCATGTCTTATTGAGAAAATGGCTAGGTACACTTGTTAAATTACAGAGACTCTGAATCTATAGATGTCTGTAGATACCTTCTTTTTCTGCTTACCTACCATACTAAAACTTTTATCTCTGTTTCCTGCTGGGAAAGTGTTATACGAATTTTTGGGAAAACACTGAGAATGTTTCATTCTTGGTGACACTGATCCTCATCTCCGTGGTGATCATTTCTAGGCCTAGATAAACTTTTTTGGGATGTACTACTATCCACCAATCTTGCTGTCTTGGTTGTCAAGAAAATATTTTAAATTCTTGCTGCATTTGAGAAAAAATTTGAACTGAAAATAAGCCATAACGATTCCATTTTATCCAGCGTTGTAGTAATAGCATATTTGTTTGTAGTGCATAATATGTAATATGAGACACTGGCAATCATACAGCATCCGTGCCATCATATATCCTGGGGGTTTTAGTGCTTTCTGTGGAAGCTCTTCAGGTCCTTTCAAGAGAGGGAAGGATTGAAACCATGTCTTCAGAGTGAGTGACCTAACCGCTGGGTTTCTGAAGGGACATAACATCAGTCAGGATTTCTCTGAACATACTCTTTCTCCTTCCTGTTTTCCTGCTTTTTTTTTTTTAAACATATGCTTCATTCCAAAGCATAGCATTTAGCTCTGAATGTTTTTTGATATTTTTATGCTTTATTTTTTGATCAGGAAGCTAAAAAACCCCAGAAATCTGACCTGTACTCTTTACATCAGTTGAACTGAAAAGTCAGTTACCGGCATATTTCAGAGGAACTGGCTCCTAACAGAAAACAGTGCTACTAATGCTATTAAAATAGCATTAATTCTCAGTATTTTCCCAGTGATCTAGTAACAAACGTGGATCCTTCCCTCTTTGGGCAACAGCCAGTGATTTCTGTGTTGCTGCTGGACTCGGCAGTTTGTGTGAAATTCAGGCCTTGTAGAAATTCTGCCGTTGGCTCCTATAGGAGCAGGGTCTCGGCTTTTGTCTTTCCAGTGCAGTCTGATGGGGGCAGGAAGACAGACAGGGTAGGAAGACAGACAAGTCTCTGAAGGAAAGAAAAGAGAAGCAACTTTTACATTATTTTTTTCTGTACAGTTATAAGATTTGAGCGATTGACTGCAAGACCCTTAAGAAAGGGAAAGGATCTCTATCTCTTGGTTTGCAACTTTGCCTGAAATAGAACTTTCAATACATTTTTGCCTGTGGAGAAAAGGTTATGGTGCAAAATGCGAATATGCACAAACTTGCCATTTTCCTTTGAAAATGTGGAAAACACCCAAATCTTGTGTTTGGCTTTGAAAAATTTGTGACAGATCTGGTTTGTGAATTCTCGCAGGGAGGGGGAAAAAAGCAAATGAGAAGAATTTGGTAGGTTCAGGGTTTGTATGCAACTATTTGTAGCACTCCAGTGGTGGTGGTAATTAGTTTCCCAGCTGTAACAAATACTTGCTCTTTCTGCGTTCTGTTTTGTGAGTTCCTGAATGTTCTGTCTCTTATGGACCAGACTTTTTCAGGGTATGTTATCTGAGAGATAACCCACGTGTACAAGTGATTTCCTACATCTGTGTCGAAATATGCACCTCTGAATGCTGTGAGGAAATATGGTGGATGAGGTCAGAAGCAGCACGGTGCCTGTAGTAGGGTTGCTCGGAAACTGGAATGTGGTTGAAGCTTCATCTGGACTTTTCTTTGGGGATGTCTAACCAGTTAGATGGATTTATAATAATTTTGCAAAACTGAGAAGTGGATATTCTATTCTTATTGAGAAAAAAACACGTAAGAGTTGATTTTATTTGGTTGTTTCCAGTCTTACTTGCTCTAATAAACCAAAATTGTACCACAAACCATAGTAAAGGCAAATGAGTAAAAGACCCCAAGAAAATGAAAAAGATGGGTGTATTTGAAAGATACGTTGTGCAACTGCTTTCAAAGAGAGCTTAAAAGCAGCACGGAAATACAGAGCGAGCGAGCTCAGCGGCTTGGCACATCGTGTAGTGTATATCTACATACACATTAAAATGCGCTCCGTCTCAGAACGGGCTTTCTCCACTCCCTCTACCCTGCTCCCCCCCGCCCCCATTCTGCACTGCCTAACAAAAGATTTTCAACAAAAGAAATTCTTCCTGGTTTGTAAAACAGTTGTGTAAAACTTGGACTGTAAAGCCACAGTTGACTGCTTTAATGTGGAACAGTTGGGAGGGTGGGGAATCGCTGGCAGGTTGGGACAGGACACAGCAATGGTGCCCCTATTCTGTCGAGGGTCTACTTAGTCACACCACCTGCTCCCCCTATTCTTTCACAGGCAAACCAGTCATGACAGTATGAACAGACGGATGTTTAGCCTCAATACCTTGGACACACGGCACCAGACGGAGCAAGGGGAGTTAAGAAAAGATAAATTAAGTGATCAATAAAGATAAGGGACCTGTTTAGCAGTAAATGGTGGGGACAGAGCAGACAGGACAAGGGGTGAACGTGTGTTAAATAATGCAAGTATGTGTTCAGCTAAACTCAAACTTTTCAAATCCATGTATTGTTCCCCAAAAAGCCTTTTTTCTCCAGCGTTGGTTAATTGTGTTTTAGGTAGGTGTAAGTGTCTGTAGGCACATACGGGCTCCCCAGTATAAGTCCCTTCAGAGTCAGCTGTGCTGTTTGGTACTTGGCTGGAGTGCGAGTAAGGGGAAGAGGAAGGGGTCTGTGTCCGGAGTTGAGTCAGTGACCTATTTGCACCTCCCACCTTTGCGATATAAGGGAAGTATAGTAAGGAGCAACCAAGTTCTGACAGAGAATAAGTAACAGTGCTTTGACAGCTGATCAACAGTTAAGTGATACAAAACCTTGGGCTTATTTTAACAGGCTATCACACCCTTTGTCTCAAGGGCACTCTTCTTGTTCCGTCCCTCTGCTTAGCATAGCAAAGCTCATGACTTCAGGCTTAGATTACTGCAGTTTAATAAGAAGATAGAAAAATCAACCTACAGTCTGGCTTCACCTTCAGTGTAAAAAAGCTCGCAGTTGAGTAGCTGCAGAAAAATTGTGTAGTTTCACGTACCAGCACTCTCCACCACAAAGAAGGCTCTTCCACCTGTTGACAGTTACAAAAGAAGATACTGATGTAAACAATCATGTGCAGCCCAAATGACAGTTGTTTTTTCATATGAGTATGTCTCTTGCTCTCCTCTAACGCCCAAAAAAGGAGGTACTTTTCTCTCTGGAAGATTCAGGCTTGAGGCAATTAAACCCATTACTGTGATATAAGTGATAGTGTGTCTTACTGCGCCTCAACTGCTCCGTGGTAGCAGCATACAAGGGAGAAGCTACTTGGCGTTTAGGTCCAGCTACCCTGGAGTAAGTGTAGGCATAGAGGAAGGTGAGATGATGCATTGTAAATCTCTAATTTTGCTTGCCTTGAGGCACTTTGGTCATATGCTCAGGCCACCAGTATCACCCGCTCATTAGGGAAATTGCACTTTAAGTACGACTAATCTTAGAATGGAATAGTTCCGTTGGAAAGGACCTACAACAATCATGTAGTCCAACTGCCTAAGTGTCAGCAAGCAATATGCTCAGTGGACTAGGACCCTCAGCTCTCACATTACGGTTATAAAACCAAATAATGAAATGACTTACCTGTTCCAGTCCATTAAGTTGATTAACCTTCTTTTCCGCTTGTTGTTGTCCCAATATGATTAAAGACATTGTAATTCTGTTCAAATGGATAATCGCCAGACCCCATTAGACAGACTCTTCTGATTGCACTTCATCTAGCAGATCATATAGGTCCCATGGCTTCAGCTCCCATCCTTTCCATTATTTTGTTTGTGTACTTGTTGTGTAATGCTAAAACAATGATGCTGTACAATGAATAGTGAAATGCTCTGAGTTTTTAAGGTGTCACTCACCAAAATATCCCAGGATGTGAAAACTGAATTGTAGTGGTGCAATGGGGCATAAAATCTGTTTCTGTGTTATAAATGTATAGAAAAGTCTATTCCTTTTCACCAGGCAGAAGAAAATGCAGACCCCTAGAAGTCACTGGTAGGTAGACTAAAGGGACAGGAAGAAACAGTTGACTCAAAAAGAAGGATTTAATCAGACTTGGTGATGACTTGTAAGTGCAGCTGAGCCTCAGCTGTTCTCTCTGGTGTCATCCTGAACTGACACTTAGATTTTCCTTTTAGAGTTGAAATGATTCTTACTGAGTGTCCTCCACAGCTGATCCTGCACAGCTGTGGGGACTTGGGCAGTGGGAACCTGTTTTCTGAGGGGAGAGGGGCCGGCACAGCTGCATGGAGACAGCTGTTACGGTCGGGTGGTTCTCATCACTGTGAAGATGGAGATGCCCTCCACAAACCATCCCAGCATTTCACGTTGCAACATATGCCTCCAGCCACCCTGCCCGTTGCACAGCAAACCATTAATGAAACAACCCACAGGTCTGTGGCAATACTGGCTAGCTCAGTTTGGGAAGCTTCCTACGCTCCAGGTCGTGCCATTGCAGCCTTTCTCTGATGGCCACATCAGGCAACGTAGGCTCCAATGAGAGCGCGCTGTTTAAAGGCCCTGCATGGTGCAGGATCCCTTTAATTTTGCCATACGCAGGTTTTATTGATTATGAGAATTCCAGGATAAGGATGGAAAATGAGGGTAACCTGGAGAATGAGCCTCCCGCCCATTTTAGACGTGAGCCACAGGACACTGCAGGGATACCTGGTTATATGCAATAGTGATGGAAAGCCAGAAAAATGCTTGGAATTACTCCAACGCCTGTGAGAGTTAACGGTTCTGGACCAATGTCCTTGATGCTGGTCCTTTGTCGTTATGCAGCTAAACTTTTTTTTTTTCCTCCTTAATGAGACAGTGGAGCTTTCTTCCAACGTGTGTTTCTTGGCTGCCCAGAATCCCAGGGCTCAGCTGGGCTTTGGAGACCTGCCTAGGTTGGAGTTCGTATTTCCACACTTGTATTTTTAATGGTCTTTTTTTGCAGGGTGGCGGTGGTGCTAAAGAAGAAGAAGGTATGAAATAAAGAGAGTGGGGTGTGAGGGATATGAATGGCTTCTTGCAGCGTTGTTAAACCCCAGTGCCATGTCACAGTAGTGCTTGAAAATGGGATGATGACACTGACTAGAAACAAAATAAATTGCCAAAACTGTCAGAAATTAAAAATATTAGCAAATAACTTGACGCAAAATGTTTCCAGTCTTAAAAATTATTTCGGTCCTTGTACACAAAGGTTTGAAGTGAGGAGAAATACAACCCCCTGCCCTCATTCTGTACTTTATTCTGTCCTGATTCGTAAGGAACGTAATCTTTGGCAAAACCCAGGCTCATAAATTTCTAAAACAAGATTTCTTTTGCACTGTTGGGATGAATTAAATGGACAAATAGACAACAGCTCTGTGTGAGTTAGGGTCTTCTCCTGATTTCAGAATTGGGCCTTGTTAAGTATAAGCATGCAATGAGGATTTTTTTGGTTCTCTTTCAAATCAGTAGCAGTGTTGGGATGTCTGCATGCATGCTAAATAAAAGTGATGGGAAAATGTTTCATGCAGGTGGTACAACGACAGTGCTGTAATGAACGTGGGCCGGCTGAACACTGCTGTTTTATGAGGACCTGATCCTTGTGGGTACAGAGCGATTCCAGCAGCAGGCAACTGCTGTCTGCTTTGTGCAAAGAGAACGTAATCTAACCACATACCCACAAACTCCATAAAACAGATCCCTGGTTTGGTAATTACCTTGATACATTCTGTGATTAATGATTTGCATCTGTGGGATTATCATTCATGAGCCTGGCAATAAAGCTGTTTATTTTTATGAGATATTTTATAACTCAAACTCCAAGAATGGCACGGTACATTAGTGTTGGTACATCAGCTAAATGTGCACGCAGCATCATAAGATGATTCAAACAAACAACTGGGAGCATTATTATGTGCTCTGGAATTTACCACAGTGCAGCCACAGCGTGATTCATTTGGCAGCCTTCTCCTGCAGCTTACTGCAGTCATTTTAGAAGACTCTGAGTCTTTTTCCACATAAAGTGAGTTTGACAGTAAGATGTATCTCACGAATAAAGTGTGTGATCCTTAATAATGATGAGAATAAGCTACCCCAAAATTATCGCGAATTCTTAACAAAAAATGTTGGGTTGAAGAGGGGCTGAACTTCCTTCAGTCCGGGACACAAAGAACACCCTTGCTTTCCCCAAAGTCGTTTCATTAATTTAAATAGTTTGTTTTCCTGAACTCCATGAAGTGTGCATTCTGGATTTCAGTTTTTATTTTCTGGCAAGGCACAGCCGTAGGGGGGCCTGAGGGCTTTCCTCCAGTGAGAGGACTACGGGACACCTTGCTCTCTGTCCTCTGCAGCGAGCGCTCTGTTCCTTAGGCTATTTCTGAAGCTATCAAGTACTTTTGTATTAATCTCTCTTGCTAGAGCTCTCTGTATCTTTCACAGCCTGAAATAATTCTTCTGAAATTCTTCTATTCTCTAGTACCTCACTTAGAAACATAGAACAGCCCAGGTTGGAAGGGACCTTAAAAGATCCTCTGGTCCAACCTTTCATGGGAAAGGAAGCCTAGATGAGATTATCTAGCACCCTCTCCAAACGCATCATGAAACCTCCAGCGATGGGGACTCTAGCACGTCCCTGGGGAGCTTGTTCCAGTGAATGATTGATCTTACTGTAAAAAATGTCTTCTGTTGACATGAAATGTCTCCCGGTGCAACTTGTGCCCATTGCTCTTTGTCTTCCCCCTGTGGCTCCTTGTGAAGAGAGTGCAAGTGCTCCAGTGTTCTTAGTGAGTTGGATCAAGGCACTGATCCATGGAAATCTAAACAAACCCTAGCCCTCAAATCCTCAGATTTCGTTAGAGCTGGATTGGTTCCTTGATCCAGCTGGACACATAAGTGCAAGTGCCAGAAGCTGAAGGAGTGCAATTCAAGGAGTGAATTGGCGTGAAAGCTGAAGTGAACTGCGGTTAGTTGGTTTGTCCGTGGTGAGCTCTGCTGGCTTTCTGTGGTTACTTGAGGGCTCAGTCATAATGGTTGTGGAGCTCTTTCGCCTGTCCAAATCCAAATTCTCAGAAGACATGTCATCTAAGCTGTAGTCATCATCTTTGTCTGAAAGGTGGATCCACTGGAATAGAAATCTCATGATCCAAGGCTGGAGGAGCCTAGGCCGTGGGACTAGGAGACACAGAAGTGGAGGCCATGCGGAATGAGGAAAAGGACCCAAGACCACAGGCTGTGGGACGTGATCTCACAGGAGCCAAGGCCACGGGAAGTGGAAGCTTAGGGACCAGAGGCCACAGGAGTGGAGGCCATGGGACTGAGTGCCACAGGATCAGAGGCCATGGAGATGGAGGACACATGAGTCGAGGTACTGGGAGTGGAGACCATGGGACGGGTGGCCACAGGACCAAATTCCACAGGAGTGGAAGACATGAGACCAGAGACCACAGAATGGGAGAACACAGGACTGAAGGCTATGAGTAGGGGCCATGGTACATCTACCTGATGTTTTGTATTCTGCAGTATAATCAGCTATAATTTAAGAGGTTACATTACATCACTAAGAGCTATATAATAATACCAGGTGTGATTTTGTAGGCAACACTTTCTAAAAACATGGGTGCTTATTTCATGCTCTCTCTTTTTGTCTAATCTAGTAAGACTTATTAGCAAGCTAACATTCTGACTGGCTTGTTTACAACATCACTTCTCTTGCACTGAGATATTTAGACAGTAATTTGTAGTGAATGGTGTAAATATAGCTGGGTGTTCGCTCTTATATGAAGAAATGAGCCATTCAAAAGCCCCAAGTGAATTCTATGAATTCCTAAATTAATTCCTACTTCAATACAGGAGCTTCAATCTGGAAGGGCTAACTCGAACCACAGAAACTGGCTGTCATAGGAAACCCTGTTTTGTCATCTCTTCTGGTTTTGCAGCAGACATACGATGTGTCTGACTCTCCAGCGTTGCCAGGGCTGGCACTCATAGCCCAACTGACTCAAGAAGTATTTACCTTTTCCGTGCCCCCTCTGTTCTGGCAGTGAATCTGTTTGTTGGGGCTATGTTCTAAACCCAAACACTAAAATAATCTGAATTAGAAGGAGACTTTGCTTGGGGGAATGAGGTGTAGCATGGGAACTTCTGATGCCCCCTTCCCTTTTGAAGCTGGGACCTTACGGGGTTTCACCAGCAGAGGCATAGAGCAGAGCACACAAGGAGCTGTTGAAACACCTACAGCTCACCCCAGCACAGCCTCATTCCTTTTTGTCACTAGCCCTGGCTGAACCTGAATTTCTGGAAACATAATATTTAGACAAATGTGTGTTGTCCTCTCAGCAGCGGTTTGGCAACTGGTGCTGTATCATTAATCATTCATACAGCACGGCGGTGACCTGATTTCTCACAGCCGTGAGGTCAGGTTAGGTGTTGCAGGTAGCATTACCCTGCAGACAAAACCAGCGTTGTCAGAGCTGCTGCAGAGGGCTCAGCTCCTGCAAGAAGGAGAGAAAGAAGAAAGGAGATGGGGGTTTTGTCATCACGAGAGGAAAGTGATTGCTTGCACAAGCTGGTGGTACCTTGCGTAGCTTCCTGAAATTCCCATGAGGTCAAACATAGTCTGCCTGAATTCTCTGTTCTCTGCAGGGATGTGTGGCCGCCATAAATGAGAAGTGGGTAAAGACATGGGGATTTGCTTGTTTCTAATGGCAGATGGGGTGTACTTAAAATGGGGAGTAGACAGGGCACTACTGTGATACCTTCTAGAGATACCTAGGTGTAGATGCTTCTTAAATAGTGTAAGTCCAAAATTTTTTTGTGTGTGTGAAAAATAGGAAAATATTTTGGATGTAGATTTTTATTGGGTCTCTTGGCTGCTATCAATGCTGTTTTAAATGAGAAACAGGCAGAGCAGGAGTCCTTGTTTATAGCTCAAGCCTGCAGCACAGAGAAGGAATACTGTACACGATGCCGTTGTCACCCGCCAGAAGCAGTGGAGGTCAGTAAGTGCAGAAACTCAACTCCTTGTACTCTGTGAATCTTCAACTGTCAGCATTGTATCTCGCGCCATCCAGTTTAAGAGCACTCGAATCCAAGGATTCGACTCAGCTGTAGGAATATGAGGCTCCGCAGTCTCTGTGTTGTGCTGTCTCCCAAAGGTGACAGAGCCCACGCGCCCCCAGTTTACATCGCTCTCCAGAGAACCCTTCCGGTGCTTGGGGCTGGGTATGTTCCTGGGGAAAAAAGCTGTAGTTCCTGTCTGGATTTCAGGGGCTCCAGCAGCCGGGCAGGTTGGTTGTGCTTGTCCTTGTCCTCTAATGGCCTGAGAGAAAGAACATGCAAAGCTACTTTTGATGTGTATCTTCTCACACCCCTGAGCTGCCTCATCAGGTCAGCTCACAGCCTGCTGCAAGCATTAATGAAGTCTATATAATTCAGGTCTGGAGTTATGCCATAAACGTCGGTCCGTCCCTAATGTAAGCATTCCCCTTTGCATCTAATTAGAAACACAGATTCATCTTCTTGCTTTGTAAAATTCAGATGAAAGGCAATAAATGATCATAGCATCATTAAAATGCAAGTAACTATATTGACCGTATGTGGAGTCAGTAATGCAGATTCAATCACTGCTTAATAAATAGGGTCTGTGTCATTATAGGTTTATGCTGATAAAACTGTTCCAATGAAAAAATCTTGGAGTAGCGCAAGGACAAATCACACGTTATTCCTTAACGTTGCACTGCCACTGTGCATTTGGTTGTTCTAAAATTTATTTATTCATAAAGACAGGGATATTTTCAGTTTTCTCACATCTCTAACTGAAGGAACTTTTAGTTTCTTTTATTTCACAAACAGCTGCCATTGTTTAGGATAAAACCACACAATAAAGAGGCAATATAAAATAGAGATTTTACTACCAGAATTCGGGGAAGTGTAATTAATAGAATGATAGCATTAAGCTTTGGGGACAAAACAGTATTTTAAAAAATCAGAAAAAAATATGCTGCTTGAGGATGTTGCTTCTATTGTTATCATTATATTTGAACAGTCCCGTCTTCTCTGTGCCCCATAGCTTCATTTACGTCATCATTTTTCAAATGTTTAGCTATTCAAATGAAAGCATTCTCCAAATTGTCGCTGAAATGATGTGGCCATGTTAGAATGCCTAAAACATTCTCCTCAAAACCCACTGTGTTGCTAATCAACGTCTGTTGTACATAACTTGTGGCTTCACATCCTGCCAAGACCGTCTTTGGCATCAGGCTTTCCTGAACTGCTTAGTATCTTTTCTTCTTGCGGAAGGTGCGCTGTTGGCACTATGGGAGCGACAACCTTGCAAATTTTTTTTTTTTCTACATCGTTGGTCACACAGAGCGATTACTCCAGCTGTACAAATAATGTAGGAAATGGATTTTTTTGCATTAGAATTATGCAAGCCCAGCAAATACTCTCAACAATTGCTCCTTAAGTCAGTGAAATTTCAAGCCATTCAGTTTTCTTGTAAGGAGCTCACGGCTTCTTTGATGATGAGGTTTGTTAAGCCCAAATGTGGAGAACTAATAAAATAATAAAAAGGCTCCAGAGGTGTTTATAGATTTCAATTATCTCTTGCTTTCTCTCCCAGGATTGGGCTAGGCAGGATTGTGCTGCCCTCAAGTAGTACTTGAGTCTAGGCTGCATTTTATGCTGGCTGTCTCCGAGGTTTCTTCTTTGTGGCTGAATCGCCTTAGCGTGGGTAGTGTACAGAGGTGCTAAGGGCTCGCCTAGACAAAGCAGCCATGCTTCACAAAAGCGAAGAAGCAAAAGGAAGCAAAATTGAATCTCTAGCACCCAGCTCCTGGGCAAACAGACAAAACTAATGGATCCACTCTTGCTCCTCCCATCCAATTACTGTGATCCAGTAGAGAGAATATGGCAACATCGGTTCACACAAACTCTAATACTCTTAATCCCTTCCATACATATAAACCTCACATTCACCACCGTTACTTCATTATCGAGCCACCCAGGCAGCCGGAGTGTCGGAATGGACCCACCGGCTGCAAAAACCTGCCTCCTTCAGGTTTTAATCAGCTAATGAGGGATATGCAAATGACAAGCTTATGGGATTATGCCTTGTCTAACAGCAGTCCTCCCCACAGTGATACAGTACTAATACAGGTGTTAGTAAACTGGTTATTAGGCGCTGGCTAATTTAGGCCCATTCACGCTGGGATTGCACTGGCAGCCCTGCCATTTGTACTGGTGTTTGTGGCCCAGTAGGAGACCTATTAGGGCTGCGGTGGGTCTGACACAAACTCCTCGCCACTAGATATGAAGTTAATAAATCCGGTTGGTTTGGTCTTTAGCCGTACACAACAACCCATGACTGAAATGGGGATTTCCCCCTCCACCCCAGCTCCCTGGGAAATTGCCACCGGAGGGCAAAGGGAGAGTTTAATTAACAGTTACTTAACATTTATATGAACTTTTCACAGACTCTTGAATAAAATGTAAAGCATGGCAATATGATTAACCTATATTTTCTCCTGGTCACAACTAGCCAACTCTCCCTTTCCTGAAAGAACACGCAGCCTAAAAAGTATACGGCGAGAACAAAATACACCGCTTCTGGGGATAAGCGATCTCTCCGGGGCTCTGGCTCTTTCAATGGTTCAGTACAACTTTCTGCTTTTTAATTTTTCTTATTCGGTGATATTTCTTTAAAAAGTTCCTTTACCATGCGAGCAATTCTACATTGCAGTGCTTTTACTCGTCACTTCAGTGGAGAAAAGTGGAGTGACATCCGTAAGGTATTCACAGAGCAGAGCATGTGATGTGAACCATTTGTTAGCTGATACCCCTGCTATTTGGTTGTCTAAAATTTCCTTAAGTTACACTTATTTCATAAAAAGCAAATATTCCATGCACATAAATACATGATACCAAGTCCAAGGCAATTTTCAGTATTTCCCCGAAGGACTTTGGTGCCAGCTTATCCAAGCCTACAGTAGAAATTAAGATAGGATTAACAAATAATTTTCAAGATCTTTGCTTTATGAACAATCAGATGTAGAAGCATAGCTGTTCCCATGTATGGGGGACCCAGAATATAGTAGAAATCCACAAGTACGTAGGTCATCTGAGAAGTGCCCAAATTAAATAGAAGATGCCCACCGATTGACAGCTTTTATCTTCAACAGTCAGCAGAGGAAAGGAGATATTTTAAAGTAAATCTTAGTTTAAGGCCCATTTGAGGATTTTGCCAAAAAAGATGTGATGTTGTGGGGTTTTGTTTTTATTACAATAGTAATACTTCCAATTACTCTTTCCTTCATTTAAACACTACTTAAAATTCAAGGACCTCACTAGAGTGTTGAGCTGTCCTAGGAGAAGCCAGAAATTCAGGGGTGCAGGTAGCCTTTAATGAGTTCAAAGCTTTGATTTCATCTTCAGAATGACTGAGTTGGAATTGTCATCATTATACGTGGGGAGACCGAGACAAAGGTTTAAAGGGTAGAGTGTTCAAAAGTGGGTCCCCAAATGTAAATACGCAAAGCCTCTTAGATTTAATGCATACATACCTATTGTTCATCTGTTTGCTCTGACTGACCCTAACTAAACGTATATCTTTAGAGGAAGGTTCTGTATCTGAACTTTTCTTGTACCTTTCCACTTTAAGGCATTTGAAAATCAGACGTGGGTCCAAAATTTGCAAATTCAGATCAGTGATCAATCTCCTGAACCTAAGGATTCTGGATAAATGAGGCTGGCTCATCTGCTTATATGGCACTTAGATTAAGGTTGCCTTGTTCTCCTGGTCTGTAAACTGGAACCTGAAGTGGCCCGTGGACACTGTCTTGTTCAGGTTGTGCTTGGGACAACCTGTTGCTACGCGTAATGAATTTGCGAATGATACATCGATCTTGTGTAAGCTAAAAAGCACTGACTAACGGATGGCGAAAAACCAGACACAGTGGAAGGGTTTAAATGGAGCACGTATTTTTGGTTTATTTATCGTTCTGTCGCCCTGCTCTTTGTTCACCTCTAAAATAACCTGGAGAAAAGGATAAGGAGAATCTGAATCGCATTGATTACAGCCCAGTGGAATCCTGCCAGCAGAATGTTGTTGTGCTGTTTGTAAATTACAAAGGGATTGCTGTCTATTTATCCTTATGCTTTGTATCTGCATGCTGTTGCTTCAAATATTGAGAAAGTGAGGAAAGTTTATCGAATTTGGACCTGTTCAAAATCCCAGGAGCCAGAATCCCTGAATGTTCACAAAGAACATAAATCGTCAGAAAGATTACAGAATTCCTTAGAACAAAGAAAAAAAAATATTTTTAAAATGGATATTTCAGTGAAACAGCAGCGTCTCCAGATGCTGATGATTCTATTTTAGTTGAGAGCTGAAAAGGTGAAGGATATTGAATTTATGAAGTGCAACAGACTTAAGTGAATGCAAAAGACATGGCCGGAAAAAAGCCTACTTGTACTTGGACAGACCAGATCAGAAATATTGTTAAAACGTTAAAGAAAAATATTTGATTTGATAACAGCATTGGTAATAGTTGCCTTAAGTGGGAGCAAAAGAATTGTTTCTAAGAGTGCAGTTACACAAAAAATTTTCTGTGTGTTTCTTTTTTTAGTTTATTTGTTTGGGGGGGGGGGGGGGTGTTGTTTTGTGGTTTTTGGGGTTTTTTTAACACATGGATGATTACTTCTGGCACTCTGAGGAGAGCGCATACACATCCAAGAAAAAGGTTACTCCTTGATTTGGTCAAGAAAGTATAGCAATATAGTGTTCAAAAATGAATGTGTGTGTGAAAAACTGTCTGTGCTCCAGTAGAGAGAAACACATGGGCTACAAGAATGTATACATGTTGAGGGATGAAACTGTGACAGTAAATATTAAATTAAAATTTAATTAAGTTAAATTAAGAGCCAACCCATGCTGATTTCTGCTGGATGACAAAACAAGCTGCCAGGTGATGCGCTGTCAGCAGCACACCGCTGGCAAAGACGGACAATCTGAGTTTGTGAGGTTCTGAGGCTGGTGCAAGCAAAAGGACCATCAGGCATGAAAGATGAAAGCTGGCCTCTGTGGAAGTCTTTTGCAGAAAAATCCTTTTGACTGTGCTGGGATCAGAATTTCACTCAACGTGATTAAAGGGCAAAATAATTACTGTCACGCAGTGTTTCTTGTTTACTGAATATGTATAGGTCTTTTCAAACGCGAGACCGAGACACTTTGTTATACAAGATGTGACTGAACTCCAGCTTGCTGCTCTATGTGTTCCTCGGCAGGGTCTGTTTTCCACTGTGATTCAGCCCTTCAGGCTTTCCCCACAATCAGACTCCTCAGATCATCTTCACAATCCCACACATAGCAATCGCTTGCAGTAAACAAGTTCGCAATCGTACTTTGCAAACAAACCCGGTACTGGCACTAGGAACTCAGGCAGCTGCCAGTCTTGCACGTCAGAAAAGTAAGTCTTAGAGGTTGGAAGAGAAAGGAGTATATGCCTCAGCTTCTGCCCAGGGACCCTCATCAGTCTAGCAGCAGTTTAATTTGCCAGGTAATGTTCATATGTCTTTTGGAAATGAACCCTTCAAGTGCTAAGCGTCCTTGACTTCCACATACGTTGTAATCAAAGGACTAGTGATACTGCAACTTCAAGAATTCCATTTTATCCTGCTTTATTGCAAACGCTCTTTGAAATCTACTACTTTGGTTCTAAACCAGAAACAGCACAAAGATATTGCCAGGGCTCACAGCAGTTTTAGTTTAAACAGCACCCTGTCCTAGATTTTAGGAAAGTAAGTTTTTCAGCCTGCTGTTTTACTTACACTTTAATAACAAGTCTCTCCTTGGTTGCCCTTGAAGTAATATTTTTTTGCCAATAGAAGCTGGGGGTTAGATGAATCATGCATCTGTTTTCAGGAACTCACTGTGAAACATTTCTTTCCCATATCTGCAGCGTAAATAATAAAGCCCTCCCCCCCTTATAAACAGGACACATAGCTTTTTGAATCGGACTCCCTGAGAGTATCAGTTTGAGTTTCAGATGCTGGGATCTATCTACAGCTGCTGGCTTTACTGGGAGTAATTTTAAAATTGCTTCATGGAAACAGAATACGTATTCATAGAAAAGACAATCCATTTTTACCCTCCTTAACTTTGAGGACAGTCCTCCACCGTGCTAAAGAGAATATGTTATTCCCAGGCTACCAGAATATCTTTAAGAGCTTCTACTTTGTAGGACCATCAGCATAGGGACCTTATGTAGGACCACAAGCAATTGTACATTGCTTAAAGAAATCCTATGTTCTCTAACACAGTGGAATATTTCTGACAAGAAGAGATGCCTAACCAAGAGATGGGGTTAAGATAGCATTCAAGATCCAGACTATGAATCTAGCCTGAGCCCAGCGAGTTTTGTCCTGGACTGCGTCACGATGCGGCCCGTAAGCGGGTGGCAGAGGAGGGTCTGTGGAGCAGCTTACCTGCTCTGGGATCTTCTACACTTCCAGCTACCCCGCTGTGCTCTGGCCTCATCCCACGTTCTGTTTCAACAGAGGGGTTAGAAATACAGTTAATGAGAAGGTGAGACCAAAATATATTGTAGTGTTGATGGTATTTTCTAATATGTACCACCAGAGGGAAGTTGTAACTCTGCATCCTACATTGTAACTTGGTTTATATACGTCTCGCAGCTTCTTTCAGCACCTTCGCTCTTGCGACCTAGATGCAAGATAACTGAAAGTCTGATGACTTTTCTTGTTCAAAGAGAACCTCATGTGGTAGAATAATTGCTTCTTTTTCAAGCAAGTTTCCTTATCTATCTGCAACACTTATATTCTGTATATTTGTTCTAGGTGGTTATTTTCTATTATGTAAAAATGTTATTGCATTTGTCTGCATTACATGGGTTTCTTTTTAGTTACATGCATAAGGCAGGTCTATACCTAGCTTTTCACCTTTCCCAGTGAACGATTTCTGGTCACTCAGGATAACTCTATTAACAGAAAGATCAGTTGTCAAAGACAGCTTATGTCCCCTGTCTAGGGAAAGTAAATACAGCTTCTTTCTTAGGCACTTCTGAATCTTAAATTGTTTGTAACTTTGTCTGGAAAGAATTCTCAGTTTCCTCACTGCTAAACAGGATCAGAAAATGGATAGAAATGCAGCATGAAAAGTAAGTTTGTTTGGATCGTTGTTTAATGAATTATTTGCAAATGCAAAAAGATGTGAGAAAATGACGTCCAAAAGTTACCTTCAGAAAATCCTGAGGTCAAATAGCCTCAATGCTACTCCTTGTGTATCTATCTTTACAATGAGAATTTTAAGCGGATTCCTGCTGCATGGCAGCCCATAGGGTTAAAGGTTAACAACTGGCCAATTCCTTGGACAAGGTGTTATTCAAAATCAGGTACTTAAGACATTTGCTAGAGGACTTAGCCATTATAGCTGTTTGGAATCAGTGCATTTTCTAGCAGGGAAAGTATTTAGGGGAACAAAAAGAGTGCAGAGATAGGGAATTCCAGAAAGCCTGTCACCATATAAACTAAAAACCACCATTAGAAGCTGAGTTTTCTTTACAAAAATCTGACAGTATCCAAATACATTCTGTGGAAATCACGGTTGCTAGAAAGAGATGAGAGCATTCTCCGCAAATACTTTAGCCTGACTCTATTTAAGCTCTGTTTTCAATGTACACACGAGTTTTCTCTTCCCATGTTGTTTTCCTTTGATGTAGTTATGCCTCTCAAGATCGATCTGACTTCTTTTTTAATGCTTGTAAAGTAAGTGGTAATTTTACAGTCAGATCTGAATCAAAGGAAAAAGCTGTTGGAGGCTTCTGGTCTTGCACTGTTTGAAGCAGTTATCTCATCAGGGTTTGGAGTTTACTTGGGGGCATCCTGAAATAATAAAAACTTTCCAAGTTATATTGTCCTATTTTGAAGAAGAGTTTATATTGTAGGTGGCCAGAAATATTCATATTGTTTAAGCAGTGAGTACAGTTGTTGAATCTCCTTTGATTTGGGTTGCAGGGTTTCTTTTCTAATTCTTTTGTGAGTTCCTGGATCTTCTGGGTTTTGGAGCTGTTGGCTGTTATGGACAACACGGCTATCTTCTTCGTTGGATATGAAAATGTCCACAGTGGTTTTGAGCAGGATTTAGAGAAGAAAAAGCAGGCACTTCTGCAGCCTTAAAGGATTAAAATAGTTCTTGGGACTAAAACGTTGTGTGTGTGAGTAAAAGTGAACAAACTGGATTCCAGTAATATGTTTACAAAATATAAATACTGGATTCCACTGCATGGGGGGGGAAGATGTTCATTCCACCTTCTGCTAAATCACTGTTTTGATTCAGGGAGATAAACATGTGGGGTCAGTCCTACTGGCTGCACTTTGGATTTTCTGTGGCAGATCTATGCCACAGTCTCCCGGTGTGTAAAATAGCTTTTAGCTACAAGGCAATTATAATGCTTAAATTAAAGGCATCATGTTTGTAGGGAAGAACAGGAAGCGTTATATTTAGATATATTTGGACAAAAAGCAATACTAGATAGCAACGCAACACAGACATTTTGGAGAACTGAATTTAGAATTAAGTGGATTCTTTGATGTGTTTGCTTTAACGTATACTTTCGTACTTAGAGGAATTTTGAAACCCCAATCAAAACAGCTGTGTCTCTAAACAGAATATAAGAAGAAGATTTGAGCTCAAGCATGATTCAAAGACTAACTAAACAATGATAGCTTTGTGTAGCTTTCAAAGTATTTTAATCTTTTTTTTTTTTTTGTCTCAGACTCTTCTCATTGTGGAAATAAAATTCTCAATATGCATTTCAATGAGACTCTTTTAACCTGCTTATCTCTTCTGACTGCAGATGTGATAAAATTCATAGAATTTTATAGTCTTAGATATGACAGTTGGGGGTTGGTATTGTCCCACTGGACATTAGTCAGTAGCCTTTGGTTCTGTCCGGTTTTGAAACGCATGCTATCCATTTAAAAAAGAATAATACAAGAAAAGCTAGAGTGATTGTTTAAAAAAAAAAAAAGGATTTGTGGGAGCACTGGTAATGATATTTAGCTTCATTTGCTTAAAAATATTTTGCAGAACAGGACATTCAAACAAAGAAACAAAGGAAATGGTAGAGATGGAATTGACCCAAAGTCATAGAGAGAGAGAGAGAGCGAGAGCGCACGCAAACCAGTGCTGGGGCCAGGAAAAATAGTTGGATTTTACAACCTGTAACTTACTCCTTGTCTAACCAGTTATTAGTGGTGTGGAATAAGAACAGTGTGCCCAGTCTAACCAAACACAGCAGAACAAGTAGGGGGAATGTATGTGGACAAAAGATAAAAAGAAACTTCATCTAACAAGTATAAGTTCTTTTAACCTGTGAAATAGGACCCAGGTCTGGATAGTCCAGCTCCCCAAACCTGCATGAAGATTTGGGCTCTATCATCTAAAAGCTTTTTATTTATTCTAATGATCCGTAGTTTGGTTGAGGTTTATCTCGCTTTCTTAAAGCTGAAGAATGACCATCTGGAGGACGAGGAATGAGAAACAGGGTTTTTTAATCTCTTTTTACTACTTGAGTTATGAAGATGGTTTGGTGGGAATTGTAGCCTGTAGTAACAACTGACAAAATCAGGTTAAGCAGAATTTCTTACAGAATGTAGCTAAGATTGTAAAGGGTCTGTTTTTCATCTAATGTAGTGGATGGATGCTCCTGGGTTGATGGTTTTGCTGTTGACTTCAAAGAGCTAACGTGCGTGAAAGAATTTTTACTCAAGTGTTTTTATTCCAGCCTAACTGAGGTTTTAGATAAAGCACAGGAATTACAACAATAGTGCCATCCTCCTAGAGGAGAAGAGATCGCTCCAGGAGAAATCGGGATTGCATCGCTCTTACTTGCCTCGCGATGTATTTTCGTTTCCTATGAGACAGCTAGTTGTCTAGCCTGAGAGTGCGGCTGGAGAAAGGGAAGGCGAAACTGGATTTGCAAAGAGAGCGACGCCTCCTGTTGCCAGCTGCAGGGAAGAGGGAGGTAACACGTTTAGCCCCCAAATGTGTTCGATGATATGGTTGTGTATCATCTAAACACCTATGCCACTGAAGAAATAGATGCCTTCCCAGATGAACAGCTCCCTTCACAAAGTAATGCTATTGCTATTGTATATTTATGGTCATAGACAGGTAAGGTAGAAACAATTTCCTATGTGTAGAAGACAAACTAACAAAAAATAAGAATTATGTCCCTGTTCTCGTCTGAGTGAGATTCAGCTATCACTTGCTTCAACAGAAATCGCTGGGGCTTTAATTTGTGTGAACATCATCTAAGATTCAGGACTTAGCTCTCCTTCAGATCGTCCATGGCAGTCATATATTTATCTTTCAAAAGTGAACGGGAGGAAAAATTCTGTATTGTACCAGCTCTGTCAGGAGCAGTTCTTTTCCGTCATTATAAGGCACAGAGCGTGGCCTTTCTCTTGCTGTCACTTTAATCTAAACAACAAAGAACAAGCCCCACATCCACTTGCAGGGATGATTTCGGCATTATTGGAGCGTATAGCTGTGGAGATAACACATCCAGCCCAAACTTCAACACCACGCAGATGGGCAACCTTGCTTGACATGCAGGTGCTTCTGTGTTTTCTTCTAAACTCCTGTTGATGTTATAAAGTGCTTAAATACCTTAAAATTTGGAGTAGGAGACCAGATCCTCCCAGTCCTAATCTTGTGGTCGTTGTTTTCAAAAGATCGGTTGTGCGAATAAATGGGAGACGTTGTTTGTGGAGCTAGGGCCAAATCCTGAAACGGTTGGGCCAGATACCACGCAACCTGTGCAAGTTCTGTCTCTGAAATCTAGTGGTGACCTCCTTGATCAGCCTGGGCTTCCCCCTGCGTCCTGCCAGCCCTGAGCATACTGTCTTTGCCCAGAAAATAAAATATTTCCAATTTGCTTATTACCAACACTATAATAAAACATTTCTTTAAGACTATCCTTATGAGCAAATGCCTTCATTTTGTATTAAAAGCAGTGAAATGAATGAAGCAAAGTCAGTTTTCACCGGTTGGGTCTTCCAGGTATCTTGCCTTCTTTCTCCATTGTTATTCCACATTACGAGAGGTATTAAATCAAGTTGGTGATTGTTTTTTTTTCCTCCATCAGCTCCCCTGCTCCCTGCTAGAGTTACTAAAATTATGTATTCTTTACTGCTTTCTAAGAAGATTACTAAGCCAGCTGACCCAAACAGCGGTGGCACCAATTAGACATCATTCAAAATTAATAACCACTATAACGATAACAAATCAAAAGATGGATTCTTCTGATGGGAGAATCATTTTAATTAATTTAATCCTTGTTGAAAGATCAGCTGTGCACACTCCTGCTCACCAGTGGGGCCCATTTGTCCCTGTCTGTCCCCGTCACCTAAAGCCAGTGAATATGATCAGTAGCCAGCACTTAGGGAACAATAAGAAACAGATTGTACTGTCAGGCTTCATTAAAGATCATCATTAGTATTCCAATTTGGAAACAGTCAATCTATCCTAACCTTTTACCAATTCTTTTCGGCTGCTTTTGTGAAGTTTGGTTCAGCTGCTAAATGTAAAAATGCTGCGCAGGCTTTTTTAAAAAAGCAAGCTGGATCTCGCTGATGCCTGTCAGGCTGCAGCTTAGGGACAAAGCTCGGGGGAAATACGTGTTATGCAACCGGGCTCTAAATGATATCATGTGCAGCTGCTTATGATCTGAGTATTTATGGGCAATGAAACTTTCTTAAACTTGAAGCTTAACAATGATGAATGGAAATGAAATTGATATGGCACTTTCTTTCATTCCCGCTGTTGAGATTTTTTTTGAGGGGGTCCCAAGGGTGTTTTCGCAGAGCTGGCTCGCTGGCTGGGCTCTCCCGCTCCTCTCCGGCGCAGGCTGCGGAGGGCATTTGGAGCATGTTGATGAGGGAGATGGAATTTGAGATTTGTTTGCAGTTCACTTTATCTTTTCTACTGAGGTCAGATTGCTTAGTTTGTTTTTTCCTGATTCTGGTGGCTGGAAATAGTTATGGACAAATGGATTATAGGATTTTGGGGTATATTTCTGTACGGTCATCCCTTTATCTCAGTCACATCCTCTGGCTGCGCAGGAGATGTATCCTGGATCTTAGTTTTCAAAACAGTTTGTCTGCCAGGCAATGATCTCATTACTTGAATATTCGTGACATTTATTTTTTGCTAACCTTCACAGTTGTCCAATCAGCTTCCTGAAGATGGTGGGAGGGCATGGATGTTTCAGGAATGCTCTGCCTGAAATACCAAAAGAAAAATCCTGTAATTTTGAACGATCTCTTATGGAAGTGCCTTAAAAAAAGAGTCTCTACGTTTGGCTTTTTTCTGACGTGTTCCTATGTATCAGGAGTGATTATACAGAGATTGCAAATGAAAGCAGAATTAGACCAGTGAAACAGGTTTTTCTGTTTACAAAAAAAGAACAGCTCTCTCTTCAAATTTGATTAACAATTAAAAATGTTGTTACCATTACTGTAACGGAATGACAAGAAACAAACAAACAAAAAAAGTATGAATGAATGTAGGCTCTCTGTAAAAGCTCAAATAATTTTCTGTAGTTTAGTACTACTTTATTTTCTGAATGTTTTATACAGTTCAGGAACCCTCTTGGGGACAATTATTTGCAATAACTGGTTGATTACTGCATCCTCATGAAGATTTCTGCTATTCAATTCCACAAATAAGTGGGTCTTTCTATGCACTGAAATTGTCACAATGAAAGTAGACACTTCATATGATGGTCTAGCCCAAAACCTAGTCCTTCTACCCTGCCATGTTCAAAATTTTCCAAAACCAACCCAGTAACAGGGAAAACATTATTTTTTTTTCCACAGTCAGCTGCATTAATATGGAAGAAAAGAAAATCCTTTAGTAGGTAATTGCAGCTGAAACGAATGTTAATGAAGGTTCTGTATGAACTTGATCAAATTTCCTTTACTTTTACGCTTGCTATCTGTAGGGGAAAAAAAAAAGCTCAGAGGCATCATTATTTTTCTGAGAGAATAGGAAAACTTAATTTGCTGAAAAAATACAATACTGAGGTAACCGAATTTCAAATATTTTGCTGTATGCTTTTTGCTGTGTGCAAGTCCTTGTATTGTTTTTCCCTTTGACAAGATGGCTTTAGTCAGAATTCAAAAGGAATAATATATTTTATACGGTAGTACTTATTATTTGCAATGGTATTGGCTACATAAGTAGCTACATATATTACATTAATTAGCAGTATTTATTGCAGTGGTGAGTAACACATATATTGATATGAATGCAGATGAAAAAATTCTAGCATCCCGCTGAGGAATATCAGTCTTGCAAACTACTGATATTCTGTGGTTCCTTCCTTTTTAAAATTTATTTATAATTTTCCAGTGACTGCTTTGATTATTTCGTTAGCTTTGCACCCGACAAACCTGTTACAAAAGGAAAGGCAGAGGGAGCTGCTCCATATTTTGACACCAGTGCAACTGAGTTCCAAAGTATCGGCCCCATAAATGCTTTTTAGTATTTCTTTTTGACGTGCATCTTCCCAATTTCAGGCATCTTTTTCTTTTTCTTGATTTTGCTGTGATTTTGGGGGTTTTTTACCACTTGACTTTTAGCTATTTCTTCCCTTTTCTATGTCGCACACACCTTCGTCGGAAAAGCCTTCGGAAGAAGGTATATATACACACTGTGTTACTACCTCGATATTTTTCAAATTGATTTTTTTTTTTAAGTGGATCTAGTATTTTTTTTTAAGGACTTCATAAGAAAGTGGCGTCGGTTGAAAGGCCCTGAGAGCGCTGTGACTCCCTTGTATTTAGTGGAAGTTGGCCTCAGGTTATGGCCTCAGGTTTACACCAGTCCCAACTGAAGACGCTGCTCATATGAGCAGTTCCTCCCTCCCTCCCTGCCCTTAGCAGCACCAGACCACCTCTCCTCCTTTACCAAGACGTTTTTAGCCACATGCTGAGACAGCGCAGAGACCAACCTGGCTGATCCATTTTTTGCAGGTTTAGTTTTCAGATGAATTAGGTTTTCATTCACATGGAAATTTGTTAGGGTGTGGTAGGAATGTGAAACCAGAAACAGAAGCAGGGTACCTCCTCTTTTGTCAGAAACAAACAAATAAACAAAATAATAATAATGATAATAATGATAATAATAATAATAATAATAGTAGTAGTTGTGGTTATTGTTACTATTGTTGTTATTATGGGTTTGTAAAGGTGATTATTCTACTAGTATGTCTTCTATTTTTTTTTTTTTTACCTGATTGGAATAACTACTTGAAACGACTCAGTTTATTTTTTTATCTGCCTTCAACGAATCGTAACGTTGCTTCATGCTGGAGATGAACCAAGGAGCCGAAATGAAATGTGCTATGTGCTACATGACCGTGTGATTTCTTGACAATGCTTCAGTCTTAATAATTAGTAAGCTGAAATTTGAGGCACAGAAAAAGTAAATGCAGGAATATATATTAAGGTAGAATGCAGCTCACTAAAATGTTAGCTAGAAATGCTCATAAAATAACAGTATAAAATGATGGCCACAGATATCAACAATGATTTCTACAGTTTCTGTATATCTCTCTATTGAGTATGTATATTCCCAAGGAACAAAATCACCCATGAAAAGGATCAAACAGGAAAAGACTAGGAAGTGCCACCAACGGCTGACCTACAGAATTTAATGAAAACGTTTTCCTGATTAAGAACTATTTCAGCACAAAATCTCCGCTGATGTGGCCGCAACAGATTCTGTGAGATCTTGTGCAATGCCACCACGTGCTGTGCATGCTATGTGGTACCGTAGATAAAATATCACCCATCTCCTGTAGCCATATGTTCTAAAGGTTTCTCAACACTGTGGTATGTGATGGGATGCAGACCTTGATAGGCTCTGCCTATCCTGTGTTATACAGTTATTTTTAAAACGTTGAAAAAGACTGAGAGACATGTAAGAAAGCAATCCGATGTACATTATTTCAATCTCAAACCCAGGATGGGCTCCCTTCGCTACGGGTGAGAGTCTACTGTGCTAACCCCTGCCTTGTTGAAATCCGTATTCGGCATATTTGTTACACGTTAATACCGATTTTAGTCTGGAAGACGTTTGAAGAGCTTTATCTCGCAGAGCCGGTACTCGGTGCCTTTGGGAAGATCAATTTCAGACACGCTTGGTGTGCTTTTGAGTTCAGCCCAGGGAGGCCTGAGCCCTTACAAATGGCACAGGACTCCAGAGCCATTACGGGTGATCAGCACCTTCCACGATCTGGTCCCCAGTAGCACTGATAGAGCCACTTCCTTACACTTAGGGAATATTTGCTGTCTTTTTTTTTTTTTTTTCTTCCCCCAGTTTCCCCCCCCCCTTTTTTTTTCTTCCCCCCTTTTTTTCCTTTGGCATTATAGATAATTGCTGTGCATGTAGAGGTTGCGGAAGACTCATTTATTTGAAAAAGTGTAACTACAGGTGCATTGCCAAGTGCGATAATGAAAGAAAGAGTAGAAACCATCCTTTAGGTGGAACGGAGGCTTTGCTTGGACTTGGGCTGAGCTTGCCTTATGTCGAAAACCATCTGCTTCATAGATGTTTGAATCCAAATTAGAGCTGCACTGCCCTCCTGCGTCCACACAGAAAAATCATGTGTGAAAAGGAAAAGGTTTCTGGAAACACATCCCTGGTACAGAGGACGCGTCTAGTTTTGTACCATGAACGTTAACAAAAAGAACAAAATGATTCCTGTGTTCGGCTACTTAGAAGAGGATATAACTAAATTAATTTAGCCTGCTTAGGGCAGATTCTGCTCTCAGTTTCACCCAAAATATACAAAAAAAGCAGATAGTCCAAACTGTTTGGAGTGTTAACTAAACTTGTTTTCCGATTTTGCATTCATTGCCTAAACATTTTGGAAGTTTTGGAAGATGCTCTGCTTTTACAGACAGCCGGTTCAGGCTCCAGTGAAGCCTTGTGTAAAGACTTTAGGGATCCCGGCCATTTTAGAATATAATACATTAGAAGAGAGTTGAGTATTTTCAGTTGGAAGGAACCTACAATGATCATCTAGTCCAACTGCCTGACCACTTCAGGGCTGACCAAAAGTTAAAGCATGTTATTTTATAGCTGTTTAGATTCCAAAGCCATCACTGAAAATAAATCCCGTGGTAGAAAGCTCCTAACGCAGATGTGAGGTTGTATCTTCTGACCTTGAGGTTGCCCAGTTGTATCTTCTGACCATCCCAAATGCTGAGTTCAGCAAATTCAGAAATTTCTGGAAAGCAGAAAGGAAGGGCTCAGGCTGAAATCTCTGAAAATCAGGATATATAACAGAGATGTCTGTGCAGCCTTCATATGACCACTGCCGGAGCTGGCAATAACAGCCTGCACGGTTTATCCAACGCACTCCTGTGCCGTCGGCTGTGTCAGCTACAGCTACATGAAACAGCCTGGAGACTAATTCGAAGGGCTTGGCAGAGCTGGCCGGGGACAAGAAATGCTGGGTAGCAGAGTGTGTCCCCGGGTCACAGCTGGGTGGGCTGGCTGCCTGTGGGTGAGCCAACAGCCCCTTTCCCTCATCCCGCTTGCAGCAGAGCAGGCTCGCTGGCTCCTGGAGCAGCAATAGCTGTGAACTGTCCTGCCCCCCCGCCGCTGTACCTGCATGGCAGCTCCATCCATCTGCTAGTTTAGAAATACAGTATTTCCTGAGCATTAGAAAAATGAGGTCTGGAACGATCTTTTCATGAAAGGATAGGAGTAAGAAAAACAACTCATTTTAAAATGAGAGTTGGTGCGCTTAAAAGGAAACATAGTGGCTTGCAAGAATAAGTAAGTAGTATGGGAAAATCTATGTGAATATACAGAGAGCTGTTGCTTGTTACGGAGTGCCCCCTGGTGCTGTATACAAATCAGGGGTTCACTGGAGGGTCACGCACCTTCTCATTTAAGTAGCTATATATTGAGTAGGGCTTTCCTCCCTCCATTATGCCAGTGTATGTTGGTAATGTCTCTTCAAAATGAATTGTTTCCTAGAAGGCAGGCACAGAGACCTGTACCTAGCAGAACAGAAATAAAGCATGCAGGCAATGAAAGCAGGAAACAGGAGACCGAACACAGGACTTTGTCTGGTGTTGCTGATAAGGGATAAACAGGACACCTGTTGGGGAGGGCAGATTTGGGATAAAATAGCAAAGTATTAGTTCAACAGTTGTACCAGGTTTATTCTAATGGTAACATAAAAGTGGTAATTCTCACTTTTTCAAGTTTTTTGAAGACAGAACCTTTCATGTCTTTGCAATCACAGATTTTTTTCTAGAGGACAAAAGGGAAAATAATATTAATAGAAGAATTATTTATTGTCAGATATTTCTAAGTATGGAAGCTGAAAGTCAAAATAAGCCACTATATTTAAAGCCACTGAGACTCAATTTTAATTTTATTGAATTACTGTATACCCAGATGAATCTGCTTGGGAATTACATTCCCTGTTGGCTGAAATTCTACCCTGGATCTGGGCCTAGATTTGGTCTCGAGCTTCTCAGAGTGTCATGTTATTCAGTTCTGGGGTTTTAAAGTTCAGAAGACAAAGCTTCAGCATACAAATGATATGGTCATTAAAGAAATCAAGTCCTATCTACCCAAACGCATGGTTAAGAAACAAAAATGCCTGGTTGATTAATAGCAAAACTGCGTAACTACAGTCTCCAGTGTGCTCTTAATGTTGCCAAAGAAATGAACCAGTGGTTTGGAGAACTTGAGCAAAGCAGTAAATCTGCTTCCTGCTCGTGTAACTTGGACAACAGCTGCTGAGCATCTGCCTTGGCCTCCAGCTGTACAACTTGGCTACCAGTGAAAGAGTTCCAGTAAACAAGTTGGGTGACCTAAATTTTGTACCAGTGCGCGAGCATCAACGAATACTAATACTCAGTTTGCAGAGGCAGGTGCCCCTAGCACCAAGTGAAACATCAGAGTAATTGCTCTAAGTTGTGACAATTTGTAATTATTTACAGGGGTTATTCCTCTGGGGAAGAATTCTGGGAAAATAGCGTGCTCAGCCTGACAGCAAAAAATGTTACATTTGCATTAGTGATTTCTTAGGAGCAGATCAATGAACAGAGGCAAGGGATGCAGAAGCTCTTATGTCTACACCACAAGAAGTTTGCCCTTTCAATACTTACAGAGAGCTTGTAAGAAAGACAGGGCAGGCTTTTTAGTAGGGCCTGTAGCGATAGGACAAGGGGTAATGGTTTTGAATTAAAGGAGGATAGATTCAGACTAGATATAAGAAAGAAATTGTTTACAATGAGGGTGGTGAAACACTGGCACAGGTTGCCCAGAGAGATGGTAGATGGCCCATCCCTGGAAACATTCAGGGTCAGGTTGGACGGGGCTCTGAGCAACCTGATCTAGTTGAAGATGTCCCTGCTCATTGCAGGGGGGTTGGACTAGGTGACCTTTAAAGGTCCCTTCCAACCCAAACCATTCTATGATTCTAAGTTCAAGAGGTTTATACCCCAGGTCAGATTTAGCCTGCTCCCCTGGGTTTACTACCTGCACCACACTTGTGGTTTGGAGCTGTCTGAGCAAGCAGTCGTTTGTTCAGACCCCCAGTTCTGCTGCTGGAGCATATTTGGTGTGCACCTGGAGTGGAGACTCTGGTTGAGCGTCTTCTGAAAAGAATCTTTTGTGTGTCCACCAAAAGTGGTCTCCAGATCCAAATGACAAAGCAGAAATGGGAATCACTTCAAAACCATAACACTACTCCAACACAAAACCAAATGCTTTGGTAGATACACCCACTGCAGTCCTGACATAAAGTTGAGGCTGTCACCCAGCGTTAAAATAGGCTAGATAAAAACAGTGCTTACAAATTTGTACCTTTTCCTTTCACGAATAAATGCATGAATTTATCACTTTTCCTGTAGAAAATGTTGCATTAAAAGCAAAACATTAAAGAACTTTTAAGACAAGTATTCTTAGCAAGAATTGAAAAGCTATCTGTCCATGGTGTATTAGAGTACATTAAAGAGTATAGGGTTTTGCGTTGCTCTGGATGGACTCCTTTCAATACCTGAGCTGGCTTGTATGGATTGCTGCAGTCCGGTGTGTGGGACACACCGAGACCTCACAATGCAGAAAGAGCTCTTTCCAATTTTCAGTCTTTAGCACCTCTTTATGATGATTATGTATTTCTCACTGTGCTGTCAAAGAAAACCTTTCTGGTTTCGTTCCCTATGTGTTTTTAGATGTTTGAATAGACCTTACAGAATGGCTAAGTGAAGATTAAGGTATCAATGGCATTTTTTTCCCATTATTATGTAAAAATTATTTTATGAAAATCCAGCAAACTCTTCTTCAGTTTCAAACAGCGCATGCCATTGCACAATACATCTGCAGGTTATGATTTTTTTTAAAAAAGAACTACATGATTGTTGCTGTGCAGAATAGCCAGCCTGAGAATACACTGAAACCTTGTAAAAAGCTTGACACAAAATACGAATTGCTTTATCCTAGAATTCAAGAGCAGTAGAGAGTTGTTCAAATCTTGAATCAGCAATCATCTTCCAAAGTTACCGTCATTGGCCTTAGAAAGACAGGTTTTGGAGAGGAATTGTAAACTACAGCAAGTACTTACTGTAGTGAGTGAGTATTAGTTTTAATATTGTTTTTTGTTAACTCTTATTGTTAAGAATACAAAATTGAAAAGCATTCTTTAACATTTTAGGCCCATTTTTACCACTGGCAAATGCAACAGGGTCATGCACAGTAGCCAAAGAAAGAGTAACAAAAAGTTTCTGCTTTATTTGGCTTGGTAGAAACTTGCATGTTCCATTTACAATGTCTGAGATTTAAAATGTCAACCTTTTTTGAAAATTATGAGTAGGTGTATTTTTTGTCAGTATGTTCCAGTGTTTTGATTAATATTTTTAACAGGATAGATACTTCTCCTATCAGAAAAACTTGTTGAAAGAAGAATTTGAGATAAGCCCATAAAAGACCTGAGCATATATGAAAGGGCCATTTAAAACAGATACTGAACAGTCAAATTTGGAGCTATTTTAACATTATGTTCTAAGCAGATACGTTCACATTAATTGTGCCAACACTGTTTCAACTTTTGGAAGTTAACTGACTTGAAATGTTGCCTCTGAAACTTTACGTTTACAGGCTGTTTCAGAACTGGTACTCTGCTGCCAAGGCTGATGACTTAGGAAATCCGTGTTTTGTTTCACTAGACATCCCAGAAGGATTGTATTAGCTGAAATAACTTTTCCCCTTCTACTTAACACACAATTTGGGTATGTTAAGTCCCCGCACAGAAAGCATTTTGGTTTTTAGTTAGCTTAGTTCAACAAGAATTTTTACTAGAGTTAACTTTCTTGTACCGAAGAGCAAAGACCACCTATTTCAAGATTTGTTTCAGGTGGGGTATGTGCAAACATTGCTGAGGGAGGATGTTCTACAGGAACAATGATTCATCAGGGACATGCAGAGAATAACCCAGACTTGCAAAGCCAGCTCACTGGGCCTTAAAAGCCAGCATCTTGTTTCTGGGAGCTTCATATGCTCAGCGCATGCCTACCAACACTGCCTGTCTGCCTTGACCTGGTGATTTATACTACATCACAGAAGTGAACTATCATTATATTACCAGCTATCATGATCAACGTCTCCAGGGCAAAGGCAGGCGGACAGTAGACGTAAGTGAGGATGGGTAAATCCAAGAGGAAGTGTGTTTGTAATGCCGTTCCCCTTGCGCCTCACGGAAGATATATCCATGCCCCAATGCGCAAACAAAGGGATCATCAGAGTGTACCAGGCATGCCCAAGTGTTTTGTCTGTGACTCGGATGTGAATGGTACATCATTTAATAGTGCAATGGCTAGCTTTGTAAGCATTTTATATATTGTAAATCCAAGAAGCTTATTTCTCTCTTTCTCTCGCTCCTTAGTCCCCCAGCCCACAGACTAAGCAAGAATTTACCATACTGCTGTAAAAGAAAATGGAAGGCTCAGAAGCTCTCTTATTCTTGAGTTTCAAACTGATGGATAGAAAGCAGAGGAGCTAGGAAAGCTGCTGACGGTTTGGTGGCATAGGTTTGATCATGTTTAAACTGCAAAACTTGGAGATTTGTAAATGTCCAGTTAAAGGCAACATTAAAGACAACAGAGCTCTTTTGCTTTTGTGGCTTTGCTTACTAGCTGCAATGTCCCATATCAGAGCGGGAGGGTTGTGAGGAGAGGAGAAAATCCATCTGAAATTTAGCAGCTTAAAAAAAAAACCCCAAACGTTTATAATCAGCTTGAGAGCTCAGTGGATTTGTGAAATCGTTTGGGATTAACAGGCTATTGATTGCTAATAAAACAATATTTAGCTTTGTCTGATGAACAGCAATGGAAAAAGGTGTGGGCACCTTGTCAAACAAGACCCATTGAGGACGGATGATGGGTTAAGTGTGGGGGCCTGAGTGGCAGCGTGGGTGCCCGGTCTTCAAGGAGAACTTGTCAGTTGTTAGTAAGGCTGGTGAAAGGAAGGACGCCAGCGCCTGATGGCTGGGGTAGTATTGATGCAAGTTAGCTGACTAATCAGATTGAAAAAGTCCCATGGTATTTATGTCACTTTAATTTTCATCAAACAATTGGAGACGACAGCACTCTATTAAGAAGAGGTTGATCCAGAACTAAAGCTAAATAAATTAGGGTCTCAGTTTAATCAAATTATCCCTCTACTGGCCTTGGATTAACCGAGGGAGACAGCGTCGGTCTAGCCACTTTTCATTGGCTGATTTTTTTTTTTTTTTTTAAAGAAGCTGGTACAAAGAATGGGAGATTTAACACACATAGCTACTACTCATAATACCTCAAACAAGCACCTTTTAAAAAAAGCAGGAATTAATATTTATCAGGAGAATTTGCAGTTTTACCGAAGGATATTCCCATTTTTATGTTAGTTTTGTTCAGTGAAATGAGCTGAAAATCAGGCAAAAATCTGTCAACAGAAAAGCTGAAATGAGGTAACTTGAAAAAAGCTGGCATAAAAATCAAAACACTAGCCTAATGCTACTTAATGACTTCTTGTTTGATTCACAAGAGATAGTTTAGTTTACCTGCTTTAAAAATTGTTTGATTGCACATCTATATTTTGCTATTGTTTACTTACATTATTTGTGCAGGATAAATCATTCTTTTTCCTGCTTTCTACATTCTTTAGACTTCTCTGGGAGAAGCCTTTGGGCTTCTCCTCTCTGAGAAAATAATTTTCCCAAGCTGTCTGGCATCTTTTCCTGCAAAGTGTTTTCATTAGAAGTTTACAGCAGGAGAAAGTTACCATCTTTTTAATACTGATAACACAAACAAGTCCTGTGTTTATAAATTCTCTACAAAGATTTAACTGAACTGTTGCAATAGATGTTTTGAAACCTTGAACTCCTGAAATATTCCCAATCTGTGTGTTGTCAAAATCATTGTATAAGTCTCTCCAGTTTTCTAGATAAAGAAATGAAAATAAAATAGTACATCCTTTGCTGCAAGCAACTAAGTGACTTCATCCTAGTTAGCTATGAAATTTATTTTTGAAAAATGCAACGTGATGGATACTCCCATCTTCGTTGGAAAAGTAAAAACGATTTTGCAAGAAAAGCTGTGTCAATGGATGTGATCTTATGCATGATCCTACTTGTTGATTTTTTTACCTCTTTCTCTGACCTCTCCTAACATGTTTTTGTCTGCTTATGATCATCAACGTTGTTCCTCGTTCTGCTGGGGCAGTCACAACATAGGGAAAGTGGAGCTCAACAAAGAAATACTTACATCCATCAAAATGGTGAAGAGTGGTCTGGGCTGTGATCTATTGCAGACTAAGGTAAATAATTTCTACTGCATATGTAAAAGACATGAGAAGTATGACTGTCTTATGTTGGTCCCTATCATCCTGTAATTTACAAAATTAGCCACTCTTCCTCTACTTGCATTTTGGTTCTGCTCTTAAAGACATCCTTATCAAGCCCTGGAAATCCAGGCACCAGATTCCTTAAATAACTACGAAAATATGTGCTAATGTTATTTTCATTTATGATTTCTAAATTTTTTTTTGGCTAGAATATTACGATTTGGGGCTCAAACAATTCGATCCTTTTTTTTCTGGCACCCTTCAAGTTTCCACTGTCTTCGGTCTGTTACTCCTCATGAGCACAGACCAGAGCTGATTCTGGTGGACTTAGAGATGCTCAGCCCCTCACAAGAAGGGCTTTAGTTTCAAAGTAACTCATCTAGAGATTTACATCCAGAGTTTGCTAAATGGTTAACATCCGCTATTGTGACACTAAATATCTTGCAGATATTTTTAAAAACATTATGTCCCAAATAACTGGTTTTGAGGGTTTGTTTTTAATGCACAGCCCTCCTAGTTCCACTAGTTTGACCTGTTAGCTGATGCGAATCCCAGCAAATGCCTGTCCTTGCTCGTTTTCTTACTGTGAATAAATAGAGATCATATATTTTCATGGTGAAGACGTGGCCTAAGGTAAACACTTCATTTTACTTCAGATGAGGATAGGATTTCTTATGTAGTTTATCTTAACAATAATTTACTCTAAGTCCAGGTATTTTTTCTCTGTAGAAACACAAGATATTAACAGATGGAAAAGGCTGCATTACTTATGTACACTTTCTCTGTGAAAACTGGTTTACTCCTAAGATGCTTATGAGTACCTTTATCTGCATTTACCTTTTGGACATCCACAGTGAAAGTAACTCTGAAGTTCGGTGATTTTCTAAGCCTCTAAGTAATTTTTTTTATTTTTTTTTTTTACCATTATCTGATTGGAGTTATCTTGGTTGGATCCCAGCGGTCTGTAGCACCTGAAATTGTCCTGTATTCCTCAAGCTGCTGCACAATGCACATTTTATGGAGGCGCTTCTGTAGTTGCATAAATATATTTTATCTCAAAGTAGTATGACTCCTTTATCTATACTGTAAATTTGCCCTAATTGCAGAGACTGGTTTTCTTCAATCCCTCATTGAAAATGGCCACTAGCAGTATTTGTACCTACAGTGCTGCATTTCTGGCTGTACATTCCTGCTATTTGCCATTCCCTAAAGCTGCTGACTGAGTAGCGCTGAAGTGCACTGATTTAACTAGCTTGTCTGATAGGGACTAAACATCAGAGGAAGGAAAACAGCCCATCTAATCAGTTTGCTGATTGGATGCACGAAGTGGGGGAGAATTGTGGGACATGGCTTAATGGGCATGGTGGTGTTAGTTGATGGTTGGACTTAGCGATGTTACAGGTCTTTTCCAACCTTAGTGATTCTGTGATTTGTATTTCCTTTGCCTTTCTGACAGGTTGAGAAATGCTGCTTTAATGTTAAAGCAGAGAAAATAGAGAACTAATGGAGGGGACTGAAAATTATCTGTGAAACATACTGAGTCCCATACTTGGTAAAGTAACCCTAACCCTAGTTCCAGGGTGAGATTTTGTTAAAAACAAAACAAAAAAAAACCCAAATCCCCAAACCAAACCAAACAAAAAAACCCAAATAAAAAAAAATCCCAACAAACCAAAACCTGCCCCTGCCCCGATGAAAAAACTCTATTTTGCAGCCCACGCTTTCCTTCCGCGCAGCCCCTTCTGGACCCACTTCAGCTGCAGATCTAGGCTTGCTTTCTCTCTCAAGCTTAAACCTAACCCTACTTTCAGGGTGAGCCCTACACAGGGTCCCCGGGGCTTTGCCCAGATGAAAAATATCTCAGTCAGTTATCTTAGTTCAGAATTACATCAAGGGGAATATGGCCATCACTTTATGAAACTTTCAAACTGACTGAGCATGGTCACTGAGCATGTAAATCCAGATTAGCAATTCTGCTTTCAATGTCACTTATTTTTCCAGATGATAGAAATAAAAAATATTTTTTGACTACAGCTTGTTCCCTCTGCATACTAACTGGCACTCAAATTTTCTGCTTTATCTTTCATTTAAATCTTTCCAAGCTCTTAACTATTTTAACGGAGTCTAAATTCACCCTTCAGCTGAGAGGGTAATAAAGGTGTAAGGACGTCACTGGTGTTAATGATTGTTGTACTTGCAACGATGCCCCTCTGCAAAATGTGAGGTTTCTGTACCTCTTTTTGTCACACTTATCACTGCTGCAGCTATGCTCTTCATTGCTGTGTGATGCTGGGAAGTGACAGCTTTGGCAGAACCTCCTCGTCACTACACAGCTTAAAAACTTAACGTGAAAAAGCCACTACCTGCTTTTAGACAGCTTGCTACAAAGAGTTTTCATCATTAATTTAATAAAAAATGCAACAAACTGGGATGGGAGGACTGACCGTAAGAGAGTATTTGCGATCATGTTCTGTGCTTTTGGGAGTGTCATTCTTGGCACTTCCATATAGCAGGCTGGGTTTAGTATCCAAGGAGTGTAGTGTAAAATTTCAGACGGTTTGGACTTTCTAGATAGAAAATGCTTTTGAAAAAATTGTCTTCAGTCTTGAGTTTCATGGTTCTGTGCAGTTCTGTGTTCTGCTGGAGACTTTGAGTGGTTAAAACTGAAAAAAAAAATAACTCTGACGACATGAATGACTAAGAATTGGCTCTCCTATAATAATTTTTAAAACATTTTCTCTCTCTTTTTTCAAATATATTTTACACGGAGTGAAGTCATAGCCATTTAATAATAGTTTGCTCAGAAATGTTTCATTTGTTTCCTTTGCAACTTCTATTAACATATTTTCTTTGCTTTTGAATAATGACAAGCACTGTGGTCACTAAAGAGTGACGCAGGTAGAGAATAAAGTTACACACGCTTGGAAATCCAGATGAAACAAAGCCCACAAGCGCTAAAGCAATACCATATTTCGTGTGTGAACACCCTCGAAAAGCCTCCCCAGTGTTGCGTTTCCAGATCTGGAAAAAAGTTTGAAATGCAGTAAAAAATCGCAAATATTTGAAGGTTCTTCCCCTTGGCCCGGATTATGAAATAGTAATCCATTACATTGTAAATCTTCCTGTACCATGCAAATCCCTTTAGAAGGATTAGGAGATTGTAACAAAGATGATCATATTTCAAGAGGTACCGGAGTAAGTTATACACTTCTGCTGCAGGATTTCATACAGTCTTCACCCAACATGTTATATACACTGACCCAAATGAACAGGTGCTTTACATCTATCGAGAATCTTAATTCACACAATACTAAAAAAGCAGATTCGGTTACAAGGCTGTGTGGCACTTTCAGTCTGTTGCTCTCCGAGTGGACTCAACAATAGCCGAGGGTGTGCAACGGAGCAAAGACTATGCAATCAGTGACCCCTTGCCCCTTCGGTGGGGGAGAATTTCAGTAAAACACAAAGAAGCTGCTGTTTCTGCTTTTGCTGCTATCAGCCTGGGCGCTACTTACAGAGCAGTGGCTGTTAAATCTATTTCTGTAATTAGCCGTCTGAGCAAGAGTAGAGGAAAAGTGTGTTTTATCATTCTGCGTCACTTCTATTTCTTTCATGGGATCAGACCCTACTTTGGGAGAATAAGGTAGAAACATCTGACTTGCCTAGGTTTCTTCTGTATATTAAGGGTAATGCAGCATTTTGCCAGCATTTTGCACTAATTCTAATTCAATGAGTAGTCCTGAGTTGCTGTGTAAGGAAAAAAATCCATGAGAAGCATTGGTGTACACCACTAAGTAGCATTTGCGGAATCGGTGTTATATTGCCGTACACACAGAAGTAATTCTGAATGGATATGGAATTTAAAAACAAAACAGAATTTGTAAGGGAGTCTGATTTAGTAGCTCTCAGATCGAATTTCCATTTTCAAACCTGTCATTCTGGTCTTATTTAAAACCAGTTTCCATATTTAGATTTTTCATGTCCCTTTGGATTTGCCTATAACTAGGCAAGTCTAATCTGTTTAATTAGTACCGTACTTAAAAGCCTTCTTGGTTAGCTTTGAGAGAGAGGAGGGTAAGTGAAAGGGAAAATTAAACTACACCGGCCAGATTTACAAGTACAGGTTAGAAATCAGAGATCGTAATCCAGACAAGTAAATTCAGACTTTCAGGTTTCCTTCTTGAATTCTGCATCCCCTCCCCCACTTTTTTTTTCTTACCGATTAAGTCAAATCTCTATACTTTTATATCAAGCAAAGACCACCGAATTTGCACTCTTAAAAATGAGGCTAGACTCTAGACCTTTGGTTCCACCCCTCTAGAAATGCTCAAAAACTGCAATGATGATGATGGTGTTCCCCCTGTTGACCAACAAGTAACTATCACGTACTAACCAGCAGTTGGTACCTCCACTTATGCCAAGTGCTACATGTCAAAATTGAGTGCTGTTGCAGATTAAACCTTTGTAAAATAAATATAATGTGTAATAGCTTCTTAGGAAAAACAAGATTGTAGAATAAAAGGGAGGAGACTACGGCCATATCTGCCCTGGCAAGTAGTGTGGTACAGCAAGTGTAGTAAAACGGTTGGTGCTAAAAACCCAGTAGCTGGATGCTTCAAGATTTTACCTTTGGGCTAGCTGTAGATTGGTCCTGTGGCCTGCAGTCCTGGTGCAGCGTGGTCATTTGAAAAAGGAACCCATCTGATGCGTTGTGAGACCACACTGTGACGTGGATGAAAGCATGGGAAGCAGGGGAGTATGGCAAATCAGCTTATAAAGGACACGTTGGATCTCCTGACCTGAAGTCCCGAGGCAGAGGCACCCTAACTTTGGTAACTGAAGAGGTGAAGAAAAAAGGATTACTTTTAACCTACTCATAGATATCTGATTTGATCAGGAAGTACAAGATGTTATTTAAAAAATGACTATAACTCTCTGCCAGGCTGGATCGTTTGTTTTGTTAATTTGACGTCCATAAATCCATGTACGACGCCTAAGGAGGCGCAGTTGTCTAACAGCGGTGATGAGATATGGGAGCTTTCTTAAGCATGTCATATTAGGAAATAGATTGTGTCCCTGTTCAGTGACGAGACGCCGCACAAATACCGTATTTAGCCTTGTGACTCAGACCAGCGCTAATAGGATGCAGAGCATACCTCTGTTCTTGCAATTAGTAGTCATATAAGGTAGCCAGGTTCAAGGCGAAACAACAATTTCATTATTTTTGGAAGTATTTGTTGTAGCACAGATGTGAATTTATAAACTTTGAGGGTACAAATTGGAAAAATTCTAGCTTTAACATTTCCTCCACCACGTGCTACTTAGGAGTGCCACGCGAACCTGTCGAAAGGCACCTTTTGATTCTGAAGAGATGTACATTTCTGTCAGGCACGAAATGATGTGAGAAAATACAGGAGATTCAGTAATCTACCTAGAATGTCAAATACTATCTTTTTCAGATGATGAGCCTCAAGCTTTGTTTTTCTGTGTCTTTTTTTTTTAACGCCACTTTTAACTTCTGCATTTGAATGAGGCCCTCGGTTCTAAAAGTCTGTTGCTAAACTTTGTTTAAAAGCCGATATGCATGTGTTATTTCCTTTAACTCTCCCATCGCAGCCACGCTATTTGTGAGAAACACGGCTGCCAGCCACCTGTCAAGCGCGCTAAGTACGATTCCAACTCCACGCAGAAATAATCTCTTATATTTCAGGCTGGCTGAGGGTGTGACCTTTTATCCATCCGCCTGGTTTTCCTTTCTGTGAGGCTACCAGGCATTAACAGCGGGGGCTGCCTCAGCGAGGGGCGTGCGGATTGAAGGAGAGCTGCAGCCTCACCCTGCTCCACGGCTCGGCCCCCACAAGATGGCGCCGGCCCCCCCTCACTGCGGCGGCGGGCGGTGGCGCCGCTCCCGCGCGTTTGAAATAACAACGCTCGGTAACGCCATTCCCCGCAACCGGAGGGCCCCGCCAGGCGGCGCGCTAACCCTTTTGGGCCCACCCCTCCGCGCTGACGTAGGGGGCGGGGCGGCCTCCCGGAAGCGGCGCACGTGGGGCGGCGGCGGCGGGTCCATGGCCTCCCGGGTGGCGGGCGCTGCTTCCGCAGGTGGGTGTCTGGGCGCGCGCCGCTTCTCCTTCCTCCTCTCCTCTTCCCCCCGCCGCCGGTCAGTAACCGTCCCCTGCTGTGGACTCCACAGGGGCCGGCGGGCCGCTCGCTGAGGAGGAGGAGGAGGAGAAGATGCCCGAGTTGTCCGATGGTGAGGAGGCCTGGGAGGAGGAGGAGGAGGAAGGCGCCGCCGAGGGCCTGCGGACCCGCTGCCTCTTCTGCGACAGGTGTGGTGGCGGGGGGAGCCCCACGGGCCGCTGTCGTTGTCCCCGCGCTGCCCCCGCCCGGCCGAGGGACCTCGTGGGGCGCGGTCGTAGCCGCGGAGCCCCTGGGAGAAGGGGGGCCGGGGAGCCAGCGCCCATCCCCGGCCTGCGGGAGGCAGCCGCGTCAGAAAAATAAGTAATACGTAGTTTGTAACAGCGCTCTGTAGCTTGTTGATCTCGTATATGGTCTCTCTAGAGCCAAAGGTCTGTTAAGTCCAGGCTAAAGGAGGGGGTAACGTGGAAAGCAGCTAATTCCCCTCTCCCCGCCCCGGAGCAGTATGGAAGCTTCTCCTGAATTCTCTCTGTCGTCATTTTCATCGTCAGTAAATAGATGAGAGGCTTTACTTCGATGCAGCACATCTGGCAGTTCTTAGATTTCAGGTTTAACGTTGTCTTTGCTCTCAAGGAGCTTTTGAAAGTTAACAGGGTTCGTGGTTTTATCAGAGTTTTTGCATTTATTACCTTTTGTCACGAAACGTTTTGTAAACAAGGTAAAAGCTTCTTTGTGAGGTATGCAAGTAAGCGGGTGCCTGTTTGTCCTTTCTCAAAGGCCGAAATGATGTGTTCTGAATGCGTTACCGAGCAGGTCAGAATAGAGCATACAAAACTCTTAGGAGCGTTATAACTTTTAAACGTGTCAATACTGCGTATTTAATAATTTGTTATTTACAGGTTGTTTAGTTCTGCTGAAGATGTTTTCTCGCACTGCAACATAGAGCATCAGTTTAATGTTTGTGATGTGATCAAGAAACATGGTGAGTTTTTTTCATATCTTGTCATATCTTTTCATACCTTTTGCGTATCAGCATCTTGTTTAACGTAAATTGTGAAGATTAGCTTGTTTCTAACAGGTTTCCTGGTTGTAGCTGACGATTTCAAGATTGAATGAGATAAGCTATTCTAGAAAAATGTTTATGCTGGTCGCTTCCCGTATGCTTTATCTACTGATGAAGTTCTTGGCCCGGTAACCAAAGTAAGATTGGTCTTTGCTGGCTTGTGCTGAGTCCCCACTGCCTACCTGATCGACCTGAGCCAGCCCACCATACACTGGATATGAGCTATTTACCTGATCTGTTGGGAGCTCTTGTCCGACTAATGACAGTGTCGTTGTGCTCAGGAGCTCAGCAGAGACCAAAGTGGATGTATACACCTAGAGATCAAGTAACTGGGCTGTACCGCTGGTGTCTTTTAAGGGCTTGTTTGCAGTCGTGGCTTACGTTCCTTCAGGTGATCACAGAAGGGTACACCCTCCAACATCTGTTTCGTTCTTTCCAAGTGAAGCATAAGGTTGGCTTTCACTTGAAGTTGCCACCTGTTTAGACCAAGATGGTGCCTGAAGGAAGGTATACAGAGAAGGATGTATGAGAAGTGAGTGGCTTTGGAAGAGGTAGGTAAGTGCTGAACTACTGAGTCTGAAATCCGTATTTTACTGCATATAGATGAAAACTGAAAGTAGGGGAACAGCATTGGAGAAATACAATTGTAAGAGTGGGCACTGAAAAGGAGAGAGAGAGAGGTAAGGGGATGGAAACCACATGAAGCATTTAGAAATCTGCATGTAAAATTGTAAGATCTGGTCTGTTTTCTGTATAAAATCCACCGGAGAAAGTATTTTGAGTTTACACAGTATCCTTGGCATTCTCATAGAAGAGTACCTAATTGTATTTAAACTACTATTATTTCTGAGCAAGGTGGCAGTTTTAAATCAATATTGGTGTGTATTCTTGATGAGTAGGATCATCAGTTGCAATTGATGAGTAGGATCAATTTGTATTTTCTTAAGCAGAAAGCTAAAATTATGAACAAAGGAGCACAACACCTAAAATACCAGCAAGGTAGCTAGTAGGAGATAAATGGGGCTATCCTGATGTAGTTGCTCGCCAAATGAATGAAATCGCTGTTCGTAAGCCACGTTCCATTCTTAATTTGCAGCAAATGTATTTGTCTTGAGGGTGAGAATTTCCTGGTTTAATCCTAAAAGAGAATAAAAATGTAAATAGCAAACTTAAGACAGGAAGACTGCACTAGATAATGGTGTACACCCCAAGGGGAAGCTGGTCAAATGAACAAAGAATTAGTATTTGTATCATTGTAAAATGCTTGTGGGTTTTCTGTAATGCAAGCTTTCTCTCTTTTTTTTTTTCTCTTTCCTTTCTTTTCAGGACTTGATTTTTATGGATACGTTAAACTAATAAACTTTGTTAGATTAAAGGTAGGTGTGCCACATACTACTTCTGTAATCTACGTCTGGAGAATGGGAAAATCAAGATGCTGTGCTTTCAATATGCCCTTTTTTAATAACTGTTTGAAATTTCGTATCATATTTCTAGAGATAAGAAATCCTGGGGATTAAAATAGCTATTGATTTGGTTTACGTAGATGTGAAGTTGTTTTCATTTTCAATATATTTAATTAACGGGAGTTTCAGTGTTTCCAGAAGAGGGTGTTCAGACTTGCAGAAAGACCACGCTATGTAGTATCATGTTTTGTTAATTCCTGTTGGCCTTTGACTCTGCTGTCTCGCTTCAGTAATGGGTTCACTTCTTGATAACTGAATTTTCTCAGTCCTTGCATGCATGTTGGTGTAAAAGAGTCTTTCCTGGGGATGTGAGCTGGCCAGACCCCAACTGCACTGTTAGTAAGGACAACACTTGATCCCTTAGGTCACAGAACCTAAAATTAATCTCGGCTAAAATCATACCAGAATCAGGAAAGCTGATGAGAACTTACAGTTTTAAGTTAGGCCTGGGTATTTTTTGTACCTTCTGTGACTTTGAAGTATGTTCCCTAAAAGTTTAGGTTTAGGCTCACTGCCATCTTAGGTAATTAAGCATTTTTTACTTAAATCTTCAAATCTTAAATCCTTAAATAGTTATTTAAGGCATAAGTAGCTATGCAGAGTAAACACAGAAATGGAAAAACTGAAGTCTGGAATATGACCTCTCCTTTCCTAATGAGGTGTTAACTGGCTGGATGCAAACAGGAGAGAATATAGGATTTCTGACATTTGTCCGTACAGCACTGTTTGTGTAAAAATACTTGGCACGGTTAGTATCTTGGCTTTGTCTATTAGCCCTGTTGTAAGCTATGGGTCTGACCCGGTCAAACACCTGAGCAGACTTGGTTCCTGATAGCAGTGTAATCCTAAAAGTATCCTTCAATGTCTATTAGTCTGTTGTGCTTTACCGCTTGTACTGAATTCCTTGATCCTGTAGTTTCCTGGGCTTTGGGACCCAGACCAACTCACAGGTGTAGTTTTATGCTATTCCCTGGTTACCATGGTTGTAGTGTCAGTATGCTAAGGTGAGTATTTGTTGTGTAACAGTACCCCGTTTATTTTAATGGGTGGAAGAATAGATCTTTGCCTTATTTTCTTGAATGAAATGGAAGGGCTGGTGTTTTCAAAGAAACTGAGCTTACATGTTCTTCTCCTTCTGCCTAGAAACCAACAGCAGCATATATCAGTTCTCTTAACAGCCCACTGCCTTGGGAAGGAGAGGGATATTTGAAACCAGAGCTGGAAGATGATCTCCTACTTCAGTTCGGTAAATAAGTATGTTTCAGTATGACCGTACTGCGTTGTGGGGTAAATGCGGTATTGGCAGAGTTCCTGTCATACGAAGCGTCATCGCTATTATTCAGTTGACTTACGTATATGAGAAAGTCCACGTACTAGCTGAAGTCATGATAGTAAGTCACACTCTAAAATTTTTTCCACGTGTTATATATTTGTTTTTAATGGCTGAGATTTCTATAGCCCTGTTTTATCATCTGCATTCACCTACTGTAGATAAGACGTTCATAGCGGAGATGCTGTGTGTCGTAATTAAGCAGGTCAAAGAGGCATTCCACCCAAACTTTATTGGAAGATTTATGAAGCTTTTAAAGCTTTGGAATGTAGGTATTTAAAATCAGATGCGTTAATTAAAAAATGTATGCTATAAGTAAGGAGCAAGTAGCTTGTCGTGCTGAAAATATCTTCGCCTTTTATATAGCTTCTATTTTGGACCAACCTGGTGTAAGATACTACACTTGCATAGAAGAGTTCTGCTTCTTTAGCAGTTTGAGCGATCAGTACCAGCAGCCTTAGTTTCTCTCTCACGACAGTTCATCAGATGGTATTGAGAGGAATCAGTTTGACTTTTGAACGTATTTTTGCTGCCCATAATCCTCCCACTCTCTTCCTATTTTGCAGTTGACTGTACATCTTTCTTTCACCTAAACCATAAGGTACTTAGGGCTTGTGGATTTTTTCTTCTCTGTACAGTCTGGAATGCGGTTTTGCCCTTTTCTAAGCAAGCCCTGCTGCATGATAGTAGAGATAATGCGTGGTAGAGGACATTGGTTGGTTACTTCAGGGATTTCACATTTCACCGTATCGGCTCCTGCCTAATGTGTGCTCTTTGACCAAGCTGTAGACTTTTGAGATGCTTTGAGGTGCCATTGCAGTTGCTAAAGAGTTATGGGGAAGATCTGAACATCTGAAATCTTATTTTAAGTATCTGTGCTTTGTTTCAGTCTCATGGGCCAAATAGTCTTCTGTGATTAAAAGGAATAGATATGTGGTATTTTTAATGAGGTCTTTTACATAATAAGCTGGCAGTAACTTCTTACTATATCTAAAAACACAGTAGCACCATTTTTTTATCCATTGACATCTGTTGAAATCAGCAGCTGAATTTGGCAAGAGGTGAATGGGACCTAGTGCTGAGTCTGAGTTTTGGTAGTTAAAAAGCAGTATTTCATCTGGATTGATTCTGCTTACGCTCTTTTGAGTTTTGTGTGTTCATAAGCTTTATAAAGGCCCAAGGAATTGGTTTGAAAGTTAAGAGTTACTGTCTTTTTATTTTTATATATATTTATATAAATATAAAAATTAATTAAGAAATTTTAAATTTATATACCCTCTTACCTTTTACCATTGCCATTAACAGCCCTTTTGGCCTCAGAATAATATAACTGGAAAAATAGAGGATAGGACTGTAATTAAGTTAATTACAGTCTAAACCTAACGTCTCTCTTACTGATAATCAAACATTGGTATTTAAAGAAGCCTGAATTCTGGATTTATTTGCTTGGCTAACTTAGAGCTTGCTTCGAGCATACTTGCTTTTACTGAGTAGTATTGTGTTCTGCGGTTAGTCCTATCAAATTCAGCGATGCTTCTTGTAAAAACAACCTACTTTTACAAATTGTCTAAAGACGGAAATAGCAACACTGAAAACATCATATGTTTATGAGCTGCTGCGAAGCAACATGTGACTGATAGGTGTTTCTTTTCTCCCCATTTCATCAGATATAGAAGATCTTTGCGAACCTGCAAACGTTTTGCCTTCTAATGGTTTAAACGATACCGTGATGCTCCTTGAACAGTTAAAACATGCAGAACACAGAGCAAAACTCGCAGAAGCAGCCTTGGCTAGAGCACAAGATGATCTTCAAAAAATGAAGTAAGTGTTTGAACTGAAGTTTGGGGGTTTTTTTTATTTAATGTGTTTTGGGTGGGATGAGATGTTCATGTTTAAAGACCAGTAGAAATTCAAAGAAGTGGTAGAATGTAACTACAGAGTAAAACTCGTGACTTGTGTTGGGACTGTAGGTTTCACTTTTCTCTTGTAGATGATTAGCAAACATCTTGTAGATGATCACTAAAAACTGCACAAAACCTGCACAAATTGAAAGAGCAAATTATGCTTAGGAAAGCTAAATAAGCCTATGGCCCACAAATACGTATTTTGGTTCAGACCACTCTTTGTATTTCAGATACTTTTCCGTTAGTCCTTTAAGTATGAATTTAAACATCGAAGACGTACACAGTGGAGAAGAGGGAGGTATTGACAAATTAAATACGGGACTCTAAACGTTTTGAGAGATGGCTCCAAACATTGATTGTTAGCAGTAGAATCCAGTTACAGTTTAGAGAAGCCCTCAGTAAAATGAATAAACCGACTTTTCAGCTACTTATATTTTCAGTCTCAGGTATGCGTTCTATTAGTAAGAATATTCGGTGCATCGCCATCAGGGCATCCCCATAGCTGTATATGCTACATCTAAATCTTGAGGTCTTCAAAATATGGATTGATGAAGCTCATGGATAAAATGGGAACATAAACTTGGTTTTGGGTCACATAGAATTAAACCCTGTACAAACATGTCATTTCAAGATCATGCTGATTGGGCAGCGTGAAGAACTGAAATTGTATTTAAGAGACTTGAAAAAAAATTCACATTCTTTTGTGGAAAAGTGAAGCGGCAAAAACCCTGTTTTGAAAAATACACTTGAGGGTTTGTTGTACGTTTTGAGAGTATGCGCTTGATGTTATTAGTAACTAAGTACACCAAATTAAATTCATGTATTTGTTCAAATCCTACCAGCTGTGAGCAATTATACATGTCAAAAATGAACAGTATTGTCTTCAGCTGGGTTTTAACTTTCGCGAATTGTACTTTATAGTGTACAGTATTTTTCTGATATCATCGTGTACATTATGCATTAATTCATCATAAACAATAAGAATGAGAGAAATTTGTCACCGTACTTGGGAAACGTGGGTGTTCTTCTGTATGCCATCTTGTCTTACTCTTGTTCCCTTGCTTTTCATTTAAAAGAAAGAGAAGTGCTTTCAGGTCATCAGTTGCAATTTCTTTTCAGCTCTCTCAACTTCAGTCAGGCTTATATAGATTTCTCTTTGAGGTTGGTATATCAAATTATCTGCTGTTCTGAAAGGGAGCCTTTAATTTTTCTTTGTCAATGCATGCTCTTCAATTCAGCAGGGATTGTCTGGCAGTAAAACTAGGCAGATGTAGATCTGATGAAGCAGTACAGTTTTAAATTGTAGACACATGAACCAGTTGCATTGTAGTAGTCTACATGCTGTAATTCATAGTGATACTGATTCATGCTGGAGGTTACTCCAGTAAAGGAGATCGTCTACAGATGTTTCCTTGAAGGTCAACCTCTGTGAAATAAAAATAGCTTGTAAGTCTGATGTGGAGCGAGAATAGTGTACAGGACCTTGATCTACAGTAACCTGTTTTTCTATTGTTTTCTGTCATGGAAATAGGTTTATACCAGTATTTAGCAGGCTGTTTGGCTGACTTTGACTTCTGGAGTAAAAAAAGCTAGATCCAGGAGCTTTCGCATGCTATACCTGTCTACGGAGACTTCTTGGGAGACTAAGTAACTAACTTCCTTCAGTTGCAACATGACTTCATTCTGCAGGTCTTGCTCTCTAAGATGCGGAAAAAATATTTCAGTTTTTTTAATGACTGCCTGTTCAGGATCGGTCATGCAGCTCCCTGGACATTTTTGCCTTCTGAGCCCTGGAAAAATAGTATGAGGACACCCACTAGTTGAGCATGAAATAATTTCTGTGGAAAAGTTTTTCAAGCTTGCTAGACTATGTAGACTTGTTGAATTAAGAGAATTGAAAGGGATACTATGTAAAGACGGGTAGCTGGAGGCCTAGTGACCTTATTTTTTTCCCCCTACAAATGGTGACAGTTCTATACATCAGGTCACCTTTAGCATGAGATAAAATTTAGAAGGCACGCTCTTAAATCTCTATATCCTGAATTTTTTCATCTATGTCCTGTTTAGAGATGATGGGTTTTGGTTTCACTTAACTCCCCTTTTCTTGGTTAAAAAGGCAAGAGGGCAGCTTTGTCTCTAGAGTTTGTTGGGTACTTGCATTGCATGCACAGGCTGGAGGAACTAGTGGCTGAATCCATTTTAAATAATTATAGATATAAAATCGGGCTTAAATCTTACAAAATGCTAATTATACTTAATTGTATGTCAGAGAATCTATGTTTTGTAAGTTTCAATTTTTATCGCTTTCATATTTATCTAAAAGTAAGGAAAATGCCAACTGCCATGGTAAAGAGCAATATGAAAAACAAGATCCAGACCTTATCTGTATGTCAGCAAGTATAGGAAGTTTCTGATGTTGACAAACTTGTACTACGAATTCCCTTACCACCTTCTCTTCCCCGTCCAAGCTAGTTAAGCATAGAAGTATTTGGCGTGTCAGGACTGAAATAGTATTTTTGGGTTTGTTGTTCCTTAGGATGGTACTGGTAGTGAGATGTTACCTACAGCTTCTATACATTAAATTCCTATTTAAGAAAGTATGACCACTGTTGAAGGTGAGCTTTGGCTGCTTTGGAGTGGTCTAGGATGCAAGCTTTGCTGCTGTTGGACTGTAAACCTTGGAGGAATGTTGTCTGGCTGAAGCATGTTTGCTTTGTCACTTCATTGTGGATACAGTACGAGCTGTTTGCTTGTTTTAATTGTGTTTTCATGATAAAATCCTTGATTTATGTATTTTGTCATCAAAACTGCTTTGAGAAATGAGAAGAGAACATGCGTATTGGGAATGCAAGGCCATGGAGGAGGAAGAATAAGCAGCATGAAACTAAAGTAATAAATTGAATTTTAAGCTCTGGTTTGTTTCCACCCTAATGCTTCAGTTTTAACGTACTTTTTCTTCTACCTCCCACTAGTCCCGCAGCGTTGTATGGTTTGTAGCTCTTGTGCTGTTTATTGTATCGAGTCCACATCCGCATTACGTAGCGGAAAACACGTGTCATTTTGACCACTGTGCTACTAGTGAGGGCAAAATAGAAAATTCCTCCTTAAAAAGCGATATGGAGTCCGAATCTTCAAGGCTGATGCTCGCTGCTTGCAAGCAGAAGGCAGGCAGTCGCTGCAGGCGGGTGGCAGAGCGAGGGCAGCGGTGCGGCAGGAGCCCGCAGAGGGAGGTTGTGCATCCTGAAAGCCGGTCCCAGGGCTGGGTTCCTCGCCTCTGTCAAGCCCCTTCTCCCCCCCCACTACCCCCACCTCCTTTTCATGGTCCCGTAAACATGTCTCAAGGGTCTATTTCAAATTGGTTACAGACAATTTGCACGGGATTTTGTGATGAACGCCGATGTCGGAAGCAGCTCGTCATCCAGCGCCATTGCAGACCTTCAGGAGGATGAGGATGGTGTTTACTTCAGCTCCTATGGGCATTATGGGATACACGAAGAGATGCTAAAGGTTAGAAAGTCATCTCAGCTGCATCTTAGTAGGACTAAAGAGGAAAGGTGGAATGAAGTGGGCTGTGTGCCCATAAATAGACTGCAGAGCAGCTGCATTTTTAACCCTTTCTATACATGATGGTTTTTTCCTAGGAGTTGGGTTAAGAGAACTTTTTCCAGCTTTATTTCCTTTGTATAAATTTGGTTTACTCTATGGGAAGCATTAGGAACATAAAATCACTTACTCTACAGATATGCTTGAAGGTACGTTACAGTATCTGTACCACAACCTTACTTTGCCAAAAGTGGCTTTTTCCTGGGTGCTTAAAAGATAAAGAATAAAACATTGTACAGACAGTGAATATTTTTCTTTAGTTTATATTTTCCTAACCATTGAAATTTGTCAGGGAAAACTACTTCTCAAGTATTGTGGTTTCCTATTGCATTAGGTGAACAGAAATGGTTGATATTTGGGCACAGTTCAGTGTATTGATAACATGACATTGAACAGCTGGAAAAGTTGTGTGCTCCTTTTATATGATAAAGATAAAACAATTAAGGCTTAGAACTCTTCAAAGGCAAACCTGTGTATGCCCTTTTAACTCTCAAAAAACCAAACACAAACCCAACAACTTACAATTGACGTGAAAATCAAAATCTCTTACAGCTTCCTTTCAGAGAAAGTGTCGTAGTTGTAGTACTCATAAACAGTTTTATCATTTTAAGACAGAAATAAGTAAAATTCCTGCTTAACGTAGAGATAGAATATGGAGTTGTGAAGTGACTTTGTCCATACGGGTACCATATAAAGTTTTCTGCTTTGTAAATCATTTAGTGGCCCCAGTGTAGAAATACACATGAATCTGTGTTAGGAGTAGTGTAAGCATGAGGTTAATTTTAAGGGGGAGTGGATTTCACAGAAGCACAGAGATGTCTGCCAAGGTGGAGGAATGTTTTCCAAAATGTATAGTCTAGAGAAATTTACGTAAAGTCTTGAAGACGCTGGTATTGCAGTTGTATAAAGGTGTCATTTGAGATGTTAGAGGTTATAAGGTGAGGAAGCCTTTCTGTTTGCTAATAGAGTTCGTAATAATTCTGCATTCCTGCACAAGGAGATAGGTACAAAATTGTATTTTATTGGTTTCAGGGAATGTTTGTCAGAATGCTTTTAAGAAGACTTTTGACTTTGCTAAGCACAGGAAAGCAATTGATTTTTATCATGTGCAGTGAATTTTTTCTTATATGCTAGGCATTCACTTTGTTTTTTTTTAATGTCTACCTTGTTTATGTAAATATAGTGGCTTGCTACATTGAAATTTTTAAGAAAGGAGTCTTGCTGTCTGAATTGTAAGTCTGTTTCTGACACTGTTGAGGTTTTTTTTCGTACTTCAGAAATGGGGGAAGAGTGTTGTTGGCTAGTGATTCCCTTGTTCTGTTTTTTTTCTGGAGAATTCCTTGACTCATCTTAATAAATGTAAAAACAAAACAAAAGCATTACATTGCAATGGCGAGTGAGAGAATGAAATTGATGAATAGAGAGACCTGAAGTGAATGACCATGGTTCACTCGAGCAGCAGTGCATATAGTAGAGACAGCAGCTAGAATTATATTGATTAAGTTGGGGCAGTGCTGAGGCAATGCGAGTGGGCAGGATGTACGGCTGAAAGCTTTCCAGCTGACTGCTTTCTCGATTGATGCTGAACCTTCTGATTTTTTTTTAAACTTTTTTGGTCGTTTCAGCAAATTCTATTATATATTGCAATAGAGGTGAAGTACTAAAAATAGTTGCTCTGAATATAAGGTAGTAAACCGATATGATTTTAAAGGATCCCAATTTTTTTATTTGTGTTAATTATGTATGATTTTTAAAGTACAATTTTCTAAAATAATCCTTAACTGTTTCTTTGGGCTCTGTGTGTCTGTGTGTGATAATGCTCCTAAACTTAAAACTGGATTTTAGGTTTTTCAGGCCTCAAAATTATTTGTTTTGTCTCCAGAATTTTTATGAGCATCTCCTTTGTTCTCAGTCCCTGTTTTTTGATCTTGTTTTTCTAATAAAATAGACTTTGTTCTTTCTCACTGGAGAAAATTTCTTTAGTTTCTGTATTGTTTCTAAAAATTCTTACCTGCCCTAGTAGAAAAATGTTAAATATAAACAGTTGGATTTTATATTTCAGTATTATTTGTAGACTTGACTTTACTAGATAGAAATTGCTTACATTTTTTCTTTTACTTTGCTCTAACACTTGAACTGCAACAGCAATTCCAAAACCTATACTTGGCTGTCAATTTGCGTACTTGCTGATGCATATTAAGAGAATCAATGTTTTAATATATTAGCTTGCTGGTAGATTGAGCTATACTGCTAGCTTTCATATACTAAGATTCTATAAACGTTTAGTTATATGCTTGAAAACATTCCAGCTTCTCAAGTCATGTTGTATTACAGTTAAATTTATTTGTTTATTTTATTGGGCTTTGATAAAATGGGCTGTACAGCTTTAATTACTAGCTTGTCGTCAGGTTGGCAAATTTGCAGTTTGTTCAGAAATAGAAAAGGTTAATCTGATCCGTAACTGTTTTTGAAGGAATCTGTGTGTCACAGTAGTGTCGGAGAATAAAATTATATGAGACATTTTATGAGCTTGTGACTCAAATTTTTACCGTTTTATAGAAGCTTGTCATGTAAAGTTGATGCAGTATTGTTATTCTCTTACTGCTGTTCCTGGAAAGTGGTGAGGAGGTATGAAGAACTTTGAAACATCCAAAATCAAATGCAGCAGATCAGAAAAGCGTAAGCTAATTTCTTGATTTTCCTCCAGAGGCTCTGCTGGCTTCGCTTGCAAAGGCAATAAATTCTGCAACAATATGTATTATGAAAAGTGTCGTAATTGCAGGGCCCTTATAAGTACAGTAGCCACAAAACATGTTTAGGCCAAGTTAAAAAGTTTCTCAGTATTTTTGAACGATATGCTGTACATAAGTAGAAAAAGCGAACATTGTTTTTTATTTTTTAAATCCTAGGATAAAGTACGTACAGAAAGCTATCGTGACTTCATCTATCAAAACCCACACATATTCAAGGACAAGGTAGGTAAAACAGCTTAGAAAATACAATCATTTCTCAGCTTTATTTTTTCCCAAGTGGTAGAAAACCTTCAGGTTGTATCTTTGGGAATGGAATATCGCACTGACAAGATTTGATTTAATGTACTCTGGCTTTATTAGGTGGTAGAGTGGTATTCACTGCTGGAGGGTGCAAAGCGCTGATAACAGAAGCGCTGATCGCTATTGTCATTGTTCTGTGTGCCGTGTCGGGACGTTCATTAATTATGTTGGCGGGGTTAAGTTGAGCCTTTCTTGTCCAGTATATTAAGTGGAATCTATCTTAGAGGGCCTCTTTACCGGAATTTAAGTGAATTTCAATTTGTGTCTGATAGAGTAAAAACATCCTAGAAGCACTGTGTAATTAGAACTGGGGCAGAATTCATGTGCAACTGATTTATTCAATTAGTGGTGTTTAGTCTCTCCAGACGAGGTTATTATGAAGGGAGTTAGAATCAGGATCTAGTATTTCACTTGCAGCGAGAAGAGACTTTTCTTTATGATCTTAGTATGGTTATGACCCCTGCACAGTTACGATCTTCTTCTCTTCTATATTTTTGCTGGCGATTTCTGATGAGTTTGTTGTGTTCTGAGTTATGCCGCGCAGCCTTCTCTTGTGGTTTAGCTTTCCTCTACTTAATGCTTACCATTCTTAAGCTGTGTATGGATCTTTCTTAATGAGAAACCAGGATGTCTAGGTTTATGGAAGGCAATCACGGTTGATTTTTACTTTGGTTTTGAGTGAGACTTTGTTAAGAAGTGATAGTACAAGGCTTCAGAACAGTTGTGGAAGTAATAAAAGTGTACCCATGTGATAATTCCTCAGTTGGAAATTGTGCTAAATATGGTTTTGTCCTAGGCAGGAGGTATTTCAAGGTAGATAGCGCATACTCTTTGTGTGTCCTACCTCAGTTTTCTTTTGGCAACTACAGCAGAAAAATATTAGGAAAAGAGTTTTCTTCCTTTTTTGCTTCAATCCATGTCACAAGCCTGTTTGTACTGAACATTTCTAAGCTGTTTAGTTATAATGAGGGAACAAGCAAAAGCGTTCTAGAAACATTGTGCTGCCAGCTACGTAAAAGATGTGGGTGACCGCGCAGGTGGGCACCTCATCCAACAAAGCAGAAAGATCAATAAAGGAAGGAAAACTTCCGTGGGACAAGTTTAGTTTCACAGATGCCCCTAAAATTGATAACTGCAGGTTTTCACAGGGTAAGACTGATCTTAGTTACATGGAATGTGTGTCCTAGTGGAACAGTAATTTTTCAGAATTGGTTCTATTTCTCCTCTGCCGTATGGACATATTGGTAACGTTCGAAACAAAACGTGGATGAACTATTACAGACAACGTTGCTTCAGCCCCAGCTGTAGATGCACTTGCTCAGGAAACAGCTAGAAAATGTGTATGCTTACTCTGTTTTTACTTCACGTGAAAGCATTCAACTTCTAAAGAAAAGCTTGTCTATTATCGCAACACCTACACGCTGGTTTCTGAACTCGGTGTTTTTACAGCAGGTTTTTGATCAAATTACCTCAAATTCATAGTGTATCCAAACCTATCATGGTGTGTTGAGGTTGAATGGAAAGATTCTCAACTGCTTTGAGTTGCCAACAGCTTCCATCCAAGTGACCGGTGCCCCACTCAACTTCTGTCTCTGACTAAATGTTGATGTAGCTTTCACTTGGTACGCTGTTATGGAGAATACATGGGCTTTTTTTCAGAGATTTAGCTTTGAAGTGACAGTTGTTACAGACTTCTGCTGAAGGAACTGTTAAGAAGTTTTGCTTAACTTATCATATGATGCTCTCACAAGCATATTAATGAGTGAAACTTTCAGCTTGAGGAAGTAGGCTATTTTCCCTTAAAGTTGAATTACAATCTGAAAAAAAAAAAAGTGAATTGAAGTCTGATACCCTATTTCCTAGAATTCCCTTATGGTATTCCTCCCTAGAAAACACATAATGATGCTTTTTGTTGTTTCTGAAAGGGCACCTGTGAGGTGGGTTGGGAGGAGCTTGTTCGAAGAGCTTAATTGATTGTACTGGCTTTTGCTGCAAATCTGCAGTATTCCAAAGAGGTGTGATTGCACGGTAACAGATGATAACAGAATATCTAAGTTTGTTTATTAGTCATACTTTATTCAGAGCCAGCCAATTTCTTTGTTTTCTCTCAGCTTTCAAAAGAAGTTATTAAAACTTGAATGAATCCTGCTTGCTGCCTTTTATTTCCAACCTGCCAGATGTATTTGAGAAGAGAATAGAACAATTTAGATTGCCTAGCAGGAGTAGTGAAGGTGGCTTTACTTAGTAAAAGGAAATGTGATCTGTTTTACAGCGAGAGTATTTTTTGGTGGAAAAATAATTGGTTAGAAAAGCGCTATTGCCATGCTTAGTTTTTGTGTAGAATAGAAGTGTGAGGCAGGCTTCAATGCCATATTGGGAGGATAAAAATGAGTTTTTAAACATGGTTCCTACTAAAAGTTCATTGATGGAGTTAATTGAATTGGCCAAATTACCTGACCTCTTGTTTTTCTGAATTTGAAGTAATTTTTTTCTGTTACTAACAATATCATATCAGTTTTGATTAGACTGCTGAGAAGGACGTGATGCTGCAGTACATTATGGTATAGTCAAATCGCCAGTCCAGCTGCTCCAGGTAGCTGGTGAGAGGCCATATGTGATCACCGCAAGAATGCGTTAGCTGTAGACCCTTGTCCTTAGGCTAATTGGTGATCATTCTGCTTGTCTTGAGTTCCTCAGATGTGTTCCAGCTTGTGTATTTTCTCTCCCCTGCCTTTTTCTCCACCCCCACCCCCTGCCCAAGGCTAGATGAGTTCCATCTGGGTTTTTAAGTGACCAGGGCAGCTGTCCAAAGTGGTGTCTGTTTTGATTTTTTTTTTTTTCCAATTTGTGGTGATTGCTCTCTTTCATGCAACCGTACATCAAGATCATTCTTTCACAGTGGTTTATTTTTGGCTCTGATTTCCAGCTTTCATGGCTCAGCAATTTTGTTAACTGCCATGGGTAAAGTGTTAGAATAGATGATGTTAGGGGGTGTGAGATTTCAGCTGCTGCAAGAACATTGATTTTTACTTTCTATTCCTGTCTCCAGAAGACTGCAGCCTAGGGATTTCTGTAGCCATTACACACTCACATGTAACTTGTGAATGAGTTGTAGGATTGACTCCTGTTGGACAATAGCTGCAGAGAATCACAGAATCACTAAGGTTGGAAAAGACCTGTAAGATCATCAAGTCCAACCATCAACCACCACCACCATGCCCATTAAACCATGTCCCACAATGCCTCGTCCACACGTTCCCTGAACACCTCCAGGGATGGTGACTCCACCGCTTCCCTGGGCAGCTTATTCCAGTGTTTCACCACTCTCTTAGTAAAGAAATTTTTCCTAATATCCAACCTGAACCTCCCCTGGCGCAACTTGAGGCCATTTCCTCTTGTCCAAGTGGAACAAGTAACTCTGTCCGTGGCCAGCCTCTGTACAAGATGCTGTAAAAAAAATTCATTGTGCTGATGTTTTCTAGTCTCATTCCAGACTGTAAGTTGTTGTATGAAGGCAGTTGGCAGTGAACCCTTCGGTCATTGCTTCCCAGTACCCCACAGCAGAAGCTCACTTACGCTGTGCTGCTAAGGCTAAAAGGCTATTATTATTCATGCTGGCTTCAGAGTCATTGCTCTGTATCCATCATCAAAACGTATAGAATTGTATTTAAGGCAAGCAGACCTAATGTGCAGAGCATTGAAGTACTGACTTTGATACTGTTTGTCGGATGAAATTTAAAAGTGCACGTGCAAGTTTTTGTTGTGCCAAAACAAGAATGCTCAACAGCTCATAAGCTAGAAAGTTTGTCAGTACGGTGCATTATTGCCTAGAAATATTTTGTAAAATGGGGTTATAATTCTCAAGTGTGGAATTGATTACTGAGTGATTTGATGCTGGCTTTAGAAAAAAAATTGATGTCATGAAAGCTGTGAGGACAGCTTTCATAACACTGGGTGCTGTGCTAAGGAGTGACAGTGAAATGAGTTAATTTTGCTTTCTAATAGATGATTTTTGTGATTAGTAATTCTGACTCGATGTTCCTGTTACCTTAGAAGTGTTTTTTGTGAGTTGTGCTTCCTCTCTTGTTTAGGTCTCTTGTATGGGAAAGGAAGTAAGTCTGTTTTTACAGTTCTGATTGTTGTTGATGCCTAAATGCTATGCATGGTACTGTACACAGTGCTTAGGAAACTTGGATTTTTCAGGTTTCAGAACATTGTTGGGTTTAGTGCTTAGAATTTTTAAACACCATTAGTAAAGCTTACTATATTAACTAGAAGTCTAACAATAAGACCACTGATAATCTGGCCAATGCAACAGAATGCACCCTCAGCAAATTTGCAGGTGATGCAAAACTGGTAGGAGTGTACAAGGTTGTGCTGGCATTCAGAAGGACCTTCGTAGGCTGGAGAAATGAGCCAACGGGGTCCTGTGCAAAAGGCTCGGGGCAATCAAAGGGCAATGCAAAATCCTGCAGGGGGGAGGGAAGAATAACCCCACGGATCAACTGCGGCTGGGGGCCTGCTGGCTGGAAAGCAGCTTTGCAGCAAAGAATTTGGGGGTCGTGGTTAACAGCGAGTTGACCATGAGCCACCAACACACACGCTTGTGGGAAAGGCAGCCAAGCAGCCTCCTGGGCTGCATTCGGAAGGTGACTGTCACCAGCAGGTCAAGAGAGGTGAGCCTTCTCTTGTAGTCCGCCCCAGGGAGGTGACTGTACCCCAGGGAGATGCCTTGTGGAGTGCGGTGCCCAGTGCAGGGCTCCCCAGTGCAAGAGCGAGAAGAACGCAAGGGAAAGAAATGGAGGTAAAAATAAACATCTTATTCATTTCAGGTGGTTTTGGATGTTGGCTGTGGAACTGGAATACTCTCCCTGTTTGCTGCCAAAGCAGGTGCGAAGAAAGTGATTGGAGTCGACCAATCTGAAATCATCTATCAGGCCATGGACATCATTCGGTAGGAAAAGTTCCAAGAAAAGTATGGTAAATATTGCTCTAAAAAGTTATTAAAATGCTGTTACTAGTTAATGATCACCTATCACTCAGTATGTGTTTTTACTGAAGTCCATTTTGTCCTAAGAATTAACACAGGTTTTCCAGTGCAGTAAAGTTGTTTGCTCCTCTGATAGGGGTAATTAAAACAGGGCTATAGTTAAGGCAAGATGTTTCCCAGACCTTCCTCCTAATGTTAGTGTAGGGCCAGCGCTGCCTTGCTGCAGAGGCTTCAACTGACTCATGCCAGTCCATTTTCCATTCTTATGCTTTAAACGTTGCTACTGATAAAATTGTACGGTTTTAGACAACAAACATTAGAGTTGAGACCATGTTCCAAGAGGATGTGAGAAGCTTTTCCTGGCTGCACTACTTTGAGTTAGAGAAACAGTTCTGATTTAGATAAACCCAGTAGAAGTTGTTTAAGAGTGTGTGTGTGTATATATAGTTGTTTAATTTTTTATTTTTATACAAAAATTTTAAATAATGGTTTAATTTCTATAATTTTATTTTCTGTGTTATAGAAAATAAATTTTATAGAAAGCATTTTATAGAAGTATAGAAATTAGAACTATAGAAATACAGGCATTTTACTTTTATAGAGAAATCATTTTGCAATGTTGTTGAAAATTAAACAACTTAGATTTATCTAAATGTGTATATATTTTAGACCATGTTTGACCTGTGATGTTTTTAAACAAAAGCTTGTCATGCAGTAGTTAATTTTTACCAATTTTAGCACATAAAAAGGAGACATGTAATGTAGCTTTCTTTGGCAAATGGGTTTTATAATTATATGGTATTTTAGTTTTAACTTGTGGAAAACGTTTCTCTAGTAAGGTTCTCTGTATGTTGGTATATTTAAGGGATTCTCTGTGAGAATAGTAAATATCTATTACCCTGTGTTTTGTCCCTTTAGAAACCTACTGACCTCTGGTTTTCATGCTAGTTGGGAAGTGCTTACCATTGCACTGTAATATTTTCTATAGTTTGGGGCCGGGGGGAAAGCAAACCAACCAACCAAAAAAAAAAACCAAACCAAAACCAAACCCATTCTAAGAGCATGTACACAGACACACGGTCTGCAAAGTCACTGAGAAAAGTTGTTTCCAGGAGAACTACAATGATGTTGCATGCCATGTAAATGGTCATTGGAATAGTGCAGGGTGGAAGGGACCTGGGGAAGTGCGGGGAGTGTGTCTGGTCCCGTCCTTCTCTGTCAGAGCAGGCTCAGCTCCCATAAGTGGTTCAGGCCTCGGCTAGTGAAGTTCTGAACATGGCCACTTCTGTCTCTAAAGAGAACTTTTTGAAGGAGTCCTTGACATCTTCAGAATGGTTACAGATGTGAAATAGTGTTTTATTTCTGATGTACTACATGACAAACTTAGGATCGTTCATATCTTTCAACAAGTGCACAAAAAGCTCTTGATGTGTTATTTATACTTAGAGGAGGATAGAAGTATCAGCCAACACATATTACCTTTGGTGAGGAGAAGGGCAGGCCTTTAAGAAGAACAACAAATCAAAACTCTTAAACTCTTAAGAGTGATGAATTGCCACTTGAAGTACACAGTGAACAATCAGTAAGGCTACACATTTATAGATACCTTCTGTTTTAAAAGTTTCAATTCACATTGAAGTCTTTAGTTCACATCAAAACAATTTATATTTGTCTTGTTAAACCTACTTTTCCTAAAGGAATAAAGGTGACAAACTTGTAGTGAAGTAACAAATATTTATTGGAATACTAAATAAATCTGTGTAGCTTAAAAATGATTACTGCAGCGTGCTTCCACCTGTGATTTAAGTATGTGCTCGAGAGCTTTTGTTCCTCTCAGAAATCAGGTTCATTTCTAGCATGCTAACTACTAGAAACCTGCAGCCCTTGTGTGTAAGTAAACTGGAATAAGTGGCCCGAGTGGCCTGATTCTTTCCCAGCGTTCCACAGTAACCTTATTCTTAACTAAATGCTTGCCTGTGAATAGCTGCCCATAAAATTTCTAGTTCAGTAAACGATTTGATTTTTGTCGTTCATCACTGTTATGTTAGAATAGAAAGGTGAAGTATACTTCCTAAGTAGCATCTCAGCAGTTTTTCCTACAATGTGTAAACTACACTGGTTTGTTTGTGGGTTTTTCTTTTTTATACCTTACAATTGAAAACAAGTATGTAATGAATTAGTCTTTTTCCTCTCTTGTTTTAAATCATGTCCTTCTATGTGGTCATTTAGGAAGTTATTCTTAGATCTCTTTTTGTCGTCCTTAAAATATTGTTGTGGGTGATAGCTCTTTAGCATTTTATTTCTCACTTTGAACTTGTGGTTTTACTTCTGTTCATAGCATTAAATACAATATTAGTGATGAACTACTACTCTTCTAACAGAAGACTCTTGTGTGTAGAGTATTTAATTGATCTTTGCAACAGCCCACATGTTCAAGTAGCCCTTTGACCCTTTCTTTTCCCTCCATTCATTGTGATGGTTCTCTCATTGTCTTTTAGATTGAATTTTTAATGTGATTACTAGTCTGCATTGAAAGCCAGACAGAATGTAAGAGTAAGATATCAGGATAGGGAAGGAAGGGGCAGAGATAAGAACTGCAATGGAAAGGTAAATTTATTTGGTGGGAATACTTTTCTGCCCTCTATAACAATAGCTATCGTAATAATGATATGCACAAGGAAGACTCATATGGTTTGCCAGGAAGAAAAATACTAAGTTTCAAGCATTCATGTATTTAGTAATTTCACTGTCATGCAGGTTTTGTTTCAAAAACTGTAGACACGTCACAGTACCTTCTTTATACAGATGGTTGTACTGTTACTTGCGTAAGAGGTAGTACCTGATTACTGCAGTTACTAAACATTGCAGATGATATTGGCCAAAATCGCAGTGGGGAGGATGCCTTTATTGTGGAATAACTGTAATACTGATCTAGAGGGAATGTTTGTTTTCAGTGACTTTGCAGCTGGTTTTCTTAAATAAAAAACCAAGTCGTGCAAAACAGCTTTGTAAGGAAGTTAATTTCCATTGCTCTCCTGGTGTGATGAGTAGCCTCTAATCACTATGGACTTATGCTACAGGGGTCAGAGAAGGAGAACTGGGAACAAGCAACTTTAAAGAGGAGTGTCATTTTAAATTGCCTTCTTCTCTATTTTCCTAGTTTCTGAAGCTTACACATTTGCATGCACAGCACATGGGAGGTGTACAGATCTACTGTCTGCCATCTTTGCCTGGCACTTAATCTGCTGCAGTTTTTGGATACTCGGAAACATTCCCTCTGAAATATAACTGCGGAGTCTTACATTTTAGTGCTTTCTTGATTAGTTAAAAAAAACCCTACCATTGCAACGGGGAGAGAAGTGCAAAAGGTAGACATCAGTATATCTCTCCTGACAGCATAAATTGGAAATATAAACTAATTTGTTTATGTTGTGACTTGCAGATTAAATAAACTTGAAAATACCATTACATTAGTCAAAGGAAGAATCGAAGAAGTAGATCTGCCTTTGGAAAAAGTGGATGTCATTATATCTGAATGGATGGTAAGGTGCATGAATATTCTTCTCAAGATATAGCTATTTTCAGGAAAGAGTGTGGTTTATTTAATTTTAAGACTTATTCCTCAAGCGATGCTGGTTTTTTAACCAAAAACTTACTGTGCTTGCAACACTCTCTTTGACAGTGTGGGAGGTGGGATGATGTTTCTGATTATGTGGTACTGAGAATACAATTCCTGATGCCTCTTGTTCAAGCTCTTTCAAGTCAAGGTTCTCGAAGTACAGTTGAGCTGGGTTGGGTACTGCAGTAAATTTCTGTTACGTAGTTAGTGTGCAATTCTACAGATGTACTTTGTTACTCAATAATATTGTTGTAGCTGCTCGGGTGAAAGTAACGGAGACGTATTGTATTAGCCATCTAGCTAGATCATTCTGATGAGTAAAAAAAAAAAAAAAAAACAACAAACAAACTTTTAGTTCACAAAGACATCTAAAGACTATGCTGGCTGTGCGGGGAAGGTGATAAGGAGGTGAGGAGCATACACGCTGGGAAATCTGCAAATAGATATAGCGCTTGAAAACAACATTACTATTCATTGCCATTTTTTAGTGTAAGAATAACAGAACTGATTTTGAAAGTACGTAATAAAGATGATGGCCAACAGGAAATGCAGTGTGTAAATGAGCCATTTCCTGGAATCCATTGGGTTTCAGCCGTTGGCCTGTTACCTTTCTTTCATGTGCTGGCTGATGACTGTTACACCGTTGTTCTTGCTACCTGCCATTGATCCTCGTAAAGAAACCTGTGTGACAAGACCCGGTGCCAGGCTGAACTTCACAGCGACTGAATAAGTCTGTCCCCTGTCAAAAAAGTGGCAGGAAACACCCCTTGTGACTTTTTTTTGTGGCCGCTCGCTATTTGGTCTCCTCATATTGCAGACCTTTAAAAAGCACTTCAAAATACATGATTTTTCATGCTAGTTCCCACTGTTTGGACTTAAAGAAAAATTCTCTTGTCCTTCAAATTTAAGATCAATAATGAAAACTTACATTCAAAGTTACTTTTTTTTCCCCTCCTCTAAACTGTGGCTGTTCTACTATATACAAGGGTCTTAGGGAGAGAGGTCACGTGTTCCCTATGGATCCATATGTATCTAACTAGTTTCCAGGTAAAGGTGGAAAAAAAATTGTTTGCTTTGGTTTTTCTGAGGGTTTTTTTTTCTATTACATATTTCAGTGTGCTGGAAAGGTGCAGAAATTTTTCCTCCACCACTATAATGATAGTTATTTGAAGCATGAGCTTCATTTAGTGTTGAGGTCACTAGTTTCAAGGAAGGTTTAAGCCATTGGCTTAAACAAGTGGTTTAAAAATAGCATGTTATGGTTGGTGATTTCTGACAGCATAGTGACTTCTCTAGAAATGTAATTATAGTTCTTTCAGGGAAGCTTCTGATCAGTTGCCTAATAAGTGCACCAAGAAGGATGTTCCCAAAATCACATTTCTCATTCTGGAGCCCAAGATTTGGTTTTAAAAGCAACTTGGGCACTTAAAAGCTTAAGTTATGTTGTAAATCAGTGCCTCTAGGTGAAGTAAAGGATTTCGAAAAGCAGCTCTTGTAAGAAATCTAGTATTGAATGTTCCATGTTTCCCATTTGTGTGCTAATTTACCTTTTAATGTCATAATTATATAGCCATGTGCATTTCACTTAATTAGGTATTCTAAATATTTAGGAATGGTGGCATTTTTATAGGTTGCTGCAATACAGAGATAAAGAGGACAATGCCGTGGAAGTAAGATTGATAGCTGGACAGCGTACGCACTGTTCCAACACTGTCCAGAAAGGAACATTATGTTGCCTAGATGCAAATGAAGATTCCTCTTTGTCTGGCTTGCTTGTGTGAATTTGCTTTTTCTTTTCCTTCCCTACATGATACTGACCTGTGTGAAGTCTTTTGTTAATATGTGAATGTCAGTGCTTGAAAATGTTGGAAATGCGAAGTGTGAGAGCAAAAAGGAAGTCAATATATGTCAGTTTTCAGCTCTTTATTTAGAGAATCTGTATGGACTAGCAGGAAAATTCCAAGGGGAACAGTATTTTTTTTTTGGTAACAAAAATATGAAAAGTTGCTGTTCTGTTTAGAAAACAAACTGCTTTTAGATGAATAAACATCAAACCCTTTTGTGGAGCCACACCTTTGTTTTGCTTGGTACAGAGCAGTGCTTAAGACCAGTACACTATAAGCTTTTTTAGAGCTATGTATTGGAGGATCAGAAAAATCAAAAACGAGTGTGAAGCAACAGAACGGAGGCTGGAGAGAGGAAAAATACTGCATCCCCCAGGAATGTTTCTAAAACAGGTTTTCTGAGAAAGATGGCATGTAGAACAGTGTATTGTAAAAGGTACAGCAGTTTCATTATGAGCATCTCCAGCATAATGGATTCTGATGGTCGTTCTTTTAATTGTGTAAGTGACATACGGCTTCCACAAACTGCTTGCTGTTCTTATTTCTCTTCCATCTTTAGATTTGTTCCCTTAAAAATATGCAAAAATGGGAGAAGCATCTTAAATATTACACAGTGGGTAGGGGTGTGTGAATGTGTGTTTGTACATATATATATAGCCAAATTGTCTTTCAAATCTATATTTGCCATCTTCCAAAAGAATATTTTTTCAGTTTTAAATTCATCTGGATATGGTTTTGTCATGTTCCATGTTTAGAGGCCGAATGATGAGCAACTGTCTCTTTGGTGGCTTTATTTAAGCCTATGAAAGAAATTAGCAGTGATCTTGCTATTAATATAAAGACTAAATACATTGTTTGTGATGTGTGAAGTATGCATATTGGACATGGTTAAAATGGGACCGTAAGCAGGGCATCTCTGTGATTGTGTTCGACTAAAAGCGGTATGTAAGCTATTGAGAAAGACCGCGGAAGGTGTGATGAGCTGTGAGCTGTTCTGTTGGTGTTCAAAAGGCAGGTTGCTGAAGGTTGAGGGTCTGCTGGGCTACTGAAGACGCAGATAAAGCCATCTATTTAGACTTTTTCACTCTGAAGGCAGCTATGGATTCCTCATAGCAAAACATTGGTGAAGTATGCAGCCTGACTGACAGAACGACTTCTTGTGTGCTGTGGGTCAGGAGCATAACGCAGAGGAGATGGACCGAAGAGCCACTTCACCCAATAAACCACGTTGCCTTAAGAAAGAACACAGGAATGGCCAAGTAATAGCCTCTTCTGCTAACCAAACTGATTCTATAAGGAGAAAGTCTTCCAGTTCTTGGAGAAAGGTTAATTGAATGTAAGAATGGGTGAACTTTATGTGAGATCTCGCTGCTGGCCTTGTTTTTATAGAAGTTTCCCTGTTCAGGATCATTTGATACTCCATAGCAGGGCTGTAAGCTTCTGGTGCACAATCCTGCTTGGTTGCCTGGAGCTCTGATGTATGAAACTTTTGAAAGCCTTAATTTGTGAAACTACAAATTACTGTTAGTGGTTACAGGTGCCAGCCTCTAGCATTTATTTACTGGTCTGCTTCTACCGTAGGACACCTACAAGCAAATCTCTTACCTTCTTATTCAAACTGTAGACTGAAATGAGTTAGGTTTCTAAGCAAAGGTGCAAATAACTGAGTATTTGTATACACTGCCTAGTGGCAATCTGATGCAAATGTATTTCTGAACACACATCAGTGATTTGTTTGCACCTTGGTGTAATGAGAGAAAACCCTTGTCAGTTAGTGACTTGACCTGCAAGTGGTTTGCAAATGCTCAAATTTCATCAGACGTTTAGAATTTTGACTTGAATGTGCTGCTGTTTGTACGGGTGCTGGGAAAGTACTCGTGGGTGGTACACGCCATAGACTTGCTGTCAGTCAGGATCACATTTATGTTCTCTCCCCAGAGACACCGAATTTTAAGAAACAATGATGTTTTACTGTAATTAGAGTGGTTTTCCATACAGTATATGTTTGAAATGAGAGCTGCTATGCCAAGCGTTGAAGCTAGTTTTTGATTCAAGTGAATGCTGAGCGGGAAAAGATTTTCTATAAACATACAAAGGTGGGTGTGTTATTGCACATGGGGTTTGGCAGCGTAATTGTAGACTTCGTAGGCTGCTTATTGAAAGGATGAGTGCAGAAAGACACAAAATGTATGTACTGATTTTCTGGAATGTTCTTACCCAGCTTGCTTGCATCTGTGTGCAAATTTTTCTTCTCTCGGTATGCTTTTACTTCCCTTCTCTAGCTAAGACTATGAAGCTAGAGGTTGAGAGTTCTATTCACTTGAAAAATACCTGCATTTCTTGTTTGTAAGGGGTTTTACTGTGAGAGACAACTGTCTGAGATGGTTATCTCAAATACAGCGTTAGAGCACAGTGCCATAAATTGCTGGTTTATGCAGTGCTTTATGATACTGAATATGCGTTAGAGTTTTACACAAGGAAAAACTGGGAAAGAGATGGACTCTCCAATTAAAATAAACGGAGGATAGAATCCAGTACTGTTGTCTGTTAACTGTATCATTGCTCAGGTAGCTAATATTTTTTTTTCTTCCACTTTTTTTTTATTGCGTTAGATAATTTTGAAGTGATATCAGGATGGGCTCTGAACGGGAGGTGTTCAGGATCTAGGGAGAAGGACTAGGAAATGAGCATGACTGAAACACTGGAAACAGTCTTTTCTCTCCTTCCTCCTTTCCCCCGTTTCTATGATGGATACATACAGGGATGGCACTTTTTTAACACTTAGTGGTCTTTCTGTAGTCTTAATGTTCTCTATTGTTTCTGTTAGTATTTGGAGGTGCATTAATACAAGTGTTCTATTTCTATAACACAGAAATAATTTGTAATTTTACATATGATTTGAGCTTTTCTTCTTTGTGTTTTTTAATAATGCTGTTTAAAAAGCATACCAAGTGGCTGGATGCTTTGATTTCTTTACAGCAAAAGGGTTTGTATAAAGGAATTGTATTTCTTTGCATGAAAACACTTGGGTTTTTGCCAGCACTAATAACGGGTATCACTTTTCTGCTTTTCAAATCTTCCCTTTTGGTGTTCTCGCTCATCTTACATTTGTTTAAGGACGCAACAGGGTGTGCGTAATAAGAAAGTCAAGCTGTGGGTTTGAAATGTGTGGGCTTGCTCTGTCAGTAATGAATTATTTCCTTTTTTTTTAAATTAAATCATACATGAGAGATCAGCATGAAGGCTGACTTAGTGTGAGGGAAATGGTGCTGCAGCAGAGCATGCAGAAGAGTTTACATGTAGCTGCTGCTTCTCATTTAAATCAGCCACAGGTTGGGGGGGGAGGATTTTGCCAAGTAAAAAGTAATTTTTCACAAAAGTGGGTGGGCCGCATCAGTCTTGTGCATCCGTTAATGCGAGACTACATTTTATGTTCTAAATCGGAATCTGTTGTCCAGTCTGTTTTACATAACTTCTGTAACTTGTTTTACTCTCCAGTCCAGTGGAAACCTTCTAGTTAGAAACTGCAGTTGAAGAAAATAATGCACCTATTAATACTGATAAGGTTTAAAAAAAAAGTCCACTCTCTGGGCCAGTGGTTTGATAGCTGCCTTTCGTCTCATTAAATATTCAGTATTAGGCCTTACTGAATCTGGAGTACCAGACTATGTTACAGAAAATAATAAAATGGATCTGTGATAGAAGGCAGGGGGGAAACGCAACGCTTATGCAAGTAGTTAAATGTTTCTTCTTAATTTTATCCTTACGTGTTGTTTTTTCTGCTGTACTAAAAATTTTGCTAATTCTTGCTGTTATAAACATGCTAATACCACTTTTTGAAAAGTGTTCTTAATATATATGTCTTTCACCAATAAGTACATAATAAGTGAAGGCAAAAGCAAGTTCCACAAAGGTATTTGATACGAATGGATAAGGGAAACGTACATGAAGAGGCATTTGTAATCTGAAGTAATTTGTATTCTAAGCAAAGCATTTTTCTGTAGTACTCTCCACACAATCAGGTATTTTTTAAAATTCCGTGTTGTTCTTGTGTCTTGATGCTTTTTAAGAGCTTAATCTCTTTTTCTCCATGAAGAACATCATGATGAATACCGAAGCACTAATGTTGAAAGAACTTCCTATACTTACATTTTCATTTGTCAGTAAAGTATTTTTATGTGGTTTTGAATTAAAATGAAAATAAATTTTAGCATGCTGTAGTGTATTTGAATAATAGAGGAAAGGTAGCAATGCAGGATATTAAGCCATCAAAGTTTTGTGAGCCTTTTATAATTCTGCTACAAACACAAAAGACAGAAACAAGGGACATAAAAGAAATGTAGTGATATTCACATTCCTCTGGATTCAGATTTGTCAGTATGCTCATGCATTTTTGATAGCTGATTTCTTGGACGGACATGACGAAGACAGACATCTTGAACGGAGTAACTCCGTAGTGCTGCGTATTCCTGTTCCTGTCCAAACCTGTTTGTATGTGTGGGGGGGTGTTTTTTTCTTAGCTGGAGAACAACCATTTCATTTCAGTTTTGAAAATACAAAAATAAGGAACTTGATGTTCTTTTTGAGAAAGAAATGGCCAATTTTTTAGTGGACAACACATCATATGACAGCGTAACATTTAAGATGGGCCGTGTATTCGTGTTGTCTTTAACAAAGAACCTGTCACCTTTTATGTGTTTTAGTTTAGCCACTAGCAAGATTGAATTATTAATATTCGACTCACAGATTCGTATCCTGGAGATCTCTTTGCAGTAATTAATTTTGAGGATGCTAATGCATGCTTAAGAAAAAACAAAACCCTGAATATTATTGGGGTGGAAGCAAGGGTGCCCCACACATCACGGGGAAAAGACGTCAGGTATAATTCTCTTTTTCCAGATGGCACCCCTACAGGTGAGGCAGCAGCCTGTGAAATTACATTCTAAATTACACTACAGATGAGCACAGCACACTGAGCAAAACGCTTCGGTGTAAGTAATAAATGACTTGATTCAGTACCATTGACGGTTTATGTAACGTACAGGAATGCTATAATGAATTGGGGGGAAGATGGAACTGGGAGGGGGGAGAGGAGAACCAACGGTGCCAGAGTGGAAAGGTCGGGGAAAGGACGGTGAGAATTTCACTGTATTTCTCATGAGAAGGTGTGTCTTCCAGCTGTACTTCTTGCACTTGATTGGCAGACATTGTAGGCGATGGGCTTTTTGGGCAGGAAGAAATAAGTGAAGAGCTGATCCATAAAAATGTCACTTTGTAACATACTGACTCTGCTGGTAACTAGTCTTAGGGTATACCCTAGAGGTCACATTTAAAATACTGTGAAAACAACTAATTTTCAGTTAAAAGAATCTGAAAAGAATTTTTATGAACCAAACATATTCTTTATTTAAAACTGCAAAAGCTAAGAATGAAAAAAAGAAAACTCTGGTTTCATTCTGTGCTTTTGGCTTGCTGTAGGCATAAGATGATCTCTGCCTGATGCAGTTGGAGCTCCTGGCCTTTCAACCGTTTTGCAAAGCTTACTAAAAATGATATTGCTCACAAAGCAGTAGTCTTCATTCTGGGGCTTATTCTAAGGACTTCATAAAAGTTAGGCAGTAAAGTGGAAGAACAGGCAACATGTGGAAGAAAAATGCCCAGTAGAGCGCTGTCCTCTTACCGGAAGAAACAGGTTGAGAAAAGGGCATTTCCATTATTTTCGAACTACGTTCTTGTTGAATACAAATACGTCATGCTTCAGGATTCTGGTTTTCTACTTCTGTTTTTAGTTCTGAAGGCTGCAGTGTGGATGGTGAGTGATGTTTATAAGCAATTCTGAACTTGCAGCGTTTTTTGTTCTAAGAGCCTTAGGCAAAATAAACATCCAAGGTGGCATAAACTTGAAGTGAACTTGGTGGTCTTAGCAGTGCGGTTCCCGTGCAGTGCTGTCTGTCTTCAGTAGTGTCGCATGATGACTTCAAAAAAAAAAAAAAAAAAAAAAAAAAAAAAAAAAAAATCCCTATGATTGTACAAATATGCAAGTGTAGGAAAGTTGAAGGAAAAAAATCTTCTTACCTTTGCTTTGGTTGGTTATTGCTGACTGGGCTTGTAGAACTGTAGGTCCAAAGTCTGGACTTGCAGTTGTCTTGTTTTGTTCTTTCCTACTGGCAATCAACGTAAAAATCAAACCGTATGGCTAAGCTGTGTTTTAAGCAAAATGGGAATTAGGACACTAAGTAAGAAACCAGCGTATGCCGGTATGATTTGTCTCAATTGATTTGATGTTTTAAGAATGTGTATGTGGACGAAATGTGTTACAGTATTCGGTAAGAATAAGGATCACACTCAGACTTGGAAGATAGGACGGGCGTAAAATCAGTGAATCAGTTGGAAAACAAAGGGCTCTCTATCTCTTAGAAATCTGCAGTTTGCTTAAAAGTAGTTGAGAAACCGGATGTTTATGAAATGCTAATTGTATGTAATACTGCTATATGTTTTTTATATCTCAGAAATGTTTAATTAAGGAAAATTTTTTCCTGTTTCAGAAGGTGTCTGACTTGATTAAGTTTACAATAAGTTATTCTAAATGCCTGTAGCAGTATGATTAACCTGCTATAAAAATAATCCCAACACCAAAAAAACTACGCAAATCTAGTTCTAACCATTTTTATTCTGAGAATTTTTTAAGTTCAGGTGCTGCTAAATGATGTAGAACAGCCAGAGAACCCATGTCTTTGGTATATGATTTATTTCCACCTGTCTCAGTGAGCATTGCCCAAGCCGGTACAGGGCACCACGAGGCTACAAATGTGAAGTAGCAAAGATGCATTCGATTTGGTGTTTCTCTGACAATAATTTTCTCATGTTGTTTGCAGTTCTAAGTGGGAAGGGATTTTCTTGGGGTTGTTTTTTTTGTTTCTGTTGTTTTTGTATGGTGCGTCAGGGTTCTTGCTAAAAAATGAATACATACAGCTTTTCACTTGGTTTGAGTTGAATTTCATTTTTCTTGATGTTGTAGGACTCTATCAGGTAATTGTTGGTTGTAGATTAGATATTTATTGCCTATAGTTTATTAATTTAATAGGTGCTAGATACTTGCAGCTTGGGAAATTAAAGATGACACTTCATGGTACTGAAGTTTTGAAGTGATAGTGCTATTGTTGAGAAAATCATTGGGTGCTGGCTTTTACTGAGGTGTATGGGCATATAAAGTTCTTAAACCGTTTTGATAAAGTCTGTCTACAGATCGGTTAATTAGGCTGCGTAAGAAGCATAATGATTTCTAAATTCTTTCCCTTTTCTATAAACAGGGTTATTTCCTTCTCTTTGAGTCAATGCTGGATTCTGTCATCTATGCAAAGGACAAGTACCTGGCAGAGGGAGGCTCAGGTTGGTGCGCATAATTCTTAATAAATTTAGCTCTGAGGGGGAAACTAAATGAACTCGGAGACTTAGAATAAGCTATGCATGGATGAGGAAGTTGCCAGCCTAAATGAAAAATGTTTCCATTAGTATGAGCTTCAAGGCATTAATTTACTGTGTGGGTAATAGAAGAACATTAGATGGGGTATCAAGGTCTCAAGATAATGGTGTTTTTAAGAACAGAGGGGGTTATTTATTCTTAAGTACAGTCTAAATTTTTCCTCCCTACTTCTTCCCACACATGTGGGCATTTGTTGTCCCCTCTTGAAATCCCCATTTCTGCATAACTATGAACAGCGGAGAATAAGTTCTATTCTATAAGATGTGATACTGTTTGAGTAAGCTACTGTGAATTAGAGGAAAAGTGGATGTTTTCCTGGAGGAAGGAAGTTGTGTGGAGAGGACATAGTTTCATATGCAAGAAGCCACATGAAGTAACTGATGAGATTATATTGTTTCAATTCAGCGTATTTATTCTGTCCCGGTGGGAATATCTGCTTTTTCTTCCTGGTTGGAGAGTAGGGAAGTGACAGAACAAAAAGGTTTTATTTTGAAGTAGAGTTCTTTTATCCTTTTAAGTTGCTTGGCTAGTATCATCTTAAGCAGTGTTTAAATGCCTGTAAATATTTATTCCTCATGTGATGCAGTTTTCTGCATGAGTTCTGCATGTGCTTTATTCCTTACGCTTAATTCCTTTGTCAGTATTGTATTTCATATTGACCTTTTCAATCGTAGTCGTCAGTCTGGGTTTTTTCCCCTTTTGTGCCAACCATGCACATAGTTAGTTTCACTACACTGATTTAATGATTGGATTAATGACTATGTAACAGTGCTCGCTGCAGTGCTTCTCTTGGATTGCAGTGAGCTTTTGTATGCTACAGAGTGCCGCAGAAAAAGGGGGTTTATGCAATTGTTCCACATTTGGTCACAAAGCTGAATATACAAGCAAGAGATGACTGTTCATATGTTAAAATATTTAGAAGCCACTTGAACAACATGACAGAATAAGAGCTTTTTTGTTTTCAGCAATATAGAATAGTCCAGCCAGATCTGGAACACAGTTGTGGTGTGCTTTGTATAGAGATATGCTGGTAATTTTACATTGCAATAGAATTAAATTTGGGGACATAATTTTATGTTTAGCTACTACTTCCAAAGCCTTCTGAAAAGGGCCAGAAATTTTTGACCTCTATTGCACTGTGATAGTATCTTGTTCTCTATTTGTATTGTTGGTAAGTTTGCTAGTGGCTTGTGCCTCCCCAGGTTTCCTTTGAGAGGCAGGGGATGCTGCTGATTGCAGTACAATTATACTTTGTGGTCTCAGAATGGTCTCGGGCCCTTATTTGACTCTTCACAACGCATACAGTATTGTACAGTTGCTCATTGGTATGGCCAGATTTTAAATGGAATGCCGTTTCCTTAAGGTGCTTACGAATACTGCTCTTCTGCCAGCCTGTACAGCAGGTAAATGGCTGTGCCTAAGATGCGTGAGGAAGTCGCTCAGCAATCAGCTTAGCAAGGCAGACACTTCTGCAACGTAGGTGAGTAGCAGCACTACTCATTCTGAGGTGAAGTCTTACCAGAGAAACTCCTGAATCTGCCATAAAGCTTCATTTTGTCTCAAGCCACTTTGCACTATTGAGCCCAAGATCATTATTACAGGGACTGTTTGAAAGCTGCAAAAAGCAATAGAAGCAGCTGCAGTTTGGCCACATCTTTCAGTGATTAGGCCGGGAATAGAATCCAAATTTCTAGATTTGTGTTCAGTCAGTCACATCGTCGTTACTTCAGTTTAGCCTATTGGCATGCTGAAGTGGATTATGCCAAACTGTCTAGGGTAATGTGTACAGTGTATAATAGCTTTATTTGGGAACATAAAATTCTTGCTGTCCAGGACCCATCTGTTTGTTCTTTAGAGCTGTTACTTGCTTGAGTATAGATTTTTTTGCGTACGCTTGAGTGCAGTGCATGTTAGTGAGAGGTGACATAGGTAAGGAAGGCATCATTCAAAAAGTAATACTGTTTGCTTGTTCACGTCAAAGTGATGATGGTATTAACTTGGAACTATTTCTGCATGTCTGGAGGATTGCTGCCTTTACCCTTCAGCGTCCTGAAGTTTGCGAGGAATTGCTGAGGGATAAAGGATTTCCCATCGTATTCTGTTCACCACGTGAGCTGTGACAGATGACTTCTGGGCACTGAGTCGAGAAGGACGCAGATGGTCAAAACGATGAATCTGTGAGAGCATTGAGGAGTATGTGCTTTTGTCCAATCAGCATTTTGTTCATTTCACCTGCGAGAAGGAATAATTGTTAAATTATAGGGCTAATCAGAAAAAAATGACAAGTCTGTCAGGATTGCACAGGAAAGTGTTGCAGGGTTGCAGAAAGAGCAGAGGATTTCCAGGGGGATCGAGGATAATGGGTGAAATGGCAAAAGCAATTTTAAGCGGATGCTTTTAAACGTTGACAAAACTCTACAGCCTTCAGATGTTTTAGGCTGATATTTAGATAACATGATTACATTTCCAGTCAAACTTCAGTGTAGCATATGCTTCTGGACATGGGTGGGTTTGTAAATTTGGAATTTAATGTATTGCTGTAGTCTTTTGGCTGTGCCCTGTTGGTGCAACACAGGTTTCTTTTTGCAAAGTCCGAACAGGCATTGTCTACTTCGCTGTTGCTATTGATAGGCTAAACTAAAAATGCAGATTAGATTAGAGCATTAGCGTTTACATTTTTGCTTGTTCTTAAGCACTTCGTATAATTGATCGTGAGATTTGCTGCTGATTTAAGGATGTGCTGTGTGGACAAAGAGATTTAATAAAAACTGATTATGGTCCCGCTCAAATACTTCACACTTGATAGACATAGTAAACTTTTTCCTGTTAACAGAATGTCCCAGAAATGTGGGCTAGTCTGAGGAAGGAAGGTAGGTTATAAAGTAGTTGATCCCTTTTTGCTGTGGTTTTCATTTTCGTTTGCGGTGTCGCTAGCCCGCTCCTGCAAGTCTATTCTATAACTAGGGACTTTCAGTCTCTTGTCACCCCTCTTCTCGCCATACCCCTTGCATCCTATGAAGAGCATTTCCCTGAAAAATATTCCCGCGAAGGCTGTAGTCGCTTGCTTTTGTTGTCTGTTTCACGCTGTCTTTAATTTTTGGCGCATCAGTGGTGGCTCTTGAAGGTCTGAAATGCTGGGAGGTAAGGCTGAACATAATGCAGTTGGCACACAAGTAACCAGCAATATGAAAGTGTCGACAAATGGAAATCCCTTATAGATGGCTCCAGAAACTACTTGCAAATACTCCTACCACCAGATGTTGATTATTTTTTTTTTGTGTGTGTGTGACAGCTGTCAGGTGTGCTGGAACCAAATGATTTGTTTCAGACAAGACAGTCTGAACGCCTGCCTGTTTTGATTCTCATCAAACTGCCTTTTTACTGCTGAGCTAATCGTAGGCTGTTTCTGGAGAAACTTTCTGCTTGGAGTTCATCTGCAAAGTAGGGATGATGATAGCTTACCAATGGGATTCCAGTTTAAGCTTGCTGATATTTATTTATTTATTCTGTTAAAAACAGGCAGAAAGTGAGAAAAACGACAGTGTGTTCATATTTTGTATAAACTAGTCATTCCCAATGTAGAAGTGGTTGCTTGCTTTAATATCTTCATATTAAAAAACTAAGAAGCTTCTTTAGAGAAGACTTTTCTTTATCATTAATATGTATAAGATGATTTCCTTTAGGCTAAATCTACTCTCATTCTATAAAAGGTCTAATTTCAATTTGTTGTTTCTACCTTTAGTACTTTACAAGGCAAAAAATACTGCTTTTCTGACTTACCATGCTGTACCAATGATTTCTCCATACTCGTTTTGATAAGCTACAATTTCAAACAGAGCTGAAGACAATATTAATTTTACAGTTCATCAGATTTTGGGGAGGAAAAGAGAAAGTTAGCTTCAGTTTTATTAACACTGCCACATTCATGTATCAATAAAAAATAAAATAAGGTCTTTATTAGTAGACATTCTGTTCCGAATGTATGTGGCTTTAAAACTCTAAAAACAAAACATGGGAATTTCTTTGTGGAAAGAAACCTAGCTAAATATAAACTGAGCTTCTCTTACTATTTGATAGTGCCATAGACAGCCATGTTCATAGCAGCTGGTTTTTGTTTCCAATCAGTAGTGGATAGAGATTGCCAAGAGATTGACTGGCTTTGCTGTAGGCAGCTGTTCAAAAGGCAAATGTCAATCTTCCACCACTATTTGGAAAAGCTGTAAATAGGTACTTGTTCTGAAGATATTCTTGGGAGAAGGGAAAGCACAAATCTGAATATGGTGTAAGAGTGATAGCTGTCATCCTAAAGCTGTGAGGGGAGTCGATGAGGAAGTTCTCTTCTGTCTGTTGGGTCACTTCAATACTCTTCAGATGCAGACAGAAGAGTGGTTATTCTTTTCCAGTACCCAAAAATAATGTTTTAGGTTGTAAGGCCAAGTACCAGCCAGAGCTGATAAGAAACAGGAATAAAACTCTTGAGTATTTGTTCTTTTCTGGGAATAAGCTCTTTTCACAGAGGTTTCTTGTTATTGCAAAGCCTTCACCTGAATTTTCCTTTGGGTGTCTGTCCACAGTTATTAAATAGATTTTAGGTCAGTCTCTGTATAGAAGCCAGAATAGAATGTTCCAAATGACTTTATTCAGACATCAAGTTTCCAGTCATTTCCTGGCAGTGGGATTCAACTACAAAGATACTTTGTCATGAACAGGAAATATTGTTACCAGAGTAGAGTGGGAAAATTCATTTCCAATGTCTAGTCTCTTCTGTGGACAAATGGGACTTCAGAAAATAAAGGAGCAGAAAAAGCATCTTGTCCAAGAGCTGAAAAAAGTTCTTTTATTTGTTTTCTTAAGATGTTAATCACTTAAAGAGAAAAGAAAAAAAATAAGTCCTCTTTCTGCATGTCTAAAATAAAATTTCACTAATCCTGTTTCTGTTGGTACAGTTTATCCTGACGTTTGCACCATTAGTCTAGTAGCTGTTGGGGATATGAAAAAACATGCGGACAAGCTACTTTTCTGGGAAGATGTATATGGCTTTGACATGTCTTGCATGAAGAAGGCTGTAATTCCAGAAGCTGTTGTGGAGGTGCTGGATCCAAACACGCTGATATCTCCAGCCAGTGTCATTAAGGTACCGTACTTCTTAACATTTTTAGTAGTCAGATTAGAAGTTTCCTTTTTCGATTGAGGAGGGGAAAAAAATACGCACACACACACAAACTTTGGCATCTTCAAAATGATCCAAATGCATTAAGGTTCTTGGTGTTAAGACTGTAAGACTTGTATTAATTGCTTTTTTTTTTACCAAGTTTGAGCTTTTAATAAAGTAATCTTCCCACATTTAGATTGTTCTGTTCTACATTTTCTTCTATCCAAATCCAAATTTACTTGCATTTTAGTAAGTGACAAGTTGCGTAACTGAAATTTTAACTATATTAAAAAAAACTCAAAGCCCTGGAATATAGAGTCGTCTTCTACTTTGCTTCTCTCTTCACCTCAGTCAGTGTACTGAGTTGCAGGGTGGCTTCTTACCTATTTCTCTGTCAAGCTTTCTGTTGTAAGTATATCCTGATGCAAATTATTGTTTAAGATTTTCTTGCCTGTAATTCTATTACAGAGACGATTTAAAAATACTAAGTTTTTCAAATTGGGTATTCAAATGTGAGAAGTGCTGAGATCGATATTTCTTGAACTTGAATAACTACTTTGGCCTTCTTGTGCATCTCTACTTTGTTTTTTTTCTTTTTTTACTTGAGGAGTCTTTTTTTGTCGCTGATGAAGTCATTACAGATGTGTCTTACATTTTATTCTCTGAGCTTTTTGACTAGACTCCCTCTAGAGCCAGTGACATAAAATGTCGAAGGATACCTATAATAAGTTGCGTGACTTGAGGCTTACGAGTGTCTGTTTTCTTTGAGTGTTAGGAGAGGGTAGAGTGATCAACTCAGTTGTTGAAATATTCTTTGTGTAGACCTCTTATCATAGGGAAGATGAATTCCAGCCTTAGTGAATGAATGCGCACAAAGCGGAGGTACTGAGATCAAGAATCTGAGGCCGTAATTGTTGGCCATCTGACAGGTTTGATTGCCTCACTCGTTGAACGTAGGCACTTTTCTCACCTGTCATTTTTTTAATAACATTTTGCATGTTCTGATTCAAGCGGAAGTGTCGTTGAATACTTCTTGTAAATAGGTCAAGTTTGGTATACGGAAAATGAAGAATGTGTAATGTGCCCTAAATTAACAGCTGCATGGATAAGTTGAGCTCTATCAGTTTGTTAAGCAAACAAACAAATTAAAACAAGATCTTAACCTGGAAAGTGTTGATAGTAACTATAGTTACTAATGTGCCCAATGCAGTCTACAACCTGCTGTCATTTTAGAAGCAAAATGCTTTACTGGTAATAGTACATGTCCCTTTCTAATATGAACTGTCATGAGCAGTCACTGTCCAGCTCAGCTGTATGTGTTTAGCAAATTTTGTCATCGTGCAGCATTTCGCATAACTGTTACGCTTAGTGGTTTTATACTCATTTGTTCTCAGTAGCAATCGTGGTTTTTAAAATAACCTAAAGTCAGTGCATGAGCTCGTTTGCTGGAGTTACAGTTCAAAGTAGTAAAATTAATGAGTTGAGCAACAGTGGCATTATAGGTAAATTGTTTCAATCGATAGCCATTCCACAGAACAAATGGATTATATTTTTAAGGGAAAGTTTAAAAATGTTCCAATTTATCTCATGATTATTACAGAAGATACTTTAGGGTGTTTGCTCAGATTAGCTGCTGCTTGTTTTGTATAGTTTATAATGTAACTTTTCAGGAAGCAAAACATTCCCTGAAGAAAGATGAGGCAGCATCAAGAAATATTGATTAATAATGTAACTTCAGCGGTATATGATGTTCTTTGATAAAGCATTTTAACTGAGCACGTAAACAAAAGAACTTCATACGGTGAAAAAATGTGGTGGAATTTTTATGAACAACTGAAAACTGAAGCCTATTGTTCTTTAAAAACTCTTGATTTTATATATACATAAAAAAATTAGAATCTTGAAATGCAAGTAGCAAGCAATTTCATTTGACCATGTTATCGTTGTTACCCTGGATGCCGTGGTTTTGTGTTAATTTCAAAATAGTGAAGCAGTTCTCTGCCTCGTGTGCTTTTTCTCCTCTGTTGTGTTGCTTTGATATTTCACATTTCACTGTGCCAAGGGCTCGGGGCGATGCAGAATCCTGCAGCTGGGGACGGAGGAGTAACCCCCCACACCAGTAGAGGCTGGGGGCCTGCTGCCTGGAAAGCAGCTTTGCAGCAAAGAATTTGGGGGTCGTGGTTAACAGCGAGTTGACCATGAGCCACCAACACACACGCTTGTGGGAAAGGCAGCCAAGCAGCCTCCTGGGCTGCATTCGGAAGGTGACTGTCACCAGCAGGTCAAGAGAGGTGAGCCTTCTCTTGTAGTCCGCCCCAGGGAGGTGACTGTACCCCAGGGAGATGCCTTGTGGAGTGCGGTGCCCAGTGCAGGGCTCCCCAGTGCAAGAGCGAGATGAACATACTGGAGTGAGACCAGTGAAAGACCGCAAAGACGATGAAGGGACTGGAGTGTCTGTAATATAGGGAGGGGCTGAAAGAGCTGGGGTAGTTTTGTCTGGAGAAGAGAAGGCTCAGGGGAGCGGTTATCAGTGTCTATAAAAGCCCGGTGCGGGGCGGCGGGTGTAGGAGGTGGAGCCAGACTCTTCTCAGTGGTGCTCAGGGGCAGGACAAAAACAGCGGGCACAGATTGAACCCCAGGCAGTTGCCTTTTAAAGATCAGGAAACACTATTTTACTGTGATGGCAATTGAACAGTGGCACAGGTTGTCCAGAGAGGTTGTGGAGTCTCCATCCTTGGCGATATTCAGAAGCCATTTGGACATGGTCCTGAGCAACCTGCTTTAGTTAACCCTGCTTTCAGCAGGGGGGGTGGACTAAGTCATCTCCAGAGGTCCCTTTCGACCTCAGTTATTCTATGATCAATACGAAACTAACCCTGCGAATCAAAAAAGCCCAGTTTTAACCCGTATCAGTTTCATACTGTAGTTTACCATGTTGGCTACACAAACAAGGACTAAAACAGGTGAAGATGCCTGTGAAAACCTCTTAATCTGCTGTCATCAGGAGCAGCTTTCTTGAACAGAGTGAGCTACTGTACCTAGTTCCATACTGCTGCTAGCCAAAGTGTCTGTTTAGTTTGGCATTTGGGGAAGAGGGGTTTTAGGTGTTTTGTCAGTGTGCAGATAGGATTAGGTGGCTATTAAGTCTCTTTCCATTTTTGGAGAGCTGAATTAGTATTGTCCTAGAAAAGTTGTCTTATGGGAGCAACTGAACAACCTTCATCCAAAGGAGGATCTTAATTTAAATTCGGTACTGTTACTGACAGAATTGTATTATTCCTTTTGACAGCATATTGACTGTAATACTGCATCCACTCCAGACTTGGAGTTCTCTTCAGATTTCACCCTGACCATTACAACGAGCACAAAGTGTACGGTGAGACAATTTTCGTTTCTTCATATGTGGTCAGTATCGCATTGGACTAATAGACAGTGCATTAATTAAGCTTCATTTATCATCAGTCCTTGCCTTGAAACACTCGTTTCTCTAGTACAGAGGTGTCAAATGAGCCCTTTTTGTAATGAGAGATGGATGTAACACTCGAGTAATAGCATTACAATACAGGTAGATGAGGAAAGGGAAAGATAAGGAGCCTTAGCACCGGGGCCGTTCCATTTTGTTCTCTAGCCCGTTTTCTGAAATAAGAGTTTTCTGTTCAGGCACGTTGTTACCACTGTGCTCAAGAATGACACAGTCACTATTCTCAAAGGGCTTTTCTGAGTTTAGTAGAAAGAGTGAAAAGCAAAATAGATATGGGAAAGGTAGACTATAGCTCATGTAATAAACGTATAGCAGCTCATATGGCAAACACAGTTTCTCAGACAGGTAAGTTCATGAACTGTACGTGTGAAGACTGAGGGGACAAATCAGAATCTGACTCTGATAACCAGGGTTTTTACTGCATCTGTTTTATTTATTGTATGCAAGTTAGTCTTTTCACTTTATTTAAGTTAATATGATCTATATTCAAAAGAACACTAATTCTAGAAAGGCTGTGGGATTTGATTGGAGGGGAGTTCTAATTACAGCAAACACAAGCTTATTCATCTTAATATTCCATGTGCTGCATTAAATTGAGTGAAGAACCTCTAGCAAATCTGATTCAGTGATCTCAATTGAGTATTATTTGCCTAGCAAACACTAGTCAATATGAAAAGAAAAAACGTTTTCAGTCTGAGCTTTAGAATTAAAAGAAAACTCAGTACTAGGGCATCTTTCAAACACTTCTTTGAAGTTGTGCCTACATGGTTCAGTATGAATTTACATAAATACACATTCATTTTGCAGCTTTTTTTCTTGGTCGTTCAGTATCTGGTAGTTACAGAGAGAAACACTGATTTTTGGATTAATGAAAAATGTCCCCTATTTTCTTTCTGCAAGGGCCCATGCAATTTATGTTGCATATTTTGTATTCCATTTTTGAAGTGTAAGTCAAGGAAGATACCTAAATATTTTTACTTAACATACTTCACATAGGGGCATGAGTGACTTTTGAAATAAAGATGTTATGAACGTGTTTAAAGCTAAAACAAATCAGATATTCCAACATGAATGTTTAGAAGTGTTTAGATCGGTACTTATGTGAGGATACCTTTTTGATTTGGCTTGGTTACGATGCGCAGCTTGCTTTCTTTGTTGGAATAGGCAAGAAAAGACTCAAATAGAAGGATTTTTGTAGTGTTGCCATTAAGCAGGGCAGTTGGGATAAAGATAGGAGGTACGGATGAGACAGTCTGGTGGTGGCTTAAAGTAACGCATTGCGTTTTTAACCACTAAATGATAAGCAAAGACAGGATGACCTAATTTTTACAGATTTTACGATTGCAGTAATATGCTTTTACATTAACATCAGTTATAAATGCTTTGTACCAATTTATTAAAATATCCTCATCAAATTTGGCCAAAGTTTGTAGTATTCTCTGGGATCTGTAGTAAAAACTAAAATTTTTGTAGTCTAGTGTGTTGTGATACTTCTGCTGGGAGTTTCATGCTTAGCTTTAAGGCACAGCACCTCCATTTTATGAGTTCCAGGGAGAAGGGGAGGGAAGTGGGGGAAGAGCAGTGTTTCTGAAATTTTGCAGTGAATGCAGGTTCTAAGAAATGATCAGAAGTCTGTAAAGTATTTTGCACTTCATCATTTAGGTTTATTGACACTTTGAGTGAAATTTCCACTCTTTCTATGATGGATTGTAGAAGTTTAGTTGGGGGTTGACAGTTCATCCATCATATCAGGCTGCCTAACCTTGCAGTAAATGAACAATAAAAGTCCATTATTTATACTGAGAATTTTTGAGGAGATGCTTTAAGATTGCAATTTGTCCTTTGAAAATAATATTTGATGTTTTTCTTGTTTGTATCCGTGTTTTGTTGTCCTATTGGCTTTTCATTTTTTGCACAAAAAGAGAAAGCTGCTTATATTACCCAAAATTGTAGCTTTCTGTACTTGTCTGTTCTGATTTTTGCATTTTTGAAATATGAACACTTTATTTTTGTTTTATTTACAAAAAAAAACATTTCACAGAAATAACAGTTTGGAAATCCATCCTTATATGCTTGTATATATCAGGTTTATTAGCTCGCAACCCGAAGTTCATTTCAAAGCAGCTTTTTCTCAGCTCTTTCTGTGCCATAAAAGTGTGAAAATAGATTTGGTTCTCTTATTCCTAGTGCAAGCAGCAAAGCTAACTTCAGACTAGCATTACCATCAGAACTAGGACTCCCTCTGTTAAGTGGTCTGTCTTTTAAAAACCAGACAAGTGGAAAGCTTAGGTGCACAGTGGTATGTTAGTTGTTTTGTGAATCCTGTTGCAGATCAGCTACTAGTTTGCGCTGTGCCATCGCGTTGTGGGGAGCAGATTTCCATGCTGCTCCTTTCCAAGGCTCTGCGTGGGTGCAGAGGAGGATACGGTAGACGTTCTCACATGGAAGTGTGTCAGCAGCATGGAATGCGTGGTTGCTGTTGCTGAACTTGGTCTTGCAGAAGCTTAGCACTGATAGCAAATAATTTAGCGAGTACTTGGAGAAAAGTGGCCCCGACTAGTTGGAGTATGCAAAGTAATGTTAGTCGTTGAAGAGCTAAACTTGCAGCTGCCAACTCTGGAGGCATTAGCTGTGTTGGGGTCTCTTGCTTCCTCCCATCGATCTGTTTGGATGTCTGTGGTAACAGGGCAGTAAGTTGTAAAAGCTGACAGGAATCAGAGCCATAATGCAGTCCTTCTACCAACTCATTACCACACTTGCTTTGATTATGACTTGAAGCACCCCCAGTACCACTCAGGCAGGAGAAGCTGCACTTCTCGTTTATGTGGCAAGATGTTAAATACCTCTAAAATCTGACCTTAGTTTTTCCTCAGTCTCTTTGGGGTTTTGTTCCCCCCATTAATAGATACTGTTTGAAATTCTGTGTTTATTTTCAGTCTCAACAGAGAAATTGACCTCTTCTTGATTTCCTATACTTTATTTCTGTTCTTGTAAATTGTTCTGTTAAACACTTCTGGGAGGATTTCATAAAGGCTGCGGGAAAGTTTCGCCTAGGAGAGAGTTAGGAGCAGAGCTTTTGTCTGTTCTTTGGCTGGAGGGAGCGCAGGACGGTTAGCCTCTGAAGCCTAATGCTAACCTTTGGGACTTGCCACCCACCTCTTTCTCATCCTTTCATTATTTGTTTTCCTCCATTTTGCTTTGTCACTTCTTAGTACAAACCTCTTCCTGAAAACTGATAATGCAAGCGCTGAAATAGATATTTCTCTTCTTTCTAGATATTATCACTGTTCGTGCTCTTGCAAGACTTTCGTGCTGACCTCTTGGCTAATTATCTGATTGTATGATAGTGCCACTTAATTGTACTAGAGGTTGATTGAAAACTATGCAATTCAGTAGGCAATAGGCTAACTGTTTTCTGGTTTTAGATAAATGGACTAAGCACATAAATGCCCAGACTTAGTGATGAGCTTGTGCGAAATAGAAAAACTATGCAGTTCCCAAAACCGAAGAGCATAGTATTAACTGACACATACCTGATTTATCTGTCCTTCCACCTGTAAATTATTTTAAATTATTTTAAATTACTCTCATACTTTTGTATGACCAAAAAGAACCCCCTAGCAGAGTATTAAGTCATGCTCGTAACAGATCACCCTGATGTCTCTCTGTAGGTGCAGATGATCCTGTAATGCATTTCTTGAGTCATATCCTTAAAAAAAAATGCTTAATGTTCTAAATAGGTTTTTATTCCAGGTGTTCAAGCAATTAAATAAATCTTCAAGAAAAAAGCTCCTAATATACCTGAGAAATATGGAAAGTTTGAGCAAAAATAAACATTTTAAATGTGACCTTACATGTACGTGGTGCTTATTCTTTAAGAAGTTATTGGGGAGGCGGGGAGTCAAGGCTTTTTTTCAGAGCACGTATTCTTTCTGTTGATTTTTCTTTTATTCCTCCTGTGGTTTACCACAAAGTAGTATCTTTTAGCAGTAAGTTTGTTTATCATTATTTTAGCTTTCAAAGATGGAAGATTTTCAAAGCATGAAAGGGTTGCATGGAATCATTATATGAAATTGTTTCAAAGAACTTTAGTGCAAGTTGACGTGATTTCAGTCTTACAAAGATAACAGCCAAAAATAAATTTAATTAGCCTGCAAAAGTGCATTTTCCTAGTAAAGAGCTAGGGTTTGTCACTGCTGATTTTAATGAGACATCTGGCTAATATCAGTTAGTCGATGCTGCTAGGAAAATATTCCATTAATTGTATTCTAAGTTGATCACTGTGTGAGCTTTTGAGATAAAATATAATGGTGATTACCCTCAGCGTAGACATCAATTGACAAACTTTCTCTTTTGTTTGCGAGCGTTTCCCCTGTGAGTCCATCAAGGTTGATCTTGCCTAGCTGAATGACAATATCTCCTGGGAGGAAAACGGCAGTATCTCTTCATTGCTCCCAGGAGATCTTGTCGAAGAGCAGGGGATGTGTATAAAAAGTGGGAGGGAGGAAGGGGGTGAAAGAAGGATAATGAACCAGAGGACGTGACTGCTGTATTAAAACCTTTAGGAGGAAAAAGGAAGTTGACTGGAGAAAATTATTTTGACTAAAGACAAATCTTGGCGTGTTAAAATCTTCTGAAATGTTAGACAGTTTCATTTCTTAATGTTCCATCTTCTACTTGGGAGCCAACAATAAGTATTAGCGTGTAAGTCTTTAATTCCATCCGTAGGTGAGAAACTAATTTTTTTAAGCTAGAAGTTGGCAGTCTGGCTTTGGGTGCCACGGTTAAACACACACCGAATGCCCGATTTCTGTTTAAAGGAAAGACTTCTCTATCATGTTATGAAGCAGGATTTGTCCTTCTGATCTATTTAGTTATTGCTAGCTTCCTCTACAGTGATCTCCAGGTTCTCAGTTTTTTTAAAACACAAAATTGTTGGGTTTTAATAGCGTGGGGTTTCTTTTTCCTGTGATAAAAATGCAGCAACTCTGCCGCGTGGATGACAAACATTCCATCTCCATGCTTGGATAAACTCCATCAAAAGCACATTATCTCCCACTTCTGTGGCCAGCTGTCTAATTGTATTTGTTGTAGCCACTCACTGTTGGAACATGATACTGGTGAAGAGCAAGAATGATAAATTACTCACTGTAGGTGATAGTGATGATGATAATTTTTAATTTCGTTGTTCCTAAGTGAATTGGTAAGGTTGCCTTTACGAGTTCTCATAAGGAGTCGAGCAGTCTCATTTGTTCTATCCTGTTAAAATGCTGCATGTACAGCCAGCCATTTTCTTTAGAAAAAAGCCTTAGTATTCAGCTACATTTGAATTAAAATTTAGATGCCTCTTCCCATTTCAGCTGAGGGCTCTAAGTGGAAGAGTATAAATAATATGTACAAATATTTGTCTATTACATATGTTAAAGCTTTTTGTGATCCTAATATATTTGTTACATGTTGCACGAATAAATGGGGAAAAAAATAAGCTCAAAATAATTTGTCTGGGAGGGAAGAAAAATATGTTGAAGGCAAGTGAATCTTACCGGGAGAACGTGCTTCACTTAAAGTTTTTTCATGTGTTTGCATGAACACCTTAGAAACCCTCAGTGATGGATGAAGACCTCAGGTTACTTTACATGAACTCTTCATTAAAACCTGGGTTTGACAAAATCAGGTAGAAGTTAGTGGCTGCTGTTGTAACTTTGGGAATCTTTGATTCTTAGTTGAGCAAACTCTTTGTTGACCTTTACAGGATGATGCTTTGCAGTCTCAGTAGTGTACAACTATTCCTAAATATTTCCTTAGTTCTTTATTTAACCTTCTTAGTTCCCTGGATAAATATGGAGACTTTTGTTCTGGGGTTGGAGTTTTTGTCCTCGTAGCTCTACTGTTCTCCTGGCGGTTTACTTGAGAACAGGAAGAATAATATTTCTGCAGTGTTTCCTAATATTTAACATCCTTTGAGGCTAGAGCATGTGTCAGGCTAGAGTTGCAGTTATTTATTACCAGTTTAGAAGTCATTATTTTTGTTTTCCACTTTCATGGTATTAAAGAGACTGGCACTTGAAAGATTCTTCCAGAGAAGGCCTAAGTTCTTGCTGATTAGTCGTTGGTGAAGTTGTAAATGAGCTGTCACAGGTGGAGCAAGAAGATGAGGAAAACTGCAATGGAAGAAATAACTGTTACCATTATGCTTTAAAAAAAAGGCAAGAGAAACTAAGGCAGTAGTTGTAAAACATCATCTAGAATTTATGGGGGCGTTATTTGCTTGTTCCTTTGCCTTAGTTTGCCTCCTTGTTAAAAAGATGACACCTTTAATAAAAATCTGGCCAGCTCTATATTCTATTTTAATATGCTTGTGTCTGTGGTTTGCTTCTAGTATGCCACTTATAAGTGACTTTTTTTTTCCTTATATTTTGCTGCTTAGCCGCACGTGTTAAATTTTTCAACAAGAAGGGAGGACTTAATCTTCCTTCAAGCTGTAAACGTTGGAAATGTCTTTCTTTGTAATACTGCATGTTTAATGGAAGCTTGTGGTTGACTGTTCTAGCTCCTGCAATTTGTGGTGGTGTTCAAAAGTGAAGGGAAAATGTTTTGAACTTCACTTTTACGGATTTATTTCACTGAAATATACTTAAATATAAAAGATGTGTATTGTGCATTTTGGCATAAAACCACCAGCAGGTAATCAATAAAAAAAAAAAAAGTTAAGGTATAAGGGAAGATCTGAATTCTTAAAAACAAGACAGTAACCAAAACCATAATTTTAGAGCTAGTTTTGTATTCTCAGGTATTTCAACTTTGATTTGTGTGGGTTTTTAGATTTGTGAGATTTTGTTTTTAAATATACAGGACTAGTGATTGTAGATAAAATTGTAGAAAGCATAATCTGCGGTACTTTACTTCTGACTCTTTTTTTTTTTTCCTCCTTTTCCCAAGATATTAATGTGGGATACCAGATCGTTTCTGTAGGGTGCAAGGCTTACACTAATATACCACCTTGGAGGGGGGGGGGGCGGGGGTGTTTTGGTTCAGGGGTTTTTTAGCACTTGTGTTTGGGAGTATTGAAATAGGCTTCTGTAATGCAGTCAGATTTTAGTTTTTCATAGCTCTTTCAAGGAAGACTTCCTCCTTCTTCATGTAGAAGCAGAAATTCTAATGTTTTACATAAACCTTTTCACAAACATTCTGTTACTTCTTGCTACCGACCGTATAGATAATTGCATCCACCTCAGCTATGGTACGTCTGCTTGGAGCTTTTAGCTTTCTGGTCCAAAAATGGGGCTTGATTGTCTCATTTTCTCTGGGAGCCAATTTTTTTTTTCCCCCTCAATTCTTAATGTATTTTTGTTGTCGCAACCTTGTTTTCCTTTCTCCAGTAATCATATTCTAGGTCTGATTTGTAAGCATATCAACGGTATTGACCTTATGATTGAAAAATATTTTTATGACTTAGTAGATCTCTGACTAATGTCCAGAAAAGACTGTGCATCAATAGAAGTAGTCTGATGGGTCAATAAAACTTTGTCAAAACCTGCTCAATCTTTACTCAAAAAGGTATGTTAGAGACAAGGCTGTAATTCACTTGGGAATGAGAGTCTTAGCATTGAGTGATAGGGCTTTACTGAAGGGACGGAAGAGTCACTGTTTCAAACATCTGGTGCTTGTTTGTCACAAAGGGTATCTTTGGTTCTTTTTTTTTTTTTTAAGAATGTTTGCCCACATGGGAATTTTGGAACTTGCCAGGCTTCTCTGGAGTGCTCTTAGTTGAAAAGCTAACACAGGTGCTTTAACACAGACTTACTTGCTTTAACACATTGTATTCTCCACCGTGTTGGTGAAATCTGTTCTGGATTTAGACTAGAGAGGTAAAATACCAGAATGGTTTAGCTATAATTCAGATTATATATTTCATAATGATAAAGCCCTATGCCATTCAGTTTGTTACCTTAATCTTGTAAGCGTGTTTGACTTCTTTTTCCCTCGCGATCTATCTCTGAGTCAATATGAAGGGCATGCTACACAACTTGTCTTCTGTAACTATGCAGAACAACCAGTTTTTCAGAGTAGGAGAAAAACAGCAGTGCCGGGAGAGGAAGGTTTTAATCAGTCATTTGCAGTGAGTTTTCATGCAATGGGCTTGCCATCATTGAATTGGTACATATCTTGTTTGAATCTACTACAGCTGGCGTGGGGAGAATCCCTTCCTGCTGTCACAGGGGTAGAGAGTCCCCAGCTGCTGTAGTTGTAGTTACTCAAAAGCTCTGTTCTGGGTCGTTTCTTGAGGCTGACGTGCAATAGAAAAGCGTAACTGCCTTGGGCCCACGGTCTGATTTGCTTTAGCCTTTTCATAGGAGACAGTAGAAAGCAAAGAAAGGTGAGCATGGACGGGATTTTGGAGGTGAAACTGTGGAGTTGACTGTCTTTTATTAGCGTCTTCCAGTTCTTTATTTGAATTCTTTGAATTTCTGGGACTCTGACAAGGCGTTTTTCTCAAAAAAGCAGGACAGTATTAGGAGACTGTAACTAATAGTGTCGGTATACTATTTTGTGTGCGGACATTTTGCATCTCTTCGTCTTCAAGCTGGAAGAAAAGTCCCACTACGGAATTACGCGCTGAAGAGAGAGGCTCTTTGCGGTTAGGAGTAGGGTGACAGGAGGGACAGAAGAAGCGTTCCGAGGAATCCTATGGAGAGTTGCTATTAGAAACTATTAATGCTGAAAAGGCCAGCATGAGGCATTTGTGAATCTCTTTTTCCTTATCTGTGTGTGTGTAGTAGAGGAAGAAAAATATTCCCTGCCTGGTTATGCCCTGCCTCTGTTCACAGGGAGCTTTTATGGAGAATGACGTTAAGCTACCCAAAGAGCGAACATGCCATGCAGAATCCCTGGTGCTGTGTGTGTATTTAGTGAGGGTCGTGGCAGCCACAGAGGACAAGGACTGAATTTGATGCTTGTGCGTTTGCCCATCTGAAAGGCTGTTTTCTCAGATGTCATTCTAGTTGCAGTTAGGGTGTGCGGGTTATTTTGGAAAACTTGGGCTGAAATTTTATAATCTAGTAAAATGCAGTTACAGTGGGCTGAAAATAGTCTCAGGTAGAACAAAGGAATTGTGATGACAGCTTATTTTTTGTTTTAGGATTTCTAGTATGCTTGAAGGCGTAAATCTAAGGTTGTACCTGTTAGTTAAGGCTTGAAAGGGAGTAGAAACCCCAATAAATGTTTATGTTAATGATAGACTTTCTTCAGTGTCGCTATTATTCCTTTATTGTATTTGCATTTTTGTCTTTTTTTTTATAGGCGGTTGCTGGTTATTTTGATATATTTTTTGAGAAGAACTGTCACAACAAAGTGAGTATTTGGGGTTATGCATTTTAAAAATGTCTTTGAGAGATAAGGGTGGTTTTATACTTGATTCTATCTCAAGGTGTTTGGCAGTGAGTCTGTTTTGCTGTAGCAAGCAGTTCATGTGCATGTGCGTTTGGTAATTGATTGACATAGTGTGATATCAAAAATGTTGTTCCTAATCAAACTCTTGAACTCTTCCATTGCAGGTCTTGTTTTCGACTGGTCCCCAGTGTACCAGAACGCACTGGAAACAGACAGTTTTTCTCCTGGAGAAACCAATTCCTGTAGAAGCAGGTATATTTAAATTCAGTTGTGGTGCCACAATTGCTGTGTTACACTGCTGTTATCATGAAATTTGATTCTTAAATACTTTAAGAATGACGTAAGTGTTAAAAAGAACTAGTAAATAAACCTTTGAGCTGCTATTTAAGACTCTCTTTTTGTCTAAGCAAAGCACTGGGAAATAGCTATCGATATTCTGCAAAATGCATGTAAAAATACATATAAATGTCCACATGGGTATATGTAAGTGGGCATATGCCTTATACTTAGCTCTGTACAGTAATTTTGGTGAGAACTTGTGTACCAAAACATTTCCGAGGCTGAAAAATGTAAGACCAGAACACAGCTATTAACATTCTTTTGATTTTAACGTTAGTAATGTTCTTAAGTATCGTATTTGTCAAGTGATTGCACACTTGGATTTTGTGTAGCACTTCTCAACTACGCTGTATTTTTTAAATGAACTGTGAATATATGCATGGGTGTTGTACCTGGCACGGTGGGATTACTCTCTAAATTGAAAACAGTTTCAAAGAACTTGCAGCCGTGAACTTGATTCATTGAAGTATGGAAGAAGTTATTTTGATAGACTGTAAATTTTTATAAAATGGATAAGTACCGTAATATGTTTCACCTTGAATTTGATGCAAGTAAAAAGGCTTTTGTTGTCATCGGGCATGACAACTCAAAACTCAGATGATAAATTCCTGAAGTAAGGTTTTGAAGACTCAAGTGATGCTTGTTAGTGGTTTTAATTAGTTCCATTCGGTAAGTCTTGAAAATAACATTTCTGTGCAAGTAGTCCCGTGTTCCTTGTGTTACAGACACAGAAATATGTCCGTGACCGTCACAGGATAGTCATGCAAGAGGATGGACATACAAGAGGGCAAGAGTTACAAGTCTTGCCCTCTTATTCCTGTAGAACTGCACTTTCTTTCAGGCTCTTCTAGTCTTTTTATAATCAAAGGAAATAAAGTAGTTATATTTTTATGCTGGTTTATTATTTTCTTATTTTTGTCCACCTAACCACTAGATATTTACTCACCACTGTTGAACTCTTACCCAGTGGTCAATTAGTCGTCTTTGAGGGGCATTTTTCTTTACGGACTAGCAGGACCAAGGGAGGAACCTCGGAATAGGGCTCGTTTCTGCTGGTTGGTTAATAAACTCATGGTAATACATGGCTCTGACCTGAACACTTTATAAATAGACCAGACATATTGGGGGGAAAGCATACAAAAACTTAGGTAGATGCTGCATAAGTAGCTGACGTCAAGAGGCTTAGAGATGCTATAGAGAAATATTGACATAGATGGAATATTGTCTCTCTTAACAGACCTGATTATGAACGTCAATGGTGAAAGCAGCATCTGCGCTCAGTTAAACCACTTTTGCAGTTGCCTCTTCCAGCTATCAGCCGTGACAACTTTTTACCAGGAGCTCCTTCCCTAAAGGCACTATGGTCTATGTTATCTGACAAATCATTTCTCTTTCATGCTTTGACTTTATATTCTTATAAACAATTTTTTATTTGCGCATTCTTAGGTCCTACCACTTCTTGGGATGCACGTATGTATTGGTGCATTCGTATTTGGTTTGTGTTCTGTTCAGTTTCTCTTTCTAGACGAGGCCGGCTAAAGTCTCCTTGCTGCAACTCATTAAATTTCAATGTCACAGAGTGTGAAGTGAAATTTTTTAAGTGCAATGACATTTGTTAGAATATGCACATTATTTAATACTACACAGATCGTTTGAGATTTACCAAATGTCTGAAATTACTGGGAGGTGTGCCTGGCTCTAGAATTCTAGTCTAGGTGCGGTGACTTTCTGAAGACAAGTGCAGAAACAGTGTGCTTTGAAGCAGTGAACACAACCTAGTTGACCTTCAAGATCGCGTCTGCCGCAGCTCCTTCTGTTCTCTTTTATTACCTCCTATTTCTTAAGATTATGCCCATAACAAATCTTGTTAGAGCTATGCTTCTCTTTTCTTTCTACCTGTCTCCTTCTCTTCCTAGTTGTTGAAGTTCCCCTTTCCCATCCTTTTACCCATACTGTCTGTTTTTATATCTTATATAAAGTTAGCACTTTAATCTAGGATTCTTTTTATTTCTGGTGTTAGAGAAGGTTCTGAGAGAAACTTTTGATGTACTTTCCTTTTCCTTTGTAATCCCAGTGTTAATATCTCAGGGATATTTGTTCTTCATGTATGACATAAGCCCGTCATGGCAGAAGGTGTTTCTTGATACTTAAAAAGGAATGTTGCTTAGTTGAGGTCATTTTCTTTGAAAAAAACATTCTTTCTGATTCTTCTCCTGCATTGTTCCAAAAATCTTTTTGCCTCAAGACATGTTACTATAAGTATGGATTGCTCTATCTTCCTTTTTTTTATGTTGGGTTTTTTTTCCTTTGTAAAAATAGTGACTTAAATGCTCATCTTGGTAATTTGTGGTTAACCAAATTCTTTGATTTCTTCGGTCTTTCACTTTCCATTTTACCAGCTAAACAAACTGCTCAAACTCCTTTTGCACTATATGTAAAGTTGCACTTCCAGCCGTTTCTCCTCTGTGACTTGTTAATGGATTAGCACTGCTTGTTACCATTTTGCCATGCATTGTGTCTGCCTGGCATGTTGAACTGAACTCCACTCCATGTGTACTTAGTTTTTGGGGAATATTTTTTTTTGTCTTCAAATGGACTTTTCTCAATGCAAGTTAACTGGGAAAAAAAAAAAAGTAACTGCATTAGATTAAACACATTTGCATCGTTTGAAGGCTTCAGCCTTTATGTGTTTACCAATATTCATCAATCCTCTGTATAAATTCTTAGAATAAGAAATGTATATATGGCACTGGGAGAAACAACGAAGACAACCCACTTGTGACTAAATGTATTGTTTGAGTCGGGACAAGCTCTTTCCTTAGTAAATATTGGAAAACAAATAGAAATAATATGATTTGAGTCTTGCAATAATCTGACCAGCGTACCCATGGTGGCATTTGCTTTCAGTAGTTTAATAGGTTGTGAAAGAGGAATTTGGTGGTGTAAAATGCATTTAAAATGTTTTCCTGTTTTAAAAGCATCTTTCGGACAGGGCGGTGTTTTTTCCCCAGTAAAGAAAAATGGTTCCCTCAGATCTCTAATTCTGAGTAGAATAGTAAGGCTGACTTAAAGTCTCAGGTGCTTTATAGCTTTTGGGGATATGCCTGAAAGGGTTATAAAGCACTGACTGTATTTGGATTTGCTGTGTAAAAGAGGTTGAGCTTACAGGTATCTGAACCTGTTGGGTATTTAACAGGAAAAGGCTGCTTTATGCCATGGCAAAATTGTTTTGTTCTGCAGTGTGAACTAGTTAATTTTCTCAGCTGTTTGGTACCAGGTTATTCGTTGTAAAAATAGATTTACTTTCTAATAAAAATTAAGAAAAAAAGTTACATTTAATTATTACTTCTGATCTGCCACTGAATTTCAGCTTGATACCTAACTGTAGTAGATAGCTTTGTGTATAGTTTTAATGGATAATTTCTGTTGATTTGGTTTAGATTTCATGTGAGAGTGGGGGATAGTCTCTACTGCTCGTGTATTTTGAAAAGGTAGTTTTCCTTCTCACAGACTGTAACGAGAGACTTGAAGCTGATGTACGATGAACTAAAACGAAATAGCATCAGCACGTTGGATATGCTTTGACTGCTTAGCATGCAGTAAAATTAAAGAAACTGGAGAAAGAAGCCAGATGACATTTTATTGCCAGAAAAACTGGGTTTTCTCAGACAAAAGAGTATTGTATTGTAGACTCCCTACAGAGTACAAGGCTTCACTTAGCAGCCCTTTTAATAGCTTGAAAATGTCTTTATTTTGAAAATTGAAATTGAGATGCCAAAGCAGTATCTTTTTCTTATTAATGGTCCAAAAATAAGTCTTTTACTTTTGTTGTTTGTTGAAATATTCCTGCAAGTTCCGTAAACAAAAAATTATATACAGACTATCATTCTCATTTGGTGATCTCAAGCTTTTACTAAATAAATAAAACGCTAACAAAAATTATTTTAAGGGGCCCACAGAATCTTTTCAGTAACAGTGCATTAAGTTAAAACCCAGATCTGTATGCAAGCAAATTCTATTAGCAATAAAACAGCATATTGTCGGCATTTTGTGTTCTTGGTATTGCCTTGCAGTGGAAATAAAACCTTGATTTGGTTTTCTACGGTGCTAAAAGGGGCTAGCACAGCAAAACTGAAGTAGAACTTACATGACTAAGCCCCCGTAAAATCCTTGATTATCTTTAACTCCCCAGTCTCCATAATTGGGTAGCTGTTAGTAAATTTACAAACTGAAAAATGTTAATTTATCTACCTAGAGAGTTTTGTTAAAAGTAGAAAAACAACACTGGCACAATTAATCTGTCTGAATGTTTTGATCTTAGACAATATTGAAGTATTTGAGTATATCCCAGTTGGATAACTTGGTTCCTAATTGAGATTTCAGTGTCTGTTTTGCCTGTCTACAGCTGCAACATGGTGTCTATAGAACACTGTCACTTGTTTACTTACAAGCGATACCTCCAAAAATGATGCTTGCTTTTAAAATCTAGTAGTTGTTAAAACTTGAATTTTGAGGTCAGACTAAATCTTGCATATCTTAAGCTGTATCTTTTGAAATCTGCTGTTTAAAATCATCCTGCTGACTTTTCAGAAACATCTGTTAAGTGTGTATTTTGGGCACTAAATTGAGAGAATTTCTTCCCATGACTGTTTTATCTCATTGAAAGGTAATAGTAAGTTCTGTATCCAGACAGGAAAACTTGGATGGACTTCTTGTGCCATTCTGCGTGGCCTCCTTTGTGAAAGTGTGGAGTTAAGACTAGTTCTAGGTGGGTGAGTTTGGCTTCTGCAGCTGTACTTTTTGGAGGACCATGTATCTGGCCTTCACAGTTCCCAGTGGCAACTATATCTGGTACCTGAGCTATCTTGGGAATCTGTCCCTTGCAGGGTGTGCATGTGCTCTTAGGCAGCCGTACGAGGCTGCCTTAACTTACTTAACAGCCCGGATAGACTACTTTGCGGCTGCCTAGTTCATAGTTTGTCTTGGGGAGTTGACACGTGCCAATTTGGTACATAAAGCCCTTTAGAGAATGTACTTGGAGCATGAAGGGAAAAGACAGAACCTCAACATAGTTTCAGAAGAGGCTGAACAGCGATGTAACAGAAAGGAGTTGGCAAACAGCTGCCTAGTTTATAAAAGTAACCAGCCGGTGGAAGAAGGGTGTCATAGATGAGATGGATAATACTGAAAGGCAGCAATTACTGCGCAGTACAGAAACTGTTCATTGGTTCTCATTGGGTTGGTGATTCAGTAAGAAGTGGCCAAATGGGAAGGTGTACAGCTGCGGGTGCCTGCAATTTAAGATGATGAATGGGAGGATTAAGGATAAGTTATTGAGTTTAAGGGAAATGCTCTTGGTCCCACCACAAATGATTTCTGTCTTTCGCTGTTCTTTTTTGTTTTCAGAAGATAGATGGTATATGGAAACTACTTTCTGGCCAACTCTTGCAGAGTAATGCTTTTGAGGCTTGCTTTTTTCAGTTGCGTGCTAGACCTCAGTGTTGCTTAAGATAGTGGCTTCAGTTAGTCTAAACGGGAGTGGAAAACTAGGTGATGTTTAAATTGTCAGCCTCAAGCGAGGACAACCTTGTCGTGAAGAGCAGTGTCAAAGCAGTAGTGAAGGCACGTATGACTACCACTCAAAAGCCTGTGGTTGTTGCAGTGTAGGGGATTTGTAAAGATATTTCTCACCAGCAGTTCGGTAGTTAAAGTGTCTTTAGCGCAAATCCACTGCAGTTTTCTAGCAGCTCTCTTTGAAACCACTGCAGTGAGATCTTTCGTAAGGCCCTTAAATTTTAACAGAGGTCAGAATAAAGAACGCTTTGAGTACTATGTTCTTACTCATCTCACTGTTATCTTCATAAAGCTCTTCTACAGGAAGAAAAGGAGGAGACCTGAAGGATCATGACTGCTGGCTGCCTTCAGTAACTCTTTCAATCTTCTTCGTAATCAAAGAGGGCGGGGACACCATGTTGCACTGAAAGGCAGGCTAGTTCTTCACATTACAGGTTCATTGCCATGGATCATTTTGAGCTTTAAGTAGATATTATGGATATGTATGCAGGAGACTGCAGGAAATCTTAGGGTTCGGTCAAATCCTTTCAGATTAATTTGTAAACTGAAAAAATACGGTGGTTTGGGTCTAAACTCTCTTAGGGGTAGGGCTCTTGGGCTGAGAGGTGTCTTAGCTCACAGACTGCAGGCTTGCCCTATGTATGGTTGTATTGCACAAACTTCAGTGAGAGATTCAGTTGCTTGCAGGTTCACTGTTGGTAAAAATCAGAACCAAAATAACCTATTTTGAGTGTTTGGAGCACATGTATAGGGTGTGCTGTAGAGCATGTAATCAGACGCGTATTATTTGGCAGTGGGTCAGTAGTAGGGATGCTTTTTTTTTTTCCTGTGCTAGCAAGCTTGTGCAGCACTTCTGCTGAACGCTTTTGGTTTTTTCTTTTTGGGGACGAATTTCAGGACTCCCCAAGGGATAATAAAAATGCAGGAAGGGGATCGTAATGGATTCAGTTTTGTCCTAATCAAACTGCAATGGCACTGTGTGGTTTACTTGCATTCAGCTGAGCGTGATAAGAGCAAGGTGAAGCAGCTGCGTCCCAGAGACAGCTTCCTCCGGGCAGCTCATAGGAGAGCAGAATGGTGAAAAAACATCAGTCATTTTCTATCTACATGACATTGATTAATTGTTCAGAACTGCCTTTCTGTTACTTGGTTGCACTGCTGTTGTTTGCTTCGGCCCTCAGAAAAGACTGTTTAGAAAGGCAGATTTAATGTGGTTACTGCATAAGAAATAGCTGAGAAAAATGGAGTGCTTCATTTCATTAACTGCCTTTACAAACAGAATCTGGGAGTTCTGTTCGATGAAGTCAGCTATAATTTCTGACATTACATTTAGATTTTTACTTCATTTATCGTATTGCTTTGTATTAATGTTTTAAATGGTAAGATTGAAGTGTGGATTAATTTAAATTGTGGAAGTTGAGTTCTCAGAGGCTCTTTAGTCTTACTGACTGTTTTAAAAAATGTTAGTATAGGATGTTAAAATACATCAAATAATTCATTTTGTAGCAGTTCTGAAAAACTGTTTGTTTAAACTAGGTTAAACTTCCTAGCTGGAGAGAAGCAATAATGCCCTTTTTTCTTTACCTTGTCTTTCCACCTGGCAAATTTGTCTCTGTTTAAATAATCTGTGAAACCATTTTCACAATTCTTGGCAAATCGCAAAGAAATTGTGTCAGTCATTTGTGTCCTAATAAAGCTGCACAGGAATTGAAGTAGAATCTCCAACTAACTGTTAAAGTATGAAAAAAATACAAAGTTACCAAAGAATACATATATTTTTTGATCTTTTGTAGAGTATTGGTACCACAGTCATTCTTGTTGAAAAGCTTTCTTTGGTGTTTATACTGCAGCCTTTGACAAAATGGCCTACATTTTTTATTCATAATGTGGATCTTGTGAGAGTTTACTGTTTGTGGATGCAACTGAGAATTGTGCCGCATTCTAAAAATCTTACTGTAATTGAAACTGGCTCAGTTTTCAAATTGCTATTTGATTTCATTTTTGCAATAAGCATATTGAAAATTTGAGCTTTTTAACAAAATATAAACAGTGGCTTTTAAAATCGCAGTCAGTAACGAACAGCTGGGAAATACTTTGGATCCAGTGAGATAGACAAGTGGTAACAGTGGATGTGGCTGGTGTGAGGGATGAAGATGAATGGGGCAAGGGAGGCCTAATGGAAGAGTAGCAGAGAACTTACTGCTGTAGGTCGAGAGCACGCTCTCCTCTAAAGTGTGAAGTAGAATTATCTGCTTAGATGTAGTTCTTGTGGCTTTAAAATGATGGTATGAAGTGGCTCAGTGATGGGCTTCTTAAATATTTACAAATATAACTTAAATTGTAGGCCTTAGGAAAGATTGAAAATACATTGAGATTAGTTTTTTTTAGTAACCGCAAGCAGCAATCTTCACAAAAGCATGGTGAAATTAAGAGATACCCGCTCGGTAAGCTCATTAAAAGCAAGACTAAAAAGCCCATGTAGGTAATATTTCCTTGCAATATGAGGCAACGTCTGTATTTGTGGATTTTTTTTTTTTTCTTCAGATCTTAGAATATTCACCGAGTATGTAGTTTCCTAAAGATGATAAGAACGTAATGTCTATGTTGGTCATCAAGCCAGAGACAGGCTATAGGATCAGAATTTGTCATTCCAGAGCTTTTGCAATGACATGGAAGTTGCATAAAAGTTTGAGCTGTAACTGACCTTTTGAGTGTCTGACTGAAGACCACCAAAGAAGATTCTTGTAGTCACCCGATGTGCTATAGAAGGTGAAGGTCCTCCAGCTTCAAAATTAGTCTCTTGCTGGGGCACGTCGCTTGAGATACCGTACTTGAAAATGTTAACGCTGTTGGCTTAAACTTTTATTTTCCTTTTTCTAACATAAATATGGTGTTATTTAAAAACTTCACACATTGTCATACTTAAAAATCCATTCTGCCTCTCTCTAGTCCGGGCCATTGAATTTCACTTGTTTGTAAATAAATCAACTATAAAATACTAACCTGAAGGTGTTTGGGTTCAGCTTCTGGTTTGTATCTGGAGCTCTTTTCAAGTTATTCAAGTTTACAGGTTATTTTTGTATGTGACAAGTCTGAACTCATTCCTGTCCTAATCTGAGTTTGAAGCCATCTCTGCACAATGTACTGTAAGTATGTAGGTAGTTCAAAAACCATACAAATCTAGTCATTTCTACTTAAAGGGATGTTGATACCTTCTGACTTCAGGCTTTTAGTCTAGACACCAAAATCGGGAAGCTATTCTTCACGCGTACGTGCTTGAAATTGCCGTGTATATAAATGTTTCAAACACTGAGATGTTTAAAAAGTAATCCTTTCATACATACATTTCATTAATACATTCAGTGATGTATGTCTACATCAACGAAGAAATTTGCATTTGCAAATAAGTCTGCAGTTTGCTTCTGTTTCTTTAGCTCTTGATTGGTTTTCTCTTTCTATGAAACTAAAGACTTGAGGCTAAAATCTTCAAGTACTCGACTGAGCGCCACACTAATGTTTTTGAAATTTAGTAACCTCTCTCCAGTATTTAGTGGGGACGATGTAGCCCAAATGTCAGTTGTATATGGTTTAGGGAAATTTATGAAACTCTACCCCATACCTTTGCTCTGCAGAGATATGAGGCTTTTCTTTTCATTACCCCCCTGCTTCCCAGTCAGGCGCGCAAGCCTGGAAGAATCTTACAGCGTTGCCCAGGGAGCATGGAATTTACTGGCTTTTTGTTGAGGCGTGGGATGGGGCTTGGGGGAAGCAGAGGAAAGCTAATAAGAAAACTACATTCTCTTTCATGTCCTCCTGTACTGCCTTCTCACTAAATTTGTGCTTAACACTCAAAAATACCAATTTTGTTAATTGAAGTAGCTCCTTAAGTATCTGGAAATCTGGAATGTCATTGAAAGCTTCGTCTCTTAAAACTGCTTTTTAAATAAAGCTTTCAAATAAGCAAATAGTGAACCCTGTGACTAGTTGGAGTTGGCTATGGATTTCAGTTTGTGTCACTTTTACATGACGGATGCAAACTTGTAAGTCTTGTCTTAAACTTATATAGCATGAATCAGTTCCTGGAGCTCCTAATATCTGTAAACCTAGTTTTCAGCTATCTTATTATAAGGATCTCGGGTGTGGGGGGGAAAAGAAGTTAAGAACAGCTGTGCCTATAGAGAAATGGGTTCACTGTCCCTTTATTTAGTCCTGTATAAAGTTTCAGAATGTTGCGTAGCTGTAAAGACTTTTCACATCTTACCCATTGAGAATGTTTGCACGACGATAAAATGGACTGTTAGATCATGAAATTGGACTTACAGATCCACAAATAATCTCCTGTCTTGTGCGTGAAAAGTAAAACATCTCTTCTTAGAGAATACACACAAGTTCTTAAGCCAGCACAGCAGCTTTCATTTTTCTCCTCATTTATTTCAGAATCTGAAAGTGCTTTTAAAAGCTAGAACAGACCTTTGAATTATGTCAAGAATAAATGTGGAAGAACTTCATGTCCTGTGGAACTGTAGCTGCTGGTGGGATGGAACCAGGCTTGATCAGCGCAGGCTAGGACAAAACGTTAAACAGAAACATCAAGGCCTGGAATTTCTCTAGGACAAAAGCTTTTACTTAAATTTAGTAATAGCAAATGTGAGGGTTGTGCCTCTCTACCTTGGGGAGATGTCTCTCAGCTCTTTCCTTCTGTGTCAAAGCATTCTGTCTGGTTTTAGCTGAAGCATATATATGCCAAGTGGTATGGACAAGAAAGCCTGACAATTTGTAAAACAAAACTTGCTATTAATAATGTATGTACTTGAAGGTTGAAGCCATGAAGATTTCTGTGTTAATGTTTCCTGCTAGATAAAAACGCTACCTAATTAGAGGTTAAATGAAATGCAGTGCAGATACAAACCCCATGGCATATGCAGTAGGAAGTGGAATAGGTTTTTGTGGTTACTTGGGTTTACTCAAAGTTGATAGTAGTGGTGTGTTCAAATTAGGGAGCTCAGCGAAGGAATATTGCAATATTAAATTTGGTGGACTAGCAATTTTCCTTTTTTGTACTGTTTTATTACTGCTAATAATTTGCTTGCTTCATGGATGGAAATCTATGTTCAAGAATTTAAAGACGTTAGATATCATTTCATGAGAAAACGAATTGACATTTGAAGCTTGGGGAGGGGGGCGGAATAGTACTATGGCACTTAATACCTGTCCAGCTGAGACTTGTATGTGCCTGGAAATGCTATGTAGCAATGTGCAGATCCAACTCAACCAGATACAAGGAGAGGTTCATGTATCCAAGGAATACAGTGTTTTTCCCCAGTCACAAGTGAAATAATTGGCATATCAGCTCTTCGGGTGGGTCATCTGGGAATAACTCATCAGACGTTCAGACATAACTGAACACCTCACCAGGTTTAACTGCAGTTAATTTAATTTACCTTTGTTGTCACGACCACTGCTTATAGCTTTGAAAACATAAAGGAAACCTTTGTAGACTTGTTTAATTCCGATTAATTGGGAACAGCTTCTCATGCAACATAAGGGTTTGTAATGCATCTTTGCTGTTACTGTGCATGATTCAGTAATGTAAGCATCGTCATTTCCTTCTTACTTTTGCAGGAGAGATCCTGAGAGGAAAGATAACAGTCCGCAAAAACAGAAAGGATCCACGGTCCCTCTTTATAACCCTTTCAGTGAAGGAGACGCAGCAGACCTACAGCCTTCAGTGAAAATTCCATGCATATAACTTTCGGAATTGTCAAATTTAAATGTTAGATTTAACTGTTGATAACTGTTTCTGAGTATCCAAAAATGGTAAACTCCTGGATTCATGTATGTATATGCACCCACAAGAATATGAAAAGTTTACCTGGAATTGAGAAAGTATACCGTTTGGATGCTTTTGCACTGGGATATGAAAACGGACGACAAAATCGGTTTCTGCTGTGTTTCATGTGGTGTGGGGAAGGCAAGAAAGATGGTTTTGGGTTACATGAGACTGCTGGGTGAGAAGAATCAGATTGAAATCTTGCTGTGAGGAACAATAAATATGATCTCTCAATATTGTTTTATTCTCCCACTGGCAAAATCCTTGTGCAGGTTTTTTTTTTTTAGGAAGGAAGAAGCTAAATCATGTGCTGGTGCATCTCAACAGTAGCTGGAAAATCCCAGTGGTAATAAGTTTGGAATTCCAACTGCAGGATTGCGGCAACAAAGACTTTATTTTTATTACACTTCTATAATTAAAAAGTTGTATCACATTTCAGTTACATTTATCTAAATAAATGAACCGAGTATGTTATATAATGCAGTTGCCAGTTTCCTTGTTTTGTGTGTAATTGGAAATTCTTCTATCTGTCCAGTGATGGCTCATTTATTTGTCACTACGTTTTTTTTGTGTACTAGCCTACTGGAGCGTAGGTGGGTGGAAGTGTGTATTTTAGCAGCTTTAGGAAAGTACTGTGAACAAATATCAGCAGTTGCTGCAGCAGTGGATGTAGTTTGGCTGCTACAGAAACTGTGTGAACAGTCAAGGATCGATGTGTGTGTCGTGATGTTCAAACACTTTAAACTGCAGTAGAGTTGGAACTGAGTGTAACACCACGCAGTTTATGCGCTTGTATTGTACATGTGTATTTGTGTTGAAAGTGGTTTCAAAAATTGTTTCAAGAAACAAAGATGACAGTGTTTTGCTAGTGATCTCTGAACTGCTGTTAGAATAATGTTAGGACCTTTTTTAAAGGAGTAAGACAAGAAGGGAATTCTTTCCCTTGGAATCTGCTCGACAAAGTTTGGGTAATTGTGTATTGTATAATGGGGTGAAATAATTACTCTTTTGCCTGTTTCTAAAGAAGAGTGTTACCAGTGGTAATGCCAATTTGGCAGACGAATGGAAACTTGTATTCCAAAAGCTGAAATTCTCCTGCAGCGCAGCACTTGATTTCATACGGTGAAGCGGGCATTGACTAGGGAGTGGCAATTGCTGTGGTGCTACTGTATTTTCACCTGAAAACAGAGTTCTGGATATCTCTTTCATCTTAGACTGCTTTTATCCTCTCTTGTGGAAATGTGGCTTACTAATTTGCATCCAGATAATTTCCTTGGCTTGGGGGGGTGGAGATTCTTTCCTGGGTGAGAACTACTGAATTGCCATTAAACCCTTAAATGTCCTGATTAACATCCAGACATTCAAGAGCTCAGCTCACATCTGCAGCTTAATAGGAGTGTTCAGGTGCTGAGCACCTAGTCTGGTTAACTCATTTTAATGGTCTTAATATGGGCTTGACCACCAGTATTGATACCTTGGCTAATACGGTCACGTGGTAATAGGGATGAATTCATTGCTCGCACTGATTTTTAGATCCCTCAATTTTATGCAAGTGGGACTGCGCACGGTTTGTAAATTCTACGTATTTTCAGAATTTTGTTTTCAGGATAGGCTTTACTCTAAAAACTTAATAACAAATGAGACAATTGCCCACCAAAAAAAAAAAAAAAATCAAAGATGCAGGATTTATTTCACAGTAGTATCTGACAAGTATGAACGCTTTACAGTGATATAGTTGATGTGTAAGTCTCTGATCTGCTAACATTTTTCTAGCTTGAGGATGTAGATTCCTTTTGAAAATACATTGATTATCTTTGATTGTTAAAATGCTTGAGCCTGGTTATCTGAAAGTAAAGACTGTTCAAGCCTGTAAAAAAACTGACCTTGTAGATGATGGCAGCAGTTGGCGTTGGACTGATTGATGGAGATTGTGGCAGAGTTACCGGTATTAGACAGTAAATATGCAGGTTAAGGGTTGGACTGCTAATTTTGTCCTTTGCTGAAAGGCACTGTAGAAATACAGGGTATTGAGAGACTAAGAAAAAATTCTCTTAGGGTGTTCTCAGCACTATGACAACCAGAAGTTGGAAGAATCCACGTGTGATTTTGATCACATGATACGAGGTTGACTGCAGGAGCTTCACGTGGTTTTAGTGTGACTAGTACTTTGAGATGGTGTTGGAGTAGACGATCTTGTTGAGGTCCCTTCCAGCTTTAATTTTTCAATACTTCTGCAGGTTTTGTAGAAATGCAGATGATAGGTTTGTATAAACGTTCACATAGAAGGCAAGAAAGGAAGAAAACGCAAAGGCCTGTACAGAGTTTGTGTAGCCTTCAGTAACAGGGGACTGTAAATGAAAAAATGGTTGAAAGTATGTAAAAGAAAAAAGCAAATGCTAGCTATTAGGAAAAACAAAACAACAAACTGCATTAAGAAGGGAGGATTTGGTATCATTTAACCAGAATGAAAATGTCCTGAAAAGACCTTAGTTAATGTAAAGCCTGAGGAGGGTCATTTGATAAAGGCATTGGCATTTCAAAGAACTTTAAATACACGAGTAGGAATTGATCTAATAGCCAGTGTTGCGCAGTGTCCTGTGGAAATAGCCCATCAATTATAAGTGGCTTTTTTCAACCTAGCAGTTGAATAATAGGGGATTCATCTGACAGCACAATCAGTTATTTATGTTTTCTAATTGTAATTCTGAGAATTAAAAAGAGTATTTATTGATCACATTTCCTACAATATTTAAAAGGACTCTAATGATTGAATCGGAGGCAGAAAAGCGGAAAGTGACTGCTTTGGGTAGAAATACCCCTGAATTTGTCCAGCGAGAGATAGTAATACTTCTTGCAAAATGTAATCCTTTATTCTAAGGCGTGTGGTCAATGTGGCCAAAGGCACGAATAATCTGTAACTGGATTTTTAAAAAATAAGTAAAATACTGTGGCAATGGCTGGAAATAGGAAGTTGTGCATTCTGCATAGTTCGTGAGAACGTTTCTTTCTCCGGGTGGTGGTAACAACTTGTCTTCCAGCTACCTCTGCTGCATGCAGATTCCAAGTCATCAACTACTTGCGCAGACACTTGATGTCTGACCTGTTTGATGCAATAGCTGCAGCTCATTGCTGTGGAAGAGGAATTAGTATCGTCCTTGTCGTGGGTATTTTCTTCCTAGAGAGGATGACGAGAATCATGCAGATTTATCTGTACTGGGTGTTTGTAGTCTCCGTGTGTCCGTGTTGCTGCTTGGTCACGCTGATACGCACAGGTAGGGTTGTACTCCGTCCCGTGCATTTCCAGCCCTTCTGCTAACCTGTCTGCATCTCCTGTTACTCTTAGACCTGGAGTTACAGCACCCTCACCCGCTTCTGTACTGCCAAGGGCATTTGCTCCCTACACATCCTCTTTAAATTCCTTTTATGATATGATGATACAGCCCAGTTGTAGTTTAGGAACAGCTGTTTGTCAGTCATTCATTTATCACTATTTTTTAACAACTGGGATAGTTATACTTTCAGACCTAGATTTAGTACTTCAGTGTGTGCTCCTGGATTCAGAAAAGAAAGAAAAAAGTAAATTGTAGAAAGCCTGAATTTCACTTACAGTCTGACAGTACTTCTCTGTTAGACCAGCTGATACAAATCGAGTTGGTCTACCTCACAGTACTTCTCTTCTTAGTAGCAACTCCTTATGTGACAAAATCATCTTCCCCCCCCCCCCGACTAAGGAATACCAAATCGGTATATCCTCTGGCTTAGACCTCGCTAGCTTTGAAATTCAAATTTGGCATTTAATTACCTGCCTCTCTTTCTTTGCCATCTGTTTCCTCCTGTCCCTTCTTTCCCCTCTCCTTCCCGCATACTGGTACGTACAGATGCAGTTTTTCACGCTGACAGCAAACCCCGCTGGTGGTTGCCGCTGTCCTGTTTATTCTGCTCGTTCTTCCCCTTGTATTTCTTGTTTGACATGATAGGCAGAGCTGTTTGCTCTTGGCTCCATTTCGGAGCATGTCTTTCTTGTCCCTGGCCTTCAGGTTTTTTTCCGGTTTTGGGGGGTTTGGTTTAGTTTGAACTTCTAATGTGCCCTGGCAGCATTCCCTTATTTCTGATGACAGGAGCGTCCTGTTAGCTGAAGGCTCTCACATGTCTGTCCCAGTCCTAGACTGCTCCTCTTCTCCCTGCTCCTTCTTTCATTCTGAATGTTGAACGTGCAGATTATTCTTGAGAGATACAACGAAGTCTGTACAAGTGCTAAAGCACACTAAAAAAATCTGATTTGGTCTATGATGCACATCTAGGAGGACAAAAAAAAAAAATCCACTAAAGATCGGTAGCTTCAAGTCAACGGTTAGATGCATGAAGGAATATGAAATTATATTACGATACTTTGCTTAAGGTGTGTGCAATGTAATTTCACGTGCATAAAGAAAAAAGCCTTTTCTTTGGTGTCAGCAATATTTAGGACCCTTAATTCACTTTATAAATTCATTTTGTGAAACTTGCACACAGTAAAGGGCAAACGAATACATGGTGGTAATAACCGGCTGTTTTCCAAGAGGATGAAAGTTTGCCTGTCCCAAATGGTAGGTGGCAACTATATGTTTAATGGGAAAGATTCCTCATCTGCAAAACGGAGGAACCTGCGTGATAGATACTAGCAGCGTCATGGAAGTTCGTATATGTGTATGTCACCAGTATTTATGCTCATATATACACCTATATATGCTCATATACCCACCCATACTAGAAGTATACTGAAATTTTCCAGTTTGCGCTATGCATTTCCGAAACACCGCATACTAATGATACTGTTTATAAATACATACTGTAGTCATTGAATGTTTTGCATTTAAACAATTTTTTCTACAAAAATACTCTTGTAGATTAATTACTGTGATTGTGATCCTATTTAATTGTCTTTAATATGCCATAATGATTTCTAGGCTTACTCTATTGAATGGGAAATCATTTAGAAAAAATGCTGGTTTGGCTATAAATGATTTTTTTTTTTTGGTTGGGAAAGTATGTTTTTGTCGTGCTTGATAATGAAGTCCAGGAATTCTGAAGAGTGTTGAAAGTACAGAAGTTTTTAGTGTTTAATCCAATAGTTAACCTTTTTGCAAGGAATATTCTCAACTATCCGTTATCAGTCTTTATTCATGCTAAAGTAAATTACATTATACTTAGCCCAAGGTCGGAGGTGTTAAGATTGGCTAGTGATTCGTAAAAGTTCTTTTAATATTCAGATAAAAGTGCAGGTTGGCCTACCTTCTCCTGGTTGCAAATCTGTGCCCAAAGTCGATGTACTGGAATAGAGATAACCCTCCCTGAAAAGAGCACGGATGCTCACAGCTCCACTTTTCACTTGGATGCTGAACTACAGGGGTTTTCCCCTTTTTGATCATCTGTTGCTTATTTAATCTTCCTTGTCTTCTGCAGTGCTTCTAAACATGTAGCTAGCTAAGCTGTAAAACTCATCTTCCTGGTTCGCCCCATCAGAGAGCAGGTAAGCCAGAAAGACAAACTCAGAAGCTCCTGGTCCTTCATTACTGAATGTCTCTTCAGCGTGCATCGCGCTGGGGTCTCTAATAGGATTTTTCTGTGTGCTCCTTAGTTTGACTTTCTAAATTCTGTCCTATGGGCTGTGCTGTAATGAGATGGATCCAGCTTCTGTGAGCCACATAAAAGCAAATCCTCAACTTGAAATAGATAAAACTCTGCAGAGGATTCAGAGAGCTCATTTGGGAGATACAGCTGCTGACTAAAACAGTAGGCAGCTACTAAGTTAAGACTTTTTTCTTTCAAGGATGTTTCTCTGCTATCTGTTTAATAGTGCCTGAAGTTCCCTGTAGTAATGACTCTTAACATTTTCTGTCCCGGGTTTAAATTATTTGAAGAAAAAATTGCAGAAGTGTGTATTTACCAAGGTTAGTAGAATGTCACAGCCTAGCTGTGACTGACTTTCTGGAAGAAGTAGGAAGAGCCCACACCCTTATGGGGAGGGGAGTTGGAAAATCGAGAGTTGAAACTGAAGGCTTGTATGAAGGCTAAAGTGATGATGGCTTTATTTTTAGACACCAGGTTTGGGGGTACAATTTGCTACTGCTGTTACAACATTGATTAATGGCAAAATAACGGCATTTAAATGTTTTCAAAGGCAACCAAAAAATAAAATCATGTCCTGGGCGTATCTTGTAAGATACAAACTTTGAAAGAAATGCCAAGGAGATTTTATGCTATTCTGTTTATACAGGCATTGGCAGATGTTAATGCTGGTGAAATAGTGACATCCAGTTAAAAGACAAATACTGTATTACATGAGAAGGCAGGGGAAACATAGGGAAAAGCTAGCGTTTAATGTTATGACCACCACAGATAAATTTGCAGAAGGGCTTATGTGATTGAATAGGTTTAAAAAGCAAGTCAGTTTGAGTTGCATTTATATAGTTGAATTGGAACCTGAAGGTGGTTTGGTTTTCCAGCTTCGGTAAAAGAGTTTAAATACATACTGTTTGATGTATTATTTGACCTTGTATAAAATGACTAGGTAAGTAATTAACTTCACGGTTAAAAGCAGTATTTTTAATGGTATCATTGAGCAGCAAAGCCAGAAGGGGCAAGGAGAAGCCTTGCTGCTGGTGAGGTACCGTGCACGTGAAAATTAAGTTTTGTTAACAGAATATTTCAAAAGCTTGTGCTTTCTCAGGACATGAATCTGTAACAGTCTGTTCCCTGATGTCTACCAGCTGCGTCTGAATTTTCATCTACTTTGCTGATTCTCATATATCAAAATAGAACAAACTTCATTTGTATCCCTTTCTGAATGCCAAGAGTGTCACTCTGTTTCTTTGTCTTACTAATGCCCATAGTTTCAGTACTCTCTGTGTTCCTCCATGATAAATGAAAACGACTCACCCCATGAAAAAAAAATTGTACCATGAAAACAATCAACTTTCAGATTTATAATGTTTCTATTGCTGTTCCTGTAACAATTAGCCTAAGTAAAATAAAAGACTCTTAATGACAGCAATAACAAATTAAAGAGGAATAAAGCTTACTCAACATGTTAATTCTATTTTCCACTTGGGTACTACTCAAAACATCAGTGGTAACAAGTGAGAGTAAATATGTCCCATGGAAAACAAGCTAGCTGAAGTTGGCCTTTCACAAGTGAGAGCTACAACCCAAATAAAATTATTCTCCTCGGATTTAATTGGCAGATGCTAAAATAATCCTGCTTTACTCGGTGATGAGAGAGGCTTTTCAAATGTATTTATTTTTCTTCCAAAGAGAGCCAGGCAAAGCTGAGGATGCCCGTTCTCTCATGTTTTTTTTTCTTGCCACTCTAGCACCTTAAACCATGTTACATTCTATAGAAAAAAAGGGATGGATTATTCCAGAGTGACTTGCGGTAACTGGGAGAGATCACATCTGTACACGATAGTAATGTGCAGTGAGTAACAAGGATGTGGGTGATTCAAGTACTTAGAAGATAGCCACATTTGGGAAGTTTCCACTGGTGAAAACCCATCTCATGGACATAATGCCATGTTACCAGAAGATAATCTCTGCTGTGTATGCTCCTTTTGCTATCATCACACCTGGCCTAAATTTTTTTTTTCTGCTTTAGCAGGTGAATTTCACACTATATATTTAATGACCTAGATTAAAAAAAAAATAAAAATCTGTAAAATTGACACAGTTCATCCAGTACTTCCCAAACAAATTAATAGACGTTTGCTCAGCTCTTCAGTACCATCACTCTCCAGTGCCGCTGTTTGCAGTAGTTTTCATTAAAAAGTCAATCTTGCTAAGAATTGCCAACTTTTACTGGCTTATATTTCCGTGAGCGTTGCAGTCTGCCTGGGTGAAAGAAGGAGCTCCAGGGTGGCGGGAGAGAAAGGTCAGCTTGTGGGAGACACGCCAGAGAACTACGTGTCCTGGGTGGCACATACCATGACGAGAGCTCCCTTGAAGGAGTGTTGATCTGCTTTGGGTAATGATGGTTTAGGTAATTAAGCCTGAAAGAAAAGTAGGATGCAGTAAGTAGAATTGAACTTTGATTAAACCTTCTGATGGGTTATGCAAAGAGAAGAGCACTGAAGAGAGGGAAATTCTTAATATTATTGACTTCTGTCACAACACTGGACATTCTTGAAACGAAGTCTACTCAACTGGAAAATTGGATGTGAGGAGGAGGAGTTCTCTGCAACTCAGATGTTATAGCTGCGCTATACTGCTTGCTTGTGAATTAATACAAAGCCTTACACGGAGAAGATAACGCAGTAGGAAACTCGGGTCTCTTGCCTTGTGTTAATATATGCGTTGATGCTAATTTTGGAAGCATTGTGTGTTTAGAGCATTCATAGCTGTTATATCTACATAGACCCCAAAACAGATTCATCTTGGAGAATAACAGGTATTATGTAGTGTCCCTGGAGGTAGAAATAATGCTCTTGCGACTGGTTTGCATGTGATTTTGACCACCTTTAGGGTACCAGATGACAGCGACCCTGGACTGTGCAACCTAGCTGGAGATGGGTGGCCCCAATCTTTTTTACTTGTCACCTAGAACAAACCAACATCTCTTGCAAACGACAGCAAAGAGCAGCAGGGAACACACTGCCGTCTGAGGAAAATGGAAGGAGAGCGTTTTCGCGGAAATATGCACGTGTCAAGGAAGGTTAATGCGATCAGAAATGGAGGATGTTTAGGAAAAAACGGCAAGCTCCTTCTTTAACTATCAAACCATCCAGCTGTGATCAAAATTTTCTGAAGTGACTAGTGATTTTACTTTTCTTATTGCTCTGCTGAAACTGGGATGTATTTTTTACAAGAGTTGGCCTTGCTGCAAAGCCTAAGTGAAGGACCCTTTGTGTAGTGTCTTAAGTGAAAGATAAACGTTTAAGATTGTTTTCTCTAACAGACTTCCTGAATATCGTTTCTTCATAACAACTTGATCTATGTCTTAATATTTAAAAGATGTCCTACTTTTTCTCATCTTCCTGTGTTGAAAAAAAACCACAGGCAGATAACAGGTACTATAAGGGCGGGAGCATAATCTCGATTTTTCATGGCTTTCAGATTGCCTTTTAAGCCATTATTTTGATCATCTCTTAAGTTAAAACCTAAGTGTAACATCTGGCTAAGGAATATACCATGGAGTTAGGGTTGTGGTTCAGCCCATCCCTTAATGGAATTTTATGTTCTTCACACACAACTTTTTTTTTTTTTGAATCAGATGTTTCATGCCTGACTTACTCATCAATATGACAGTTAATTACTTCTGAAGTAATTGAGACATTATTGAAGGAAGTGGGTAAGAGAGCTGTCAGCAGGAAAACCTTAGCAAAATCAACACCGTAACATCATCTTGTAGTCTGCTTTTGTAGCTGCCATCTGAAACCCTTGCTTCAGCTAGTGGAATAAGCGAGCAATGGCTGAGTTGTCAGGACAGTCTCACCGTTTCTCTGTGCACGTGGATTTATTCCTAGCAAAAATTTGTCTTGATAGTCTACAGAGTTGGGAAAAGGCAGCCAATAAACTTGCAGGGGAGTTTAATGGGTTTTTGATACAGCATTACTCCCTTCATGTGCCTGCCAGAACATGGTGGTTTTTCCTGAGCTCTGCCATTGCTTCTCTGGGACCACGCAGTACTTGAATATTTTCAATAACTTCACGTGTTTGCACATCTTGTTACAGCACTGCAAGCAAAATGGAAGCCTTTCCCATTAGCCAGTACGCCTGGCTAATATATTACCAGTACTGTAAACCTTGTTTTCGGTAGGTCACTGCTAGTCGATCTGGTTTTCAGCAAATCCTGTTGATGCCAGCCATATTTTTCAAACACTGCACTGTACTGATCCTTTGGAAGAGGACAAAGACGTATTTTCAAATCACTTTCCCCATCTGCCTTCGCTCTGTTTGAAATGTGCATCTTTCATTATTTGGGGGAGGAGGGAAGGTGGACCGGAGTCATATGGTTTGATTTGTTTGTTTGGCATCTGCTATGCATTAAGCAATGCTTCACCAGTCTGTTTGAAAAGGCGGTGGTGTGGAGAACCAGGGACGGTGGGGGACAAGGTAGATCTGTCGTGTGCTTTTTTTCCATACATTATTTTAAATACACGGTCTCTTCCCAGAGCACCTCACCTCTACCTCCTCTTCCCTGCTTTTCGTAAAGAATAAAATCTTAGATGGAGTTAGCCAAGCGTAATTTACCTTTTCTCTGGAACTGAAGCTGAATTAAGGAAAGGGATGTATAAGCCTAGCTGGTAACGAGAGAGTAGATGGTAGGGAAAGTTAATAAAAGGAAATAAAATACATACCTGGTACTTGGTGTAGTAATCACCTCACCTTACAACTTGATGTGGTTTGAGAAAACATTACCAGATCCTATTACATTTTCCTGTACTTCACAGAAGCCTCTGCAAGTCTTGTTTCTTTTTCCTCTTCACTCCCTGCCAGCCTGTTGCAGCTTACACTGCAAAGCTGGTTTTCATGCTCAGTAGCACGGAAAGAGAAGGGAGAGTATGAGCCATCACCTGGGGGATTTTTACAGGGGGGAACGCGTGGATCTGACGAAAGGCCAGCTGTAGATCATGTAGATGACACTTAATCTTTTTGTAGTACATCCCCTGGACTGCGGTCTGTACTAGCTTCCTTCCCGCTGGCTGTGGGGGATTTGAAAGGGATATAAAAACTTGCCATAGGTGTTAATAGTATTCTGGCTCCACACAGAAACTTTCTAGGCTCGGTATGTTCACTGGTAATCACACCAAAAGTAAATACTCGACATGAACATATCCCCCTTTCTCTTGCCCGGGACTGTCCAAGGGGAAGCCGTCTGTCAGGTCAGCTTCCCTGTGGGAGCTAAATCTGAGTTTTGCAGCAGTTCTTGATGATCTTGCTAGGCTAAAAATCAAATGAAGAGATCCTGGCTCAGCCCTGTTGGCACACTGCTGACTCTGTTAGCTGGTATCATGAGCTGCTGGTAGTTATCTCTGCAGAAGAAACGGTTCTGTCTGGCAGATCTTTTTGCTACTCCTCCTTGGACTGTACATTCATTTCCAGTCTGGTTTTGGTTTGGGGTTGTTTTTCTGTATCTGACACATGCTCCCAAATTGTATTTGTCTTGATCAAAATGGCATTGAAGTGTGTGTTTGTATGCTGCTTCACTTTCTTTGGGGGTTCTTTGCTTTTCCTCGGGTTCAGGGCTGTGTGATGCCTGGAATTTGCCCCTGTGCTACAGACCAAGCAGGCTTGGTTTCCTCATGTCTGACGTGAAACCACTAATAATTGTCAATCCCAGCAGGAAGCTGAAGAAAGCACGTCTGGCCAAGTTCTGTGAAATTCTCCAGGTTAAAGTCTCCAGACATCAAAATCAATCTCATTTCTCTGTCTAAATGTTATTGCTCAAAGTTGAGTAATGATGTGTTGCTCGAAGATGAGCAAATTGGGTAGAAGGAGGCAGGAGCCATCCTCTACATCAAAGATGTCTCTGTGTTGTATGTTCTGTAACAATTCCTATAAAGTAACGACTGCTGCTCTGAAAAATTTCCTCTGACGTAGGAGAGATGAGAATACTGACACTGAAGTAATTGGTTTGTCCAGGGGGATATATTGCATACATCGGTGCAGGCATAAACGATCTTTTGGTGTTTGGCCATACAGCTCACCATACCGTGCAAGACCCTGGTTTGAATGGCCCCGTGGCCGTTTCCTCGTCGGGGACGGGAATGGTGACAGCGCTGGTGAGCCAGCCACCCTCATCGCCTCACCTGGCCGAATCCCGCGCCGATGCTGAGGTGGCAGAGCAGAAAAGCAAGTATTTCCACTATCAAAAAGTCTCTTCCAAGCCTATCATGTTACTAAATATGTTGTTTTCTATCCATTTGCCCAGGTACAACTAAGGGGGGGTGGTTTTGATTGTAAGAGAGAAATTATTGTCGCAACACAGGAGACGCAGGTATGTGATTTATAGGTTTCCCTCTGATTTTTTTTATTAACTTGAAGAGAACTGAGGGGTTAGTCTCAAAGCAGCAGAGCAAAACACTTTAAGCAAAAAAAAAAAAAAAAAAAAAGTTAGGAGAAGGGGAAAAAAAATGCTTTGTAGTGTCACTTGGTGAACCACTGTACTTGAAGCCTGTAATCAATAAAGCTACAATTCTGCAGTAAGGATATCTGGAAATGCCTAGATGCTAAGTTTCAGCCAAGTCCTTAATATGCAGTTTCCAACAAAGCAGAATGTGTTGCGATATCTTGTTTCCTTAGAAACTAAGCAAGGGGAACTGAAAGTAATCATAACCCCTTCATCATATCTTGTCATGTAGCAAAAGTGTATTAAATTCTGCTTTTCAGTTGAGACAAATGTTAGGAGTATCTCCCATCAAAATAATTGGAAGGTTGGATTGAAATATCAAAACTACTTTGAAAAGTATTATGTATAAAAATTTCTGTTTATGAATATTTATTATTGTCTTACACAAGTAATATGATTCTTTTGCTTTTCCAGCATCTGAAGTGGAAAGCAGGTACGCAGAAGTACATGAAAGATTAAATCAATCACCGTATTGCACACCAAGTCACGCACATGGCACCAAGCAAGATTCTTCTACCTTTAGAACAAAATCTCATAGAAGAAGTAAACCTCGTAAGATATAACTATAATAAAATAGAGTGCAATAACGAGGGCAACCGTATTACTGAAATATGAGAATTAGGCTTCAAATGCGTGCAATTTGAGCTATGTTTTAGTATGTTTAAAAAATATGTGATCTGGTAGCTGCAATGCATATGGCTACCATTGCCCCAAAACTCGGTAACTGATTTGCTTATAAATCTGTTAAGTTCAAACTGAAAATATACATGTTAGTTTTCTGACTCATGGGTTATTACACGTATTGTAAGAAGGCAAATATCTAAAAGAATTAAGTTAGAGGGGGAGCTTGTCTATATGATTTAAGTAGTTTCACTGTAAAGCTTTGTCTTGAAGTAGGATGGATTTTTAAAACTTCTAAGCAAGAAGGGCAACTAACTTACCTGAAAACCACTGAGCACTCTTGAAATTCTAACCACATTTGAAAATCTTCAAATGCTTTAGAAAAATTTAAATTAATTTAAATTTTGTCTGTAGCTAGAGATGTGTAAGTGCCTTGGGATGTGGTATTTCAGGAAGAGATGGAAAAATTGGAGTAAGTATGGATAAATAACAGTCAGGGTTTCTAGGTCTCTGCTCACTTTTAAGGAAGAAATGAGTAGACAGGCCATTTATCTCAAGGTAGGGAAGGGTAAGAGAGATGAAACTTTGAATACGACTTAAGAAACCACAAAGCTCCTTCCCTGAGGAAAGGAACCATTTGCCTTCCATGCCTGCGATGGGTAGAGCGATGACGATGGGCTTTGCCTGAATCCAGAAAGCCTGAGTGAATCCGCGGTGGGTTGCTCAGACAGGGAGGCTGCTGAGGCCAAGGGGCTGCTCACCTCCAGGGACTGTGAGATCTGCGCTGTGGGTGTTCCCACAGCCTCGAGGCTCTGGTCTGTTTGTTGATTTGTTCTTGAGCAGCACGTGTGCTGGTTTTGCTAAGGCTCTCCTGTTCTCCGTGGCGGATTTTGCAGCATTCCCCTGGTGTGGCTGCTTTTCCAGCTTGGGCTGCGCTGTACGGGAGCTGGTAAGGGCGCAGTCAAGAAAGGGCAAGGTGTTGTATGAGGTTTATTGAAGTCTGCTCTGAAGTTAGTCAAGAAGATGGTCTGCTGAATAGGCCATGGTTTTTTTTTCTCTGCTGCTCTTCCTGGCTGTTGTAAAAGCTTGTGGTACATGGCTTGGGTAAGGCTGGACATCCCTGAGCTCCGGGTAGACAAACTTTAGCAGTTAGGGCTAAAACTATAAAAAGGCCCCCAAAGGACGACTTAGATTTTTCCCCCTAACAGCAACACAAGAAAAGTTAGACTATCAAGTGCATGCATCAGCCACTTGCTCCCTATCATTGCACAATGACCAGAGAAAAAGATAAAATAGCAGAGAATTAATCCGTAAGTGGCTTGAAGGGCATGTGTTTTGGGGTGTTCTGGATGAGATATCTTGCTTTTTGTGTGGCTCTTGTTTTTGCATAGATGTCTCTCGTGGTGTCAATTAATCACGTCTTTTCACCTTACTTAAAAGGGGAGTCGTGTGTGAGCGGTGGCACGACAATGTGTCCAAGTCGTCAGAGATTCCCCCATGACTGATGTGTTTAGTGAGGAAAAGGGAGCCCAAATATGTTTGTAAGAGATGCTGAGCATGGACCTCTCATCTCAGAAGAGATCTTTCCTTGAAAACGTGACCGCATTATGCTAACATAATGAATTCAGGGAAGGAAAGAGGTTAGCATGGATGTCTTGCTGTACAACATAAAACAGTTAGGCAAGTCTGACATTTTGGAAGTAAAGGTTGGGTAGGATTAACTGAAAAGGGGGTTTTTGGATCTTTAATAAAAGATATGTTAAAACAAATGGAAAAAGGGGAAAATAATCCTCTCTGTCAGGTGTCACAAGGTTTTAAAAATGCTAAGCACTTTCTTTTGGGGAAAAACAATAAAAACAAGTGAGAGGTTGGAGTAATTTTCCATTGCTGCTGCTGTTAGAATCCAATGCTACTTAAAAAAAAAAAAGTGCTACTAAAAAAAAACCCCAACCAGACACCAAAAAAACCAACCCCAAAACAACAACTTGAAAAATCACAAAACAAGGCAAGAACAACCACAAGGGAGGAAAAAGAAGATAGCAAAGATTGACAGGACAGCTTTTATATCTTGTGTTCATTCATGTTTGCAATCTTACTGCAGGTGAGCGATAGGCCCAGTAGAGCATCTCACCCATACTCTGACGTGGGCAATATGAGGTATCTAAGACGGTGCCCCTTCAGCTGCCTTTCTGGTCAGAAGTACATGGCAATGTTCCCCCAGCCAAGGCTGAGCTGGTAGGCCAGGCATTTCAGAAAAGGATTGCAAAATAGGCAGGGGGGGAAAAAGGTGCGTGAGGGCAGGGTAAGAATTCAGCCTGTATCTCCAGTGGCCTAAGCTGCTGTTCAGACGCTGAATGAATGATTGAATGAATTACAGTAATTTTTGTCACAGTGAATGGGACTCTACTTGCAAAATGTCAGGTAATGAGCAAAGCAAGAATTTAAAAAAAAAAAAAAAAGCACAATAAAGCTGCTTTGCCAAAGCTGGGGAAGCTAGGCTTGTCATTTGAATCTCTCTGGGTCCTTTCTGTCTAGGACAGAACTTCCAGTTTCAGGCTAAGATCTGAGACCGCAGCATGCGGAGGCACTGGCTGCTGTGGTGCTAAACCTTACTTTCTTGGATCCATTCCTCTTGCGCTAATGTCACCTGACTAACTTGACAAAGATTGCGAGCAGATGGCAAACTTCACTTTTTGAGCGCTAACACCGGATGTCCAACATCACTATTTCTCCATTAATTTCTAGTCCCTTGTGCCTGTCCACCAAGCATGATTTTGAAGCTACTTTTGGATTGCTCCAGATCCAGGATGAATTCTGTCTTTCAGCTGGAGAATATTGCTGACTTCTTTATAATTGTAAGTACAGGTCGAGTTGGGTAACTGTTGCTTTGGACAAAGGTGAAGCTCTTCAAGTCTTGTGCTTCGCTCTCAAGATGACTCATTACCTGATCTCAGGATCCATACAAAATTGGCTGCTGGGGTACTAGATTTTATTTTCTGCAACTGTGAAGAATCTGATTTTGCTGATTCAGATTGCTTCCTAATAACGTCCAGCTATTTTTGAACACAGAGTTAATCTCTGGTGTCATTGCGGGATGCTACAGTGAAGGGACAATGCAAATAAAGCCAAGTCAATTGATGTTCTGTGCAAAGGAGAAGAAATAAATGAATTGCCAGACTGGAAAGGAGACATTTAATGCCAGGGTGCTAAAAATGCTGAAGTTGTGAGGAAGGTTTTCCAGCAGTATGATGCAATTTGGAAAGCATAGTATGGATTAACCACTGCACCATGGCCTCAAGACATAGTTATATTGCAGTGCTATATTTATAGAGACGACAAAAATGTGTAATAAGCACTGATTCATAGGCAGGGGTTTGTACCACTCCTTCTTCCAGTTAAGGCTTGACAGAAAGAGGTTTTGGGAGAAGTGGGGAGGGGTGGACTTAATTCTTTAAACCTGTGAAACCTCATCCTGGCTGCTGGCATAACAGTACTTGATACTCATGCATTTGCCTAACATTAAGATGGCTAATAATTTTTAAAGTTACTTACATAAATGCTTTTATCCCAGGCTATTGGCCTCTCTACTGAGAGGTCGCACAAGGGAATATGAAACTGGTTTAAGTCCCTGGAGTCAGAGCTGACCTCAGAAGAACCCATTGCTGAACAGAAGGAGAGAGAATGGAGGTTACTGCCCACGTTCAGTCAAACTCTCAGCTGAAGTGATGTGCCTGAGGTCACCTGGGAGGCTTGTGGCAGAGCCAAGCTCCAGTCTCATGTCATCCTTGGTAGGTTCCTCCTTTCTCTGGTTTCATCCACCGCCTGTCTATGCTGGGCCTGTTTGTTTGCCTCTTTAGCTGCAAAAGAGAAATGATGGTATTTAGCTATATTTTGTTAAGTTCTTTGCACTGTGATGAGAAAACACCTTCTGAGTGTCCTAGATAAATGTGGCTTTATTAGGAAAGGGTAAAGAAAGATTCTATGAAAAAGGTACTCAGGAGAAACTGGCTATTGAAATACATCTGGTGATCTTTTATCGCATCTCTTATTGTCTCACTGACAAGTGTAGGAGTGAGCTGGAAAGCTTAATCAGAAAATAGTCTTGACACCGAAGTCTGGCTTCAGTTTTCCATCACCTTAGATAGTGGATCACCTTGAATTTTTCATATGACCGAGGCATTAAGGATATTTGGAGCTCAGTGTTGAAGCTGCTCGGAATTTCAGAAGATGAACCATAGGAATCAGCAAAGCGGTCATTTAAACAATGAGGCTCCTACCTTAGGAGAGCAGTGTCATCCTAATTACGTGGAGATTTATGCTCAAGGGAATGTTTAAACCTGATTTCAATATGTAAACTGGTAGAAGCTTACTTGCTTTTTCGAACTGTTTTTAAGCAATTCAATGTCTTTGTTTTAAATCCAGTACGCTAAATGGAATGCACAGATTGTCTTGGGGAGTAAATAGTAGTCGTAATGTAATTTTTTTTTTTATTGCAAATATTGTTGGAGCTGTCTCTTCGGAATTGAAGTTGAAGGAATGCTACAATTCAAGTCTAGTTCAGCATGACCAGAAAAAGCACTGTGGGATTATAGAGCTTAGATCTGCGCTTAGTGAAGTGCAGACATTACGGGATTATGTAGCTTTGACTAACAGCTGAGGAGGCTTTGAATAACAGCCACATGTGTACAAGCTGTAAGCCAGATTCTCTGCTGTGATGCCAGCCCCTTTGAGCCATCTGACGGTGTAATGGAGCTGAAAAGTGGCTATGTAATATATCCCTATCTTCTGTTCCTCAACCACGGGGTAGTTCCCAGCTGCCACAGTGTTGGCATACCCAGCTCTCTCGTTCCCAAGGCTTAGACCCCAGAATAGGGGCTCCGTCTGGACTTACACTGGGAGTCTGCTAAGGAGGACATGACTAGGTGAAACATTTCCAGCAGTATGTTCCCCCGGAGCTGTTCCGAGTACACTGGGACCGGTTTGGTTCAGGAAAGGGGGTCATTACTAACATCCTCCAAATGGGTGTCCCAGTGAGAGAAGCTGTAGCTGAAAATTTGCCCCTAGCATTTATTCTTCAGCCAAAATAAAGTTGGATTTAGCCTATGACCTTTAACGTTCACTGCTCCTATGAATGTCCTACAAACCGCTCACTGATTTAGACTTACACCCCAACACTGGGTTGACTTAGCAAGCCTGCACAGGTGGGTTTCTTCATCTGGCACTCTGAAAGATGAAGTGTGGGATTTTTTCATGCTGACAGAGGGATGGGTTTTGTTATCTCTGTGTGACAATTGCCATACCCAATTTGCTATGTGTTGGGGGATTTCCCCTTTCACACTGAAAGAGGGAAAAAAAATAATGCAGAGCACTCTGGTTTCAACAAACTAAGAAATTCTTATGAGAGACCACGGAAAAAGTTTAAGGCTTTCTTTTTTTTTTTCCAACCAGAAATCCAAATGACTATCATGACTTGCCTTGTGAAATACTGAAGTAGCTACATTAGTATGTTTATTATGGTTTTTTCTGAAAATGGGACCATGTAGTCAATGTCATTGCTGATTCCTGGGAAAGCTCCCACAGCCTCACAGAGGTGAATGCCACGATTTGTCATTGTTACTGGTTTTGACCCAACAGTCAAAAGTGAATAAGGCAGTGAGTGAAAGGTGTGAAAATGGGCTGGTTATCTGCTAGAATCTAGTGTATTTTCTGTGTGATACTCCTGGTGTCCTCCCAGGGCAGCTGCTTAGAAAACCAGCTCTCTCTCATTTTGTGATATTTTTCTTACCAAATTTCTGATCAGGAGTTCAAACCTGAGAGTGCTATGTTCACATGGTAACAAGTGACCAAGATTACCACAGTTTGGAGAATTGCTCTTTACAGATAGTTTTATTTAGCGTGTTACTCTATATTGCTGCTGAGATTAAGCTGAGTTGATGCTTCACAGCTGAGCAAGGAGTCTGTGTGCTCCGAAACTTCCCCACCTGCAAAACAAAACCACCTTGCAGGTGGTTTAGGCACCTTTCCACAGGTGAGTCTCCCCTGCAAACATGCTGGGGTTCAGTGTCCCTCCATGTGCAGTTCCTTGTCCCTGTCTCCCTGATCTGCTGTGTCTGGTATCGGGGTTGCTGCCACACTCTTCTCACAGCCGGGATCTGCTTCTGTTCCAGCCTCTCTGTCCCACGGTTGCCATAGCCCCTGTCCATCACCCCGCCCAGATTTGTGCTAAGACTGAGATTGAAAGACCTGGTTGATGACACCCAGAAGCACTTGGGTTGCTCTATAAAGCATTCTTTGGTTGGTTCTGCAGGTATCCCTGCCAGCATGGGCTTATTTGTCTGTTCTCTGTGCTAACCCTACTTATTATGTATTTGTATAGTTAGGAGAAACTGTTGCTCTTAATCCAGTTTTGAGCACCAGTAGTTCAAAAAGATATATTTTTAGCTTGTTTGCTATGTAAGGACAGGTACCTTCTTACCTGAACTAGGGAGAAGTGTTGAGTTCAGTGACTGGGCTAGGCAAAGTCTGGAGCTTACTGGGGCACCAGAAAAAAATCCTTGACTTGATTGCACACGGGTGTATCACTGAAATGTATTTAGAGCTCTATACAGCACCTACTTAGAATTTTTCATTAAATATGTGTGCTTTTTTAAGCCCTGTCCTATTGCCGAGTGGGGGTTTAACCCTATGTTTATTATGCTCTGCATTAAGATTACGCCCTGTGGTTAAGGCAAGTGTCTGGACAAATGAAGAAACATGTACGTATGGGTTAAATAGCTGTTAGGAGCATAAATGCCTGACCAGTGGTGCAGAAATTTCCTCCAGATGCTTCTGTTTTCCCCCCACCTGATACCCTTTTCTTTTAATTTTCTGTTATTTACAGTGGTCTCCACTGAAGGAGTTAAATATCTCAGGGAACTGCCCTCTTTTTCACAGTGAGGATGCCGGACTTGGACAATTATCTGAAAATCCAAGGGCCGTCCAGTGAATTATATGGGTTAAGGCAACTGGAAGCAAACTCATCAGGAAGTGTACAGTAGAGCTAATAAATAGCAGGATGAGCCTGAGGCATGTCACAGGAGAAAAATAACAGGTAATTATCACTTGAAAGATTTTCACAGTCTCTTCATTATTTGGACATAATTAACTGAGAGAAGCAGCCTGAGAAGGGTGAATCTTTGCCTTAAGAAAGGGTCTGAGCTCTCTGCATGGGAAAACTGTTCAGTTGAATGAAGGCTGAAAAAATTCATATATAGAGATAGAATGATAAGGGAAATACAAGAACTTGAAGGTGAAGTATCACTTGAAGCGATAGAGGCAAGATCTGGCTTATCGATCCCTGCTTTTGCTGGGTTTGATTTCTAACTCAGCTGTGTGAATACAGTATTGTCCTTGGCTTTGCATTATGTATTGCTATAGTTAAATCGTTTTAATGGTTTAAAACCATTGTTGGTTACAAGAAAAGCCAGTATCTTTTTTACACATATATTAACACTTCCATGTTACCCAAAACTGGAGTTTCTCTGCAAGCTTTCAAAGCCCTGGGCGAGGGCAGGTTTATTCACCAGGGAGCAGCTCAGGGTTCCCTTTGCAGCTCTGCATCCTCAGAGACCCGATGGGGACCTCCCCGTCTCTCGGGCTGCAACTGAGACTCTCCTGAGGTGCAGAAAGAGCTCCTGGCACTTTGCTGGGGACGTGCCCGAATTCAGGGTCACCCACCCCTCAGTCTAACCATCAGAGGAAAAACACACGGGACTGCAAGTCAAATCCGCGAGGTGCGCGGTGCAGATTGAATCAGTGCAATTCACAGCTCACGTTTAATGCCGCTCTAATCTCATTACCTTTAATAAAAAGGTATTTCAACTGCTCTCTTCGCTGGGCATTTAAAGGCGTTCCCCCGGGTCTTCACACCCTTCCTGATCCTTACCATTGCATTTGCCTTCTAGCTTTAAGAGAAAAGAGTTTAAATGGCCGTCTGCAGTGGAGGGCTCCCACCAAAGCGGTTTCCTGGGGATTTGCCGGAGAGCTCCGTGGGAAAAAAAAAAAAAAAAAAAAAGAAAAGAAAAGAAAAAAGGTGAGAGCAAGGAGAGGAGGGAAGAAGGAAACCTCCCCCTGGTTGCATGAATTAATGTGCTGGGTGAATGGCTTGACACAAGCTGATTTCCTCTTCTAAGTGAGGAGCCGGGACACGCGGTGACTTCAGAGTACGGCGGTTGCGGAGGGGGCGAAGGCTGCGGCTGCGAGTCCTGGCAGAAAGCGGGGGGGAAGAGGGTGCAGCTGCTTGCCGCGCCTGCCTCCGTCAATTTTAGGCAAACTTTCCCGCGAGAAGGAAGGAGAAGGAGACAGATTTAAGGTCAATAGCTGCAATGCTTAACCCAGTCATAAAGTAGCCAAGACGGGGGATTTTAGCGCGGGGAGGGGCGGGGGTGTCCGTTGGCGTTTGGGGTGTCTCTGGAGAGGTGTCAGCCCTTGCTCCTGTCGTGACTTGGTTTTTTTTCCGCTGAGGCACGGCACGAATGCGGCGTAAAGGCGGGGAAGTGCGTGTTATGAGGGAGGGGGGGACAAGGGGACACCCCCCGAGCCAGCGGGCTGCGGGCCGTGCACAGCCCGATCCCCCCTCCCGCCGGTGCCACCTCCCCCCCCCCTCGTTTGCGCATTTGCTTACCTGCAAAGAGGGGGTCGGGGAAGAGGAGGGATGGCGAGCAAGGAGGGGGCGGCAATCAATTGCTATTTTTCATCTTTGTCAAAGTAATTAAGACGGAGCCGCTGGTGCGGCCGCTCCGCAGGCCGCGGAGGGCGCCGGTTTGGGGGCAGCGCTGCCTCCGCGGGGGGATCACCGCAAGCAGGCGCACCCCAAGGGGGCTGTAGCAGCGAAGCGGGGGGGGTCTTCTCTTTTTTTTGGAAAGACCACCGACCGACCGCCCTCCCCGCGGAGGTGTGGGCGGCCCCGGGGGGCTGCTCCGGTGGCCGCGGCTTTGGGAAGCAAACGGGGACCCCCTCCCCGCAGGGCAGGCTTATGTCGGGGGTGGGTGACCCCCCGAGGGAGGGAGGGAGAGGTTGGTGCGGGCTCGCTGTGAGCTGCAGCCAGGCCCCTTTCCCTAGTCCCTGCGGTACGTGCTCGGCGCTGCGAAGGGGCGGCTCGCCTCCGGGACAGGCGGTGGGGAGGGACGGTGAGACAGCGAGAGGGAGCTGGGAAAAGTCATTTTAATTAACTTACAGGCAGTTAACTGGGCCGTTAAACACCCCCGCGCCCCAGGGGGATTTGTTTTGTTTTTGAAAGGAACCGCAACTCCAAACTAGGAGTTTCGACCAAGGGCAGGTGCCTCCTCGCGAAGCCGTGGGTGCGGAGAGGGGCGGGGGGGGCCGGGGAAGCTCGGCTCGGCGGTCTCCCCGCCGGCGACGGGGTGCCAGGAGAGGGGTCATGTCTGAACCCCAGCCGGGTTTCTCTGTGGGTTTCCCTGCTGTCCAAGCACGGGTCCTTGGCTGCGGTCCTCAGCGGGAGCCTCCCGCCGCGCCCCAGCGAAAGCACCCTTCCCCGGGGTGCAGGGGAAAGAGGGGTGCTATTGCCTTTGCTGAAAGTAAAGGAGATCGATTCCTCTTTTCCAGGGGTGAAACTTCGATTTAACGTTTCAGTGCTGATGGAGAAAGCAAAAATATCACTTAGAACAGAACGTGGAGAATGAAAATTGCCGATTTTCTGGGGGAAAAAAAAAAAGTCAACCCTGTGAATCTAGACGAGGTTTGGGGGTCTTCGCGACCAAAATACTTCTTGGACTGCTGCCTTGTCGCTTTTAATTTGGTCCGTGCCTTTAGAGGCATTAATGTAAGCTGAAGGGCAGCGTAACTGAGCTAACGACCCTGCTCCCTCCCCGGGCTCCGCGCAGATCGTTCTGCGGCTGGAGGGTGCGCGGAGAAGGGAACACTGCAAAATACTGCGGGTTTCTCCGCCTCCCCAATAAAACTGGCTTCTGCGTGTGCCCCTCGCTTTCTGCACAGGCCGGGGGAGAGTATATGGCAGAAGAGAGGCCGAGGAGTCGGTCTGAAGAGAGGAACGTACAACAACCTACGCAGAGCGTAGGAAAGCGTGTAGTGTAAAAATACCTTTGTGCGTATTATAATTATAACCCTATAGTATATGCTTGTATATGTTCTGAGCAACAGCGTGATAAGTCAACGGTAGCGGTGTTACAAACACGCTCTGAAGCTCTGCTGTAAGGAGAAAGCATTTTTCAGCTGGCAGACGGGGTGATCTTTTCTGCGAACACCGCTTTTCAGCGTTCTGCTTTGCTAGCCCCAACCTCCTTGGCTTTCGTGGCCCTTTCAGTAATCCCTGCAGGTGAATTCCTGCTTGCAGCCGCAGTGACCCGGGGTAATGTGAAGGAGTTGGCCTGAGTTGGAGGGGAGATGGGCAGCCTCCGCAGCTCCCCCCGCACGCCCAGCCGCAGCCTGGCGCTGCGGGCAGCTGCCTGCGGTGGAACAAAGCTCGTCGGTCCCCCGCTCATGACGGCACCGGGCAGCCAGAGGCTTTGCAGAATTGTCTGGGCTACTGCGAATTTTTTACTTAGTCTATCCGCTGAAACAAACGGTAGTAACCCTTAAAATCAAGGACGTACAAGCACTGCATGTGGTGCTGGCGAGTTTAGCCCCCTCCTCTCCTCCCCTCCCCCGAACAGGCGCACGCTTCACATTGCTTACGCTAAAATATAAAATACTCTCCGGAGAAGCTGACGCTAGCAGAGCGTGTGCGGAGGAACAGCATCTCTGACGCTGAAACAACTGGGGAGGTTGCTTGGGGAGCATCCCCATTTGCCAATGCGCTTTTTATTTTTTTGTCAGTGTGAACAAAGTTACCTTGTGCGCAACAAATTCTTGAGGAAGCCCCTCAAATAGCAAATAACACTTAGGCGAGGTGACTATGGGTGAATGACTTCGTTGCAAAAACGATTCTGGCTTAGCATTTGGCTTTTAATGATTAGTAATTCCCCCCTAATTCTCAAACACAAATGCTTTGATGGGTAGGGGAAGAACACCAACCTCTTGACTGCGGTTGCCCTCATCTTTGCTCCCAGTTCACTGTTCTTAAGATAGTTTTGATGAAAGAGAAGGTTGCTTTACTGTGTGTATCTTGTTAATTTAATTAGGGCTGAGGGTTCCCCCCCCCCCCCCCCCCACGAGGCACAGTAAAAATAGACGATATGGTGTTGTCTGGTGCAAGGAAGACACAATTAAAATGTGTTTGTGTACTTTATACATAGTGAACTTCTCTTTCTGTGTATAGGTATGTGGATATAAATAAAAATATATATAATATATATAAGCTATTATAACGTCGGATTCAACTGTGAACTGCAGAAATGCAGGGGGGAAAAAAAAAAAAAGGAGATGAATCACACACCACTATAACCGGGAGGGGGGAGAGGGGTAGAAATGGAAGGTTTAGCCCATTTCTCTCTTGCTTTGGGTGCAGTAATACGTGTTTCTCACATGTTCCCTCTAATTACCAGTAAGAAAGTTCTTCCGTGCGCTTGCTGGATTTGGTTTAGTAATCAGCCCCCATATGAGTCACAGGGAACGCGCAATCCCACTGCCGCGTGAGTGACAGCTAGCCGGCGCTCTGGCTTCTCGTCGGCCCTTTAAAATCTGAAACCAAGGGTAATGATTTATCAAACTCTTATTATCAAGAAAATGTCAAACGAAGGGCACCTTGCTATGCACTGACGCAAACCCAGTCTTTCCCAAGGAAGTATAGAAAGCTTTGCTCTGGACTGGGCAAAATCCAGTCTGCCAATCGCCTGTACTGCTGGTTTTACCTCTGCCGAGTCAATCCGTGGCTATTTAAGACATGGTAAGTGCTTGATTTCTTTTCTTTGACACTGGAAAGGGCGGAAGGGAGGGAAGCGGTGCCGGAGGGGGAGCTGTCCGCGGTGCTGGCGGTGCTGTCCACGGTGCTGTCCGCGGAGCCAGCGCGGGAAGCCCCCCGCGGACCGGGGTAGGGCTGCTGCCGGGGAAGGGGGCGCGGGGGAAAACGGTGGTACCGCGAAGTGCTCTCGGACAGTGCCCGAGTCCTCGCAGATCTTATCCCGGACGCTGGGAGATGGTATTAAGAGGAAGAGAAAACTTGCGACAGAAACGGTGACGGGTAGTTTTGCGAAACCTTCTTCTGAAAAGAAGGTGTATTTTTAAAGCTTAATAGTAAACTGACGGAAAAGGTCGGGTTTGTCTGCGGGTTGTTTAAGATATAAAAAGAAGATGCATTTTAAAAATATAACTTTAAACTGGAGGGAAAGGCGGGGGTGTGTGTGGGAGCGTCGTCAGAAATCAGTTTAATGAATAGGGAACTTAAAAAAAAATCTTTAGGGGTGTGTGAGTCGAAAACATAAGAAGAAGAATAGGGGAAGCTAGCTGTTATCGGCATTAATTCCGCTGTGGTGGTGTGGTTATTTTTGCGTTTCACTATATTGCTGTCGGGTTTTGAAGGGTGGCAGCCAGCTCAGAAATGCTCACCAGCGCTATTTCACTTGTTTTTTAACATCCCTGGCTGCCTACAGGGCAGCTTGTCTATTGCCTATATATATTAAAAAAAAAAAAAGCCGATGTGCATTGTTGAATGACAGAAAGGAAATGGGGCGTAAAATTAAAGAATCTTTCTACACTGGTGATAGGGAAGGGAGCATCATACAGTCGTGATGTGAAATCTAACGAGGTCTGGCGGCGCAGTGCTGTAGAAACACTTATTTAAACTCGAATTACGGGTTTGCAGACGCTGGTGCCGTTGTTTGTTTGTTTTGAGTTTTTTGTGTACTTTACTGTTTTCTCCCCCAGAATATTAACGTTGAATGAGAGGGCAAGCAGGCGAGCTGGGGCACCTCGAAATTCTGCAGCGCTTTTATATCTAGATTTTGTAGCGCACGCGTTTTGTGCACGAGGGAAGAAATTCGTAGAATCTCTGCAGTCGCAGCGTTGTGGGTTTTTTTTTCTTTTCGTAAAATATGCGACGTTGTCATTTTAGGATTACGCCACTCAAAGGGATATGAGCAAGCAGGTTGCGAACAGTCCTGAAACCGTTGCTCCTGGAGCCAGTGAAGGTGCGGGAATTGTAAGAATCAGCCCCGAAAATGAGCCGCAGAATGCCCCATCGCAAGTCCCCGCCGCGATGTCCAGGCTTCCCCGATCGCTCTCTAACGACAACAAAACACTTCCTTCCGAAGAAGCTAAGCCAAATGATTTTGAGAGGACCAAAGTCGGGATCTGCAAGCTCAGCAGCACCCCGGTGCAAGCCAACTCCACCCTGCGGAGGGGATCCGTGGAAACCTTTCCCTGCAAGCACGCCCCGGGGGCAGGCGCCGCCGGGCAAGCTGCTATCCCTCACTGCAAAATTCCCGCTTTGCAAAGCACAGACGGGGACGCTAATCTGAACCTTGGTAAGAGCACACTGGAGCACAACAACGCCAAAGGCGCCTGGATGACCTTGAGCCAGAGTACCGTGGTACTGGGTGCAGATGGCAACACTGCTGTTCTTCCTGGCAGAGTGGAGGGGGTAAGTTGGCTCCTTACAGGGTTTCTTCCCCTCCCTTCAGCTCGTGGGAGTGGGAGATCTTTGCCACTCAGCCCCGATTTGGGGCTGAAGCTCTAAAATCAGATTCCAAATCAGTCGGGGATGGGGCTGTGCCGCAGGGAGGAAGGGGAGAGAGAGGGTCTCGGATAAGGTGCCGTACTGCTGGCGAGCGCTAATCGTGTGATATCTGTATAAACGACAATCAGTAGTTCCCTGCTAATTCCAATGCGTTCACTGGGCCGTGCCTGTCAGTGTAACCCGGCTCCGGCCTGCGGTACGCGTGTGCGCACACCGCTTACGCCTCCCTGCCAGAGGCCGAGTCCCGTCCCCAGCAGCAGATGCGAAAGGACGCCCTGCTCTTCCCCTCGCCGGGCGCCATCCTCCTCCTCCTCAGGCTCGGGCGGCTGCTCACGCCGCTGGCGGCTGAATGCCTTGGAGCCTGTAGCCGAAAATAAAGGGAAATCAATTAACCAACCAACCTCACGAGCGGTCAAACCCTCCCAGACCCTGGCCCTGCGCCCCGGGAGGGGTTTGCCGTTGGCGGGGTGGGAGGCCGAGAAGGCGCCGGCCCCCCCCGGGGTCTCCCTGCCCTCCCGCGTGTCTGGTTTTACTCTGAAAGGAGGGGAGGGGGCGGGTTCATTCTGTAAAAGCGGTTTTTACTTCGTTTACGTGTGCCGGGGGAAAGGTCTGGGCCCCCGCGGGCTTTGCTGGGGACCGGCGGTCAGTCCTTACCCGTCCAAGGGCACCGAGGGCTCCGCTCCCTGGAGAGGGTGATGGGTCCTCCCGTGCCAGGGCAACTGGGAGCCAGGCGACCCCCCCGCGAGGCCCTGTGTAGATGGGAGATGCGCATTGCAGTGGCCGGAGGCTCCGGACAGGGAGCGCATTTCGCCCCCGGCGGAGGCAGCTGGGCGGGGGTGCCCGGGCAGCGGGGCTGACCCCCCCCGCACCCCCCCGGCCTGCAGTCCCACCTCCCCTCCCTCGGGAGCCGCCTGAGAGAGGGCCGGAGTTTAAAAGCCCCTCTCCGGTTTTCTCCGGCGGAAGAGAGCCCGGGCGGGGGCTGCAGGGGAGGGTCGTGTGTGCGTGTCCCCCCCCCGGGTCTCCCCGCGGTGAACCCGGCAGCCGCAGCACCGCGATGCTCGTTTACTAAAGTGGCTGTTTTCCGATCTCTCTCTCTTTTTTTGTTGGTTTTTTTTTTCCCCCCCTTTCCCCCCTTTTAGGAAGACGATGTAGGGGATGAAAATAAAGCCCGAGGGAACTGGTCTAGCAAGCTGGATTTCATCCTCTCCATGGTGGGTTATGCAGTGGGGCTGGGCAATGTCTGGAGGTTCCCGTACCTGGCCTTTAAGAATGGGGGAGGTATGATGGCTTTTTCCTGTCTCTCTACCTGCAGTACCGTACGTGGCTGAGCCGGCCCCCGCCTTTTTGGCAGGGAGAAACACGAGGGAAGCGGGGGCCGGCGGTGCCCGCTTGCCTGGCAAAGCCGGGCAGCAAGCCCCGGGCTGAGCCGAGCTCCGGGGGCTCCTCCAGCCCATCAGCGACTGAGAGAGAACCCCGCCTGGGTTTTCCTGACGGTCAGCTCTGAAAGTAGGAAAGCTCCGGCAAGATTTCGTTAGAAGGGAGCGCTTTCCTTAAAAAGCCCTGCAATTGGCGCTGGCCGGAGAGGGAGGAAGATGAAGAGCCGGGGTGATCCCGCCTGGGCACAGAGCGAGTGCTCCGGCCCCCCCCCCCCCGCCTTATTTAAACACAATCGGGTCCCAATCGGGGCGGGGGAAGCAGAGGGGAGAGTCGTGAAAGTCACAGGAGGACGTTTGAACCCGAGTCGAGACGTTACGTTATTTCGTGAAGTTGGGGGGATTTTTTTTTAAAAATCTCTCAGTGACCCAATTCAAAAATAATCGTTTGAAAGAGAGCGAACGCTGCTCAGCAGAAGAGAAGAGAAGCTGGAAGAGGGGTTGTGCCGTTAATAGTTTACAAGGGGAAGAAAAAGTCGCTTCGCGGAGGCTCTGCTGAGAGAGGCTCTCATTCAGGCGGAGAAGCGGCGGGTGTTCCTGCCGCAGCTGCGAGCCTCTGCGCGGGGCTGTCAGCGGGGCAGCTTGCTGCGGGGAGCATCGAAAACCCTCGTGCGGAGGCTGTCAGAGCTATTTTCTGGGAGAGAACTAGTGATTTAAACCCAAAATAGCAATCCTAAAAAAAAAAAAAAAAGTGAGGGTTTTTTTTTCTTTTTACGCCTAAGGACTAAGTGCGAGGTGTTAAAATACTCATTTAACAATAATACTGTCTTGAGCAAATGCTGGCGATGCAGAAAGCTGCTCCCCCCGCTGTCGGGGCTGGGGGCACCCGGAATCGGTAACAAATAGAAAATGTCTCCGTAGCTGCAGGTCTTGGCTAAGTTGTCCCCGGTACCGCGGGCAGAACTGGACCCGTTCCGGCCCGAGGAGAGCCCGTTCCCGGCCTGCAGCCGCCGAGGCGGGGGGGGGGGGGGGGGGGGGATGTCCTGCGCAGGGCTCTCCGCCCCGGGCCGCGGAGGGAGGCGAGTTCACCCCGATGTGATGAATGAAGCGGCGCAGCCCGCGGGAGGTGCGGGCCCTCCGCGCCCTTCCGCGGGCCCCCCCGCCTGCGCGCGATGATTCAGGTTGTTCTCTCTTTTCTCCCCCTCCTCCCCCCCAAGGTGCGTTTCTCATCCCCTATTTGATGATGTTGGCTCTAGCTGGGATCCCCATTTTCTTCCTGGAAGTCTCCCTGGGGCAGTTTGCTAGTCAGGGGCCCGTGTCGGTCTGGAAAGCCATCCCCGCCTTGCAAGGTGAGCGGGGCAGGAGCCGGCCCGGTTTTGGGGAGCATGACCTGCACCCCCCCCTCTTGCATGGCTTGAGCACCGCCGCCTCCCTGCGCCCCCGCTCCGCAGGCGCGCAGCCGCATGCTACGGGCTCTCCCGCTGGCGTCTCAGCAGCGTCAGCGCCCCGCGGGCGGCTCTTAGCGCGCAACTTGCGCCCTTTCTGGTGGGGGCTGCGCTGTGTACCTGCGCCGGATGAGGCCGTTGCTTTTCAGACCTTCCGCGGCTCCCCTGCTCCGCCTGGCATTAACCGCGTTCTTCTCCCCTCTCCCTCTTCCCCCCAGGCTGCGGCATTGCGATGCTGATCATCTCGGTTCTGATAGCCATATACTACAATATCATCCTGTGCTACACGCTCTTCTACCTTTTTGCGTCCTTTGTACCTGTGCTACCTTGGGCTTCCTGTAACAACCCTTGGAACACGCCAGATTGTAAAGATAAAAACAAACTTTTGTTAGGTAAGTTGGGACAGGCCTTTTTTTTTTTTTTTTTTTCTCTTTTCTTTTTCTTCCTTCGTGGCCGTGGTGGGTTTCCAGAGCTTTCTCCTGCTCAGCTGCGCCCCTGGGAGATGCCAGCGGAGACTGCGGATATCTGTGGCCGGGCAGGTTCCCAGCACGGAGGAACCGCCTCTTCCCAAGCCACTTCGAAGTGATCTGGATCATATGGGCGCTCCCCCCCGCCTTAATTTAATTTTTTCCTCATTAACGATAAATGGGATTTTTCAACTATAACGCTAAAAAAAAGCCCAACTTCTTTTTTCGGGTAAAAGCTCTGCGCAGGGGAGAAAGCACGGAACAAAACGCTACAGCCGGCAGTCTCTGGTTGCTGTTAAAGACAACTCCAGGGCTTTAGCGAGGCTTATTTTGAACGAAAAAACCCCACCCCGAAAACCGTTTTTGCAATGACCTCACCTGAATGCCACGACCTGAAGAGTAAACGGAGCAAACGCCCTCCTGGAAGTCGCCCCCAGGGGCTCCGCCCCGGCAGCGGGCCGCGGTCCCCCCCCGCCCCGGCGGCCGCCCGGGCGGGAGGCGGCTGTCCCGGGCTCCCCCAGCGCCCCCCGGGCCCGGGCCGGGCTGCGCAGCCGCCCCTGCCCCAGGCGGGGTGACCCCCGAGAGGGGGAGCGAGCGCTCCCCGGGGGCGGCCAGAAGTTCTTGCACGTCCTCGGACTCTTTTTACCCCTTAGACGTTTTGGGGTAAAGGGGGAAAACCGCGAGCTATTTGAAGCCCCAGTTCTCTCAGACCCCTCCAGCTTCGGTAAGCGAGGCGTTCCAGAAATCTAACCCAGAGCAAAAGTTCGAGTGATGTGTGTGATCTAACGCTTTTTGTTGTCATTTTACACCCAACCTGAAAAAAAAAGAAATCTAGGCAAGTTATTTTTTTCTTTGTTTTCTTTTCTTCCTAGATTCCTGCATTATTAGTGACCACCCAAAAATACAAATCAAGAACTCTACTTTCTGTATGAGTGCTTATCCAAACTTGACTATGGTTAACTTCACCAGCGAAGGAAACAAAACGTTTGTCAGCGGAAGTGAAGAATACTTCAAGTAAGATCTTTCTTTGTTTAGAGACGTTGCGCTAATCTTTCTCTAAAATCCACTGTAACAGACAACAAATCACTGTTTGGAAGACTAGAAATACAATAGTTACGGACAGCGATTTATACCCATTTTTTATGCCAGGAATGATGAACGCTAAATTTCAAACGCTGGATTATTTGCGTTCTGTTCCTGTGGTGCTTAGCACAGCTGGGGTGTTGGCCCATGCCAGGCATTTTTATCTACTACTGCAATGCAGACAAATAAAATAATACATGGCGAGAATCACTGGAACCTTCTAGAGAAACCGCTGAGAACGCTGAAGCAAAAAAAAATACTGTAGGAATTTGCACTGAATTACTGCCTGCAGTTGCTGTCATTAATTCTTTTCCTTTTTAGATTTTTTTTTTTTTAAATTTCTTTTTTATTCTTAGGTACTTTGTATTGAAGATTTCAGCAGGGATTGAATATCCTGGTGAGATTAGATGGCCCTTGGCACTATCTCTGTTCCTAGCTTGGGTGATTGTATATGCCTCCCTTGCTAAAGGAATCAAGTCATCGGGAAAAGTAAGAAAAATACTTGTGATTATACACTTGCAAGAAAGCAGCGCTGCTTCAAGGGAATCGCGTTTTTGTTTAAGGCAGTGAATTACTGACAATTATTTTCAGTAAATGGCTACGTATTAATGAAATGCGTTTTTCCTGCCTGTGTTTTCCTGTTTAGCCAAAACATTAAAAAAAGATAGTTTTGATTCAGCATTTGTTCCCTAATCTTCAGTAAGTTTAAAATGAGCCCTTGAGCTGCGCTCAGCAGTTGGTGGCAAAAAAGGTGCCTTCAGCAGCCTTCCCTATTCTGTGTGCTGTTCATCAAAATTCTGCAGACACCTTACATGGCGCTCTGAGCAGGGAAATTACGATCTACATTAAGATGTTAAGTAACATGTTTTAAAATCAGAACTGAACTCAAACTGGTCTATGGTGAATCTGAGCAGTGACAGTGTGTGTCCTCTTGTCCCAAATATTTGTGTGCCATCTTTCTAAAACTCCTCCTTGTAGCAACCCAGCTCCTTGCTCTGTTCCTCTGACGTCTCACATGCCATTCTCTCCCTTGCCCCTCGAACCTGCAGCTTTCTACCATGCCTCCTAACTAGAAACCGTGTCAAGAGGGAGCATGTCCGCTCGTGGCATGGAAGTACAGGCACATGAATTGCCCAGGCAGCTGTCTGAGCAGAGAAATGCAGCTTTTTCTACAGCAGCAGCACTGGTTTGGGTGGGTGTTTTTGTAAAACCTGCAGGAATGCAGTATCTGAGACTTCTCCATCAATGCCGCTGCAATTAGTGTGCAGGTTAAAATGTTAGATGATGACATGGCATAAATCTGGCTTATTTACACAGAGAAGGCTGAAAAGATAAAAAAGCTGGAGCAGAATAACTAGCTATTTCCTGCGATAAAGATAGTGCATGTGCAGAGATAGCTATGAATTTTCTAGAGCTGGGCACTGGGTTTCTGATTCCAAGCCATCCCTTTGCATCTAGACGCTGACAACATCTGTTGTGAGGTAGCTTGGGAATTAGCAGAAAATCCAGAGACTCAGAGGGCCCGGGGCAAACTGAGGTATTTTTTCCCTCTACCTTAGTGTGATAGGAGAAACTGTTTCATGAAAGGCCAGAGCCAAGAAACAGAAATTGTAGAGAAGAATAAGTTGGATTTGGATGTGGCAGTAGATATTTCTTTAAGAAAGCCTTAGTGGCCAAGAAAAATACTGTCTCCTGGGTGTCAGGGATAGAAAACCTGTATTTATGCATAGATGAGTTCAGTATATCCACGGCACAAAAATTCATCAGGGCAACTTCTTGAAACACCTCTTGAAACAGCAAAGAGAAAGTTGAGAAAGCGGTTTCAAAAGTCACTTGAGCTCAGAGGATTCTGGTCCCTGTAAGATTCAGAGGTTAAAGTGTAGAAGGGTTTGAAATGCTTTTGGGTAGAGTGTACAGCTTAACTGGTTCTAATTTAGCCATTTTATTTGACTGCAGAGAGTGCTCTGCTCTGTACTAGATAATTATTAAGACATTGAACACACAACCTCTGTTGTGCATTTAGACATAATGATGATTAGGTCTGTCTGGATCATTCCACTGACTTTCTTTTTTTGCATTGGGACCATAAATATTTTCATGTTGATATGTAATTATTAAGAGGTACAAAGAGTAATAAAAATTCCTAAGACTTAGTTGAATACAGAGAAAAACACAGAAAGAATCAGAACTTGAATTGGTGTTGGATGGCATTGCTCATTTCCTTTCTGTTGAGCTGTGTTAGGTCACTCTGAGCAAGGATCAAAAGTGGTATTTTCGTTTAGCTATACATTCCGATTGTTCCTCTACAGACTTTCTTTTCCACTTTTTCTTCCCCCCTCTCTGTCTAGAATCCCAGCTCCTACCTCTGTTGCTATTGATATCATTCCTGTTTCCAGCAGCAAGAAGAGCTGTAAAATTTCAGATTTCCTGGCAAATAACCCTGTCGTCTTCCTAGTTTTATTCCCTGGCTATTGTCTCTGAGCCTGAATAATTGCTTTTTTCAGGCAGTAGTGTAGCACTTGTATTCCCAGCTCCCCCCCTTCCCCTTATAAATCCAAATAAGACCTTTCAATAATCTCTTTTTTTTTTTTTTTGGTCTGTCCAGGTGGTGTACTTTACAGCTACGTTCCCCTATGTAGTTCTCATCATCCTTCTTATAAGAGGAGTAACTCTACCTGGAGCTGGAGCTGGAATCTGGTACTTCATCACACCGAAGTGGGAGAAGCTAATTGATGCTATGGTGGGCTTATTATTGCACTTACAACTCTGCTGGGGTGAATAATTCATACAGATTTCTTAACGTCTGCTGCAAGCATTTCCTTCGTGCATAGGCAGTATTGTCATCTGTGGAAACTTGTTCTTTGTCTTAGGTGGACTGTTGTTATTTGTGTGCACATAACGTTTTTTACGTATATTATTATGGAGGCGATGCGTACTTCACATTTAGTATTTCACCCAAATCTCTCGGAGTAGGTGCATTTGGAAAATAGGGAATTAAAAAGGAAGCATAGATTTTCCTACGCTGGTGTCTGATGGATGCTGCCTTGACATGAACAAGCACATGAAGCTTTTAATAGGTAACATAATCAACCTATCTGCATTTCTTGAGAAATGCTCAGAATTGAGGTGTATTTTACTCATTGAGCAAAGGTGATTGTTCTGAATAATGCATCTGAGACATTAGATTAAACAAAATCAAATTATACATCCTAATCTAACTCCCTGATAGCATATATACTGACACGGAACAGCTGTGATCATTCTCCTACCTGCGTTGCAAGAAACGATGCTGCTTGCTGTGTAGGAGAGGACGGAATGAAGGGACTTGGTGCCGGGCTTTGCTCTTTAAGCATTGACTGTATGAGGCGGAGCTTCAGCTCTGTTGCCTCACTCATGATTTCAGCTGATTTCTAAAAAGCCATTTGTTACCAATGAAGCCAGTAAAACATGTTCCAAAAATACGCCTGGGTTTGTGTCCGTGTAGACATAAATCCACCCACGGATCACGTATTTGTCTGACATGACACATGAGCGCCCGTGTGTCGGTCTTAAGTGTCTTGAGGCAGGAGTCTGGAGACTAAACTGAAGCCTGAGCTGAGAGTTACAATTCAGATTCTTCTCTTCAGAAATTTAAAAGGGATTTTTAACACCACCTCACGAAATTTACCGTTTGTTGGTGTCGCCACCCCCCCAAGAAATTTTGCCCTCTATCAATAGCCGTGTGATATCACACTGACAGATCGATAATTAAAGCTGAAAACAATCTCCTGGATGAATTGTGCAGTTCTTAATTTCCTTAATATCTCTGCAATAATGGGTATTTTGATCCTTTGGTGATGGGAGTATTAGAATTTCTGCAAACAATACAGAAATTAATTTTGCATTAAATACAAGCATTTTTGGATCCCACGTTGTGCAATAAAGGAGGTGAGAACTGCTGCCTGTTGCAAAACGGGGCTGTCTGAATACACTAAGTATCTGTATAACTCTGGGTAAGTGTTCGGTAACATTCAGGCAAGTGTCTTTTCAATTTTCCTTGCAGTGTAACATGAATTAAGAGCTGTGTATTGCGCTCAGTTAGACGAAGGAGTGACTGCTTGCTGGCTGGTAACTTTTAAAGTAGCGTTTAAGTAATATCTTGATACTGGTTTGTATGTGTGTATAGGTAGCCCTACCTGTGCATGCACCTCTACCTCCATTTCTGCACTGTGGACTTGGGTGGAAAATCAGACTTCGTAGGAAAGCTTGTAAATAGAAATACCAATGCTTCGAACATTTTGCAAGTGATAAGTAAGACCAAGTCCTTTGAAATTCCAGGCAACTTTACAGAACAAACAATGCTGTTTGGTTGTTTGGTTTGCTTTCTTAAAGACAGACTTGGCTGAGCATGTCTTTTCTTCTGATGGGAGGAAACTGGACCCTCGTGTCTAAATGGCCCTGATTTACACTATGCTGTTTGATGTATACCCGATGATGGAAATTTACCTTAGTTTTAATGTAGTCTCATTCATAAGTCACGCATCAAGCAATGCTGAGGTTCTTGCTTTTCTCAAGAAAATAAAGTATTATTTAGGACCACTGGTGGATAAACCATCAGCACCTGATGCGGATTTTAGCTCTTGATTTGCATTTTCTTGGCTGAATGTATTTGAACTGATATGTATCAAGCGATGTAGTTTGAATATTTGGGCCTTCCATATACGGCAAAGGTTATATTGTCTTTTTATATGGGCTCAACAAGAACAGTACTCCTCATCAAATGGGCATTATATATTTCGGGGCAGGATTTTGCTTTTAAATGTTCTATTGACATCCATCGCTTTAAAGTTCATTTAAACTACTTACGTGTTAATCTCCTAATACTAACATTTAATAGAGTTATAGATCTGTCTAACACTCTTTCCTGAAGCCAATGCTATTTCCTCTCCTGTCTATCTTACTTAGGTTTGGAAGGATGCTGCCACTCAGATTTTCTTCTCCTTATCTGCAGCATGGGGAGGTCTAATCACTCTCTCTTCTTACAACAAATTCCATAATAATTGCTACAGGTATGTGAGAGTGAAACCCATCAGTCTTATTAAACAGGTCTTCTCCAAAACCAGTTGTCTTGCGACTTGCAGAAATCTGGTTTGAAAGACCCTCCTCTTTTTTTTTTTCTTTCCTTTTTTTTTTGGTGTTTGTTTTGTTTCTTTAATCTGTTTCACTTCTGTGTGTTGTATCTCCTCCCCGGTCCTACTTGACTAGTCTCAAGATGAGCCTTAGGCTTATTATAGTCCCTGTTGGCTCTTCATTTTCAGAATCAGCAGGTTTAGGTGGAAAGGCAGTCTGGGAAGCTGTCAACAGCTGGCAGCAGTGGTATGAATCCGTGCCGGTTGGCAGCCTCTGCTGAAGAGCAACCCCTGTGTAGAATGGGATGAAGTTTGCCATTGTGAGACATGGAGGAGTTTAACACCCGCTTTCTGTATAGGAGATTCCTGTCTTTCCTAAATGTTATTTTTTTTTTTCCAGTTACTCTTATTGCAGTTTTACATGTACGAAGTTATTTCAGGTTGTGAAATTTAAAATCCCTTTTATTTGAAATCCCTAAGAGCTATTTTTACAAGGAAAAAAGTAATTGCTCTGGTGGCATAGTACAGTTTTTCATCAAAAAGCATGCCGGATAAATGTCTGCAGATGGAAAAACCAAAAGCAAGTGGCATTAGTAGAACGCTTCACTGCTATTTTACCGTCCTTAAAGCCAATCTTGTTTCTACTGAAGCAAACCTTTACTGATTCCTGCAACGACAGAGGTGCTGATTCAGGACGGCCAGCAGCATGCACAGGGCCTGTGCCAAGGGCACGCTTAAAATCTTTCCTGAATCAAGACTTTAAAGCACACGCTCCTCGGGATTTGAACTCCCATATCCTATAACTGTCAAGTACTGTATACAGAATACTTACTTTGAAAAAGAAATGTGGATCGGGATTTTAAAAAGGAATTTCAAAAAACGTTTCCTACTAGTGTTCAAAAGTAATTTAATGTAATTATCCTAAAACATGGATGAATAAGTGACAGTGTTGTGTACTCAGTAACTCCCGCTCAGCAGTTCTTTGGGTCCTATTTTTGAAAATGCTTGTCCTGGGCTTTGATTTTTTTTTTTTTGGTGATGAATGAATGCATTCAGACTATCCAGACTATCAGGGCAAAAAATGGGAGAAGCGTCCTGCTATCTTTCTGCATTCATTTAGCGATGTTTTGTGGAGTTTGGAAAATGTTCATGAAAATTTTGAATGAAATATATGGTAATGAAGTATCAAAATCTTACAAGTCTAATACTAAATACATGCATTACCTATGTTGGAGAGGGCTATGGGAGACTGAAGCCAAAATAATTGGAAAAGCTTAGTTATAGCTAATCTTTTTAATTTTACTACACTTGTTGAATACTGAAATGAAGCATGACTGTTTTCCCTTTCAATTTTTATATTCATTACATTCTAATACTGCAGATAGAATTGTAGTTTTCAGTTACATATTCATTTTAAACATTATTAAATAATCTATAATTGCAGTAAATTTACATAAATTCACTTCAAAATGCATACCTAAAATATTTTACTTAACACTTGTCTGAGTTTTGGAAGAAGATTAATACATGATGATTCCAAACAGAACATTGTAATTTTTTTCTGTAGACTTGAAGAATTAACCTGCTCATCTCTGTTAAGAGATGCTCTGTTAGAGATCTCAGAAGTCTGCCAGCTCAGTGAGGTTCTTGACAGCTTTTCAGGTTGTATTTCCTTCTGTTCCTGACAAACAAGCAGCAGTAGGAATAAGCAATTCCAGACAACTTAAAAAAAAACAAAAAACCAAAAAAAAAAACCCCATGCCAAACTCCACCATTTTAAGTGAGTCACTTGTTTATCCCTAAGTTGTAGTAGTTTAAGGGAAAGTCGTCTGGACACACATAGTGTGAAGAAAAAATAAAAATCTTCTCAAGAATGTAATAATTATGGACGGGGATCATGCGGGCTGGTTTCCTGTCAAGTGACATGTACTTACCCAATATAGTATGACATTCAGGTATGGATTTCTTGAGGTTCCCTTAACAGCAACAACAGAAAGTTGTACCAGAGAATCCTCTACAGATGGGCAGGTGTTTAAGTGAGTGCTGCAAGGTACAGAAAGCTTAACCCTGAAATTTTGTGCATAAATACAAGAAAGATACAGGACAAAAATCACCTTACCTGGACAGTGGTGGTTAGTCCATACGTAATATAGTGAGCAGGTACCCACATAAGGCAGAGTAAGACACTGCACTATAAATCATGTCATCACTGCTACCTTCTTCAGAGAGACCAAGAGCAGAAATGCTGACCCTCCTGCTTGGTCTGTGCCTTTCTATATAGCATGTGGATGACAGGAGCTTGCACAGCTGATTCCTGGTGGTGTTGTGAAGACTTTGTCATCTCTGATCAGCGTCAAATGTACCTGATAAGTGTAGAAATGTACCTTCATCAGCGTTCCCATGGGATGTGTGTGCTCATGAGAGACTCCTTGTGTACAAATCCCTCCTCCCTTGCATGTATTACAACAAGGTGACGTGGCTTCTTGTGTTTTCTTTTCAGGGACACATTGATAGTCACATGTACCAACAGTGCCACAAGTATATTTGCAGGCTTTGTCATCTTCTCAGTTATTGGCTTCATGGCAAATGAGCTCAAAGTGAATATTGAAGCTGTGGCAGACCAAGGTAGGGTATGCTGCCGTTTCATTACTTAGGCACCTGGTGGCACCTTCGGCTCTATTATTAATGATGACATTGACATTGGAGGTGGGAATAATGGCTGCTGCAAACTGAAGTGGATTAGTAAACCACCTGTAGGCATTTCTGTACGGGAGAAGGTACACTGGGAAGTCAAGATATTACTCGAAGCCTCCTTATCTCTTGTTTGGTAAGAGAAAGAAGCAAGCTGAGACTCATTTCAAATCTTTCTGTGAATTGACTGCTGGGGGTAGGGTGAGACGTCTCCTTCACATAGTCTAAGCGATCACTGGCCTTCTCATTTGTCTCTGCTGCTGCCTTGTCAGGTCCTCCAAGGTAGAAGTTGTCCCTGATGGTAGGAATCTTGGATGAGAGGACGGTGGGCTTCGCAAGGTGGGGGGTGGGAGAAGTACGGTGAGAGAGGAGTACTGAGCTTCTGGACTGTGGGGAGCAAGGAGCTGCCTCCACGGGGAAGTAAAAAGTTTCCAAAGAACGGGTTAGATCTTGGTTAGTGAAGTGAGATGGTTACAAACGGGGATCTGAAAGCTCTTAGTTGTCCGAGCTGAATGTGAGTGAGAAGAGCGTGACTGACGGAAGCATCGGTGCTGTCACGTGTGATTAGGTGTGAAGTGGTGGGAGGTAGGAAGGGAGGAGCTTTTGCATTAAAATTCAGAGAACTTTAAAGGGTTATAAAAATCTGATGGGATTACAGAGGGATAATTGTTACCTTAGCCTAGTTCTAGTTTCCTGTGCAATGTGCAGCACTTTGGCCCTAAGCCAACCAACCCCAGATCTTTAAGAAAATTTCAAACTGTGTTAAAAAGACAAATTTGTAATAACTGTAATGACTTGCATGCATATTTATGATTCCCCCACAGGAGCTGTTTCTGTGAGCACATAAGGGTGTTAAGTGTATTGTATTAGCTTTCAGCACAGATACGGTCGTTTCCAAGCACCGAAGGAAAGTGATGAATAGCTTCTCCATGAGCCATGGGGATGGTTCCCAATGTTATGCCCCCCAACCTACAATAGCACAGAGCAAGAGGAGGCTCTGAACGGGAGAAGGACAGGAGAGTTCAAAAAGTGACTGTCACATACTCATGGCTTCTACACGTGACGTGTCTCACTGTCTGCATTAATGTGAAGACACTAAACATTTTTCTGACAGGTTTGTTGTGTTGGATAAATCCAATGCCACAAGGTGCTACATGTAGCCTAAGATACCTGACTGACTGAGCGTTATGAAATTGTAGCAGCGAGTTGACAATAGGGGATAGAAATCAAGACAACCTTCCGTGGTTTACATACGGTAATATTCACAGGTCATTCTGGACAAATCCAGGTATGAAGGTTAGTCTGCATTTAACAATGTTGTGGCAGCTAAATGGAAAACAGACAACATGAGCTGGGGTCACAGAAATCCTGTAGTTGTAGGAATGAAAGCCAGTGAAGCAGATGAAGCATTCTTTATTTTTTCCTGGAAAATACCTTTTCTTGGAACTCTAATGTTTCTAATCATTTATTAGAAACCAGCTACTACAGGTGAAAGGAGGAGAGGAGCAAGATCTTGCTGCTGGTTAAGAAACAGAAAAGGCTCTTAGTTTCCTTTTGCTTATACCTTCTCTGTAAACTGAAACATGGGTAATCCCAGACTTTGCAGTACTTCTGACCTCAGAGATGCAAATAAAGGTGCTGGGTCACATTCAATTTCTGCAGGTCCTTCGGCTGGTACGTGGCAGCCCGGATGTTGAGGTGAGGGGAAGCCTGTGAGCTGCAGTTCGGTCACAGGGAGTTAGTTAGTCTGGAGCTTGCACCAGTTGACCCGTGGTGGGATGGGCTGCTAACTAGGCTGTGGATTCAGCTCGAGGGTCTGAGAGGAGAATTTCATAGGATCATCAGCTGGCAAACTATTTCTTGATAGCAAGCAGTAGGGGATACGGCACTTGCAAGCTAATGTAATGTCAATTCAGTCTTCAGTGCCTCATCTCTTCTTTTTGGTCTGCCAGTCAGCTAAGTGGGAACAGAAAAGTTTCATTCTCATCCCCATTTTCAGGCTGGATTAGACAATTGTGTTTGAAAAACTCCCTGTAAAGCCAGCTGTTTTTGGAGTTTGTATTAATCTTTTTATTTTAGAATTTACCTCCATTCTGAAACAATAAGACAAAACAAATCCAACCCCCAAATCTAAACCACACTGCGCTCATCGAAAGGATTTGTAAGGAGTTAGAGTCAAAGCCGCCGTGCTTGAGTGAAGCTGCAGTGGAAGTTCTGAAGGGATGGACGGAGGGGGGATGGAGAGACATAGCTGTTAGGGACGGTGGAGGAAACACTTGGTTCAGCTGGTTCATCTCCCTGGAGATGGCACAGTATTTAGCGCAGTGGATGGCAATCCCTTTTCTGTTGAGTGCTTGTCGGCGGTCTTTGAGTGAGCGACTAGTCGCAGGCTGGAGCTCTCTGTTCCCAGCTGTTTCAGCAGCTGTTCGAGGGGATGTGAAAAAAGCTGCCACGAGACGATCTTATTGTAGGGCTGTCAGTGCGTTTGTAAGAGCCCGTTTAGGCCATTAAAAAATATTTCACGAGGGTGAGGCTTCGTTGCTCTCTGTCATAGGGGGAAACAAAATTTAGACACATACTAGAAGACGGCAGTACAGTAGGAAGAGAGTGAAGATTAGGGATAATTGCAGACTGAGTTAGCACCTTGAATTAATAGAATTAAAAAGCAGACTCAGCAAGTGGGGAAAAGAGCCAGCCCTTGTCCCTGCCTAGCTTTTTTTATTCTAAAGTTGTATTTCTTTTTGCAGTGAAAGAGAAAACAACAATAATAATGATGATGATCTCCCTTCAGGGTTTTAAAACCTTGAATGAAATTGTTGATGGAAATGGGAAGGGATTTTTTTTCTTTTCCCTAAAAGGTGAATCTGAAATACATAGTATTTTTTTCACTTAGAATCTTCCTTTCAGGAAAACCTCATGTACCTGATGAACAAATACAACACTTTACATGGAGGGAAAGGCAGGACAAGCTATTTTTGTGCTACTCTCAGGTTGGTTAAGAACATACTGCAGTTGAAAATTTTTTTGAAAGTTCAAGGTCATTTGACATTTTTTTGTTTCAACACATATAAAACTTTTGCAGTTTTCCTGGTTTTAATAGCCCTTTAGAAAGAGTTCATATCCCTCTAAATCTCTGAAGATGGAGAGGATGGGAGCCAGCCTCCCTGTGACTGTTTACCTGTGCTTGGATGCTCTCTGGCACGTGGTATCTTGGAGAGTTATGAGGGGCCGAGCTGGTGAGATGTGCACCTTCATATTCCATAATCAAACTTTTCCTAAAAGTGTGATTAATGGGAACTCATTACTCCAAGACTTAATTAAACTTCTACATGCAGGAAGCTAGTGCAAACAGAGCCCTTATCTCTAATAGCCAAGAAGAAATCTTTAATCAAGAGACGAAAGCACATGTTCATGAATACATAGTAGTTCTACATGCACCTTCCTATTCCAAAAAGCCATTTTTCTGCCGTTTTAAAGGCAGCAACACTTACTGAGTCACATACAGTGTTGGGGTTTTTTTGCCCTTTTTTGTGTTTTTTTTTTTACAATGTTGTTAAGTGTTGTATTTGTCTTTTCTTCAGAAGGAACTCCAAACACTTTGCAAGTTGCCTGTGGAGATTATTTCACATGCTGCTAAAACTCTATGCTTTTTCTCAGTATGTGAGACAGCAGCTCCTCTCTCTCGAACAGAAACAGCATGGGGAGCTTTAGGAAATGGGATGCAATAATTGAGATTAGAAATGGCTGGGACAGAGTGAGTTTGGAGCCCCTTCTCGTGGCATGGGTTATGCCATCAGCACAACCCGGCTCTCGTTTGTAGCTCGCCTGACGAGAAACATCATTCAGAGTGTTTGAAATGGGCACTCCTTTAGCTGGGATAAATGGAGAAGAAGTGCCATCTACTGTAATGCTACCACCACGTTCCTGCAACCCTGTCTCGCAGGCAAATCTAAGCATACTTGTAAAAATTTTTTTTTTTTTAAGGTCAATAAAAATTATAGCCCAAGATATCAAACCAATGGAGAAAGGAAAATTCCCAGTTAAGGCTTTAAAAGACCCCATCTCCTTATTTTTTTTGCTGTGCATTATTTCAGAATTTCTTGTGGATTTTTTTAGATTTACAGTAGTTATTACCTTGTGTCTGGTGTCAGCTCTGTGCATCTGTTATGTTCTCTCCTTCTCATTTGACTGTGTGCTGACGCGTTAAAGAAGAGTCTTTTCTTTTTTGTTCATCCTTGTGGTACTGAGGTGTGGCTGAGCGCTATGTTGACCTAAGGCTGGGCTGCTATTTGGCAGGGACAGTGGTAGGAATTTGATCACAGAGCAGGAAAGAAACATAGCTGCAGTATGTGATTTTTGTTTATTTATTGTATTTGGATTAGTTTATTAGTATACTGGTTAGATATGTATTCTGCAACTTGGGAAGTAGGAGTTATAGGAGTGTTTTGAAACTTAGAGCCAAAATAGAAATTAATCATGTGAGGCTAAATTTTGCAATGGTTAAATCTTTCTGTAAATAGGAGAGACTGAATTGGATCTTTTTTACTTTTATCAAGCGAAGTAATATCGTATTAGACTTTGAAACGACTCTTCACGTCTCCCTCTTTTCCATTCAGTCAACAATGTCAACGCGATGCAAGATATCACAGCCTTTAATTTTCTCGTTTCTAGGTCCTGGAATTGCTTTCGTGGTTTACCCAGAAGCCTTAACTAGGCTTCCGCTCTCTCCGTTCTGGGCTATAATATTCTTTTTGATGCTTCTGACGCTTGGATTGGACACTATGGTAAACTGCTTTTGTTTCCCTTTTTTTCCTCTTGCTTTTCCTATTTATTTGTTTGGAGGACCACGAGATTAATTGCTGTTTTGCACGTGGTCAGTGAACTGCTTTCCAAAAAGAGGAAGGAAGTGAGACCATCAATGCTGAAATTATTTGGGTGAGGCTTTGGTGTTGACATCTGAGCATTTAACACCTAGGGTTCAAAATACTCTCTTACATTCCATTCTATCCAGTTGGACCACTTTGTGTACATTGTGTGCACTGAAATGAATCCTTTTATTTTGTCTTTCAGTTTGCCACTATCGAGACTATAGTGACCTCCGTTTCGGATGAGTTCCCCAAATACTTACGTACGCACAAGGCACTGTTCACTCTTGGGTGCTGCGTCTCCTTTTTCATCATGGGATTTCCTATGATCACTCAGGTAATAATATTGTCTTTGAGCATCATTGTCCATCCCCAAACCCCCTCAGGTGGCTGTCCTCCTCCTGCGCGAGTGGCAAAAGATTAAGCTGAATTCTGCCGCTTGCGCAAAGACGCCACATGAGTCCGAAAGCCTTAGTATTTTTTGTTTTTTTAAGAATGCTCTGACTGAGATAGACTTTGCTATTCAAATCTTTCTGAGAATCAGACTTCTAAAATTTATCCCTAGCCAAACATCTCCAAAGCAGTCATTTAAGTTTGGAATTCATTTTAAAATTAAAAAAAAAGTTTGTATGACATATAAAAATGCACACCAGTTTTGGGTGCCTTCCCTCCCAGATTAGATATATACTGATAGTCTTGGCAAACTGTGGAGTTAATAATGACATTCTCATCTACCATTGATAATCTTCATTGGCTTTTGTTCACTGATTTCTCCAGCATTATAAACTCTCAGCAATTTCAAGAAGAGGTGCACAAAATCTGTCTTACTATTCATCCTTTTCCCCCTTTTTCTTTCTTTCCCCTCACCTCACCACCTACCAGCCCAACTTTGCTGTTCCAAAGCCTAGGGTGGATTCAGTCCTTCCTTCCCTTGAATGATACTGCTTAACCTCTGCTCTCAAGATAGGGCATTATATCCTTTCCAAAGAGATGAACTGGACTCACTGTTACAGTATTCCTGGTTTCAATGGTGATTTTGCTTTTGATGTAATTTTAGGTGGTTAGACACACTGATGGTGGAAGGTCTCGTTGCAGTTCAGTCCTTAATCTGAAAGGACTGAAACCAATGTCTTCCCAAGGTGTGTTATCCACCAGACTCACTGTGCCCTCCACTTTTTTCTTGTTGGATTTGATACTCATTCAGCCAGAAGGAAGAAACTATAGTGTGTCATCAGCCCGTGTCTGGTCAATGTGTGGATGCTTACTTGGGATAGAGAGTTCTGGGTCCTGCTCCTGTCCGTTTTGCCTACCTTAGCACCACTTAGAGTTGTGACACATGTGAAGAGAGACACCAGCTATATGCCACAAGTGATGGCTCTTGTATCCTTTTCTTTCTTTAGGGTGGAATGTATATGTTACAGCTTGTGGACACTTATGCAGCTTCTTATTCTCTTGTCATCATTGCCATCTTCGAACTTGTTGGAGTTTCCTATATATATGGTAAGAAAAAATACTGTTATTGGACAACCTAGGTCAAAGTAACATTTTAGCATAGGGTAAAGTAGCTGGTAACATGAAATTCTTAAGGAAAGGCGAGACTTCCTGAGCCAGAAGTGATATCTTTGAATTTAACAGCTTCTGAAGGATTTACTTTCCTTGTACACATCCAGCCTTTTCTTTAGCCCGTCTGTCTGCAACACAGAATCAAGACTATGCAGCTACTCAGAGTGATTAATTATGCACAGTAGCAACACCAGTCATATCGATCGATGTTGACGTACATTAAATTATGAGGAAGACCCTCAGGTAGTATAAAGCGGTGCAATTACCTTGATGCTACTGTAGCTAGCTCAGTTGATACCTGGTGGTGATTTCCCCTCCAACTTGCCCAGTGCTTTCAGGAGATTGATTCTTGGAGATGTGTGATCTCAGATGGTTGTTGTAGGAAATGTGAAGATCTCCCTACATAACAGATGATTAATTAATGTCTGGAATGTGGTGGTGCCACTTAAGACTTGTCTTCAAAAACAAAGGAAGATCTGAATCTCAGTGTTAAAGATGATAAAGATAAGGCTTTTTCTGCTGTTGCTGTGGACAGGAATGAATTATGTATTTTGTATCAACTAGACACAAAGAATCCTGAGATGTTCTGTTGAAGGTGCGTATATAGCAGTATGATCTTAGGCCCTAGTCCTGTGCGCTGGATACTTAGAGCTGCCTATGTTGTGGGGTCCACTCTGTAATATAAATGCATTAAAAAAAATACATAATTCAAAACTTGTAGAAATTGTTGCTCTTGCTTGAGAAATGAATGTTATAGACAGGACAGGGAATCAGCCCTTCCTTGTTTTCTCTAATTTAATGGAAATACAGAAGTGTATTTTATCTTCACTGACATCCAATCCAGTGAGCAGGCCTTAGTGGTTGCAAGCTGAGTCAGATATGACCTAGTGAGGAAATGTTATAGAACACAATGGAAAAAGTCAAAACACTGAGAGAAAAGTTTATTTAGACCGATCATGTTTTGGTTGATCAAAATGCTTGTTGTTTTTTACGTCCCTGAAATGTAAGTATTTTAATTAGAGTTGGATTAGAAGTGTAATCTCTGTGAGTGAAATGACGTTGGTGACTGCTATCGGCTTTACATTCAACCAGGCTTCTCAAAGGACCTGAGTGTGATGCTTTGAGATAGCTCCTGAAGTGAAGTCTAGAGGTGGATGTTGGGGATTATTTAGCAGAACTCCTGGTTTGAAAAATCAACGCTGGCAAGTTTTGGCATTGCTCTGTGCTTCACTTTCTGTGAAGACATGCAGGGTTTGCCCATTCCCTCTCCCAGTTACCGCCAGGTTTAGCATTTACTTGTTCCCGTGGAAACACCACCGGGTACGTGTCATCTGAGACATTAGCGTCCGGTTATCGTACTGACCAATTTCCCAGCTTTCCTAAAATCAATACGATTCCCTAAGAGATGGTGAGTGGGAATGCTCAAAAAGAGTATAAGGGTTTGTGTTTTTTTTTTTTTCTCTTCTTCCTCCTCATCTACCTGCTGAGAGCATGCCTGAACAATGCTGTGCTACAGCACTAGATGTTGTCACTCTTCCTTGCCAGCAGCATCTACAGCATCACCCGCTCTGTGCCAAAAAGATTGCCCCCTTTAAAGCCATTGCCGTCAGTGTGCAAGGTAAAAATTCCTTGCTTAGCATATTTTTAAATAACCCCAAAACTACTTAAAACTGTGGAGTTTCTTTGTTCTGTATGGCTTTTAAATAAGGATGAAGGTAAATAGGGAGGAAATACTGGCTCTGTTCCTCCTCTGAACACTGTGTGGCAGAAGCACTACAAACCTGCCTTTGTGAACAACATTAGACTTGTAAGCAAAATCACTGTGGCTAGTGCCTGCTTTTCCCAACAAATTCAGCATCCCTTAAAACACTAACTTTTATGAAAAGCATAAAGTAATACAGAAATAGTTATAGCACTGCAAAGGAAGGATTGAATAGAGGAGAACTTTTTTTTTTTTTAGTTACATATTACATTAACGTAATCAGACTTGGAAAAGATCTGCCGATTACAAATCATGCTTTCCATGCTTTCTGTACCAACTGGTTGTTAATCAACAGATGTTAGTAAAGCCTTTGATATAAGCGATTTCAAAGATTATTCTCTGGAATTAACCTTTTGCTAGACTGAAGAGCTTCCAGTCTTTTACGCGAAAAAGGAAAGATTTACTTGGCAATCATTATCTGCTTGACTAATGTATCATAGCTACTACTACTGCATTAAAGCTACTTTTCTAAGGACTATTCATAGGAATACAGCTTGTATATTTGAGATTTGCGTGTTGTAAATACAAGTGAAGCTGCTGCTCTTGTTATATTCCTTCAAGCAGTGCTTAAAATTGGCATAATATATTTTCAAGCTCTGACAATTGCTGTTTTACACTCTGCTAACACCTTTCTCTGTATACATGTACTCTTCATAGCAAGCAGGGTGGCACAATACTGGCAGGTGCTTTTATGATGAAATAAATCTGTCTTTAGTTCTTGTTACATGTTCTGCTTGCTGAGCTTGTTGAGATTTTTAAATTAAAAAGAGGCACACTTGGTTATTTCCTTGCAATCATTTATTTTTCAGTAGAGTCAGTGCTACATAATCCAGTCAAATGCTGTTTTTTATTTTATATGGTGGTATAGATGTTTATTCTCCAGTTGTTTAGATTACGACGCATGATTGGTAAAGAATAGCTTAGAGCTGCTGGTATTAATTTAATCATCAGCATAATTCCCACTGTTGCATTTTGTAACGTGAAGCTAAATACAAAGATCCTTGCGCTTGAGCGAAACGCTGTTGGAAACCGTTGGAAATTGAAAATGTATGACCTTAACTTTATTCGTGCTCCTTCTAGACCTCTTTTTGACAGTCTGTTGTTGGGAAGGTTCATTGTCAGAGCGAGCGGTAACTGCTGCAGTGTATTTGTAGAAAAGTGTTAGTAATTCTGAAGGTTTTACCTGTAGCAGAATATTGTAGTAGTTGTCTGTCTCAGTTTGCATTCTCCTTTTTAATGGATTTTATATCTGCAGCACTTATGAATACATCATCCTACTTTAGAGAGTGGAAATTGAGATATGGAATATCATGTATTGTTTATTTCCCACAGTTATTCAGCAGGCCTGACTGATCTGAGAAGGAGACCAGATATCCTGAGATTTAATCGGCATTCTGTTAACTAAAGCATCCTTTGTGTTTTTCTGGGGAACTTGATGAACCTATTTTCAGTCTTTCACTGGGAAAGAGATGAGTACTGTGTAATCCCTGGATCTGTTTACATGCATTTGACTCCTGAACTGTTAGTATTTAAAGGTGCCTGAAGCTGTGAATATCTACTGGCAATTCCAAGAAGGAACTAGATTTTTTAATTGGAGTTTCAAACAAATCTGCGCAGATTTGCAGGAAGCTTGCACGAATTTTGGAGGCAGAAGCCCCCGGTAACTAGCCAATTAGGTACACCTCCTTTGCAGCAGCAAGTGTTGCTGAAGTAGAGACACTTGGACAAGGTTTAAACTATGTGGAAAGACCCTTCAGCCCATACCTTGTGCTGCTGCAACTAATTTAAAACTAGTTTTGCTCCCACCACAGTGTGCTGCAGGGATGACCGCGGTGTGAGCATCTCCCAAGTAGCTTGCTGCAGATGGGGCGCTGAATTGTAATAAGCAGGTAAATAAAACACCAGGGGCAAATAATTCAGTTGCAGCTAAGATCTCTTTTTGGGTCCACAACGCAGTGACCGTGGGGGATACAGTCGGCCCAGGCATACAAACCTCTATTGCAAAATGGAGAAGCACACGATGAGTCAGACGGGGGCTGAATTACGGTGATACCATGGGTCGTAAAAATTACACGTATTTTACAGAGAAGAGAAGAGGCTTTCTGAAGAAGAGCATTTGCTGTAGTCAGTGGAAAAGAGAAAAGGAGGGAGAGAAATTACAGTTACAGGAAAAAAATGTGATATCTGCATCACCTTGGGTTAGTTTTCTAAGCTTACATCTGCTGCAGGCTGTATTTTCCCCCTCCCCTAAATACAGTTCTTGCAATACCATCTTCTTGTTTCATTTCTGGATTTTTCTTCTCTATTTATTATGATAACACAGTTTTTTATCTTTCCTCTGACGTGCTATCTGCCTGAACTGGCTTACTCTGTGCTCACCCTCTGAGCTGCGCCTTTAGGGCTGCCCTAGCACTGTCTGGGCGTGCTGCTTTCTTAGAGGTGCATCGGAAGACACTGAATAATGAACCATTGCTATTTTTTACCTTCTTAATTCTTGGAACAGTCAGGTGGATAGATTTATTTCTCCTTGATATCCACAGAAAGGCATCAAAATTAGGTGGATCAAGGCTGGGGATTATCCCTTCTTGCATTCAGCAGCTGCAGTAGTTGGCTGTAAGGGCAATAAGAACTTTTGTTCAAGTGTTTCTTCCCTTACTCAGCGACTTCTCTCCAATATTTAAGCTCCGTCCCTGTCCCCACATCACAAAAGTTAGACTAAATGCTGTAGAATAATGCTTTGTAAAATTCAAATGACAGAGACGATCGCCTGCTTTACTGGATAAAATTGGCCCAAATTGGAAATACTTGTGTGGCAGATGAGCTCAGCCTTGGTCCCCAGACCCCCCTCTTCTCGTTATCATTAGAAAAGCTGGAACAAATTTCATTTTTTTTTTTTTTCTTCTTACTTTTGGATGAATTACTAATAGCTGTACTGTGTAGGGGCCGTTCAGCTAAACATCTCTGCAGCACGAGGCTGAAAAGCAGACTGGCTTTTATCAGATGGGCAACGGCAGCTGCTGGGCCAGCACGCCCTTTCCAGTCGCATGGCGTGGCCGGGGAGATAGCTGCAGAGATGGCTGAAACACCGTTTTCCAGTCTTGCCTGTTTTATTAACTCAAGTAACTTTTTAGATGCAATCAATACAATAATCTGAAGAACTAACATGTCAGTCAATCTGTCTGTTCAAACAACATTGAATAGAATTTAAAATATTTACAGGTGCTCTCTAATAATTCGAAGTATTGCTTGCACATCAGTTGAGAAATAACAGGACATCATCACAGAATCACTAAGGCTGGGAAAGACCTGTAAGATCCTGAAGTCCAACCACCAACCCAACCCCACCATGCCCACTAAACCATGTCCCACAGTGCCACCTCCACACGTTCCTTGAACACCTCCAGTGAGGGTGACTCCACCACCTCCCTGGGCAGCCTCTTCCAGTGCTTCACCACTCTCTCAGGAAAGACATTTTTCCTAATATCCAGCCTGAACCTCCCCTGGCACAACTTGAGGCCATTTCCTCTTGTCCTGTCACTCGTCACTTGGGAGAAGAGACCAACACCCACCTCCCCACAACCCCCTTTCAGGTAGTTGTAGAGAGCGATGAGGTCTCCCCTCAGCCTCCTCTTCTCCAGACAGAACAACCCCAGCTCCCTCAGCCGCTCCTCATCAGACTTGTGCTCCAGACCCCTCACCAGCTCCGTCGCCCTTCTCTGGACACGCTCCAGCACCTCAATGTCCTTCTTGGAGTGAGGGGCCCAAAACTGAACACAGTATTCGAGGTGCGGCCTCACCAGAGCCGAGTACAGGGGCACGATCCCCTCCCTGCTCCTGCTGCGACACTGTTCCTGATCCAGGCCAGGATGCTGTTGGCCTTCTTGGCCACCTGGGCACACTACGTGTGTTCAATACTACATGGTACAGTTGTACCCCAGCCACGTAGTAGGTATAGAGAGGCTCAGATATTACCTGTGTGAAGCAGCTATACAGATATTGAAAAGGTTCATCTTCACAGTGTAATATAACAAGCACACATGTAATTGCAGCTAACCAGTACATACTATTACTGCTCTAACCCGAAACATACTGAACTCTTAATCTCTATGTAAAAGCTCAATTTTGCTTTAATCCTTAGGAAGTAAATATTTTCTTAGAGTGGTTCCCACCATAATAGTCTCATTTTTCACTGTGCGGTTAGATCCTCCGCTGAAGTTTTCAACCAACAAGTCAGAGTTTGGTTTTGTAATTAGGCACAAGGGAGGTCAGGAGAGCTATGTCGCAAATTGCAGCTGGTTTCTTTCACACCTAATTGCATTTATGTTTGCTGTTCACAGGATTGCAAAGATTTTGTGAAGACATAGAAATGATGATTGGATTCCAGCCAAGTAAATTCTGGAGAGTCTGTTGGGCATTTGTGACCCCAACTATTTTAACAGTAAGCAAAAAACTTTTTTCATGTCTTCTCTAAAGGGTTTTGTTGTTGTTTCTTTATCATTCATGAGGTTGCTGAATGGTAGTAATTAGAGCTTGGGTGCAGATACCCAGGCACACGCACAGGTTGTGTGCACCTGTGTTCTTGCATGTGGGTGTAGTAGAGGAAACAGAGCGTAAGTAATGGTATTTTTGGTAGAGAGGGATGGTGAGTCTCCACGGGCCGCTGTGGTCGCCTTTCCCTCTCTGTGCAAGATGCCGGTATGGCATACCACTGCACAGCGGCGTTTCTGATTATTGCACACACGTGTGTGGGTGTGTAATATATACGTACGCATGTATACACATAGAGTGGGAGAGGAAATGACATGATCCTCCTGTCTGGTCTCAGGTTGAGCCAGGGAAAAACCATTTTATTGAGTTAGACGCTAATCTAAGAGACCCGCTTTGGAAAGGCTTACGTGGAAATTTGAGTGACAAAGTTTTGGCTGCAAAGATTGAGATGTTTTTGCAAAGGTGGAAACAGTCATGTGCTCGGTAACAAATACAAATCCCTTCAGGTTTTCTAGAGAAAAGAAAAGAGGAGCTTTTGTTGCCAAACCCTTCGGGCAGAGAGGCACTGAACGAATGCCGCCGCTCCCCCTCCGCCCGGCCCCGCGCAGCGCTTCCCCGCCGCCACCGGCAGGTGGCGCTGTGCGACAGCGGCTGGCGGCGCCCGCGCGGCCCCGGTCCCGGGCGGGGGGGGGCGGCGAGCGGGGGGTCCCGGGGCTGGGAGCGGCAGTTACCTGCGTCTGCCTCGTTTGAGAGGAAAAAAAGGGTTTTAAATGTAAAAGAAGATTGTGTTTTGTTTATTTTTGTGGGTCCTTTTTCCTCCTTCCCCTTTCCTTCCTTCCCCTTTCCTTCCTTCCCCTTTCCTTCCTTCCCCTTTCCTTCCTTCCCCTTTCCTTCCTTCCCCTTTCCTTCCTTCCCCTTTCCTTCCTTCCCCTTTCCTTCCTTCCCCTTTCCTTCCTTCCCCTTTCCTTCCTTCCCCTTTCCTTCCTTCCCCTTTCCTTCCTTCCCCTTTCCTTCCTTCCCCTTTCCTTCCTTCCCCTTTCCTTCCTTCCCCTTTCCTTCCTTCCCCTTTCCTTCCTTCCCCTTTCCTTCCTTCCCCTTTCCTTTTAATTTATTTTTATTTCCACCCCAAAACCTGGAATAATTAGTTTATTCAAATTTAGGTCTCAATTTAATCTAAAAGATGGCACGTTCTCAATTTTACCATTGCTACGCATGGTTTTTCAAGTCCAAGAGTCAAAGCACAATAACTAGAGCTACATTTACTATCTAGCTCTCTAACACAATGTTTCCTTTACATTTTAGCCTAAGTACAGGTACAAGCTTTACTACCTTACTATCAGGTTTTGGTACAAGAATGAAATCATTCTTTTAGCCATTTCCAAAGCCTTCAGCTTGATAAGTCAGTATAAAACAACTGAGCCTTCTTTCACTAGTATTTTATGTTTGAGAGGACATACTTTGGCCTGAAATTCCTTGGGCCTGGACCACGGGTGCAGCAAGATTATCAGTATTTGCATAGAGTTTAAAAAACTCATAATTTCACAGCAGTGCTAAATAGTTCACAGAATCACTAAGGTTGGAAAAGACCTGTAAGATCCTCAAGTCCAACCACCACCCTAACACCGCCATGCCCACTAAACCATGTCCCGCAGTGCCACATCCACACCTTGCTCGAACACCTCCAGTGATGGTGACTCCACCACCTCCCCGGGCAGCCTCTTCCAGTGCTTCACTGCTCTCTCAGGAAAGACATTTTTCCTAATATCCAGCCTGAACCTCCCCTGGTGAAACTTGAGGCCATTTCCTCTCATTCTATCACTAGTCACCTTGGAAAAGAGACCGACACCCACCTCCCCACAACCCCCTTTCAGGTAGTTGTAGAGAGCGATGAGGTCTCCCCTCAGCCTCCTCTTCTCCAGACAGAACAACCCCAGCTCCCTCAGCCGCTCCTCATCAGACTTGTGCTCCAGACCCCTCACCAGCTCCGTCGCCCTTCTCTGGACACGCTCCAGCACCTCAATGTCCTTCTTGGAGTGAGGGGCCCAAAACTGAACACAGGATTTGAGGTGCGGCCTCACCAGCGCCGAGTACAGGGGCACGATCCCCTCCCTGCTCCTGCTGCCCACACCATTTCTGATACAGGCCAGGATGCCGTTGGCCTTTTTGGCCACCTGGGCACACTGCTGGCTCATATTCAGCCGGCTGTCAACCAGTCAAGTTGTTCCTACAAGTATTCATATTTTTTTTGGTACAAGATAAGATAAGAAAAGTTACTAGAATTTCTGATAAGACACACAATTTGAAACAGTAAGTATGGTGTCAGCTGAGTGGGGTGAAGAAGCAAAACAATGACTCTATATAGTCCTTTTCAGTCACTTCCCAGACAAGTTTTATTTCGGCTTGTGTGCTGGGAAGTTCCTATTTGTGCTGTTTTTTAGTGCAGTGTGAATGTTGGTAAATCTTTTTATTTCTGGGGGAACAAAAAAAAAGGCTCCGGATAAAATTAGTAACTTCTTTTCAGTATTGTTAATTCAGGAATGAGGTAATTTTTTTCTGAAAAGTGAAAAGGTTTAGCTTTTGCAGACAGGAATGCATGTGTGAAGGCACTAGTGAGTCTTGGCGAGCTCAGCAAAATCCTGAGTTGCGAGGAAAATACATTTTCTACAATGAGAACGATTTCTCCATCGGGCGTAATGAAGATATTCTACCTTCCTGCATAGATTTTCTTTACCAATTGTCTTCTGTATATTATTGCTGTGCACGAGAAGCAGGTAGATCTATCTTACCTATCCAGTGGCAACTGTTGTTTGGGTGTGGAATATGTAGGTATAGTTTGTAAATCCGTCTTTAAAAGTTTGAAGACATAGCCCGGTTTAATCTATGGTATTAGGATAACAGCAACGGCAATGTACTTTTTATCTTGAGAGCCTTATTAAAAATGAAGGCATGTGCACGTGTTTTTTCTATCTCTTTTTTTCTTCCAATGCCTGTTTTCAAGATGCTGCCGTAGACCCATTGTTACACTTCTGAAGAAAATTGTAAGGCTTTTCTGCAAATTGCTCTGTTCCTTTACTGATCAGACTTGCTCTCTTAGCTACTGCTAGTAATCACAACCAGGGAATAGGAAATTATGTTGTCTCTTAAGGAAAGCAAATTTGGAAATCAAACGAGGTCAGTTCAAACTTGCATGTTCTGTTGTTGTTCCCTCCAAATGTAATATTTAGTTGAACTTACGGTGAGAAATAAATTGACACTGATCAGTCGTAATTCAATTTTTATGCAATGAAAACAGACAACGCAAAACCAAGCAATACATTCTTTTCTGTTATTGCCTCTGTAAAGCTAATATTTGATACATTTGGATAGTCTAATATTAGACTTTCAATTACTCCACATCTCTGGAAAGAAAACTGATCATTTTTATATGTGCTTTCACCTAGTTATACTGTTCTAAATCTTCTGTGTGCAATTATTGCGAGCACAGGCATTTCCCAAAAGTTACTGAATTATGCACAAATGTAAGCAGATGTATTGCTATTCATACAGTAAGTGAAATGGAGTAACTTAGCATAATCACATTAGGTAAAACTGCCAATAGACCATGTAATAAAGCATGTTACTCTAGGGGCAAGATTCTAATTTCAGTTCTTCTGGCATAAATACAGTGATTTTTTTGTGGGATTTTGCAAGATTTCTGTGAAACTCATTAGATTCAGACTCTGACCTGTTTATTACAGCTTGTGGGAGCGCCCTGCCTTCGATGTATTTACTTCTATTTGTATTCCTTATACCAACTCTGTGTGTAGCTACCTACCCTTTGTCGCATAGCAGGCTTGTTTTGCTTATTCAAACATATTTGTTTTCCTTCCTTGTTTCCAGTTTATTCTTTGCTTCAGTTTTTACCAATGGGAACCAATGACTTACGGAGCTTACCACTATCCAGGCTGGTCCATGGTGCTTGGATGGCTGATGCTGGCCTGCTCAGTTATCTGGATCCCAGTTATGTTTGTGATAAAAATGCATCTAGCCCCAGGCAAATTTATTGAGGTAATTCTTCTGCCTTTTTTTGCTGCTTAAAAATATGGTCACAGGAGACTGTCTGTTTTATTTTACATTGATTTTTGTGATATTGAATGTCTAATAGTGCTAAGATTTCTTTCTGGTAAGCTAGTTATTGTGTTGCAAAGAGATGCTCAGTTGGTTTAAAATGCACACCTTCTATTCCCTGTTCCTCCAAAAAATGCTCCTAAATTGTTAAGCGACGGCTTTTATGAGAACTAGGAGGAATTACAAATTTCATAAGCCCTGCTGTGGTGCTCCCGAGAGGCAGTTGTTCTCCTAGCTTTGCTGGCCTTTTTGCAAAAGCAGTGTGGAGATGTAGGAAGCATCGATGGCTGGTGTGCATCGTGTCGCAGCGAGCCCCGCAGTCAGTGCTCGGAGCTGTGGGTCAGGAGTCGCCTGTTTGCAGAGTGCGAGATGGTCGGGTGCCCGAGTCATCCAGGATGCGCTCCCGGAGGTTGTGCCACCTGATGAAGTTCAGGAATAAGACGTATGAAAAGACCTCATGCTCTACAGCTCAAACTACTCGTTATAATGCTTAGCTGACAATCTTTCTTTTCCCCTTTCTTCATCTCTCTATTTTTCTTGACTAAGCTGATCCTCTCTGGCACCTGGGCTTAAAAATATTCCTGGTGGCACTATTTTTGTGCTGCCTTTGTTTATTTTGCCAATCAGCTTCCTGCCGCTTCCCCCCACCGCTCCAGAAATGTGGCAGTCCCCTTCTGCTCCCTGTTGCTGTGCCCTGGCCCTGCCTGCCACCCCGGCGACCACCACCGCCGCTCCCCGGCTGTTCCCATCCCGCTGGCTCCTCCGTTCCTTGCAGGGCATGGTACAGCAATGTCTTTCTCGTGTCAGCATTTCATCCCTTCATTGCCTTCACCTTGTCCTCTAAAGAAGTTCAATGGTCTTATTTTTGGCCTTTGAGGCTTTCTCAGCTCTGCCCTCTCCTCACTGCATGCTGCTTGTGCTTCTTCCTCCTCGGGATAAGGAACAGACGCTCGCCTTCCCTTTTCAGCTCTCCTGCAAAACCCGTCGGGGCTGTTATATGCCTCAAAAATGAAAAGGAGAGAAAATGTACTAAAATAGAATAATCTTTTGGTCTCTCAATATGTCACACTACACATGCCTAAGGGAAAAGACCACGCTTTTCTGCTTCACATGGAGCACAGGAGTTTAATACGAAGTGGTGGGACACCCTAGGGAGAGCATCCAAGTACACGGTTGGTGCTAGTCAACGAGGCCACTTGTCTGAAGGGCCATTCGGCCCTTGCGTAGCGCATGTTGGAGTGCACAGGTCAGGAGACAACTGCTCCTACTGGAAATGACCTAATGTGAAATTGGACTGACTTGTTCCTCGACTCTTAAGTTTCTCTCATGGAGACAAGTTGCTCTGCTTCAAATCTTCTAACTTATATGTGCGGTGCTGGCATATATATACACTGCCACAAAAATATGGTGCTTTCCTTACTGTCCCTCTAGCAGTGCACCCAAAGAAACACCAGAAAGTTGGATCTGTTTTGAAGGGGCTTTTGCTGAAGCTATTTCAGCTGTAGCCCGGTATTTCCTGAATACCAAGTCTGCTGCATAAAATTATTATGGTTGATTTGGGAGGTAAGAGTTGCAAGCTGGTAATTAAGCAGAGATTAAAATAACTGATATAGAGGTCTGATTCACTTTGTTAGGTAATAAACATATAATTGTTCCCTCTTAAGTCATCAGAAATATGTTTTCTTTCCTTTTTATCTGTAAATGCACCAATCGAATTATATATTCAATAAAGAAATCAGCGGAAAGATTAGAAGATTTCTTGTTGTTTGCCAGGTTAACGTTCTCCTCTTTCTTTTTTCCTACAGATAGAAGTGAAACATTTTGTTATCTCAAAATTAAAATCTTTGTTCATTCATAGCAATGTACCTCTTTTTGGTCATTCGTATACTTCTGGGAAATATGCTAAGCAGAAATCCAATTATTTTAATGCCGTCACCCACTGCTTAGACCATTGGGCTAAGTAATTGTGCACATGTCCTTCAGTAAGCGAGCCTCGCAATCTGTAGCAGTGGTTCTCTGCTCCCCTCATATGGTGCGGGGGAGAATGTATAATTAAAATCTGGGCACTTTATCCTCTATTAATCTTGCGAACTTTGTGCAAAACAAACACTGAGCAGTGGAGCATTGCAGGGCCATCATCAATAATCTCAAATGAGCCTATCCTCGTTTCTTCTGCATTGTAATTCTGCTCTGTAACTTCAAATGAGACTCTCTTTTCTCTCCCCCACGTTGCAGCGACTCAAGTTGGTGTGCTCTCCACAGCCTGACTGGGGTCCGTTTTTGGCCAAGCACCGCGGTGAACGTTACATGAATATGATTGATCCACTGGGAACCTCTTCCCTGGGACTTAAACTGCCAGTGAAGGATATAGAACTGGGGACCCAATGCTAATAATTATTACATGGGTGGCAATAACATTGTCAGCCTTTTCTGATCTTTTTTTTTCCATTTTGTTTCCCCACCGTTTCTTCTTTTCTTTTTCGCAGTGCCTGTAAGTGGTTGCTTAAGAAAGTAGGGCTTACTGTTGCATGCCATAGGGAAGACCTAGCTAGACCGCGTCCAGGCGTAGGTGATGCCCGTGACGTGTTCTGTACCCGGTGAAACAGCAAAAGCGTGGTGCGCAATGGGTGACGTGCCAGGTTTTGTCAGGTTACGCAGGAATAAACAAAACACAACGGAAAAATCTTTTAAGGAAATTACGTGCAGAATTTGACCTTTTCACACAAGCATCCTTGTAACAGGTAGCTATGATGGCACTAGGGTTTTGTTACCAGTGTAATCAAAGGGTAGTTCAGCCCTCAGATGGGACGGAAGTGGACAAAGAAGGGGATCTCCTGTAGTCCTGGGATAAATCCAGCATAAGGCTCTCGCAGCAGGAGGGGTCGCTTCGTCTACACTGACAGCAGACTTTGACCCCTTGTGTCTGCACACTTCTAAGATTTATACTAACTTTGAGGACTTGTTATTTAAACGAGCGGAGGCCCTTTAAACAGCACTCCAGGAAGCAATGTGTGGCATCAGAACAGAAACACAATAATCCATTTGATCTTTTCAAGTAGGAAAATGAAAGCAAAATTTAAAGAACTAATCATATGAGATTGGGTCTAAACTGTATTGGAGTTTGGAAGTGGTGCCAGACTGAGGTGGATGGGCACTGCTGTTTAAAGTACTGTCATACGTTTCTTTTGATAATTTGATATCTGTCATTTCAATTAAAAATGCCTCAGTTATACAAAGTGTCCGAAACCTTGCTCCACACTAAGTGCAACTGTAGTTTTACTCCCTTCACTCCAACGCTCTGAACATAGTTTTCCTTGTTTCCCTGCTTTTGTTTACAGTATCTCCTCAAGAAGCCATCATATAATTTGTGCCTAACTTTGTATTCTTACAGTGGTAAGTGTAGTCTAGTTACCACCTGACAACAGTTGTTAGACGTTAGATGTGCTGTTCAACTTTGTGACTCCCCGTTCATTCTCCTATAAACATCTTTATATAACCCTTAGATGTATTCTTCTCTTTCAACCAATGGGGAAATAGCGGAACCCCACTTGTCTATATATTATATATATAGCACGTAAATTCTTCAAAGCAGTATTCTCTCTGAAATGTACATAGGGTTGGTTTGTTTTTTTTTCATTTAAAACATTTTCATTAAATAAAAAAAATTGACCAAAAAACCCCAACAATTAACCACTGCAGTCATCCACACGGATGCAACGTTAGATATACAAAATGCGAGGGTTGGGGGGAGAGGACAATTTAGTAGATGGCCGTTATGACATTGCATAGCAATACGACATTCTAAATCATTACATTTTAGAAATCAGATATAAGTGGTGATATGAATGTTAGACTTAAGTAGGTTTGTTACCTATCGGGCAGAGTAAAAATAAAGCTTTTTAAGAGTACATTTATTTACCTGAATAGAAAATTAACCCAATTTATTGTAAATGCACTAGAATGAGGGAGAAAAATATATCTTCAATAATTGACAAAACTATAACCTTTACTATCTTGTTATATCCTATACATAAATATATGATATTTTTTAACAGTGATCAGTGTTCATGTAGTGTGTACTAGTGATGCTTTATGTCCCTATAAATATCTTATCAATCAGTGTAGAGACGGTGAGCTTAGAGTAGTTTAGCCTGTTTTTTCCTGCCCCACACACCCCACTGTAGTAGCCAGTAAATGTTCTTTCTTTTCAGGGGACTGTTTCTATCCCGTTCTTTTGTCTGTCTGTCTTCATATTTCAGGGTCTCAGGTAAACCTTCAGTTAACGCGTGTCCGTAGATCAGTAGACGTGTTGTTTCATCCCCTTGAAGAAAACAAAACAAAAACTAAACCTTAATGTAACACTTCCACAAATAGTTAACTTATTTTCTCTCTGTGTGTGTGTATATATATATGTATATTAAATATAGTAATCATTTTGCTGAACTTCCTCTTTCACGGGGCAATTAGTGTTGCCAGTTCTAGGCATTGCTGGAGACCTTTAGTCCTCACGCAGGACAAGCGAAGCGCCATCAGGGCTTGTCACTGAGCGAAGCGAGGGCCCATTTTGCAGCGTTTTGTGCTGGCCCCTGAACCCCCGCTCCACCGGCTCTGCCGCGAGATGGGACCCTTCTGTGAGCTTCTCTGCCTTAAAGCTGTGCCCCCTGGTTTCAGGTTTGCCTGCTATTTTAACAAGGGGCTTGCTGGTCTGTCTTCTGGCTTTTATTTTCCTGGCAGAGGCAGGTTTGGGAAGCCACGCTCTGTTTGATGTAATGAAGGTTCATAAAGAGGAGCTGGAAATTTGGTCCCCACGTCTACGTGGGGCTGAGGGGCTTTCTCTGGGTGAAGAAAGGAACCGAAGTCAGCACCTTTAGTGGGAATTAGGTGTTTTTGTCAGGATAAATAGCTTTAGGCCTCCCTTTACCAATATTACCGAGCATCTTGATTTGATTTTTGGAGTTCAGGCCGGTTTCTTTTCACTACTATCATGATTAAAAAAAAAAAAAAAAAAAATCCATAGGTTTGTTCCTCTTTTAAAAAAAAGAATACACACTCAAATCACTTAACAGTTCTGAATCCTTTCACTTACTAACTTGTCTCAGGACATGCATTGGAACTGGGATTAACTAATTGCAATGAAATTACCTCAGTGTAAGGATATCGGTTACTGTCTACCTTAAGTACAAAAGATACATCATTTGAAGGAATACTGCTAGGTTATGATATCGTTTCTTTGGCTTGGATTACCAGAATGGTAATCAGAATGCATGTGAAAAATTGAATTGCCTTCCATGATTTATGTAATTAATCTGCTTGCATTTAATTTAGATGTTGTTCCTGTGCCTGCTAAGTCATTAGCACAGGATTAGGCTTGACTTTGAAACTTTGAAAACAGATGATAATGGTTTTGTTCTAGCTGATATTTGTCTTCAGCTTTGACCTCCATTACCAGGCTTGCAAAACCATGTGGAGATGGGGGAGAAATGCATACAAAAATCACAGAAGATATGAAGTTTTCACTGCATGTTAAAACCAGTTTTTTTTCACAGTAGACTTTTTAAAGTATTTTACTGCCAAATCTGAATGTTGAGATTAAATTAACCAGCAGTGTCTTCTTTAAATGAGAAGTAACCTTGCAGTTTGGGAATGCACTTCATTTACCATGTTCTAGGAAAAGTTTGCATGTACTTTGATAGTTTTCTAAAAATAAATTTAGTAACTAATTAAATACCAGTAAAGATCTTAAAAAAAAAAAAAAAAAAAAAGGAGGGGAAAAAGCCATATTAGTAAAAATGTGATGTACGTACTTGCAGATCTAGCTATCTTGTGAGTAAAAAATGTTCAAATTTGGTGAAATGACTTATGTTGCATATTTTTTCTTTGAAATAAAATTTAATTTCTGGATGAGCCGAGATGCATTATTGTATGCATTAAAGATTATACCTAATGCAAATGCTTGCCATCTTCAAATTCTTTCGGGTCTTCCTAGTGTTTTTAATCTGCAATGTTCAAAACCTGTGGTTCAGCTAGACATGGCAGCGCTTTGTTTCCAAAAGAAGGATTTAACAAAATGACCTTTAATTGAGAAAGACTTGGATTGTCTTTGTATGATGCTTCAATTGGGTCCAAGTAGTCTTTTGATTAGGTTCTGCTCCACTGACCACATTAGATGTGCTTCAGCACTGGAGATCATTGCTTGCGATACACTGTGTGGCTATCTCCTCCCATGAAATTCCAGCACCTGATTTATTTTAAATACCTTTGGTCTTTTTGAATCTATGTACGGTTGTATGGATAATACGATTTCTTGTTGCCTGTGTTAAAGCAGTTGCTTATTTATGGCAGGCATTGGTTTCTTATTTTGCAGCTCCACTCCTCCTGGCAATCGAAGGAAGACTTGTAGGGATTGTGGGTTGGAAGCTGCAGAGCTTCGGCAAGTGGCATCCCAGAAAGCTTCTCTGTTTTGCTTGTGACACTGTTGTAAGAGACACGTGTTTCTTAGTTTGCGGTTAGATGGTGTGCACGTAAGATTGCTGTAAAATGGTCAGAGCTTGATATTCCCGAGGGACTCAGGTTGATGACTCGAGGGGGGCGGGTAGGGGTATTTGGGGTTTCTGCCGTTGTCACCCTCAGGCAGCCTATCGCCAAAGAGAGAAGGTTTTTCTGATGGGTTTAGTATAATGCGAGAACCGGGCTGGACCTTACTGCTTGCAATATTTTTATTTGCCCATAATGTTTAAATACACCTTCAGGTAACCATTTGCCTTATAGCTATCTTCCATTGTTAGGAAAATTATTGATCGACTAAAACATGTTGTTATCTGTCATTTATATTATGTAGTATTACCTTGTAAGGTAGATGCTTAGCTGGTATAAATTGTCACAGCTTTGTCTGGAGCTGTGACAATTTACATCAGCTGAGAATTTGCGCCCTGTGTCCTATGGCACTTTATTACGGACCCATCACCGATGGGTTAAATCTTAATTACTTGCGTAATGTCATATATAAATATATATATATATATTTACAGGCATTCTATAGGGTACTGCTGCCTATGGATAAAGATTTGTACCCTAACCAGGTCATTATAATTTTTTCATTAGCTATACGTGGAGAAGATATATTATGTTACAAAGGATGCATCGTATATATCTCATGTAGTGCATATGATAATGCTGTATGTTATTAATTTAAGAAATCATTATTCTTGAGGCCCTACCTCAAATTTTGTATTTATGTGTACAAATGCAATTTATTGTATTATATATTTGCCTATTATATTTGGATGTGATAAATTAAAATTATTCGATAATGTATGAGCTCTAAAGACTCTAAATAAACGTCCAGTGTTCAAAACAGAAAATATGTTGACATTTTTCTGGTGAATAAAATGTCTCTTTTTCCACCGTCTCCTTCCCCACCCGATACACACCATAAACATCATTCTTACTTAACACACAGCCTTAAGGTATCTGCAGAATTGATCCATTTGATTGTTAGAAACCTTGAGCAGCAACTGGAAACAGCCCTCTTGGGACATGGAGATATTGCACAGCTGCAGAAACAAGTATCAATTAAGTGGCTGGATTCTTAACTATTTGAGTGCTCTGTAGCTTGTGGAATAATTGATTGCTTATCAGAGGGCCAACTGGATTTGCTTAAATCCTTCTTATCCTCCCAATTAATTCAGCCATGCCAAAGGTTGTTGAACTGTTAAAAACGATAGAGGTTCACATCAGCTGGAGATGCAAACGAGAGATATAAGGGAAGACCAAATGTAGAAGGAAAGTGTAAGGACACCGTTACTGATGTTATTGCACCTTTTGTTTAAAGCTGAATTCCTGCGGTGTGGCGAGGGCAATGTGCCACAATACCGATATGGTAAGCAGGTTCTTCCCTTCCCAGCAGCCGCTATGGACATGGTGCTGATCCAGCCTGTTTCACTGTGGGCACACGAGAGCTTTTGACAAGCTTTCCCCAAATTCAACAGCTGCTGTACGATGTCCGATCACAACGTGGCATCAGATGTGATAACACAAGAGATACTAGCGTGGTGCCAGGAGTGTGACAGCGATTCCAGGCAAGGGCCTAATCCTGAAGACAGCTCAATAGCGATGAGGCAGGACTGTTTCAGCAGTTCTGGTAATCAGTTTCCCCCAAAAAAGTACTTTGTTCTGTCTGTAAACTTGCATTTCTCTGAGATGTGTATGTACGGAAGAAGGAGCTGGCAGGACCTAATGACGGAAGATTACTGTAATTCTTTGCATGTATAAGGCAGATTTCCTCTTGGAGAAGTCTGAAGTTACCAGCGAGCATCCTAAGAGTCCTGAGAGGCAGGTAAGTGTCATTAGCCCCCTTTTCAGGAGGAAAAACTGAGGCACGTGGAATTTGTCAAAACTCCGGAGTCAACCAATGTGAGTCAAGGATACAACACATTGATTTTGAAGTAAGAGACAGTCCTTTGCTGTCACCATTAGGCACTACTGCTTTAAATCTTTAAACTCATGGGAACAGATTAAAAACCCACGTCCTTTTAACTTGCTTGCATGGATTCACCCAGGCCATGCTTTCAACCAATGTATGTTACTTAAACGACTAGAAGATAGGCACCTCTTCTACTGCAGTACTGGCAGATGTGTTTAGTTTGAAGTAACTTTACTCTTTCAGGTACTGAAATTCCTATGGTCGGGGTGTAGACCGACGGGCACATCTTATGCCAACCTAAGAGATTAATCAGTTATAAAATTTCATTTAGACTTTGCAGTCTTCAAACATTAGCTAACCAGGCATTTGGGAATTAAAAAAAAAAAATAAAAAGCAGTAGGTATTGCTCCATGTCCGAGTACAGAAGTAGACAAATGATTTCTCTTTGCAAAGCCTCAAATCTGGTGCTTTTCTTAGTTATTTATGTAATTATAAACCTCAACGTGGATGCTTTCAGCCTATTGGACTGATATTATATAGTCCTTTACAACTATGTATCAGTTGGTAGGACAGGTATGGCGTACAGTATTCCCCCGCTCCCTTTCACATCTACTCTTTTTCTTAGTATTTAGGTGCTGTTGTTAATTCTTGCCCTCTCCTGGCTGCAAAGGAAACTTTGTCCACATAGATTGTAAGTATCCGTTTGGAGCCAGGCTTCCCAGGGATGCAAGCCTTACCTGTGAATCGAGGAGATTTTCTATCCCATGAGCTACGGGGTGGGTTTTTTTCAGGTGGAAGCACTGCTGTTTTCCAGCGTTTGCAGTTCAGCTGGCACCTGAGTCCATACATTCAGCTATGCTTAAAATAATACTTAGCACTTTTAATTGCCTTTCATCCAAGGAATGCAAATAACCTTACAACTGCTCTGAGAGATACCGGGCCTAGACAAAAATACTTGTCAAACTACGAAATGCCACAGGCTCTGTGGCTGACGGGACTAACAGTTTAACACCACACAGTTAACAACATGACAATAATTTAGGTCAAAATCAAGAGGCATTCAACGTCCAACTGAGAGTGCAAGAACAATCTTTCACAGGAATATTATCTGAGCTGAAATCCAGCTAACTTGCCAGGACTAACACTTTACTCTTGCAAAAGTGCCATCAGATTTTTTTTTTTTTAATCGCTAAGAATGTTCAGGTACACCGTTTTAATTCTTGTCTGAATGCCATACCTTTCAGGTATTTATACTTCCAACAAGAGCATATCAGGATATCAGATTTTTTGGTGATACAGGAAGATGATTTGTTGCCATTTGAGGAGGTTTAAGAATAGTGTTGGCTGGGAGAATGTGATTTTTTTCTTTTTTTTTTTTTTTGTCCATGCATTCGTCCCATCTTTTTCTAATGTGAACAGTTGAAAATGCCTGTGAGATTCCTAATGCTCTCCCAGTGTGCGATCATTTGGGCACTGAGCTGGACTATAGGAGGACCCATGTTTCTGGGACCAGCTCTGTTCAGAGCCCTTCCCACCAAGTCGCTTGTGTTACTTCTCGCAGTACCTGTGGGCTCTTTGGATGCTTCTGATCAACAGAAGAACAAGTCAGGAGTGATTAGGGCAGTCTTTATCCATAAGATTGTTCAGGATGCGTTTAAAGCTGTGCTTTAAAGCTGACAACTCAGTGCAAATTTTTGTATGTACCCATAGTAATTTTTTAAAATAGCATTTAATCCAGATTTGGGTTAAGCTAATGACAGGTCTGTTTAAGAATCTATGACCAGTTTAAATTGTATATCCACTGAAGACTCTGCACCAAGTGGAAAATGGAAAACTTGAGTTGAATTAAATTCAATTTTGTGTGTAGATAGACCCTGGTTTTACTAGTAGATAAGCACAAACATAGCTAAGCTAACACAAATTGGATGTATAGACCTATTTCACAGAAAGAAATCTCTTGAATGAGACAGTAAATACTATGCAGAAAAATTATTTTATCAGGATGGGATAGAAGGGTGTGTCTTCACCTGCTGATGTACCATTGCCTCTTTTTCTTGTTGCTATGGTTATATAACATACACCTATATATACACACATAAACTTGTATACCATGCATATACTTCGCCCCATGGGTAAGAAGGGTGCTAATAACCCGGCACCCTAAACAAAAGGAAGAAGAGACAAAGTTACATTTGCTCTTTTGATACCCCGGAGATAAATTACTGAGATGCTTTTGGAATGACCACCCCAGAGATACCCTGGAGGGCATCGCGTTACAGTGCTCGCAGCCAGAACAGCTGTTTTCAGAGATCTTACTAAGTAAGTAATTAGGCACCCAAGTTATACTCTCTGCTCTTGCTAAAGTAAAGGTGGGTGAATGCAACTGCCTCCTAAGGTGGGCGTGATTTTTTTGGTGTCATCCTAACTTTATCCAAATGTACAGCTTATTATTTTACATTTAGGATGGCTGGAATTTGCCTAGTGAGAACCAAACCACGATGTGAGGAGGGGAGGCAGCAGAGAGGAGGATCCTCTGGCTTTACAGCGGAAATGGCTTGATTTGAAGGGTAGCAAAGCTGGATCAGCTGGAAATCTTGCTCTGCTCCTGTTTGGTGTGACGGGAGCTTGTTCTGGGGCCTATAATCTCTACTTCAAATTTAAACCAGGTGTTCTACGGCAGAGAGTCATTGCATATAATTGATGCAGGTGGTGGTCTGTTTCTTGCCAAGGATGAGACGATTAAAAGGCTGGAGGGAAGGAATATTTGAAGACAGGTTTCAAAACAGCCATCAGAGCATATTCCCAGATGACTCACAAGTATCTTTAATACTTTACCTCCCTTCTACACTTTAGAGGTGTGAAAGAGCGGTCAAGTGACTTGAGCAAGGACAAGCAAGAAGCCCGAGGAACGGTACAGATTTCCCTATTACATCTTTGCACTTCTTTTTGTTTATTCATACTAGGTGTAAATTATTGCTAAGGCTAAACAGTTTAAAAGGGCTGATTCTTACTGTTTTTACGCCGAGAGCAGGGAGGAGGCTGCGAAAGAGCACGCCGCCGGCCCGAGCTCACGCAGCCCGAGCTCACGCAGCCCGCGGCAGAGCTGCGTGGCCCCACCACGTGCCCGCCCGGGGCTGCGGGAAGTGCCGCCTGCACCGCAGCGGGCGGCGGGGACCTCTCCTCCGCGGGGAATTCACCCTTCGGGGGAGAAGGGCCGGGCCCGCGCCGCCAGCCTCCGCTCCCCGCGGGAACCGCCTAGAGAGCGGGGAGACGGGGCGGCCGCGGGGCTCCCCCTGCGCCGGGGGCCGCTCCACGCTCCGTGGCGTGGCCGTGGCCGGGCGGCGGCGCTGGCGAGGCCCGGGGGGGGCCGCGCGTCACGGCGGGGGGCGGGCGGGGAGCCCCCGCTGCGGGGGCGTCGGGGCCGCGCCTGGGCAGCGGGCGGAGCCGCCGCCGCCTGCCGGAGCCGCTCCGCGCGTCGGAGGCTGCGCTCGGCTCCGCTGGGCTCGGCGCGGCTCCGCAGCAGCTGCCGGGAGGGAGGCGGGCGCCGCCGCCCGCGCCGCGCCGATGGGTCTCCTCCTGCTCCTCTGGGCGTGTGCGGCCGCCGCCGGGGCAGGTGAGGGGCCGGGCCGGGGCTGCGGGGTCGTTGTCCGCCCCTGCCGCCTCCCCGGGCAGCGAGGGCCGGGGCCGCCGCCCGGGGTGCGCCGGCGGCGGGCGGAAACTTTGCGGGGCGGCGGCGGGCTGTGCCCGCTGCGGGGACCGGGAGCGGCCCCGGCTCTGCCGGCTGCCGCCGCGGCGGGGCCGAACGTCCCTCGCTGCGCGGAGCGAAGCGGGCGCGGGTTTCCGCGGGGCGCAGCCCGGCTTGTCCCCAGCGGGGAGCCCCGGGGGGCGGCCGCTCCGCGGGTGCCGTGGGGTGGGCGAGGGAAAGTTTTTCCGAAAGCGGCGTGCGCGCTGCGCCCCGCGGGGACGGGGTGCGGGCGGAGCGGGGTGCGGGCGGAGCGGGCTGGCCGCGCCGGGGGCCCGGCCGGGCGGTGCGCGGTGCTGCCCGCGGTAGCGGGCTGGGAGGAGCCGCGTTACAGCGGGAGCCGGGCTGCGAGGGCGTTATTCCTGCTGATGCTGTGCCCGCTACGTTAACCGTACAGCGTCGCGCGGCCGGAGTAGCGTTTCTTGTTCCTTGTGGAGGCTTTGTTCTCTTTCCCCTTGCCCCGGGTACCGCTCTTCTTCGGTTGGAGCTCGCGAAGGGGACGTTTCTCCGTGGTGTTTGTAGCCGTTCTCAAGGAAATGACCCAGCATGCTTATCAGAAGTGCAAAGGGGTCCATGTTTTAAAATTATAATTATTCTTGTGGTAATTATTAGCTAATCAGAATCTACAGATCTTGAGAGGTGCGACATAAAAATAGTTGGGAGAAAATACCGCCTGTCCCTTCTGTAGTGGTATTAGCACCCGTAGTGCACACAGGGGTTTGAAATGGTCAGTAGGACCCGAAACTCCACTACTTGGAATCGCGAAGCCCCTCGGAAAGTTATTTCTGTGCAACAATTGCCTCCGAAGCTGTGAGAGGAAAGAGCAATAATGCCTCTCCGAGAGCCTGCTCTTTACCATTTGAATGATGGCACATGGATAGGTGGAAATGCCTTGATTGTGTTAAGTGTGCTTTGACTTAAAGTTTTTCCATCCCCAAACAGCACGTTACATGCGTTGAGGAAATTATAAATGTGCTGCATCCGTTGCATGGCTGCACATTAGCTCGATGGAGCGTGGCGTGACTGCTGGTGCTTGGGTGTAGGTGATAAAGGCGCAAGCAGAAAATACAAGCTGTCGGAGCTGTAAGGCAGTATTAATTTCTTTTAGGGATTTCCTAATGACATCATTCATAATTGTATGGCTTAATCCTCTAATCTACTGTAGTGCCTTCAGTTCACATTGGGCCAAATCCACCAAGTCCTGAGATGATTTCTACTCCCGCCCACCTGCTTGAATCATTTGCGGTTTTGCTTGTGTAAGCCACTGATTTAAGGGGAATGGCCCAATTACTTTAAACAGGAATTGAAAGCAACGTCAGTCAGGATCGGGCCCAAGCTTTGCACAGTTCTCCAGTGAGAGCAGGAGGGTTGATGGTTAATTTTTACTTGAGAAAGAAACAGTATTTCCAGCTTCTCCTTCCACTGAAGAGAGGCAGCATAAAATACTAGATGCAAGTGCGGTTGATACGCCTGTGGTATCTTTCTGATAGACTGTGGGAGACCACAGGGGAAAAGGAGACTTGGTTATCATACTGAAGCTGCTGATTTGTTGTTTATTAATTATTAACCAGGCTTTTGAGTCCCTGCTGCACTTTGAAGAGCCAGCACAGGAAAATGACTAGGTATTTAAAGCAGTGTAGGCTCTTGCTAAGTACTTGCAGTGACATTAGAAATAGTCTCTGTTTCTGAAAGCATTTTATAAGCTGGAAGGGGGCACACAGAAGTTGTCACACATGATCCTTCACTGGCATAAATCGAAGCCTGTGGAGCTACAGTGATCTATACTTGTTGAGCCTCGGGTACTCAGGCTGGAATAAACAGCTTTAATAGAGCAGTGGAGCTACTGTGATTTATGGGAGTGCCTATACTTGCTAGATATGGTTTCTGTCCCCACCCTGTTGATGTCTGTGGCGGAGCTTTCACTGACTTTAATGGGGTCAAGATTTGTCTTACTGCACATAGTGTGTCCTTTCTGTTGAGCAAGTTTTAGTCCCTACTCGACCTCCCTTCATATTAGTAGGTTTCTGATGATCTGAATAGATCTTAACCCCTTTCAAATGAGGAACAGCATACTCTGTTCTTGGCAGGGACAGCAGACGCTATCTTTCCTCATAGGTGAGTTCACACAGTTTACAGTGTGCTGCTTTTCTTCTGAATGAAAACCTTAGAAGAAATAATAAATCCTTCTGTTTTTACTCTAAAACAATCTTTGCTTTTATGTTTGTTTGGTTTTTTTCCCCCAGAAAGGCTGCTCCCTCTATTTATATATGTGTTTGTGTCTGGAGTTTGTAGGTTGCAGCCCTTGAGCTGGAAGAGTCGCTGTAGGTTGGGAATCAATAGGTCGATAAGTTCTCTCCTGTTGATCAGAGGCAGGTATGCTAAGGGCAAGTAGTCGCTGGCAAATGTTGGCTGTAGCAGGGTGGGTACGTTTCTTCAGCAGCGTCTTGACTGTGTGTGAGTGGTTTGGGACCAGAAGAGCTGGCTGGCTCTGTTTTTGATGCCGGTATTTGTTCCAGAAGGGGAAGGTGTTCGCAGTCCGTCAGCGTGCGCAGCGTTGGTTGTGGTAGTTTAGTGCCTGAGCTTTTAGGGTGGGTGAAGTCAAAGATAGTACTAAAAGCCTGATGACATTGCTGATCATCTGGGGAGTTTTTGCCTTTGGAGAAGTTGATCTGGATTCATATTGTCTACTTTTAATTTTCTACTAAAAGGTGGTACTTATTCCTACATCCTTACGAAAGCACTGTGTATGTACTCACTTGGATATGTCAGCTCTCGTGGAGCTTCAGTTCTGCCAGATGCCTCTAGATCTTAATTTTCCTTGTAGAGTAAGGTTGCTAGAGACCTCCTAAAGCTGTCTTTTCAGTATTTTTTACTACTCTGCCCCTTGTGCAGTAGAATCCTCTGCATTAGCACAACACGTTATTCCAACAAGTTTTAATCCTTGAGTAAAGGAAAGGAGAAAGTGCTGTGGTACAGATGATTTATGAGTAGAATATGTAAGTTCTTGTTCGTTCTGTACACCTCAGTAATTTCTTAGAGCCTTTCAAAGAATCAAACTAGAATATTTGCTGCTTAACTGATCCAGAAGCACAGTCCTGGAATAACAAATGACTCAATTTAGACCTGAACATGAAGTCCACTGAGTGGAAATCAATCTGGATGTGCTTTACAGGTAATGTCCTTGCTCCACGGAAGTCAGTGGGACTTTTACCGCTGACTTCAGCTGTGTCGGGATGTCATTCTTGGAGCCTGTTCCCGTTACCAATGATGTTAGTGAAAAATTTCATTAGGAAAGTGCTTGGATCCCACACCAGATATTTGACCTATGTCCCAGGCACAGACCTAATGCCACGCTGACGGCTATGTTGTGAGAGATGCCGTGGTCAGGCTGGCCTCTTGCCACCCCTAGAAAAAGGAGATATGTTCAATGAACTTGGTGTGTCATGACCATCGAGTTGCCCCGAACTTTCGAACATAGCAACATCACACTACTTGAGTGCGTGTCTTTTCTGTCACTCCCTTCGGGTCCCTCCCAGTTCAAGGAGTGGCCAGCCTTTTCCTGGGCATAAGCCATTTCTAAATTTTAGGTTTAGATTTGTGTTTCTCCAGCAGGTGCTCCTACAGACCAGGAGGTGCTACTGCTGTTCAGGTGAATGAATGTCTGCTATTTGTAGGTCGGCTGTGGCAGGCTTCACAGGCACCGGCTGTGCTGAAATACGGAGGTGCGCTTCTGAAGCAGTATCAAACGGTTTTGTGAGTCACCCAGGGCTCTTGGATTACAGGGTGGCGTCCTTTGCCCTGCTGCCGTATCTCCTCCAGGGCCATTTTGTCCAGCTGGGAGAATAGATTATGTTTAGACTCTGAGCTGTGGGGCCTGATCTGTTAGTCGCAGCTAGGTATGAAATGTGAGAGGAATTTTCAGTCCTCACGTCTCCCTGGAAATCGTGTAGCCAATAGATGAATGCTGCAAATCTCTTTCATCTTTTTGCATAGGTGGTTATGCATTTATTTGTTTGTTACTCTTTAGGCTTGTGAAGATTCTGGATTAATGTATCGGTTTTGGAACATTTTAACTTGTGTGTAGTAAAATCTGTGGAAAGGAAATAGTTTAATTGAAAGAATTGGAAAAGAATATCCTCTCTTTCCTGCAGAGGAGTTACTGTCTTATAAGTAATTACTGTATACAGTGTGTGTGTGAGTGTGAAGGCACTAGAAATGGCTGCACTAGATATTCTCCTCCATTCTTTTCATTACCTGATTTGAAATAAAAATTGATCTAACTCTATGTATCTCTCTCTCTGTGCCTCCAACAGCTGTAGGATTTGGAATGGATCCTGACTTACAAATTGATATCATCACAGAACTGGATCTTGTGAATACAACCGTTGGGGTAATGCAAGTGTCAGGACTACACAATGCCAGTAAAGCATTTTTATTCCAAGGTAAGACAAACATCCTCAATTCTCTTGCCTCATTTCTGCCTGCATGAGCTCATAAGAGCTCTGATGCCTAACTGATTCCCTGTAATGGTGGTCTTACTTAACTGTCGCTTTCTTTTATTTTTATTTTTTGGAAATAGTCCTTGTTACCTTCCTGAAATATATATATGTATGGCATTTTTTTTAGTGTGCCGTCAGGTAGTTGAGGGAAGTATTTTTGGGTAGGTTTTCAACACTCTCCAATATTTATTTCTAACTAAATATGTCAAAGCGATTCCAAGGCATGGACTCAGCTGTATTCTTGTGTACTTTCTCTCTGTGACCGTACGCGTGCAGAGGCACACACAGCTGAAGCTATGTAATGATGAGAAAGCATTTAATGTGTTGACACTGATTAGTAACATGCAACAAGTCTTTCATCAGCTTTGTGAAAACTGTTATAGTGAGAAAATCGGACAGTATTGCATTTAACGGTCCGAGCTGAATACCAGGTACACTATAAGTCACTTTGAAATGTGTTTTTTTTAATTCAATATTCTAAGATAATGCTTGTGAAGTGTTTTATAATGGTGTTGGGTTTTTTTTTGTTAGGGAGTAAAATTCTGGATGAATTAACAGGTTTTACCATGGGCTTAAGTAACGTCCAGATTAAGAGACAACGTCCCTGGGGTGGGAGCACTGAGTTGCTACAATATGCTTATTAGGCGAGAAAGGCATTCATCTCAGTTGAGATGAACATACACATTAAAGCACAGTTGGGAACGCTTTTATTGTGGAGACTTCCTATGTTTGTTTTTTCTTTACTGTGCTTTACTCTGTGTTGAAGTGTGCACGTTAGTGTCTCGCTTCTTGATATTTGTCCTCTGTAGCTGTTTTTAGAGGCGAACAATTATGATCGCGTTTAGCTGTAGTTCTGGATCTGCAATGCTAACTGACTTTATTGTAAGTAATAAAAGAAGTGGGTCTATAATCTTAGTTCATTCTTTACCTGGCCAAGGCCAGTTTAGGAGCCAGAGCAGAGAGACTTCTGGAGACCTTCTCAGAATGTTAGTCATATTTCTGATCTTCTATGATATAATGAGTAGCATAACTTTCACTGATTCCCAGATTAATGTCCAGAAGAAGAGCATTAATTTAAAGATATCAATTGTTTTTCTTCCAATACCCCGACTCCAGGTTTGTGTATTATCGACAAACAATATTGAAGTACAGTGATGTCTCTAAAGACTGCATTGGCCTAGCTGACTTAAAGTATTTCAGTATTTCCAATTGCTATTCCGTGCAGCTAATCGCAACCGCACTGATGAACTGTGGTGGTGAGTTTTCACAGACTGGTGGTCAGAGCTGCAGGGAGGAAGACTGAGATGTGTTTTTCGGGACACCGATTGAAACCATTGACGCTGAAAGGAGCTTTGAAAGGCTAATGGTGAAGATGTTAGGGATATTCAGTTCTCTTTGCCTTGGAGGACCCCACCTGTAGTTTACAAACTTGGAGAAGACTAGCGTAAAAAAGGTAGAGCTTGTAAAATTCACGTGAGTTGGAAGATGTTTGTGGGAAGCGCTGGACAGAAATTGACTGTGTGAAGTGAATAAACAATTTGAAGTCTGTGGTTAGGTAAATAAAACTTTTTTTTTAATTCCCATAACAGAAATTCTTCTTGCAAATGCATTCAGGAATAGCCCTGTGCTTGGTTATCGCCTCTAGTATAAAGCTTCTTGGAATATGGCTTGGGAAAATGATTGTCTTCAGTTAAGCTCATCAGCCCTTGGACTGGGAGAAGACTGAAGACCTTTGGTCTATTACTGCACCCTGACAGAGGTCTGCGAGGGGTCTTTTGCTGCTGCTGTCAGATGGGATGGAAGTCCGAGGCCGCCCTGTTGGCTGCCTCCCTTCCTGTTCATATCTGTTATTTGTTAAATGTCAGCAGTATGTTGGCAGCTGTATGAATTCCCTTTTACGAACAGAGGTGACTGACTTTACAACTACAGTTTGGCTGTGTGACAGGTCCTTTGGCCAGAACCAGGAGATACTTAAATTTGATTTTTATCTTGCCATACAGTAAGATGGATATAGAACTCAGGGCAATGTGATGGGCAACTGCTATATCTAAGTTATACTTCTTCCTACAGAGATTCACAAAAAACACCAGCCAACATGACGCTCCCAGAAGGGAGAAAAGACTGGAAGTTAGTGCTTAGTTTCAAAATTACTGTATCCTATTGGATCAGCTATTCCAGTCTCCAAGATGCGGTCCTTTCAGCAAAGATTTGCTGTGATTAGTTCTTACCGCATGCGAGTAGTTAATGCATGCTGTGCCTCGCTGCGCCGCGCTGCTCCAGTGTTGGCTCTGGGCAGGGGAGGACCTGCTTTACCTGTCAGGCTGATTGCTGAACATGGAGCCATGTTAGAAGACCTCTTCAGTCGTGCACTTTCACTGCTGAGGATTTTGTAGTTTAGGAAATGAGAAGACGACTTTGAGGATGTTCTTTGGCTTGCCGTTTTCATAGGGACAGTTTTGCCCGCCACCTTTTGCGGTGTCCTTACGGCAATGCAATAGGGCACTGAGCTTGCACAAAGGTTCCCTGTGGATCGTTTTCTGTCTTGTAAAATGTATTTTCTAAAATACTTTACTAGGGCTGTTCAAACTGAGAGTGTTCCTTTGTGTGTCCCTGGAAGTCTACATCTTTGAGGCAGAGAAATGGTAGTTTTTCCCCAACCCAGACTGTTATGTATACTGCTGTAGTGAAAATATGGATTGTTTTCCTAACCAAGATTCTTTTTCTGTGAATTAAACTCTTTGAAACGGAAAGCTTTATAAATTTTGGGCATTCTTTCGGTCGCATTTAAAGGCAAAAAGAAGAAATGAAGAAGGGGAGTGATGGGAAGACGTGCACAAAAGAAAGAGAAACTATTATTTTTAATTAGATTTTTGATCAGTGATATTAGCTCTCTAACAGTTAAGTGACATACTGTTTGTTACAAACTTTCTGAGGAGTGATGTCACGATTTGATTTATCCTAGAGAAAATGTAGAAGGACTCTCTTTTTCCCTGGAGAGTTAGCGATTTCAGTCCCAGACAATGTCAGTGAAGCCAGTCAAGTGTTCTGATTTTATAATAATATTGGTGGTAACAGCTCAAACTCAGATTTTGGTGTGAAGCAGCTTTACAGGCAAAGAAACAAATTCAGCTCCGTTGCAAATTGTGTGACAGCATGATAGAACCAAAGTGGCAATTGAGAGATGGGGGTTGCCTTTGGGCAAGCGAATCTGTTCCTAATTCGGAAAAGCATAGAAACCTATAATAAGGTTTAGTCATCTGAGTGGTCCTGTTGGGCATGGACTTCAATTATTAGAGTATTTCAGCTGGATTTTAGATTGATCAGTTCCATTATTTGTGTGTTTCAGTTCCATTCTCTGTGAAATGGGGATGAGGGAATCCAAAAAGCATTGTAAGTTCTGACAGTGTGAATTAGATGAAATGTAGATGTCTAACTCGTAATTGCAATTCTGCAAACAGTCTGACTCTTAAGATCTCAAATGTTAAGACACCATAAGTATTTATCTTTTATTTATTTATACGGACAAGAGTGGGGGGAAAGAAAGTCTTTGTGTCCAGATGGGCTGTACTAGAATGAAGGGAAAACGGAGGGCGAGTGGAGATTCTTGACTAGAGTGCCCTTGGGAAACGGAGCACCCAAGATCCTGGTGTCTTGACCCCGCATCTCCTCACCTCCAACCAGGAGACCTAAGAATTCAAGGAAACAGTTCTGGGGGTGGGTGGAAAATCTACCTCAAAGAAATGTATTGAAAATATTAATGGTCCACCTAACGCATTACAATAACGTCTTACAAACATTGAGTGAAAGACATCTGTAAATAATATCTTACAAACGTGACAAAATGATAATGAAATTCCCAGAAAAAGGTTATAGTATAAATTTTAGTACATTAAGAAACCCTGAGCCACAGCTTGCTTAGTGGGGCTCAGTTGTGTTCTATGTTTCAGATAGCTGGGAGGCAGAGCTTGTTTTGACCCTGTAGGTGGAAACCTCAGCAGAATCTTGAGTACAGTGGCAGAGAAAGGCTCTCATTACAGATAAGACAAGCGGAGGTGCTTAACTGGTTGTACTGTTTCTAGGTAGGCTGAGCCCAATTTTCAGCCTAGCTGTTATATTACGTGATTACCTTAACCTGTCTGACTTTGGTTCTGTGCTCAGTTCTCGTTGGGGAAGTAAAATTTTATTCTGTTTACAACCTGTCAACTATGCCCATTTCTTTTTAATTCTTCTTCTTTCAGCGTCTCTTTTGAACTAACAGAGGCTTAAAGTCTTTGCTTATGAAGCAGTTTCCCCAAGAAGTTTATTAAGGCTTTTCTGTTTCCTTTCCTAGCAATCTGGCAGTATTTTTCAACTTAGTCTTTAAATTAGGAATGATCTTTGTACTATGTACAGCACTCAGTAGAATAAACCACCAAGTACTGTTAAAAGTCTAGCTATATGTACTCCTTTCTTCCTTGGCTGTTTCTTTGCTTGTATTAAACGACCACTGGATTTATAAGAGAAACACCTGGCCCGCAGCTCCTGCAGCAGAATTCAACCATGCTCCTCTCCCCACTTTGTAGTGGTGACTGCCAAGTTCTTTTCTGTACGGTTGTGGTTCCAACAGGAAAGGTGAAAGAGGTATCCCAAGCACAAATACAGGCTGGCCAGAGAATGGATTGAGAACAGCCCTGAGAAGAAGGACTTGGGGGTGTTGGTTGATGAGAAGCTCAATATGAGCTGGCAGTGTGTGCTTGCAGGCCAGAAAGTCATCTGTATCCTGGGCCGCATCAAAAGAAGTGTGACCGGCAGGTCGAGGGAGGTGATCCTCCCCCTCTACTCCACTCTCGTGAGACCCCACCTGGAGTACTGTGTTCAGCTCTGGGGTCCCCAACATAAGAAGGACATGGACCTGTTGGAGTGAGTCCAGAGGAGGGCCGCGAAGACGATGAGAGGGCTGGAGCAGCTCTCCTATGAGGACAGGCTGAGAGAGTTGGGGTTGTCAGCCTGGAGAAGGCTCTGGGGAGACCTTGTAGCAGCCTTCCAGTACCTGAAGGGGGCCTACAAGAAGGCTGGAGAGGGACTTTTTACAAGGGCAGGTAGTGATAGGACAAGGGGTAATGGCTTTAAGCTTAAAAAGGGTAGATTTAGATTAGACATTAGGAAGAAATTCTTTGCCATGAGGGTGGTGAGGCAATGGAACAGATTGCCCAGGGAAGTTGTGGAAGCCCCAACCCTGGAGGCATTCAAGGCCAGGTTGGACGGGGCTTTGAGCACCCTGGTCTAGTGGAAGGTGTCCCTGCCCATAGCAGGAGGCTTCTAACCAGATGATCTTTAAGGTCCCTTCCAACCCAAACCATTCTATGATCTTAAAGCACAGTGAAAGGCAATGTTTTTGTGAGGGGGGAAAAAAAGTGAATCTTGTTGAGTTCCTGAAACAAAAGGGCCGTCATGTTTCAGGCCAAAAGAGAGAGCAAAGCTGCAGTCCCAAGGTGGGTAGAGGTGCCTCCCAGCAGACTTGCTTGAGCTTCCAGATGCGGTGCAACCCTCTCTGTCGGTGTTTCTCCTCGGTGTGTTATAGATCCTGAATTTTTTTTTTTTTAGATACCTTCTTCCTTGACTTGCGAATTCCTCGCTTAGAGAGTAGAGGTGTTTGCAGATCCCACTCTCGGAGTCCAAGTCCTAAAAGCCAGCTTTTTGCGATGCTGAAGTCGAAGGGGTTTGATTGCTGGCCAGCTTTGCTGTGCTTTGAGATTGGTGAATAAGGAAAACTGCCTAAGCTGATCTTGTCTTCAGGAGCGGGCATATACCCTTTAGAACAGGAATGTTAGCTCTGCTTCTGCTAGGACGGTCTTCAGGATACACTTTTTATGCCCTGGCTATGTGTGTGGGGCAGTAGCTCAGCACTGAGGTGTGCTCGGCAAATTCAAAGGCTGGGTGAGTAGGCTGCTGCCTTTGTTCCTCCATGTGTGAACGTCTTCTCACCCAAGTCTCAGTGACCTGTGTGCTATGGCCGAGGTTTTAATCCACTTCAAGCGTTAAAGCTCAGTTATGCCAGCATAATGTGCAAGGTGTGCGAGCTGCAGAGCTCAGAAAAGAGCCAGGGACTGAATGAGAAGAAGCAGATAACGGCTCGAGGAGGAAACTTGCAATTACTCTTCCTGGGGTGGTCGGCAGGGAGGTCTGCAGTGAGTAGGAGAGATAAACTTTAATTTTGGAGTTCAGGGTGTCGGTCCCTCTTCACATGAGATAATGCAAAGAGAGTCATTGCTTTCTGTGTGATCTCTCCTGCTATGTTTATAGTAAATATTAACTACACGCAGTATCATTTTTACAGAGCAGAAATCTTACGGTAGCAGAAAAATTAGGAAGGCACAACATGGGTGGCTCGAAATCTTTGTGCTGCCTTCAGCTGTCGTAAAAGAGAGTAGCTCTAGTACCTTTACCATGCCCGGTGATGTCTGAATATCTCGTCTTGTTGGGATGCTGGGAGGTTTCGGGGCAGCAGTGGTGCAGAGCCTCTGGGCACGCCTCCCAGGGCTGCCAGCGCGGTTGGCGAAGCAGACGACGACCCTTGCGCTGTTGGAAAGGAACGTTTATTTTTTTATTACCAGGTATTGCCCATCACCTGCCTGGGCTCACAGCCGAGCGCCTGCGCCCAGCCGCTCGCTCGCTGCTTCCCTCCAGGCGGATGAGTTTTTTATCCTTTTAAAATACGCTTTCCCTGAGGCGCCACCAGCCGGATGAGGGGCTGGGCTGTGCCCTCAGGTGGGGCGGTTGGAACCGGCTGGAACCGGCCGTGTCTGGCACGGGGCAGCCCCCGCCTCTCCTCACAGAGGTGCCCGGCACCTCACCACCCTGTACAGGTGAATCTTCGTGGAAACTCTGCAAGCTTCTTGAACTTGTGAACTTCGATATTTTTTTTTTTAATAGGGAAGAGTGAGGTTTTTCCCCTGTTATGTGCCCTGTCGTGCAGGTCTGCGCTGGTTTCCACAGAGGCAGGGTGAATCGGGGTTTTAGTCCGTGTTGCCTGTGGGCACCTCTCCCGGGTTCCCGCCTCAGGAGGGGAAGGCACCTGCTGTCAAATAAAAAGCCTTTGTATGTGTAAGTAAAAGTACTATCTACATATGAGGTGTGGGTCAGCCTCTCGCCCCGATCGTGTGGGAACGTTTCTGGCATTGCTGCTTCCTCGGTGCTAAATTTTGACCACTTCCCTTCTCTTTCCGCTGAGATCTCCCTTCTGAGATCCTCCACTCACCAGGGGACAGCAGAATTGACGGTTTACTCAAAGCCGATCCTCTTTCAGGGCTCGCTGGCTCGAAAGGCAGCAACGGGCACCTCTGCTTGCCCGTGGCGGTGGCTCGTGACCTGCGGCTGCGTGGAGGTGGTGGGGACCAGGCCAGCGTGTGTCTTCCCGCGCGACGGAGTTATGTGGGGTGGTGAGAAATAGGACCCAGCCCGTCCCTCGGGAGAGCGGGATCCTCGCCAGCCCTCCGTGCTCATCCCTTGGGATGTCCCCCTGCTTTTACGAGCTCCAGCCTGGCCCTTAGGAGCTGTGGCAGCTGCCCGCCATCCTAGAGAGCTGCCAGAGAGTTCCTTCAGTGCTTTCAGGCCTTTGTCAAAGCTGCTCTGTAAAGCACTGCTAAAATAAGAGTTAAAATAAGATACCAGAGAGTTTTAGTGGCTAAATTCACCAAAGAGCTTGCATGTGCATGTGCTGGAGCCTGCTGCAGTTTAATGGGTGAACTGGACGTTTGTGTGCCTGAGCGGCTGGGCATGCGTTGCACCTTCGTGGCTCTGCACGCTCGTTTTCCTCCAGTGCAGCTGGGCTGGCTGTGCCCAAGAGGATGGAGGAAAGTGTGACTTCTCTGGTGGGGACGGTTTCTGGGCTTGTGTCCATCAGCAGGATGGAGAGCAAGGTCTTGATCTCTCTTGGGGATCTCGAGTGCTTCTGCTTTCCCCCCTTCCTTCCCAGACTTCTGTGAAAGCTCTAAAGGAGACGGTAATAAAGCTGGAACTTTAGGGGCAAGCACTGGGTATGTAAAGTGACAATAATATAGCTGGGATGAACGGACTCCCCTGAGAGCCAGGGAGTGATACAGGCTGGTGCTGGGCGGTGGGTGGTGAGCAGCAGTCAGATGAGATTAACTGTGACAGGGTGAGGAAACTGGGACTCGGAAGGGGAGGTGGAGGGGAGAGAAGAGAAGCAGCTGTGGTGAGGAGCTGGAGGCCAGGAAGGGAGCGGGTGATGGCCGGGCAGAGAAGCTGTGACAAGGACGATACAAGGACTCTCACTGGAGGGGAAGGGAGCGAGGTGCAGGGATGAAGAGCACGGTAAGGGGAGCCGTGGACAGCAGTTGGGAGAAGCAGCCTGGAGAGAGAGGCCAGGGGCTAGGGCCTGGATGGGAAACCCCGAGGACTGCAGGCTTAGATTAGGTGGGTAGGACTGGGTAAAGGTTTGCTTACGGTAGAGGCAGCATTAGGGCAGCGTAAGAGGGAAATGCACTGAAAATTCAGATTTGGTAGTGCTGTAAAGTATCTGTGATGTATGCTAATTTCTAACAAATGTTTTTGGAGGATACAGCTTGGATAATGTGTTTTTTTTTTTAGTGATTTAGAGCCTGAATTTTGCTGTGCTTTGCTGGTTCGCCTGTAAAGTTGAGGTACTAATGCCCTTTCCTGTAACAACAGTGGTGTGAAAAGAATTAATTAATATTTGTAGAGGTCTCAGATACTGTCCTAGAATAATTAACTTGGTCATGGTCTGTTCTGTCTTCAGAGAAGGATTTGAATATGGTAGATTTACTGTTCAAGGTGAGCCTTGAACAATAAAAATAAAGCAAAACTTCAGATCCTTGTCTGTTAAGTAAGTATTTTTTGCTTTTTGTTCTTCACTTTATGCACTGACTGAGACAGGGCCCTCTGGAAAGCCGGTGTGTGATCCTGTAATTAAGAACGGTGTTAGAATGCGCATCCCTGGAGGGTTGAGCAAGGTTTGCCTGTGAGACTTTAACCCTAACATCTGTCTAACTTCTCATTTATGTTTGTTTTTTAAATATAGTTCATGTTTTAATGTGTTTTGTATACACAATATAATTTTTTTTTTCCAATGAAATCATTAGGCTAAGTGATTTTTTTCCTTTGCAAAACTGACCATTTTCAGAACAGAGAAATGATCTGGAGTTAGAATACAATGAGCTAGGAGGGGATGAGTGAGATGAATTGTCTTCAGTGGAGGAAATTAAAGATCACTTGAGATGTAATTATTGAACAATGCTTTGAGGCTTTGAAGATACATCAACTACAGTTAACTTTGTTGGTTTCCAGAAGTAGTTTTTAGAATACTTGTATATACCCATCCAGCTTGGCTGTTTCCACTCTTGTTTAATATTTGAATTATGTTAGAACCCTGTCTAGGAGTAAAATTTATCCAGCGTATTGATATGAAGGCATAACTTGTAAATCCTTGAGTGTTTCTCGTTCCATATCCTTTTATTTAAAACACCCCTACTCCCCCCAAAGTAAGTGTAGACTAAAATAGAAACCTAGTCACATTAAATGGCAGTGACCAATTTCTACTTTTTTTTCCCTCCTGAATGTTGTCGTGCTGCCTTCTGTTACTTGACATTTTTTGGGTTTCCCATCATGTCTGTAATGATTAGGAAAGAATTCTGAGCACACATTGCCTCTGTCCTTGGCAGTTATTTTTGCTTTCCTGGGAGACAATAATTGTGCTACTTGTCTATCTTCATTGCCACGGTGGTAAGTACAGGGGGGAAGTGGGATAAGCACTTCAGTATTTCTGTAGTATGCGAAAAGCCTCGAATGCTTCTGGCAACCTGTTGACAAAGTCCTGTAATGAAGATAAGCGGAAATAAAATAGAAGGTCTCTGCTCTTCAGTGGGCAGAGAGGGGGATGCAGAAATTAGTTTCTGATACTGCTAGTAAGTGTTGCATGCTTCCACACTGCATGAGCATCTCAGTCCTTACAGTGAAAGTATATCAATTTAGATAAAAAGAAGAATAACAATTTGAGTTTCTTGTATGTTCATCAGAACAGAAAGACAACAAAAAATGTCTTTTTCCTGCAAAGGATTTTGGCTAACTGATACTCTGAAGTCATATCGTACTGCATGTAATCAGGTTTTATTAACTACTCGTTTAGTAAATGAGTATTAAACTGGAGCAAGAATTCTATAATATCTTATCAAACAGGACATGTGCTAGTCAGAGCCCCGGGAAGTTGAGGTGAAGCAGAGTCGGTGCTTGAGTTGTGCCACCTTGAAGCGAGTCCCTGCACAGCGCCGAGTATCCCTGGGTGGAGAATCCTGCCGAAGTTCAGGGTAAACCCATGCACCTGATACTGCAGGTCTGGGTCCCTGGACAGATGCTGGGGCAAAAGAGAGCAGACTTGGAGCATTACTTGGCACTGCTGGGTTAAAACTGCTTGAAATGCAGAGGGAGGGAGAAGCAACGCTGAAGAATTGGGTTCTCGCTGTAGGCAATGAAACAAAGTGGCCCGTTATGGTTGGTTTTGACCCCAAGAGGGATCTCTTAATTTTCAAAACAATTTTAGTAGAAATGTGTTAATATCCATTTGATAAGAATATTTACATTCTTCCTACTTGATTAAATTACTTCTAAACAGAACTACATCTTCTGCTTAAAAAGAAGTGGTGTTATTTGAAATTACTGTCACACGAATTTAAACACATAAAATGATTTTATTTTATTTTTTAAGATTTTGTACCCTTAAAAAGTACACAAAGGCAGATATAATCAGACCTAATACAGGAGCCAGGCATGGACCATTTCCTGTGGTGAAAAACCCTGCTGTCTTGAACTACCTCTCAAGAATAAAAATTAGATGCTACTGGAGGCCTCAACCTACTTCTTCTATGCCAAATTCTAGATTAATCTTGCTACCTGCAGTGTGGGTGTGTAAATGACACAAGGGGGACGTTTTTTCTCTTATTTTTCATTTTTGCCACATAAATGGTGTGAAGTAATCATGTCATACTGTGCTGGTTTATGGCATTATATCATGTGATTGCCTTGCCTTTTGTGGCCTATTCAATGACACAAAATGCAGAACATTAGATTTCTTTTTTTTTTAAGGAACAGACAAAAAAAAATTGGTTTTGGCACCTGGTGTCCACTAAAACATTCATGTAAATCAGTAGTTGCGTAGGTTGCATACCTGCTAAAAGAGTGAAGTTGGTTCTGTAATTCTGACAACAGGGATCTGTGAATCACTATTTTGGAGCAATAAATACTGTAGCTGAGCACACTGGTGTTTTGGTTTCCTATAAACCTCTCATTACAGTCTGTCCCCCAGCCTCCCTCCTTGTGTGATAATGTTTCTTAGATAGTTACAGCTGAGTTTCCCATTGGTCCTCTGTGCTATAAATAGGAAAAAAAGGTATAGGATCACTGCAGCTGCACAGATTATTCGACCGAGTTTGTCCTCCCCTGGCACACACGGGTGACTCCTCCCTCTGAAGCTGTGAGTTTTCCATTTGGCATCAGTGGGAACAGACACCTCCTACAGCGGGCAAGTTTGTGTTGTAAAGCTTAGTTTTGTGCCGTGTCCCCCCTTGTTTTTATCTTTCATAAACTGGAAGGCAGCAAAGATTCTCTGAGAGAGCAACACCTATAAAACTGGATCTTGGAGGTTAAATACTCACTGCTTCTATGATTAAAGACTACTTCCAGATGGCATACAGACCTGCTTCTGCTTCCCTTTCTCTGCTTTGGCTCATTGTGCATAACAATGTTGAAATTTTAAAGCCTATTCTTGGGGACTGGGGAAAATAAGAAAGCCAAGATGTGTGGGAGGAGAGTGGGGTTTGTGTGTGTGTGCGTGTCATGATTTTTCTTGGTCTGTAGAGGTCTCTACGGATGTTCATCATGCTGTTTGGAAAATGAAGCAGCACAGCCTTAAAACATGATATTTGTAGAATAATTTGGTAAATGCCAATGATTTGGAAACCTCACGTACTGCACTTCATCTCGAGTCTTTCTTTTAAGGGGATCTACTGACAAGTGCGGTAGGAGGACTCTGTGCAGTATTAGGTACACTAATCTTACTAGGGAGATGGGGGAAGTTGTTTGGGTTTGCTTCATTCTAATTAATTATGAAGCCAGCACAAAATTAAGTTTCTTTTTTATAATAGTATTGCCCACATATTTAAAAGTCATGGTCCTCCGTGTTAGCCTTTTGTTCTCTGATGCTGGCAGTGCTTTTAATGTTTTTTGATGTCTTGCGAGTACCAGCTTTCAGATGGGATATTCTGCCTTTCTAGCTTTATGCCATCGTAATTGTTTCAAAATGTAGTCATTAAAAAAAAAAGTAAACATTATTGCTGGTGTTATTGCTAAAGGCAAGAAATGCAAAAAAGGGGGACACATGTGGCAGTTCTATTTAAATAAAAGCTTATTTTCAGAAACAAAGGCTTATGGAGCAAAAGGGAGCGCTTAGTACCCCAAGCACGTTTGCTGTTACGGATGAACCCACAGCAATGGATGCTATCAAAGTTGTCATATTTTATTCATGAGTTGTGGTATGCTTGGGTGAAATAAGAAAAGCAATGCTCCAAATCATAATTATGGTGTAAAAAGATAAAACAGTTATTATTGTGACATTTTTGAAAATTCTTAAATCTCTCAAATAATTCATATAAAACTTGCGGAGAATGACTAAGTACGTTAGCTGTGTTTATGGGTCTTTGTTGGGGGGCGTGCAGAACACTTCACAAAGAGAATTTATATGTTTTTTGGGAGAATATATAAATGTGTGCTAATGTGTGTTCCGAGAAACAAAGACAACTAGAATATTGAATAAAAATGTAAAGAGGCTGACAGCAGAAATTATACTTCAGTAGAGAAGGACTTTGACAAATGTATTATGCCTCATGCTATTATCATGCAGTTAATAAATAAAACAGACACCCAGGATTTAATTTGCTTTAGCAAGAACATGGAAGGGATTTTTCTGAGGGGAAGAAAACAGAAGGGAGAATTAGTTCATGAAACACATTTGTTTAATGCTTTTACAAATCGTATATAGAGAATAAAGGAAAAACATAAGATTTTAGTAATAAATGAGCTAAATGCTTTAAAAGTAATTAAAAATCTATTTAGAGTGTCAAAGCATTGGGAGTTTTGGAACCAAGAGAGCACTTCAGCATATGCTCACTTTGAACTTTACGGATAATTTCATAGCCTTTAGTTGGATTATTCATGTGACAAAAAGCTTTACTGGACTGGAAAGTCAAACCTTGGTGTAGGTGTAGCCAGGTCTGTTAGCTGCCGTAAGTAGCATTACGCATTATAACCTCGCTCTGCAAGTGAAGAAACTGAGTCAGAGCTTCTGTTTTGCTGAAATGTCCCTGTTAACGAACTATCGAATACTGGTGTTTTGATTTACGCGTTTAGGTTGGACTTGATGATCTTACAGGTCTTTTCCAACCTTAGTGATTCTGTGATTCTGTGAACGCAGGTTTTCACCAGGGAGGCAAATTATGATTTCTGTGTGGCTCTGCTGCTGTTAGACTGGGATTTTCAACAGAGTCAAAATAGTTCAGGCATTCAGCTTCTCTCCTGCTTCAGGGGGATCTGGTACATAAAATTTCTTTGAAAATCCAGGTTATGGGTTACTTGTTGACTACATCTGTTATATTCATGTTAAACTTAGGAATCCTAAAGCACTTCAAAAGTACTTGAAATTACTATTTATTTTTAATACTGTTGTCATAAAGTATGAGCAGCATTCATTATTATCTGTAAGAAGGGAGAGTGCTAAATGAGAAGTCAGAATTAGTACATAATAGCTTAAAAATACAAATGGATCGACCTCTCTGCATACTCTATTGAAAAAGTTTAAATTGTTTTTCTAGATTACAAACACGCTAAGGGTTACGGTGGGAGGAAATAAGCCCAAACTACAATTAGTAGTTATTTGCAAAACTTGGCTTCTATATCTGATTTTTGGTTCTAGATGCTCCTCACCGTCTGGTACCATCTGAAGTTTCTTTTAAACAAATGCGGCTGAAGGACGCGTTTTGTCAAGCTCAGTATATGTTAGCATTTTTTAAAAGTAATTTCTAATTTTTTGGCTCTGTGACTTTGAGCATACCTGAAAATGTGTTGTAGAAGGGGAAGAAAAAATTGCTTAGCTTGCTTTTGTGTGAAGCCGGAACAGAAACAGTATTTTTGGGTGGCTCATTATTTTGTGTGACATGAGCTTTTAACATAGTCTAAAATAGATCCCTGAAGTGGACAGTACTCCTGCAAAATGGACAGCATATTGGTAATGATTCTTAGCAATTACTGCTTTTTCCCAACGTTGCATACATTGCCACTGGCTCTGTTCGAACACGACAGTGTTCTAGTGTAGGCCATGCTCTTTCTGTTAAAATGTTATTATTTTCCAAATTTGCAAATAGCAGTCTTTAACTTTATAGTCACAGTGATGTGATACCTTAACTAACATAGATAAACAGTGGAAAAGATGCTATAATCAGGGACTCCTGAACTAATTAACTAACAGTGCATGTAATTGGATTAACTCACATGATTTAAGAGCAGATTATGTGCTTTTAGTGGTAGTGTAACTTCTGGAGCGTTTCTCCCAGGCATTTAATTTAAGGGATCATCCATTTGTAAATAGTCTTGATTTCTGCACGAGACTCTTGAGGAAACAACAGAGCCTACTTGAGAAGGCGAGCCTGAGCTGAGTAGCCGCTTAAAATATTTTAAACAAGGAAAAGTGGCTGCCTGAGTAACAACAGGTCGTATGTAGCGCTCAACAAGGTGAGCAGCATTGTTCTCGGCAGGAAACTTTTTGCAAAGCCCTTTGGCTTACTCCAGTTTTCTGATTTTGCTCCTTAATGGCCAAATGGTTTGAAGACAGTGTCCGTCGCTGTGCTGTATGTGTGCCTAGGCTTGCTGCTCGTCCTTCTGCTGCTGGAGAGGTGACTCCAGCGCTTTCCTTGGTCGTTCTGTCCATTTGGGTGGAAAAGATGAAGGGCCCTGGGTATATGAAACCCATATGCAGTGCAAGAGGGGCAGTCTCTCAGTGTAGGCTTTGCTACAACTTTCTGCTGCTGTGCTTTCTCTGTCACCTGGTGGACCTTTTGCCGAGTGGGGCTTGAGAAAGGCAGGTGGCCGCCTTCTCTCTTGGCACGTATTCATTTCCAAGTCTTGTACAATATCTGCTGCTCTGTTTGTTCCAAAGTACTCAATTTCCGTGGTTCAGTTTGAAATGCTGATAAAGCAAACAAAGGACTTAGACTCTCTGACAACTACTTAATTAACATGTGTGGTCATTCTAGCTAGTGCTCAAGTCAGGCCAATTTTCAAGAAGTGCAGAGTCCGACATTAAGCCACTGAATCAACTAAATTATTGGTTGGGGAGAAACTGTGATTTGATAAGTAGTCTCCGTTTGATTTCTTTAGTGACTCAAAATTCTGCTGTCCCTGGCATCTGGAGTTTTAGGATTGGGTTTGCAATAGCTTCCTGAGAGGAATGAAATATATATATAATTTTAAATGCTAGATTAATTTTGTTAGGAGAGACCTAGTCGTAAAGTAGTTTACAAACACGTGCATCAAAATGACAGCAATATATGAACCCTTATTGCCAGCGTAGTTTTACGTCATGCAAAAGGAGAGTTTACATTGAATTATACTATTTTTCCACCTTCTCTAGCAGAACTGCTTTTGCTGTATAGTCATGGGAACTTACCTTTGTAACATTAGCTGTTCACCCTGGTAATTGCTCCATCCTCTAATTTAATGAAAACCCATTAAACCGAAACAATAATTAAAATGAGACATCATCTCTGTAGGAGGTTTGCATATTAAAATCACCAAGCATTTCACTGCAGACGGATCTTATTCTTGAGAAACAGTGTTTGAAGCAACATGTAAAAAGTGATTTATAATGAATAATCTTAATTTAGAAAGCTGAGCTGTTGAATGTGATTTCCTACTGTTTATTACTGACTCCGAGTGGAGCTAGCAAGGCAAAAGCATTTACAATGTCGTTTTGTACCGGTGAGAATACCTAGAAGCAGAGATGTACTCATGAGAAAACATCACGCCTTCTTTAGTCCTCCCTGGTAGCATAGTTTTAAAGGGAAGGGAGAGGTGTTTTGAGCCCTTTCTCTGGGTTGCTGGCAGGTAGAACAGGCGGTGCCGGTCCCCACTGTACCAGTGTAGGGGGCCCCCTGAGAGCAGCGTGGTGCCTGCTCAGCACCTTATTGTAAGCTTGCATGTATTTTCCCTTGGCAGTACCCCACAGCTTGCTAAAACCCATGCTTTAGCCTGGCTTGGAAGCAGTGTAGGTGAGTGGTGGGCGTGGTGGATGATTTTGGGTCTGCGCTTAGGTCATGTCTAGGTATGCTGCTACTTGGCTGGTGGGTCCCTGCAGCGCGGTGTGGGCTGTCTTGAGCCTTAGTGCTGATAGCCAAATTGAGCACCCAAAATGCTCTGAGGGATATGGATGGCTCTGTGCCTATTCCTGTGACGGGAGCCTGTTGCAAAGTCTTTTTTTGCTTGTATATAAGGAGAAATTTGTGTGAATTTTCTCCCCACAGCTTAAAATAAAAAATGGGTGCTATCTGCAGATAACTACATTTTGCCCTTGCTAGGCAGGGAGGGACAACTACCTGAAGTGTTTCCCTGCTTGTTAGTGAAATGACTTCTTCCTGGAGGAGATCCCCATGGTTGGTATCAGCATCCTTCCGTGAACTTTTGGATCTGCTTGTGACTTGTGTGGACTGAGGGATGGTTTTAGAGGAGTAGGAAGGAATGGGCATCTATCACCAGGAGTGTTTGGGGTCGTTTGGTTTTTTGGTTTTTTTGACCAGTTCTTCGAAAGATGATTTGTGGGACCAATGTGCAGAAAGGAGCCTGTGCAGTGGATCACTTGGACTTGAAGGCTTTGATGAAGCATCTGCCTTCGTTGGACTCAGAGGCTTTGATGAAGCTCCTGCCTTCAGTGAGCAGAATGTTTTTGTGAAACTGTGGTGTGTTTTCATTCGGAGCAACTTTTAGAAACTGTCTACACTGGGAGTTGCTAGTTTTAGATCCTCCTTCTCCACTTGGTTCCATTTTTGGAAAGCTGATGACTTAAAATGGGGCACTGTGGGGGTTTTTTTTGGGTCATTTTTTGGTTTTTTTTTCTTTTAATAGAGAGTTCAGTTTTATTGGATTTTGCCCATAGCAAGGTAAAAGCCAATGTGCTGCAATATTTGATTCTTTAATTGCTGTAGCTGCGATCCAGATTCTCTGTTGTTGCAAGGTTAAATTCTACTTGCTTGTCCAAAATGACTGTGCAAAAGTTCTCCTGAAAGCGTGTTGAAACAAATAGCTTTAAAATGATTGAAGGTACCAATAAAGCAATGTGTTTTGCAGTATGTTCCCTACCCAAGTAAGGAGGTAATAGCAAAAGGTATTTAAGCAGGCTAGTGAATGATGAAACATAGTTGTTGCTTCAGAAAACATGAGTTGATTTAGAACTGAATTTTAGTATTTTTCTCTAATGGAAGCATCTATTAAAGAAAAATGATTTCCCGGATGGATTTGGATTCAGCTCATACGAACTGGTGCACATTTTTCATTGCTTAAAATTCCAGCCCAAACGGTCACATACTTCCCTTTGTACCATGGATTGTTGACACCGTCTTCGAAGTAAGTTTGGCAAGAACTTTGCCTGCTTTCCTAGCACTACTCTTTTCTTTCTCTAACTCATTTTGTCTGCTTCTGTGTGGTGATAATTTTATTACACTCTTTCTAATGGAACGGAAGCCAGCTTCTCCCTTTGTCTTATTTGGGGCCTCTAACATGGTCAGGGCTAGAAGTGGCAAAAGCCTGAGGTTTTAATTTTTAGTTGCCGGAGCTGGTGATGCGTAAGAGCAGTGGATCCACACAGGAAGATGTGAGTTGAGGGCCTAAATCAGGTTTGTAAAGACTCATCCTGATCCTTCTTAATTCCATTTGTTATGTAGGGTTGGTGTGTATTGAAATGCCTGTACATTTCATTAAGTACAAGGTAAAGCTTGCCCTGACATCTGCTGCAGCATTAGCTTTCATCTGGACCAGTCTTATGAAATGAAAACAAACCCATGCTAAAATAAAAATTTGAGACTTATTTTGAAGGTGCTGAAAGTGAGTATCGTGAGTAATTGCAGTTGCAGGTAAGATTCATCGAGGTGGCTGAGCATGTAAGAGCTTGCTGCAGCTAAGCAGGGTGCCGTGGTCCTCCTCTGCAGATCCTGGCCAGAGTCGTGCCGTGGCTGCTGAGCCCCTGCATAAGCGTAGCCCTGGATGCCGGTTCCTCTGCTAGCTCCTTTTGGCTTGGTAAGGCCGTGCTGGTTGGGGGCTGAACGGGCTCATGCAGGACAAAGCAGCCAGGAGAAGGCAAGGTGGTGTCCCTGGGAATGGGGAAGATGGCACCAGGCAGGGAAATGTGGGATGGCAGGTGCTCAGTGGGTTTGGCTGTCCTGGCAAACTGCACTGTTGCTTTGTGTTTCGCACTTCTTCCTTAGACCTGTGGCTTAAAACAAGGAGTTAAAATTAAACAACAAATATGCTGTCTTTTTGACATAGGTGTGTCTTCTGCTTCTGTTTTGCTGAAGGTAGAAAGTTGCCTTTACTTGATGCTCTGAGATGATTTGTATCTGTTGTACTTTCAAATAACTGTGTATGTTTGCTTTTTTTGCTTGTTTTATTTTAGAAACACTCTGGTATGTTGGAAAAAAAAAAACCAACACAACAAACCTCCAGACAGTCAGTATTTCAAATTAAGAAAATATAATCACATAGAAGGGCATATGAAAGTTGTATCTGTATTTATTTATTTATTTATTTTGCTGAGATTGCATTATCATTCGAGCATGAAGAGATGTTTCACTGAAGATTACTGTATAAACCTATATTGTTCTATATTATGTAGGAAATACAACTTTTCATTACGAGCAGACAGTTATTTTTATAGAGAGCATAAAAAGTATTTTCCCTTTCAGGCACCTGCGGTGAGGGGGTGTATGTATTCTCAATTTTTCTTTTTCTGAAGTGTGAAAAGCAACCTGAAAATAGAAAGCTCTTATTCTAAATGGATCGTACTCCCAGTTCATTTATATGGTACTTTCCGCAGAAATCGAGCAAAACACAAACAGATGACATACCCGGCCATCGCGCACCGGAAAGGTGTGGGGGAGCTGTCCCATGGGGCACAGGAGCTGGGGTGATGCAGTGCCAGCTGGGCCATGCCCTCAGCGAGGCCTCACGCGGCTCCTTCCCAGCAGTGGGGCCCCAGGTTGCGAGCCCAGGGCTGTGCTCAGCACCCTGGCAGGTTTGTCATCTCCGTAATGCCACGCCGCGTGCCCTGTGGATCCTCATGAGCCACGGTGGGCTCCTCAGCTTATGAGGCCAGTTGCCGGCTGTCGGGTTGCGTTTGCCATCTCGTCGCTCAATTGCTGGGAAACTCCCCTTGTTGTAGTTACTGAGGTTGAGTTATGAAGAACAGCATTTCTGCATCTGCAAGTAAGTTTTCAGTTGTCTAGTGGTAGCGGGTGTTCCTAGGCACTGGTACCGGCTCAAAGTAGAGTAGACTTTGAGTAGACCTACTTCAAAGAAAGAGCACTATACTTAGACTTTTTTTATCTATGGCATATATTGATTTTAATCAACAGAGAATGGATACAAGACATTGCATGTGCTTTTGCTGTATTCATGCCTATGAAAAGGTGGTAGGGTAAAACACAATATTTCAAATTAAGTTTCTAATTGGAGTAGTCATTGCATAGATTATTCATTCATGATTCCAGCTAAAGAATCCTATATTTTTGTATAAAATTTGGTGGATAGATGGCAGGATGTAGCTTTATATCTGGGTCCCCCAACATGAGAAAATGTTGGACTTTGAAAGGCTTGACTGAAGTTTTAACATATATGTTCCACTGACGGCACTGCCTATGCTTTCATGCGAAAGAATTTTTGAAAGCTTTGGTAAGTCGTATTTTATTTCTGGCAATTATGACACCTTTAAGAAACAAACAACAGAAAATTTTGTAAGATACTGAGATTCTTAACCTTCAAAACATTTTATCTCTGAGTCTTACTTGTGCCTTGGAACTTAGTACCAGTGGATTGTCTGTCTGTGTAGATAGCGAAATGGGTATCAGAGAACTTGCTGGTATATGGGACACAGTTTCGTGTCTCCTGCATGTCGTGGTTTAAGCCCAGCTGGCAACTAAGCAGCACACAGCCGCTCACTCACTCCCCCCCTGCCCCAGTGGGATGGGGGAGAGAATAGGAAAAGTAAAAGCAAGAAAGCTCGTGGGTTGAGATAAAAACAGTTTAATAAGTGAAATGAAGTAAAATAATAATAACAATGATAATAAAAATTGTAATGAAAACAACAACAAACAAGAAAGGCAAGTGATGCAAATGAAAACAATTGCTCACCACCCTCCGACCGATGCCCAGCCCAAGCAGCGGTCCCCCGGCCAGCTTTCCCCCTAGTTTATATACTGAGCATGACATCATATGGTATGGAATATCCCTTTGGTCAGTTGGGCTCAGCTGTCCCGGCTGTGTCCCCTCCCAAGTTCTTGTGCACCCCCAGCCTACTTGCTGGCGGGGCGGTGTGAGAAGCAGAAAAGGCCTTGGCTCTGTGTAAGCACTGCTCAGCAGTAACTAAAACATCCCTGTGTATCAATACTGTTTTTAGTACAAATCCAAAACACAGCCCTATACTAGCTACTATGAAGAAAATTAACTCTATCCCAGCCAAAACCAGCACACTGCATCAGCTTTTTTTAAAGAAACTAGATAGTATTTGTGACCAGTAATAACACCTGCTAGGTGAAGATAATGATACAGATAATGAAATCTTATAGATAAAGACAAAATCTGGTCTTCTGTGTTGGATTGTTTATTCCTCCATTCCCCCTTTTGATGGCAGTGGAAGTGATTCCTGTTCTTTGAAGCTTTGTCCTCTGCTATGATAAAAGTGGTGTTGGACAGACAAATAGTCTGATGCTGTAAAGTGGGCGTTATATTTATTTGTCAGGTGAATTTGAGTGTCTGGCAAAGATTTTCAAATGATGACTAGTGATTCTTGATGTCTAATTTGCAGTACTTTTCAGAGGTGAGCTTTTCAGAGTGCAAGTGTGTTAGGCATTCTGAGTGCGTAGGTTCATTTGGAGGGCTTAAAGCTGCACAGGAAAAATTGAGACACCCAATTACAAAACATGCTTGAATACTTTTTCCTTGGAGTTTAGTTTCAGTCCATGGCATTCCCTCAGTAGTTGCATTTCTGAGTTTCAGGTTGTTTTTCAAGCCAGTCTGTCCTCTTTCTGTCTGCAAAGCCTCATTTAATGACACAATGTATTTTTTCCTGCAGTGAAATTCTGAATTGTAAATCTCATTGCTCCTTTGTGTGTTACAGCATTCATGCTGGGCCGGATTCGCAGGATTCAGTAGAGTTATATGGTTTTCTACCAGCTGAGAATTTGTGCCGGCATTTCTGGCTTCAAACTAAACCTTTTGAAAGGAAGCGCACCGGGCTTCTAATTGGTTGTGACATCCAGGAACCGCAAGTGGCACAGGTCTTGCGAATGTGTGACAAAGGCCCAGCATGAGAGACATGGCAAGGGGTGGGAAGGTGAAACGCCATGATTTCTCCCTTTTGTCATCAATCATCTTCTGGAGTGATGATATATTGTGAATAAAAGGATGAGATAAAAGTTCATGTGGTGGGAGATGGCGCGTTTGAATCTTAGAAGATCAAATATGAGAAGGCATGCTGCCGCTTGGACACCAGCAGGATTAGTGAGACTGAAATATTTCTGGATCTGCCTGGTCAGACTGTAGCATAATAAATATTTTATGAGCTGTCACGCTTTGCTTGTTTAAACTGAGAAATCCCCGAAACGATAGTGGATTGCAAGCGTGTCTTGTATTTATTTCTCGGGCAGAAACACAGCCGTATAGCATTATTAGCAATAATACATCTCTGCCTTACACGGTGCAAGGACAGGTTTCCTCTGATGTACGATGGAGAGGTGGTAACGGAGTCAGTGGTAAAAACTGAAATTGGAGCTTGGTGAATTGTGCTGGGAGAGGCAGTGCCTGAGATTTCTCAGAATTTAGGAGCCAATTTATCTGACTGCAGCACACCTTATTTACAGCAACTTAATCTGCTCGCAGCAGACACAAATGGCTCAGCATCCCATTAAAAATTCTGTCAGAAAATCAGTAGCTGACCAGTTGTGAACTTGTCAAAGTGACAAGTGGGCATGCTGACAGAGATGGCATTTGGGCTTTTTCATGGAACAAATGCAGTGTTGGAGCATGGTAGATGACTCTCAAAACCGAAAAATTGCTGGGAAAATGAAAAATGTAATCTGAATCTTTCTGACTCTGACTTAGCATTTTTACGGGACTGTTGTTTCCCTTTTTTTTTCTTTTTAAAAAAAAAAAATTCTTAGATATAGAAAGAGAAATCCATGCAGCGCCCCATGTGAGTGAGAAGTTAATTCAGCTCTTCCGGAATAAAAGTGAGTTCACGTTTCTGGCCACCCTGCAACAGAAGGCGTCGACTTCTGGAGTTATACTGTCCATCCGGGAGTTAGAGCACAGGTAAGACGAAATTGTTTCTCTCTTGTAGCAACAGCAACGTAAAAGATACTGAGCTCTCAGTGGTCCATTTTGTGCATCTACCATTTCAACACATTGTCAATCTGACATGTAAATTAAAGCCTTTCTTCCTAGTTTGCAATTTGCTACTTTTGGCCAGTTGTTTTTTTTTTTCTAGGAGGCATGCATTATTTATGTATCCTGATCTGTAAAATAACTTTAACTTAAACGGAAAGATCAAAACCAATGTAGTACAGACACAATGCACGTTGGAAGTTATAAACCTTGTAATGCAATTTCCCTTACTAGTTTATCGTATGCACTTTGGAGTTTGCTTTTTCGTAAAGGTTAAACTTACGTGTTTCCTGCTTCACTATTTTTTATAATATGTTAAAATAATATGTTTTCTTTTTTGAGATTCAGCAATTAAGCTATTAAGCAATTAAGCTACTTGTGCTTCCGTATGGTGACGTGTGTGTTTTCTTCCTGGCATAAATACAGTATATTCTTATTTCATGTGCGTGTCTTTTTTTTCTTGTTGTCATTGTCGGAGGTAAAAAAGAGGTCTTTTTCATTAGCTATTAGAGTGCAGACATCAGTTTATTTAAAAAAAAAAGTATACCTTTTATTATGGCCCATAATACAATTCCGATGATGTTTTCACGTTTCAAAGTGTGAGTTGCGTCAAATAGTCTCCTACTTGTAACTTTGTGAGTGCTTTTTTTAATTTCTTGGGGCTTGAAGGAGCTGTGTGTCTAGTCTGACTTTCTGATTTAATACAAGCAATAGGAAGTTCTTTGGTTGCTCCCGTTTCAAATCTAATACTAGTCTTTCTGCGGCATTTCTTTTAGGGGAAAAAAAAAATCCTATTTCTATTTAATTTTGTTAATCACATACATGATACACAACTGTTAGCCTGATTTCTTGCCTTTTGTTGAGAGAGTATATGAAGGAGAAGGCAGTGGCTTTATTATGACCAAATTGATGGCTTTTGCCAGCGCAACAGCAGAGATGTCCGGACAAGGATAGCTAAGGACTCTGCTACGTCCTTATTCTCTCATCATACTTTTCTGTCACCTCTACTTTCTTATTGGTCTCTTTCTTTTACTTTATTCCTTCTTTCATTTTCCAGGCCATAGTCTCAATATATAAGAATATTGTTTTACATTATGCAAGGATCCCTCCCCCCAACTCTTCCTGTTTTCCTTCTCTGGCTCTGTCATTCCTTTTGTTATTATTTTTTAATTCCTTCAGGCTTTTCCAGGCCATTGTAGCTCTATGAAGTCATGGCCAACAGGGTCAGTTTGCCAGTTTAAGGTTTTTTGTTTTTTTTTTTTAATTTTGTTTTATTTGAGAAAGAGGACATGGAGCAGAGCTGCTGATGGAGGAACACTGTCACATGTAAGGACACGTGTGCACTCAGCAAAATCCAAGGTCAAACTAGACAGGCAGTGATGATTATACAATGCAAGGCACGTGGATTGTTAGGTATGGCCTCTTCTGAATTTAGCTACTTAACTCCTCTATCTTGACGTGCAGAGACAGAGGCTTGTAGAGAGAGGTGCTGCGCAGGAGTAATCTTGATCGAACAAAATGCTCTGCTGATGTCCTTTTTGGCACTGAGGTTATCTCTAGTATTTCAAATTAAGACGTGTTCAAAAATATATATAGTTGAAGGATTGGGTGCTAGTCTCACTTAAACCTTTGTAGTTCTTTGTAGTAACTGAGGTAGTTTCAGTCTGTGTAGTTCTACGTAAGAGTCGAAACAGGCATGTCCAGTGTTGCTAATGACTGCTGTTACATTCTGAATGTCAGATGGATTACTGCAATTCTCCTTTTCTGGACCCGTGTATCACTTAAAACAGAGTCACTGTTTGTTTCTGTAGTTTCTTAAGTTGCCACTTGGAACTCGATGAGGATAGTGCTTTCAAACCCCTAGGTCTGTGATGACAGAAATTAATAAAGTGGATGACAGTGGAGAAAATACTTTTTAACATTGATGAGGAGTAGAGAGCAAAGATTTGGGGCACTACTATAGAGGATCCTGCTTACATTATGATCAATGTAACAGCAGAACTTTCAGTTTGATATTTTTTTTGATGTTGCTCTAACTGCTCAGGTCACTCTAATCTTTAGCTTTGCATGTGAACTGAAATGGGCGCAGGCCCTTGACACAGGGGAAGCCTTTTTAGATTGTTGCTCCTACTAACCTTTTGATAATTAACATGGTTCTGTTCTAGTGACATCAATTTTTTTTTTGTCGGGCTTTTTTCAACCTTCCATATGTCTATGAAAATAGACAATGCAAAGAGAATAGTAAGAAACATCATTATGTTTCAGCATGATGAAGACCTATGGGAACAAGTATAAGGGTACATTTATTACCTAACCAGTATAGTTTTTGACTATGGAAAAGCCAAGAACTCTTCCCTTATGCACAAAATAGGAGATATTGTAGTTAAGGACTTAATGTTTTTTAACTTATCAGTATACCAGAAGTGGCAAAGTTAAAAGTTTGAGACTCCAGAACGTGCAGGAGGTCAACAACACCTGAATAAAAGAAGCTCTGTTAGCTGTTGGCACAAGAGTTCGTATCTTTATGGGAGATGTCTTTTTTGTTGTGCACAGATTTAATAGTTGACACATAGGTTTTATTCCAAGCAACAAAAAGGTCCATCTATATGTAGAGATACACACACATGCACATGTATACAGTCTAAGTCACATATGCCAGCGTAACAGCATGACTAGTTCAAAAGACAGTTTTCCATGATGTATGTAGTGGCGATGATTGCCGTAAAGTAGTAATACATAGAATGCTTGGTTTATATTTAATTTCTCTAGTAAGTTTTAGCAGGTTTTTATTTTTCTTTAATAGCACGGAACTCTGAAACTAAAGGTATTAAAATAAGATGAATACAACTTGTCTTGGAGACAGTAATTCAGTTGTGTTGTTTTGTTATACTAAATGGATATTTCGCAACAATCAGACATTTGCTGTTAACTTATATCATTTGATGGACAGGATTTATACTAAAATGATGAAAAATGCATCTTTGTTAATATTTTATCTTGTTGAATCAGCTTAATGATGATAAAGACTTTGTTTTCATGATTCAAATGTATTAAAATACAGCTTGGAAAATGGAAAGCTTAATTAACATAGATTAAGTCTAATTGAACAGTCTGATAGTATGTGCAGACTGTGTGTGTAGTTATCTGGAATACAGTGGTAAATCTGAAGATTATAATTTTGTTTTTTTCTGAAGTATAGATAACATGTTTGTCCATCCTGTATTACATTTAGTTACTTGGGGATGCAGAAAGCAGAAACTTTATTGGAGAATTATGCTAGCCAATTCTTCCTAGAAGATCTTTGTGAGCTATTTTGCTCACAACCTTTGACTCTTCAGACCACCAAGACACTTGGAAAAGGCCATCAAGATATTTAAAATCCCACCCATAATGAAGCCTTATTTCCACAGTGATTTAATATAGTTTCATCCAAAGCTGTCTGCCTGCTCCTTACCTGCTCTGGCCTTGCATGGTCGAAAGCCCAAGAACATAAATTAGATGAAGTCAGCATTGCTTTTGTGCTGCTTACTTGCTGGGTTGAGCGTATAGTGATGGTTCCTTCCCGCTGCTGGCCAAGATCAGTATCTGGAGAAATCTGTCAAGGATGTGCAGGTACCCAGGCTAATGTTCTTTGAAATACTGGCTTTCGCCAAAGGAGCTGACTGTCATTTCCTGACTACTCTGGGGCACAGTTTAAAACCAACTGACTGCTGTAATATTTTCTTTTCTTGTTGATGTGAAAATTGTGCCACCCACCCCCCCAAAAAAAGTAGCCATAAACTCTTCCTGTACTTTGTCTATAAAAATAATGAGTTACAGCGAGCGGGAAAGGAAAGCATTTATGTACTTTGAATGCATTCTAAGGGTTTTGGTGCTTGGAAAGAATGGGTAAGGCACCTGGAAAAGAGTGGTGAGTATTCTTTTGGTGAGCGATCACTCCACTGACTAGCTTACAACATTTTCAAATCATTTAGTGCTCAAACTTTCAATAAGGACCTTTTAATTGCTGGGGATTTTTTTGGAGGTAGCCACCATTGAACCACTACTCATGTCTAAGCGTGGTAGGTGTTAAGGTATCAAGAAGTATTGAGTCCAGAATGATTTTTCTGCTAATGTACAAATCTAAACCTCCTCAAATCAGATGAGTAGCACAAGTACACATCACCTGGAACTCTGGTACTTACCTGAAAGGAAGTAAGAGGAAATGCAATCTTTACAGTATGTTACACATAACCGGCTTCTGGCCCCCAAGCCGTCATCTGGTCATGACGTGGGAGGTAATAACTCTGGATCAGGTTTTCTAATCTTTCATCAGGCAAAATTCTCTTTGACTTTTTGAAAGTAACCTGTTGGGTATACTTGCTCTGTAACAAGCTGCCCTCCACAGAAAGATTTTCTTCTGAACCGTTGGTTTATTTTTGTGGAAAGCAGAAAAATTGGGCATTGTAATGCAGAATATGCAAAACTAAACTAATAAGCAGAGGAGCCATTACCTATGAATTACCCATAAGAAATAGGATAATATCCTTATTGACCTTCTCCTCAAGGTCTCCTTATGTTAATTTTTCAAGGTCCCTGAGTCTTGTGTGTGTTGTTTCCCGCCCCCTCTCCCTTGCCTTCCCAAAGAAGTCGTTGTTGCTTCTGTTACTCTTACTGGTTACTAAAGAGGCAGGATGAAAAACTAACTCTTTTGTAAAATGCCAAGTTGCTTATTCCTCCCTACTATTTTGTGTGTGTCCTGTGTCTGTCTTCAGATTCCTTCGTGTTTATTAGTACTAACTAGGGAGTGAGTCATAAGATTAATGTTTCTAAGATTTTCTTACAGGGAGCACTAAAAACTTTATTTTTTTCTAAGTTTTCTGAGTTTTTTTCTTTGTTTTTATGCTTATAACCTATGTCTAGCACCTGAACTTCAGAAAATTTCTGCCACACTAGATATGTGGCAACTTGCAAGCTAATTGTACTGCTATAGTGAAATGGATTTACCGAATGGAGAATTTGGCCCTTCACTACGTAACAGCAAGCTGTATTGGTATAAATATTCAGGGGGATTCTCATAAATGCGTTACGCTCATAGCGAAAGATTTTTATTCCTAGCAAGTCAGTTTTGGGTGGGGAGGGGAAACAGGCGTGGGACTCTCTAGTACATTGTTGAATACTTCCCCCAGGGACACCACGAACAATTTCTGAGACTTTTGAGGAGCAGATAGAAAGCTGTTACATTGACAAATAACAGTTGGAAGGCTACCAGGCTGTAACATGTCCGATTAAAAACATAAAAGGGTAACAAGCTAGTTAAATTAAATGCTGCAACCTAATTAATGAAAAGAAACCTATGCAAATGACTTCTGACCCTAGTTGTAAACCCGAAAGATTGGATTTACACCATGTTATGTTTTACATTATTCTCTGCAAGATGTGTATATGCATATTGGATTCAGAGATGCCCAGGTTTCAAAAAGGAAGGGAAAAACTCTGCAAATGTATCCATTAACCTTTTTCTTTTAGGGTAAAGGTCACATCTTCATTAATATTTATAAGTAGAATTGTTAAACTGGAAAGCAGGGGCTTTTTTTCCCTTAAAGGTCTTTAGAGATGCAAATGGAAACAGAATTGGGCCCACCTGCTTCTGTGCTCGGGGTTAAAGTATGCAAAAGAGCAAAGTGAGGCAGAATTATTATATTTTGTACATCTTCCACGGATTTATGTGTTGTGAAAGAGGAGTTACTGCTTGAGGAGCTACCTTCCATCTTGCGGCTCCCTGCTGAGAGCAGGTGTTTTATGTACACTAGGCTGACAATTGCTGTCTCTCTGAAGCATTAACGTGCTGCTGATAACCAGCTGTCGGAGCACATTGATTGGACCTTGTTGGCAATTGGAACAGGGTGGCTGACAGTTTGAAACTCTTTAAAACTGAGTTTGGACCATGCAGAAATGTTGTGGTCAGCCAGGAGCAGGATGTGTGGGTCACCCAGGAGTCTTCTCCAACATGCTGAGTTATTCCGTTTGCTTGCTTTATGACCCTCTGATAGAGGCAAAGCACCGAAATGTCTTCAACTTGCACTGAAGGCAACTTTCTGGAAACTGTGTCGGCTGAGTTTGGGCTTGCACTCACACTATTACTCACACTGGTTACATTAAGAATGTAACTCTCCTAGTTAATAACATAGTTAGATGTTTGCAACATTTTGTTCATAGATGGTCATTTGCTCGGTCGGATTTTAGGCTGGGTGATGTGCCTGGTTTTTATTTTTTGTTTGCATTTTAGTAATGAAGCCTGTGTGCTTTCCTTGCCCTAGGTACTGCCTTCTGAAAGGCAGGAGGGTGGCAGTGCCTGCCCTAATGACCGCCGGCTGTGGAAAGCTGCCAGTGCTCCCATGGCAGTGGGGAGGGAAGGAGGTGGCCTGCAGGGCAGGTGGAGGCTGAGGGCATCCAGAGAGCAGCAGGGAGCAGACATGTGGCTGGGCCTTGGGAGAGTGCAAAGGAAAAGATTTTTTTTCTGGGAATCTGGCAGAAATGTGTGGAATTTGTCATAACATAAGAAATAGCTGAAAAGCTGCTGAATTTGAGAGCAAGATCAGAGGGAAGAACCGTCCTTGTAAGGACACGGCAGTTAGGGTAATTTGTTTTCAAATACTGTAGTTTGACTGAGGTGGCAGACCTCATTAGTTTAAAAGGCAATGTTATCCTCTTTTGTTTTATTATAATCTGGTATTTAGAGATTATGGATTTGGGGATCCCCTGAGCTGAGTTCTTGCTGCGTGATGAGCGTGAGGGAGGAAGGGACCAGAGTTATGCTCTGCTTTGGTTACAGCTCTGCTGGGGGCTCTCTGGTCACTCTGGCAGCTCCAGGCTTCTGCATACCCACAATGATCCCTGAGCCAGCTCAGAGCCCTAGGTTAGCCTTAAAAAATTGTCAGCACCCATTCACAAAGTCTTCAGATGTAAATGCTTTGTGGACTGCGGATGGTCCACTGGTGCATGGGGGAAACTAACCTTTGGTCAAGGGTTGTGGGTGATGAGCCCTTCAGAGTGTAACTGTGGATTGAGTTCCTTGCTAGAGTTACAGTGACAATGTGAGTACAAGGTGACTTGGTTATGGAGTGGTGATATGTAAAGAAACGATTCTTTTCTTTTGTCAGGTTACTTTTCTGTCAGACTAGTTCATTGGGTTGACATGCCTCATTGCACCTGAACGGCTAAATCTGATGCAAAGGATGAAGCAGGAATAAGCAGGCGGGAGAGCGAGGCCATCTCTTTGAGGAGTGGTTACACTAGACTGCATCCCTTACTGCGAGACCAACCTCTGCTTTTTGTGAGGGAATAAAATCCAATTTCTCCCATTATTTAGCCACTTCTTGCAGATACCTACCTTTAGTAGAGATGTCTTGGTTCTTGTAGTTGTTTGCGTCTAAATGTGTATGAGGACATACACGTGTATGTGTGTTGGGGTTTTTGTTTTTTGTGGTTTTGGTTTTTTTTTTTTTAGAGGTAGCAGCTAAGGAGTTGTGACTTCACCTTACTTCAAATGATAGACTCTTTTCTGTCCTGCTGACTGTGCTAGCTCTGAAGCCTGCTAATACAGAGTACTATTTTTAGGTGCAGTGTTGTACTACCTACTTGGTTTGCTATGGGTAGGGGAGAGACCAGGTCATCTTGAGATAGTAGGCAGGTAGCAGCTGCAGTGAAGATAGATTTTTAGACATACGAAATGGAAACAAAAATGCTTAAGGTCAATACTTACAACACATGGCATGAAAATGAGTAGCTGCTTCGTACCAGCTCTGACTCAAGCTGTCTTTTAGCTGGCAGGCAGAAGTTGGGGTTACTTTTTTTCTTTGTATGATCAAAGAAGAAAGTAAATTTGTATTTGGATGACCTTTGCCTAGTTGCAGGTACACAAATGCATATTTTGAGCATCATAAATGTTTAATGCCTTGCAGCTTGCATGCCCAGCTGCCATGTAGAAGATTTGTAGAACAGAAGACAAAACGTTTATTAGAGAAAATGTGAGTGTGTGGGGTTTTATTGCTAAAAGTTTCAAGCTAGGCTAATGTAACATGATTCCTGTTGTCCTCAGAGTGGTCTGAATGGAAAAATAAACTTGTTTAATTGGCTGGATTTAGTTCCTTTTGTTTGAAATGAAAGGATACACGTTTGAAAGAATCCTGTTGAGGTGTCCAACAGCACAGTGAAGCTGAACTTTAAGGCTTTTTACTTGAGAGATTTGAAAGAATTTAGTATTAAGTTTTGGCTTATTTTGGATTTGCTTGTATAGGAAGAATACTTTGCTTGTAGAGGAGGAATACTTTTGGAGTGCAGTAGGTGTTGATAGACTCTTTGTGCAACATATGGGATTCAGCTTTTGCATTTTCTTTTATAGAAAGTTAATCTGATTTTTCAGCAAGATACCTTCATTGTCACAGATGAACCTTCTTCTATTCATGACACCTCCTGTGATACCTGATGTCAGTCTGATTTTGTTCGTAAGCTTTGATGATATTGGTACGTAATCTCTGCTGCAGTAGTAAGTCTTTAATGCCACATAAGTGAAGATTTGGCATGTATGGTTTTGCTGTGCAGCCTCTCAATCTGTCCATATTTCAACTAGCTGTAGAAAGTAGCTTTGTATGGTTTGTAAGTACGCATACGTAGCAGAGGACTAGATCTGTACACTTGAGCATGTAAGAGCATTTCTTCCAACTCCAGTGTCTGGAGTGATGCGTGATGCTGCAGAGCTTGGGATCTTACCCTGTCGCTTTATAGTAACTAGGGTACAAGAACAGTGCCTGTGGAAGCGACTGAAATATTTGCCTTGACAGCTGTAACTTGTTCTAGTTTTGCATCCGTACGGAACCATGGTGACAACTGCAAGGTGAGTGTTTACTTTTGTTCGAAGCCAGATGCCTCTCTTGTTTCAGAGGCACTGCTTTTGCTCTGTATGGCTTCATTGATGGTGGCGATGGTCTTGGGCATGTGCCTGCCAGCTTATCTGCAGCATAGTGTAGCCAGTGCATGCTCTTGGCCTGACTCGCTTTCCAGCGGGGAGTGTTAGAACAAGATCTCAGTTTCTTTTATGTTGCTGTCCAGGCTGAGTCACTTGGCAGCACAGCCAAAATAAAAATGTGCTGCGTGTACCACTGTGCACACAGACTCGATCAGTGGTAAGGAACAGGGAAAGGCCAAAAGTGTAATGATCTGTGATTCATTGCTGAATCTCTGTAGATTGAAAATCCTGAAATCTGCGTGATAATGGATGCAGATTTGTTGGCTGTTTGTCTCTGAATACATCAAGAAATGTTTCTGCAAAGATGCTAAAGCACAGTCTTGCCTGAAGCCATTTTTATCATTAAACATCATTAAATGTTCTGATCTTCTGCTTGGCACGATGCTATTGTGAAATGGAAAAAGTTATGTGCACAAACATGTCCAAATAGCCAAATGTATGCAGAAGCTTCCTGAACTTCTAGCTGATGACATCAAATGAGCTGGTCTCCGAACTTTCCTTGAATTTGCTTTGGTATAAAAAAAATAAGAAATTGAGCCTTGACCAGACTGACAGAACTTTCCAGAAGCTTCTGTTCAGTAACAGCCTGATTCTTTTTATGGCAGTGATTTTTTGTCCAGCAGTTGAGAGACCTGACATCATAGTGTTGCTGCAGTGTCTGCAAGGTGAACGGTGCTTGCATCCTTGAACTCCTGTGGTTCTGTGACCTTCTCCCCCACAATGTTAAGCAGATGCACAAGTGTTTTGACTAGATGGCAACCCCAAGTTTGTACATACTCACAGGGATGCCATCTGTGCCTGCTGCCTTGCCCTGGGACATCTGTTCAGTAGCTCTAAGAGCATCTGCTGTAAGTGCTGGTGCTGCTCCTTGAAAGAGGCTGTGGGGCTTCATTTGGCACTTGATCAGCAATGACGGAAGTTGTAAAATCAGAATGATAACTCTGCTTTATTTATGTTTGAACATGATACAGGGGAAGATTTCCAGAATTGAATGCAAAAAGTAGTTTTGCTTTAGTCCTTAGAGCTCTTATCAGAGCATTTAATCAGGATTGTGCTTACCAGATGGTGCCCTGTCTTCATTGTGGGATATTTTAAGGTCTTGTGATAAGTGTTAGCATTGTAAAGATCAGAATAAAAAGTGCTGTATATGCTAAGGATATTCAGAAGGACATATATCCCAGAGCTCTTCTTGGGGTCGTGTCTCATTTGAAGTCTCTGAGCCACATCCACGCCCCCCCCCGCCCCGCTTTGGCCACTTCCACAACCTGACAGCAGTAAAATCTTTGAATGGAACATGGTGGTGTTTGTCACAGATTAAGATCACTGCTGTGGCAGATACGATGAATAGATGAATATGTTTCTTTAATGCAGATGGTGGATTAAGCCAACTCACCTTATAGAAATACTTTGCTTTTTCTGCTTCAGGTGTCTTACGTGCTCTTATTTAATGTTGATAATGACTTTTCCAGTTTTTTTGGTCATTACATCCACAGCAGCCGTTTCCAACTTACCATATTGTTTTAGACACCTTTTTCTCCTGATTTGGAAGTGAAATGAGGGATCAAATGCACAGTTAAATATTCACTATGGTTGTGACTTAAAAAAAAAAGCATTGAACATGACTGAGTCGGGCTTTATCCTCTCATAACAATATTTGTGTGTGAGGTACATTGGAGTTGCAAAAGTTGTCAGAAAGAATTGTAAAGCCTCTTTAGTTGATTGTGGAATAATATTGTCCTTCTGTAAAGCACATTGCATGATCTTAAAATATCCCGAGTTTTTTGATGACTATAAAATTAATCTGAATTTAGCAACATGTGTTTCCTTTTTTTTTTTTCCCTCTTATGCATTGGGATTTGAATGAAAGACTGTGGAAAGACCTATAAAAAGAATTTGAATTCTATAAATGTATAAAAGAAGCCAGCAGTAGCCAGTAGTATTGCTGTTCCATAAACAGAGAGCTTGCTTAATACACATGTTCTGAGAATTTCATCTGTCAAAATGCATGTTACTTTTGACCATACATTTTAAACATGTCTGTTTAAAAAAAAAAAAAAAAAAAGAAAAATCCTCATCGAGAAATAACAAATAAAACGAGAAACCATCATTTGGTGGTAACAAGTTGACAAGTAGATTACTGTCTCGCATCTCTCTTGCTTGGAAAAGGTCTTGAGGAGGGTAGTGTGGGCTAACTATAGCGGGAAGTTGACACGCAGCTATCTTAGACCCATTCCAGTCAGGCTTCACGCAGATGTGATGCAGAGGCAGAACTAGTTGTGATACTCAGGGATCTCCCTTGGGCTTTTGATATGGATCTCATGGCAACATTGAAAGTTCACGCTTGCCTGCTGATGATACGTTTATTCAGGCAGTCGCAGATGCTGCAGTCCTTTCAGGAACCCTGACTTGTTCTGTTCCTCTGTTTTCTTCTTCCTTGCAAAATACTGGGAAGTACCTATAAAAAGACACACCTGTCAGAGATTAATTCGTTGTCTTGCCTCTTGTATGGTAGCTTCTGTTAATTTCCCCCTGTTGTTTACCTGTTTGGTTTATAGTAGATAAAAACTTGTGCAATGGCATTTCAAGTCAAAAATGAGATAGATATTAAAAAAAAAATAAATCCATGTATTTTCTGGCTTTACTAATTATTTTCTCACAGGCTGATGATTTCTTACCTAAGCTTATGTTTTTCCACTTATTTGTCTTCTGTTCCTCAATTTGCAGATTAGAACTTGAACACAGAGCAGGTCCATTTCTTTCCAGGAGTGAATGGCCTTTATGTCATTGCTTTTGAAGAGGCTTTCCTCTAGAGTGGTGGGAGGAGGAGAGAAAAGATGTTTGCTATTGAGAAAGCTGTTTGCACATGAATTATATTCTGGTAGAGAAAAGACAATGACATCTTTGGAATTGTGAGCATGGTGAAGTGTGTGTGTGTAGTCGAGATCTCGATGTGAATTTGTGCATCTTCAAACAAACAAAAAAAAATCAATGCAAGAGTGTTGGTTTACATTGCCTTGCATTTTTTAAGTACTTGAGATAGATATATGTCGGGCTAGTCCAGCCAGTTTCCACTGTTGGGATTTTGTTGACTGTTGCTTACTGTTGTTTGTCCGAGTGTTCCTGCTTCTGATTTGCACTTGTTGAAGGGTGGTGAAAAATAGGTGCAGCATTTGTCTGTTGTCATCCTCCTTTCCTGTCACTGAAGAGGTAAAACGTGGTGTTTTATGCAGTCCTGTGGCACTTAGCAGTGCATTAGGTGTACATATGTAAAAATGTTAGCACTGGCTATTACAGTAAATTTTAAATAGTCACTTCTGTATTATATAAATTAGTCAGGAGATTGACCACAAACTCGGTGCCTAAGCAACAAGCTGGTTTTAGTCCTGAAGTGACTATTGACGCTAAAGCTTGTCAGATGAGAAGCTACGTTGCTTTGCGATTCCCTATGCTGTTCAAATAATAGAGCAGAGATGCGATTAAGTACAGTTTCTGACTGACCTTTCCAGGGCTGGACTGTTGCCTTTTTATTAACAAACAAAACATTGTGTAGTAAGCGATTAGCTCTGTGGCCATAAGAGATTAGGAAGAATGACTGCAGGAAGCGATGTGCTTCCTGCAACAGGAGCGTGTCATGCTCTCAGGTGCTTAAGCTTCTATGATCAACCAAATATATATATATTTACACAACTATTTTGTGAGTGAGAGAGAGATACTAGAATGTTATGTAGCTCTCCCTTATTTTTTTTTTAAGTTTTCTGCCTCATTGCTCTTTATCTGAACAAGAGAGAAAGTAAGTCTCTTTAATGACTTCCTTTTGTGCTTTGACAGCAGATGGCAATTAATCAACATTTAACTTTGTAGGTATGACTTCATTGATAGTACTTGTTCTAGTGCTTTTCTGGCTTGGAAACACCAGCAGCAGTATCTTCTGTATATTGACTGTGCTGTTACTGAGCATCAAAATGAAATAATACAAAAATCCTCTCCAGATTTCTTATGAATGTAATTATTTAGGTATTTATAGGGGTGGGTGGGTGGTAGTAGTTAATCAACATTCTGCTCTACTGTTTAGAAAACTCCTGTTTCTCTGCCCTTCTTGTGCCTTTATGTGCATGAAACAGGCCAGTTGCTTCACGCCACCACCCTTTCTTATTTTTTCTGCTCTGTACTGCATGTATTTTAGTTGTACCTATGCCTGCCGTGTTTTCATTCAGTTTTGGTTTTGCCTTTATCTGTTTGTGTTTTTTACTTTGCCACTTGAGTCTTTGTTTCAGGTGACCTGATAATGCTCATCTGTTGCGTGAAAAATGTAATGGCAAGGCATTGGCAGGATGGAGGAGGGCTTGAGTTTCTCTTTTGGTCAAGATTTATTGTCTTGGTGTTCCCCTTCCCAGTTGCGATCTTTAGCACATGTTCCCAGCTAGTGTTTTATCTCATAAGTTCTTCCCAAAGAACTCTGTTTCTCAGTTATGTTCTAAAAAGCCTCCTCTTCACTGGTAAGAGCTATTCTTGATGAAGTGCGCACACCTCATGTAACGCTTGTGCACACTGGCTGTTAAGATCTGTGTACAGCCAAGCGGTAGAAAAGGCTTGTGCAAAAATGAAAATCGGCACCTGGCTATTTATTATTCTGTGTTATGTTTATTTTTTGGAAGTGGATTTCATTACTGTAAATGTTTAATTTTTTTTTTAACCCCAAACTAGCACCCATCTTTCAACTGCCATGTTAAATAGCTGTTGTCCAGTAGGAAAAAGATGGCGCTGTGGAGGTAGATCGGGATAGAGACTAGCTGGACGAGCTAACATCTGCCTTTAGTTGTAGAATTATTTCCACTATAAAAGGAGGTCTGCATCTCCTCCTTTCTATATGCAGGACTTCATTTTCGCAGGAAAAAGAGCGCCTTGATTTGATATGCTGTAAATACTCTGTGTGATCTGAGGTCCAAGAGAAGGCTTCACTGTTTACACTTCAATGTCCTACCACCTGGAAGGGCTAAATTCACCCTAGAAAAAGAACTGGCTCCCCCCAACTGGCAAGAAGCCAGTTAATAGCCGTACTTTGTTAGCTCTGCTATGACCGTGGCAACTGAAGGTTTTGATCGTTTGGTTGTTTATGCCAGGTCTTGAGACACCTCATCCAGCCAGGAAGTTTTGTTCCCTTGTAAAGCTGTAACAATGAAAGTCAGAAAATGAGTTAAGCACAATTGCGTGTAGGGGAGTCCTAAAAGTAAACAGTTTTTTTAAAGAAGTGGATTTGCAAATAGTAAATACAAATTTAATGATTACCTGGTGGTTTCTTACCTTAATGGCTTTTTGTTTATTCGTTGGTAATGATGTGTACAGTTCTTTATTTTTGCATTTCCTACAAATCCTGCATTCGTACAAAACATTTTGATGAAAAGAATAAGGATCATTTTCTTGTAGTTGAACCTGTTCTGTGGGTAAAAAGAGGACCTCAATTTGAACGTGAGCTTTTTTTGCATAATTGGTATTGCTATTTTTGTAATGCACTGAATGTATAGACTTGTTTCTCTACCTCTTTTAAAAACTGAACTAGTAGCTAATCCGTGCTGTGTAACCTCTTTAGATTGTGACCTTCCATGTGGTGTTTGCTTCTGTGTCTGTGAATTTAAGAAGAAAGTGACAGAAGCAATGAATAAACCAAAAAATGGAACTGATTCTTCTTCATGTTTTGAATACAGCTATTTTGAACTGGAGAGCAGTGGCCTACGGGATGAGATTAGATATCACTACAGGTTTAACGGGAAGTCAAGAACAGAGGTGTTCCCGTACCGTCTGGCAGATGGACAGTGGCATAAGATTGCCGTGTCACTTAGTGCATCCCACCTTCTGCTCCATGTAGACTGCAACAGGTAAGAAAATACATTCAGTAATTTATGTTTCTTTAAAAAATGCTCTCTACTTACACACAGGAATAAAATTGCAAAAGGAGAAATTTTTTTTAAATATATAATTTAAAAACCACAGTAAACTGCCCTGGGATAAGAAAAGGAAAACAAAGCATTAACATGAAACAATTCATTGTGATTATGAACAAATGTGGAAAAGGTTGATTGCTGACTGGGGAGTATTAAATGCATCTCTGTAGTTTAGGCACTAGCTGATGTTACGTTTGACTGTGATTGCATTTAAGTGTGATAGATTGGTGTGCGGTCTGTTCTGCTGTGAACTGCTTCACTCAGCATACCTGAAAACTTGAAGAATAGATAGATGTGTCAGAGGCATTTTAATTTTATTTCACATAATCAAGCAGTGCACTTCTTACTGATTTTTTTTCACCCGCTGCCCCACTTGGAAACTTCTGAGAAACCTGGAAGCTTCTTTTTGCATGTCTGAAACTGGTGCTTTTTATTTTTTGAAGGGTGTTCTGTCTGTCATTGCACTTTTCTTCCTTTAAAAGTTGTGAAGGCTGCAAGATGGCAGATTGTCAGGATTTCAAGGAATAAAAAGCAGCAAACCTAGAATCTCTCTTTCCTAGAATCTCTCTTCCCTTGGGACTTGATTTCACAATGTATTGAAGACTTGGGCTTTTGCTAACTTAGTGGTTAACGAGGAAACTCGGAAAACTTGAAATTGGGACCTTCAAAATAGGCTTTAGGAATGAGGAAAATGAACCATTGCTTCCGTGTCTTCTTGCACCCAAATTAGTATAAAAATATCCTTTGCCTTTGGTAGAGAGGATCAGCATATGCGTTTTGGAATTGTGGCACTTATATAGATAGGGTGATGGTAGCAGATACTTTTTTCTAAAGTCTTCATTTTGTTCAGGTGGGCAGAATAAAGTTAATTGAGTATTGTAGGAGTATAATGCAGTTATTGGAACATTTGAAAAAGTTTACATTTCAACCAAAGTAATTATGAGATACTGTTTTGAGAAGAAGGTTACAATCATTTTTTGCAATGGCATTAACTACTGACAGTAAAAATCTAATCTGAAGGAGGGTTGCTTATTGAATCCTTTTATTGGGACCTTAGAAGCAATTAAATGCTTAGAGCAATTTTAATTTAATTGAGGCATGAAATCTATAATTTGTAAAGATGGTCTTCATTTCAGTTGTCTGATGGTCTGATTTATTTATCTTACCATTATTTGTTTACCTGTTATATTATTTCTTTGCTTACAACAGTATACTTTTTTGTTTGTTTATTGACATACTGGGTTTTTGGACAGGTTCTTCATTATCTGCTATGATGTCTTTTTTTTTTTTTTTTAATGAACCGCAAATGTGTGTTAGGAGGACCCTTTTTAGCAGATTGTTTTGCTGGCTGCCTTCTTGCACACAATGTGAAAGGAAGACAACACAAAGCACCTGCCTGGTGCACAAGTCTATCCAGGGACAAGAGAGCTGCACAGAGGCATGGTTGTGACCTGATTTTCTTTACAGCAACAGGCAGGAATAGATAAAGACAATTATGGAATGAGCTGTGCTGTCATATGAGGTGATAAATGTGTATGGCCGTCTCTGTCAGGTAGCCCTAAACAGGGCTGATACATCTAAGAGTGTCCCTTAAGGTGGTGCATCTCAAGGCTGCTCCCGGCATAAATCCATCCTAAATGCCTCTATTTGGCTGTGTATTTGTGGTATTTTATGACAACTCCTGTGGAAAAGTAATGGGAATAGTTCTGAAAGCATGACTTGAGGGCAGATCATAGTAGAAGTTTAAATGAAGGAAAAAAAAAAAAGAAAAAAGGAAGCCTTTAAGTTCCTGACTCAGCTGTAGCATCTCTGTTCAGTTAATTAGAGAATTTTGTGAATGTTGTTACAGTTTCCTTTAGTATATCTTAACCCCCTACATCTTTGCACTCAAAAGAGGAGTCAACATCTTGTTCATCTTTGCGCTAGCATTTCCCGATGACACTACAATAAATGACAAAAGATGTGAAAATGAAGAACAAACCAATGAGGGCTACTTCTGAGCACTACTAAAAATCTGAAGCCTTCCTCATGTTAGTGTTAGGAAAGCTGCAGCTGAAGGTATGCACAGAATCCAGTGTTAAGAGCTGTAGACTTTACATGTAAATGTCACTAGTTTAGGCTAGCGTGGTGTCAGTGGCTCTCAGCAGAGTTCAGGATGCCTAACGAGAAGCGATGCTTCTGCAGACTTAATTGAACAAGTCACAGGGAAAGAGAGAATATGACTGCGGCCAGTAGATTCACCTGTCCCATGTCCTGCAGAGATGCGGAGTCATCAGAACAAGGATTTAGCTTGAAGAGTACCAAGAGTTAAAGAAGTTCTGTGCTTTTTACCTATTGCTGTTTCCCCTGTAAAAAATTAAAAACAAAGCAAAAAGGAAAAAAAAAGACCAACAAAATTAATCCCTTGGATTTCTGCTGGATTTCTTTAAGAGCGTTGCAACATTGCTTCCTTACAGATATGCATGAATTTGAATACATGCATTACTCCTTTCGTTTAGGTCTATGGTAATATGTTATACATTTGGAAGGCTGTTCTGAGTGAGTGATTTGTGAATGCAGTGTTATTAAAGTTAACCTGTATCTGAGAGTGCATTGAAAGTTTTGCATTGGGAAAAATATCCAGCTACAACCTAATTTTGCTACGGGATTTTTATTGATACCCAAAGCTAGTCCCTGGCCTCCAAAAACTGCAGTAGATCAGAAAGCATTGGAGATGAAACTTTTAATCTGAATCTACTTTTATTCTTCCCAGCCTTATCACCCACATCAGTCTGATTTGTAGAATTGCTTTGACATTTGGTACTTGATTGTCTTGGAATCAAATCCAAAAGTTGACTTTGTTTTTCAGACCTGGATAGGTTGGGGAAAAGTACTTGAGAACCAGTAAAAGCCTTTAGTGCTTTTAAGAGTCATCTTTAAAACAGTGTAATTGCCTCTGTTCTAATGAGATGTAATATGGTGGGGGAGGCACACGTATCAAAGGAAGCTTATTTGCCCAAGTACAGGTCCTTTTGAAATCAGCTCCTGCTGCATCTTACTTGCTCCTTTTGGTGCTCCTTCGAGAACAAGGAGTGAGAATTGTAGCCGAGTTGGATGCTAGAGCTTGGAGCTGCTGACATAGGAAGATACATTAGAGTCCAGACTAAAAACCTATTGAATGTCACTGGACTCTTCTCACTGACTTGGAGAGCCTTGGTGCTGGGCCTAGGCAGTAACCTCTAGCCAGGAGGTTAAGTCTTGGCCAACTTGCATAGTAAGCAGCAGGTGTACTTGCGAACATGCTTTTAACAGTCTAGTAAGGTTCCGAAAGCTTAGAAAAATGAAAAGACTACCTTAATTATGAATGTACAACTGATGCACAAGTAACACCTGTGCTGACAGTAAAGTGGAAATTAAGTATGCTGCTCTTAATTTCGTTGTATCTCCAATGCTGAGTCCACTAGCGGCGAACAAATCTTGTTTCAAAGTATTGGTTATGTGTACAATCTGTGCTCCCCTACTCTAGGGAAAAGGGGGTTGTCAGGGGCTTTCTGGTGAGTGTTTAGATTGAGCTAGAGGAACTGTGTCATTGTCAGAGGGTTCTTAAATAACCTATGGCACTAAAGGGTTATTATATAATGAAATAAACTCTGCCATGCACCTTCCCAGATTTGGTCTCTTAGGGGAACAGAGGTGAAGGATCTTGCTGATCATACCTGCATTGATTGTCAGGAGATTTGCAGCCCCAGGGGACTGTCATGGTCCTACGAGAGCTGGCGTTTGTCTTGGCTTTACTGGGAATTAGTTTCAGCTGTAGAGTCTGTAATGTTGCCCGTGGTACCTGACTGTCCACTGCGATGCTTGCCCCCTACAAGAGTAACAACACAGAAAAATGTTACATTTAATAGTGTTAAGGGAAGAGTGAGGGAATAGCACGGAGCCTACAATTTAAGAGGTGGCAGGTATTGTATCAAAATGTATTGATTGACAATGTATTTAAGAAATATAAATTCCAAATTGTTAGCAGTGTGTCTAATTAATCTGGGGAGGTAAGCTTGAAGGCCGCTTGCTTTATATTGTTTAATTTCTCATCAACCATATTGCTACAAAGGTACTCATCTGTTCAGACAGTATCAGTATTCCTTTACTTGAACTCTGTCTGCAGGCGTAAAAGGGAGAAAGGCACTTTGCTGCAAAAATTAATGCTTTCCAGTGAAAGTATGTGCTGGAGTGCCTTTTACTGTGAATACAGCCTGTGGTTTTGATGGATACTTTCAGCTGTTTGATGGAGGGGTTTGGTAAGACCATAAGAGAATAGATTATAAAACTGGAGCAGGCTAGGATGTAGTTTTCAACTGAAAAAAACATGTTGTCTGCTTCTTTTATGTTTCTCCTGATAGAACAGAGCATTAGGGAATAAAAAATGCATGAGCAGTGTGAACTTTTTAATTGGAAAAATAAATAAATTAAAGCAGCATAATCCAAATATGGGAATCCAAGACCTCTGAGTTCTTATAAATAAGGTATTCTGGCTGCCAACCTGAGGCTTTCAACTGATCTAAACAAAGTCCTATGACTTTAATTAAAATGTAATAAATATAAAGAAGGTGAAGGGATGTATTTAAAAGAGGGATTCACTGCTTTACTTAGTGTACAACGCTTTCTCTTGAGAGAGAAGATGGCATGGTGGCAGTGTTATGCAGCTAGGTAACTTACTCTCAACATTCAAATGTGATTTTGTGACCCAGATTGCTTCTCTGCTCTTTGAGCTGTAGCAGAAGCTGTCGGAGAAATGGTTACTTGGGTAGAGTGTTACAATTGTGCATTAGAGGTGCACCCAACTTGAGAACTGTGGTATTGTGCATTGGAAATTAATTTTCACCTACCGATTGTCCCTTTTGTTTGACAGAAAGGCTATAAACTTTTTAGCATAAGAGAGATCTCCAGCTGCCATATCACATTAGCTGCTGTCAGGCCTGTATCATTACAGTTATTGTAGTTGAGCTGTAAGGAAATGTTCAGGATGCAGTCAGCATTACTTGAGAAAAGATATTTTTTTTTTTTCAAAGCAGTTTTTTAATAGCCAGGGTTTTTCATGGAAAGGCTAACACATCAGCAGAATGGTAGTATGGGTGTGACCGAAGACTGAATGATGGTATGTCCTAACCCATCCCTTTGTGATGAAAATTTGTTCTTTTCATCCAGGTGAATCAGTTGAACTTTTTTTGTATGTGACATTGATAGAATTGGAGAAGGCTGTGAGTATTCATGAAAGTGTTGCAAAACTACTGTAAAAAACAAATGATAACAATCTGTACCTGTGCCTGGCTGTCTTGCATACTTTGACCACCCCTAGAAGGCGGCAACCACTTATAGTCAGGACAAGTACCTGGGGTGCTGTGCTGCAGCTGAGGTGCCTCACATAGCTCCTACTCAGAGCGGAGCAGGCATCTGCTTTGGTTTCTTTCAGGAGCTGATCGAGGTACTGCTGATGTCAGTTACTGAAGAGTAGAATTAATCCTCCGGAGATTAGGTTAAGGGTCTTGAATGGGAGCTTGTGGCACTCTCCTGAGTTTTAGGGACCTGTGGAGCCAGAGTTTGGTAGCTGCAAAGCCCAACTACTACCGAATATAGACTTAACAGTGGTTTTCCTTTTTTTCTTATTTAAAACCAGGGACTTGCGGTGCTTTCTCATGAATTGAAAATGTTGATAGACAGGTTGATGACTTCAACAGGGCAGGAATAATGTGTTATGCTTTACCATTGGCATCTTGCATTCATTGTATTTGTATGCTATGGGTGTGTCAGAGGATGGATAATGGTAGAGGAAATAATCTTAAATCAAGACCGGCAAGCCTCAGATGATTTAGGCATTTCCCAAAGTGTGTGAATAGGTGTATTATCCCATTCTCAAATACTTTTTGCATTGGTCCAATATACATTTAGTTGTTTTGGTTTCTTTTTTTTTTTTAATGTCAGAGCAATAAACCTTAAATTGGGGTGATTTACTTACAAAAGCAGTCTCTGAAAATTTAGCCTGCATAGTTTGAAATGTATCTGAATATTTGTTTCTACAGACTTTTTTCAGGGGAAATCTCCTATTACTTGCTTCTATTTTCTTTTCATTTGTTGGAGTGCTCATGGGGGTCATATGGACAGAGAGGTGATCATAGTAATTTTAGAATCAACCAGATAGAGCGAATATTTTGGGTTTTTTCCTTTCAGATTATAAAAACAATTATCTTGCTCCAGCCAGAGAGATTAACTGAGATCCAAAACATAAATGAACTCGTCCGTTTGAAGTGGTTAGCTAAACTCTGGAGTTTAGAACTGGGAGTCACATAGGGTAATACGGGAGCTGAATTGAAAAATGGTAGTATAATTTCAGTTAAATACTTTTATAAAAGCATTGGACCTGTGCCAAAGAGCAGATGAGAATTCCTCTGAACTGTTCAGAGGCTGACTTGACATCTGAGTCTCCATATAGCAAATAGTACAGAGTCTTTCCAAATGTTCTGAAACCTCCTGAGTGCTGTGGGGCATAAGAGGGCAACTGAACAAATAGGGCTGGGACTGCTGAAGTCTGTGAAACCAGCCCAGAATTTTCTGAAGTGGTTTAGTACTTGGGGAGTCTTTCTTAGACAATTTAGGATGGCAATAATTCCCAAAAGGTAATTCTTTTTGGAAATCTGATCTTGTCAAAATCCTCAAGTTGACTGTAAGGAGACTACTTGACTGCATTTATTTACTACCCGAAACCTGACAGTCCCTGTCATTGTGCCACGTGGTGACAGAGTAAACTGACAACACTCTTAATGGCAGACAGCCGTGTAGGAGCAGTCACGGTTGTTCCTTGGGTGTGGGGTGCTCAGAGGTGGAAGGTGTCAAGGCTTGGAAACACTGTGAGCATGGCTGTCATGGCTCTGGGCGGTGGCACGGATCTTTCCGCAGCAGCGGTGTAGTGTCCTCTCTCACTTCACGTGTCATGCAAAGCCACTTGGCCTATTTGCAGCCTTACCTATGGGTGGGAGAGCTCTGTCCAGGCCTTCATTACGTTTGGATGGTCCTGCAGCGCGTGAGGGGGTCAAGTGGGCTCAGTACTGAGTGTGGGCACAACTGAGTTTCTGGTTCTGTGCCGCGGGTGAGAGCTGCTTTGCAAATGTGCTAATGAGAGAATGGCAAAGGCGGTCCAGTCTCATGCTTCGGACAGTAAGGTATTTCTGGGAGTTGAGGAAGTACTCCATTTCTACACAGGTAAGTGTTTAGGGAGCTGGTTGTTGTTGGGTTTCTTTTGGTGTGTGTTTTTTTTTCTTTAAATAAAACATCAGATATTGGCCACTGCTTCTAGTTTAAATATTTCAGTGATATGAAGAACCATTGTTGTGATCTGTATTACCAATGAAATGATACATCGAAGGAGCAGTAAGGTGGAAGATGCTAATTTGATCCTCAGCATAGAAGTAAGGTAACATGCAATTTCCAGTCCTATAAGTTGTTTTCATATCTGAGACCAGTCAGTAATGAAAGAATCGGCAGAAGCTGCGTTACTTAACTGAGCTGCAATTTTAGTGGCATTCCCTTTAGCATGTCAAAAGTGAAAGCAAATAATTAGCACTGTGTCGACTAACGCAACTAGAAGGACTTCCTCCACCCTAGCTGAACCGTTCAGTGTCACGCCAGCCACTTACTTTAAACTCAACTGAAAGATGTGCCGTGCAGTATCCCTGGGGTGAAATCCCAGCCCCAGTGAAGTCTGCAGTGAAAACTCTCATTGACTTCGGCTGAGCCATGCTTTCACCTCCCTAGCATGTCAGATGTTGTGAGAAATGAGCTCCAAACCCGAGTGCTGTCCCTGGAGAGTGCTTTTCTGTCTGTGAACCTGACAGTTTCCATCAAAACTTAATTTTAGAACCAATATAATAGCTTGTTCTATGTTTACTGTATGTTTCATACACCTCCGCAGTCATGGCCAATTAGGTATTATGGAGAGAGTGCAATGTTATCTTTCAAACCACCGAGGCTAAAATGGGCGGTTGAAAAATACCGTGGGGAAAATGGAGATGTGGGTTATCTGATGAACCTGGGGTAAGAACGGAGGAACATGGAATGGATCGGCCCTCTGTGGGGTTACAGGGACAGCGGCTAATGGGGAGGAGTGGCAGCTCTGGGGAGAGCCGAGCGCCATTGCACAGTGCTGAGACAATACTAATGGGAGGGCTCTGGCGGGAGTCTGGCAGCAAAGGCAGTGTGTTAATGAGCAAAGCCTGTGGTCCTCAGCCTGCAGTTACCTTCAGTCACGAGAGGAAATTGGCTCTGGAATATGGATGAGATTATTTTATGATTATACACAAATCATTTAGTGATGACACGAACCCCTTGATGAGACGATCCTGTGACAAGATACACTGTAAGGCAATTAACTTCTCAGCAGATGATTTTTTTGGAGGGGGGAAAGAAGCTGTTTAGTAGAAAGGTTGCTTGTGGCTGGTTTCCTTTTAAATGTATTTTTTCTAGCGGTGCAGAAAGGAGTTGGAAGCGAAAACCTGATTTTTCTTGCAGTTGCACCTGTCTTACTGTACTAGGTAAAGCGACTGGGGTTGAGAATAGCATGAGACAGAAGAGAGGAATGCTGCATATATTTTGTGAAGACGGGCTATTTCTAAGCTGTAAGCTTACTGTGCTTCAGGTTCTGCTGTAACTGCCAGTTGCGAAGACCCGTGTGCCACAGATCTCAGGCCAGGGACCAGCTCATCCCTGTATAATGCAGGTAGATGTAATAGAAGCAAAGTTTCGGCACTGCCAGTTCTCACTCAACAAATGTCTTGTGACAAACAACAGTGGTAATCTTAGATTTTTTTTTTTTTTTTCCCCATGACAAAATGGAGGTGATATAAGCCATGTAACCATGGTTTTACCTCTTTGTTCTGGTAGAATTTTATTTTGGGATTAATTTTGCTGCAAGACCTGAAGTACCAGTGCTGCTTTGTGCTATTATGATGATGCACATTTTTACCCTCTTGCTTTCTGAAGTAAGATAGGCTTAATTGTTTACTTTTTGTTTCATAGATACTTTAATATATTTTTTTAATCTCATATTCATCTCGCTCTAAGGGCTTCTTGTTTAACTTGTGGGAGAAGAGCTTTTCTTCTTTTTGTATCTTGGAAGAACCCATTGAATTAATTTCTCCTTCTTATTTCTAGAATCTGTTTTTAATTGCTCAGGCTTGGTTCACTGATATTTGGCATACGGGATGTACTCTGAACATTTGGTTCATCCGAGATGGGCTTTTGGTATGATGTTTGGTATGGTAACAAGTGAGAGTGCTGTGCTTTTAGCTTTCTTGTTAACAGTTTGCTTTATTCAGTGTTCTGGTTTAGAACCTGTTTCAAAGCTTGCTGAGGTTAAAGGGTGTCTTTTAGTGACCCTGTGAATTCTAGTGTTGTCTTCATTTATAAGTGGATTTGTCTCCTTGTCTGTAGTGTATGCTTGTGTGCATCACAAAAAAACCCCTGCTGCTACGTGTTTTATGCTCTGGTACTCGGATAGTGATAGTTGCTCACAAGTGGTAAAAAGATGCCAAAATACCTTTGGTGAGTCAGATACTTATTTGAAAAATAGTATTTGAGCTATGTGGCTCTCAGCTCTATATTGAGATGTTTAAAGATAAGTACCTAAATTCACATTAATTTGTAAGAGTTGTGGATGTTGAATTTTTTGTAAGAAAAGTCTTTCTATATAGATGACATCTCCCTCAGCACTTAAGGTGAGGCATTCTTTTGACCCAGACACCGCCTTAAGCGCTGCTGTAGCCAAGCAGGCTGAATATGGAAAAGTTGGCGTCTTCACCAGAGCCAGTGACAAGTACATTCCTCTTGTGCTTCTGCTACCTGTAGATTACGTGCAAGCTTTATGGGCAATGCCAGGACCCTGAACCGCATGCTACTTAGCTCAGATTTACCAGGTCAAAATGAATTTTCAGGAACACTATTAAAAGAAGTAGGTTGCTGTTGTGGTTTAATGCTGGTAGGCAGCTGAGCACTGCACGGCCGCTGCCCTCACAGTGGGATGGGGAAGAGAACAGGAAGGATGAAAGTGTGTGTGTGTGAAAAGTGAGTTGAGATAAAGACAGTTTAATGGGTAAAGCAAAAGCTGTATGCACAAGCAAAGCACAATAAGCAATTCATTCATTACCTCCCGTTGGCTGTTTCCAGGAAAAATAGGCCTTTATCTCACATACAGGTTACTTGGGAAGAGAAATGCCGTAACTCCAAACACCCCCCCTCTTTCTCCTTTCCCCCAGCTTGTGTCACTGAGCATGACGTCATGTGGCATGGGTTATCCTTTAGGTCAGTTGAGGTCAGCTGTCCTGGCTGTGTCCCCTCCCAACTCCTTGTGTACCCCCAGACTACTTGCTAGCGGGGCAGTCTGAGAAACAGAAAAGGCCTTGACACTATGCAAGTGCTGCTCAGCATTTGCTAAAACACGGGTGTGTCATCAACACTGTTTGATCACAAATCCAAAACACAGCACCGTACCTGCTGCTTTGAAGAAAATTAACTCTATCCTAGCCAAAAGCAGTACATTTGCCAAAGTTGAAATGTGCAATAACCGTTTGGGTATCAAACAAGCTGGCTTGATACTGAAAATCCTGTATTTCTGTATGAAAAATTATGGATAGTGCATGTGCAGTAAAGTGCTAAGTGCTCTGGATACAGCGCATGTAAGATACAGTTGACCTTGCAGTTTGTCATAATTTTTTTCCCCACAACTCTTGAAAACCCGAAGCAAATGGCCAATTTTCTGTTTCTGCCTAGAGTCTGACTCAAAATATTTTCTGGGTTTCTTGCACTTTCAGGAGTGCTCTGTTTGTGATCTGAAGATGGGTAAACACTGCAGCCTTGTAGGCAGGCTGTTAGCCTAGGGCTTAGACACTCTGAAGACTCTCATCATCAGGAACCAATTGTATCTGTTTTGTCATTTGCAAAGTAAAGTTACTAATATGGAACTTGTTTGTAAAGGTGCTGGAAGTCACCTCAGGATTTCCAGACGAAAGATACCATACAGGTGTAGTATTCTGAGAAAGACGGATTTCTGCCCTTGGTGTGGCCAATGTCGCATTGTTTAGTGGCTCCGGTCCTCTACTTCGAATCAATAACCATGATTGGTTTTAGTTTAATGCCCAAGAAATACTGCTAAAATTCATCAGTAAGTTTGTAAGAAACTGAAAAACCTAATGTGTGTTGTACAGAAAGCCCCACAGAGGCAGATAATATCTCTGTGAATTTACCCTTATTCAACTTATGTGTGGAGAATAAACCTCCAAACCTGATAGTGAAACGTGCTCTTCTAATCATCTTTACTTGCATTTGTTTAATTTTCTCCTGTTTGTTAGAGGGTCTTGAAAGTTAGTTTGCATTTCTCTTGAATGAAAAAAACAGATTGCTTATAGAGGTTTACTTAGATATGTTTTTATTTTTAAATTTAGAATTGTAGTTGGAATAATTGGTCTCTTCTCCCAAGTGACTAGCAACAGGGCGAGAGGAAATGGCCTCAAGTTGTGCCAGGGGAGCTTCAGGCTGGGTATTAGGAAAAATGTCTTTCCTGAGAGAGTGGTGAAGCATTGGAACAGGCTGCCCAGGGAGGTGGTGGAGTCACCCTCACTGGAGGTGTTCAGGGAACGTGGATGTGGCATTGCAGGGCATGGTAGGGTTGGGTTGATGGTTGGACTCAATGATCTTACAGGTCTTTTCCAACCTTAGTTTGATTCTGTGATTCTGTACTTAAACTGGAAAGTAGCGTACGTTCACTTTATCTCTGTCTATACAGGAAAATCAATGAAATCATTTGGGTAACAGAGTTTGAGGAGAACTTAACTGAGCATGCACTCTTGAGTCTTTTACCTAACACATACTATTACTGGACACCTCCTATTTTTTTTTCTCCCAGCACTGAACAATAACTTTTTATTAAATAGTTGGCAGTTACTATTGTATATTCAAAATTCAATAACAAAAGGCTTCCCTCAAACCCTAAGATTTTAATCTAAATTGCTTTCCTCTGTTAAGTGATTGTGAACTCCTGTGCTATGACAGAGGAGATAGCACGAAAAATCAAAATTTCCCTCAGGAAGATTATTTTTCTGAAACAGAACACTGGAAACTGAATGAATAATTCAGTTAAAGTTGCTCCAGAACTGAATGCATGTCAAATAATGCATCCTATCTGTAAACACTATCAAGAAAATCCAATCACGTTGGTATTGACACATTTTCCTTGGGAAGCATATAGAAAATGGGTTGAAAGAGAAATATGTAAAGATATCCTAGTATTTCTTTTCAAAATCAGTTCTTAATTCTCTTCAGAAGAATAGACAGAAAGACAAATGCCAATATTGTATCTTAAAGCTAGAGATTGATGTAATTGTCACTTTCTTTATGCAGCTGGGATTCAGAAAACATGTTGGGCAAACTTTTTGAAGCGGCTGGTTATTTTTATACAATCGGCTGTGTTAGGAGGCCTGACATTTGCTATTTCAGATATACTGAGTTTTCGCAGCCTCAGATGGAGATGGTAACAATGGTCAAGGTGGTCAACACCTCTGCGAATTAGATTGAGAGAGGCTGACACAAAACGTGGGGGAACCTCCCTCTCTCCTCTGACTTTCTATTACAAAAGTTGAGAGTGCTATTTCAAAGATGCTGTCTTGAACAGTGTGTTACTTTGTGTGACTTGTCCATACCCTGCAGTTTATTTAAAGGGTCTGAGGATCCAGATGGATGTATACAGGGTAACGAATGGTTGCAAGAGAATGTCAGTTTTGAGGATCAGGTTTTGAATTGCAAAAATCTGTTTTGATGATTCACCCTGATGTCAGCAAGGTCTCCTGTGCAGTCATTGGAGGGGCCTTCAGAGAGTGATTCATTTACTGTAAGATGAATCACACCCTAGAAACGCTTACGTCTCTTCATTAAATAAGTGAGTCTAGAGGACTAGCTCTACTGTAGGTGTAAACTTTTGAGACATCTAAAATTAGGTGCGGCAAATTTAACACGTGGTTGCTACATGGAAATTTGTAGCTTCAAGAAAGTAAGCGTGGCAGCCATATCGGGAACAAAAAAGCTTGTTCTTGGATTAATAGAGACCAGCAACTAAGAAATGAGGTTCCTGCGGTGCCTCAGCTACAAGAATATTTAGACTGCCGATATTTGTTTCTTAATTGTACCACTAATAAAATAAATCTCTCTGGTTCCTATCTAGCCCTACTGTTTTAGTAACCTACTCATATTTTATGCCTGAAAGAATTTGGAAATTTCGTGGTTTGCTGTGCCACTTGTAGTAACTGTTGGAGTTGTAGGTCTAATTTATTGTACAGAAATTTAGGCAGTTGCATCTCCTGATCAGTCCATGTTGGCTGATATATTCTAATGCCAACAGACACCAAGTTTATTTTCACGTTCTACTAAATATGTAATCTATTTCCAAAATGCTTCTGGCATGGCAAATATTACGTATATGAAGTAGAGCTGCATCTCCACAAAAGTGGAAATACTCTCCAAGTGTTAACTTCCGCTTGTTAAAGCTGCCTGTAAGAAATCTTCTTTGCTGCGAGAGCCAACTCCATGTCACATTTTTCCCAAAGGGACTGTGGCCCTGTGCGTGAGGCAGTTACGCCTCAGTCATGCCCAGTCTAATGGCTTAGATCTTGGGCAATGTCCCTCCCTGACTCAGTCTTTGTGATCTCGGTTAACCAGTTAGCCTTCCTGTTTCAGTTTGCACACGTGTAAAATGGCAATATTTCCCTATTTTACCAGAATGTTATAAAGTTGATAAAAATAATTTTGATTATTTTGAGCTTGATTTCTAGAGAGCGTCTTCCTCTATGCAGAGAAAGGTGTGTGTCTGTGTATTTATTTTAGATACACTTCCTTTCAGGAATCCACTGACTATTTTATAGATTTTCTGTTTTCTGTATATTGTGTTCGTTATGTCACAGATGCCTGTTTGGAATGAGTCCTTGAAAAAGGTTTCTGAGCATTGCATAAGAACACTTAGTAAACCAAAGTGTGCAGATAGCATAGAGATACAGATACAAAACACAAGGCTATCGTGGTCTTTGTCGGTTAACAGGTGTTTTTCTTACTACGTTTAGCTAAATGGATCAGTGGTTAGTGAATGCATTCTGAGCGTGAACGTTTCAAGAAGGAAGGATTGAATCACAGTTGTATTACTCCAGGTTTATGCTTTAGCTCCTTTGAAATATGTCAGCATAAAGCAGGGGCAAATCAAGCTTTCTCTTGGAAAGTGAATGCAGTAATCGTAAATCTGAAAGTCTGAAGTATGGAGTAGAGCTTCCATTAACCTGGAGACCTGGGTCTCCTCATGCTGGAGGGGCTATTCAGTCTGCAGTAATTTCAGAGACCACAGTTCCCTGGAGTCCTCTTTCTAAGCATTCCTGTTCTTGTGAAGTGTATTGCGCATTTCTCTGTGTGGGTATCAAAGCCAAATGTATTGGAAACTGATCTCCAAGGAGCTCTAGACCAGCACTTCATAAGCTGGAAGTATAGTAGATATAAATTAGCTATTCATATGCCAAATACAAAGTATTGGTCAAGCGTGGATAAAGCCATAGGAGGTAACACACCTCAGCCCAGAAAATCAAGCAAGGTAGCGAGAATGATGTGGAAGCTTAATGTAGCTGTAAAAAAAGCAGGATCCTTTTGTGTCTATTCAGCAACAGTAGTTTTTCAGCCTGAAAAACGCCTCTTTTCTTCCAAAAGAGAAACAATACAGCAAGGGGAGCGGAGCAAGGGTTTGTTTTTTCCACTTCACAAGCAATAGTTATAAGAGAATTTCACCTTTAAATAGTAACATTTCTCATTACACTTTGAGATATGTTACAAGTGTTCACGCTTTATGGGTTTGTCTAGGTGTAGAAACCCCTGAAAAATCACCTGAATAATCAGGAATATTTTATAGATTTGTAAGTGACGTACATACGTGGGCAATCCTAATGTCTGGGTGAAACCCTATTCCCAGCTACTTAAGCAAGTGCCACCTAATGGACACCCTGTATGGACAGGGTGTCTTAAATACCCATGAAGTCTCTCTCCTCAAAAACTTGTCTAGGAATGCTGCATCTCTTCAAATGTTCTTGTGACTTAAAATATGAACCTGGCAGCCAGGAGATGTGCCCAGTTCCTGGCTTTACTCCAGCTGCACATCAGTCAGGTCTACTGGCTATCAGCTGCCAATGCACGTAGGTGGTGAAACTATGTTCACTGATATTTGAAAACATTTGTTTTTATCTTTATTAAATCCACTGATTAAGAGTTAGTAATGCTGTTATGCTTCTTTGCTCATAATGATTCAAAAGCTTCTTCCATCTAGTTCCAGTTCTTCTTTGTGTAATTGTAACTTTTGTGTAGTAGCTTCTAGTCTTCCTGGAAAAGTCCCTTGGGTTTTTTGTATCACTGTCCTTTTTTTTTTTTTTTTTTTTTTGTCAGGAGTTGCAGGACTCTCGCTTGTTGTGGTTCCGCCCCCCCGGCCAAATTTAATTCTTCCTTAGAGAAGTAGTATATGGTGAACCATGTTCCTTGTGATGTCATCTTTTTTTTTTTTTTTTGACTGTTAGGAATTCAGATGTGCTTTTGATCCTTTCATTTCCCAAGAGTATACAGAGGATTATCGGGGTAGCAATAAGCTGTGTGTATGCTTGCTGGGGCTTTTTTTGTTGATGTTTAACAGTATACAGCAATAAAGTAAGCTCACATTGTTCGCAAACCAAATAGTATCAACCAAAATGTCTTTTTACATGGAAAGATAAGCAAAGACTGGTCTACATCTCATGCCTCCTCTGGAATCCTAAGCCTATTACTCCATGGGCAGAACCACAGAGAAGAAAACCAACCAGTTTCTTAGACAAATATGGAATAAGGCCCAAACCAACCTTTAATTAATCCTTTAATTTAAGATAAATACCTGCTTCAGAAATGGAATTAGAGTAGAACAGTAGAGGGATATGGGAAATCCTGAGCATGTATCTTATGAATGGCACTTTCTGAAGAGACTCTGGAAGGAAGGTTGCTACAGCCTTTTCCACATAGGTTGAAAGTCCTTGTTAAATTATCAGAAAACACAAGATAAACTGCTTTAACCTGTCTCTGATTTGTCTTCCTTACTATTGTTGAACTGTCATATAATAACGTCAGTTAGGTTTTGGGGTTTTTACATGTAATTTCAGACACACATTGTAGAGTTCCTTTATAAACTTTAACTAGGCCAGGTGAATAAAAATCAGATATTCTTCATTAGGTAGTGTTGTTGAACCTGGTTAGCACTGGGATTTTATCTGTTAGCAGAAATGGAGTTCTTTATGGAATATTGACTAGTCTTCTTACAAGATTAGAAGTTTTCCGGGGAAGACATTATTAACCGAAATAATGAATAAAGATGTGTTATATGTCCAAAGAGACATTCCTACTATGATAGTGTAATTCAGTGATTGGTTTTCTCAAGGAGCACGTCAATTCTTTGTTCCTCGTTCAGCGTTTTGCAGCAGTTTTGCATTTGAGTAATCTTCAATTTTGCATGAGGTATGGCAGAAGGGGTCTACTTACACTTGAAAATATTGATAGAGATGGTGCATGCAAAATTGCTATAATTCTGAAAACATGGTTTAAAAGAATGTCATCTTATGTGGCTGTTTGAACAGGTAAAACAGCTCAGCATAGTAATTTCATAGATAGTGAGAAGTAACTAACTAGTAGAGGTAGAAATTTTCTAGAGCTTTTAATGTATCATGTTGATGAAATATGAATTAAGGTTGATGATAATTATAATAAACTTGAGCAATAAAATCATGAGTATTAGAAGAAGTCTGACTCCTGTACTCACATTCTTAAGCTGGAATTTTCGTGTAACTATTTTGTTCTTAAGTTTGAGATTTTTGTTATTGTTTCTTTTTAAGGAAATAATAAGTTTGCCTCTAGATTGCTTCTATTTGTTTTTGACGAATGGTTTCCTTCTTTTCTGAATAAGCGACAGTGAGCAGAATATATGATTCTGTGTGCTTTGACATAAAAAATTTTAGAGCTTTCCTGAATTCTTTGATACTGGGAGGTTATTCTAGGCCTCTCCAAATGTATGAATCTTCCAATAACGTGGTATGGTGGATTTGACCTTGGCTGGACGCCGGGTGCCCATCAAAGCCGCTCTATCACTCTCCCTCCTCAACTGGACAGAGGAAAATGCTCGTGGGTCAAGATAAGGACAGGGAGAGATCATTCACCAATTACTGTCATGGGCAAACCAGACTTGACTCAGGGAAATTAGCTTAATTTATTACCAATCAAATCGGCGTAGGGTGATGAGATGTAAAACCAAATCTTAAAACACCTTCCACGCACCCCTCCCTTCTTCCTGGGCTCAGCTTCCCTCCCCAGTTTCTCTACCTCCTCCCCATGAACAGCACAGGGGGATGGGGAATGGAAGTTGCAGTCAGCTGATCACATCTTGTCTCTACCGCTCCTTCCTCTTCACACTCTTCCCTGCTCCAGTGTGGTGTCCCTCCTATGGGAGACTGTTCTCCATGAACTTCTCCAACGTGAGTCCTTCCCATGGGCTGCAGTTCTTCACAAACTGCTCCAGCGTCAGCCCTTTCCATGGGGTGCAGTCCTTCAGGAACAGACTGCTCCACCGTGGGTCCCCTGCGGGATCACAGGTCCTTCCAGAAGACCTGCTCCAGCATGGGCTCCTCTCTCCACAGGGCCATAGGTCCTGCCAGGAGCCTGCTCTAGCATGGGCTTCCCATGGGATCACAGCCTCCTTGGGCTGCATCCACCTGCTCTGGCATGGGGTCCTCTCAGGGGATGCAGGTGGATATCTGCTCCACTGTGGACCTCCGTGGGCTGCAGGGGCACAGCCTGCCTCACCATGGTCTTCACCACGGGCTGCAGGGGAATCTCTGCTCCGGCGTCCGGAGCACCTCCTCCCCCTCCTTCTTCACTGACCTTGGGGTCTGCAGAGTTCTTTCTCTCGCATATTCTCACTCCTCTCTTCCCCGGCTGCTGTTGCGCAGCAGTTTTTCCCCCCTCCTTCTCAACTATGTTATCCCAGAGGCGCTACCACCGCCACTGATGGGCTCGGCCTTGGCCAGTGGCGGGTCCGTCTTGGAGCTGGCTGGCATTGGCCTTATCGGACATAGCGGAAGCTTCTAGCAACTTCTCGCAGAAGCCACCCCTGTAGCATTCCCGCTACCAAAACCTTGCACACAAACCCAATACAAGTGGCAACTTACAACACGAAAATCAATGATTACATTTGTGACTGTGTGCTAGAAACACTTGGAGTGTAAATGGGAAGATAACTGTGCAATGACTTGTGTTGACTGACTTGCTTTTTTCTTTGGTGTTCATTTCTCATGTTTTTTTAAAGCCATAGCTTTAATGAAAGAAGAAAAAGAGTTTCACCCCTTTTTAAACATTCAATTAAGCTACAGGTCTTGACACATTCAGTGTCCTTTCTGTTGGCTGTCACGCTGGTATGATTACACAGCAATACATACTGCCTGTGAGCTGCATAGTGATGGAAATATATTTCATCATCTTCTCAATAATCCTTATTAAGCATGCTGTTTTTGTTATGAAGCAGTAAGTTTATGGCTCCCACCTATGTGACATGGCAATATGAGAATCCAGGGTCGGTAACTTTGGTCTTGAATTTTTCATATTCTAAGAGGATGATATTGTTGTAGTGGTCTGAGTTCCTGAAAAAGGTATTATGGAAACTTTATTACAGCTTTCCTAAAAATAAACAAATAAAAAGCCCACGCAAAGCCTTTTTGAAACTCCAGATTTTTGTGAATTTGAAAATGCTGTGTTACAGCAATTTTTCATGAATTAAGTTTTGAAATTTGATCTGCAGATTACTGCAGTCACGTGCAAGTTTATGCAGTACATAAAGTTTCCTTATGGACCTCATGTTACTTGTTGTTATTGCTGTTTCTTATTGCTATTATTTCTAGTTCCCTGAAGAATAATAAAGAAAATGTCCCTGTGTGCTAGGCACCAAACATAAACAAAGAGGTCCCATTCTGTGCCAGTGACATGGGCAAGCTGGATGTGCGGTAGTGGCGGTGCACGTGGGCATCCAGGCCCAGTGAATTCAGTAGCAGCAGCAAACAGGGGAGCAGTGGATAAAACGAAAGGTTCAGGTGCAGGAATGAGTGACACAAACGTAGAGATGAAAAGGCCATGGGAGTAGAGGTGGAATAGTTTCTTTATGAAGGCTACTCAAAATTCTAAACAGTCTGAGAATCCCGAAGGGTTGTTTCTCTGGTTGGATCTTGTTTGTGACTGCACTTTTTCTCCAGGAACGGGTAGTTGAGTTTGAAGGAGACCCTTGGGTTAGGATGTTCCCATCTTAGTGTTTTCCCTACTATGGTGAGTTCTGGCATTGTGTTTCTTTGGCCCAGTGCTGCGCAGTTGCACAAGGGGAGTTTCAATTTTATGCAGTCTTCATATGTTAGTGATTTTAATACTTTTTTCCTGTTTTTTTTTCTTTTAAAGTTCTATTATACCTTCAAAAATATCAATGATGAATATTGTGTTTAATGAATTTTTTTGTTGTTCTACTTTCCATTTTTTATCGTTAACTGATTTTTACTAGGAACTTTTCAGAGGAAAAAGAGGATTCAAGTAATGGCAATCTATTCCCTCTGCAGGATTTATGAACGCGTCATTGATCCCCCAGAAACAAATTTGACACCTGAAAGCAATTTGTGGCTCGGACAGAGAAACAGAAAACATGGTTTTTTTAAGGTAAGCAGATATGAAATGGCACATGCAGAAGGAAATTAATAAATAGTCAACAAGATATTTCTGATTAGTTGTCTTGCACTCCTGAAATCTGATTTGTATGAATCTTAGTAGAAACTGTGGACTTGGGATTTGAGATGGGTCCAACACTTACAGAAAAGGGTCTCTTCCTGCAAGGTAGAGTATCGTAGTCGCTGACTGCAGTGCCCAGTATTTTGTTTAGTTTCCTTACTTTAGGTTTCACCTGCCTGCTGTGCTCTGCCTTGCCACTCCTGGGGACAGATACTGTGCAGGGAGCGTCAGAGTCTATTCTTGGCTTTTGTCTTTAAACTTCACAAAACAACAGCTTTGCTGTGGTCTCCTGGCCAGACAGTGCTGGTTTTAATCACTCTCGGAGGCCATTTCCTCCTCGATTTCATGTGCAGAATACCCTCACCTTCTGCTGTTTGCCTCGGGTGACTCTTCCTTGTTGGACACTGTCGTCATTGACCTCTAGAGCAGAGAAGGTCTCCTGGCCTGCGATCCTTCTGGCTTGGGCAGATACTAGCTATTGTATGCAGTGCATTTGCCTTGCTGCAAGACAGTAGATTTTTCTGTTCCTGGAGTACCGTCCTTTCTTTCTGTTTTTCTCAACTAAGAGGGTCACTGTGTTTCTCAACAGAAAGTGAATAGTGGGTCACTGAGTTTTGTTCCTGAGCTTCTTAGTCCTTTGGAGCTTCCATTGCTTCCAGACAGCCCAGGCTGAAAGGCTGGCTAGCTGGCAGGACTCAGGCTGCTCCTACCTGCTAGCCTGAAAGCTTGTCTTTTTCCATTCATGAGGCTCCCCAAGACATCGTCATTGAGTAGGCCAGTATGGACATGAGAAACTTCTCAGAGGAAAAAGAGGATTCAAGTAATGGTAATATATTTCCAAAATTGCAAAGGACAGAGAGATGACCTACAACTTGAAAAGCCTTCTCCTGTGTGTTTTCTTTCAGCTTTTTTTGGCCCCTGGTAAGGCTATATGATTTTTCGGTCTAGGCTGAATTGCTGAACCAACCAACAAAGGAAAACCACCCCCTCCACCTGAAAATTCTTTTACTTTGTAAGCAAGCTACAGAAAAGTTTCCGATATTTTTTCATGTTTTGGATAACAAGCCACGGTGCAAGTGTTTATCAGTGAAAGAGTCTATAGTGCAGCGATAGGCCAATCTGCCTGTCCTCGATATTGGCGTGGATTTGTTGCCAAGGTGATTTACCACCCACTCAGTTTTCTTTTGAAGCTGTCAGTTCATAAGACAATTTTAGAAGTTGCTGTTTTTCTGAGGACCTCTCCTGGAAGTCGCCAGATTTCAACAAGCTAAGACAGTTATTGTATGCTAAAATTACTTAAGCATAGCAACTAACAATTTTAATTGTGAAACGGGGGTAAAAGCTAACTTTTAACTTAAACGATAGTCTGAGAGTTGCTCTGAACCTAGAGTACATTTCACCCTCTAGCAGCTGAGCTGTCGGTGTGAAGTGAAATTGATAGTATTATTTTATTCTACAGCTGTTGTTTTTTTACCTCATCTGCTTCCCATAATTCCACAGATGGTAAACATATGTTTATAGCTACATAGGAAAAAAAGAAGTTATATTGGATTCTCCCATCTTAAATTCTTATTTTATGCAGGCAGTCAGAGCCTCACAACTCTGCGATATTATATGTTTGTAAATTAATATTTCTACGCGTTAACACTTTGGAAACAGCAGGGTAGTTAATGATATGCTAATGAGCTGACAGTTTTTATTGATCATAATGAAAGCTGACAAGTGCCTTACTTTGCTTTATGCATGCTTGAATATTCTACTAACTTTCTTCAGGGCAGAAATATAATTGGTTGTGTTTTTTTAGTCCTGCTTGAGAGTTTCAGAAATCTTACTTTTTTTATGTTGCTTATTGCAAAAACTTGGGATTTTGCCAGTTTGTAAAGAGTACGCATCTCTTTACATATATTTGCGTGCTCAGCAGGACCTCCCTTTCTTTTTCAGAGCAATTTGTTTCACTGTTTTAGCATATAAAAAAATAGATCTATTTTCCTTAATGTAAACAGAGATCTGCAGGGAAATAAGAGCATTAAAAAAGAATTAGCATTTTTGTATATGAGTTGGAGCCACGGTAAGGTATGTAACAAAAAGCACTGGATACTGTTCTGAGTATCTTTGCCATTCCAAAAATTTTCTTACTTTAATGGCAGTCAGTTAATTGTTGTGTCTCTCCATAAATGAAGAGCATTAAAGCACATTATGGGCCATATTTTCATGCCTATTTTAGATCGTATTTCTTCAGTATATCAGAAGAGGAAGGAGGGGTATGATATTCATAAGTCACTGTGGCCAGTTGTTGCCGTTTGTCTTATTTATGCTTTTGTTCCACATCCTTACTTACTGTGATGATTCCCCAAGTAGCCCTGCTGTTTCTGTGGCCTTGCTGGGGAATGAAGTGCTCTACAGCATAATCAAGGGAGTTGAAGTCTTGCCCCTTACAACTAGGACCTCTTACTAGTTGTAACTTACCTGCTATGACTGAGCATTTGGAGTTCAGACAAGACGGAATGGTTTTAGCACAGCAGTGGCGGGGGCAAATGCAGAGCAGACTTAAGATAGCTTTATCTGTTTGCTTTGAAGGGTATCTCAGGAATTACTTAGAAAAATACATGCTTGCCCTTTAGGTTTCTTTGTGTGGCCCAAAACCAAGATTTGTTTTAGGGCTAGAGAATGCCATTATAATCAGATTAGGAAACCAAAGTAAATGCAACTGAAAGGAGGAAGAAGGTGATACCAGACATCCAGGAAACCCTCACTCGAGGATAGGTCTGATTGCTGTCAGGATCAGAATTATCTGCCAAATTTGTTTTATTGCTGGGGAGAACCCTTCCCCCTAAGGCTCCCTCCAAAGAGCTGCTGCAGAAATGAGCTTATTAATGCCTTGCTGACTAGGTGATTCATGTCGAAAGACGGTAATTTTCATATCTGCTATAGCAGGCTCTATTGATCCTGCTGCTGTGTTGGGGATTGTGTAGCGGGTGCTTGAGAAGTATGTTGGTATTTTCACTGCACAGCGTCATATGTATACTTGGGCCTCAGTAGTCATTTTGGTCTCAGAGTCGTACAGATTAAGGTGAGGTAAATACGGTGCCAAGGACAGCTGTTCAAGCGCGTGGTGTGGGCCCTGCCTGCCCTGTGTCAAGGAGCACAGTGCTGATCTAGTGCTACCAGTGTAGCATTGCCTAGGCACGGGGTTTTGGGCACCTCAGCTGGTGCTTCTGTGCAGAGCCTTTCACCAGCCCTGGCCGATGCAACTTGCATAGCTGTGTGCACGCATTGTCTCAATGGGAGAAGTAGGTTTTAAAGAAGGTGAAAGGCAATGGAGGAAATGAAAATGCAGAAGTGTAGAGCTCATGGAATATATATGCTTTTTCACAGAATGTGGAAGGAGTCCTCTATTTAATAGAGACATGAGAAGCACCATAAACAGGGCTTTTCTATTACAACCTCATGGGATGGGCTTGATATTTAGTGCTGCAGGCCTGAATTTAATCTTGTAGCTGGTAATCTGCCTGCACAGATGAAGGCTCTTCAAGCTAGTGAGTCCTGATGCTGAACTGAAGCTTTGGTTGAAATTAGCCAAATGCTTTAATGGTAACATAAAGGTGATGTCTGCTTGGGAAAGGCAAAACCGGGAAGATTTTGACCACTGATATCTCCCTGTCAAGATGAAATCCTGATGTCCTTTCACAGAATGTGGACTGAAGAACTCCACCCTATGCCAAAGTGAACCAGAGCCCTTGGCTTCCCCTGGGGAGCTGTGCATGCCTAATTCGCCTTCTGGCTGTGGCTGTAGAAAGCTCTCGGCAACCTAGATTTAATGCTGAAGGAGGAATAGTCCAAGTTTGTTCATATGTGCTACAATAACCACGACTGTAATAAATGTCTGCCTGTAATGAAGTCTTTCTATTAAAAAAATACATCAGCAAAATTTTTGCTCTTTGAAGGTTCGCTTCTATATTTGATTGTATTAATTCTGTTTCAGAGGGTTTATAGACTTAGAAGGCATCTATATTGGTGAATTGAAGTTCATACATTTTTCCATGGTAACGTGCTTTCATGTAGCCAGAAATTAAGACACAGAAAATAGTTGTGTTTCCTCTTCAGGTTGTATTAAAATGCAAATCTATCCAAAAGACAGTTCCATGGTAGGGCTCTGATGCAGCAAATATATCTGAAGTTCAGTATGCACTTTTTAAAAAAAGGCTGAGGAAAACATCTTATCACTTCTGTCTGGATGATGTCTTGTTAGCTATGCAATACGGTCTGGTGAAACTTGTAATCTCATTTGCTCTTGGTTAAGCTTTTCACTGGAGAGGCTTAAGCATTGAAATATATTTTTATTCCTGACCTTCTAATTTTTTGCTGATGACTGCTAGCAGAAAGTATATAAAATGGCTTTCAGGATGTTCCTTTTCCAGTGACAGTATTACTTCTCATTATTATGATGGTTTCATTATTTTCATAGATGAAAAGGTTAATAAATGTATATACTTCTGCAAGAAAGACAGTGTGATCTGATTATGTCCATTAGTATTTTCGGTTAATATTTGATCATGAAACAGTAAGCAGGAAATGGTGCTTGCTGATTACCTTCTGCTGTTTTAGCCAATGAACACGTAAATGTTAAATGTTACTTACTGTATTCGCCAGGCTTCAAGGGCTATCTGAGGCCTGTGCTTTATTTACGGATGGAGTTCAATGTTTTGAGCAAGTGGCTATGTCCTCAGTCTGCAAAATTCACTCTGTTGCAATTTAACTGAAAATTAAAACATCATCTTACAAATCAGTTATTTAATTAGATAATAATTGCCGCGATGATAGATTTCCATTCAAATTAAAGAAATAATTCTGTGTCTGGGACTCGTAGTGGACCCGTGTCACTACATCTGATTAACAGTCAGGCGAAGTGCAAATAGCAGCACTAGAAGTCCCTTGTTTTCCCTTGCTCCTCTCCCTTAGTGACCATGATGTTATTAAAGGTAGTGGATCTTGTGGAGTAAGTATGTTAAACAGTCAAAGATGGAGCAAGATCTTTGTACGGAGCTTAAAAGAGCAAACATAAGCTTCAGCATTTTCTAGGCTATTTGAAGGATTTAGGGTTTTTCGGGAGCCAGGTGTGCAGGGATACTGGGCGACCCTTCGTGTCTGCTGCTTCAATCAGGGATATCCTTGCAAGTCAGGGACAACAGAGGATGCAGCCGGAACTGCACCTTTTGGACCGTCTTGTCTCCGATTCTGCCCGGTTCAGTTTCTGGGCCTCGCACAACCTGCACTAGCTGGCTCTGACCATGGAGTCCTGATTTCTGCCAGTCCTGCATAGGGGATCTTTCCATCTGTCTGGGTTAGAGAAAGGATTTAATTCTAACTGGTGGCATGATTACACGAACTGCCTCTTGAAATAAAAAGCTAGTAGGCTAAAATAAACCAAACAGCTGAGGTGCAGACTCTTACTTACCTCTTGCACTATATACTTCTCTTTTCATAATGTTGGATTTCACAGTCTTATTTGGCTAAATCACTAAAGAGTACTGCTGTGTTTTCTTTTTGTCTTTTGGCAAAGTGTGTCATGGGCTTGAATAATGGATATTATTTCACTGCTTTTTCACCAGTCTCATCCCATTTTAAGACATTTAAGCAGCTTAGATTTGGCAATTGTGAAAGACAAAGCAGTATTATTTCTGTGTTTTATGAAAATTAATATCCAAACACACAGGAAGATAGAGAGGAGTAGTTCTATTTTGCCCATTTTCAGTTAGGGAAAATATTCTCCTCACGAGAAGAGTGAGCTGGTCAATTTTTTGTACTCATTTAAATGACTTGTGAAACAGCTTGTGCAGATCTAAGTGAATGCTTGTAATCTGTATTACTAGTTTTTTCTTCTTTTACAAAGGGTGTTATTCAAGATGTGAAAGTCATCTTTATACCTAATGGATATATAACACAGTGTCCTAATCTGAATCGCAGTAAGTAGCAATTTCTTTATTATCTCTATTTTAGATTTTTTTTAAGTGAATTCTTTCTTTGCTTTAAAAATAATACTTTCAGGCTTGTCATTTTTGCATGTGCTGACTTCCAGAAGGCAAAAAATCTGTGTAAATAGATTGCATTTTATGTTCAGATAACCAGTGGTATATCAGACTTGATTTATTTATGGGTTATTGTGTCTTTCCTTTTCTTTTTACTCTTCCTTTATTGAGCATGCCCGACCTGCAGTGATTTCTTAAGTCTGGTGCAAGGAATCATGGATTTGCAAGAACTCCTGGCAAAAATGACTGCAAAAGTAGGTACCTAAGCTTCTTTGTTAATTGCCCATTTGTTCCTGTGCTAAGTCTGACGTGAAATTATTTATTCCTTTTGCCATTATTCTACATTTTTGTGATACAGCCATGTTTTTTTTCTCCTTCTGCCAGTAGCCCTATCTGCAGTGGACTTACGGGTATAGCTTCAGGGATATCACTTAAGCCTCGTATGGTTTCTATTGTCTGCCTTATTATTTGTAAGATAGTGACAAAATGCCCAGGGTCTGATTTTTTTGTAAGAAGCCTTAACATGATTTCCCTTTTTTCATGCTGAGGGATAAATGCAGAAACAAAGGAGTGAAATCCCTCAACAATTTCCTCATCATGTGATGCTGTCAGAGGGTGTGTGTTTGGCTGTGGGAAGTCCTGTGAAGTCTTCAGGACTGGCACAGTCTCCTTCCTGGGAATTGAAATGAGGCCCCAAAATGGAAATGCTTGTCAAGCTGCCGGCTGTGCTGATCTTGACATCACCTTTGATCAATAGCTTTTACCAATGTAAAAGTTAACCCAGCTCCAGGTGATGTGGTGTGTGCTTGTTTGTTTTGTTTTGGGGTGTGTGTGTGGGTTTTTTTGTGGTGTTTTTTTTTTTTTTTTTTTTTTTTTTTTTGAATTTTGGAGGTTTTCTTTAGGCTCCGCTCCCGCAATAGACAGTCAACCTCTGTGTTAGCCAAGGCCCTTCAGCTAAGGCTGGGAGGCTGGGGTGAAGTTTTGGGGTAGGAAGCTGTGTTTTAGAGGTGACTGAACCCTTGATGTCTGTCAAAGGGCAATCTGTGATCACTTTTTAAGGTTAATGTTGGTGAACCATCTGATCCATTGTAAAGGGCAATTAATTGTCTCATCTGAAACAGCACTTACGTGTTAATTTACTTACAGGTTTAAGTGCAATTACAACCAACCTGTAGATGCCTTTAATCTCAGTGTAGTTACCGAACAGGAATTTCAAAAATAGGATTTGCATAATAGTGCTACTTGCGTAAAAGCGTTATACTTTTTACTGTGCTGCCTTTAAGTGTTCTTTTCCTTCCTAATAGGAAAGGGGAAAGTTTGTTTTTAGAGAGTGTGCGCGTTATACTGACAATCCACTTAGTCAGCTGACATGCTTTGGACACGCTGACTCCGAATGCAAAATGTGAAGCTTTTAGTTCAGTTTGCTGCTTGTACTGTGAAAGAGAGGCAATTATTTTGAGCCCTGCTGGTGGTATGAGCAAGTTCCAATTATGCACTGTACTGAGTAACTTGCTTTCTCTGCTGTTAATTATATTTTTGCTTGCTAGTACTTTACGAGAGGAAGCAAATAACACGGTATTTGTACTGCAAAGACTCTGGGCTTCCAGAAAGTGATGCTGGGATAATCCTTCATTGTGAGTTCCTTTTCTGTTACAGCAGTGCACTGACTGTTTCATTGCAGTTGTTACAGAAATATTGCTGTCCAGGAAAAATGCATGCAGCAGGAAAGGAAGTTAATTTGTCAGACAAATGCAAGTTAAAAATGGAGGGACTTGAGGGAGGCGTTAAGGTTTGTATCTGCCTTTTCAGTCCTAGCCACAATAGTCACAAGTGGTACTAATATAGATAGGAGTCTATTATATGGGGATGATGTATCGCAAGGCAAAGAGCAAGGCTTAGAAGGGCTGTGCAGCTGCCTGTAGGGATCCTGTTTAGCGGGGCAGGTGGTCAGAGAACAGCTTGCTAATGTACATGAGCAGTGAACCCCAGCACCTGGTCCTGCACCAAGAGATGCGGAGCATGAACATGACGTTTTGGACAAGTGGGACCCGTGGTTTGATGTCCGGTTGTTGCTTTTAGGCTCTGCTACAGCTACGATTTAAGTTTCTCCTTCAATCGCTCTTTGGTTACAGCTCTATTACAGCACTGAATAGACCAGTGAATGTTGTTTGCAATGAATGCGTACGCGCGGTTTATATAGCATAAAACTAGGAAGACTCAGGCCAGGGCTTGTCTGGGAAGAAAACAGACTAGTGGCTTCAGGCTGCAATAATTTTGGTAGCAGTGCAAATTATGCAGTACGTAGGCAGGAGAAGAAGCGGCCTCTTGCTTTGGCTTTACCTCAGGGTCCTGTGAGGCTAGTGCTGGCTCGGGATGGGACATGGGGGCTATATAAGGGGCCCAGCAGAGCATTGTCTGTAGCAGATTGTCATGAAGTGCTACGTACAGGCGCCATTTGCTCATGACCTGTAACAAGCTAACCACCATTATGTCCTCTTCCTACCTATGTCTTGTAAGGCCATAGCTTTTAAAGATGAATAAATGCTAGCTTTTAAAGCCTATTTTATTTTTGTCATCATTTGAATTAATACTGAATCTTTCTAGTATATATGTTTAATTGATTTAATCTTGTGTCCTTAAATAGAGAGACGCCATAGCTCAGAGTGTTAGAAATCAGGCTAAAATGTTAATATGCTGTAGGACAAAAGGATCACGTTACATTTCAGCATTCCCAACTGCTATGCTGGAACGCTGTTAGTTCCTCTTTAAATATAACGGCTAAAATAATTCACGCAACTTTTAACAGTTTACTGAAATCAGTTTGGGCATCTCCTGCATTTCTTTTAGTGGAATATAATTTCTTTTTCGTAAATTATGGGCCCACACTAGAGTGCACTTTGTATTCACATGTGCTTGTTACATGAAGACTTCCAGTGCAAAACTTTCCTTGATTGAGGTCAGAAAGGTTAAAGCCTGAGTTTGATTAAAACCAAGAAAACCCAAGCGCTTGAGTTCATTAATGGACTAGTTAATCTGGTTTGCTTACACCATGGATTTATATGGCCATCAATACTTCTATGAGTAACAAGATATTCCATGTAAATTTTGATAGTTTTGGGGTTTTTTTTTATATTTTTGTTATTAATTTTGCCAGAAACAATACATTTTTGACAGAAGTCTGTCATCTTTCAGTTATTTGTATGGGCAGAGGAGAAGCACGGAAAGTGTTAAATAACTTTTGTGAATAATAGCTAGCCAAATATTCCTGAATGTAAAGAACTTGGGATTTGGTTAGTATATGGACAGTGTTTGGTATGGTGTGGGCTTCTTCTCCCTCCTTAGTTTATTTCTATTCATAACCTAAAAAATGTTTGAGGCTTGAGAATTTTCTACTGATGTTTTTAACGTTCAACAAATCTAGTTGTCTGCATTTGGCAACATTTGGAAGGATATTTCAGCTAATTTTAAGGAATTCATTGTTTTACTGAGCTCAACAGAATTTTTTCAATTAAGACTTGAAGTTTAGAAGCAAACGGAATGTTTCTGGTCCCTCTAGTACAGCAGGTAACAGCTAAATGTTGTTTCTGAATGCATTTTGTGGGCTGTCATACAGTCATTGACCTCTGTGTATTGGAGGGTTTGTTGTTGCATGCCTGCTTTTTGGTGACCTTGATTGATCTGCTATGTTTAAAGATATTTCTTAAAATGGGAAGTAAATGATATTTAAGTAAATAAAACTTCTCAAGATAATGCAAATGACATAAGTTAATAAATTGGAAATATTTATTCTCTTTAAGTTTTTTTTTCTAGGCAGTAATTTCTAGGGCAAGGGACAATATCAAGTACCACTATCAAATCTGAGTATTTCTAAAGTCCTTTCTCTCCAAAATTTGTATAGCCCATTTAAAAAAAAAACAACACCCACCAAAAAAACCCAAAACAACCCCCCCCCAAGATATGTAAATAAAGTAGAAGTGTAAGACAAATCAAACACGTTTTTAACAAAACTGAATATATTTTGTATACTGTAAATATAATGACTAAATACAATTACCTGAAAAGGGTATCTGCTGAAAACAAGCAGCTCAGTAAGAGGATAGTTTTACTTCTAAAATGTGAAAAACAGTTTTGAAGTCACCAGATCATGCTGAGTCTGGAGGAGATGAGTATCAATCCCTTATTATCCCAGAATAACAACTTAAGAAATAAAGACCTTTTATTCTGGGCTTTCTCTCATGAGGACTGCAGAGAAAAAAAAAAAAAAAAATCACAGGAATTTTCCTAGTATTTCTTTACTTTTTCTTCCCCCTAAATATGTTGCTCTTTTACGGGCAGTAATGAAAAAGGATATATTAGAATACTTTTATTTAAAGTGGATGGAATTTTAGTGGATGGAAATATATGAAATTCAGGTATATGCCATTATGTAAAAAATACTATAGCACTGTGCATTTTTTTTAATAAAATTTGCTACTATTAAAATGTAGCAACCTATAACATAGGATAATAGCATCATATTTATAACAGAATAGAGTATGCATTCATCTTGTTTTGTGCCAGATTTAGGTAGCCTTGCTATTTGCAGTGGCTTCAGTGTGATGGCTTATATGCATAAGAGAAATGTGAATGTAAGAAATATCCAGACCTTGAGAAACTCTCATCCAGCTGGCACCAGGGTAATTTTTAGAGCAATGGCCATCTGAGGCCTGAAGAATGCTCATATTTACTTCTAAATATTCAGTCTGTATTTATTTATTTTTAGTATTAGTAAATGGGAAAGTAATTTTGAGTGCTCTTAGGGATTAGAGATGATGCCACTAGGTACAAAGTATGCATAAACAGAGGTTGTTCCTCTCTGGAGGATGGTAAGATAGTACCTTGTATGAAGGGGAGGTCTGTGATATGGCTTAGGGGAGGGTGGTTCGAAAAACCTTTTCCTTTTACGCTGCTATGCGACTGAGCATTGTCCCACCTTACTATTGCATAGTATCTCATCAGTAAACATAGCAATTGCTAGCGTGCAGATGTAATATTTGGAAAAGATGCATCAGTTTTAGCTTCTTGATATGCATTTTAGTAGTTGGAATTGAGGAGGTAATGGGAACAGCAAGTAGCGTTAAGAGCTAGCCACCAGTTAACTCCAGGAGCATGGCTTCTCCATTAATCACAGTCTGGGAGTATTTTGTACTACACTGAATTAAAATACTTTCTTTCCCCTTCAAATCTCACTTGCTGTTATAAGGTTAAGACCTTTCTAAAAGTCAGAAGGTATTAGTCTGGCTGATGCTTAACAATGATGAGACGGGAATGATTAGGAAAAGTCAGTCTGCCAGTCTTCATGCTTTTCGATTTGTAATCAGGTTGATTAGCCATTAAGAAACTTTTTTTCAAAGCAGTTGTAGTTTGTGTACTTTTGGTAGCGCCCAGACATTCCTGAGGGGATTTTAGTGGGGTTTGTTACAGTACAAGAGACAGTTGTATGAGTCATAAACTGTTGTCAGCTGGCATGGATAGCTCTGTCAAAGTCCGAGGAGTAGTGTTAGTTTATACCTGCTGACATCCTGGTTCAATGTTTCGAAGGTTGTAGTCAAACTTGGTTTGGCTAAAAATAAGTATACTGTTTTCTCATATTTGCTTTTTTAAATCATGTGTTTGAATTGCAGAATTCTCATCAAGTTACTTTCATTTATAGTTAAATTATGCAGAAACAAGGCTGAGTCAACTGGAAGACTGTCATTGTGAGAAGACTTGTCAAGTAAATGGATTGCTCTATAGAGACAAAGACTCGTGGGTTGAAGATGATCACTGCAGGAATTGCACTTGCAAAGTAAGAATATCTGAAGAGTTTAAGGGGTAGGACCTGATTAAAATGTGAAAATGGTCCTTGAATACATAATGTTAGCTCTGAGAATTACTGTTTTTAGTATGCATCTAGTAGCAGTATGAACAATAGGGAGGGAAATGGTAAGATAAATAAATACTTGACAATGCTTCTGTGCAAGCTTCATAAATAAAATCTGCTTTCCCTTGACACCGCTCTCTTATTTGTTCTAATTATATCTGTGAGGACTTTACAGTTTTTGGGTGAAAGCATGGCATTGTCTGTGTTTTGGTTTGGAATTGTTCTCACTGCAGTATCTTTTTCAAAAAGGAAGCATTCTCTTAATAGCATTCATAGATGCTTAGTTGCATCTTGCACAGTAACAACATGCAGATTCTGTTTTCAGTGTTTATCACTCTGAAAGATCGAGGAACGGAAGAGAATTACTATGTAAATCTTGTCTCATTGACATTATTTGATAAATATCTGAAGAGGGTCTTTGTTTGCTCAAGAAAATAGAAAACTGATTGTTAATCTCAAAGATGATTGGCAGAGCCTACAGAAAGTGATGCTTATGTTCTTGTAAAGATGGGCTTATGCTCTTTGCTCAGGGAAAGTGGGGTAAAACCAGTAATACATATCACAATGGGGTCGTTCACCTTCAGATGCATTTTGATTCAAGTTTGTAGTTGGATAGGATTGAACTTGTTACTGAAGGATGTGTCTGTAATCCACAATGCTATTTCAATTACTTAAATAGTTTTGTCTTGTGTTTTGTATAAAATATTCACCAATTACAACAGTCGTAGTTTAATTTTGTCTTCAAAACCTTTGCTTAGAGTGGAGTTGTGGAGTGCCGAAGGATGTCCTGTCCCCCTCTCGATTGTCCTCCTGATGCTCTCCCAGTGCATGTGGAAAGCCAGTGCTGCAAAATATGCAAGGGTAAGTACATCACATGGACCTTTTAGTTTCACCCTCTCTTTAAGCAGAGTTGTCTTGTCCCGAAAGCAGGCGCATTTGGTAATGACCTTCGTAGGTCCTGGTAATTCAGGTAACGTGAGTCACTGTGGCAAACATGATTTAAGAAGAAAATAAATAATTGCTGAGAAATGCACAAGCGTTGCAAATTTCCAAGATTCTCTTTTTACCTATTGTCAGTGTAAAAATATTAATCTCTTTGTTTGGGGCTGGGAAGCCTTACTTGGCTTCAGCTTGTATCTCCTGTTGATGTTGAGGAGCATCAAGCCTATGGTCTGAACTTAATGTAGCGATGAGTAATAAACCGAGCCGTTATCTTTTTTGCCTATCTTTTATTTTGGGTTGGAAGGTTTTTCTTTAAAATAAACATGACAGAATTTCAGGCTTTGAGTTAGTATCACTGTGTGGAGTGATAGTTTGCTGTAATTAATTTCAAAATAAATTTATGAGAAGAAAGAAAAAAAAAAAGTAAATTTTGTGATCGGTGTTATTGTCAGCTTTCAGTTCCTTCTTCTGGAAATGAAAGCTGTAATAAACATTCCTGGAAAGAATATTCAATATTTGCTGCCTTAATGGTAGTACAAGGGACAAAGAATTTATATATGGAAATTTTAGCTGAATACTGATGCCAGTCTTACCTGAAGAAGCACAAATTATCTCCCCCACCACTTCTTGAAGACTAGTGTGACTTGTTCATGCATAACTTGTTCAATAATTCATAAGACAGGGATGTTGAATTATTTTAAGATTTATTAGGAAAATAATAACACTTTTTTTAGCATTCTGTCACCTTGCTTCAGTCACTGAATTCATTAGTCCCATGCACAAACGTCCCTTAGCTGTGATGTTGCACTTGCTCTTGTTTACTCATGTCATCTCATTTCCCTCAGCTATATGTCGGCATGAGTATTGTGCTTACTAAAAGATGTTTATGAACAGAGTATTTGGGTGGTAAAGTGGCTATGCTGGCCTGTGTTTTTTGTCTCAAAATATTTTTATTTGTAACATTGAGAGTCTAGAAAGTTCTTTCATGAAACTGGATGCTTCTCTTAACATGCCTTTGCTGACATGCACGTACGCACAATGGTCAAAATCTTACACCAAGGAATTGCAAGGCACAAAATTGTAGACTCAACGTAAATCCCCATGAGTAAACTATGTTCCTGTTATTTGTAATGGAAAGATGAACAATCAAACTTGCCTTTTGTCAGTGATTGGCACAAACTTGACTCGTTATTCTGACAAGAAGTCAGCATGTCAGTCAATAGGAAGAGATGTATGGAAGTTGATTGAAATTGATTGTAAATGCCAGCTCCTTGACGGAATGATGTGCTAGAGCCACAGTCAGTCACTTTTGGGCAGATAGTAGTAATTGCTGAGGCCTTCCGAAGAGCTGCACTGCAGGTGTTAATTTCTCTGTGCTTTTCCTATTAAGCTCTGATAGAATCATCGGTTGTAATTTGCTGGCTCTAGGGATTATTGAATGGCTGGATTATTGAACAGTTTCCTGTCTAACTAGGGTTAATGAACAAAGGAGCTCTAATGTCTGATATGTTAAGGGTTTTAAAAAGCAAGCGATTCTGGTTTGATCCCTGCCATCTTGTGTTAGCCTTCCAACTAATATTTGACAAAAGACTATAATTTTGTTTAAAATATCATAATTTTTCTGAGTTGTGCATTAACTTGCTTGCTGGTCCATTCTTTTGTTAAAAGCAGTCATGTCAGGAGAATAGACAGAAAGAAAAAGGAAGTTTCTCTAATTCATCTTCTCCCAAAAATAGTTACTGGGATTCCTAATTTAAACAAAGCCTCCTGATCTGAAGTTTTCTTCGTAAGTGAGATGACAACAACTCAGGCATAAAAACTAGGACAGCTTTAGAAAAATGAAGAAAACTAGGATACCAAAAGGAAGAAGCCTGCTATTTAAATGCATTGTTGATGATGGAAACTGAGTTGTTCTGAAAAGCTTGCTTTTTTTAATTTTTATTTTTAAAGAAATGAGCATTTTTAAGAGTGTAAGTTTGAACAAAAAGTCCTTAGGAGCAAATTTATGTCTGGAAGTTCATGAAGATCGATCTAGCAGTCCTTTATGTTTAAAATTTGGGAATCAGACTGGCTATGACAGGTGCTGCTGTGGAATACTCCTACTGGGTATCACCCATACAGGCACCTGTAAGTGCTTGGTTCCCTTGCCTTGGTATTCAGGAGAGAAATTGAGGTAAAACAGTTGCTAGACAGTCTGCGATTTCTTTCTTTCTTTTTTTTTTTTTTTTAAGAACCGAGTACTTTGAACGCTTTCACTTGTGTGCCTTGACTCAGGAAACTTTTAAGGCTTTGTTCAAATTGCAACATAGGATTCGTACATTTTTAGCTCTCCTTTCAGTGTCGTAGGTCAGACTGTTATTGGTCAAGTGCAGGGAGAGCTGAAACACCACAACAAAAACTTGTTTTATCAGTGTTTAGTATTGACCTTATTACTAATGTAGAGTAATGGATACTTGATTTCTGTAAGATCATAATAGTCCAACTGTTCTCTTTAATTAAGGGATTTACTATCCTCCTCCAAAACTGGAATTTAAACAGCTAGTTCCAAGAGGACTGTGATAGTTACGGTAATACTTGACCAAGCTGTGCACTACTGTAGCCTTGCTGGAGGTTACCTTCTTCAAGGTGGCAGTAGTCCTAAGCTAACCTCGTTGCCTCTGCCTTAAAATGAATGAGGAGTGCTCACATGTTTTAGTCTGTTGGTTCAGTTGTGGAGCTGGTTATCTTTAGCAGAAGGGTCAAAACTTCAGACAGGAATTTTTTAGTAGGAGTTTTCAGTTTCCTGGGAAACCTACTTATTTCATGTGTGTGTTAAGGCTATTTTTCCAAAATAGATTTGTACAGTTTGTTGATTCAGTAGAGTCGTTTGCTGCATTTAATCCATTTTTGCAGTGCTCCAGCAAGTTGAAGAGTTAATCTTTGTGCCCACAAAAAATCTGAAGGTTTAATTGAAATCAGTGCTTATGTTATTCTCTTGATGAACAGTACACTAATAAATGTCTCCCGTTTTTGAAGTGTCATGAAGACCTCTAGTAACACAAATACTGTAACTAATCCACAGAACGTCAGTAATGAAAATATTTTCTATTGAACACTAATGAATTTGGTCCAGTATGTCTTGTCTTATGCTCTTATTCCTCCTCTTTAGTTTGGGTAAAGGCACTACTTGCTCTTAAAATGAATTTATCTACGTTATTTGTAGTTATGTAGAATACTGACTTCTGATGAAAGCAAAGTGCATCATAATCTTGACATATCCGTGTTTTTTTTAGTGTATGTGAATACTACTTTTACTTTTGTGTTATGCTTCGCATTTGTTTCCTATTTAAATACTGATTCAATTTATTTATTTTTAATCTCCCTCCTTCTCCACTCGATTTACAGCAAAGTGTATCTATGGAGGCAAAGTGCTAGCAGAAGGTCAACGAGTATTAACCAAGAGCTGCAGGGAATGTCGGGTGAGTTTAAGTTATATAAACTTTTCCTGATTGTTAAATGTGTGTGTCGTGTTCAAAAGTGACAGTGACAAGTTAGTGCATTTCTTTAGGCTTCCTTCATGCAAATGTGACATCTGTTGTCTTGAAAAGGTGACCTTGAAGTCAGTGAAAGCCACAAATATGAAACCGAGGCAGGAGTATGACCCTTGCAGAGTAATAAAAACATGGGCGAAATGACTTGGAGGGATGTTTTCTATTTTATCTCCTGCTTTGACGAGCTCTAGAAAAAGGCAGCAGCATCTTGAACCAGTTACTAATTTCAGCCAAATTGCTAAAATTTGAAGCGACCTGGCTTATATTGTTTGAGTTACTCTAGATTTACCCTAGTATTGTTTAAACTGTATGCAGCCCTGCTAATAATTGAGGTGAATTACTAGGTATTGGACTGGGCTGGGGTCTTTCTTGGCAAATTCGTAACACTTGGTCAACTACAGTCAGTATTTAAGAACACAGGTAAATGGAGGCTATGTTAGGTAGGAACGTTCAGGGACTGTTAGTGAAATAAGAGTGCTACATGGTGTGTAAGTGTGGCAGAAACCAGTCGTTGTCAAGACTAGCCTTAGAAGAGAGTAGTAGTAGATAAAAGGCCTATTGCTCTGCTTAGGCATGTATTTGTTGTGAGTATGTGTGTGTTTTAAATATGATTTATCATGTCAGAAAGGCACAGCTATTTTAAACGCATTTGCTCTCACATGTAATTTTCAAGTATTTTTGTTTTTACATCTTGTTGAATTTGTAGAGGGGGAAGGGTGATAAATGGGCAGCTTACAAATGTTATTGACAGATCAGTATGCTAGAACAATTATGAAAAACATTTGGAAAAGATTACAATGATCTGGTTATTGTTGTGCTTGTAGCTGAGTGTACAGAGTAGCAATTTTGTGTTCACTAATGGAAATGGACAATATCTGGTTGCAGATGTTGTGAAAGCAGCTTGTTATGCAGAATTACTTTGCTGTTGTTAGTGTTTAGTGGTATAGGGGTGCTCAACATTGTATATACAAATACGTGGGCAAGGTCGTTGCCTTGAAGACAGACTAAGGTGCCTGTTATTTGTAATATGACATTGAATGTTTATTTGAGAGGGAAAGTGCCTATATGAAATAAGATGAGAACAGGAGGATTTTCACATTAAAGTGAAACCGGAGAGCGTGGTCTGAGTTAAGTCAGCGGAAATTCTCTGTGGTATAAATAAGAGTGTTCTATTCATCATTATGAGTATGATAATACATTCAGGAAGATTAAAAGCAAATACTGACCATCTGTCATATTAGAAATGACTAAAATAATGATGAAAAGAGCTTTTGCATTTTGCTTATTGTTAAAGGAAACTGATACAGCAATGCTAATTGTAGTGACATTGCAGTTTGTATTATTTACATCTCAATGGAGACTATTGGTAAGTTTTTGAAACAGCGTATGTTAATGTAATACAATGAAAAAAAAAATGAGTCCATGTTGGGGGGGGTGGGAAAAGGTATTTCCAGACCTGTGTTTCAAGAAGACATTAAACCTCACTGGCAAAACTTGTCGTTCTCACTGGCAAAACTTGTCGTTCTCACTGGCAAAACTTGTCGTTCTGACTTGGGAGAGTTTTTAAGTGGGTGCTTACCTCTGCTTCTATGAGATGGTGTCTCTCCAGGTGGGAAGTTCATTCAATGTGTCTTCAGCATGACCTCTTAAAAACTGTAAGCAAAACACCTGCTTATTTACTGCCTCGATTAGGAATGATTGCTAGATGAAGGATGAATGGCGATGAGTCAAACCGTGGCTGTGCTTATCGTTTTCTATCCTGTGCGGGCCTACTGGTGGACAAGGTGTTGTATGAATAAAGGAAGAGGTTTGTGCTAGGGGAAGGACTATAAAAAATTTAATATGGTTTTATTTTCCAGACTTGAAAAACAGACATCAAGTTTGAAAAGCTGTTGATCCATGAACGAATACAGTAGAGGGTACACATCAACTGTCAATTTATTAGTGTTGATAAAGGTGCCTTAAAAATCTTGGCGAGTAGCTCTTGTGTCTGTAAAGGAGGATGTAGTTGTAGGTGGGGTAACGTCAAAAAGATAAAGTTGAAATTTCACTTCTCAATTTTTATTTGAAGATAGTTATTTTATTCTTTGCATAGGTACTGATCCAAGCATAAGAGAATTTTAACTTTTGTATTTTTTTCCATCTAACAAAAATAATAATAATACTGATGGATCCAGATAGTTTTTCTTTATCAGGCTGTGAGCAGGCTTTTTTTTTATTTTTGAAAACTAATCCAGACTAAAAATGCATTTATGATACACATCCTCATAACCCTAAGCACAGATGTTACTGATGGACAGCCATTCCCAGCTGGAATCCTGCCCGCAAACACTCTCTAGATGAATCTACAATGAAAGAATTAGTGCACAGGTGTTTCTAAGAATCACAGAATAGTTAATGTTGGAAGGGACCTCTGAAGGTCACAGAATAGTTAATGTTGGAAGGGACCTCTGAAGGTCATCTTGTCCAACTCCCCTGCTTGAGCAGGGTCACCTAGAGACAGTTGGCCAGGACCATGTCCAGACAGCTTTTGAATATCTCCAAGGATGGAGACTCCACAACCTCCCTGGGCAACCTGTGCCAGTGCTCTGTCATTCTTACGGTAAAAAAGCATTTCCTGATGTTCAGAGGGAATCTCCTGTGTTTCAGTTTGTGCCCACTGCCTCTGGTCCTGTCACTGGGCACCACCGAAAAGAGCCTGGCTCCATCCTCTTCGTACCCTCCCTTTGGGTATTTATATGCATTGGTAAGATCCCTCCCGAGCCTTGTCTTCTCCAGGCTAAACAGTCCTAGCTCTCTCAGCCTTTCCTCCTGTGGTAGATGTTCCAGTCCCTTACTTATCCTTGTGGCCCATGGCTGGTCTCTCTGCAGTTGTTCCATGTCTCTCTTGTACTGGGGAGGCCAGAACTGGACCCAGCACTCCAGGTGTGGTCTCACCAGCGCTGAGCAGAGGTGAAGGATCACCTCCCTCGACCTGCTGGCAATACTTGGCCTAATGCAGCCCAAGTTACCATTAGCTTTTTTTGCCACGAGGGTACATGGCTGGCTCCTGTTCAACTTGGTGTCTGCCGGGACCCCCAGGTCCTTTTCTGCAAAGCTGCTTTCTATCAGGGTGACCCCAGCATGCGCTGGCACATGGGGTTGTTCCTCCACAGGTGCAGGACTTTGCACTTCTCCTTGTTAAACTCCTTGAGGTTCCTGTTGGCTCATTTCTCCAGCCTGTTGAGGTGTCCCCAACTGCACCTTTCTGCATTCAATAAATGGTTATTTTGGTTTGTGGATTTCACCAATATGGTGACACGGCTCATTACAAGTCAATGTGAAAGAATTCTATAACTTTTTTTGGATCGGGAGTTTACTGCTCATCAGCTAATTTCTGGCTTAATGCTTGTGAATGACACGATGCCTATTCATAACCGGACGATGTGTTTGACAGCAAAGGGTACAAGAATAAATTCCTCTTCATTAATGCTGGGAGCGAGCAGTCAGAGAGTGCCATACAAATGCTAGAAAGATGGACAGGCCTCCACTGACTTTCAGGAAGCGTGACGTTAAGTTTTTTGTAAAGACAAGGAACAATGTGGTTCCTAGAGTGACAGCTAAGGACGCTATTTAGAACTTTCTCCTGAAAGGCTGATCAATAACAGCTAAACCAAGGGGAAAAAAAAACCCCAAACCACAGCAAAAAAACCAAAATAATCTTCTCTGAAATCTTGCTATTTTCCAAAGCTGATCGTCTGAGATAAACTGTTTGTGGTTCAGATTTTGACTGCACGTCACTGATGAGCCTTATAGCCAATTCTTTTTTTCTGTACTTACCTTAGTAATTACAAGAAAATTAATTATCTTGTTGTAAATGTTTGACTCCAGATCTCATTCTTTGTGGATTGTATGTCACAATTGGAGCTTGATCTATCTATTCCAGAAGAGTGACTTTTTGACATCTATTTCTGTCCAGATTCTGTGACGACATATGTGAACTGAGTATAAAAAGTTAGTAATTTTTCTAAGGCTGCCTGAAGCAATAATTCCGAAGTGTGAACTGTTCTGATTTATCTCAGTGGATAGAATCTGAAATGTAATGATGATAATTCTTATAATTGGATCTATACTAGTTTATAACAAATTGATTTTAATCCAAAAATACTCAACATGGAAACATTTTAATTGTTTTAAAACTGAATTACGAATACATTTGATTTGTTGTCCCAAGATGCAAATTGTGCAGAAAATGGGAAACTTAGGGAAATAAAATCTTACTGTCATTAAATTAGTGGAATTCTCAATTTCTGGGTTGTTTATCTGCTTATGACTCACTAAAGAAGGTGTGAGCTTGGATTGAATTTGGCTTTAGTTTTTTGACTCACCCTGATCACTGGATTGACTTTCATATGTTTTCTTGGTTTCTTGCCATCTTTTTGACCAGATTGATGGTCAGTCAACACTTTTTGTCCATATGTTGACATACTGTACCTTTTCTGCTGCAATTGTCTTGTCTGAGTTTGAATAAGCGATGAGTTATAGCCAGAGCTTTTCCAGCTGGTAGTTAGATAATGTGACAGTAAATGACGGCTCAGTGTGTCTGGTTCTTTTATCACCTTTGCTGCTGCAGTTGCACAGGCAACCGTGGGGGATTCCCCCCTTTCACTTGTGGAAGTGACATCAGAAGGAGACCTAATACCTCCATTAACTTCACTGCTCTTGTGTGGGCACTTGTTTCAGTGATGCAGTGATGCATGCTGTATGTGATACTGTAGGGAGCTGCTTTTTTTTTTTTTTTTTTTTTTAAAAAAAAAGAAAACCTGGTGCCTGTGGGGTTTTTGTATTTTATTTTTTGTGACAGCAACTGATGCAACTTGCCAGTAAAGACAATTGGGAAGTGAGAAAAATGGCTTGTCCCTACTTAGCCTTAAGATCGCAGTCTCAAGGGCAGCGACTAGCAGTGATTGTAGAATGGCGTTTCTGCGTATGTAACTGTGCAGGGCAGCTTGATGCTGTGTGAGCTAATTGTGGAGCCTGAAGCGACATGGCTGAATCAGTGTGGCATAGCTGATGAGGCTAATTACCAGCAAAGAGTTTTACCTATACTGGTTCTAGCACCTCAGCTAGTCTTTTGGCATGGTATGGCACAGTGTCTTGTAGATACGAAAGCAAGCTTCTGGCTAGCAAGGGTGTCCTATATAGGGGTGTTTATTCATACAGGGTAGACACATAGGTATTGTCAATATTCTCTGTTCAAAGTCACGTATCTGATCCCTTAGATTATGAGAATGGTGGCTTTAATAACATATTTTGTCTTTTTTAGGTATTAGTTTTCCTCTGCTTTCTTAGCCCTAGATGTGTTTGGATCATATTTTTAAGCTTTCTTCTGCAATCATGATAGCTAGAAAAAGTAATTTATTTCTTTGAAGAAAGCAGAAGTTCTCGCTCCATTTTTTCATTCCACCATCTGAAGCATAGTGAAAAATATTTTGGGCGGAGTGGGGACTAGATTCATATTAAAAAGGGGTATTGCCAATATAGCAGGCTGCCCGCTTTATTAGTGGACTTCAACATCCCTTTGGAAAATGGGATTACTCAGGTGTGGACAGTCCTGTGGGATACTTATTGTAGCTCCAACTGAGCAAAAATCCTGGTTGTTAATCTCTGCTCCACTTGCAAGTTCGCAGTGATGGCATAGCTGCAGAAAGGCTGAAGAAGTAAGTTATGGTATGGGGAAGGCTGGAGGAGGGTGATAAGGGAAAAGAGGATGCTATTTTGGGACAAGATGTTAAGAAACAACTAACTGAAGAGCAAGACAGCTGTTTGGTCTGGAGATAGGGTGAAGCTGATTTTCTGGAAGAAGATGGAGTAAAATATGGTGTAAAATCTGCCTGGAAGGGCTCTGTTTCTATTATTTTAGGAAACTTCTACCAGCAACTAGACCTCCTATTGCCAGTCTTACTCTAAATCTAGCAGAAATCAAAATCATAGAAAAACCTTGATCTTGATTTACATTTTATACAGCAATTTCTATATGGATACATCAAGATGGGGTTTCTGCTTTGCCATACTTTTGAAGGACCTAATTTTTGGTAATTAGGTGATCAGTAATTCTAAAGAACAGACACTTTTAACTGGACACAGCAGAACAACACATGGCATTGGAAAATACTGGTCTTTTATCTGCTGTGTTTGAGTTGAATAACTTACCAGTGAGTTATGTAGAATATGAAATAAGAGGAGTGAACTCAGACTTGCATAAAGCAGGAAGACTGTCTTTAACAAAAACCTGGAGTGAAATTCTTTAATTCCTTCAAATACTTGGAAGGAAAACAACTATACTTGGAGGCAATGTATTTGGAAGAACTACTAGAGCATTTTGAGCTTAAGTGACTTCCCCCCCCCCCGCCCTGCTCTTCTTTCAACTCTGGGCATAGATATGTCTGAGTAGATTACTTTAGTTTCGATGTTATGGTGTAAAGAATGAATTTAACTTGCTGCCTGCTAGTTTATTAGTGTTGTTACTAGAGATTACTGGAGTTATAGATGGAAAATTATGTGATCCTTGCCATTGCACATGTTTTCATCGATGTAATCTTTTAAAATGTTGTTTATTTCCAGAATGGAGTTTTAGTAAAAGTGACAGAGACTTGTCCGCCATTGAACTGCTCAGAAAAAGATCACGTTCTTCCAGAGAACCAATGTTGCAGTGTTTGTAGAGGTAAGTCGGAGATTATGCGTGCTTGGAAGGAATATAAGGTGCTGATTCAATGGGGGGGTACACTGGAAGGAGCAGTTCCTTTTTAATGAGATATCGGGTACCTCTATATACCCGAGTCTGTAATCAGCCTTCACCTAAAACCAGTTTGTGATATTCCTTTGGGTAGAAGAATTACCAGATACAAAGCTGAAATCGCTCTGAATTAGAGAGGAGGAGGGAGAAAAGGTAGAGTTGGATGAGAAAGGGCCCGGTGTCTCTTAACTTCCTCCTAATGGGAGTTCTTATGTTTGAAAAAGAGATATTTTATGTTGCTTAAACATGCAACTGCACTGAATGTACAGGGTTTTGGAAATGGGGTTTTAAGCTCTCTATTTTAAAATAACAATAATAATGTTAGGATTCCAGTATTTGGAAATTGATTTAGGTCTGAGCTGTTTCAGGACTCATTTATGAATTAAGCTGGACAATTACAGAATACAAATGAAAAAATAACCCTAGAGCCCGTTTTTCCTCCTTGCAGTGGGGTGTTGAGATGCAGGTTCCTCTTGCTTGTTCCCTTTCAGCCCTGGTGAATCCTGGTTGCACGCTGGACCAGACTGAACCAGACATAGCTGAAATGTTAGTTGAGGAAATCCCCTTAAATGAGGAAAATGCAGTATTGCAAGGCTAGAGAACTCGAACGAGCTTTCTTCTTAAAGTGTTTTGTAACCAGTGAGCTGTTGGGTGAAAGCTATTCAAAAAATCATTCCCTGTGTACGTCTGTATTGTGCCTCTGTTCCACACCTCTCCCTTGGTGCTGAGCCTCAGCCGAGCTTAAGGGGAGCCTGGTCTCTCAGAGGAGGACTTGCGTGTCAGCCTGGAGTGATGCGCCTCAGAAATTTTAATCATTCGGCACACCGCTTGTACATTAGACATTTCCAGGCTTAGATGGTTATTGTCTCTTGCCTGTGTGTAAATTCCTCCAGTGTCGTTGTAGATGCCAGTGAAGGGGCTCTGAATCTCTCCCTTAGCCAGCAAATATTAATTTACAAATATGCATAGTTAAATATTTACTAAAGCCCTGAACTTGCAAGCAAACGCGCGTGGTTGCAGGGGCCAGCACATTTGAGACGGCTTGCTGGATCATGGTCTAAGAATATATACGTGAATTTTTTCAAACAGTTTCTAGAAGCATCTGTGACTATTTAAGCAAGCAGTAAATGTTGCTTCTTTGTCCCTCAGAGGGCTCGATGTCTTAATGATAGTTCTTAACAGATGGCCTAGTTTGATGTAGTGCAGTACTGAAAAAATTATCTTAATTACTTAAAAGCATTAGAAATCTGAGAGCTTCAAAGTTGATGAAAGATAAGTTCTGTAATTATTCAGTTCCATAGTATTGTTAATGATAGGTACCCATTTTAGATATTCATCCCAAAACTGGTTTTATTATTTATAAAATAGCATGAATACGTATACTTATGTGATGGTCTCTAGAAGTAAAGGAAGGAATAGTACTTTCACTTCCCATGAATTCTGATATATGGTGCTTGCAAATCGACACGTTAAATTTCCACTTCAAATCTGCTTTAGCTGACTGCTAAAACAGTACCACCTCCTTTTGTATTTCATCTTTGCTTTTTAAAATTATTTTGAAAATTATGCTTAAAGATATGATTAATTTCGTCAACTTTACAAAGGCTAAATTGCTTTTTATACCTTGAAGTAGGCTATGTGCTGATTGACACTTTTGCTTCAGTTGCACACAACCTAAAGTGGTAGCATATAACTTCATGCTACGTAGAGTGCTGGTGTTAAAAATGGATATTTTTTAAGAATTCCACCTTTGGTATGGGTTTTATCATGCAAATAGGCGCCCTTTGATATGGCAACAGGCCATAGTTTCTGGTCCTGTCCGGTGGCAACATGTCCTTTACGGGGAAAGGATAGAGTGCTTCTCTGTTTAGCAATAACGACCTCTGTCAGAGTCTATATTCACCTTTTATTGTCCAAGCAAAAGTAGTGAGGAAGAAATGTTGTAGTAAATACAGTCCTGAGTAATCAGAGCGTTTACTGGACGCCCACGTGGATCATTTGCACATCATGTGCAAATTTCACATTACGTGCGTGATGATACAGATAAATCTTTGCATTAGCCCTTAGCTAGGCCTTTAGTTAGTCAACAGGGTGATTAGTAAGCATTTACTAGTAATGTTAAATGAGAACAATAATTCTATGTGAAGTTTATCAGTGCATACTAGTGACTGGTAGGTTCTGGTTTTGTATCAGTTTGCTTTTTTCAGTATCTCGTTATGGAAATAGAAAACTTCTACTGAATTTCACGTTCTATAAAATTGTAGAATACCTTTGCCGGATTGGGCAAGGGGAGGAGGTTTGCAGCTTGTGCTTTTCTGGTTGCAGCAAAGGAATTTCCATTTAAAAAAGGATAAATGCGGGCGATCAACAGAAGGAAAAAAACCACAGAGAAATACGGAAACTTCATGATGCTGTGGTATGAGACTGTACCCTCTTCAGGGATCTCTGTAATACCTACTACAATAAGAGATAAATGCCTAAAATAAAATAGGGTATGCAAGGAAAAAACCCTAATCTATGGTATTTATGGTGATGGAAATTGCGAGTCAGCAAAGGACTCAGTTGAATACTGTAATGTACACAGCTGGTGGGCTTCCTTAGATAGTCATTATTGTTTGTAAATGGTTAGAAAAGTAGAGACAGCAAATAATACCTTTCCTTCCTCAAGTTTGCTACATGAGTTTATAGTGTAGCAAAAGCTAATATACCGCTAAAAGCCAATTTCTAGATTTTGGTACAGTGATTGTATAAGGTGTACAGCAAGGCAGGCATACTATGGATGAGCTCTGCTGTACAATGACAGCTTATTTTTGTGATTTGATATACCTGAATGCAAAAATGGGCCTCATCAGATCTGTATATAGAATTTATCCTTGAATGTTATGTACGGTATACCTAGTTTTGCCCTTCATCTGTGTGCTTTAACATAAATGTCTGCTTAAACTATGTGGCTACTTTATACTTTTCAGCAGGACAATGTGGAATTATTAAACTCTCTTTTTAGGCTTACGGAAATTTTAGTTAATTTTAAAATTTTACAAAGAATCATTGCATAATAAAATATATTTTTTTCCTACTTTTGAGAATCAGTCATTTTCTTACAGCGTGCCTGCTACATTTTTTATAGCCCAGAGACAAATCTAATACAAAAAATAGTGTCATAAAAGTGTTTTATTGTTCCCTTTAGCTGTTTTTCTCCTTGCCAAAGACAGCGTATAATTTTGAAAGAGTGGATTTTTCCTCTTTTGAATGAGTGATTCAAATAAAGTTTCATGAGAGAATTTTTATGTTGTTATGCTCACAATTTCAGTATGTAAGAATAGCCTTTTAACAGCCCTCACAGCTTCAGTCATGCTCTCCTTAAAAGAGAGAGTGTGAGGAAATAAACATAGAATAGAATATCTCAAGTTGGAAGAGACCCATAAGGATCACCGAGTCCAACTCCCTGCTCCTCGCAGGGCTTAGTTCATGGTAATTGTGGGAGAACTGTATGATTTGAGCTTCCTTTGCCCGTCAAATGGAGAAAACAGTTACCTCAGGAAAACAATATATGCTATCCAGTTAAGAAAAGTTGGATTTAAATAAGCAAGCTCAAGACTTAAAAAAACAAAAGTGCTTTTGACGGAACATGTAATTAAATTATAAAATGTGTGGTCGCCGGATTTTGTTACAGGCACGTAGATGGCTATTTTTGCATCCACAAAAAGCCATCGGGGGCTAATCTTCAAAGATGAAGAAATGAACTCTGCCTCAGAAATTCTCTACAGCACAGCCTTCTGGAAAGGGAAAGGCATCATGAAACACTGCTCTAGATTTGCTCGGCTTCTGTATTGGACGCTTTAGGCTGGCTGCTGGCAGAGCAACACAGACCTTTGTTCTATTCTGCTATGTCTGCTTTGTTGACAATAAAACTGCATTAAATTTTATTTTTTAAAAATAAAATGAAGTAGTGAGAGCTGTTGGGTTTCTGGAGAAAGTAATTTTTATTTGCTGTCCTGTAATATGGTTTGGCTGATGAATTTAGATTGACTGCTGATGCTGGTTAGCAGGAAGTGGAGAATCCTACTGGTGAGCTAAAGTGTGCATTTTACATCAGGGAACAGCAGTTAAATCTAAAAGTGGGGCTTCTGCCACCCTTACTTGTAGTGCTTTGTTGTGTTTTAGGGCGGTTTTTATTCTCTTAGAAGATGAGAAGGGTCTTCAGTTAGCATGTTTCTCATCTCTCCCTCTCTGGCTGTGAAACTGGGTTTTGCTTTTTCAGAAATCGAATGTTTCTCATTCATTGCTGTGAGGTATGAGTTATTTCAAGGTTTTAGTTTCATTAAGGGTTAATGGAGGTTGATAAATATGAATTAGTTTATCTCTAAACATAGTTATAATGTTACTTAGGATTTAGAAGAGCTTTATATCTGGGAAAAAAAAAATCTTCATAAGCATGTTAGGCTGTGCAGTACTATTATTCTAATGCACACAAATAAGCAGTATGTAATAAGGTCTGCATTGATATAGCAGCTTGAGAGAATTTATGAAGTTACTGTTTTATGTCAGACCACCGCAGTCTCTGAAGGCGTAGAAACTGCTGTTCAAAGTGCTTCATCGCTCATGACTCATTAAAAGCTGATTCAGATCATGAAAGGGCATAACTGCTAGTGCAGATTTTATGACTCTTCCTGTGAGTTGTCCCCCAGATCTACTTCACACATTTATGTAGTAACTGTGGGGTTAAATAATAACAATAATAAAGATTTTGAGGTTGAAATTACCTTGGACCTTTTGAACATTGCTAATGCTATTAATGGAAGCATCGCCAGTGTTCTTTTTGGAAGCCTCTGGAAGTGAAACAGTGAAATGCGGATTGATGAAGGGTAGCTTCTTGAACAGCAAGAGAACAGGGGTTTTACAGTTTTTGAAGTGAACAGCTAGGGATACTCTAAGAAGTACAGAAAGCATTACAGATGTTATAAGGAAACCCTGAGAAAAATGGGAGGCACTTTAGTGTTGCCCATAAAGTAGGAAGAAATGTGGGTAGGATATATTGATTCCAGCTGTAGTCTTGAATGAGTTCTTGCATTCTTCAGTCAATAATTAAGCCAAATTACCAAATATGTTAGGTCCTTAAAAAACTGGATGACAGCACAAAACAGCTTAGCATACTGCTCTGGAAAAGTGGATTCTGGGAACTGGAACCTGAAGATGTTGAGAAGCTTGGAAAAATAAAATCAGTGTTCAGGTGTCTCAAAATGCAATAAAAGTTTAATTTTAAATGATCTGACTTGGGACCACTAAGCCCTAGCCAGTTGTGCAGTTCCTGATGCTGCAGAAGTGATAGTTCTATGTCTGCTAGCATGAAATCTGATCTTTTTCATAATTGTCTTAGTACATTTATTAATGGTCATTCTACAGTCAGAAGAAAGAAGTAGAAAAATACAAATATGTTCTTTAAGAGAAATGGGAGCAAACATTTCAGCAGCCTTGATAAGGAAGAGAGCAATGTTATCAGAAATGTTTGGGGAAGGAACAGAGGTCATCAGACCCATCAAAAATCTAAACACACTCTTCAATATTTAATTTTCCTGTTGGTAATATCTAATTGTATCTTGAATGTCTTGAATGACTTTGGAGGGCTGTTGTGCACATTTATGACTGTGTGTGTATGTGTGGGGAAAATGGTTTGTGACATCTGTTCTGAACGTGTTTATCTGTAATTTTAATTCATGCTTACTTGCCTTGTCATCTGTGTTGGCCTGAAATTAGTTTAGATTATCAGAACTATTTAAGATTTTGTGTGCTTCTGTCAAATCCTCTCCAACTGCCTGCTTGCTCGGATGTGAAGATTCTATTTTAAGCCATTTCTTATATTTAGAGAGGAGCTGACTGTCTCAGATAAGACTTCGCTGAATATTCTGAAGCGTCAGTAATGCAGTTATTTTCACCTGGGCAATCAGAATGCATGCCCTTTGATAGCTGCTACCCATGGTTGAGATTCAGAGATTCAACTGCAGTATCAACGGGTGGTTTTGCCATCTGTGTAGGTATTTTAAAGGAATCCTATAATCCATTTCACACCAAAGAATTAATAAAAATCAGGCTCTTGCATTCTTTTCCATTTTGCTTGCTTGGCGATAAGTAACTGCAGCCATGAATAGATTGGCCATGAATAGACTGATGTTTAAGTCAGTGCTTAGGTCCCTCCCTGTTTAGTCAGGAATATAAGCGTGATTGTCGCAGTCAGTGGCCCTGTGTACATTACTGACTGTTTTTTGCTGAGTAAGAATGAATTAAAATATTTAGTTGAATTGGATATGGAATTGGGATTGTTAAGGGTGAGAAGAACCACAGCTAGCTTATTTCTTCATGTTACAGTCCAAATATGAGGTGGCCTTTATTTGCCAGAAGAGCAGGAAAAGCACTCGGGCCCAATATGAACTAAGATAAAGTAGAAGGCGTTTTATTCCTTTCTTGCCTCCAGAAGTCCAGCTGGAGAGAATGTAGACCAGGGTCTAAGAAATGCAAGAATCGCACTTCCTTGGTATGTACCTCTTCGCTCTTTTGAAGTGCTAAATGTGCATCTTCACTGCAAAAGAAAAGTACTTGGAAAAGCTTCTGATCCAATCAATGGTATGCCTACTCTGACAGAGGCACAGGGAACCCTTACTCTTCTATACCATCAAGCACCTTTTTTTTCTGTTGATTAACCTTAAATTACATTTGTTTCGTAAAAGCTTGGTAACATACAGTGTTTTAGCAGCATGCATGCTCTTAACAGGAATGGCTTCTGCTTTCCACTTACGGAGGTATTGAACAAGTTCCCTGAAATGCTATGGGAAATTGAAGTTGAGTCACTTTTGGTCAGCATTTTTAAAAGGTAGGAAACAGTGTTTCATAGGTCTTTTATAATAATAAATGTCAAGGCAATCTAGAGATGTAGTAGGTGTTCTATCACTGTGTATTCCTAATGAGAGGAGAACAATGACAAGTTCTTTAGAGCCTCTAATTACACAAGTTGCAGAACTGGAGCATTACTTTTTCTCTTCTATGCTCTTTTAACAGCCTTCAAGCTTGAAAACATAAGAAAGAGTCTGATTCTGAATGGAGACAGTTCATATTTGAGTTGATAACAAGGGAACAAAAGCAATACAGGTTTTCCCAGAGAATTTTTAACAAAAGATGACAGCTCTAGTGGTACAAAATGGGTAGTTAGGGTAGTCGTCATCTCTACTGATGAATTTCAGAGGTGGCAAATAAACAGTGAAGAATTCTTAGGGCTATGATGTGATATTAAAAACTAATCAGCAGCTTGTGCTTGGGAGAAAGTGCTGTTAGAGAAGAGTCGTTGATCTTGGACTCGGTACTGGTGATGAAAGTTAACCCTGAGAAGCTGTCCCTTTGGCTAATTGTAAATGTTAAATTTGCCATGAACTGATCACAGGGTAAAATGTTGACTCACTGGGATAAAGAGAGCCCAGAACCAAGGTTTTTTCGGTGCAGAAAGTTGTATAAGGACTATTGTAACTAAAACATGCCGAGAAAGATGAAATAATTTTTACGGCTTTGGATAAGAGGGAAGTATAAATAAATAAAACTAAAATATCCTAAGACTAAATGAAAATGTGGTATTTTTATAGTGCCTAGCTTTACACGCTGATATGTTACATCGGTTCTGAGTAGTAGTATGTACCAATAATAATCAAATATAAAACTAGTACTGTGTATGAATTCAAAGGAGAATTATTATTCTAAAGGAGAAGGAAATAGACTAGGATGTCATAGTCTTAGGGGAAACAGTGACGAAGAAAACGTTATAGAACTTGTTGTCTCTTGGATGTTATTTAGAATGCCAACAGAATAGTAATCCTGCTTGGGGAGTGTAAATTAGATGCTGAATGAATAAGTTTGGGGAGATGGGTTCCAGTGTTCAGTTTTGATTATAATTATAAAGGCAAAAATGAGTCAAATACTGTGATTGCATAAATGGCTAAAGGCAGTGTTACCGCGCCCTTTTTTTACCAGTATAAAATGTACCCAGGCTTGACAAGGCTGTATCTGGAATACTTGAGTGGATTTTACCAGGCTGTGAAATGAATGAAGACTAGAAGGGATACCTGCACTTTTCATTAATGGAGTTGGTTCTTCTTCACGACGAAAGAACGAGCTAACTGAGCACAAGGAAGATGCATTGGTTGTTAATAAAATTAATCTGAAGTTTAAGTGTAGAGTTTGATGTTGACACTGAGAAAATGTCCTCCTTGCTAACAAGTGTTATACTTCTTGGAAAATGACCTTGCAACCCAGCGTTAGATGATTACACTCATAAAGTTGGAGTGCACTAAAATGATGAAACTTGATTTTTAAATTAGTAGGTGACTGAAGTGCATATTTAAAAACCAACCAACCAACCAAAAAAACCCCTCAATGAACAGCAGCTTCAGGGATAGCCCTATGAAAAATTGTTTACTGTAGATGAAAACTGTATTTAGTAGAAGCTAAAGTCTTCCAAAGTTCCTTAAAGAATATCAAAGCAAGGGATATGAACAAAGATCGAATCTGGCGTTTAGAAGTCCAGGTCGTCTTTTTTTTAGCTGTCTTTAGGGGATGTTAGGAAGGCTTAGGATCAGTGGACTAGAACTTTTAGTTTACTCCTTCATGACTAGGCAGAATTGGTAGAAACTCTTCTTGTATTCATGTAAGTGCAAGTTGGAATATGAGTAGCTGATGGTATGTCTGGGTTTCTGGTTTCCTTCCTTCCAGGAGAGAAAATCCACAAAAATTAAGAATTGCTAAAATGACTGTTTATATATCTCAGGCAAACAGAAATTGACTCTTGCAGAAAAAAACATCAAAAATGCACCAGTGGGGGGAAAAAAAAATCCGGTTGTCAAATTCTGTAAGGTATTATTTATGTCTTACAGTACTTCCAGTGGGGAGTGCCTTTAAAGAGATAAAGTTGCAATTACTTTCACTTTAGACTTCAGCAGAGAGAGATTTTGACACATCTTTGAGAAATATTGAAAATAGGGAAGAAAGAACTTCAGCCAGTTGTGCCTTTGTAGAAGGAAGTTGTAAAGTTCATCGTGTTTGTAGAAATGACTTTGTATGGAATAGAAGAAACTGTTCACAAAGAAGCTACACGGAATTTGTGTCAAGGGAAAGGGAGAGATTAACAAAAATTCTCCCCTACAAAACATGATGCATGGCCTAATTATAAACTGTAGAAACAATCCAGCTAGTTTTTGATGACAGAATTACAAGGCAGTGCATGAGGTTGTTTTGACTACCAGTATAGTTTTGTGTTCTAATGCAATGTCTCATTTTTGCTCTCCTAAGAGCACGCTTGATTATGCTGAATAAGAGAATTGTGTAGGATTTTTTTGATACTATACTTTTGGTGTAAGTTAGTATTATGCTGCTTGGCAATTGGAGATAATGTGGCAATTTATCCTACATGGGTTCAGTAGAATACTAATGTATTGTCATGGCTTCCTGCTTTGAAGTTGTCTTTTCTCCTGACTAAAACTAGTCATACAAGCATGTTTTTGAAGAAAATGGTTTTACTGAGAATGAATTGATGGAGGAATCCAAAAAGCCTGTGTGCACCAGATAGGTTTATAGAGAGAATTTCTGGAATGTAGCATGCCAAAGTTTTTCAGAGTAATACAGTCAATGTAAATATTAAGCCTAAATATCTGAAATAAATGACTTTTAATACCAGGTTCAATGTTCCTTGTATTTCAGGCCATAACTTCTGTGCAGAGGGACATAGATGTGGTGAAAATTCGGAGTGCAAAAACTGGAACACAAAAGCTACTTGTGAATGCAAGAATGGTTATCTCTCTGTCCAAGGGGACTCTGCATATTGTGAAGGTAAACAACATATTCAAAGACCTGTCCTTTTAACAGCCTACTCAGAAACATAGTATTAAATAAATGGTTGACAAAAGAATTTCATTGCCAAGTTCAATTTCGCGACGGTGACTATCACAAGGGCCCTTTTTGTGTTCGTAAATATAGACTGAGGATCACAAGTGATGCTGGACTATTCCGATTACCTATCTATGGCCGTACATAGTTCTTGTGGTTGTGCCTTGGCATACCGTGGTCGTGCTGGTGTTACAATTTTTAAAATACCATTTTTCAGACAATAGCACCTACCTTTAAAAATGGTTTTTAAAGAACAACATCTTTATAAGGTGCATTGATTTAGGAAGTAGGAATTCTGCTGACATTTGTGAGAAAGGTAAGTGTGAAGGTGTACTGAGGCTTGAATATAGAAATGATGATATGCAGTCCTTCCTGAAGTACTTCTGTGGGCCAGGTACTTTACTGAAATGGTTTTCCTATGATACAGAAGAGACCTGTTTCTTAGAACAGTGTAACTGAGGTACTTCTCTTGCTGTATTATTCCATCACAGGAACAAATGATATAGGGCATTATTCTTCTCGTTTCTCAGTGTTTTCTAGAGCTTGCTGTTAGTCATACCTATGATGTACTTACTAAAAACTGAATTGATGAATCAACGTATACCACATCCCTTCCTGCCTTAGCAATGTGGGTTTTTTTAAAATGTCCTCGTATGTCAGGCTGCAATATTTAATCTTTTGGCCATCATAGTAAGTTTTTGAACAACTTTGTAAAAAATATTTCCCTAGATTCTTTTTCCAGTAGTACTGGTGACGGAAAGATGGCTTTTTTGACAAGCTGTTAAAATATACTGTAAGACTTGGAAGACAGGATGAAAGCGTAAAGACGACACACATGGACCGGGCTTAAATGATCCTGCTCTCATAAAAATAATTTTTAGTGTATTTAATTGAATAGGACTGCTTTAAATAACAGTTTAGAAAACTGTTCAGTAAATTGCAACTATAAATCTTACGGTATTTACTTGGTCCTAAAATTTGAATGGTCCTATATACGCACTTTCAGCGACTGGGAAAACAGTTTACACATTTCTTTTTAAAGGTAGGCAGCAGATATACTGTATATAGAAAAAGTTTTTTGTACAAAAAACTGAGAAGAGCTGCTCTATACGTACTGCAAGGACTACTCACAAATCAGAAGATGGTAACAAGGCTCTTTATGAGCTATGATACAGAATCCAGTCTTTGTTTGTTTTTGCTGTTTTAAATAAAATCAGTGCTTAGTGTTTTTATTTACCTAGTAGCAGGCTGTCCCTTTTTTCGTCTATGGAAAAAATTTAAACATCTTGACTCGAATAATTTTGGAGATGGCGGCTGTGCATTAGCAGTAGTGGTGGGGATAGAAGAGCTTTTTGAAGAAATTAATGGGAAGTAAAACATGTCTGGTCTATGTTGCATTAAATTTCAGCAGGGCAAATCAAATCCCTGACTTCTGTGCATGTGGGTGAAACATGAGGCAACAGAACAAACACAGCTGCTTTTGCTGCCTGAGACCGTGGGATAGATGAAAGGGGCTTTCTGCATGCTATGAAACTATAAATTTGCTAGGAGGAGAGTAGTTCTTAGGAGGTAATGTGGAGAAGAGAAGGCCCTTTAGCCAGGGAAACTACAGACTGATGAATCGAGTAGCCAAGAGGTGATTGCTTTCAGCCCTGTGAAGAGCTTCCTTTAACTCCTCAGAACAGCTTTCTGCAAAATCTCTTTGTATGCCTCTCTAACCTAATTTCTCTCATTTATGCATTTAACCTGCTAAATAGGGTCATTTAATAGTTGCCTATATAATGTTCTCAAATGCATGGTGAAGCTGTGATTTAAATAAATGACGTCAAAGGCATGTATCTGAAGGTAGAATTTGGCAGGTTGTTGGTATTGTATAGGGGTGGATTTTTTTTGTGGTTTTGGATTTCTGTGTGTACTGTGTAAGAATATGCAAAACACTTGAACAACAAGTAGTAAACACACAAAACACCTGTGGAAGCGAGGAAGACATCATTCTCAGCTGTAGTTCTGAATTTGTCTTCATCATTCCTAAGCCTTGAAACTTAAAAGGCATGTAAGATTACTGCTTCCTTTGAGATGGTGAGGTAAAACTATTTCATACTTGTGACGTGTCCTGGTAAGTGGCACCTTAGTTCAGAGTGCTCCAGATCATTAACTTGGAGCTTTCCAGATTTCTCATCTCTTCCAGTGTTTTTGAAATACTTGTGTATGTGAATTCTAACGTATGGTACTATTTTACCTTACTTGTGTTTTCACTGTTATTTCTGCTCGCTCTTTATCACGCTGTTTTATCCTGCTCGACCTTATGGCATCACGTTGATCTTGTAAGATCTCTGAAGAATTGTGTTTCAGTCTGCTTTGCTTTTTCACGTGGGGATGGCGATACTTAGGCACAAGTGTTGAATCAGTGTCCGTTTACCTCTGTCACATATGCATGGATAAACTCTGGGAATCGCACAAGTAGCTAGAAAGTCCAATGTCTGCAGGACGCAAGCGTTCAAGTTGTAGCAGCATGTGCACCCTTGAACTGAAAGTTGCATGCATGGGAGTTAGTTACAGATGGCGCAGCAGTTCAGTGGCAAAACCAGGACCAAAATGGAGAAATAATTTGAGTCTGTCTCATGCTGATTCTTCCAGGCACGTTATGTGATGCGTGCAGCAGACCTGCGAGTACTCTGCGCTGCTTCAAAGCCAGAGAACTCCGCAGTCTGTGACTACTTCACAAATTCTAATAGGACAGTCGGCATAATGCAAACTAAGAGACAGGAATGTGTCAGCAAATGGAGAGTCTGAAGCTCAGAGATGAAGTAAGAAAAATCAAGCCAAATCAGCTGAAAGTCAGGCTTAGTGCTAGCATGATTATCCTCACTTTCTAGATGCTAACAAGCAAAGAGCCATCTCTTCTGAAAAGAATTTGGTGATTCTCTGCTATATATTTCACAGTGAAGGGCAAAAGCAGAGTAATTTTTTCCCCACCACATTTCAGTTCTGCATTCTTTATGACCTTTTTAGCTTGAAACTGTAACAGCCCTTTTCTACCTGCAAAGTTGTTATCTCAGTGCAAAAGTGATTATTACCTAATTGCTGTTCAGCTCTGATTCATTGTGAGAGCTGTTTAAATCTGAAGTGGGATGAATCTCTCGGTTAGGATAAATGCATGCCTCTTCTCACTGACAAGAGTGCATGAAACAAGAAAATTAGTATTAATTGTCCTTCATGCACAACTACTTACGCCCCCAAGAAACATCTAGTAAAAGTGATACAGTAGCATACCACAAGATGTCTTGTCATGTTACACAGCATGTACTTAACCAGTGTCACCAGAGAATGTTCCTGTGATAATGGGTATAATATAAGAAAGGATCCATTGACTGAAGTGGACCTACAAGATTAATATTCTCATTGTATGACTATATTGTAGGGTGTGCTTTTCCTATATACCTAAGTAGAATGACACATGCTCTCTAGGATGTCTTCCAGCTGTTGATGTAAAAGTGTAAACAAGCTGTGCGAATCTGAGTTGGTCTTTTAGGAACAGGTTACAAAACAAAGCTATTTTACAAGAATATAAAAAACCAGAACACCTTCTCTGGCAGAAGCAGCCTGTTAGGTGGTGGTTAGGACAGGATATCTCGGGTGAGTCTGCTTTGCCCTTAAAGAAGAGGCCAAAAGTTCTGAGGCCAAATGTAGTGTTGAGAATGCCTCGTATTGGCTTTTTTTTTTCCTCTTTTATTGGTAAAGTTGCATGGGTTAATAGTGACAGAGGAAGATCTGTGAAGAATATATTTCTGTGAGATTAATTCAGACAGTATAGTTAGTTTCCTTACGTGACCTGACCCTCAAGGTCACCTTAGTGCTGTTACCTCAGCTTAAAGAGTTAATGAATTAAATGCCTTAATATTTGTGAAAATTCTTCCCATTTTTTGTCCTGATAGAACACTGTAGAACCACTCGTGACTTTCATTCCGAAGGAACTTGATTTAGTCTCTCTTTCCCTTCTGTGCTCCAAACATGTTATCATAATTTGTTGTTAACATATTATTGCTCATTACAAAAAGCATCACGCAAACTATGAAATACTAGCCAAATTCAGAAAACCTGCTCATTTTGTAGCGTAAGGAAGAGTTACAATGATGTTAGTGGGCTGGCAGATTTTGGGGAGATGCGTAAAGATGAATGAAAGCCTTGGGAGAAAACGGAGTCTTCATTTGCCCCTGACCATGGACCCAAGCATGCAGCATGGACAGACCAGGCAAACTTTCCACCTGATGTGCCATAGCATGGTGCGGTGGTCTCCTGTGGCCTCTGCTCCCTTGCTAGGCATCCAGTCTCCCTTCCACAACAGCCTGATAGGGCACCAGGAGAGCTGTGGGCAGGTGGTGTGGTTAGGGTTAGAGACACCTCCGGTACAGGCTGGGAGCTCTGCTTTCAGGCCAAGACCCTGAAGACAGACTAGGTAAAGCTTTGTATCTCACTTACTTGACAATAAAATTCAAAGGCTAATATTTTTCTTCCCCTTATTCTTTTTTTTTTTTGTTTTGGTCTGCTTAAATCAAAACACTTAAGAGCTCTGCAAGTTAATTGTCTCAGTATTTGAGCTTGTAAAGCAAGAGATCCCATTCTTACTTATCTGAGGTTTGTAGAACAACATCATTTCCCAACACAAGAGTGTTGGTTAACTTATATACATAAGGCTATCAAGCTCTCAACCTGAGAGATAGTAAGCTTGGAACCTCAGGATTCTGCTGCTAGTTATTTAAAAAATAAAACCATGTTTAATTTCCTTGTAACTCCTAAGTATGTTCCAGACACATGCAGTGGTCTTTACTGCCTTCTGTTTCTTTTCCTTTGAACTCGTCGATGTCAAATGTAGTCAGGAAATTATTTACAGAAAGATAGATATGTAAATATGTTGAAAAATTCTGTTCTGAAGAAAATAACATTAATGTAGGTTTGGTCAGAAAATATTTGTGTTCTGAAAGTCATATAGAAAAAATTAGTTGCAAAATGCAGAGGAAAAAGTGGGGTTTTTTCGCATTGTCACAGAAATCAGGAAAAATTAGCCTTTTAGGAATAATGATTTAGTTCCAAATGCAAAGACCTTGCTATCAGCATGCTTTAATGAAAACCAAAAATAGAAGTTTACTTCTGTTGCAAAACACAGAGGAACAAGAAAGTCTTTCATCGTACAATGTCGCTTCTGTTATGGTTCTGAAGATGACAGAGCTTCATAAAGCTTACCTCTAATGTTTAATTCTTTGACTCCTCAGATCCTGTATGAAAACAGCTGATTAGTGTGCAGAACTTCTCACGAGCAGTTTAAACTGAAAAAGAATAAACCCAGTTCTGCATATGGCCTTCAGAGAAAAGTCTGCTGGCAGTCCACTGAGTTTCCACAGCTGCTGGTTTTTTTTTGCTGTATAAAATAAGTTGAATTTTGTTGAATTTTCCCCTCCTCCTCTGTAGTGATTTCATTGCAGCTGTTCTAATTTCACTGCATTGTGGCTTGGGAGGTGACATTAACGTTACGTGGTATCATATAAACCTTCTGTGTGGCAATGATGTATGACTGAGGTTTTGGATGGTGTCCATTGACTTGACTTCTGGGTCAGCTTTTAATGATAATCCTTCTGTTTGTTGTACTCTCAAAAAACCTACCTCACAAGATGTCCGTATTTCCCGTGGTCGTTATTCACTGTATACTATAATAAACGTATGTTCTGTGATGCATAGGTATACATATATACGTAATTGTACATGCCAGATACTTAATGAAATTACCTAAAAATAAGAAGATGGGACAAATGTTGATGGCAAATGGCTATGTTCATTGCAAATGTGCTGAATTTTTCTCTATGCTGAAACCGTAGCAAAGAGGAGGGCAGAAGAATCTAAAAATGTTACAGTCGAGATCATAATTTCTTCTGTAAAGACTACCTCAATGGCAGTGTTTCACTTGGAACCAAGTCCTCACATGGAGGCTTAAATAAAAAACCCCACCTTAAATAAAAAAATCTACCACAACAAAACAAGAAAAAAACCCCAAAGTGCCCCCTGACCAAAACCCCCAAACAAAGAAAACTAACCCCCTCCCTTTATAAACATGTGACTTGATGCCAGGTTGTTTTTTTAAAAGTTGACAGTTTCTTTAAAAGATGCTTGTTAACCTACTTTGTAAGACTTCAGTTACCTGACAGTGTCAATTTTAACCTTCCACTGATGTATGTAATCCTATTTATCAGTGAAAGTCTCTTCTCTTGGTGATGTAATGCAAATAATATAGTTGTCCTGCCTACTCTTCTCATAGAGAAAGACTTTTTATTTTAAATGATAACCTTAACCATTGAATGAACTCAAATTCATCTTTTATAACATGATCAAAAGGCAGGCACTTGTCAGTCAATCTCCTGCCTTTGTGGGTTTATGGACTTTAATAAAGGAGACTGAGGTTTCATTGTGCTATGAGCTGCTAGTGGGGGGGACTGAATTAAAAGCAAAATAGACCCTTCCCCCTGCCAAGTAAATGCGTACGTTCAAAGGCAGAGGTGATATGCTTGCTAGTGGACAGAAAGTTTTCAAACAAAATCTTAACATTTTTATACGACGATGATTCAGGAGCTTGTTGGGAAATGATGTTTATGCCTTATATGGCTCTGGATGTATTATTTGTTATCAAAACTGCTTTTGTATTTACAAGTGAATTAGTTTAAATTCGTATTCCAACTACCAAATCCTGGAAAGTAAAATTATTTGCAATCCCCTGGAGTAACTTTAGTTCTTTGGGGGAATGTCACGCTGAGATTTATAAGAAAATAAATTTTAATTTCTAATAAGGTAACCGTATGTTTTGGAGTTGTTGTAAATAAAGTGTCATAAATAATTATGGCTCCAACGAAATTCAGCCTTGCAACTGTCAGTTCTTATGTTAGTAATTTGCATTTGAATAGATTACAATCATTGCCATTAAAGGAAAAAACCTCTTCACCCCTTCAGAATGGCAATGAAAATCCTGCTCTGAGGCTGGTGAAATTTTTGTTCGTGTGGAGGGATTGGGGATGCCGTCTCCCCTTCAGCAAATGCTGTTACATGTTAGTATTGCCTTCTTCTGCATTGTGTTGGACGTAATTTGATATCTCATCTACAAAGCTTTGCTTTTTACCTTTTGTTATTGGCTAAGAATAGGCTGATCATTTCTAGTACAGAATGAAACAGTACTGGTCTAGTTCACTGACTGTCTTTAAGCACTTCACTGTCTCTCCAGTTTATATTTGTATTCAGCCTCCAAGACCTCTTCATGTGCCCGCATTCCAGATTTGGGGGGGGGGGGGGGGGGGCGGGGGCAGGGGTGCATTCATATATTTTTGAATTTGTGGAGCGGGGGCAGGTAGGAGCAGTGGTGGAATGGACTGCCTGTCTTTAGGACAACCTCTCTAGGAGGTGGCCTAGAGTTTAGGAGTGCCTCATAAACTGCACTTTCACAGCCTTCCCTTCTAACTACTTTTTAAAAATAGAACTTGATTTCTTTTTTAGATGGGTTAAAGAAAAGCCCAGTGACATGTTATTGGCTACTAATTGTAGCGGAATCTGACTTCAAAGCTGACCAGCAGGAGAAAAAAAAATATTGTTGTATGTTCCTGTTGGATCAGCGTCATTGTCTTAACACTGTAACGACCCTTATAGCAAATTGTCCCCATTGCACGTTCAAGCACTGAAAGAGGGAGAAATCCATGCGGTAAGTGGTGGTATGATACGTAGGTACTAACCCTTGTGAGCAGAAAGAGCTCTTGCTGCACTTTACCCATTAAGCCCTTGTATTGATCCTGATATTGCCAACATTATTCCCTTCAAATTATGACACAATATCGCTCCTGTCGCTTTTCTGCTGACGTCTATGAAGAAGGGAAAAATCTGGAAAGTTTTCAGTGGAGCTGTGGCAGTTTAGACTAGGTTAAGTGTTTGCATCGAACATTTGGCAACAAAGCAAAGAAAAAAAATCTGAGTTGTAGTGATGATCAGAAGTTTGCTTGTGGTTGAGCTGAACTGTAAAATGCTGAGAAATATTTGTATATAATGAGGAAGTTTTGCTTGGACTTGAACGGAAGCCACTTACCAGTACTTTTATACAAGTTGCTAAAAATTGTGCGCTTAGCTCTTAAAACTTAGAGGTTGAGCCGTTGAAGTTTTGCCTTTTTTAAAATCTGGAGCATAACTAGAATATTTCAAAAAATGACGTGTGTGTGTATAGATATATGCAAACCAGTGTTTTCCTATTGCAGCACAAAAGCCTTTAGTTACCCAGGATCTGACAGAATAGCAACTTTCTCAAGGGCCTGTGAAGTTCAAAAGGGGGTTGGAATAGAAAACCTCCAGAGGTAACTTCCAACCTAAATTTTTTTGTGATTCTATTATCTCTTATCCTGTACTGTGTTTTGCATCGAGAGCACTGGAGGGACGTTAGATGCTGTTGACTCTCTATGGTTACCTTTTGCAGTGCTTGGGAATGCAGAGAGGGCAACTGTTTTGCATAGTTGGAAATCTTGAAATGAGAAAAAGATAATCTCTTTTAAATGCTGGTACTTGTAAACTTTTTTCCGGCTATTTGAAAGAAACTTGATGTGCAGTTTTGATGCTCAAGCTGTCTTTCCATTGCTGTTTAAGAATGGCTTTGGGGGCATGGAGTCCCTTGTCCAAACGGAGGTTCTCACAGCCAGTTTATAGATAAGCTGTTGGATTGGGCTTGACTGTGGCCATGTGAAAATGCATGTTGTAAATGATGCCATCTAGCCGCTTCAAGGTCTGTGCTGGCAATATGCCAGTAGAACAACAGATCCAATTGTGAGGCTGTCTAAATGTAACTCTAAGGTTGTCATGGGCAGGTCAGAAGAGGGAAGGATGTGCGCTTGTCCTAGAGGGAGATCTAATACAAACTGGAATGAACACCCCCCATCCCGCATCAATTTTGGGAACACAGGAAAAAAACTTGATTCACTAGAGGACCCTTGTGAACGACTTGGAGGACTCTAATCTCAGCCTAGAGAGCGTTGAGTTCTGAGGTAACGGACACGGTGAAGTACGTGTAGAAAATCTTTTTGTTTGGGTTTGTATATAGATGTTAGGGATCTTGGGGAAAAATAGCATTAAACTTGTCAGGAACTGTTCTCATTGCTGTGGTGTGTCAAAGAAATTTTTATTTATTTATTTATTTAAAACCTTTTAAGCAGTTTCAACTGCTTCTGTACAAGTGGGTCTGAGGCTCTGGTGCTTCTTGAACAGACGCTGAGCCACAAGCAGGTAGGGGCCCTGCGGGACGCAGTGGGGCTCTGCCTCGCCGCGAAGCCACAGCACCCCATCTTGGGAGAAGGTAACAGAGCGTTGCTAGGAAGAAGGTGAAAGTGAAAGGCTAGGGCTTTGGGGAGCCAGGATACTTACGGTGCCCAGGGCCTGTAATATAGGTCGCAAATACAGCAGCTTTGCTGCATCCAGAGAAGGACGTGTTTTGTGTTGACCAGTTGTATGCTTAAAATTAAAGGCTTTGCTCTACCTAAAGTTGGTGGCAAAAGAAAAACAAAAAAAGGGCACAGCAAACCAAATAACAAGGCCCTTCTCCCCACAACTGCTAATTTTTTTGGGGAAACTGCTGAATGAAACTAAGGTGTTTTGTTTTTTTTTTTTTAATCCTTCAGTCAAAAAAAACCCCCAAACTGTAAATGGAAAAATAATCTGGTTTCTCATAAAAATATTTCTTTTCTAATTATTTTTAGTAGAAAATGTGTTTTGCCCTTAGTAATAGCATAACTGGGGACTGTTCCAGCAAGTATTATCTATTGCCTTTTTCTGTATGTGAATACATTTTGTTTCCTGTAGATGGAAAAATAAAATTGGTTATAAAAGTACGGGAGTCGCTAAATCCGTGACAAATGTCAGTTTATACTGACACGTTTTTTCCCCGCAAGATTTAGTAAGCGACTTTCTGACATGGTTCTGGGTGTTCCAAGCTAATGTGCATGTAAAAAACCAAAGCACAAAAGTTAAGAAATCATTGGAGAAGACATTATTGCCAACCTAGGGCTTTGCTATAGGGTTAACTCTCTACTTTCTTTTTAGGATTTCAGCATGCAGATTTTGCATCCTTTTCCGGTATGTCTCCTTATGGCTTTTGTTCAGATTAATTTGAAATTGAGTTGTACACTGATTGTAGAGGGTGTGTCTGTATTAAGTGCAAACCATTCTGAAATTATTAAGAGGCATTGAGCTTTTGACATAATCCAGATGTAGTAGGGTTACAGTGGTGTATAGCAATTTTAATATATCTGTTTCTGCTCACCACTGAAATTGAGACATATTTGTTTTATATATTTGTATTAAGTTTTATTTTCAAGTAATAAATCAGTTCCCTGTTTTTTCAGTGCAATTCACTTATGGAAACCTTTATAAATTTAGTGAAGAAGAGCAAGGTGTTATTTTCTTACTGTCTTGCATGAGGAGCTATGTTTGAACTGAAACTAAAAATAAGACGGCTTTGTCCAACTGCAGTGTGCTAGTAAGAAAAGGAAGCTTTACCTGGGCCTTCACGGACATAGGATCTGTCCATTTCCTGGTATATATTTGTGCAGGTTTCTCTGTTTTGGTTTGCTGTCTGGAAACTGGAATAGTAGTGTTAACAAAATCCTTTGCTGCCTTGCTGGGGTATTGTGAGGTTTGCTGGATGAAGGTAGTTGATAAGGGACAGCACAGTAACACCAGAAAATAGACTGAAGTAAGTGTAGAAAAGTAAGCAAACTGCTTATATAGTAAGAAATAAGTTTTCTTTTTTTTTTCCCCCTATTTTTATTTGCTAAATGTTATTGACAGCTGAGGAAAGGCATTCTCTAAAATATTAATGTACGTATTTAATTATTAGGAAGAAAATTCCTCGTAGTCTGTAAGATTTTTGACAGACAAATCAATTTCATTTAGGTAGGTAGCTGTCTGTGAAAAATCTCTCAAAAAGTGCGTTTTTCTAAGATGTCTACCTCTATTTAATAATCTGCTGCTTTGTACCTGAATCTTTTTAGAGGCTGGGGAAGAGAGTTAAAAAAAGTTAGAAAGAGACTTTGAGTCAAGTAATTGAAATTAGTACAAAAGTATGTACAGCAGCTACAAACATAACTCTTACATTGATGTTAGTTTCCTATTGATTTGCTGACTCTTACAATATTTTTAATGTTCAATTTTTTTTTTTCCAAAAAGATACCTTACCACTTTTACAGTTAGTGTATCTGTTCTTCATATCTGAAGGGTGAATTTCAAAATACTCTTTCGGTGTTCTAGACATTTTTTCACTGTCTGTTCTTCTTAGCACTTTCTTTTAATTTCCTCCTTTCAGTTCTCGATTAGACATCTCAGTTTTCCTTCTCACTGTTGATAGTTTCTGATTAATTATGTTTTATTAACCTAATTTTTTTATTGGTTCTGTTGAAGATGTTGCTGTGTTCATATCCTGTCCTGAACTCCCTCACTGAAGCTGTACATGCCTCATACCAGTTGTTCCTGTAGAGATCGCTGTATTTCGATAGTAAAAAAATTATTTTCTGCCTACTTAAAGGCCTAAAAAAGTGCTTGAAAATGTAAGTTAGGTTTAAATATTCTCCCTTCTAATTCTGTTTTTTCCCTTGATCTGATTTCTTTAAATATGTTATTATTGTGCTTAATGTGTAGTAAAACCAAACAAAACAAACCTTTTCCAGTGAAATGCAAACTCCTTTTTATCGCTCATCTTCCTTAAGATTGTTTACCTCTTGTCTTCATTTTCATTATTTTGTTCCCCTAATTCTTATCACTCGTATTTTCCCTACAAGCTTTCACCAGAGAATGCGTCTGTACCTATTGGTAGCTCTTAGTGCTGAGATAATTGTATGAATACACAGTAGCGTCTTTGGACATGAATGTGAGTTAGCGTTAGCTCAGAGACACGCTGTGTTTTGCAAGAAGAGACAAGGTTTAATTTGCAAAGAGTTTGCACTGAAGAGTTACCGTTTGCCTCAGGGCTGGCTCTAGGCATAGGCAAAGCAAGGAGTTTCCAGGGGCAGCAGACCTCCATCATGTAGGCTGACTGCGCGCTTACTGTCTGCTTTCCGTGTGTTGGTGCCCAAGATGCAGGGCTTAGTGATGCTCCTGCTTCTGCTGCCCACAGGAGAGAATATAAAGTAGGGCCTATCATCATGGTGGATGTTCAAGAAGTAGCTGTTGCCATTCCCACTTCTTCTGTTTCCTCAGGAGCAGGTCACTCGGGTGTTTCCTTGCTTTCCAGTCCCCCACCCATAAGGCAGTAAAACTCAGTTTTGTGCAGAGTTGATTCAGCGCTTTGCGATGTCATGACTTTGCTGTTAGTTGGCTTAACGTTTCTTCCTCTCCAGACTTTTTCAAAGACCGCAGTATGACATTTAGGCAATAGGGATCCCATGGCAGCCTGAAATTGTTGCTAATGCATTCCCGTTTCCAGGAGTATTATTTTCTGTCTGTGAAGCTCTTCCTTACCACTAGAACATGGCCATTGTTTTCCGTTACGAGTTTCTTAAGCAAAACAGAGAAAGAATTTTGCAGTACTTATATGTACTTGTATGGTAACTTAACTGGCCAAATGGAAGATTGGGCAAACATCCTGGGAAGATCAAGATAAATTGCTAGATATCAGAATGTGTGTAACCAACATTTAGGCTGATTCAGACTCTTTAAAACACTAGTTCATGCACGTGAATTATTTTTCAGTTAAGCACTGTTGTATTGGAATTTTAATTTCTACTTAAGAACCACTATGTTGGTAAGGAGAAGTTTCCTCCATTTACCTGGGCACAAGTGACATTAAGCTTTGAAGGTCAGGCCTTATACTCTGTTCTGGAGCTTGCTTTAACCTGTTACCCCTTAGGTGACTTTATTTGCTTTTTGGCTTTCAGTCTAGCTAGCTGAATCAGTGCTGTTGTGAAAAGGTCAGCCGCAATCTGAGGTGCATTCAGTTTGTGAAAGAATGTAAGGCACAATTTCCAGTCTTTCTTTTCTATGACAATCAATTCAGAGCCTGGCAGTGCCACTATGTGTGGTTTTCATCTAATGTTTTTTTCTGTACAAACAGTAATATCAAATTTGGCTAAAACATGACACGCCTTTGTGGCTGGTAGGGTGGCTGATGCTTGACAACACAGCAGCTGCAGTGCACCAACATACCTTTTAGTAATTAGCACCTTGCTGTTTTTACTGTCAGTGCTATCCTACGTGAAAGGCTACAAAACATAGGAGGTTATAAAGGCCTACAGCTTTTGCCATACACTGCTTTGGTTGCCAGGAGTACTCGCTTTTGTGTTGTGGATACACGGGGAAAGTGGCAACTCAGTCTGAGTGCTAACAGATTCTGTCAGTTGTTTCTTGGTTAGCATTGGCACTATTGGATATTCATTAATGTGCAACAGATGATGAATGTGGAGGCGGACTGAACCGTCCTATCTCATTAAACATTTGGAAACAAATGAATTTCTGTTTCAGGTGAGTAGAATTCTTTTTTTCTTAGGTAACAGAATGTAAATAACTGGAGCTCAGTTACATCTGTTTTGCAATTCACATAAATCTTGAAATGAACTAATGAGGAACATGGAAAAGAGAACTGTATCTTGGACTACACGGGAATCTAATCAATATGAATTCCCCTCAGCTATATCTGTTTTGTGCTAGGTTCCCATTGATTTTTGTAAACATTTTAGCGTTAGCCATAATCCCCTTTGAATAGAAATCATTCCCCGGTAGTTTCTCCTGTATTTTAATTAATTCTAAAGTGACCGACTTGAGAACTCTTCCTTTAATGTTATTACTAAAATAGAGAAATTCTTACTCGTTTTCTTCACAGCCCTAATCTGACTCCTGTTTAATCAGTAGGCATATTGAATTCTCAAGAATTGGTGATGCTGAGAAAACCTGAGACATCCAGAAAGTCTTGAAGTCAGGGAAAAGCAACCCATTTGTAGTAAAGCATTTTCTTTTAACCTGTGTGAGTTTCTGTTAGGGTTGATAACTCCCTATCCTTCAAAAGAAAAACCTAAAGGAGACTGAGATGGTCCTTCTGAGACTGGAGAGTTGGGACGCAGGCATTATACCCTTGTTCTGATTTAAGGGTGCGGGGGGCATGAGCTGTCTATTCCCTTTTCAATTGAATTAGTTGAAAAGAATTTTTTGAACCTATAACCTGGTTGATTGGTGCAATTTCTTTGACTTAAGTCTTGGAAAATAGTATTACCTAGGTTGAAGAAATGATACTGAGATTGGTTGTAACATAAAAATAAGTATCCAACAACTAGCATAAAAGCTGGCACTGTTATTCCTTGAAATATATATGTAGTAGTAGGAGCTATTTTGGCCTGTAGATAGAAAGACTGTATTGTCTATTAAACTGTTTGGAGCTACGGGTGATAAACTGAGTTAGGCCTGTCTTAACTGCAGCAGTGTCAGATGCTATTCTTTGATATTCCTGATCAGGGATGCATTTAAACCCTAGGGGAATTTTGTTTGAACATATGTCAGTTGTACGTCTTACCATAGGTTGGTTTTATGTAGCGGGGCGTATTAGATTATTGCTTGGCTATATCCAGAAAAAAATGCTTCACTTCTTGAAAAAATTGAGAATAAATTTTTGTTGCAGTTGTTTAACCAACAGCACGAATGAACTGCTGTGTAGTGCTTAGCTGAATTGCAGAAGTAGTGTGATGTTATGGTAGGCATAGAGACAGGAAATAGCCTGTATATGCATATATCATTAACTTAACCTGAATCGATGTGCTTGTGGTGTGCCACTAAAGTTCCAGTGTTTTGGTTTTTGCTAGTTTTATAGTTAGCCTTCTTTAAGAGATGCCACTGCAGTTCTAGGGTAGCTATAAGATGCCATTGTAGTCTTGGGTTTTTTTCTTACTCATGATTAGATGTATCAGTAAGTGTGTGTATATATCACACGGCATGGGAAGATCTAGAGATAGAGGAGTTTACATATTCTTGTAACTGCTTCTATTTCTGCAGTGTCTGGGACTTATGTTTTTGGACACAGGCTATCGCTGTAGTGGGTGTTATTCAGATGTATGATGAAAATATGTTTCCTTTTCCAGGATGCTTTATAACCTGAGTGTAAGACAAGAGACCGTGTTTTAGGTGGGAGGGAAAAAATGTGGGAATGTGGTTTGAAGCTGAGATCCTAGAACAGCTTCCTTTTTGCTTTATTAAAATCCTGCTTTTTTTTAAGTGAATAGTTAGTGCTTTAAAATTTATTTTTGTAAACCTAGAATAATTCTGTTGACATGCATTGGTTGTGGTGATGAAATTAAGGCACAGGCATCTCTCTCTGAAACGTAGGAAGTTGCAGTGAAGAAGACCGCGATGTCCAGCTTAAGATCAGGTCTCAGCAGGGGTTTCCTCTCTGCCCTGCTCCACAGGGCTGGCAGTCACCTGAAGGTAGCGGTGGCTCATTTCCACCCAAGAAATTGCTGCAGTGTGGCATACTGCCTCATGTCAAACACTGTCAGGAGATAACAACGGGAAACCACAGACAGCTGGAAAAACGCAAAAGTGTGGAACTGGTTGGAGTACACCTTTAGCTGAACCATTTGTCAGGGCTTTTAGGCATCATGGAAAAGGATTATTCCAAGGAGGTTTTGAAGGGAATGATATGCTTGGGGTGATATTGTTAATGCAGAATTAATCTCGAGTGCAATGTGAGAGAATAAGTGACTGTGCTTGTTTGTTTTTTAAAAAGTAATGAATTGTCAAAGGTGACTGTTGTGATTTGATTCTATTTTGGGAATCCTCTTGGCACCAAATGAATGATTGTAGGTATGGGACGATAGCCCTTGAACTGAAGACAAGCGTGATAGAAAATGGCAAATCAGTCAAGGAAAGTATAGAGAAGGTATGATTAAATCTTTTATTGACTCGAAATCATGTGAACTTGGACTCACACATTGACTTGTGTAGCTTCACATGAGGGAACAGAAAAAAGTGCTGAAAGCAGGGCTGTTAAGTGCTGTACGGTACATCCTTTCCACGTGTTGGTTCTCCCCTGTTGGCCGCTGGGGAAGAAGCTAGAGCTGAAAGCTGTTCCCTGTTACACTTCTGCTGACTTTTCTGATACAAGAAGTAGCATTGGTTAGATTTGGGAGGATGTCTCTGCAGCACCCAGCTTCTTGATTTCTCTAGCATTTTTTGGTTCTGGTGTTCAGCTCAGTAGTCCATATGCTAGTTAGCTTTGTTACCCATGAGACAGCTTGTCATAATTGTGTGCTGACATGATAGTCTATGCGTGGGTGAAGTATGGCTTATTCAAAGTTCTAAGAGCTTTTTCCTGTATTTAGCACTGTAGTGGAAGAGAGCCTCAGAACAGAGTCCTCAATAAGTAGTGAGGCAGGGATTATGCTTGGGTTGCAGCTACAAAGTACTGAACTGAACAGTGCCTAAAGAATTTAGATTAATTTTGTCTTAAATGCAGTTTTCTGTTCTCGTGTTCCTCTGAACTTAAAAGCCAACTCTTTTAATACTTAACCATCAAGGCTGGCTTGAATGACATGTGAATAGCGAGCTGTAAGCATGAGGATAAATGTTAGTGTGTGATGAAATCGGTATGTACTTAATAGTTTTTGTGTTGCGCACTTCCATTTAATGACTACCGGTATCTCACACCAAGATTCACGCGTTTCCCTCCTCCACCTTTTTTACCCATGTAAAAGAATGAGTGATGTTTATTCATTAACTCAAAGTCATTTTGTTGTGATGAGGAGCAATTTTAAAGGATGTTAATAAACTAAATATGAAGGTACCAGAAAAAGTGTTCTAAGCTTTGATTATGTAGTTCCTCATTTATGAAAAGAAGCATCGTCCATAGCTACATGCATACTCATACATATTTATACACTAGTATATTTTAGATGTTAGCTACATCTGTACCTTTAGGCTGTTGTTTCATCTGTTGTAATCGTGTTGCAATAATTAAAACATCAGAGAAACAAACAAACAAAACCTCATTTTAGTGTAATAGAGCTTATGACGCCTGACAGATAGAAGTAATTATTTTTTGCATGAAAAGCATACAATGGGAATGCTATTAAAACTGTGCACGAACCAAACTGTGGATCAAGGAGGCACTAAGTACGCTTGAACTGCATGGAACTTACTGATACAGGACACATTGGGGTTTTCTTGTCTGATCCTTTCCAGTATTTTGTTGTACTAAGAGGCTGCATGTGTCACAATTGGGCAAAGCCTACTTACTCACCAGCTGCTTTCATTGCATTGTTTACTAAATTCTCATTTACTGCAAATGGTATCCTTCCTTTCAAAAGGTGCCAGTTGTATTTCTTTTTTCCTAAATGTCTCTTCAAACTTGATGCAAACCCCAGGTTCTTACTGTGTGATTGACTTTTTTTTTTATTTGTTTGGACAGGTTAGTTATGTAGACTCTCCATCGTAGTTTTGTTTTTTTATAGGCTTCTTGATTTTAGCTGAGTTTTCTGAGAACTTTGCTGTATCCTGTGATCAGCATATATTTTCTCTAAAGCTTAGGCCAGCAGTTTTAGTCACTGGTCCTAGAACTAGAAGTAAATAGTTAAGAATTCTGCTTTTAACTGTGCTTGCTTTACTGTCTCCAGGTGGGTGTGGTGTGAGAGTTGAAGAGCTATTTACAAGTGGTTTAGGCAGAATACAAATACTTTCCCAAGCCTTTTATCATTGCATTGACATTATTTTTCTGATGTCTTATTTTTCTAAGTTCCTGAAAAGGCTTCCTAGACTCTCCCTGGGCTCCTTAAATTCCACTTCTAGTGGAACCAGAGCTCAGTGTGGTCCAACAAAAGCGGCAGCTGATTTCTGGGGCCCAGCATTGTTGTGTTGCCGCAGTTCCCTACATGCTGGATCCCAAGAACGCGTCTCCCAGGGTACCTTGACTCGACTTCACAAAGTGGTAATGATACCGCAACTTGCCGATTGCCATAGGGACAGGAGCAGTGCTCGCAACCAACAGACAAAAAAAATCCCGTCTCTGCTGTTTGCAAAGCAGATAAAAAAGTGCAGTACATGCAGAATAAATGATATGTTCTCACAAAAGAAAACTATACTTAAGAGTATAATTGGCCACTGCAGATGCTTTTTTTTCCTGACAGAAAATTAAGCAAACGCTCCATGAGCTATTTGGCATGATTAAAAAACCCCAGCATGACTCTTTTGAGTCAGTAAGGCAGACTTGAATCAAGTTATCTAAGATTTATTACGACACTTGAAATGACAGTAATCTGCACATCTCAGGTGACAACCTGGGTCATTGAATGTTAGTTTGATTGAACTTAAAAGTCACATTAGATACTGCTTTTAAGGTCAGCAAGTGAGGTTTTCGTGGGAATGCAAAATACTGTAAGAAACTATTATTAAAAACTTAATAGGGCTTTTCTACTGACAGTTTCCTGATGTGGCAGTTGGAATGAAGTCATTCTCAGTTTTGTTATATGTTTCTTTCTTTCGTCATCAATGCGTTGCTCTAGTGTTTTGAAACATGTGGGTCTGGATTTTTAAAAAAAACTTCTCCAGAAGTCTTTTTTTAGGATCCTCAGCTAAGCAGTCTCTCGGTTTTTGTTTCCCCAGGGGACGAAAGGGCTCACCGCTCTCTGAGGACCAAACTTTTTGTGTCCAGTAAATGCTGCAGTATAGGTAAATAAGAATACGCTATATCAGGAGGAGTTGTTCTTGTCTACAAATAGCGCACCAGTTACAGCATGTGATGAAAACGAGTGCAGCATAAAGCAAATGTACAATTCTCATGTTAGAGACCAGCTGTCAGTCCTTTTCCCTTGCCTTGGTAAGTGCCTTGACCATTGGCCTTACAAGGGAAATTTCACTCTCTCCTGATGAATCTTTTTATGAGCAAACATAAAACAGTTCGAACTTCACCTGCAGACGAGTTTGCTCTGATTGTTGGGGTGGTGGCCAGGGAAATGGCAGTGTGAATCCTCTAAAGTGGAGGAGTGACCTGGATGCTCAGTGTGTCCGAACGCATTTAATGGTTGGGCTGTTGCACAAAGGGAGGAAGCTGCTGCTTTCTCCTCTATTTGGAAGAAAGGAAAAAAAAAAAAGGAAAGAAAAAAAGAAGGTTGTCACCTTTTGAGAGAGAGAGGATCAATCCCTAAAGACGCTTCAGCTCTTAATCTTCTATTCAAATCCTTAAATTCTCATGACCTTAATGGGTGTTTTAAGTGCTTAAGTAGGAATTAGGAGCCTACACATTTTGGCCAATTGTGCCTCAGGAAAATGTGAGGTGGAGGTAAGTGTCTCCCTGTCGAATGGAGTGAGGCCTCTAAGCCTGGAGGAGAGGTGGGATTTGGGCTAAACCCTTGCCATTAAATTTTTTTAATCAACTAACACGGGCAGCTTCCTGCTCAGCAGGCTCACTGATGTGACTCCCATGCTGTGAATTGCCCTAATCTTATACACGGACCCTGGGTATCTACCTCAGGGTTATAGATTTTGGTCTAGGAACTGGACACCCTACGTCTAGGGAGCTAGTAATAGTTACGTGGGAGTTCTGACCTCTACTATAGCAGCTTGGACCCAAGCATTAGTTATGTCTACCTCTGTGTTATTTGACTAAATAATATTTGGAAAGATTGTGTGCATATGAGATGAGTTGTCATTATTAATAGCCTAAGGAGTAAACACTTGCAATAATTATTTAAAGGCGGCACAGTGTAGCGCTCCCCTTGGCCAGCTCAGCACAAAGAACAAAATGTGGGTACTAGTTTAGGAAAGTGAGCAAGTGTCTATATCCTTAAAGATGAGGAAACGAAGCTGAAGCGAGTCAAGCCTTTTCTGAGGTATGTTGTCTACTGAACAGGTCACTCAATCCAGCCAAAAGATTTCATTAACATACATATCAATAAATAAATTCAATAGGTGTGATTTCTGTTTGTGCTCATATTACGAGCTGATGCACAGACAATTTTCTCCATGAGAGATGAACGTAACTTGAGAATAGTCCTAGGTTAAGATCTTAAATTAGGTGCACAACGTAGGATTCTGACATTCTAGAAGTTACAGCATAATTTCTTGTAGAATTTGGTGTAACATTTGAATCAATTTTAAAGACAGGTGAGAGACCTCCAGATTAATTTGAGTGATGAATGAATTAGATGAATGAGTGGTGACCAATTGAAAGATTGCTCATGTGCTTACCAGTTTAATTTTTGATGCTTGTAGTAACATCCTCAAAAGCCTTGTAAGCCGTCATCTTTTTTGATATTAGTGAAAAAGAAGCTAATAGGAAGTAAGTTTATCAAGAACAGGTGCTTTCTGTGTGGAAAAGTTAAGGAAATGCCCCGTGCAATACTGGACTACTGTCCTTAATATTTGGACTTAATTGTTCATAAAAAGTGAAGCCCCATCCAGGAAAAAAAAAAGTAAAACCAGTGACAGAATACTAGAAATTTGTATCTATGGGTGTCCTGGCATTTCTTATCTGAAAAGTCGAGGTTTTAGTTACCTGCATTTGATAGTATGAATGTGAGTAGATGAGTATTCTGATTAGTGGTATTAGAAGCAGCAAACAACAGAAAGTAGAAACGTCATGTTGAGATGGAAGACACTGGAATGTGTTGTTATGTTAGAAAGAAAGAATTTTAATTTTATCAGACTTCTGTAATATTCTGCTGTTTTATGGCTCATTCTTCATTTACTGTCTTCGTTAAAGGCTGAGTAACTTTATATCCTAACTTGAAAAAAATTCCAAAAGTAAAATTGAAAATTGTTTGCTTCAGAGTGTTTTTAAGCTTGGTCGTTTGAGTTCTTCTATTCCCTTTGAGAACAGGATACTCTTTTCTTAATGCCAAGTTTCAAGAGCTGGATTTAAAAGTGCTAGTCTTTACTACCTGCAGAGATCCAAGGTCTTTTAGAAGTCCTTGCAGTTTTTTGCAGATCATGTGAAATAGAATATTGAGGACAATTTCACAGCACGGATTTCTTGTCTATATTGTGTTTTGCCCATCGCAACGATGTCTAAGCAGAATCTACACAAGTGCCTAAGATTTTGTGCCTGTTTGCACAAATTAGCACCTACTCCACTACTTGTGTGGCCTCACCTCCATAATGAGATCTGAGATTTGTGAAAATGCCAGTAGATGTTCCATCCACACATCAAAGATCTCTTGGTCTTGAAGTCAGTTCCTGAGGAACTGAATACAGTTCCTCATGATTTCTTGTAATTATTGCCTCAAAAGGCTATTTGTGGATCATCTTCAAGGGGAATTTCAAGAGAGAATTTTGTGTGGAAGGGAAAAGATGACTGTTTGTCAGTATTTGATGTTATATAAATACACTGTCTTTTCAGGTCCATGCCGCTACTTCCCTTTTTGCTTATCCTTTAGTGTGTTCAGGTTGAACTTTCATGAGTCGTACAAGATTTCAAGGGCTGTTTGAGAGTATGATTGTCTGCCGTTTAGGCTGAGAACGCTCAGATGCACCAGCAGAGCCATGTAGCTGTCAGAGTGAACAATAATATTAATCAGTCTCACTTGTCATTTCCTTCCTATATTTTTGTATACTTTTACAGGAAATGTATGCTTTTACAGGAAAAGCCAGTGCTGAAAGATAGGAAACTGGTCTGAGGTACCAGGATGGTACATTTTGCTTGCTCAGCAATGGATTAGGTTAACAAAAACAATTCCTGACAGATATTTGCCTAATCTTGTCTTAAAAAACCTTCAGAGATGGAAACTCTACAGCTTCCACTTAGAAATGGGATCCAGTGCTTTGGTGCTCTTACCATTAGAAGACCTTTTGTAATGCCTAATCTATGCTGCAGTCTCGATCCTAATTTAATAGGGCAGTTAAAAAAAAAAAGAAAAAAAGACAGTCTAGAGAGTCTGTTATATCTGAGGGTCCAGTGAGTCAGTATCATATTGTTGCAAAATTTGGCAAGCTCCATCATGAAAGAAGTACAAAATGTAATAAATCTTTTTGCTCCCCTCAGCACTGCAACACATCACTTGGAGTATTTCCTGTAGATCTGGACACTATGTGTCAGATTTGGATTTACTGGAAAAAGCCCATGGCAGGTGTTAAGCTAAAATAATCTTCATTGAAGGAGCTGGTAGGGTTAGGCTATTGATGAGGAAGACGCATCTTCAGATACAATCTTCAGATACATAAAAGGCTGCTGGGAAGAAGTATGAAATAGTCCTTTTTAACCCTTGTATTTGGTGTGGGGTTTTTTTTGTTAGTTGTTTTCTGCCAAACAACTGATGTCATTTGTTGCTCCCACCCAGTATCAGTGTAGTTTATTATTTCTGTGTAGGTGTATAACCTTGCCCTTTTCGAATGGCGTTCTATTTTTAAAGAATTGTTTCTCCAATTTGTCAAGACAGCTTTGAATTCTTATGTCCACCAACATTCTTATAATTCCTGCCAGGTTAGCATTGTTCGCAAATTTTATCTGTATGCTCTTTATTTCATCATCCAGGTGAAAGAACTGAATGATATGAGAGTCAGGACAAAGCCTGTGGAAACAGTGCTTAATAATATTGAGTTTGATTAGTAAAACAAATACCAGCTTCACAGACAGTTCAGAAATTATTTTAGAACACAATGTCTGTCACAAGAAATCCTTAGAGTCTTAGCTGATCTGTTAGTGTCTTGAAATAACTCCGGGGTCTTCAGAAAGAGGAAAAGGGCTAAAACATCCCGCGTCCCATAAAGGGCTTCCCGATAGCGTTCATTCTGACCTCAAAATATATTTTTGTATTGACTGTGTCCATTGCTGTGTAAATGCTCCAGGTGATCACTGCATCCTTTGGGAGTGTTGAAGATGGATGCTCAGCTGATGTAACTGAATCATTGCTTCAGCATCTGACTCTATGTCCCAGTTCAGCTGGCTAAGTCAGCCTTGATTTAGCTTTTAATCTTGTGAATAGTCCCATTGAGTTAGCTGGAACTACTCAGGTGCTTAAAGTTGAATACACGGTGAAGTGCTTTGCCAGCCTGTACCTTCGCACTTTATGACTGTTAAACACTTTGAAGATATTTCTACTGAATGAAGATATTATCTTCAAAATTTTCAGCTTTGTTGGGATCATGACTTTATGAACTTTCAGCATGAGGAAACTCTTTTGTCCATGAAACTGTAAATAGCTTGCAACTCCTGCTAGCTGCTGTAGCTCTTTTTATAAAACCTCCTATCGCAGTGGTGCAGAGAAAACTGGAGCCATCTTTATACTACGAAGAAGTTGTATCTTATTTAACTTCCCTTGTGCTCTTTCAGTCATTGTTGAGCAAGGTCGTATTTGTCACCAGCATGGTCACTTTTTAGCTTAAACAAGTTCACACCTGTGAGCAGTTTGGAATTTAAAGTATTGTGTCTAGGAGGAATTAAAGTAGATTAAGTATAGATACCGGTGAAGATGGTTAAACATCTTTTTGCATATTGAAGCGTGACTGGACTGGACTGTCAGTCTCGGAGGAAGTCCTTACAGCAGTTGGTTTGTATTCTGAACTTCCCTGCACTGCATTGTTAAAATAATAAATAAAAAAAAAAATAGTCTATACATACAAGCAAGTGCTATTTATTATACATATATAATATATAAAACCAAGTGTTATTTATTGTAGATGCCACGCACTTTTAATATTGTGTGAGGCAGACAGCACACTTACAAGTTAAACAGAAGTTGGACTACATGTAAAAAAAAAAAAATCTTTCTTCAGAATACCTAAAAAGCAGTTGATTTAAGCATGTTTTTTGCACCAGTTCAGTGTTCACCGTCTTGTGTGGCTTAAGCTTTTTCCATTTATGAATTAAATTAAAAATTCAAAGCATCGATGAATGCTTGATTCAAGAATTGCATACTAAAATCTGGTTGAAAGAAAACATTTTATTTAATTGTAGGTTTTTGACACAGCGATAAGAGAATCGGTCAACACATTAATTGTATATATTAATCATCTTTCATGTATGGTGCCTGTTAATAGCAAGTGTCTCATACTATGTAAAACTGTGGTTTTAAAGGAAGTTGAAGACCAAGGGAAGAAAAAAGATCAAGAAATATTTTACCCGTTGTAAGTGAATGTTATTCCTGAGTGTGTGGTTAGAACAAATTATTGTTTCACCTTTTCAAAACCAACCAACAAACAAAAACATGCTATAAAATAAAGTGGAAGGTGGGGATTGCTAATAATGTTTAATCTCTTGGGTTCCAGTTGGTCTTTGTTATTAATAGCATCAGCCTGCACAGTGATTCCAAGCACGGTTTTAAAGTTAAGGTAAAAGGGGGGAAAAAGGAAAAAAAGAAGCTAAATAAAATGTTAGCATGACAATAAGTGAGTCTGCTAGAAACACAAAAGTCGAATGTCGGTCAGTGACATTCATAAATTGTGAGTTAAAAGCACTGGAAGCTTCTCTGGTATCAGAAAAAGAAAGTAATTGGTGTCTGCCATTGTCAGCAGTATTATTTATCTTCAGTATTTTCCCTTTTGTTGTTCGAGATGATCTGTGTAATTTCTTTCTCCCTTAGCCTTGAGAATGGAGAATAGAAGGAAAGCCAGAAAAGCAAGGGAAGGGAAGCTTTCTTAGAGTGATGTGTTTCAACCCTCTCCCATCCTCCCCTGCCAGTGGTGGTATATAATAGTATAATAATATAAGTCTTCTAAAAATGAGAGTTGGGATAGAATGCACTCAAAAATAACGCATTAGATAAAGTTAGTTTTCAGAATAACAAGAGTTTTGAATTGCTTTTTCTCAAAAGTTGACTTAATCGCTACGTGCAGTCTGCTGTAGAAAAGGGCTGAGCTAAGGCATGTGCACTGTTGGTCGACTCAACATCAAAAACTGTGTTTCCATTATTTTTATTTTTTCCATTGTGTAAAAATATTCATACATGCACGGAGATCTATAGCTGATATTCTCCTTTTTCTTTTCCTTCCTCTGTCCCTTAATAATTAGATTGGGTTAGGCTATTTCTGGGTATAGGATTTCTAAATTGCAGAAAGAAGTCTTGGTGCTAGCCTACATTTTTCAATTTAAGCTACACTTGCAGCTAGGAAGTGAGGCACATGCCCCCTCCCGGCTGTTTCTTTTGAGGAGCGTTAGCCTCGGTGCCTTGGCTAGAAACTGCTTTTGACCATTTCATTGTGGCCCATTTTTACTCTGCTTTTGAAACTGAAACGGCATCTAGTATTACTGACTTCTTTCCAAAAAGCGTTGGGTTGTCCCGCAGTTGTGCCATTCTAAATGAAATTACATATAGAAGTGGAGAATGATTGGTATATGTTTAAAGCGTGCATTCTGCTGTGCTGTATAATCATAGCTTGGCTTGATGTGGATGTTGTTGGGTAAAGAAATAGAGTTGATGGGGGGCCTGATTCTGGAGTTGAGTGACTCTACAGTCACTGAAGTTACTTATCTTGTTTAAAAATGACTTTTTTGTTGCACCTTTGCAAATTTATTTTATTTCTCAAGGGAGGGTGTTTTGTTTCTCAGGGGAACACTGTACCCCGGCTGCTATTGTGGTTGCCATGGCAGTTTGCTAGCAAGCAACCTCTGGCAAAGAAAGGGTGTCTTTTTGATTGCTTTGACAGGTGCTTATTTTATAGAATATTCTACACGGATTGGTTTGATTTTTGGGATAAAATGTCCTTTTTTCCTGAACTGTCATTACTGTTGAATAAACAAGTTTCTGAGTTAGCTTCACTTTTTTTAATTCAATAAATGTATAAACCTCCTATCCCCTCTCCCCCAGTCTTCCTCCTTTTTAGAAGCTGTTCTGGTAACTGGTATGCAAGTGTGATTGAGCCAAGCTGGCTTCGCTTACATAATCTTACTGAGGAATGAATTTTCAGACGTGTGATTTGCTTGTTGAGAAATACCTGCTTTAGTTTTGCTTGCAATATGTCCATTTTTCCCTTGTTAAGGTCTGGGATGTAAAGCAAAAGAACAGCCTTTGCGCCCGCACGCGTGCTTATGTGTGTATGTAGAGGGTGAGTAAGAGGACTAGTGAGCTACTTGCTGTCTAATAACTGACACTTTTTTTTTTTTCTTTTTATCTTCTTAGCTGCCTGAAAAAACGTTGTTGTGGTGTTTTGTTTTTTTTTGAAGAAGTTTTCTTTGGACGAGAGTCTTGGTTAGTATTGTGTCTTAATAAGCAAAGAACAAGATGTGGGGATTTCTTTTGAAAATGAAGATACTGGTATTCTTCACACCTAAGCATCCGAGGTAATGGAATTGAAATGAAAGCACTTAAGGCTAAACTGTACCTTTTGGCACTTGTCTGAATAAGAAGTGCTGCTTAAGCTGAATAGCCAAGGATTGTCACAGAAGGTGTTGTGGTCCAGGACTCTCTTCCTCCCTGAGACGTAGTTCCTGTGTGGTGGCATTTTGCAAGCAGCAGGGAAGTGGTGACACACCTGCAGCAAATTGTGAGGGTTGTGCGGGCTCATATGGAAAGCTAGGGAAGTGGGATATTGTCTCTGCGCATTCTCCACACTTCTACTCCACCTGCTCTGGGTGGGAAGGTGTTGGCATCTACTGCAAGAATGGATTTATTATGACGTATAGCATAAGTTGAAGTCACAGTCAAGCCCTTAAGCAAGGTTTGATTTAGCTGCTCACAATTTTTTATGAAGGCTGTAGTGAAACTTATTCAGAAGGTTATTCTAATCCTGTTCCGCAATATGAAAATAAAAATGTAATTTAAAACAAATGACTTGCCAGGCATTGGATGCCTAGTGAGCTTGTGCTAGTCCCTAGTGCAGAGGGTCATCAAATCAAATATTGTGGCTGAATTTTTGAAGTGCTTGGATAATTTTATGACCAATAGTAGCATTTGTGGTTATGAAAGGTAAGATAAAGATCGTCAGCTCTCATGCTTCAAGGCATAAGGTAATCACTGCAGTGTTACACGAGAGATATTTCCCCACTGAGCAGCATTACACAGTTGGTTATGTACATTATGAGGTGTGTTCTTTCCTTCGATCTACACCATTAGCCAAAGAGGTGACACTTGATGGGTGAACAGGTTACTAAGACAAATCTCATATTAGCCATAGAGGCGGATATATGTTTCTATGTGAAATGTTTTGTTGCATCACATAATCCAAGCTGTTGCTTACAGGAATGTTGATTCACTAAAAATCATATAGAGGTGAGGGGTTCCCATTTTGGGCTCTGTAACTCCTCAGCTGCTGCGAGATGGTTATTGTTACTTTATATATATAATTTATATATATATATATGAATGATTACTTATTGTTTGCTTAGTTGGTGCTCTCTCCTACCTTGCTCCCACTTGCAGCCAGGTTCAGACCACCGTCTGCAGGTGTGCGCTTTTTGATTTCACAGTAGTTGGCAGGTAGACACTTGGGCTTGAGAGTAAAAGCTAGATCCTGACTCTGTATGCAGTCAGGGACAGGGTTGTCAGGCACTGCTGGGTCCTGTCCGAGGTCTTCTCTGCCCTGGTGGATTAGACCTAGCTTCCGCGTGGCTATTTAACGCTTTTGCATTCTGTCCATATTTAGACCTAGCCGCGAGAAAAAGCTAAGCATAGTAAGCTTATATATAATAAGATATAATGATGTATGTTCTCAGTCTTTGTTTAACGAGGCTGAAAGGGCCAGGGTTTTCTTGCTTCTTTTCATGAAGGTTATTTTCCCATTCTCTTAAACACCTTAGAAACCGTTTTCTGGACACATTGACAGGTTTTGTTTTGAAAACGGGTGGTCAGGAATCTCCATTCTAGTTCATGTGATATCTGACTAGTCCTTCTCTGAGTCAACTGAAAATGTCTTACGCATCCCAGAAATTCATTAGACCTTTTTGCAGCTGCAGCACTTTAGTACCTCGTAATCATTCTATCGACCAGCTTTCTTCTCCTCCATTTCTTACAACTGATGAACCTCCAGTTTAAAGCAGAAATCCTTGTCATGAGTTTGTCTTATCATGATGTTGCACTTCTTGCTTTTCATTTTGTCCCATTCAGTTTTCTAGCTCACAAGGTCATCTCATTCTTCCTGTGTGACGTTCTTGTCCTCTTCCGTGCTGGTAACTGTGTCACCTTTGCATTTCTTAATCTAGTCCTTCAACCAAGGTTGCTGTTGAATATATTAAGAAGGATCGATCCCAAGAGTGATTCCTGAGCAATACTATTAGTAACATTTCTCCACCTGGAGAACTGCTTTTTCAGTATAGACTCTTGTAGCGCCTCCTATAGATGGCTTTCTATCCATATTTTGATGTATTCTTACATTATTCCTCATTATCTGTCTTTTAAATAATATGGGACACTATCAGTAATGATACTAGTAATGAGACTATACTTAATTTTTCTCCCACTTCGAATCAGCCTCCATGCTCTAGTTTACTGCCTCTTCCAAAGTCTGCAGTATTCAGTGTCAAAATGACATGAATATGTGTTTATTGCTTCTCCTTTCTTGGAACGCAGGTCCTATTTTTAGTATTCTCCAGTGTTATTTTTCCTTTAGCAATGATGATCTGGGATGCAAAAAGAAAAAAGTTTTCAAGTAAAGGTTTATGAAACTGACTGGTACAAATGGGTTGACTGTGGTTCCCATTACTATATAGGTTCCATTAAAAAATGTGCTACTGAATTTATATTTTCATCTTCTGGTTCTTTGAGCATGCTGGAAATGCTCCTGTCTGTCTGTGGTCATTCTTATGAGAAACTGGGACATTTGCCCAGGGTTGAGGCTACACAGAGTTAGCTTCTCATTGAATCCATATGAGAAGAATCCATAACTAGTCATTCTCTTTAGTTTCCTCATTCTCTTCTGCTTAGGTGAAAAAGAGCCTTTGACTGTTCATTCTGTTTTCCTTTGAAAGATTGAGCTCAGGTGCTATTTTTACTGTGTGGCTAACTTAGGAGACATGGCTTACCTTGTTAATCAATCTCTCTTTTCCCATCTTTGTAAGTTTTTTTTGCTTACTCCTGATATCTTCTTTGAAGTGCTTTTCATCCTCGCTGTGTTTTTCTTGCTTTCATTCCAAATAGTTTGAGCTTTTTATTAAAGTTATTTCTCTATATTCTTGAGCTTAATGCAGTCCCATCAGTTGTGTTAACTTTCTTAGGCGCTCAGAGTTGGCCCTGTTAAATCCCAAACCTTCTTTGTAGACTTAATTTTATATATCCTGTTATATATCAATTAACTCATCAAAAGACGAGTCAGTACACAATCAATTTGATCCATTTCTTTCTTTAGCCAACTTTTCTATAGGAGTATTGCTGCTTTTAAATTCTTCACCCCTGATGTTGTCCCCAGTGAGGCTCAGCTGTGATTAGAGGTAAAGAACAAGCCTGAAGACTTCACATAGCAGGTTAAAAAATTGCAAACTGCCACTGAAAAAAAAAATCACTAAAAAAAGATGATGTTTTCAGTCTATTCTTGTCTTTTGATTTACTCTCAGCTTCATATACATTGTATAGTTTTCCATTTTCTACTCTTAATTTCTGGAGATTGATAAATATCTGAAGTTATATCTTTTAATAAGGTATTACTTGATTTAGAACTGTCTTCATTTTAGTTTCAGATTTATAACTGTAGTTAATCAAATTCTGTTGCACCTTAATTCGCTTTGAAATAGTTTTTAGTAACGAGATTACAAATTTTTAAAATTTGGGCATTCAGAATAACCTCTGTTTGACCCACCTGTAGTTTTAAAGGAAAACATTATCTGGAGAGCAGGCATACTTTTCACTGCTAAAACACGTAATTAAAAATGTGATTACAAGTGAAGTGAGAATGAATGGTATACAGACTTATTTTATGCACTGTTATAAGCAGAAAAAAATTTATAATGGGGTATTTTGGCATAATTATTGTATCCACAATCAAATTATTTCACTTGTTGCTACAATTCTCTCACTTCTGTGGAAGGCCATGGCTAGTCAGAGTGTAACAACTCTATGGCTATGCTGCATCGTTCTCTTTGTTTCCTACTGTAAAACGTGCCAAACTCCACTGAAATCGCAGTTTGAAAGTTGGATGTAAATTGCTGTAATAGAAGTATGGCAAAAGGAAAGAAACCCATTGGTTCTTATTCACCTTTTAAGTTAACGGCCTGGCTAAGAGAGCTTATTCCCAGAACCAGAACAGCTCTTTTTCATATGGGGCAGGCATTGCATACTGGTGATGGAATACATTGTTTCATTCAAGACCCAGTATTTTGGAAGTTTCCCATGTAAATTCTGACCCAGACTTTCCTGACTGAGATTATGAAATCTGACAACTTCATAGGTGTATGTGCAAAGGCTTTTTGTATGTAAATTTGCTATAGTCTTTCTGCTTAAACTGTATTTGAAGACTGAGTTAGTGACAAACTCTCGATCTTAAAACATATTGCTAAATGAAATGCATAAGGAAGTAAGTGTTCAAGAGAAATACCTGGTCACAGAAATTGCCCAGGTGTCCTAGATTTGGCCAACTCAAGGAAGTTTAAACAGTCAGATTTTAGGCGTTCGGTTGATAGAATGTCTTACACTTTCAGGAGATGTTCATATCTGTAGATTGGACTAGAAAGAAAAGGTTGCTTTGCGGACAGGCTCAGGTTGAAGGGAAGAAAGGAACAACTCAAAATTCATAACATATGGTCTTTAAGAGAAATCGATGTCAAAATTAGTAAAAAACACTAATGTAGCAAGCAATGTAATGCCCAGGAGGGAGGGATCAGAGAGACTAGAATGCTGGGGGAGCCTGTGGGCTCAAAAAAAAAAAGTCTGACCTTGAGAGGAATAATAACTAAAAGGTGCACTGAATGATGTGTGCTTTTAAAAGGTTATAATTTGATGTCATGAGAAGGCCAAACTCCCAATTCTTCTAGTAATGGTGGTTACAAATTTTTTTGAGTATTTGAATTACTTTTGTTTACTTGTATAAAATGAGCTGTGACTCCTTAGATTTGCATAGGCATTAATATCTCTGAAATAGATATCAGAAAATGTATCTGAAGTTATTACTCTTAAAGTTATTCTACAGAATCAGTAGCAAGTGTTTCAGCTGTGTATAGCATAATTAACAACTATTTGCTCTCTACAATTACCTGAAAGGGGGTTGTGGCGAGGTGGGTGTTGGTCTCTTCTCCCAAGTGAAGAGTGACAGGACAAGAGGAAATGGCCTCAAGTTGTGCCAGGAGAGGTTTAGACTGGATATTAGGAAAAATGTCTTTCCTGAGAGAGTGGTGAAGCACTGGAAGAGGCTGCCCAGGGAGGTGGTGGAGTCACCCTCACTGCAGGTGTTGAAGGAACGTGTGGACATGGCACTGTGGGACGTGGTTTAGTGGGCATGGTGGTGTTGTGGTGGTGGTTGGACTTGAGGATCTTACAGGTCTTTTCCAACCTTAGTGATTCTGTGATTATGTTAAGAAATGTATAGAAATGGGATGAAGAATTGCAAAGGTGTGGGGAGTGTTCTAAAACAAAACAAAAAATCCCAAGAGAGTAAACTCACCACCCTAAACAGGAAGACTTTTTGATATTGCCTCTGTGCTTCTCCAAACTGTGGTTGGCATTGTCTCCTGGTGAGAGAGACCCTTGTTCAAACCTCTCCACATCCTCTTCTGTGTGTGGCACTTGTTCCCTCGCGACGCTGAAAGATGTTACTTCAGAAATGTCACACTCTCCAAAAAATAGTTTATTTGTATTTCTGAGCTCTGCTTTCTTAATTTGTTCTAAATTCACAAATGATTTCTGGTAAGCTGAAATTCTATTTTTGACATGTTGACCCATTTACAAAACTAAAAAGAAGTCATCCAGCTCTGCTAAATGCCTCCCAAAAACCCAATAAATAATTTCTAGTGCTGGTCGTCTTTGCTCTTTTCGATTTGTGAGAGATTAATTCAGGTTCTGTGAGCTCTTACGTTCCTGAAAAGCGGCCTATTCTGCATTCCCGGTACAGACAGTCCATATTTATCCCCTGCTTGTTCTTACACCAAATTTGTCTGCTTCCATTCCTCAGGGAGAAACTCCAGGTTTTGTCTGTGGTCTTTGGAAAGCACTCTAAAATATTTATGAGTCTGAAAATGACTGACAGTCTCTCTGTTCCTAACAGCATAAACTGGGGATATCAGGTTTGTAGGGAATAAATATTACGGTTTTTCATTGTGTCTGTATTTAGTCTGTAGACTTTTTTTTTATGGGTACTTTGGGCATAACTAGCTAGTAAGGAGAAATAGGTCTCGTGTAATGATCACTTCACTCTTACTTGCCACAGCTATAGCAACACACGCTATAGTATATTGTGAACCTTACAACCCCTGAAAAAAGCTATGGAAATATACAGTTGGAGAAATAAAGCCAGATATTGCTACTGCCTTGCAGTAAGCGTCACTGTCATATGTGAGTAGTGGCATTTATTTAAAAAAATTGCAGCCTAAGATTCAAGAGTAAATCTGCATTTTAAACACACATGGCTATCATCTCAAAAAATTTGAGAGCTTGCCAGCTGTGAAGAGAAAAATTTCTCCCCCCATCTGCCTTTGCCCACTGACAAAAAGCAATAATGGCAGTGAGTGAGTGTTAAGGACTGGACAATGCTGACTCTTCTAACCCTGATCTCCCTTTTTATCTATAAAATGAGAGGGTTTTTTGCTTTCAGGGGCTTAAGGGGAAAATGGCATCTGAACACTGAGGTAAATATACTCTACCAAAGGACTGTTCATTGCACGTGAAATAGTTTCACAGTGTAAGAACCCTTTGTTGATGTGCTTTCAGAAGTTGTCACTTCCTCTGAGAGATCACAGGTAGTGTATCTCTCTGAGCTCCAGGTTTGAGATGTTGGGGTGATGACAGACTGATTTTAAAACCACTTTTACAAGCCATGATGATAGGCTAGGCTGTTGTCAGAAATCAGGGAAACTTAGGAAATGATTTCTGAAGTGACTATAGGATCATGTGTAGGTTGCCTTTTCTCTCTCTCAAATTTGGAAGGAGCTAGCCTAATTTTCTCCTGAATTATGTGTGGCACCACTTGGGCTATCCTGGTGGCTTGTGTCCAAAGGAATCCACTGGTCCGCAGCCACCTGCCATTGTGACCCCAGGGCTCTTCAATGCTGGGATGTGGCTGATGAGATGAGGAATGAGAAAGGGCACATGTGGTAGTGTTTCTCCTCTCCTTTCAGGCTGAACAGAACATCACAGCCAACTTCTGCTAGTGAAGCCCACTGAGTTTGGACTCAGCCTGTCACCACGTGTCTGGTAGTCTAGGTGCCCCGTCAAATCCTTATCTAGGAGTGCCTTTCCTGCGTCAGTTACGGAAGTCTTCTGCACCAAAACGTTTGTTACAATTTGCAAGGCTGAAAGGTATTGAAGTGGTAAACGATCCTGTGTCTGTGCACCGCGGTGACCAACCTAGGAAGCAATGGCAGTCAGATTGACAGCTCTCTTATTTATTGTGAGAATGTGGTTGTTGACTCCTGCGGGTTTGTTATTATACTGTCGTCTCATGTTCCCTTGTTTTTTTGTTGTAACTCTTTGCTGTTTGGGGCAAACAGTAGGCTCCTAGCAGAGATCCAAATAATCTTTGAAGCATGTAATTCTTTTCTCTAACAATGCAATGAGGTGATTTTATGTTTAATAGCATAACTAAGACATCACAACCCAGACTGTGCACATCAGGACTTTCCTTTTTCTGTGTAAGACACTGCAGAGGACAGTTGTCCAGGTACAATGCCATGCTGACATCTGTAGTTGGATGGATAGCCTAGTCCCAGCTGGATGGAAGATGCCAGGCTGGAGAGCCTGCCTCTTTCTGAAGGACGGTGTAGCTTTGGTCTGCAGCCATCTGTATGGCCTTGCTATGGCAGGCTTGATTTTGTTGCTCCCTACTCTTCTTTTTACCTGCACAGACAAAACTGCTTATAATTATCTTAGCTGAAATTAATAGAATTATATCCGTCCAAAAGTGTTTTGAGTTCAGAAATGTGTCTTCTGTGGTTTATGCCTAATTCAGAAGTCTAGCAGTCAGAGAGACTATTGTTTTAAGCCATAATACATGTTTCTTCATATTGTACATCAGCTTGCATCAATAGCTATTGTCAAACCAATTCCTTTATGCCTTCAAGATGTCTGGGCCTTTTGGGTTGGTTGTAAGACATCAACTATCAGTATTTATATACATGGGCACTACATAGAACGGCAGGTTAAAGTAAGACTGATAAATTGCAACACTGCAAATATATAAACCAGTCAGATTTGTACTCAAAAATAGAAACAGTTTTCCCATCAGAGAAAACAGCAAGAGAACTAAAAAAAAAAAAAAAGGCAGTGATTGAGAGATGCTGTGAGTAGAGGGGAGTAGAGGGAGAATTTATTTTTTTCAAGGTAGTAATAAGTTGGCTATACCTAAGGGAAATTTGGTAGGGAATATGATTCACTTTGGTCACCTAGGAAACAAGCTGTTCATCTGTCAGAAGATATTTGAATTATTATTCAAATATTTTATTAATACGATATCAACCACATGGCTAATCAGATGTTTTAATACGTGATAGTGCAACAAACAAATTTACTGACATAGAACCAGATACAGATTTTAGCATATGAGTATTAATACCCTGGATGTGCTCTTAGTATTTACTAGCCAAGTCTTAAAAACTCCCTGTGACTGAATGAAGATGGATGCTTTTGAATTTTTACCTACTTTGTGTTAGCGCTTATCTTTTGTTACTGATTCCTGAACAAATTGCAGTATGTGATGTCCCTTTAATTATATGCCTGTGCTTAGGATGCTCAGATAGAGACTTCAGTGTTTTAAAGTGTGAAAAGATGCCTTTATTTAGGATGAACACAGCATGCACAGGGAACATAGCCCCTCCTGCATCTGCCTGGGGGAACTGAGGATTGGTTTAATTCACATACATATGAATATATGTGTGTGTACACCTATTTTTTTAAATAGAACAGGTGTCAGCTATCTGTTTTTTTATCAGCTGAAGATTTGGCGTGCAGACATTCTGTTGCACCTCATGAGCTGAGTCTTGTCCTTGAGCCAAAGAGAACGTCGTCTACCCATCATCCTTGGGATGATGTGTCTTCCTTCTATTTTAAGTAATAGCAGATTTAGGGGGGAATTATCAGAGTACAAGAATCTAGTACCTAGTTGGAAAACAGCAAGAAGATTTGTATAGCCTAGAAACAGTGCAAATTATATGCTATGTAATTGTATTTATAAGAATTTCATATCAGTCTTCCTTTTTTCCCTTCACGTTTTCTCTAAAACGGTTTTAACAGAATCTGGTTCTGGGATAATTTTCCAAGGTCAAAACAGCATATGATTTTACCCTTCCAAAATCTTTGTGAAGATTCAGAAGCAGAGTTGAGAGCATGTGACACGTTGAGGCAAATGGCATGTGCAGTTAGATAATTTAAAATTAATAAATAGAAAGCTCTTCAGAAAGGACTGTAAAAATGATGAAGGGGTTGTAGGACCTGATTTATGAGGCAAGACCAGAAATTAGATATGTATAGCTTGGTTGAAGGGATAGAATGAACATAACTGTCTTCAAATATGTGCGTGAAGAGTCAGAGAGCAGCTTTTTGTGAATTCAGGATTGTGGACTAGACAAAAGAAGTGTTTTACGGCTGCCAAGATAATGAGAAGGTAGAACTAAGGACTAAAGTTGTTAAGATTTCTGAAAAACTGGAAGGTAAATAGAAATTGGTGGTTAAGGATAAATTTCTATATATATTCAGCTTTGTTAGACCATAAGATTGATCAGTCTATTGTGTCGATAGATTATTTCATTTACTTATATTTGTGTTTGTGAAAGCACTACAGGAGGACGAGAAGCTGTTCTTTATTGGAAGAAGGCAGATGACTTTAAAAAAAGAAAGTCTTTTTTTATCTTGAATATCAGTGTTTTGTGAGAAAGCAGCATGTGCTCTGTGTACAAATCTTGTTATTGTGCATTACTAATTTTTCCTTGACATTTATTATACCCAGAAATATGGATGCAGTCTAGATATAGTCGTCACACCTTTCCTTTGATTTAATAGAATGTCAAGTGCTTCACCTCAAAAAGGCTGGCAGTTGTATTAAATGATGGTTTTATGACTCGATAGGGTTTCAGTACATCACTCACCTTAATAAAAAACTATGCCTAACTAATTAAAATTGCATCTATCAGCTGTTAAAATTACAGTTATTAGCATCATTCTTACGGGACTTAAGTAGAGTGGAAACTTGAAAAATCTTGATTTTGCCTTTCCATCTTAAATGGGTCTCTGATTCTTCATTCTTTAGTACTTAAGAGACACCAAACATGTTGATATAATTGCTTAGATTACTTTTTCCCAGGCCATGGGAAATAAAATTCTTAGTTTAAAAAGATAAGTAAATGAAGTGGGTTGACCTTGGCTAGCTGCCAGGTGCCCACCAAGCTGCTCTATCATGCCCCATCCTCAACGAGGGTTGGGGGGGGCGGGGGGGAAGAATACAACGAACAGCCCGTGGGTGGAGATAAGGACAGGGAGATCACTCACCGATTACCGTTGTGGGCAAAACAGACTTGACTTGAGGAAATTAATTTTATTGCCAATCAAATCAGAGTAGGATAATGAGAAGTAAGAAGAAATCTAAAAGAAACCTTCCCCCCACGCCTGCCTTCTTCCCAGGCTCAACTTCACTCACTATTCTTCTACCTCCTCACCCTGAGTGGCACAGGGGGACGTGGAATGGAGGTTACGATCAGTTCATTACGCAATGTCTCTGCCACTCCTTCCTCCTCACACTCTTCCCCTGCCACAGCGTGGGGTCCCACTCACAGGAGACAGTTCTTCCTGAACTTATCCAACGTGGGTCTTTCCCACGGGCTGCAGTTCTTCACAAACTGCTTCAGCTTGGGTCCTTTCCACGGGATGCAGTCCTTGAGGAACAGACTGCTCCAGCGTGGGTCCCCTGCGAGGCTACAGGTCCTGCCAGAAGACTGCTCCAGCATGGGCTCCTTTCCACGGGGCTGCAGTTCCTGCCAGGAGCCTGCTCCAGCGTGGGTTCTCCACAGGGTTACAGCTTCCTTCAGGGCACATCCACCTGCTCTGGCGTGGGGTCCTCCAACGGCTGCAGGTGGATATCTGCTTCACCATGGACCTACTCCCTGGACTTGTTATCCAAACATCTATACTCTTAACTTCCCTCGTTAGCTCAGTTGTGTCTCTTTTTTTTTGTCTTTTCCTAAATATTAAAGGAACTTCTCCTTTTGTTGAAAATGTCACTCTGAATCTATTTTGAGATGCTCCTTCTGCTTTCCATCAAAGGGCACACATTAAGGGTGGAAATACGGCCAGTGGCTTCTCCCTTCACTCCTCTTTACACCAATCCTAAAAGGGCTGTTATTTCTCTTGTGAGTAAAGAGGAGGTTTTTATGGTCTTTGCCTTCATGGAGGCTGTTCTGTGCTCCTATGCAGGGATGCATGTGTGTTACAAGGTATGTCCTCTACTCCTGCGCCTGCCTTTCTGCTCAGCTTTTGCTAGATGCTGGTGAATTAACCAGCTGTCAGTCTGTTTAACCTTTTACTGAAAGCTCATTGCAAGTATAGGTTCTCCTGTAGACTAGCTGGTAAGAGATGTTTTTTGATGGCCGTTATGCTAGCAACAGCAGCTAGACAAGATAGCAGTTTAGGAAAGTAAAGGATGCCCAGGATAGGGACACATGAACAGAGCACAGATTAGTGGCACATTGTACTTTAATCCAGGAACTTGCTAAGGTAAGAAGTGTGGTGTTTTTTTTTTTTTTTTTTTTTTGAGCACCTTTTGTCTAGGACAAAAGGGTCATGTAGCAATTTGCAGCAGTTCCTGCTAGCTCTCTTCTCTGTTCTTGGCAGCTATAAACTGGTATTCCCTATTATATGATGGTATAGACATGTTGATATTCATTGATGTGGGCTTTGTATTCTCAGAATTTTTTTCAATAATAAAAATGAGTAACTTGTGTTAAGAAAACAAATCTCGGAGACACTTCAAAGTAGGGTCTTTATAATCTCATGAATTCTATGTGGGGTACCTTACTTTGACAATCATCATCTTTCACCTTTTTAGAAGTCTCTAGCAATGGTAGTACGTTTTCATAAAGCAAATAGTGTCCTGTCTGGCTGTCCTGTGTAGGCGACTGTTGTGGTTTAAGCCCAGCTGGCAACTAAGCACCATGCAGCTGCTCGCTTACTCCCCTGGGTGGGATAGGGGAAAGAATCAGAAGAGTAAAAGTGAGAAAACTCGTGGGTTGAGGTAAAGACAGTTTAACAGGTAAAGCAAAACAACAAATGCATTCACTACTTCCCATCGGCAGGCAGGTGTTCAGCCATCTCCAGGAAAGCAGGGCTCCATCATGGGTAATTGGGAAGACAAATGCTATCACTCTGCTCATTCCCCCTTCCTCCTTCTTCCCCCCGCTTTATATGCTGAGCATGTTGTCATATGATATGGAATATCTCTGTGGTCAGTTGGGCTCAGCTGTCCCGGCTGTGTCCCCTCCCAACTTCTTGTGCACCCCCAGCCTGCTCACTGGTGGGGTGGAGTGAGAAGCAGAAAAGACCTTGACTCTGGGTAAGCACTGCCCAGCACTAACTAAAAAATCCCTGTGTTATCAACACTGTTTCCAGCACAAATCCCAAACATAAGCCCATACTAGCTACTATGAAGAAAATGAACTCTATCCCAGCCAGACCAGGAGAGTGACTTCATGCTGTTTGTTACAAAGTGACTAGGTTACATTGCTGTTAATAAAAAAAGAACAATAGCTTGAAATGTATGTGGAGGGAAGAGAGAATATTGGAAACCATTGGTGATGAGGATTCTTTTGCACTGATTTTTAATATTGACTTTCTATCCACAGCATATCTACTTCTGCTGTCTTTATTTTTTTTGATAGATTATTTACAACTAATGTCGAATGACCAATGAAATCAGGCTAGAATTTTGCTTCTTAATAGAGGTTGTGAAAATGCATTTTAGATATCTATAGAAGTCTCCGTCCTTATAGTGGTAGTGGAAGCTCACGTTGTTTTCATAATGGTTCTCTCCAGGGACAAAATCATGAAGCTTTCATCAACAGCACTCTAAGTGTTACTATTTTGCTTTTAAATAAAACTTAATCTAGCCTAAAAAATTGAGACAGAGCAGAGCATTTGAAACTGGTAACTCTCCTGTTCTTTCTCCCTGTTCAGCATGAGATCTTTGTTGATTCACCTCCCTCTGCAGTGTGTAAATATGTGTATACACACACATGCATACGTATACACACATTGTTCAGTAGGTTGGTTTAAAGCCCGTTGAACTCGTAGGGCCTCTCTCTTAACTTTCACAAGGATTACTTCAACCTGATGTATGCTTCTGCCACTGCCCTGCTGGGCAGTCCTGTATTTCACAGAGAATTTTGCTGGGTTTTGAGAGAACTGCTTATAGTCGGTAAAAGCCTGTCTTGCTCATGCTAGAATTGGGACTTACTGCTCATAATGTGCTCTGAAATGTACATAATGGTGCTGGTAATAAAATAGTAATTTAGTACTGTGAATAAGAACATAATGCTGCCTCTGTTCCTGACCTCCACTCTGAAAGGTCAGGGTGCTGTGTACTACAAATTAAAATCCTGCTTCTGGAAGAGTCTCACAAAGCTAGTTTGCAGTTAGGCTCTTTTCAGGAGGGCATGCACCCATTCAAGATCTTCCATTAAAACATCAACCAAACAACAGACATGCTCGCAGTTAGCTTTCATGGCCGGGGAGGGTTGGGTCAGCATCTCTCAGGTCCCTCCTTTATTTGTGCTCTGACCGCTGGTCTTGATAGAACTTAAGGGAATCTGTGTGAATGAATTCCTCAGCAGCTGATACTGATAAAGGAAATGTGATTAAGACATTATTGACTCACTATGATGATAGTGGACATAGTAATTCAGATGCAGCTATTAGAAATGAAATAGTAAGGACTTGAGTGTCCCAATTTCAGTTTTATTTAACTGCAGTGAAACTTTGACTATGTTATCAGAGGGGAAAGCATTAAATCACCAGTTGAATTTCATAACCAAAAGCAATTAAAAGAAAGTTTCATACTAAATGTTGAGGCAGGAGTTAGGTTTGTAGGTAAAGAGTATTCTTCATAATCATCTGTTGGATTTGCCCCCGTCCCCTTTTACGGTTCCTCTTGTTTAGCTCACCTCAGGTTATGCCTAAGGAATGCAGTATTGTTGCAATCTCCAAACCAGAAACGCCTCTTTCAGTAACTAGTGCTATAAATCACACCTGATTACTGTATTTGCTCAGATGAGAAATGCATCTTGCTCTTTTCAGTTATGTCAATTAAGGTTATGTTCATAGGGAAAAAATATTTATACTATCTAAAATTAAGGGGTTTTCTTCTGCTGATGTTAGCTTAATTTTTTTTTTTTTACATTATAGATTAAATTAAATTTAAAAAGGCACAAACAATAAAACTAGATTGTGTAGCAAGGACGTAGAACTAAGAAAGGTGTTTAGCATGGCTTAGAGGGATACCAGGAAAGGAACTGTTTCGCAGTGATGTATAATTTTCTTACCCAAATAAGATACTTGGCTCTAACCCTCTGTGGAACCTGATTAACAGGGAATAGTCTGAATCCATGAAAATAAAATCACTAAATCCTCTATCATGTGAAACCACCTGGTTTGGTTTGTGTGGCATTGAAGAGGTTCAGCTGCCAATTTAGCAATGGTCACGAGTCTGTCTTTTTAAGGTCAGCGTTTCCACATGGATTTTTCAGCAGAGTTCGATAGACGAACAAGATGTGATGCAAACAGATGAATAATGAGCGGTTGAAAAGATGTTAAGAGAGAACATGCAGGAAAATGCAAATAGTGCTGTGAAGGCCACAAATAGAGAAGGTAGGGCACAATGAGTGTTTACTAAACATGGGACAACATTTTTCCATTACCTGTGCGCTGCTTTGCGCTGCACAAATGGTCATTGAGTAGAAAAATTACTTTAATGTGAAAATGGTGATGTATTAATTTTGTATGATTTTCTGTTACTAACATATCATGTCTCATTTATTATAACATATATATATTAAAAGTCATGATAAAATGCGAGACCAGTAGTTTTCCAGGGACTATAGTTTTATTTTAGACATGGTGAAGACACCACCCCTCCCCCCCAAAAAAAAACCCATACAGTTTTCATCAGCATGTAATTTTTCAGAGAGATACAGTGTCCTTCAAAATGCCACAGTAAAAGGTTGCCGTGGGCACAGGGATTCTAGATCAATTATATGGGTAGCCTTCTACAATTTATCATTTGAAGATAGCATCTGTGTGGATTTGAAAGAGTAAGCCAGTCAATATCGCAGGACGTAGATAGAAGGAGGCAAACTGGGTAAGAGTATTAGGGATAAAAATAGTACAGCGAAGCAAAAATTGTGGGCGACGCTATAAGACAAGTGCTGATGGAACCAGGTTATTTAATGTAATTGCTCTCAGTATAGCGGCATGAAGAAAGAATTGTTCATTTTGATACACTAATCCATTGCTCACCCTTAGCCATTAGTAAAATCAGATAGAAGGGATTGAAAAGGTAAGGTATTAGCTGAATGAAAATGGATATAGTTATTTCAATGTATTATATTGCTTGGCTAATGTAGGTGAACGGAAAGTAAGAGAAAAATATCGCTCCCCTCACCTCTCCTCTTCCCCCCCATATAAGCCTCCGCTGGTATCTGTAAGAATATTTGGAAAGATGAAAAAGTAACGATAAATCAGGAGGTGAATCTGTTACAGAAATCTGACATTCCTTTTCCAACAGCAGTATTTGTTTCATCAGTGCTTACTGAGATCCAAAAGGAGTTTCTTTCATAAGTGAAATCAAAGCCAAAGCAAGCAGGGCTTTGGGAGTACATTTATGGAATCAGTAAACTAGAGGCAGTCTTTCTAGGCAACGGAGCTGTTTTTGTAAGAATGAGGTGATTATATTGCTTTGTTTTTTAATGGGCTGTAATATATTTGGGAACAGTAGTAGCATAACCTTTTATTTGACGTAGACTTATGTAATGGTAACTCTTACAGCCAAGCATGAAGTCGTTAGATTTAGAATGAAATCTCGTGCATTAAGAGCCTCTGAAGAAGAAAAATGGGTGAAAGAATGGTAGTAAATACTAAGGGAGAGTAGTCCGGTTAGATTTATTATATATAACTCTTCCTTTTCCTGTCCCTGTAGTAATTTGTTGAGGTTTCTGTCATGGGTTCTAGGCAGGGGAAAGCGGTGAACTCCCTCTGTGTCCCAGATAGGCAAATTGTATTGCACTGATGAGCACCACTTATGTAAGGGAACAGACTTTACAGATACTCACATTTTTGTTGATCCGTATGGATTCAGTGGAAGAGCATGGCGCAGATCAGACCCTTGTCATCATACTGAGGGTTTTAGCAAGGGAGTAACGGAGAACAGTGTCAAATTGCTGATTCCGAACTTTAAAGCTCGCAGTTGCCCGGAGATGTGCTGTGCTGACAGACTGTGACAGTAGAGCTCACAATTTACGGTTTGACTTATCAAATCATCTTTGGTGGCAAGAATTTGTCCCACATATGCCTTGTGACGAGCCTTGTTTTTTTCACCAGCTTCTCCTCAACAGCTAGGAGATTGCCCAAACATCTCCTGCTTTAGGGAAAGATATGTAGGATGCCTAGGGAGGAATTTAATCATTTTTTCACAGTCTGTTGCCTGCCACAGGATGGTAAGAGCCAGTGGCTTTTCAAGTTTTGTGTACTGTTCCATTTCTGATGAACTGCCAAATGTGATTGCTGTGATGAAGTTAAGCAATACTTTCTTTATTGGGATGCATGTCGCTATACCCATGCAGGGATTTATTACACTTACAAGGATTAACTTGGGTACCCCAACGTTTCACTTATCACATCTGGAGGAATTTTTCTTTATTCCAGAATTAGCATTTGGAGTGAAGCTTTAAGAAAACTTCTATTCTGAGAAAGGTAGCATGTACAAATGTGATTATTTCCTAACTTTGAATAAGTATGGGTGACGGATGAAAGAATTTATAATGTGAACTACTGAACATACCACCTCTAAAAAAAAAATAAAAAAGAACAGCGAACAGTTTTTGAGCTGTTTTTAAGACAAAACTAATATGAAAGAACAAGCTAACGCCATCATGGGACTTAGAGCCGCATGGGCTTATTTCTAATTTCACATTTTTGTAAGAGAAGTTTTCAAAATGCGTCATATTTGAATTGCATCCTTTTTCTGAGTTTACCCTGGGAATCCGTTTTTGAGGGCTTAGGAGTCTGCGAGTGCTGGTCAGTCTTTAAGAACCAGCTTTCAGAAGCCTAGGAACAGGCAATTCCACTGTGTCCTAAGTCCAGCAAGAGGGGCAGAAGGCCAGCTTGGCTCAACAGGGAACTCCTCGTGGAGCTCAAGAGGAAAAAGAAATGGTATGATCCCTGGAAGTGAGGTCAGGCTTTGGAGGAAGATTACAGAACTGTGGTTTGTATATGTAGGGAGAAGACACGAAAGGCCAAAGCTCAATTAGAGGTGAAACTGGCAGGTGTTGTGTGAGATGATGAGGGCTTTTTTAAGTACGTTAATAGCAAGAGGAGGTCTAAAGAAAACATTGGGCTGATACTTGTTGAAGGTGGTCATCTGACTAATAAGGATGAAGAAAAAGCAGAGGCATTCAATGTGTTTTTTGCCTCAGTCTTTAATAATATGGCTAGACCTTGGGCCGCCCCGTCCCCTGAGTTGGAGGACCACGAGTGTGGGAACAGTGATACTCCATTTGTGGACAGTGAAATTGTAAGGGGCTAGCTATATCAGCTGAATGTTCACAAGTCCATGAGGTCTGGTGGGATTCATCCCAGAGTACTGCAGGAGCTAGCAGATGTTATGGCAGGACCCCTCGATCACCTGCCAAAGGTATTGGGAGTCTGGGGAGGTCCCTGCTGACTGGAAGCTAGTCAATGTTATTCCATCTACAAAACGGGCATGAGGGAAGACCTAGGGAACTACAGACCTATTAGTTTAACTTCAGTTCCTGGAAAAATTATGGAGGAGATAATACTGGGTACTATTGAAAGGCATTTAAAGAATTATGCAATCATCAGGCACAGTCAACATGGGTTCACCGAGGGAAAGTCCTGTTTAACTAATTTAATATCCTTCTGTGATGAGGTCACCCACCTAGTGGACAAAAGGAAGGCGGTGGATGTAGTTTGTCTGGATTTTAGTAAGTCTCTTGATACTGTCCCTCACAGCATCCTTCTGGACAAATTGTTTAACTGTGGAATGAGCTGGCTTACGGTGCGCTGGGTGAAGAACTGGCTGAAGAGCAGAGCTCAAAGGGTTGTAGTGAACGGGGCTACATTTGGCTGGCGACCAGTGGTGTTCATCAGGGTTCAATTCTAGGGCCAGTTCTGTTCAGTATATTTATCAGTGATCTGGATGCAGGAGTTGAATGCACCATTAGTAAGTTTGCTGATGATACCAAACTGGGAGGTGCTGTTGACTCTCTTGAGGGACAAGAGGCCTTGCAGAGGGACCTAGATAGATTGGAGCATTGGGCAATGATTAACGGGATGAAATTTAAACAGCTGAAATGCCAGATTCTGCACCCAGGACAGAGTAATGCCAGGCACAAGTATAAATTGGGAGAGGGGTGGCTGGAGAGCAGCCCTGCAGAAAGGGATCTGGAGGTGTGGGTGGCGGCAGGCTCAACAGGAGCCAGCAGCGTGCCCGGGCAGCCAAGAGGGCAAACCGCATCCTGGGGTGCATCAAACACAGTACAACCAACTGGTCAAAAGAGCTCATTGGTGTCGGTGCGGCCTCAGCTTGAGTGCTGTGTGTAGTTCTGGCCCCCACAATTCAAGAAGGATGCGAAGGTCCTTGAATGCGTCCAGAGGAGGGCAACAAAGCTGTGGAAAGGGACTGGAAAGCATGTCCTGTGAGGAGCAGCTAAGGACTTTGGGCTTGTCTAGTTTGTAGAAAAGGAGGCTGAGAGGCGACCTCATGGCTCACTACAGCTTCCTGAGGAGGAGAAGTGGAGAGGGAGGCGCTGATCTCCTCTCCCTGGTATCCGGGGACAGGATGCGTGGGAATGGCTCAAAGTTGCACCAGGGGAGGTTTAGACTGGACATTAGGAAGCATTTCTTTACCGAGTGGGTGATCAAACACTGGAAGAGGCTTCCTAGAGAGGTGGTCGATGCCCCAAGCCTGTCCGTGCTAAAGTGGCATTTGGACAATGTCCTTAATAACATGCTTTAACTTTTGGTCAGCCCTGAATTGGTCAGGCAGCTGGACTAGAGGATCGTTGGAGGCCCCTTCCAACTGAAATATTCTATTCTGTTCTATCTTTTATCTTTCTCTGAATTTAACTCTTACCTATTGCGGTGTTCTTGGCAATATTTCAAGAATATTACTCTGACTGCAGTTAGAGATAGCACAGATCCCTGCTGGTTCATTGCGTAGTCCTGTTCTCGAAGGGTACAGCAGTAGTTTTGTAACCCATGAAATCCCCTGGGTAGTCTCAACCAAAGAGTGGACAACTTCTCCTGTTGTAGGCTTGCTCCTGCAAAGTTCTGAGAGGCAGCAACTCCTGTAGGGCCAGCACCAGCTTATTTGGGATTAACTCCATTTTAGTTGAAGTGGTCTCGTTACAATCAGAAGCAGTCACATCTTGCTCTTTACTCTTCAGAGGCCTTAATACAGCTCGAGAGGACATAAAAGTGTTCTTTGCTTTTTTCTGATAGACACCATGTCATTTCCCTGAACTACAGAATTCTTTCCTGAAGTAGCTGCTGGTATTCCTGCATATGTTCAAATACCCGGGCATGATGAAGAACCTCTCTGCCATAATGTCCGTGAGAGGAAGTAATGAATGTTCCATAGAATCCACGAATCCTTTATAGCAGACTATCCTCAAAGACATTGATCTGGTTTGATTGAGTCCAAGAGGCCAGAGCTGGAGAGCAGGGATGGTGGCAATGAGTTGTGTAAAAGTTCTGAATCCTGCTGTCCAGACAGACTCCAAAACAGAACAGTCGCTCGCTTGTTACATAGCCTCTCGTAAGCCACTTAGTGGAAGAGCAGGTTAAGCAGCATCTTTAAAGTCTTTACACCCACTCAGGTACACCGCTTAGTGGCCCGTTCTGCTGCCATGCATTCTAAATACAAATATCGGTATATTTTCAAAGAATAATTAGAAATTAAAAATTAAAAGGCTTGATTAATACTGGATAAAGCAATCTGGATTTCAGTTAAGTTCTAAACATCATAGCGTCTGCTATTATACAAGAAGAATCTTGACTTGTTTTTGCTAGTTGCTTTGGCATGTTTGAGCAAATGACTGAGCTGTTGCCGTTAGCCAAAACCTGTTCCCCCAAATGTTTCATTCTGCTTTTTGTGACTATTTTTAATCTGTGTTCTCTAAGCTGCATTATCATATGTGAATTCTGGCTGCGTATTTTTTAAAATAACTTATTTGCAACTGTCAGAGATACCTTATGAATAAGTTATCAACCATCCCTAAGAGCTATAGCGGCAAACATTTTAAAAAAAGTAATATTTATAAGTCTGTGAACATTTTCTATTAATGTATTTATCAAATGAATGCAGTCATTCGCTTAGGGTTAAGAAAACAGCTCCTTTCTGTTAAAAACAACACCACGTACATTACTTGTATTTTCTTTAATGCTAACACATCAGTGGCTACTTTCTAACTGATTTAAATGATTTTTTTATGAAAAGTTCAATTTAAATAAACTGCTTTTATCCTAAAAGATCTTAAGGCTCTTGAGGACCATCCCCCCAAACCAACCACACAGACATTTAGTAATGCCTCATAAATTGCCAGAATAATGATGGAAAGCACAAGGGAGAGTAGAACTGCAAATTTTGATTTTTTCCTTAGAGAGGAGCAGAATTTAGTAGAATAATAAAAGGAAAACCTTCTCGCTTAGAGGGACACGAGATACTCTGGACAGCAAGCTTTAAAGAGTCTGGTGCTGTCTTTCATGATAGTATTGTGATATTTTGAGGAATGATGAGCAAAATGACTGTAGCTGAAATATCCTGCCTCCAAAGAGGTGGTCAGATTATTGGAGACCCAGGTTATGAAAAACTTTATTTTTTATTTTCATTTTTTAAGGCAAAAAATCATAACATAAAGAGACTAATAATTTGTGTATTATTGTAAGCATTAACAAGGATGGAGAAGAGGAGCTCATCTTGTGCCTAGGCAATATTTGAATGTCTAAGGCTGAATTTCACCAGAGCAGATTTTAGGAAGCAACCACTTTTCTGTATGACTGCTGGGTGGACTCTTTACTAATGTAGCTGAGAAATAGGCAGCAAAGGACTGCTAATGGTGTGATCTTCGTTTGAGAATGACCAGTTGATTTATCGAGTGTGATTGGTAGAAGAATTTAAGCCTAACAGTATTGAAGTGAAGACGAGGAAGCTAACTTCACATGAATTTTCTGTTGTCCTTCTCAGGAATGTTACATTAGTTCAGGGTTGGTCTGCACTAGAAAGTATGACTGTTCAAGTGTGATTTGCATGTGAGGGTGTGTTTTTAAGTACTTGTTTGTTTGTTTGTTTAACCTGATAGTTATACAGTTGTTATCCCTAGAGGGGCAGTTAAATTGATAGAAAGCAGATTTGGAATAGTGGTACTCTTGTCCTGATCGTTAAGTAGGTATATCAATCTAAAGCACTTTTACGCTGTGCCCAGAGGAAGAGGCTGCACCATTTTAATGATGCTCTAAAAGTCAAAGTGATAGTACTTCCTGATGCTATTATATTGATAGTTATTTTATTGCTTATGGATTCCCAGGTGATGCTACACCAGCCCTAATTTATGAAGGCACTTTTAGCTAGTTAGTTACTTAACGACATTAGGGTAATGTTTCTCAGCCTTGTTGAAAGGGAAGTTTTCCTTTGGCTTATCTGCTTTTGTTTTGGGTTGTTTCCCTGCCTCTGACTGGACAGCAGCTCTGTCCCTCTAAGTCAGAGGAATGGTGAGGGTCGCCTGTGTTTGCACTGCTGCCCTGCCTCAGAGGAGATGAATTGCTGTCAAGGAGTCCGAGCTGGTAAACAGTTTTAAGGCTAGCCTAAACATTTGCAGCCAATAATTAGTCTTTTCTTACTCAGGCAACTGGGGGAAGCTGAGCTGCTGCCAGCTCACAGGGAACTGCTGACTGCTGTTGTCTAGTGCTTTATGACTCCCTAAGGGTTGTATTGCACAATTTGAGAAACCAGCCCTGGGCTAAAGATAAAAAACAGCTATGGGGTATGTTAGACGTACGCGAAAGAGAACAGACAATGAATGGGAGGGGGGAAAAAAAGAAGGCAGGAAGAGTTGAAGTCAAGTGAGTCTGACAGTGGGAAGGAGGTAGGAGCAGGAGAAGACAGAATCAGGGATAATTTGGAGAACATAAGTTAAATACAATGAACAAGGAACTCTTAAGTCAGTGGAATGAAAATAGCATGTGTTCATTTTCACATAAGCATAGGTTGACTGAAATTTTAGGGGCTCTCTTATGCTCCGCTACTGTTGCGCTCCACTGTTTTGGAAACTTTGTTTATATGATTCCATCAGCTTGTGAACATATTTTAAGGTTTGATATTATTTAAATAACAGCACAGGTTGGTTCTACATTTTAAAAAGTCCAGATTATTTAGACCAGGATTTAATGCAGTTGAAGTCAAGGCATAGTATTAACTTGAATAAAAATGGGGAAGGGGAATTTACTTGCCCCATTAATAATGTTTTTTAGTTGGGATTTGTGAATTAGAGATCAGTTTTCTGCAAAGCTGTCCTTTTTTTTTTCTCCTGTTGCTTTTCTGTCTTTGCTTCCTTACAGAGTGCTTGAAAATTAGAATTAAGTTTGGGAAAATATGCTCCCCAACCAGAAAGTGAGTAATTGGGAGGTAGTTGCAAAGGGAGTAATTGATTCTGATACTTAGCAGATTTCCAAATACATCATCTGTTGGTGCTCTGGAACACTTCATAGTTTGTTTTGTTTTGATTTTAATGTTACTGTCTTCCAGTAGTTAAACTATGAAGCCCTAAACAACAGGTGATGATACTGCTAATGTCCAAATGGATTATTGTTCAATGCACGCAAACAGTGGTCTGCAATTCCAGAGGCAGAGTGTGCTTTGTTTTAAGATGGTTCACTCGTGGTTATCACAGGACTAACAGTTTAAAAAACAGTTGGTCCATTTCACCTTTTGGGTGAATGGACAAAACCCCTATTAACAGGAACTGTGCCCCCTTTACTGCAGAGTTTAATTTGGTTTGATGCAACTTTTGTTGGTGGGCCAAACAGTAAAAAGATCCTCTAGTTGTGATTTGGTGTCTCGTTGTCATATTGAAATATTTGAGTTATTTAGCAATAGGATTCCAAGTTGGGCATGACAAGAGTTAAGTGGTTTGTAAAGTTTGTAAGGTACGTTGGCGGATGAGAAAACCTCTTCTGTTGGCCGTGGGTTGAACACCATTTGTGTCGTCTTTCCATCCCATCTTGTTTTGCTTGGGTGGTTGGTATGAGATGATGAGTGCTTGCTGTGCGGCAAAAAGCATGTCAGGTGCAAAGCAGGTAGCTCCACTGAGATACTTTTCTTGTGTTTTGTCTCAGTGTACTCATAGTATTGCTGAGTGCACTGGCACAAATAGTAAAATAGAATATGTCTATATTTCCCTGTAAGTTCACGAACACTCTTTAGAACTGTAAGGAGTAATGGTGATAACCGATTAGCTATTGAGTAGGTGAGTACTGTGGTGAAGAGAGCTGTGCGTAGGCGATGAACCCTATTTTGCTAACTGTTAAGGAAACGCTCGAGCCCAGTAGAATAGCACTCGCTTACCAAACCAACCCAGTCTGTAATGGTCCTTACTGAAAAGCTGAAGCCCAAATGCCTGCATTGTTGCAAAAAGCTAGCTTATGTAAATGGAAGCTGGTGATATGTGAATGATCATTATGCTGTGTCAAGTCTCATTTTAAAGGCCGTAAGTATACCTTTTTAAAAGAAAAACAAACTACTTCACCAGTCTAGAGAGAAACATAAATCATGTGTTATTTTTATCACCTCAAAAGACCACTAGAAGATGAGCTCTAATATTTCAAATGCGACAAGCAATCTATACACATGAATCACAATTTGAGTTCCATTACAGCTGAGCTGATATATACCACTGTGTGCTTTATGGATTTTACTCTAACACTATTAAGTAAAAACCCAAAGCTTTTTGTGATGAATACCTAACCTTTTGCAAGTATTTGTAGAATTGTGGTCCAGAACAACAGCTTTGGCATTGCCCTACAGGCTTTAATAAGAAAATGCTATTGCCAGTTTTGACCTCTCAATATACTGCTCTGTAAAGGAAATATGTGTATTAGTCGAAGGCTGATACTGCAAAGGTAAAAGAAAATGTGAAATACTGGAAGGTTTTATGGAAAATGTACCAAGAAGGATTGTGAAGAGAGTTAAATAAATGAGCAAAGTTTGAAGAGAGGGATCTTTTGTTGCTTCTGCTTCTCTGGTTAGGCCCAGTTTTTGTCTTCCTGGACTGAAGGACTCCTGCAGCAACCCACTGTCAGTTGTTCTCAATTCCCCTATTTATAGCAGTCATCACTTGAAGTCCTTAGTCTCCTTTTGAGAAATTCTCCCACAGTGATATTTTCATATAGGTTGTGAATTTTCTTCTTATCTCTCGGTATTCTCGTATTTTGTGTTATGGTAATGTGGGCCTTGCTTGCAATGAATCGAAGTTCGAATTCCTTCACCTTTGATACTTATAATCCTCTCGCTTCCCTTTGGGGGATGAAAGAGGTGTGTTGTCCAGTGAATTCAGTGAGGAAGCTGGAGATAGAGGGTAGCGCATAAGGTTAATTTTCAGGTGAATCGGTTGCTGTTTTGACATTCTTGCTTTCTTTTCAGACATTTTTTCATTCCTTTCCCTTTTATGCTGGAAAATTATTAGATATGCAAGAACAAAACTCCTTAAAGCTACGCTCCAAAAGCCTATTAAAAAGCGGCTGCAAGCAGAACAGTGTGAACACACGTCAACACCTGAGTGTTTCCCAAGTGGCTCTAGCACTCGGTGGTGTGATAACAAGACATGTGGGAGGATTTTTCTTGGCTTTTATCTCCCATATATTGATGCTCCTGACTTCTTAAAATTCATTTCATCAAGTGGCACTGCAACAGAAACAATAGAAATGCAGGAACGAGATAGTTCAAGGTGTTTGCAGCGGTACACAAAGTCTTTTGCCTCCAGGCCATCATTTCTAATTCAGCCCAAGTTGGCAGCAGTCAGAAATCGCTGCCAACTGACAGCTGTTTGGTGGCCAACATGAAGTGATTTAGCTAGTTGTTCCTACTGGACAGATGTCTGTAGTATAGAAAGCGTGAGTATAGCTGGCATGTGTTTCATTTTAAAAGACTGGAAAGCGTGGGTGTATTTCAGCTGCAGCTACGTTGGTTTAGGAAGGTCAAACAGGATACCTGAATTTAGGCAACCAAGAACTCGGTATGTGCACAATGAAACTCCCCTATCTTCTGGGGTTAAATCCTGATGTTATGGTACTAACCCCTTGTAGCGCTGCCATTGTGTCTCCATAAGCACCGTGCGATGAGGGAGAAGGGTGACTGTAGCTTGGTCTCTACAGGTAGCTGTGCGGAGGGATGTGGTAGGGGACCGCACTGTGGGGTGACCAACTCATCTGTACCCCACTGACTGAGGAAGTTCTTCAGTTGTGCTGTCAGTTAATACCTTTCTTGAGTGTGAGCAATCAATAACAAGAAGAAAGTAATAGGGGGAAAAATGAGTCCGATGCATCTTTCTTTGTGTGGACGTATGTAACACTAGAATTAATCTTTTGAAAACCGTGAATTACTTTGTGTAAAATCTGTGCTACTAAGCAGAAAATCTACCCTGCTGAGAAAAAAAATAAAGAGAATTCTTCAGTATAATATCTGGATTTGTTGGGAAGGAAGGGGGAAGATTTTACAGTCTACAAGTCACAGAGCTTTGGGATATTGAAACAGGCAAGTAAATGATAGGTTTGATTCACTATTGTGAAAACAGTTTTGAATTTTGGATTTGCAGCAGCAGTAGAGATTGCTCAAGCAAACAGACATATGGGGTCAAGTTGCTACCACTCCTTTTTTTTCCATTGGGATGTTGTAAAGCAGGCTGAAAGTGGACTTAGGAGACTGGCTCGGTCTTCTGCTTGTGCGGGATGTGGAAGTGGCACAGAGCGCTGCTCAGTAACTCGTGCAGCAGTAGCGTGTTTCAGGGACAGGGCGCTGTCAGAGCACTTGGGGTAATCTGGAGGGCTGGAATACTTGCTGATCAACTCTGCAGTCGAATCTGCTCCATTGCCCTGACAAACATTGCCATGCCATATCTATCCAGCACTGCAACTGATATCATGCTGTACAGAGTTACTATGCCTTTGTGCTTTAATTTACCGATGAGACAGAGTTAGGATTTTCAGTGTTGCGTTACTTCTGACGCTGTTTTATGCGTTTGAAAAATCTGCATCAGTTTTCGTCTTTTAACATTGTCGTAGGAAAAAATCCAAATGTATGTGTTACTTTTCCAGAGTTAAAAAAATTTAGGATTTAATGAAGAGCAGTGGAAGGAACACATTACTATGATACAGGAGTTTTAGCTCTATTTTAAGGAATACTTTTCTACTAAATTTGCCTTGTTCTTTAATGCTACAGTTAAACCAGATTGCCATTGGAGTTGTAAATGGAAATTATTTTCTCTTTTTCTAATATTGTGTTATGTTGTTCATTTCACTAAGCCTGACTGTGACTTCCTTGGTGGTTCTTCCCTGCAGATATTGATGAGTGTGCTGCCAAGATGCATTATTGTCATGCCAATACTGTGTGTGTTAACTTGCCTGGATCCTATCGCTGTGACTGCGTCATGGGATATGTCCGTGTGGATGATTTCTCCTGTACAGGTGAGCTCTTAGGTAGACAGCAATAGTAGCGTTATACTCTGTGTTGCGTGTACTGCTTAGCTTCTAATTAGCCCCTGCACCATATCGAATGCCGCATACTAGCTGGCCCTCTGCTGGCATAAAATTTAGGCACAAGCGAGATAGGTAAATATGGTACGAGGTACCTTTCCTGCGTATGGGCCCTTTGGGATTAACTTGGAGGGTGGCTCAGGAAGCCCTGGGGTGCGCACCCGGAGTGCTGTTGTCAACCAGGACGTGGTCCCTTCGTGTCCCACGGCTGGCTTGCGTGCGAGGTGCAAAGACTGAGATCGGATCACACCTGTAGCGAGCAGAAGTACTGTTTTATTACCTGGGGTTTGAAACTGGTCAGTGGATTGAAACATGAGACATTATCCAGGAGGAGAAGCTTTCTTGACAGAGCTGAGGCAAATATATAAAAGCAAAACTGAAAATGTATAAAGTCCTTAAAATACATTGTTAGATGGTTTGGAAATTGTTGTTGTTAATGCTGAGAATTAATGTATCCAGGACTATGACACGTGTTATTTAGAAAAGAGAACAACTGTGATAGCATTAGGCAATAAATCCAGTGATTCTTTTTCAATACCTGTCAGGAAAATGAGTGCTAAAAATTCTTAGTGGAAAGTAGGTAGGTCTCATTTCCTTCTAGAGGTTTTTAAGGAACCTTCCCTGGCAACCTCTGGGAAACGTGAGAAGCTGCTGAAACACTCGGTCCAGCTATACCTAACTGGGTAACATCTTTCAGTCGCAACCCTCCAGAAGGGCTGATGTCAGGATTATTTTGATGGTGCACCTGTCTGGCAAAGGGGGAAAATATCAGGCAGACTTACTGAAATGGAAATAAGTCAGCTTGACACAGTACCGTATTTAGAATTGTGTTGGGTGAGCTATTTTCTCAAGTGGAGAGATGGCACAGGAGTATTCAATGTGAGAACGATTTCCAGCCTGGAATAATTATGTTGTAATGCACGTGTTATCCTTAAGGAACGTCATAGGAAATGCTGACTTTCATGATGACAGCATGTCTTGTAGCGAAGTTTATAAAAACTGTAGGAAAGCCCTGCCCACCTCTTGAGAGAGGCTGATACTAAATAGCTGTCAGGAAACTGATTTTTCTTTTGCCCAGAGTCATTATTTCTATATAATCTGTGTCTTTTGAGTAAACTTTTGAGTTTTTCTTAATCTTTTACGATCTGCCATGTCAGAAAAGTTTCAGACCTTAAATTTTGTTCTAAACGTGTGTCCTGTGTGAGGCAGCAGCCTTCACAGAGATGGGGAAAAGTGTTTTTGATAATCTGACACTTTATTTATATGCGCTACTAATTTCCTAATGTTCCTTTCCTTCCAGCAAGGCACTATCATTAGACATGCAAATGGTTTAGAAAGCAGGGTATTTGTGATTTATACAAAAAGTGTGAAGTAGTAAGACAAGTTACTTGACAGTAATGGGTGAACATTCGTTTAAAGTGCATGAACACAAAAAATCCAGAACCGGTATAAGAATGAAATAATAAAATGAGTGAGATAGCTATTTCTTGCAGGTTTATAATCTTGCTAAAAGGACTTCTTTTTTGACATCACAGTTAAAAAGCACAGAAAGTGTGTAGTATAGATGTGGAGAAACATGGTTCATTGCCTGTTGTATCTAGAAAGAATTGTATTGTTATAATAATAAATGTATTTTTAAAAAAGTGTTGTACCATAGAAGCACTAATCCTGTTTTTATATCTTGCATTATGTTTTTATAGACTTTTCCTTTAATGACTCTTAAGAAAATAAACAATAATAAAAAAAATTGGGCAGCAAATACTTAACTAGTTCCCCCTCATGCTGGCACCCATGTATAGCAGGAACAAGCAAAATAGTTTGTAGCTATTCCTCAGTTTTTAAAATTTATTCCTCTTAATTTCTCGTTTATTTTGTTTGAATAATCTTGTTATTGAACCATGCATTTGGGGACAAATCTGAAAGCCTGAGATGGGTTGGTGTTCTGATTACAACTGAATTTTGTTTACGTGGGGTCAGGCTCTAATGGGTTCAAGATAAGGGTTAACAAGTTTCAAATGTTAGTGCTTAAGGCACGTGCACAGCATTGCATGTATTTTATACACTGTTGACCTAAAAGCAGAGTTATTCCATAGAGCAGGGGGTGTCGTGTTTTGGGAAGTCTGAGTCTAATTCATCGAGGTACAAAGTCATCATCGGCTGTGGAGCAGAGTCTGTGTGTTGCTGGGCAGGCCTGTGCTTGGTGGCCTTGGTGGCTGGCCCCTGTGCTCTGGCGGCTTTCAAGAGGTGGAAGGCAGTGATATGTGGAAGCCGTAAGTCAGGAAAAAATTTTGAGCTGAATGAGATATTTCAATTTTATGTTGAGGGGTTTATCTTTATAAAAAGTAATGAAGTGAATATTGAAATGCTAGGTCAAATTTGAATTGAGCAAAATTAAATTAATTAATATTGCTGAATTTTAAATACGCAGCTTCCAGTGTGTTTTCTTATAACTCTGCATCTTTCTTAAATTAAACTAATTTCTACTGTTTTGGTGTTGATGAAACTTTTTTTCCCCAAACAATTTTTGAGTAATATTTCTGATCATGAGAACCATGGAGTAGGAACTTCCCATGCTTATCAGTAAGAAGCTACTGTGTTGGAAGCTGTGCTGATTGCACAGAAAATGCAGTCACGGAGACAGAGTGCCTAAAATAATATTCTGTATGAGGGGCTACAATTACATTAAATTCTGAACTGTGATTTAAAATTAAGTAGTGGCTGTTTTAATAAATAATCAATATTCCATCTCATGTAAGCAAAAGACCTGGTGTGTTGAGGTTCATCCCATGGTATTTTGTGACAGGTTAGTCAGCCTAGCAATAACTTTAACCTACGTTCACCAAGAAAGGTATGTGAGTGTTTTTCTGCTCACCTATTCCTAGAGCTTTGAGCTCTGAATGTTAATTAAGTTGTTGAGGGAAAGACAGTTTTATTAAGAAAAGTTACCCTTGAATAGAAAGCTTCTTTCAGTCTCTTCCTGTGACACTGACAGGTTGTTTATCTGTTCTCAGGTAAATCACAGTCTTGCCCATTCTGAAAATGGCAGCAAGATTTGCTGCTCCAGATGCTCTCATTTACTGGAATCTACTGATTTAAAGCATTTTATTGACTTCCACAGGTTTTTACCCTGCCTGTTTGTTGAAAAATAAGTTTTCTTGGGTTGCTTTCTTCTAACATACCAGTTTGAGAGTTTGCTTCAAAAGTGCATTATTTAGTTTTATGCTTTTTGAAGCATTATAAATTACAGAATAAAAATCTCGTAGTTTTATTTTTGGTGGGCTACATCTGTTCTCTGGTATGAGTTCGAAAACGTATGTGTGTGTCTGATTTTCTGTAGTTTGAAATGACAATATATAGTTTCTATGTCCCACTGCCATTCAATCAAGTAAACAAATGCTGTTTCATCTTAATAGGCTATAAGTTATCTGTAATAACTAGATATATGATGCTGATACAACGAGGTAACAGTGTAGGGGGGGCTCATCTGTTTTTGCATAGTACTGTCGTTTTCTATGAAGACAATCACGATAATCGTGATAAAGATTCCTGGCCTTGAACATCTATGATGATAACCATTTAGAAAAATATACCCTTATTTTGCAATGTTTTCCTTGGGGCTGCATGAGACACCGAAAACCTCCTAAAATCCTGTAGTCATTCAAAGAATAAGTTGGTTGTCTCATTTTGTGTAGTTATTACTGGGCTTGGGTGCTCTCTTTTGGGGTTTTAATTTTTTTTTTAATTTCCAACAAATATTCACTAATTATGCACTAAAGCTTAAAAAAGACCTTTACAAATGAGAGTGCCAAGAGATTTTTATTCCTCTATTTGCCTGTATCACGGCCCTTTTGCAAAATGAAGAAACTTCCTTTGGACTTGAGAATGGCTTGGCCCCTTTTCCTCTAGGGGCATCTTTTCAAGAAATAGTACGGGGAGTTATCTGGCCACCCAACATATGTCAGCAGCACCTTCTGCCAAAATGTGGTGCGACCTGTATGCAAACATCCTCCTCTTCATGCACCAAGCTGTGCTGACAGATGTTGTTCCTCCGTGAAAGGAATCCACCTCCAGATTTTACTGTGGAGTTGTGCAGTTCTGCATGATGTTTGAATACTGGACTGTGCTTTTAACCCTTTTTCAGTCCTTGCTCTGTGTGATAATGTTCACAGAACTTCTTTTACCTTTGGCTTCTCTGAATAATGAGTCACTAGAATAATTGTATGTTACTCGCAAAAAGCAAGCCCTTATCTACCGCAGAAACGGGAAGCATCGTCAAAATACATCATTCGATATTTCAGTTCTGTGAAAAAATTCATGTTCTATAGAAATATGTTGTTTAGAACAAGTCTTAGAATTTAAATGTTAGTCTGTAGTTTATATGCTAATTTGATTTACAGTATAGGTTTAGAAGAGGAAGTAAGAAAACATAATGATTTTGACAGGTTATCCCATAAGCCCCCTCACTTCTATCCTGTGTGGTTTCTGGAGTAGCATTCAGTTTTGAATCTGATGCACCTTTCAGAACAAACCCTTCTGCAGCATGTTATTGGAAAAGTTGTGCCTAAAGCATAGAAAAACGTACAGTTCTAAGAAATCTCAATTTCAAGGGAAAAAAACAGCAGACCCCTTCTCCTGCTCTTCCCTTCTTCTCCTGCTCTTCCCTTCTTCCCCTCCCCTGTCTGTGAAAGGCAACTCAACTGCAGAAATTTCCTGCTATGGTTAGAACAAACGTTGTTCAAATTGTTTGCTATCACTAAAATTGATGCCTTTAGATTTTTGTTGCTGGAGTTTACCTGTCAGGTTCAAGGTGGTGTAGTTAACCTTGTAATAACACTAATAATGCAGCAAATTTCACAATGATGAAGTGGCAATCTCAAAGGGCAGGTTACTGGCCTCTCATCCAGAACCACTGTAGGCATTTGAAAAAGACCTGAATAGAAGCTTTTAGGCAGCCAATTGATAACACATTCACTCTTTGAAAGACAGTGCTATTTCTGCGATCTCCTCTACTGACCCTCTTTTACCCCTTTTCCCTTTCAGTGAACTAAATTAGCATCCAAGAAAGAAACATTAATATTTTTGGTGTGGCACTTGAACTTTCAAAGTACTGTGCAGGGTCTTGGATGTTCACAGAGGTCAGTAAACAAATGTCACCACTGTTCACGTGGTGGCCCGGAGTTGGCGAATTGATAGATGCGTCTGCTAGCTGAAAACCAAAGTCTGGGTCAGTAAGCAGGGAAGGTCGGTCTGTGGTGGAATGGTTTTCAGGTATGTTTTGGGGAAAAGCCCTCTTCAGTCTTGCTGTTTTAAAGGCTATCATTAGTGAATATCTTGCCTAGCAGTACATAATTTTTAAAGAAACATTATGAAAATATTAATTGGCTTCGGATCATAGTTATGTGTCACCATTTACAGATTTAGGTAGCAGATGTTCAGCACAATGGGTATGACTGGGGATAAGGACATCGGGCAGATCTGCACCCTCCTGATTTTAGTTGGCGGTAATGTATCGATGTACGCTGTTCTGAAGCATTCCCTGCTTTGGAGTCCACTCTGTCCTCTACACGCTGAGGACAGCCCATTGTCCTGCTATGAGCTGCATCTTGATTTGTGTGCTTTTCTTCTCCCTGTATCTTCAGGGCAACGCTAGGGCATTGCCAAAAGCATTTGGAACTTGGTCTTAAGCCAATCTGAATGGACGACACTACGATTGTATTAATGTAGCAGGCACAAAATCCTCTTATGGTGGTCTCTCCCTTCCCAAGATCCTCACTTGTCAGGCGCTAGAAGTCAGGACAGGACTTAGCTCCTAGTGTTAAGTAGTAGCCTTTTGTTTGAACTGCAGTCAATAGCATCTCTGCTCCCAGAACTGTGAAGGGAAATGCTGTTTAGTTCCAGGTGCCCTGAAATGCAGAAACATTTGTTTCAAGCCCCTCAGTGGGCTGTTGGCCGAGTTCAGCAGCGGGTAATCTATGCACCAGCGGGCATTGCCTGCATCAGAGAGCGTTTCTGTCCTCTGCAGGACAAGTCAACAGAAGACTGTAAAAGAGCATTGAATCACACCAGCAAAACAAAAACGGAGCGACTCCACGTCAGATGACTGATACTCACACAGGTCTTGACTCAAACCCCATTAACTCAATAAAAGCTTTTGGTCGCATTTATTTTGGCTTTAGCTAAGTCCCACAGAGAGACAGCGAGTGCACTCTTGCCGTAGGGAAGCTCTGTCTATAATAATGCTAAAAAGGATGATTCTTCCGTAATGTCAGAGAACGCTGTACTGACGTGGACAAGGTAGCTTCTCAATGCATCCCTAGAAGGCTGATAAGTATTTAATTGCTGTTTTGGAAAAGGGGAAGCTGAGGCACAGAGAAGTGGAGCATCTTGCCCAAATTCATGCTGAGACAGTGGCAGCATTGGAGAGTCTAGGAAACAGAGTCAGAAACATTAGATGTGGGAAACCCACAGATTTATACCAACAAGGATTCAGTGAACAGTGAGGTTTATTTTTATAGATATTGATATTTTCACAAGAAACAATAGCAGTTCATTGAAGCACAGTGTGCGTGGGCCCTGCGTAACCACGTGACCTTCATGTTATAAATCTTCTCCTTCCTCTTTCCATGCAGTTTTGTAACATCTTTTGTTACTTTGGAGTTGAATTATTCCCCAGTCCTCTAATTTTAAATGGCATGTTAGATTCTTTTGTTCCTGACTTCACCTTCATTTGCTGGATTTAACTGCAACATTTTTTACAGTTCTTCCTTTAAAAAAATGCCATTGGGAAACTGCATCTTATTTGCTCCTAAGTGCTTTCAATCTGTGGAAAAAATGTACTAGAAATGTAATATTTATAGTGATTTAAATTCCTCACTGGTAAATAGTTTAATTAAACATCTTTATGCTTTCCTGTGCTCTAGGCACGGAAGTGTTGCTAATATGTCCGGAGCAGTTGGTAATGCTTTCAAGTCCTTTTGACACATTGATTTTCTGTAACTTTATTAATACTAAAATTAATTAAACTGCTGACCGCAAATCATGCTGATAGTTGTATTTCTTGACTTAGGCATAATTAGCATTTTTACATGATTTCTTAGCCGCAGCCTTTTGTGCTGGTGTATATGCTATTACAAAAATTTAGTATTTCAAATTGTTTTGCATGTGCATGCTTATGCATAAACTTAAGCATTATGCTCATGCTTAAAAATAATAATATTGATTTAATACTGATTCAAGACCCATGAATGAAGCTGTCTATCTAAAGAACAGGCAAGGGCAAGCCTTTCCATGTCACCTGGTCAGCATCTGTCCTGAGTGCTCTTATGGCAGGATTTCTCCTTGATACAATAGGACTAAATCCATTTCTATGGCCCACGAATTCTTGATCTCTTAAGTCTAGCAATTACTACAAGCAGTCCATGAGGTGAGAGATGGAATGAGAGCCACCACAGTAACTTCTTAGTGGGAGCGTGCTATCTTGAAAACATGCTGTGGCTGCAGGATGGATGTCAGTGGCTAGAAGCAAAAAGCTTTCATGTTTTAGTAATTTGCTTCCCCAGTAAGTGCTAATGCCTTCGGGAGCGTAACTTGCTTTTGGGAAAGAGTTTATTCGATCGAGTTCTGATCTTTTTGGAGCTCTAACAGCCAGGGTTTGTCGTCATCTCTGGCCAAAAAATTCCCCTATGCTGTATGCTGTTTCTAGAAACCATTTGTAACAAGCTCTGTTCTTCAGGCACAGGGTTGAACTCTTCTCCTAAATCATGGAAGTAACTGAATCACAGAGAAGGGCATGTGGTTCACCACTTCTCCTCGAGGCAGGATCCATGGACCCCGAAACATCCTTTGTCTCATCTGCTCTTAAAAAAAAAAAAAAAAACAACAAACCCAAACAACTTCAGTGAGGGCAATTCCTTAATACCCTTAATACCCTTTTTGTCCCATCCCACCCCACCCCAGTACTTATTCAGCCATTTAGAAAGGTTTGCTTAATGGCTACCTTAAATCTCCCTTGCCACAATTAAAGCCTATCACCTCTTGTCATATTCTCAGTGAACGCGGAGAATGCTTTGACCTTTCTATTTGCAGTCCTTTTTAATATTTAAAATCTCTTTTCATGAATATGCTTTATTCTTCTCATCTGTAACCTGAAAGCCTATTTTTAGGTTTATGGCTGAACAGTACCAAAATATTCTAAAGGGTTTTCATCATAACTTGATGTTCTCCCTTCAGAAAATTCTGGGCCTGTGCCCCTGAACTTTTGGTGTCTCGCAGAAGTGGGTTTTTTTTTTGCATTTGGCTGCAAGATCGTTGGTGTGTGTCAAGGAAGATGCGCTAAAGAATGATCCCAGGTAGAGGTGCGGTGTGCACGGGGTTGGCAAGTTAGGCAGACAGTTGTGGCCTAAATATCCCGTATTGATTCTCAGAGTCCTGGGTTGTGTTAACGTCTGCTGCCAAAGGCTGGTTAGCCAGGCACAACGCTGACCACGCTGGATAGGAATTATCTTATTTTCCCTGCTCTATCCTTTTTCTGTCCAAACGCATTGTTCAGCTAGACAAAGAAGAAATGTCAGATGGATAACTAATGGCCAGATACAGACTCTCTATAGTGTTTGCTTTTGGTGCTTGAATGGGTTATATGGCTTGTCTGATTTCAGTGATAATAAGCACATTACCATTGGAAAATATTGGGGGAAAAGGCTCAAATGTTCCTCCAATATGCATGTGTGTATCTTGCAGCGTGTAGTATCTGGAGTCTGCTGTGACCAAAATCTGTACAGTGTGTGGCACATACAGGTGCATTTCTTCCAAAGAAATCCCATACAGAGGAAGAGGAGCCCATTGACATCGGAACAGGGGGGTTCCAAATTCCTACCGCTTCGATTTAAGGAACACTGGAAATGATCAGGGAAGCAATCACTGGACCTCTAGAAAGGCCAAGGGCTTGCAGTATATTAACTTCGATTTGACGAGTGTGTAACTTGGGGATTTCCAACTGAAAGGCAGTGCGTCGTGGTGGATGAGACCAGTCTGCCAAGGAACAACTGGCATATCTGTGAAATGTGCAGCACTTCGCTGCTCTGCGGTTGTATCTTTGTTTTTGCTGCTCAAATTTAAGATGTCCTGACTAAGGCCTTTATTTCTGAAACAAAGGAATTACGTAAAGCTTGTTAAGCTCAACAGAAAATTTTCCATGAAGTTCATGGTGCTTATGTCTGATGGGCTTTGCTGACAGTGAGAAGTATATATGACAAAGGCTTTTGCAGGCCTTGCTTTTTCCTTTTTTAAGCTAAAGGTGTATTTTATACATGAGGAAATAATATATTAATATTTCTTACTTGGCTATGATCTCATTTTTATACCTGTGCTGAATATTTCATGGAAGTGTGCATATTGATTGGGAGAAAGTTAATATTTTATTAACAACTATTGATTCTTGAGTATCAATTACTGTATACAAGCGATCAAAGAATCACGTTCTGAGCAATCTTTGATACTGAAAAGACCTTGGGACCTGGTTCAATGACGGGCATCTGTTATTTGTTTGAAGTGGCTGAGGTTTTGTGTAAGTCCTGTTTAGACATGCGTTGTAGATTGTGCAACTCTCGCTTTGCTAGTTCTGTAGCTTCCCAGACAAGTTAACTTAAAAAATGTTTTGTTTTTCCAGCAGAAATGTTTGTGCGAGGGGGTGGGGGACGTGGCAGTTTCTATTGCTCTGAAGGTGTGCACTGCGGTTTGTCCTTTTGGGTGGTCTCATTCTGGTTTTGGAGGACCTTTATGTTCTGTCTGCGAACAAGAATGAAAAGATATATTATTGGTAATTGCAGGTGAATGCTAGTATGTCTGATAACCTAGCTTTCCTAAATTTATTTCTGGGTTTGTAAACATCAGTGAATAACCATAAATTCAATAGTGTTGCCTTTCTGAAATGTTTGTGAAGTAATTTTAAAGGGTGTAGAGGAGCTGCCACTGGCAAGCAGACTTGCTTGGTCCTTAAGAAATACAGCCTTTGGGAATAGTGCAGGGAGGGGGAGAAAGAGAGGTGCTTTGATCTATCACTTTGTAGTTAATATTTTCATGCTTTCTACTGTAGGCTTTTTGCCTTCTAGTATGAAACTTCCTAGTTAGTTACACGATTGCATGTAATAATTGCTCAAACTGGGGATTTTTCTGACTCTCCCAGAAATACCTGTCATTCTTCATCGTCAGAGAAGTGGGACAGAGCTAGACAAATGAATGACTTAGTCTTGCTAATCGTGCTCCCATTAGAATAATCTATCGCCATTTTTATGTGCTTAGAGTTTTTTTTTTCTTTTTGGAGTTTACAAATAAAGTTCATGTTTAGAAAATACAGTTCATGCTGCTAGACTGAGATAATCAGGTGTTTTGGGGAAAGCTTTCCTTTTATGACAGATGACAGCTGAAGGGGCCAGAAAACAGGGCTGCCAATAGAAGGCTAAGGATGGCCGCGGAGAGACAGCTTAATGACCTGTAAGGGTATTTTTTTCCTATTTATTTATGGTGAAGAAAAGTTTCCATGTTTTCGGGATCCTAGGGACTTGGTTTAGTCTGCTTTGCACTTCTCATAGTGGAGGGTTCTTGTTCACAAAATTTAAAGTATGTAAGCTTTCGTAATGCTGAACTATTTACTAACATTTGTCCTTTATGCTGTCTTTTGGCTTGCCTGTTTGGTGTTGGTTTTTTGCTTTCAATATAGCACAAATGTTGAAAGTAGTATTCCGTGGAATACCTGACATAGCAAATTCTTCTTCAAACAGTAAGTTAAGAATGTGTATATTTAGGCACTCACGCAGTCCGCAAAGGGGCAAAGGAACCCTCTGATCTTTAGAGCCTTGCTTTCAGATAGATTCCTTGGTATCTATCCAATTCTGAACTGCATGCTGTATTTTACTTAGGCCATAAATGTGGCTTTGAAATAAAGCAAAGACATTCCAAATGTAATCACATTCCACCACAACATAAAATGTTATTATCTTTTTTGCATGTGCTAGTAGTATCTGCTCAATACAAAGCTAAATAAATGCTCTGTCCTTTTACCTCCCTCTTTATGTGCTTTTAAGAATCCCACAAACTCTATGACACATTATGCAAAATCATGAATTATTAGTGACTTATGAATAGAAGAGGTAAATAGTTATCTTGCTTGGCTTTGCAGTGTCTGAATGCACTTCATAATAGAATGGGGAAAAGCAAGAAGATAGACTCCATCTAATCTTGTTCGACTGTTGTACATCCTTCTCTTCTGTGTAGGTCCCTTCACTCTTTGCTTTCGGGGCATCATCAGTACTCTTTCACCTTTGGGAAAAAAAGGTTGCACATGGAGAATACTGCAGTGGAAGCATCTTGTAGGTTTTCTGTGACCTAATGGAGCAGGTAGCTGTGTGCTGACTGGCACGCCTGCGTGAGCCCCGTTCTGTGAGCAGCAGTATGCTGTACCTGCTCCCAAGGTGCTGGAAGGCTCATGGGATATGTCAGATCTTCAGCAACAGTTCAGGGAACTTCACATTTCTGAGACCGTGATAAAATCCCAGAGAAAATCACATTTGTGATCTGAGCTTGGACTGGAGTGTGCCTTTTGAGGAACATGGCACTGTGGTGTGGATGTCAATAGGCTGAATGTCTTTCATTACTAGGGTGGCCCCATCCAGCTGGGGGTTCAGTCTTAGGCATGGGGGTTAATCCTTTCTCTCTAGGAGCAAAGGTAGCTAAATGTATTAAAAGCATATTCAGTTCCCTGTTTCTCTGCCTGGCATGCTAAAATCACTTGCTATAATCTTTTGATCACTTCACTCCACACTTAAAATAAACCTAGTTTCCTACTCATAAGTGAAGATTCAAAATCCACAGTCCAAGTAACTCTTCTCTGCTAAGATCTGGTCTCTCTAGCTGTTGCAAGCTCAAGTGAGATGTATGTGGCGTCTGATGATGTAGGTTCCTTTGCATATGGTGGTGAATGGAGTTAAATCCAGTTGGTGGCTGATCACAATTGGTGTTCCCCAGGGCTCAGTATTGGGGCCAGTTTTGTTTAATACCTTTACCAATGATCTGGACGAGGGGATTGAGTGCACCCTCAGTAAGTTTGCAGATAACACCAATTTGGGCAGGAGTGTTGCTCTGCTCGAGGGTAGGAAGGCTCTTCAGAGGGATCTGGTCAGGCTGGATCAATGGGCCGAGGCCAGCCTTATGAGGTTCAACAAGGACAAGTGCCGAGTCCTGCACTTGGGTCACAACAACCCCATGCAATGCTACAGGCTTGGGGACGAGTGGCTGGGAAGCTGCTCAGCGGAAAAGGACCTGGGGGTGTTGGTCGCCAGCTGGCTGAATCTGAGCCGGCAGTGTGTCCAGGTGGCCAAGAAGGCCAACGGCATCCTGGCCTGTATCAGGAACAGTGTGGCCAGCAGGAGTAGGGAAGTGATTGTACCTTTGTACTCGGCACTGGTGAGGCTGCACCTCGAATCCTGTGTTCAGTTTTGGGCCCCTCACTCCAAGAAGGACATTGAGGTGCTGGAGCGTGTCCAGAGAAGGGCGACGGAGCTGGTGAGGGGTCTGGAGCACAAGTCTGATGAGGAGCAGCTGAGGGAGCTGGGGTTGTTCCGTCTGGAGAAGAGGAGGCTGAGGGGAGACCTCATCGCTCTCTACAACTACCTGAAAGGGGGTTGTGGGGAGGTGGGTGTTGGTCTCTTCTCCCAAGTGACGAGTGACAGGACAAGAGGGAATGGCCTCAAGTTGTGCCAGGGGAGGTTTAGGCTGGATATTAGGAAAAGCTCCTTCACTGAAAGGGTTGTCAGGCATTGGAATGGGCTGCCCAGGGAGGTGGTTGAGTCACTGTCCCTGGAGGTATTTGAAAGACGTGTGGATGAGACGCTCAGGGACATGGTTTAGTGGTGGACTTGGTGGTGTTAGGTTAGCGGTTGGACTCAATGATCTTAAAGGTCTTTTCCAACCTAAATGATTCTATTTTTTTATTGCTGCTGTTAGAATTGAATGACTTACTGGGATTATTAAAATAAAGAAGTTACAGATGAAAATTAAAAAAAAAAAAAAGTTAAACAAAATTCCTAACTGATGTGAAATGTGTGACAGTAACAGAAATGGCACATCTTACAGAATTGTTTGCTTAGGGCACCAGGCAGAGTCAAACAGAAACACATATGCTGTCTGTCATGGTTGATGCTTCCAGAAGAAACAGCAAGGACTGTTTTTTAAGGGCAACAGAGCAGCCTTATTCCATCTGGATTGCTCAAACTTATGACCGGTATTGAGTGATTGAGTATCCACAGCTGAACGTTGTTGATGATGCTTGTAAAGACAGCAAGAGGCTTCTTTATTGCACAGAAACTGAAGAAGTTGTATAAAAAGTCAGCTGGAAAGACTTAATCCAAGGCGTTAATGGAATTTGAAATGTAACTTTTTTTAAAGGAACTTTGGAAACAAAAAGCTGTAATGAGATTGGAGAATTTAACAGCTCTTTAATATTCTGAAACGTAATATATGCAGGCTTGCTTTTCAAGGACCCAGCCTTTTGCACATGTTTTATCAATAAACAGTCATGTAAGCATTTTTGACTTGGAACAAACTCAGTTGTGAAAATTAGCAGGGAGGGGTTGCGGTTTTTTTGCTTATGTGTGGCTTCATATAAAAAAGTTACATGGCTAAATATTCAGTCAGGTAACAGTCAACGTGGAGGCTGCTAAAAGTGAGGTTACCTACAAATTCCCAAAATCCAGAGGCTGGATTTGTAGCTGGTAGAAATCAAACTATATATGCTTATTTCGATCTACTGTCAAACTGGTTTCTGAAGTCTTTGCTGCTGCTGCTTTTGATTTGTTGCTCTGAGATTGTTGATTTATTAAAAATCATCTGTGCCATTAGACTGCCTGTCAGGATCCTTAAATTGGATTGGGGACCAAGAACAGTTATTACCCTATGTGGGTTTTGGTTTTGTGCTGCAGAAAAGAGGCTAATTAATTCACTGACAAAATGAATTCATGCTTCTTTTGAAATGTGACGCCCTTACCTGATATTTTTTTCTGAAGTCCATAAAAATTATTTCCTTACATTATTTCAATGGGTTAACTGCCTTTATAGTCCAAATTTCTCTTCCAGTAGAAAGCTTAGTGATCTTCACACAGTTGAGATGTTTGGTTTGAAACAGATGAGGAAAATATAGAGAACTATAGAAACTAATGCTGTGTTAAGGTTAAGTGCTTATTGTGCTTGGCATATGAGTACACTCAGACAGCTCTTGAAGGTCATTAACAGATCAATTTTGAATCCTGTGCTGCAGATTGTCCCAGTTACATAGGTTTTCCAGCAGCAGATTGTTTAAGGATAAACCACTACCAGAATGAAAAGCTGTTATTCCTGTTTTATTAGCATGGTGCAACTCTTAACAGTTCACAATTTGTATACTAAACAAAGTCAATATGTAAATATGCCGTACAGAGAGTCAGGATAAGACTGAAGAACTGCTGAAGTTATTGGAAAGACTTTGCAAGGTGCTGAGCTGCTGGTTGCTTCTGGATGCTACTGCAGGCATGTGTTGGCTTTCCAGTCAAAAGTAAGACTTGTCAAGCTGGATCTGAGCCTGCAAAGTATTAAGCAGCTGCTGCAAAATTCAAGTTCCTTCCCTTGGTAAACGTTAATGTGGGTAGTGGGTTGTCAGCAAATCGCTGGAAGGACTCCATACTATATATGTTTTGGACTCTGCTTTGATGAACTTTTCTGTCTCTCCTTTCTGTGCCACGTGGGAATAGAAATTAAGCAAGTTTAGGTAGTGATTGAGGGCATTAACTCTGTAAACAGCTGGACCTCAGGCTATTATTATTTTTGTCTTTTAACATCTCAGACTTTTTTTTTTTCTCTAAACGGATTTAAATTAAGAATGCAAGCTACTTTCTGAACAGAGGTTGCTTATAAAAAAAAGTCACATCTCTTTTATGATATTAAAAAAAAAAAAAGTAAATTGCTAGCACGGACGCCTTTTTCCAATGCTTTCTTTAATGAATCCTGCTTATGTTTCTCCTTGTTGACAGCTCTACGACCACAATAATTCTGTGCAGAGAAAGGTCTTCTGACCCTATCTTTTCTTTTATATCTTCTGAAAATAGCACTTTGGGTGATTGTCTCAGACTCATTTTTTTTATATCATTCCATTAAGTCTTAGGAATATAAAGCTAGAGTCCCGTTTTTAAGCTATGAAATTTACACAAGGTGGTGTTTCTTACCTTATTTCTATTCATTATTACTGTTATTAATTCGTAGTATTAGATGTTCATTTTTACAGAAATCAGATTTGCCATATAAGCAACGGTGGTCTGAAGATCCTGTGGTAGTTTTTTTTGCTCTCTGATTATTCACAAATCAATAGGATGTTACCTTTTAGACACAAGCATTGTAAAGATAAGACACGATAAGTACCACAGGAAGAATAAACCCAAACTACTGTCCATTTGGTGTGGCACAGGGTAGCCTGAACATTGTATAGAAGTACTGAATTAGTCCAGCACCCTGCACAGGCAAACTTACATTTCTTCCCAAAACGTTTGTGTGAGCTCTTTAAGATCAGCATTGCAGAAACCAAAATTAAAAGTCCTCTCCACTGTTATGAAAGATTTAATAATTTCTGCCCAATTGCTTGCTTTGCCTAAAATAAAAGATTATAATTTTTGTTCATTATGTTAAATCTTTATATAGTGCGACTGAACACATTAGCCTTTTCTAAAGCAAAGCAATCGGAAAATTCCTTTTACTCAATGCCTCCTGATAAAGAAAAAAATGCAAATCTAATCCTTGAAGTGCACGCTATCCTTTTGCCTTCAGTGATGTCTATATTTGCATGATTCATAGGTAACCTCACCTCCTGCCCTTTCTATGTTAGCTAAGAATCAGCAGGAAGAAAAGTATGGAGTGCTCTCATGTAACACCCGCTTGAATTAATTTGAGTAGTCCTATACTGCTGCATGAAGTGGTTCAGCTAACCCTCAGATGAAGGCAAGAAGGCCGGCTTCCCACTCTTCCTCCTTCCCACAACCAAACTGAGTGTCAACTTGGTCTTCTGTTAGCTGAACTCGTAAAGAACAAATAATTCAAGTGGTGTAAGCTGGAAGGCCTATTGTTGTATACAATAAACCTGGATACCCTCCTACCCGCGACTTCTTCAGATAGCAGTCTAAAATCCATGATTGTTTCTTTTTTCCAGGTAAAGTTAATTGCCTTTTTATTAGAACCTGGCATCCTGACCTGCAGTTGACCTAGTACTTACTCTGTGACAGCAAAGTTGGTTGCTTCAGAGAAAATGTAGGCCTCCCTGCAACTGTAATATATTGTAGAAGGAATCTTTTTCCTTGGTTCCATCTAATGAGCATTTTGTACCTTGAACCATAACGATCAATAGTTTCATAATTAAATCCTAGCTAGTGAAATTATTTATGCCATTTACATACATTAAAGGGCTACTATTTTGAATATTATTGGACTTAAACTCAATACTGTCTAAAGTCTTTTATCAGTTAGACCTGTTCTGCAAAATAACTGTTTCTGTCTGTCCACCCTGATGTTTTTCCCCCTTTAATTTCACCAAGACAGCCTTTTTATTAATATTGGGTAAGAGAGTTTTCTACACTCTGCTACTCATTTTACATACCTTTATCATAGCAGCTATTAATTTTCTCATAAGTACTGAGTAACCATAATCTTTTAAATCTTTTTATTCATTTCTTTAAAGAAAATAAATGGGACCTTCCAGGGAAGAAAGTTAAGTAGATACATGAATATTACAGTGATCTTGGAAAAATAATCGTTTTTATCACTTTCATGCTCCAGAAATAGGAGGATAATTGCTGCTATCTGTTTAAATCATTCAAATGCTATTTGTTGGTATAATTTCAATTGGCCACAATACATAATTTTCAGCGTCCTTGCATTTTAAGCTCTAATATAAAAATGTGATTACTTAACAGATGATAAAAGTAAAATTGTGTCTGAAAGGCAGTCGGGTTATTATGAAATATCTGCTCTAATTAGATCAGGCGAACTTGATGTGACTTAAAACCAGTCTGTTCAAAGCAACAGTCAAAGGAGAATAACAGCCAGAGAGTATTTAACAACAACAATAATAATTACAGTCCTAACATATTTCCATTTGAATCCTTCAAGATCCTTCAGACCAAGAGTACATTGAGTATCTTAGTATTTTTGTGAATCAGTTACCTTAGTTTTACAATGAAGCACAGATTACACACAAAATCCTATTGCAAGGATTTTTTCGCTCCTGTAAATATCTGTAAAGGTCTCTTAATTTATTTTCTGTCTGTAACTGTTCAAATGATAACCCTTAAACTGCATATAATTGCAGTGGGAGGGCAGGAAAGTTTAGCCGTAGTGAAATATCAATTTCAGGCATGGTATAATGATGATGTCTACATTCTTTTCTGTAGTTTCTTGACATCTGGGAATCAGGTGCAGGTGATGATGATCCTGATTCTCCTCTGCTTTTTAAATGCTTTGTCACCTTTCTTTTATAATAACTGGAAAGAATATGCAAAACTTTTTAAGAATTACAGTCGTTCTTGTAGAGATACATTCTTGCATTTTTTTATGTTTTCAGTTGGCTTACGAAATACACACTTTTGTTTTGCTTTACAGAAAATGCTGTTAAATAGTCTGTTGTAGTTCATCTCAATTCATTTTCATTCGAGTTTATTCTTTGTGAGCCTCAATAGTAGCGTTTTTTTTTTTCCTGAGTTGTGTTTATAACTCATTAACTCATTTTTTTCGGCGAATCTAAAGCTATTTGCGTTGTATTATATTACGTTCCATAGCTTTGTCCTCCTGTATCTTTTCTTACTGGCATATGGAACTAATTTGTGTCTTATTCTCATGCTGCCTTCTCTTTCCATGTACAGCTGAATAGAAATCTGATTTACGAGGTTTCCTCCTTTGTACAGGTAGTTCAGGACTGTCGCAAATGAGTGGTTTAGGCTGCTTAAAGAATCACCGTCAAGGGTATTGGCAAAAGTGATTTTAACAGAAGTTTATAAAAATGCGACTTAACAGAATTCAATGGCAAGGTCCACTCTATTACTTACTAAAACATACAGAGGAAAATCAAATTAGAATCGAATCAGAATGATCTATACAGAGAGACTGGAGAAACAAAAGGGTAAAGAGAACTCTCCCGTTGAGTCACGAAGTTCAGAATGGACTCACTTGCTTTCTAAACTTCTCAGAGAGGAGTTTAGGTGTGGCTGAATCCAGACTTAGTCTCAAACTCGGTCAATGGTTCATGTCTAAGGGAAAGAGTACACGGAACAAAGAAATCCTCCCGTTGAGTCACGAGATTCAGAGAAGACTGGCTAGGTCTGCTCCTAGTCCCAGACTTGGACAACGGTTTATGTCTAATGGAAGAAATACAGAGAGTAGGGGAGGCCCTCCCGTTGAGTCACGAGGTTCAGAGTAGACCCCCTTGCTTTCTAAACTCCTCAGAGAGGAGTCTAGGTGTGGTTAGGTCTAATCTGAGTCTCAGACTTGGTCAACAGTTTTTATCTAAAGGATTACAGGTGTTCAGCAGTAAGCTAAGGTTCATTCACAGTTTAAGGTAAATCGTAAGATTTTAGCAACACGTAATCATGGATTAGTTTAAGATCTACAAAGCGAGTTAGTAGAATGCGCTACAACCACAACAGTGGCTTGATTACAGATTTGGAATGATAGTACTATACTTGCTATCGAGTACTCAAATTGGTTCAGATACTCACGCACACAGACACAAAGCTATAGACATAGGTACAAAGGCACCTGTTAAAAATTACCCTCGAGTTCTGTGAAAATACTCACTTCAAATGTCTCAGCATTTCTCAGGGGGCCACAGTTGAGCCTCGAGGAAGAGAGGGTTTTAGCCCAGGTGCCATCGTCAGCTTTCAGCAGCGGTCCTTCAAATTTCACAAACTGGACAGCTCGCGAACTCTGAGAGGCGTCCCGCTCGGGGGGGATGCTGGTCGCAGCCCGCTGCGGTCCAGGAGAGCTCAAAGGGTCTCACTCGGGAACTGCTGTTTACAGGTCCATAAGATGATTGGCTTTAGTCATCAGCAAGTTACTGGAAAGTTACTGGAATTCCACTAACACAGGTACTGTTCCACTCAGGCTGCGGTCCAGATAAGGGATGTTCCAAGGCTGTCAGGGGATGACTGATTATTCCCGCTCTCGTTACCCGCCTCGAGTTGGGTAACAGGAGTGCTTGGTACGGTTAATGCTGCTCCCCGCCTCAGCCGCGCAAGAGTTCCTGGTACGGTCAAGGGATGCTTAACCGCCCAACTCACTGCACAAAGGCCAAGGCCTAGCCGGAATTCCTGAGATCGTAGAGCGGCCCAGGAGAAAAGGGTGGGGAGGAGGAATGCACCACCACAATCCACCCCGTGACTAAAGTCCACCCATCTTTACCTCACAGAGTGGCGGTATGGTTGCCTCTTGCCTCTGTGCCTATAAACAGATTAATGCCGTATTCCAGTTATAATTTGAGGGAAATTTTTTGTTCATTTACTGTTTTGTTAAATGCGATCAAGTGATGTTATATATGCGAGGAGATTTTTGTAGCAGTGCTACCTGTCTCACTATTCTCCACATTGTAACACATAGAACGATGTTCAGCAGCAAGCATAATAGAACAAAAATCAATAAAATTATGATGGGATGTAACATCCAGTTCAAAAGTCCTGTTGCTGCTGGCGACCATCCGAATAAGGTATCCCACCAGTCATGTCCTCTATCTTTCTTCACTCTTTCTAGGATGCGGTGTATCCTTTCTGCATCGTGATGGATGTTAGTCGGAATTTTGTGTCCATTGTTTTGGATGCGTTCTAGCAGTTGACACAGGTCATCGTGTCGTAGTAGTTTCTTCACCAATGTAAGATTCATTCTAATGGGGGTAGGCAATAAATATTGATAGGATGCATAGTCCACTTGCAACAACTCGTGGGTTGTGATAGGAGTTGAATAGTTCAAGTTGCATCCTGTAATTTCAGTGAAGTTACAAACACAAATATTTGAGTCATTATTTGTCTCCACAGTGGTGTCATCTGCAAGTATAGAATCACAAAGGGTTTTCATACAAATGCATCCATTTCCAACATAGATAAGTATAGTTTTGGGGGTTTCATCAGGATGTATTTCAAAATGACAAATACTTTGTTCAGTGTCAAGACAAATGTCTTGGGCCTTAATGGTATTACTTTCACAAACAAGTCCCTATTGTTCCCATACAACACATGCATCAACATCAGTAGTTTGCCATTTGTTCCCATTTCGTTGGGCCTGTACTCTATGTTCCAATGAATAGAGTATAGGTCCATGATGACTTAATCCCAGGGCGATGATTTGGTATACGGCGTATACCGAAGCATTGCGCATTGCCAAAACAAAAGCTGTAGCTTTACTGTCGGTAGGGTCATAAATGAAATTGATTGGATACCACCAAGGATGGAATTACCTTTCAAATTTAGTTACGTTATCCTGGATTACCTTTTGAATTTCAGTGGGCATGGTGCCCTCATTGCCTTCCCTTATAATTGCTGCCACAGTAGATTGTATCCGCAGTTGAGCCTGGATACAACTAAGAGCGAGGGGGACATTAATTTGGGTTGCACCTAGTGTGTTTATAATTAGTTGGTGGTCTTTTTCATTAATTCTTTCCCATTGGGTTAATAAATCAACCAAGTACCTAAAAAGATTTTACTTCTACTTGGTCCCTGACACTGCTCAGGTGGGATCTTGACTTGTGCTTTGTGTAATGCTTGCCTTACTGCTGCTGCTTCCCTGACTTTTTCAGTGGAGGTTTCCGATCAGAATATCATCTGTATATTGGTACAGTTTCACATCTTGAGGGAGTGAGACTGTTGGTAAAGAGTTCAGCAAGCGCAGCATGAGCAATTGTAGGTGAATGTTTATATCTCTGTGGGAGTCTGTTAAAGGTATATCGTATACCTTCCCAAGGAAAAACAAATTTCTTTTTATCTTCTGCCTGTAAGGGAACCATGAAGAACACATCCTTTACATCTAATGCTGCCATCCATGGGTGTGCAGCTGCTTGTAGTGTGGCTGTAAACAGCACTAAAGGAAAAAACCTGAAAAATGCACCACCGCAAGGACTGCTCCATTTTCAGATTTTTTTCCTTTAGTGCTGTTTATCGTCTTTTAATCCTGTTATATTTCTGTGGCTGGCCCAATGGTTATCATACCAGCCTTGATCAGAGATGTGGGTGATCTCTTCCAGCCCACACAGAAAATGAGAAAAGCCTGTCCCAAGGTAAGGTGATAATCCTGCTGTGGTTAATGATCTTTTTTTGATAGCTCTATTATTATTATACAGCCTACACTGTGCCTTCTCACGCAAGAAATGGCAGTCAGTGAGCATCACAGAATAATAAATGTTTCTTTTTGAAAGGATTTTTGAAAACCTTACAACACAAAGTCACAGGCTGTAATAATGCCAAGTAAGTATTTCAAAGAGAATAAACCTAAAATATGAATTGTCCCCATGAATTGTTCAGAAGAAGAATGGAAAATAGGATCACGAGCCAAAAATTGTCACTGTTTTTTGTGTTAGAAACAAAAGATGGAAGTTACTTTGGGTCTGGAACTAACCATTGATTCACCCAGTCCAAATGTATTCCTTCCCCACGGGTGCTTGGGCTAGTGAAGTTTCAGAGAAACACTGAAGTTAGAAAATGCCTTGTGTAGCTTGACTCTTCACTACAGGATGCTACAGGCTTATCTTAAGCCATCATTCGTCCATGTTAAACATACTCAATTTTTAAGATATGTTTCCCCTTTATTGTGCCACGGTTATTTATTCACATGTTTTGGTGAAAAGGAAAGGAGGGATCTCCTGATGCTTATTTTCTCCTTATATTTCCTCATTGTCACTCCTCCAGCAGGGACCTGCGGAGCTGTGTCACACTATTTCCAAAGGCCCACGCCTAGACACAGTTCTTGTTGGAAGTAAGAATTTACTACTAGGCTGCGTTACATGCCGTCATTTAGGTCTCTCATAGGGTTAACTCAGCTGAACTTTTCTTCCTGCTTTGCATGGCTGCTTTTTGTAAGCTCTTTGGAAATACAGCGGTTTTGCCAGTGTCGGGATGGTCACTGGCGACAGGACTAGTGACATATCATTCACCTTTCCCAGCGTGAATACTTTTTAGCATGCCAAACGTGTATCAATTAGAAAAGCTCTTTCTGGTTGAAAAAGATTACTTTCCTCTCATTACAGGAGAGTTAAAAGAATCAATATTGTATATGTATAAATTTTCAGCTAAAAGATTATTCCTGGCTGACCTTATCTTGCCGCTTGTTAAATATTTGAAACACATTTTTATCCTATTAATTTTCTAAACTGTATGTGAACCCAGTGAGGTGTGCCCCACAAGATGACTTCCTTGGGTTGTGATGGCATGAGGTATCCCATTGAAATTCAACTTGTGGTTCCAGGCAATTGTTTTGTTACACTAATTTGTTTCACCTGTCATCTTCATCCTGCGGTCACCTAGGACGCAGGGTCAAATTAGTGTCGAAAGAAATCCTTTTTTCTCCTTCCCAATTAAACTATTAATGTTTGACTATTCAAATTACTATTAAGTTTTAAGATCTTAATTCACTGATCTCTTTCTGTGGCATTGGAGTGCTTGTGACTGTTATGCATAAAGATCCTGCTTCTGTCACTGTGAGATGGAGATTAGATGGAGGGCTCCTAGCTGACGTCTGATCTGTGTCTATGGGAGCTTGTGGCAGGAGATTTCCTCCAGGGAATTTATCGCCGTGATGCTGCAGGCCCTGTCTGTGCGCTCAGGTTTTCTGAGGAGTAGTTAAAATCAAAAGCTGTGTAGTCTCCGGTGGGTAAAAGTTGGTTAATGACTCTAATGCGAATTTAGTGCTGATTTCTGCACTAGTGCAACATAGCTCTGGGACCCTTTGGAAAGGCATATACCTCTTCTCTGCGACAGTGTTTTCTGTCGTTGGCAGACATCTGTCACATGTCGCAGAATTGACACCACCCATTGTTGATGAACATAATTGGGTTTGAGCCCCTTAAATGGAAGATGTTAAAAGGACTGAAATGATAGTCTTTATCAAAGCTATGCGCAAGCAGTACGTATATCATTTCCTCTCCTTCCCCTGCCTGTAGGATGTGGCGGGTGGGAGGCAGGGGAACCAGGAACCTTGTATTTTCCTCTCGGTATAGTGGTGGTGTTCTAGGAAATAGTCGATGAAGACACAAAATGCCTTTGCAGGGGTTAGAGCTAATATCTAGAGCAGGAATATTATTTGATGTGTAAAGTATGTCTTCATTTAAATAATAAAAGCATTTGATCTTTTTATTTCTTGAAATGCTGTGAAGCTAATCACGTCTGAGTATGTACCTCCTGACACCTTCCTCCAAATAATTTTACAGTGATTGTCTGTCTGATGTTTAACCTGTGACAGTAAGCGTACATCTATGAGTTTCCCAACGGGCTTTTGTCAGACTTGTTTCAGCCATTCCTTGTATCATTATATGATTACCAGCAACTCTTTTCAAATCGTCTCTTGATTATTTGCTAGCTCTTGTACATACGAGCTATCCCTGAAATGTCAGTGGTGTTCCGGCATGTCATAATGTTTACCTGTCACCTAACAGTGACAGATGTCAGGTTTTGTTTATGTTCTTACTTTTTTGTTTCAAATGGTTCAGATATTCCAAATCCAGTCTTTTTCCCATACTTGTCTGTTGGTAAAGAATTTCATTATACTAGATGAATTTTGCACTGACCTAACACCTTTCTAACCATTGCTTTACAAAAGAGGTGGCAAAAGTATCTTAGTCACCAAGTCACATAGTCAATTAATGAGAGAGGGATGGGTGGAATTCAGATTGTGCCAGATGTTCTCACCCCTGGATTGTGCTTTCTCCTCTGGGCATGTTCTGCAGGAAGATCTGTGCTCAGTTTAGCTAACAGCGTCATTGCTCCCTTTTCTGAGCTGGAGTGGTCTTTGTAATCCTGCTTTTCTTCCCTGGCATATATGCTGGAATTGAATTTTAAGCAGCACAACAGCATGCGATGGGCACAGCTACACGTGTTTTGTGGAGGTTGTTTCTTGTGAACAAGGAACTTGTTCTTTCCAAGTTCACCATTGCTTGATTCCTATTTCTCATTTTCTCTCTCGTTTGACTTTGTTTCACTAGCAAATGTGAGACAGATCTAATACTCCTCCCGAAGTTTCATGCTTCGTTCATGATTTGTGGTCATTTAACGCCACTTCCTCTGTCTCACGGGTGCATATATATGGATTTCTCTTGTCAGTGTTATGTACTCAAGCTAAGTACGGAGTTTCATTGTGCCGCCTTCTGTAAATTGAGTTTTGCTGATATTCCTCACTGCTGGTGGTTTGCTTTCCTTCTTAATTAGCTCATGCTTTGCCAAAGGCTGAATGTAGTATCCTAGTACCCACAGCAGAGAGGCTTCGGGTAGCACTTTGTGAGTCAGTCACTGGTTAACAGCGAAAAGGGAGCTGGAAAATGAAGGTGACTTCATCCCCTAGGGACCCCTGCTCTGAATCTCCAGTGTATTTCTGCAATGCTTTCTGCGGTGTTTCATGATTTTAGGCACTTCAGGTTACTGCCTCTATCCTCCCTAAAATTACGTTCTAAGTTCTTTTGGAGAGGAGACACCTTTCTTGTGTCAACAGTTTTCTTGGATAATCCTGTAATTAAATCCCTGTTTTTCTTGGCTAGTAATACATACTGTTTGTTATTACTTTTCTGTGACTGTCTGTGACTGTCTTTTTTTAATGCATTTGGAGCAGAAGTCTTCTAGAGAAGAATTCCCTGTTTGAATGAACAACCAACCATGTGTGTTTTTCAGTCTCGTGGATGATATTTGCGTATCCAAAGTAATTTTTATTATTTTTTTACTTAAGTGATGAAAGCGCAAAATAAAGTTGTAGTGTCATTATCCATAGGTAAGTTAGATGTGAAAGCCTGAGCAATGCACAGCATATAAATTCTGTTTGATCTAGCTTTTGTCTCAGTAGTGGGATCTCCATCCTGTGCAGTGTTTTGCTGATACAACAAGGTGTAGTTGCAGCCAAAGGAACTTAAGTTGTGATCTTGTCAGATCTCAGAAGACAAGTATGGTCTATTGTGATCACTATTATGGTAGAGTATCTCCAGGGAAGAACATAGGTGCCTTAGGAAATGATGATGCACTGGTTACTACTCCTGCTTTCAAATGAAAATTGATTCTGTGTATTGAGAGTAAATATAATGCACTCTTTGAGGGGTAAAATGATTTGATCGCTTGCTTCCATGTAAAAGTTCCATGGTATTTTTGTGAGGCTAAAGGACTAAACTGAAAACTAATACACAGGAGTGATATAAAGAGCTAGACTGACTTTTTTTTTTCTTTTTTCCTCTTCTTTTTAAGTGCTGAGAACCCGTTTGTCCTAGTTAAACGTGTTGGGGGAAGTTAGGTTTCCAGCACTCTGAGAGCGCAAACCATTTAGTAATGTAGATGCCTAAATACTGTCTCAGAAGCCAGTTTTTAGACATCCATTTTTAAGAATCTCAGTCAGCACTCACTGGTTTTGTTGGGTGAGCTGCAATTAGGCAAATATTCTGTTTACTCTCAGTAAGAAGCAACAGTCCATCTCTACTCTGTCAAAAGCTTAAAAAGACTGGAGTCCATCCTTTTTGCAGCATTTGCTTAATTAGAAACTTGTACATAAAACATAAAGGTGCTAAATCTGCAGGGGAACCTAATGGCTCGGCTCTGTCTAACTTTGTAAACAGAAAATTGAGAGAAGTATGCTAAGTCTTTGTGACTTTTGTATCCCCTGTAATACAGGCTCCAGCACTTTGCAAGCGTTTTCATTGCATCTCTGATAGGTGCAAAGAAATAATGTATTCTGTCCTCATTATACTTGAACTCTGCCACAAAACCTTACCTGTGATTGTATGTCTTCTTGTATCAGCAGACGGACACATCTGTCACACATGCGGGTTCATTTAGAAACAATTCCACTTTACTATATTGCAATAGCACTAATAGACTTTTGTGTAAGTTCAAAATGGGGTATGTATTGGGTTTTGTAATTTTTTTTTATGTGGAAGTTACAGCATCATGGAGTGCTGATATCTGAAACTCTTTTGAACTTGTGTCACTAATAGAATTTCATCAAGCCATAATGAAATGTTGGCTAAAAATTGCATCCAAAGGTCCATTTCATGCTTTTTGTATTAGTGATTTTGAGATTTCTGCAAAATAAAGCTTGCAGGTATTCTTGAACTGAAAATACCTGAAAGATGAGGCTCTGATATCAACTTCATAAAATATGCAGGTTTCACAGTTTTATGGATAAAAAGCAGCCTGTCTTTCTGGATCAGGTTATATTGCTATATAAATAAATCAGTACCATATTGCTTTAGGGTTTCTTTTCTGACACAGTCCAGGTACTTAGACCATATTCAGCTTTTAGCAACACAGAGGCAAAATAAAACTTTATCTTAAGATGTAATGGTAACAGGCATCTCTCCCAAAAACTGTAACTTAGACAGTGGCAACTGCTAGATGAAGTCTCAGTTTTTCAGATTGTGTCATTATGTGTGATTTCTTTATTTTCCAAAGTGGATGTTCTATGATTTAGAGAAGCTGAGAACTTAATAGAACTGTTTTTTTACCATTCCTCTATCAATGTTAAAGTCACTGCACCAGTCTAGCTGGAACTGTGTAGTTGCCCTCTTTCAGTGTGGTACATCACATTGAGTTCAAGGCTTTATTTGCTCTCCATATGAAATTCTCTGCTTTGTAACTATGTCAAGAAAAGCAATAACTACTTAGAGAAATTTGGAATAACTAGTGGTTTACAAATATACAAATCAATATACACAATCAATTTGTGGGTCTGGGCCTGGGATTTTGTTTTTTTGGGGCTAATTTCTGATTTCACTGAACTCAGTTGGAAAAAATCACATTGACTATTTGGGATCAGGCTAAAGGTCATAGAAGGTGCCTCATAAAAGTCCAATGCTTTGATGCTTAACTGGTTTGTGGAAAAGACAGAGATTGTATTAGAAGGTTAATATCTCATAATAATAATCAAGACGACCATATTGCTTAGCGTGTTCCCATTTAAAAAATGTTGGTACGTGTTATAATTCGGGCATGATAATACGACTTGTGTGAAGTACCGTGTGTGTGACAGAGCTCAGACCAGAATGAGCTCCCAGCATACGGACCTGTGCTCTGACCATTGCACCTCAAGGACATACTGTATCTTTTTGCAAAATCTGGAATTTCTTCTGGCTTCCTAAAAGAAATGAATAAATAAATAAGTAAGAGACTGGCATGCAGACCTCTGCAAACCTCTAGACATACAGTGCATAAACTGGTCACTCTGGTTTATGAAACCAATAAGGAGAAACACTTTTAAGATGCTTTGGTTCTTGCAGGTGAGGGTATAGCTATTTGCTCTTCAACACCCCGTGTGTTTCCCGTGTGTACAGTATTACATTTTTGATAACTTTGTGAATCTTTTCTCGTTCCTCTAAGACTTTTACTTCATCATTAATATCCCTTAGTCTTAAAAAACAGGTTTATATTGGGCTGTGTTTCATTAGCAATATGCTGTATGCTGCCTTCACCCTGTGCAAAGTTTGCATAATGAGAGATTCACTCTGAGCTGTACAACCAGAAATGGAGCTCCTATGCACTCTATTACCATTAAATTCAGGAATTACTCTGAGTCTGTAGGATTGAAAACGAGCAATCCTTACTGCTTAGTTTTAGTTCTGAAAGATTGTCTGATTTTCATGGAGTTCAGCCTCAGTCCTGAAGACCATGAGTGGTATGGATATGCCATATCACTCTTTGCTCAGTGAGAAACTGTACTTGCAAAAGAGTTCATTCTTTTGATGGTATGAATTTGCCAGCTCTTCAAAGCATAAAGATAACAAAAGAACTTTTTTGACAATGAAGTGTGGTTTCTTCCTTAGTGGAATTTTTTCGTTTGCATCCCTAAATCTGCAATATGCAGACCTCTCCCAACTCTTGTAGCGAGTTTCTTGTCTAGATCTGCTCTGAATTGAATTTGACGCCTGTCTCCACAACTGCGCTCAAAGTTTGTGGGCAAGTTTTAGAATTAAAGATACACATAGCTAATGACAAAGTTGCCTTACATTTTTTTTATGTGATAATATGTTGAGATGGAACATATGGAAACTGTAATGGATTATTAATTCTCTAGCACAGTCATACAAGCTGTCTTAGCGTGTGTAGTGTTCACATACTGATTTTTTTCTTAAGATTACTTTTCAGCATTAGAAAACAAGACAACTGCATCCAAACATGAATAATCTGGCTTTCAAAAAGAAGACCACAAAACTGCAGCAAAGTGTCTAGTTTAAATTGAGATTATGTCAGGTGGATTGCCATTTTCTTATCAGTCGCCTTGTTTGTTAAGGATACATTGTGGAATTTCTGTATACGTCAACATTGTTAATATATCCCTGGCGTATACGACATGGAAATTCAGTCTCAAAAACCCCTTGATACTGTGACTCTTCCCACTAATAATCTAGCAGCTGTTCTTCTATATTAATAAAATTATTTTAGTATTCTTTACTAATTATTTTAGTATTCTTTACTAATTTGACATGTCTACTCAACTCAAACACGCTTTAAAAGGTTAGGGAAATAAAATTTAAATATAAAAGAAACAGTGGTGTATGCTTCCAGCGATTCTTGAAGTTTCAAACATTTGACCTAGTTTGTTCAATGCTGTTTTTCTTTAACTTTGGGGAGTAGAGTGCCATGCGTCCAAGCCTTAAACGCAGTTTTTCAGGATTTCACTTTTTCAGATTTTCCTTTGCTTTCTTGTTTTCTTTTTTAGTAATCTGTTCAGAAAACAATAAAAACAAATGTCTGTCTTCCCACTTCCTAATAAATGTTACATAGGCATTTAAGATTGATGTGTAAATATTTTATACTGTGTAGCAAGAGATCCACTTCTTTTTTCTTCTCCTCTTGCAGAAAACAAATGCAATGTTACCGTCAGCAAGGCTACCTATTATTCATCTTGATTTAGCCCAAAATAAACATTTTTATTGTAACAACTTAGAATTTGCTATCACTGCTCAGTGAACTCATCTTATGGCAATTCAAATGGGTACTATTGGTAGTTGTTTTTATGAAGTAGTGAGGCAGAACAGAGGATCAGAGTATAAAGTACCTTTCCCTTGGGTAAAAAAAGAAAGAGAAGATAAGTATATATACAAATACTCTAAATCAGCCATTACTGTTCAGAGAAGAGATACTGGAATTATTGCAGATAATTCTCTGAAAATGTCAGCTCACTGCTCAGCTGTGGTCAAAGATGAGCAGAATAGTGAGATGCTTTGGGAAAGGCATTGAGAACAAAAAGAAAAATGTTATTATGCTATTGTATAAACCCATGATGTTCTGGTGTCTTGAATCCTGTGTGCACTTCTGGTCTGTCCATCTCAAAAACTGAGGGGGTGACGTGTAGCCCTTTGATGCATGAGAGGACATGGTAGAGCAGAACTCCTTCAGGTTGTAGAACTGGATACATCGTATGCATGCTTGCACACACACTCTTTAGGAAGCTTATGATGTGAATAGCTGCCAGCTAAAGGTCTTGTGTTGATACCAAAGAAAATTTAAACTGTATCTGATGTTTCTGTAATTTCAAACAAACCTGACTTTTGCTTTTATGCAATGGGTTTATTCACATAATTAAGAGTATAATATGAAAAATGGAGTTAAACAGGACTGTGTGAAGGCACAGACTGAAAGTGTAAACTGAATTGAAGACTAAAGAGGGTAGATCGCTCGAACTTAATAGCAAATGCTTCTTCCTTGGCTACTGAAAAATAGTTTCAACTCAATACAGTTTGGGTTTCTGTATGTTAAATTAAGGTAAGTGTAAAAGGGAAAACAAAAACTCCGTATGAAAAACATTGGCTTATGAAATGTTTTGTGTGCTACAGATGTTTTTGGAAAAATTTATGTCCTCTTCTTTTATAGTATATCTTTTTGTCATCCACAGTTGTTCTTATTTCTGTCCATATATACAACATAAGAGTGGAACTTAAGGCATTCATAGGAATAAGGATCATTAGTAAGGTCAATTTTTTGGCAGTAAATAATGAAGTCTCTATATACTGGTACAGAATATAGACCTTTGCATTCATCTCTGCTCTCTGCTTCTTGCTGAGGGGAAATAAAGAAGGCTGAGCATCTCAGTGCAGAAGGCATGAGTTGTAAAGACTTCCCCCACTGAACGTTGAAATCATACCAACCGATGTGTAGGTGTCATTACTGACCATGTTTGCATACTGGCCTCTTTAGGATGAGATAGTAGTTTTAGTCCATTTTACCCTAGGTATATCCATATATCATGCACTTAGTTATGATACATAACTAAGTGCATGACTAAGGTTACATTGGTTTTGTTTATGATCTTCTAATATACAACTACAAACAAGATTTCATTGTGGTGTGAAAATCGAAACTAAACCAACTAATGATTAAAGTTGAAATGGAATCACTGAGACAAATCTCAGGGATTCTCTTGAAATACCAGTTTAGGAACGTGCATCTTATTATTTTGTTACATTGGTTTCTAGACAGTTCTAAGCAGATTAATTTATTAGAATAAATTGGAACAAAATAGAAAAAAAAGAATAAGCGTGGCTTACATTAGGCGTTTATTTTATAAACTTGATTGTAGATAGGCAAATGTGACCAAAATCTAACCAGGTGATGGAAAGCCAAGGAAAGAATTTTAGTTTGTAATTCAAAAGGAAACATTCAAGAGGTTTTATTCTGAGAGGCAACTGCATGCACATTCAGAATTTTATATTTAAATTAAATCCCACTATTTCTTCCTAATTACCCAAGAGTAGCATATGTCTACTCTTTTAGAATGCAGTCTAAGTAATTTCATGTTTAACACCAGAAGCTGTTTGTTACGTCGTAAATTACAATAGCATTTTAGTTTCTTATTAAAAGAACTGCAAATCTGATACTTCTGCCGGTACTTTTTTTGTTTAACTGCTCATAAGGGTGAAGTTGGAGCATATCCTTATGTCAAGGGATGGTGGGACTTAACTGTTCTGTGCCCTCTTCCTTCTTCCTCTTTCCTTGCGGAAATGGACAGGGTGAGCTCGGATGACTGAAGTTTGGAGTGGGCGGAGATGAACTTTACTTTATTTCTTTAATTCTTATGAGCAGGGAAAAATACAGGTTTGGGGTTTTTTTTCTTTCAGGGTTGTGTGGATTCATAATGAGCTATTATTTTTCACCAGCTTACCATCTGCAATGTAATTTCTTGTTTGATCTATGCATCTTGTTCCTAATTGCCCTGGTCTTCTGGAGGAGATTTTCCTCTGTGTTCAGAATAATGCTGCCTTTTATTCAGCCTATTTAAAAGCTCTCCCTTTTGTTTCATCAGAACTTCTTATGAGCTGAAATCTTGATTCCACGAAGTCCACAATCCTTCCTAAATTCAATTTTTTAATCTCTCATTTTTAAAGCCTTAGTTATTACATAGACATTTGAATCCTAACGCCGTGCAACAAAGTGTTGCTTCTTTTTAAAAGTATCAGGAGAGATGGCTTTCTCCTTTCTGAGTTTTCAAGGGCCATTGCTTAACTGTTGCCAGATAGCTAATTAATTTTGCATGCGGGCATGTATTCTCTACAAATGGCCTCGGTATTAATAAACAGTGGTAGCATCTGATGACCTTGCTATTCCATAAGTGAGTTGTCTCTCTATTGTAAGTCTCTTGGTGTATAGAAATGTTTGCTGCATTTGTGGTTACATACCCCAGAAGCAGACTGTCATCTCAACAATTTAGACAACAACTTTCCTTTCCATGTTGTAAAGATAAGAATAAATAGAAATAGTCAGAATCTTTGCACAATGTTTTCCAAAGATGAATGTTTTATTATTAAAGTATGAAGGCTTTGGGGAACTAATGGAAGAAGATCCTTACAATAAGAAAATCGTTTCCATCTTGTAAGCAAGTTAAAACTGGGGCCTTTTCTCGTAATGAGAAGTGAGAGCAGCTGTGGTGAAAGACCATTCAGTGGGATATGTCTCCAGTAATTGCATTCCAGTGTTGGTCCTTTTTCAAAGAGCATCCTTATTTAAAGAAAATAAAGATAAAAAGGTCAACACTCTTGCTGAAAAATAAATTCTGTGTCAAATGTACCTTTTAGAAATCATACGTTTGAAATCCATTATGGGCTTTTGAACTGTGCAAGGGAAAGCTATGCTGATGTTACAGTTAGTTATGACTCCTGACCAAAAGGTTCTTAGCTTCACTATGTGTTGTTTGCTGTATATTTTCAATCTATGGTTCTAATTTTCTATTAAATATTTTAGACAAAGTGTACAACAATACAAATACTTGAGTTTTTCCAAGCCTGTATGGAAAAGAAAAAAAAAGGGAAGCTAAACCAAAGATGATTATGCCTTTAGAGCCCATGCAAGTCCAGTAGGTCTCATGGTGTTGTCTCTTTCAGCATGGGAAAGCAGAAGCATCCTAGAAATTCTGTAGTACCTCTGAAAAATGCATTAGAAAAATATACACACAAAATATAAGCAAAGGCCATCTTTCTCTTGTATAATGAATAGAAAAAGATTTTATTGAAAAGATCTCTTTAGTAAAAAATTGGTATTTATAATACCCACAACTTCAAGAGAATAGAAGTACGCCATTTTTTATTACTGACAGTTCTTGTGATGCTAATTGTCACTAGAACCTTGCACAAACACTACATTTCATGTACATATGAATGGAGAAAATTTGTATTTACCTGTATTTATTTATTTGTGTGTTTAGGTATTTGTGCCTCTGTATTTATAAATACATGACAAATAAATCCTTTTTTTTTACTTTGCATGTGTTCTGAATTATTTTTATGTGGTGGTTTTTACTTACGAACAGTTTTGTAATATGGTGTGGATGGCTTTTTCCAGAATACGTTACCTCAGATAGACAAAGTCTTTGTATGGCACTTCCCCCCCACCCCCAGAGCTTTTCCTGCTGCATTCTTACAATTCAGTTTAGCGCAGAACAGAAGGTATTTTTCAAGTATCACAAAACAAAAGTAGTTATGGTATTCCTTGGCAAGATTAGGCTAGAAAAATGGGGATATGGAAGATTTGACAGAAACACTGGTGCCTGAAGGTTGCTGACTTTTTTGTCCTTGTTTGAATATTCTTATTTATACTTCACACTGAAGTGATCAGCCATCAGCAGGGTTATATATAAATGGTGGAGCAGCTGGGATGCTTGCTCATTTGAGGTGTGCAGGAGCTGCTACAACCTGCAGATGCTTTAAATTCATTAGCCTAAATAGGTACCTGTGTTTTGAAGAAAGGTAAAGGTCTGTTTAAAATTAAAGCTGGTGGCTTCACAGCTGAAATGCATCACGATTGATTATTCTGCTGTTGCTGAAGGTGTAGCTAATACAGCTATTAGCAGAGGCTTGACCTTTCACAGTGAACTGTTGGCAGGCGTGGAGTTTAGTTGCGTTGCTGGTCCCCTGCTGCCTCAGGTATTATTCAACTTCTTTTTTACATATGTACACAGTAGCTGTTGGCTGCTGATGTTGCAGATGTTGGTGTGCTGTGGTGTGCTTTTTGCTCGGTTGGGGTCCGTCTGACTTGAGCACCCCCCCCCCCCCGTATAGGGGGATGCGGTGTGGTCACAGCTCTCTCGGTGGCAGTCTGGTAATTGTGCTTATTTCAGCTGTTTCTTATTCATTTCATGTTTTTGAGACTTCAGCAGGAAATGGTCTGTGTTTTCCCATTGTACTGTAACTAGTTTCTTCTCTGGGACTTCAGGAAAAAGGAGGTATCGTGTGTGCCCTAATATCAACGTGCTTACAGACCAGTCTGTGGTTTGGTATAAGGTGGTTTCCTGCAATTTGTAGGATGCATTGGTGCTTCTTATAATAGGATGTGCAACTAACCATCTACTTGAAACTATTTTCTGGTGAATTAACTTTTGTTTTTTATGTGATTGTTATCTCTGTAAGTCCATGTAATATTGAAACGAATTCTGTCAGACAGCTCCTGAGTATTCTGATTATCAAGACAAAATTATTTTATGAGGTTGCCTGCGAACAAAGCAACTGAGGTTTGAGGTTGCCTGCGAACTTATCTTCAACCACTGTGCATGTGCCGTCATGTAACACTATCCACGTATAAATGTCTGTGTCCCCAGACCCATGGTGCGCTCAGAGTGGACTTCTGTTCAAGTTGATGCAATTTCAGTTGCCTGAGGCAAGTAGTTAACCAGTGACAGCTTTTTCAAATAGAATTTTTCTGTAGAGATTTTGTTTTAAAGGCTTTAGTTCTTCAAAACTGAAGTATTGCTTAATGTATTCATAGAGGACACCCACGGACGATACATGTCATGATTCCACAGAGTCATACAACACAGGTGGCAGAGATGTGGTTTTGTAACAGGTTGCCTAATTTCTTACCAGTGATCTTTCAAGTGCTTTTGGAGGCTGATGGCCATCCTCAGATAAAGGCTGAGGAAAAAATGAACTTTGTAGTCATTGCTTCACAAGCTGGGCTGGTTCAGGTGTGAACTGGCAAAATAAGATACTCTTGAGGATTTTGGAAAAGTTCATGAAAGCTTTTGGAAATTCTAGGAGATTTTTATCCAGGAGGAAAATGTTAAGTTTAAATGTGTGTTTTGCTGGCCTTAGCTGTAGCTTGGTGGCTAGGAAATGGGGACAGGTGAGCTGAAGCTTCAGAGGTGATTGTCCTTTCATACCTTGTCTTTGCTTGCAGGAAAAACAAATTAATTAGAAGCTAAACCCGCAGTTGATATTTGATTCTTCCTTTTTTTCCAATAGAAGATTGAGATCCTTTAATTTTCTGTAAAATCTTGAGTATTTGAGGATTTCAGAAGAATGACAAATACTAAAAAAACCCAAAAGGATCTTGTAATATTCTCATTTTATACAGGGAAACAGAGGAACAAAAAAGTAACCGGTCTCTTTGGCTTTATCAAAGGCAAAGCACAGAATAGAGGTGGCAATAACCAGGATTCCTGAGTGACAGAAATACTAATGCTGAAGATAATTTACAGATATTTCATAAATAAACTAACTTGTCTGTAAGCAAAAATGGTGCTGCTGTAGTAACTGTTCTTCTGAAATGGTACCTGTTTCTTGAAATGGATATTAATAATCTAGGGGAATGAGTGTTGGGTCAGGGAATTGCATCCTGCAGTACTGTTCTTGGTAAGCCTGCCCATTCTTTTTGTCTTTGATCATAAGCTCCTTTTGTGTATATTATATAACAAATAGAAGTCATAGAGAGATGGGTGACTTCACTCAAACTTAATGATGACAGTTTCATTTCTGAACATGGTAGCATATTTATTTATATCTACATATCTGGGTATGTGTGTCTGTGCATGAAAAAAAAAACACCACCGCCAAAAAAAAAACCCCTAAAACCCAAACCCAAACAAAAACCTTTTGTTTTTGTCTTTTAGAATCCCCTTTCTTGTGCTTGTCATTTTCAGCTGAAAGGGAAATTGTCAAAATAAGATACGACTCGGCTCTCCCCTCTTTGGTGCTTTGGAATGCTACTGTTTGTGACTCCTTTCGCTAATTTGTCAGTGCCCTTCTCTTCCAGTTTTTGATTGCTATGTAGTCAGATAGTATTTACCATAACATTAAAGCAAAAGCAGGTTCTATCTGATGTGCTTGAAGGGGAGATTTTGGAAAGTGATGAGTGTAATAAAGCAATGTTCTTTGCAAATTGGTCATAATCTCCTTTGAGTTTAAACAAAACACGAGCCCACCTTCCACACTCACTTCCCAGTGTGAACACCAAGTACTCCAATGTACATCCAAAGGATGATCTCTTGTGAGGGAGAAGGAAACCCAAGATAACTCTCTACTGACAGAATCTTAAGGATTTTTCCATCTGGAATAAAAGATTTTTGTAGCTTGACAGAAAATCAATGCTTTCTCATTCTTATTAGGCCTATAGCAACGTCATCTATAGACATCTCTACGCCAGGGAAATTTTCATTTAAAGTTCCCATCATTGCAGCCATACTGCTGCTAAGAAATCTTGGGATTCCTCATGCAGATGAGCTTCCCTTAGTCCTCCTTGTGCTAGCAGCATCAGGATGTCTCAGGAAGGGCAGGTTCCCATCATCAGATTTGTTGCTAACTCTTCAAATTCTATCTCCTTAGAAAAAACTGACCTCTGTTTTAAGTAGGACTGGAGGAATGCAGCTTTGTCAGTGTTAAGTCTTTCAATATTGCCAGCATCTGTACATCTGCAGGAGTGGTAAATACAATTATTTACATTGCCAAAGTCCTAGAACAACATAGCAGAGTATAATCTCTTGTGTATTTTGGCAAAACACCTACGTTACCAATGGGAAATCTTTTGCTTATACTTGAAGTGCTGACAAGGTAATCAACTAATTTTGGCGCTTGTAGGAATGTTCTTGTGTGTACATGAACCTATCACAAAGGCATTCTCATTATAGTTTGAGTACAAACACAGGAAAGCTAATGGCAATAACTAATAAAAGTAGTAAGAGGAGCGAGAGATTACAGAGAGGCTGTCTCTTTTGAAAGAAAGCATCGTTCAACTGCTTGCTAAGCACTTCCTTGGAGGGGGTAGCTTGACACTTTTTTTGTGTCTGACCCAGCAGCCTGAGCATCATGAGACTGGAGTGGCAAGAATCAGGCTGTGGTCCAGTTTCTTGAAAGATGAAGGAGAGAACAGGCAGCCCTTGAAGAAGCCTAGCTTTCAGAATATATAAGGCATCTGAAAATTGGAAAGGAGCTGAAGTGAATTACTTAGCAGAGCTAGGCTCCACCATAAACTCACAAATATAAATGTAAGCCTGAATTTATCAGCTAAAGCCAGGCACATTTGAGTGAGCGTGTATGAGAGTTTCTTGCTAAAAGCAAAGAGTGAGCGAGTGATGTATCGCTTTGATGCTCTTTAGAAGAAAATGGTTGCAATCCATATCATTTTGCTGTCAAACGTATTTGAAAAATAGGAAACATATGTTGGATATATGTTCTGCAAATTGTTATCAACGTTGTTCCAGAAGTATTTGGTTTGAAGGGTTCCTTGGAATCCACCATTCAAATCTACACGTGTCTTGAGTTATCTTGAAATTGGCTGCCATTCTATACCATGGTAAAGTGAGGGCGTTGCAGAGGTTAACTTCAGCCTGGCAAAGCCTGGGATCCCATTGCTCTCAATGGAGAGGCTCTTCCAAAGGGCTTAATTCAGAGTCTGTAAAAATGAGTATTTTGCTCATGTTTTAGAGGCACTACCTCTCTCTGTGGTCTACAGAAGGCTATATTTAGTCGGTAGTCCTTTGAACATCCCATAGTCACTGGTATATTTAAGCAAATCCTTGATTCCAGAAAGGGATACCTTTTACCTCTCAGTGTATGGATACTAGCCTGATGATTGTAGTTGCATAAATGAAGACTACCGAGAAGGATTCCATGTTCTGATTTTTGATTACGGCTGTTGTCCTTTATATGGTTTTAAGACATTTCATTGCACCCTCTTGATTCCACTGAACAAAACTGTAAATCCACGAGTGCAAAGGTGTAAAATATTCAGGTTTTCTTTTTGCAATCCTACTGCATGAGGGAAGCTCCTTGTAATTGCAGGAAGAAGTGAGAAACTTCAGGGTCAGGTAGCTTGTCATCTCTAACTGATGCTTTACTAGAACAAAATGTAGCGGGAGAGTAAGTGCAGGAGCTGCAGCAAATTAGGCTCAGTGGCAGCAGTTAGAGTTGCAGGATGAAAGCAAAATATGGCCCATTTGTCCAGAAGTCTCTTTGGGGCTCGGTGGTATGAATGGTACTCTAAAAATGTAAAATGTTATTGCACGCTATTAGAGAAGGAGTCAGCTCAGCATGCATTAGAGCAAGTGGCTGTGACAACTGAAGTGTGGATTTAAAGGGCATGCTGTTAGGGCCCCTTTTGTGTTCACTTACCTTGTATTTATGCTTATTACTGTTGGTGATGGACAGTGACGTAAAGGTTAGTCTTAGCAGATATTCTTCTGTTATAATCTTCTTCATGAGTTTTTGTCATAGCCATACTTTGCCTCCTCACCGATTCTTCCCCCCGCCCCCTGCCCTGTGTTTGTACCTAAATAATCTACTGTCACCACGCACATGTTGTTGAGTCTCGTAATTGAAGACCCATAGCTGACTCCCACACCGAACTCCCAGCGGTCAGCCATTGCAGCAACCTTGTTATTCCACTTGGTTTTCAAATGCCACATCATCACACTGAAAAGCTCACTGTGTCTCTTGTCATTTTTTTTTTACTTTTTTTTTTTTTTTTTTTACTTCCCCCCCTTGTAGAGCATGATGAGTGTGGCAGCGAACAGCATAACTGTGATGAGAATGCAATCTGTACTAACACTGTCAGGGGACATAGCTGCACCTGCAAACCCGGCTACGTGGGGAATGGGACCATCTGCCGAGGTAAGTCTGTTACTCTAGAAACAACATGAAAGTGGCAGACTCTATTAATATTTTCTGACAGTCACCTACGTTCTGGTAACTTGTGATGCTGGATTCTGTCAATGATTCGCTGTAAGATTTATCATCTGGCAAACGGACTATGCATGGAGATGATGGGAATTGATTTGTGCAATCTTCTTGGCAAGAAGGAAATATTTTTGGAATGCTAGAAGAAAAGTACTTTTCATTTACTGTCACTGAACACTGTCATTTCAGCTAGTATCCTTCAGCCTTTAAGTGATGTTCATTGTTTTATAAACCGTGGATGGTATTTGCTATCACCTTTGGCTTTTAAAATTTAATCAGATGCCTTTTGAATTAGTATAATTATCTTTTATGCTAACATCGTATGGTTGTGCTTTGACTACTCACGTCAGAAAAGGGATTTCTTTTTTTTTAATCTTTACCTTTTAAATGTGTATTTTGAAGATTTCTCAGTTATTTCAACAAGATACACTGATAGCCAGCCATGCTTTCTGTGAAGTGGCAAGTCATTTATTCAGGGTGGCTTTCTTTGGTTTGGTTCCTGTAGAGAAAAAGAAGCAAATATGTTCTATAAAGACAGAGGAGAGGGAATATATTAACTAGTTGGCTTAGTGAGGACTGTGTCATGAAGTACTATTGAGTTGTAACTCACGCGTTTATGAATTATATTTGTCTCATAAAAAGCTAATTTTGTCTTGTCTGGGATTGTGGACTTTCTGACTTTCTAAACAGAATCGCAGTAATAGAAAACTAACTTTTAAATTTTTTTAAATGACAACTATTGAAATTGAGGAATATACTGGGTAAAATATTTTGTACTTAGTCTGCGGGCACAAGAGGCTGGATATTAATTTTTCCAGAATGTTGTAAATTGGCCAAGCAATTCCTTAAAGGAGAACGAAGATTGATGTCATTCTTGTTTCAAGCTAAAGTTCTTCACCAAGATTAGCCTGTCAGCTGCTGAATTGGCATGTACCACCTGATTGCTTTGTGATATGACTTGCTTTGGGTACTGTCCATCTGCACACGAACATCCCTATATTTAAAACTGTAAAATGGTTTGTAAGGCTTTAAGAAGGAATACAAAAATGTTATTAAAATAGTGGGCAAGTTAAACCTTGGTCTGTCTTTACAGAAGATGAAGAGGTGATACTGGGGAGAACTCATTGTAGTATGTTTTCAGTCTTTGATTACAGTGAAGATAAATTGCGGCATGGGCAACTATGGTTTTGGGGAAACCTGAGTGAACAGCCTGTCTCTGACTGTTTGTTTTCTGGGGTTTTTTTTCTGAGGGTAATACAACAAGACAAACCTTTAATCATATTTCTTTGAAACAGGGATGTTTGGATTAGTTCATAAAAATTGTGTTTTCACACTGGTTTTCTTCGTTTGCACACCTGGATATTTGGTTTAATGTGCCAAAAACTCAAAGCGAAACTCCTACTGCATATTTATTGATCTAGTAATGTTGAAATAATGAGATTGCACAGGAGGAATGCAATAATGTTTTTACCCTCAAAGTTCTGTTGAAATCTGACTTGTGGATAAAATATATGTTACGTATATTTTTTAGCGTGCCTTAAATTGCACACGTGAATGTAGTTATAGTTGCCTTTTTGAGATAGGTGTACATGGAAATAGAGGCAACAAAGTGCATTCCTATGTTCCAACTGGGAAGCATAAATTGAAAAGAGAACTGGAGATTATGGGAAAGTGGTCTGTAGTCTAATACTTACTAATCTGTCACTACGTGGAATAGCTACTACTGCAGACCAGCTAATTATTAGAATTGTGTGCATTTTAGTAAATAGTAAAACATTCAATGTAAAGTAGTGGTCTGAGTTTCTCAGTCTGTGGTTCTGTGGTCACGTGAGATTTTTACAAGTCTGGACGGCTTGTTTAGGAAATGTTCCCTTTGTACCCATGGTAGCACCAGAAACATTCCTTTTGCCCCTTTTTTTACCAAGTTTAACGGTGATACGTTGTGAGTGGAATCTGTCAAAAAATTAACAGATAACAGAAAAATTATCGGTTACCAGTCACATAGGCTTCATTGCACAAGTGCTAGGGTTGGCACGAGGAAAGAGAGGTGGGAACATGTCAGGGCAACTATAAACTGCTTATGTTGCCTTGCAGTAATTTTGGGGCTTTATTTTCAGGTGATATAAATTGGAAAAAAACAGATAGAAGCAAAGGTGATAAGTTTAATGTAATACCGTCTGAGGATATGATAGATGATTCAAGGAGAAATGTTTATGAGTGCTTTATAAACATTTACATGTTAGATGTGTACATACACAAAACAGTTTGTATTTTAGAAAAGAAAACGTATGTGTAGTTAAATTAAATTGCATGGTGAACTACTGGTAAATATAATGAAATTCCTCTGGCAGGAATTTGTGATGTTTGCATTTTGTGTGAAAAGTATGGAGAAATAAAAAGCGCAGACATAATCTGGATATGAATATTAGGAGTGTTGGGGATTTAGAAATAAAACGAAAAACCAGATGTTGAAGAGGAAAGCAAGTTTGTTTTTTTTTTAAATCTGTATAGTCAGGCTGTCACAGTTCTTGAGTAGAAAAATAAATTTCATGCATAAGGAATTGCTTTACTGTAAATATGGTAGACTAGACTATGTAATTAAGGACTGGATTGTGTCAAACTAGATGTGGAAACTGTCATGAAGGAAGGTGGTGGAAAAGGGCGCAGACAGAGACCAAATGCACTTCTGTATTAAAATAGATACTGCCATAGTTGAAGTGACATAAAAATGGAAAGAGAAGTGGCAATGAACACAAGAAAATCTTTATAAATACATAATTACCAATATATAGACAGTGAGACCATATTATAGAGTAGAGACAACTAAGACTTATTTACTATGGATGCTCTCAATTTCACTGTAGGATGTGGGCTTTAGCATGTCAGAAAGACACTGAAATTTTGGCAATAGATTGGAACAGAAAGATGCTGAGGTGAGCTGAAATGACAAGGCAGGACAATGCTGTGCCATCACCATTAGTACATTTGACAGAGTACTGGACCCAGAATCAGATAGATAATATCTTAGGATTTCTTCAGAAAATGAAAAGTAAAATAGGGAAATCTTTGCTGGAAGAAACTACAGTATTAAAGGCAGAGGGCAGAGGTTTAACTAGTTGAATAGAGAGAGATTCTGAATCTACACATTTGCTAAGTTGCTCTTTTCTATGAAGGAAACTTAGAAAAAATTCAAAAGAACTAAGAGTGATTCAGGGAAATAGAATAAGTTGTAGGTGGGTAACGGGAGACACATGCCACGCCCGTTTAGTGAAATTCTGTGAATGAATTATAGAGTTCATAGGTGAGGGTGTGAAATAAGGACAATTGTAGCAATTTCGCTAAACTTCAGGACAGGATTTAATAGTGCAGCATAAAGGCAATTAACTTAGGGTAGAAGGGAGGGCAGGTAAAAATTGATTTAGCAAATGAATCTTCTAGTTAAAAAAAAAAAAAGAAAAAAAAAAAAGGGTGTAGTGGGCAAATGAGAACCTGGTACAACACGGCACTTTGCAGTGTGCCGGTCAGGATGGACCTTGTGGGAAATCAGTGTTTAGTGGCAATGGTTAGATGAAAGAAGTCTTAGTTTCCAAGGACAACCAGGTTTATGAATAACCCGTCACCTGTAGACAAGGTTGTGTGTGTGAAAGTAAAACTCTGTCATGTAGAAAATGAGTAAAACTCACTGTCATGACGCTAGCTGAAGAACCAGGGCTATTGAATACAGCGGTGAATACCACATTTAGACCATAGAGGCTCTTGGTCTGTGTACTACTGCAGTGTTTCTGTCTGAAATCTTGGCAGGGCTTGAATCTGGGAGGGTGGAAAATGTGTACAGGGAAAATGTCTTTCTCTGCTTTTTGTCTTGATGAGTTCCAGTTCTGCTTGGCAGCCTTGCACCGCATGCTGTGGAAGTGACATGTTGAAGTGGGATGTGCCATTTGTTAAAACATAAAGGATCTGGTGCTCCACTATCTACTTTATCTTAGCGAGATGGAAGCTAGAGAATATTTGCTGTAGGACGTACAGTCCTACAGTTTAGCAGAAGTTTATTATAGAGCTTGTGCCTTGTACCACTGGCTGAAGTCAAAGCCAAGGTATATTGAAACATCAGCAGGTTTCCTAAAATAATAGATGACATTTGAAATTAAATGCCGTAAAACAAACAAACCAAACCCCACCCACCAGATTTTGTAGGGGCTATACATCTGACTTTTCAGCACAAACAACATGCAAGTCACTGTCAAGGTTTTGTTACAATCAGTCGTTTTCTTCTGTATAAGGACACCTAGATGTGGTATACAAGCCTCGTCCTAGCTTTTGGTATTTTGTTCCAAATGTTTGTTTTAAAGTATAAGTTCTGCCTGTAGAAGGCCTTATACATTATCAGAAAAATAGAAGTGGCCTTGAATACACTCGGATGGTAAACAGGGGCAATTCTTCCGAAACATGGACGAGGTGTGTTTGCTAATCTTTTTATCGTATATCTCTGTATTGGGGAATGAACAGAAGTCTAGCACTTAAACAAGTGCAAACGTTTTTCACTGTACTTCTGTATTTTACTTGTATAGTCTGTCTAACAGGTATATTTAGTGTGCTATTAATATCTCATTTAGTGGTTTCTACTGAGTTGCAGATTCATTAGAATGATTAAATGAGGTGGATTTAGTTACCGTCATAAACCTTAAAGCAAATGTGTGCAATATGACTGATGCCTGGGCAGAGAAGCATCAGGTATTGTGAAATAAAAATCAAAACAGTGTTTATTCTGATTAGTATTCAGGCTGTAGAATGGTTTTTGTCTGCCAGACTATAGAACATGATTTTTTTTCCCCCCCTGTTATATTCTTCTGCAGCGTTTCAGAGGAGACACTTAAGGGATTGCAACGCAGTGTATGGTGGAGTCTTAAAGATGAAAGCCGTTAGTTTTAAGTGGCTCAGTTCTTCTGGTGTAATCTGGAAGTTCAGATTAGATTCTTAATTACTGTGCTTCTTTGTATAGGTTTGCCTTGGAAGGTGTGTTTGGGAGTGCAGTTGTTACTGATGAACTTACTGGCCACTTCATGAATAACTTATTGGGAACCTGATAGGAAAAGCAACCAGATTTCAAACAGATACTCTTATCTTTTGTAAGGTAATGGGAATAATCACATGGAGTCTTTATTTATAATACACTCAGAATGTTTACTGATGACCAGACTACGTCACAGGCTTGAAAGTTGCTTCTGTTTGATGTAAATCAGTAAGTTGGCCTATTTTACACTGTTTTGATCACAAATTGTAATGGGATGGATGTGTTGTTTTAACAAATGGCAGTCTGAGAGCTTTCTTTCATTGCAGTTTTCTTCTTTGTTTCCAAGCAGGTATTTTTTTAAAGTAAAATAATTCTTAGTCTGAAATATATTTAATAACCTGAAAAATGTGCCCATGAAAGAAATTGTATCTCTTCCAATACGTAGGTAGTATAGTGGTAGTGTAGTAAATAGATGACTAAAGACAAAGAAATTTTAAGCTCTTAATGAAATTTCACCTGCTGTGAAAAATACATGAGAGTATTTTTAGTAAGAGCTAAAGAAAAAAATAAATAAAATCAGTCTTTCTGGTTATTCCCGTGCTGTGTTGTCTGCTTTTTTGGTGTCCCTTTTACATTGACATCAGTAATGCTAAGGTAGATTAACTTTAAATGCCAGCAATGTGAGACAGTCAGACGTGTTGATATCTCAATATTAAAGCATATCAGATCACTGTAAGGTGACTAACTGCCACTTAGGTTTATGTTTTCTGCATGTATCTGTGTCTGTTGGAGGTGGAGTTGAAAGCCTTTATGGAGCATTGGAGTGCATTATGAATAATATGTAGGCCAACACTAAAGCAAAAAGGAACAAATACGTCTTTTGCTATAGCCTTCGATTTTTGTAGCTGTAAGGCTTTGAATGTTGACATGCCTTATCACGACTTTAATTGCTGGTTTGGTGTAATATTCAAAAGTCTTATGAAAGAATATGGGGGTTTGACCCATGCTGAGATTCTCATCTTCATTCTTCACCGTATTTAGCTTTGTGTAGTTTTTTTTATACCTAATAGGTAGTGAATGAATCACTACAAAAGCAGATAGGTGCATTCACATTTTGCATTTTGGTGTCACTTGGCACATGTGGAAAATGCCTTGGCAAGTGTAAGACACTGGATAGTCATACTTATTGCATGAAGTGTTCTAAATGTAATTGATTTAATAATTTAAAACCAATATGCAGGTATACAACAGTGAAAGTACAATTCTTATAGATTTTTCATTCTAAATCTAGCATGGTTAGACTCAGAATCGAGGCAATATGACTGAAGCCACTGAATTTCCTATAGTCCTAAATCCACTGTATTAATAAAAATGAAAAGTTGAAGTTTTAATGTAAGAATCTTTGTATTTTTGTTCATGATTAGATAGTTGTCAAGTGTGGTACATTCATTATAATTGTTAGGTTTGTGTATTGGTTTTAGAGTTATATGAACTCCCCGTGTAAATTATTTGCCACATAGTTTTTAAGCTCCTTCAGTTTTAATGTTGTTCTTGGTTTGGTTTTGGACTGTAATGATTTAAAATAATTTTGATGAAATTAAGACGATTTATGATAACTTTTTTTATTGCCCTTAAAACGTCATTGCCTAGATTAGTCGTGTGAGATGTTGAAACTCAGGCGTAATTATTTTTGTATTAAGAGCTAAGCTCTACATATCCACCACCATGCGGTCCAATTTTACAGCCTCTCTGAGGGTACAATATTTCCTGCTGATTGGATCCTGTTCTATGTGTGAGATTGTTCAAGATGATTTAGAATGCACATCAGTTACAGAAATAGATCATTTAAAAACCATGATTAATGTAACTTTTCGGAATCCAGACCCTGATCTCTCTGCTGTCGCAGATTGTCTCACTGCTGTGGATTTATAGCTAGTTTAAAAAGCATGTAGCACTGATTTCTGCTTGCTAAGGAAGTGGTCTGGTCCAGAGCAACTCTTGTATCTGTATAAAAGGAAGGAACTGCTGTCGTTATCTGCTAGTGAAATATTTAAAACTTAATCTGACAGATATTTCTACTTGTATGAGTAAATCCAAAGGGCTCAGCAGACCTTCTCATGAATGTTTATGAGGGTTCCTAGGTTCAGATTCTGAACTGGAGAGTCTCTCATTGACTCAGTTGCTTATTGTCTCCTATTGCTTTGGTTTACATTGGTTCGTTTAGAATCAGCAGTTCAGTCTAGGATCACATGTACAAAAGAACTACAAGGCGATGACAGGTTAATGGGTACGTTCCCCGCTATCTCCTGGGCCATAAAACTGGGTTGTATAGGAACATGGGACTATTTCAATATTCATTACTTCCTCTTTTAAAGGAGTAGTTAATAAAAGCAAAAATGTGAAGGTTTAACTTCATATTTAATGTCTGCACCATACATTGTATTTATTTTCTAGTCTGTTTGAGGCCACCTCAATCAGTAACTCCTCCTGTTTGCAGCAGTTGTATCACCTCCCAGGTCTGTCACAGAACCCCTTGAGGAGCCCAATCCAGAGTCTCCTGAAGTCAAGAAGCAGCTTTCTAATGCTACCAGAATGGTTCCTTCATGTTACCCAAATTAGTACTTTTTTCTTTCTTCGTGTAGTATTTAAATTTAAAATTTGAACAAAACTTGTCAATTATTAGGTCCACAAACACACCCTTCATTCAAAGAACTCATTTGCTGTGCTCTACTGCTTTTTTGACAGTAGAGCAATAGGCATCATGGTCAGTCATTCAGTCTGCCGTACTGTCTGATTTAAACTTGTAATCCTCATGGTGCGTGAAACCCAGTCTATTTAGATCTGTGACTCTCCTGGCCTGCCCTGGGAGCTTGCCATGCAATTATTTGGAAAAAAGTACTTATTTTTTTCATGGTGGGTGGGAAAAATCAGTTCAGTAAGAGCATTTTGAAATACCTCGCTGCACAAACCCTGTTGCTGTGTGGGCTTGACTCTGTTCTGCAATAAGAGCACAACAGCAAAAGCAGCAGAGAGCTCGCTCTCTCCTGTGAAATCAGTTACAGTGCGCGACCATTTCAGGATTAATGTATATGGAACAGGCACGTTAAAAGGCAAGAGGATGCCAAAACCATGAAATTCTTTCTATTCCCTGTAGAACATAAGCAAACACTATTGAAAATTGAAGATAAATATCTTGCTGAAATGTAAAACAAGAGCATTGCAGTTACTGTTTTTGGCAACAGTAGTGCTACTGCACTGTCACCCCAACGTGGAAGGAAGTACTTTCACACACAGTTAATCTGGAGAGCCCTTGGTCAGAGGGTGGTGAGGAGGCTAGGCAGGTTGAAAAAGCTGCTGCACGTCGGAAGAAGATCCCAACCAGTGAGTGCACAATATTGGGTTTGAGGAAGGTCATGGGGAATCCTTAGGAAGTGTCACCAGATCCTTGTCCTGTTCTTCCCCTTGGCATTCATTATGGGCTGTAGTCAGAGAGGATGCTGGGCTAGCAGGCCCTCTGGAATGACCTGGTTGATTTATTTTTATGTCCTTCCAGCTGAGATTATTATTAGGGCAATCCCTTTTGGGTAAGGATAGTACTAGTCATTTATTAATGTATTTTTTTTTAATTTGTACAAAGGGGTCACTAGGATTTTCAAAGGAGGTTTGTGGGGCTGTTCTTTAACGTAGCAGTGGAATAGACTCCAGCCAGAAAACTTCTTTCAGCCTGCTGTTCCTGTGAATTTCCCCCACTGCAGTAAACCAAGGTAAAAACATTAAGTGATCTGTCAAACGTGACGCACGCAGGCAGTGCCTGATCCAGAATTCAGACTCTGTTCCCAGACTGACAGGTCTGTTCCTAAACCGTTGGGCTGTGATTTCTCCGCAGAAACTATCGAAAGTATTTCAAAAATACCTAAGGAATTGAACCAAAAGAAACATTAAGACTCCTAAATCAAGCATTTGGTGATATTTAACATTTAGGTCACCTATTCAATCTTAAGTCACTTGCATCCACTGCAGAAATACAGTCCTTACTGATAAAATCACAGGTGGTGTGGGTTTTTTTTGATCCTTCTGCCTCATTCAGTGCACAGTATAGACACATCAATCAGTGAAAGAGTTGAAGTCCTGAAAGTCGGTATTCAGTGTTTATTATTTTTTGCTGTTCATTGTGTGCCCCTACTACTATTAGCTACTGTCTCAGTATCTGTACTGAATTTAGGATGTTACCAGGTCCTTCAGAAACCAGTCTATATTGTTCTTGTCAAATGATTGCAGTGGCGTGAAAATGTACCTTAGCTGCCTCTACATTAGCTCTCTGGTATCAGTGTAGTGTGGCGGTTTATTTGTTCAAGCGTTTGTCCGGGTTTTCAGGCAGGGCCTGTAGCTCTTTCTCTCTTGTTTTCCCACGACTTGAGGAGGATGATATTACTCTTTATGGTCTTACTGTTGGAGGAGGATGTGGGAAAAGGGGTTCAGTTTCAGGTTCCCAGGCAAGTGTGTTACAGCTGACTTTCCTCTCTGCAGCTCCTGCAGTCCTCACTGTCTTCCCGTTCCCTCTGTTCCCCAGCTGCATCTTTCTTCTGTGGCTTTGTCCTCTGCTGCCTTGGTCTGCCTCATGCACCACTGTGAAACGTGATGACTGCTGGAAGACTCTTAAGAGGGTGTGATTAAACATTTACAAACTGAGATGATTTGGCCAAATTCGGTTGGATTTTCAGAGACATGGCAAAAGGCATATCCTTCAAATCTCTGTGTCCAAGTGGGGAGACAGGGACAGAGGAGAGTTTAAAAAAAAAAAGATCTACCTGTTACTTAGATTGAGAAATAGATGGATTTTTTGCTACATTGCAACTTCTGGTAGGTTCCCAGCACAGGAAAAACTTAATTACAAATGGTTTACTTGACCACATTACCAAAAGCGGTGTTTTATAGTAAGGAAAACTTGGATTTGCCTGCATGTATGTAGGTATTGCTTACTTTGTTTGCATTGAGTTACGTTGGTTGGATCACTAGTTTTGGAGGTTGCATTTATTTGTTGATCACTGGGAATAGCAAATCGGGAAGCCATGCAGGATGCTTGATGGGACAATTTGCATGTTTTTATCTGGAAAGATTCTCCAGTTCAACTGTTTCACAGTGGTGCTGGTGTTTTAGCCTCTGCACCATGCTGAAAAGTTGAGGCACCCCTGTGTGTGTATACAGTTCTTACCTAAAGTGTTCAACGATAAAAATAATAAATGTGGCCACGCTAAGCGAGCATATGCTAAGTACAAGACTAATGGCAAGCTTAAACAGTATGCTGCGAATGGTACCTGAAAGAAATGTTGCAGTGAAAACGAATCTATTCCAGAACGTACTAAAAAAAACAAATGGTGCTTTGAAGATTGTATCATCAAAATGAATTATTAGGTGAATTCAGTACACGAACTACAAGAAGAATGTGAATTAAAACAGCTTAGAACACATTAGGTGCAGAGGGAATTAGAAGTTAAAGTAAACCAAGTAGAGCTGGGAATTGAAGGAGTCCCACTTTTCAACGTGATTTAAAATTCAGACATCCAAGAGTAAAAATGAACAATTTGTATGTCATAAAAACGAAGAGGTTTTATTTAGGTATTCCTGAAGGGCCAGAGCTGCATGACCTATGTTGTTATTCTGCCGATAAACACTCAAGCATCTTAGCGTGTCACCTTGATGGGGCTTGCTGTTTTCTTTCTTTTTCTCAGTTGCGTGCATAAAGACGAGAATTGTCAGGCTGCATTTTTGAAGATAAACTTCAAAACTGACTTTATTTGAAGGCTACATGCTACACAGGCACATCAAGCAGAGCTTGAAATTTTAAAATGATGTAAAATTCACAAATGTACCTTTGTTGTTTAAAAAAGTAAAAGCAATACACATCTGTATCTTTGTGCATGTCCATCATATCCATCTTCCTCCGTAGCCTGTTAATTATGTTGTAGCCTCAAGGGTATACGTATATGCCTCCCACAGATTATGAGATGCGTTTGCTGCCACTGATGAACAGACTGGATAACTGTTCTCAACTGTCTCTTGTACTATTAAAATGTATCTGCCCCTTCCCTTGAGCATATGATTCCACAGTGTCTGATGGCTTTGCGAAGGAGCTGCTGTGAGCGGAAAGGCCTGGGTTGGAATAAAATGGCAGTTGGGTGTGGAGCTACTGGAACACTTGCAGAGCTTAAGCAGGCAATATCCATTCCCCTGCATTAATTATAATGGTTTACGGATGCTCATTAATATGCCACTTTTATTACTGAGGCACATGGTTGTACTGCTTTCCTGACACCTATTATTTCCTCCCTCTGAACAGAACAAAGGAAACAATAGTCGTCTGACATTGCCATGACATACGTTATTTCCCAATAAAAGATTGAGGTAATCAAATCAGTCCTGCATGCACAGCGCAGTATTCCCTTAGCCTTTGGAGAGAGGCAAGTGAGAAAATTCTTAATGTGGTAATTTTAGACCTGACTGAGCAAGGTATGTGTCTAACTAAAAGTAAGTGATTGACTCCAGTGAGACTACTTACATAATTAGGCACTTAGTTTTTTAGTTTCATGCTGAATATACTTTGCTGTGTTTATATCACACAGGTTAGAATAAACACAGACAGTAAACATTCATCATTTGCTGGCGGGTATGAAGGGGAGATTGAATTCATCATATCTGAGGAAAGGGTAACTGAATAGCAAAATTCACCTATCGCTTATCCTCGCATCCTCAGCAAATGGAGTGGGCTGGTACTTCTACTTGATAGTAATGGTCACTCAAGATCCACTGGAAGCAGTACTTATTATAATGTTACAAAAATAATCAATACTTTTTCATAGGAAATTTAATTCAGAGAGCAAAAGGTTATGAGATAAGAAGACTTAGAAACTAATTTTTAGTGACATCACAGAGAAGTAGTCGGAGCCAAAATGAAAATGAGTGGGAATCTGTAAGTGGTTGCTAATGGTTATTGCCAAGTGATTTTGATATTTATTTATTCCTTTACTGCTGTAAAAGCACTGGAATTCAGAAATGGCTCAGATGATAAGGTCTGATCCACTGAGTATCTGTACCTGTTGCATTAAATGTTCATCAGGTGAAAGAAAGAGATGAAAAAGCACCTGCACACAGCTGGAGTAGAGGACAGGCAATATACTTCCCAACTTATGGCTACGTGCTGTAACCACTAACACAGGGAGTTATGCATCCTTGCGCTTGCTTTTCTGCTCCCACGTTTCCCACGTGTTCAGTTGTGGGATGAGAGGGATAAAGACGGGAAACCTCTCTTGCTTCCCTTGCCACAGTGCTTTTTTTTTGTTTGTTTGAAAGAAACAGAGCTCTGGGTTTCATTTCTTTTCGAGTGAGGGGGGGTTGACCCTCCCACTTCCCCAACTCCTGGAGAAGGGCTTCAGTGGCAGATGATTACGCCAGGCATCGGTGATGACATCGCCTTGATTCGCATGGACCTGGGTGGCTTCAGGCTGGAGGCTCTCTGTTGAAGTCAGTGCTTTCTGTGGGACTCCCTGGCAGGCTCTTGGGCCACTTGGGCACGAGGACAGCGGGGCTGGGAGTCCCACACAGACTGAGGCAGCTTGGTTTCTGCTTATTCCAGCTGACAGCACCTCCTTCTCTGCCAAAGGTTTATGCAGTGTCTCCAGGTTTCTGTGCAAGACACAGGTGCCTGGCATCTCTAATGGGGCTCGGTGGGTAGGCTGGAGAGAAGAGCCGAAGAGGAGTGCTGAATGGCTTTTTTAGATGTAGTTACTTAAATTCTGTCCACGTTGCACGAGAGGCGTGCGAGTGCTTTTTTGGATCCTTCCCTATGTGTTTTTCCTTTATGTATTGCTTATATTCCTGTTCCTGTTGGTCTGGATGTCTACTGGGAGAGTTACACCTAGCGATACAGTAAATTACACCTAATGCATGAAATCAGTTGCATGAAAACAAGTGTAATTAACTGTCACTGATAAAGGTAGACGTCAGAAATTTGTAAGCAGTGTTTCTTTGTGCTGAGTACTTAAAACTGAAGATTGCACATTAAACAGAAGTATGATCTACATCTTGAAGTATAATTTCAGGTACTTTTATGATGTGTTTCTAAGCTCTGAACTGTGAGTTTTGTATAGGCTTTGAAATCTTTTATATTGCTGTGTTTCAGCAGTCAGTGAGAAATATGCTGGCCTTCAGTGCAAATAAACTGTGCTGTAGAATGTGACTGAGCTTAATGTTAGCAAACCTGGCATAGTGTATTTGCATCTAAATATAGTTATTTAATTGTTATTTAAACCTTAGTGTTCATTCTGACACTGTGACCCTGACAAACCTCGTAAACTGTCTCCTAGGTCATACCAGACAGGCCCAGTCAGGCTCCCATCTGTTCTAGGTAGGCATGCTAGGCAGATGTTAATGAGAAGAGGGCAGATAGTCTGTTCTTGCCTTGAAAATTACATTTAACAGATAATACTTCAAACTGCTGCAAGAGCTTAAGCTGTTACTTCTCATGAAATTGTGCAGGTATCGTGAGAAAAAGCATCTTCATTACGAATTTGTTCATGCCATGTAAAGAATACACACACTCTTCTGACGCTTACCGCTGTTTATTTGTAGCATACTGCAGTGCTGAAATGCTCTGCAGGACTGATTGCTCTGAAGTGTCATAGGTTGCATTCATGTGTCTCATACTGGTGACTTCAACGTGCTGCAAAACCAACATTTACCTCCGCTTAGCTGAGCCACTTGAGCACTTCTTTCATCCACAGACTGACTCTGCTGTACAAGGATGAACACACGTCTAATTTAAGGGAAATTATTTTAACCCTACAGCTGGTAACACAAGAGTTTGTAAGATGGGCAGTAGATGGAGGATGCTGAAGTTGGTGCCTATGCAGGCAGTTGTTCCCATTTACGTGGACGGTGACATTTGTTCATGAGGACTGTTGAACACACGTTCAGAGGCTTTAACGCGGCCTTTTTAGCGTGTGCGGTGATAAATGGCTGTAGATGTGGAAATGTCAGAAAAGGAAGCGATACTACTAGAAAGTAGGAAAGTGGAAACTTTCATGCAATGATATTTGAATTCCGCTTACCCTTAGCAAAGGGAGAAGACCGAGAGCATCTCCAGGTTGTGCGGTGGAGCGTGGCCCAGGATCGTGGGCAGCTCTGCTTGCGTCTTGATGGCCAGAGCACGCAAAGGGCACTGGGCGCAGGAAAGCAGGGACTCGCTGAGCCCCGCGCGTGGTGGGCTGTGCCGAGCTGTGTAAGCTCAGCGGTGCCCTCAGAGCGAAGTACGGCGGCTGCTTCGCTGCCTCCAGTGTCGTATCTTGCTGCTTGCTCACTGCTACCTCGGGTATCTCTGGAGCATTGTGCGAGGTCCATTTTTTTTTAATTTGTATTTAGTAACCTGAAGTCAATTTAATATTTTCTGTGACTATTATTTTCCACTAATATAAGATGCTAATATAATTACCAGAATCATTGTTGAACCCAGCCTCCCCGCCTTTTCATGAAAGTCCCCAGTTAAATAATCAACCTTATTCAGTCATGTTAGGTATTTCTCATTAAACTGTAATAATTTGAAAAGTCTTCCAGTAAGTCAGGTGAGATTTTCTCATGAATGTATGATAATTATATTGGTGGTAGATCATATAAAAATATCTTCTGCTAGCAGGGTTATTTGCATTTCACTTGCTATGTCGACTAGCTGACATGCAATTTTTTTTTTTTTACTGCGTTATTTCAAGGATGCAGGGAAGCGAGTACTGGGTATAAAATAATGTGAAGACACATAGATCTTGTAAGTTTGAACCACACGAAACTTACTGTGATTTTTTTTTTTTTGTTGTTTTCCAAGCCTAAAATCAGTGCAGACGTTTGGAAGGTTCAAATCGCATCCTCAGCAGTTGCAGATCGTATTTATTAATCTCACTATGTAGTTGTGCATTTAAACAATGCAGAAAGAAGCATTTGTGCAACATAATTGCAATATTCTTGTTATGTTTGATTTGTGACGGCTGCATTGCCAAAATACGGTTTTATTGCAAGTCTGCTTTTTCAAAAATGTATGTTAGAAGTCAGAATTTGTATTGTTAAATGAAATGTAGGAAGTTCAAGTACATTTCAGTGCAGAACAGTAATAATTCGTTGAGCCGGTCAATTACTTAGAAAGAAATGAGAACTATATAACCTGCAAATCAAAAAGAGAGTTGACTCTCGTTTCTTTTGACATTAAACTGTTTTCATTGTGTAGTTAAATATGTACCGTGATCAATTCTTAAGACGTGGAGCAGCTTTCATGGCTTGTATCACCTGAATAGCTTCCGCTTTGTCTACAGGTCCAAGAATAAATCAGAAAATGATCTGTTAGGAAGCCTGTAAGGCCCAATACTGCAGTGCTGTTGCAATGACTTGTGTGTGATTGTGACAGCAGTTACTTGGATTTTGGGGCAAGGGAAAAGCATGATTTATTAATGTTTTATTTTTTGACTGAGGCATTTGCTATGCTGTACAGATTTGATCTATTGATGATAACATATTCCATGGAATTTCTGTGTTAGAGCAAATTTTCTGAAACTGAGCCAGCTTTTGGGTGGTGTTTGTAGAATCATAGAATCGTTTGGGTTGGAAAACACCCTTAAGATCATCGAGTCCAACCGTGAGTGGTTGTGGTGATCAGATGAGGGCGATACTAAACCTGGCTTGTCTTTGCTTTCGTCAGCCTTTTTCATGTGATCCCTTCAAATCCAGGTTGTGTGAGTTCTGCACAGCTGTGGTGTACCGCTGAGTTGCTTGGTCCCTATATGCTTTCGTGTAATGTGATCAATTTTGACTTGATAAATATATAGGGGGAGGGAGAATCGAGCAACTTCAGTAGCTCTGTAAGATAGCGAAACTTCATCCACGCTCTGCTCAGTGCTCACCGAGTCAATCGGGTTGGTCAGGTCAAAATTGTCTCCTCTCCCCTGCGGGAGCCCCACCTTAACCGGTTGTTCAGTGCTTCTGTACACAGAACAAATGGAGACTGTATTTCATGCACATTATTGTCAGTGTCTTGGAACACCAGTTAATAAGGGCGTGGAAACAAGTCTGTTACTAATGCCTGTCACTGCCCGCAGCCATCGCTGCAGCGTGTGGACTGGTGAGAAACAGAAGACAGGATAATCCAAGGAAGCAACATAACACAATTGTCTGTTTCTCTTCTTGTCTCCTATTTTCCTTTCTGATTTTAATGACGCAGCCAGTGGACAGACTCTAGCCCTTGGAGTTATTTCAGATTGCCTTTGATTATGATTTTTTTCTTTCATTTCTTTCTGACTTCCAAATTGCTGACATCATTGCCCAGGAGCCTCTGCTGAAGGGGCAGGACCTGTGGACTGTCCTGAGGGTGTTCGTAGAACAACCAGCTAACTGAGTTGTAGAGCAAAGGCTTTAGGTTTGCTTTTCCACACAATGAAGCGTATTAACTGTTTCAGTGCATTTATTTTCCACTAGCTCCAGTAAAGGAGTATATTAAGGTCACTTTTTCTCCCGAGTCTCCCAGCTGGCAACATAAAATGTTGCTTCACCACCAGGACAGCATTTCTTTTGCTGCTGTGTGATGTTGGGAGTTAGCCTTGCTTTTTAGCTGATTGGGTGGAAGGATACCTCCGTGTATTTGGTTTATTGATTTTTTTGAAAAAGACATGCTGTGAAATTAAATGACTAGTTAAATACTAAACTGTTAGGAAGAAATGCCCCTCAAGTGCCTTTTAGGTTAGAAATTATCAAGATAAATATTTCCCATTTTAAATTCAGTATACCACCACAGACCAAACAGACAATTATTTTAAAATGTTTTTTTCTTTGCTAGTTGATTTAGTGTGAATGAAATCTAGATTGACAGTCCTAAAGGCAGAAGTCTTCGACTCGCTTTATACATAGTGTAACACTAACAGTAAGAAGGAAAACTGCCATTGCCTTGGCAAGAGGCAGGCTATAAATTCCAGGAGGCCTAGTCTTCAGTGGCCGGCAGCAAACTTGTAAAATATGGTCAATTATTTTTATTAGGCTTTGTTACTGGGCCACCACTAAAAGGATTACTTTATTTTTACAGTCTATTTTAGTGTTAGAATTTTTATCTTCCTATCTGCATGAACCTTTATGTCCTTCTCGCACATCTTCAGTTCTTCACCTTCTGTTTCCTCTTCCCAAGCGAGAAACTTGTGAATATTCGGGTCGGAAACTTACATTTCAGAGTTCCTTGCCACAAGAAGTTGGCCACAGAATGTCAATTTTACACATTTCAAGAAAGGCATTTTTCTCTTATGCTGATTATTTCTTTTCCAACATTAGAAGCATCTCTAATTGTGAACTTTAAATAGGAGTACAAGTGTGGCCAGCTTGTACAGGGAGAAAAAGTTTAATTTCCAATTAAGTATTGGGGCAGCAATGCCTCGGGGGGCAGAAAGGCAAGAGGAGGGAGGAATTTGTCAGTGGTATTTGCTGACTGGGTGATTATTAGCGATAGGAGATACTGAAACTTAATTAGGGTTTCTGATCTGGAACAGTGTATTAGGTTTAATTATGTCTGCAAGTCTAGTGTTTTACACTTTTTCTTTTAATTAAAATGTATGAATTTAAGAAGCAAAACTTCTAAATCTTACAGTCCGGGCAGACCGAGAGAAAGAACAAACTACATTGTCTATGTTATGTCATATTAAAAAAATAACAGTGGTAAAAGGTGGGAAGGTGGGAAAAAAGATGGACTTGGATATCCGACCTGTAAGAAATGACATGGATTATAATAGTGTACAAAGCTAGGCTTCTCGGCAGAACTCCAGCCGATGCCGGTGTGATCCAATATGTAGTAGTTCATCCTATTCTGTGTCGTCATGCGGTCACACTATGCTGTTGATTTGTACCATCTTTGATGTGAAACACAAACATTGAAGATCCAATATGGAGAGCATTTAGAATCATGCAAATGCGACCCCCGAGTGTTCTGGGGAAGCTTCAGCTGCTGTTCAGCATTGAGGCGCTCCAGAGGTCTGTATCTCAGCAGTGGATGAAACAATGCCTCCGCTAGATTTTTACAGCATGGTTTCAGGTTTAGGAGTGTTACCGAGTAAGATGCTGCGTGGGATGAAGCATACAATTTAAAGCACGCAAATTAAAAATGAAAAAGATGAAGTAATATAGGGAAATGCACACTTAAATTGATGAAAGCACTACTAAGGTTACTGTAGTTACTCCCGATAACAAAATATAGCAATAAAAATGATACCCACTACCGTATGAACGTAAGTGATCAGCCTCGGAGTTACTTCTTACATTTTAATCTATCCTGAAAGGGAGTGATCCACCACTAAGACGTAGCTGACGGTGGTGATAGATGCAGACCATTTCAGCAATTCTCTCTGTCTTGACAGCTCTACTCACTCATCTGTGGCGCTTAGACCGCTGGGATATGTCTCCCTGGCGTTTGCTTTGTATCTCAGCAGATTTTCTCTCTCAAGTGATGCTCTTGTTTTATCTTGTGAGAGATCACGTTTATTCCTCCTTGGAGTCGGGATGGAAGTGGCACAAATACAGTAACTCCTCGCATAAACTAAGTTCAGCTCGTTCTTTTTTCTGTTTCTGACCTTCAGGTGACAGAGGGTCTGTATTTAGCACAGGTCAGGATGTTAGGTTGAATGCAGGTGCTAATATATCTTTTAATTCAGCAAAAGGATCCAGAAACAGGGCATGAGGTGGGGTGTAAGCATTTTAGTTGTGTTAACATACCTTGTGGAGTTGGACAGGAAACTGAAGCATGGAGGAGGTGAGCAAATATAAGCTATAAGCAGGTTACGAGGAACAGTTAATGTGCTTGTAGGGTTGTGAGGGGCTTTCTTCAGTTGCGGGAAACATGTGGAAGAGAGCCGTGCGCTACTGGGGGAAACTGTAAGCCCGAATGCCCTCGTGTATTCCAGGGATCTCTGCGCTGCTACTGAAGTCTCTGCACTATTGTTTTAATTCTGTCCCTCTCCCCGGGGTCATGAAATGGCGTTCTTAATTGTAAGTATCTAAGTGTAGTTTAATATACTCCACAGAGGCAATATGCTGATAAAACTTGTGTTGGATGAAAAGCCTACATGTTTGAGGAACATATGGGAAGAGAATAAATGCCCGAGAACAAAAGTAAGATCCTCCTGGGTGGGTGGCAGTGAATTGGTAGTTTTGTTCGGTTCAGAGTCTCTCTTTGGGTTTGGCGTAGGCACGGGCAGTCTGCTTGTGCATGTCTGGAGAGCAGGGCAGGCATTTGGAAACAAAAGGTTATTGTTTGGAAGCGCAGGTATTGTTTTGTAGATGACTGTTGAAAAATAAGGAGAGCCAAGATTCATAAACTCTGGATTTTAGTGATAATGACATAAACTGTAACTTTAGGACTTCACTGCTTCCTGTGTTGTCTCGGTTTAAATGGCACAGTTGAATATCGTAGTACAGTGAACAGCAGTCCAGAAGCTTGGGGGCAAAAAAGGACAGAAACCCATCTGAATTTACGACAGTGACATGTTTATAGAGTGCAATGCTTTCTACAGCCTCCTGTTGCACCAATCACCCAAAGAAAGAGTCAGGTCTTGGGAATCTCAGAAATGGGAGCTCGAGAAGTTTTTTTTAACGAGAGGCTTGCGATTGTTGAAAATACCTGCATGGATCTGGGCTTCGTTTTAGATTCCTTCTTGTCATCTTTACCAGTGCAGAATGTCTTCGTGTCGTGTATTTCTAGCAATTGTAAATGGGAAATAATTTATTACTGCTTGCATTACATATCAAAATTGTGTCTCAAGCACAAAAATTGGTAGAAAAACCTTACAAATGGTTGTGACAGCACCACCCGCTGTAGTACAACAGATGTTTCTTTTTTGAAAACTCAATCATTGTATCCTACAGTGACTTAAATGTGTTACAGCAAGGTTAAAACTTTGTCCTCTGTAATGTCCATAATTCACAGCTTTCTTGTAATAATACTGTGTCGCTAGAGAAACGATTCCCATTTGTAGCTTCTGAGTCTTGGACATGTTTACAGATCTCCTCTCTATCTCTCTTTGTTATCAGAGAGTCAGGTGCAGATAAAACAATACCTTATCAGAAGATGTTGTTAATGAGATAATTAGTACAATGAACATAAAGATAGATCTAGTAGCCACAGTTGTAGTGCAGGAATGTATCAGTTTTATATTACCTTATTATTACTGTAGTTTTTTGTGGTTTTTTTTTTTTCTTGATTAGAAGTACTGCTCAGTGTGTTGGAACTTTCAAGTTGAACTACCCCTTTTCTCTCTCCTGTTTTTGCAATACCTGTTTTGCGTAGTCATCCATTATGATGGGTTTGCATGTTAGTAGCCGTGTTTATTGGAGATTATACAATCCAAAGAATTGAATATTTATTAAATTTCCCTACGAACAGATTTTTGCCTTGAAATTTACTTAGGTGTTGCTGCATGCTGATACACATGAATTGGAAAGATTGATTTTTGGAAGACTGCATCATTTCTTTGTTGGTGGCAAATTGCATATGGAATTGAAAAAGAATGGTAGACTTCTGTTGTCTATCGGCAGCATGACAGTAATCTTAAAAAGCAATCTCTGCCGACAAATGATGCTGTAGAAAGAAAACTTTGCACTCGGTAGGCTTCCTCATTACTGCAACTTCTGCATAAAGTAAACAAGTACAGAGAGCGTTGTTATGAAAGCTTGAGTGCTCCTGAACTTTGAGGCAGGGACTTGCAACATGAAAGTGTGTTGCCTTGTTTCGGAGATATGTTTATGGCTGCCCTGAATAAAAACTCTGTACGCTTGGCATTGGAAAAGCACGTACGCTCAGTGTCTGCTGCTTATGTTTTAGCAGCCTGGTTCCCAGAAGGTTTTACAGGCATTTTGATTTCTGACATTTGTTACCCTGTTAACACTTGTCTTTGGGTAAAGTTCTTTATTGCGGTTGTTGGAATGACCATTGAGCAAGGTCTGTTGAGGTCTATGACATAATTGATCCTTGTAGGTCTAAGTAGTCTCCAAATGCAACGTGCTTCCTGGGAGTGTTGATACTTCTATACACCAAAATGTCGAGTGCTTCTTTCAGATGTGTGGCTGTGCCACAGCCTCTATGGGCCTCATTCAACTCTTTGAAATTCAGGAGGAGCCTTTGCACTGAGTTAGCGGAGATGGATCTAGGTCTGTTGCAGGGTGTTACTTGATTAGAGGGTAGTACTGAGAGCATGGTGTGAAAGCTAGTAGATAGCATGGTAGGTCGCCATTCAAAATACCAAAAAAGCCTCATTAATCTTAACAATTACTATATTAATGATGACTTATGGGGGTTTTGTGAAGACTTTCACCCTGAGTTCTCCTGCAGGAAGAATTATATGACCTTGTGGATTAGAGTAATCATCCACTTTAAATACTGTAATAGCCTCCGAACTCTTAGAAGCTGATTACAGGGGTTTTTTTCCTGTACAACTGGGGCTTCTCATTCTGAAGTAACATAGGAAGCGAGGTTGTATTGGTCTATTGCTTGATTGGGAGGTGAGAGTGAGCTGCTACTCTGATGCAGCTGAGAGAAAAGTGAGGTATTTTTACTAGAAGCAAAGAAGCTTTAATTTTGTACGAGAAAACATGTAAGACCTCATTGGAGATCTTGTGTATAGTTCTGTCATGTCTGTTCAAAAAGATGGTTTTAGACGGGGAACATGTTCAGCGATGGCTGCAAGGATGTGTGCAGGAATGCAGAATCCATCTGATAAAAATGGATTTAAGAGAGCTGCTTTTTTAGCCTAACAGACTGAAGCTTGTGAAGAGTTATTCGTACCATGTACAAATTCAGCGAGTGATAAACGTCAAGGAAAAAGAAGAAAAATTTAACGGACACTGCTGTTACAAGAGCAAATGATGCAAAATTTTAAAGAATAAATTCAGCTTGGAAATTGGAAGAAGGTTTCTGACCATTCAAGGAGTAAAGATGCCAGAATTTTGTTAATGATTGATTTCATATACGGCTATTGCATTGACAAATCTGAAGGGGGAATGGCCTCGGCATGGGAAAGGGCAGAGATGGGCTGCAAGGATTTGGTAGTTTCTTACACTGCCGCAGTTGCAGCTGGAGCAGCACTTCTGAGCAAAACTTTACATGCTCTGCTTCACTGTTAGTTGTCTGTGTATGAATGAGAGGGGGTGATTATCGTTAAAAGTCACCATGGTGATACTTATGAAAAATGTTTATGGTTAAGGTCTTAGTGGTTTACTACTTCTGTGTGCTCCTGGAAGAGGGGTAGGACGTAATGTGCGTGAGGGATGACATCTGCCGACATCTTACACCAAGCAGCTCCTCTGGCCCGCAGGCCCAGCCACGTGCCCTGGCACCACAGAAGGAATGAAAACAGCTGCGGTGCCATCCTGCTTGTTGGTGTCCTTGCTGGGTGGCAATAGCTGGGATGGTTCGGGGATGGGAACGATCTCTGGTCCTGTTTATAGGCACCGTGACTGGATCCAGCCCTGCACGCCTAAGTTCTCCATGGCTGGTACGTGGTATTTTCTACTTGATGACAAATAAGGTGGTGGGGTGATTGATCTGCCAGACCAAGACAATGCCAAGTACCTATCAGACCGTGAACATGATTCCAAAACACAAGGAAGAAACAGTTTTCTGACAGTGCTAAGTTATGATGTCAAGGTGTTTTGCTAATGAGGAGGTGCAAAATGACAAGTGCTTTTTAGGTGTACTGTGCTATTTTAAGGTGTTAAAAAGGCATGATAAAGACATGGTTTGCATTGCAATGAGAAGGATCAAAAAGAGAAAATCTCTTTGTATGTTTAATAATTGGATTATTAACCTAACAGTTAAATGCAGTGAACTAAAAATGTGAATGAAACTATTTGGGGGAAGCAGTAGATGAAAGGAGGAGAACATTTATATCTTATTTCAGACAGAAACTAGAAGTTTAGAGAAACAGAAGGTTTGGTTTTGTGAGACAAATAACTGTGTGGATGAGGTAGCATGAGGATGCATGCAACAGAAAACTGACTCTCTCTCCAGAATATGTTCCATGTGTTAACTTAGATGGGATCAATGTGATGGTAGCTGTGGTTTGAGATGCTAGTTTATCTTGCTGTTTTATGTGGCTGTTACGGTTTGTGTATCTGTGGTACATACATGGATCTCAGTACGTAAGTAGATACATGAAAAAGCAAGGAAAAAAAAACCAAGGAAAAAATACAAGAAAATGAGAAAACACTCTATTTTTCATTGAAAGAAAACTCTCAATGAAAAAAAACCTCACTTCATCTACTGATGAAGTGCAGCTGTTAGAAGCAGTGTCATATGCAACAGTCTTTAAAGAGAGAGAAATGAGGAAAAGTGGCCTATCTAACTGATAGGCGGAGTAAAAAGTCAACCAAACAAAACATCCCCCCACACCCATCCTGTTCTTACCTGAAAAAAATTACTGACTGTATAGATTAAATTGATGCTTGTCCATGGCTGCATTTATTCTCAACTATGTAAAGAGAAGCTAAAATCAGAAATCCAAGTCAGTGACCTGACCTGAATAAGGAAAAATGAAATTCATGGGATAAAAGTTACTGAAAAGAAAAAATCAGAGCTCACCAGCACATATGCAAATGTTTAGAAATCAATACAGCTCAAGCCAGAGCAGTAAATAAAGATGAGCACTGCAGTCAGCTCTTGTATCATTTAAGCATCTGGTCTCCTACAGTTAATGCCAAATTTAGTTCATGTAAAATAGATGTAAATGAATGTCTGTTGCAAAGGAGACTAAAAAGTGAATATCTGCTAAATGGGATGTTGCTGCGGCAGAGTGACAAGGAAAGATATTTCAGAATTATTGTGCAGAAATCCCAAAAGCCAACAGCATTTTCTGCAGCTGCAGTTGGGTTAAAAACCAGGATTCCAGCATCTTTTTGGAAGAAATGCAGTCAATGCTTCAGGAAAATGCATTTTTGCTATTTAAGAGACTGGCTAAGTCATATCTATTACATTTTGTCTAATTCCAGTCAGCATTCTAAATACACAATTTCTCTTCTAGAGCTAAAAGCATGCTAACGCAGTATCTATCCTGGAGAAAGATTTTCCTTTCCGCTTCAAACAATGTCATGTCAGCTCTAACATGGATCTGGGCAGAAGGGATACGAGCGCTTGAGTGCGTGGTGCTCTCAAGCAGATGGGCAGGCAAGCAGCAGAAAAAGCAGGGCTGAGCGAGGAGGCAAAAGGGAATTGGCCAGTACTTGTAAAGACCGTAGAAATTCCTCCTGTCCTCTCCTCTCCTTACTCCCCACCACCAACCCTGCAAAGAGGTCACAAGTTCGGAACTGAAACGGTCGCAATTCCTCCCTGCAGTTTCTTCTTGGACCATGAGGAAAAGCTTAATTTGAGTCTCAGATCTGGACTTCAGAAGATGACAAGCATCCCTGTTTTGCAGTATTACTGGGAGTATTTTATGGTAGAAATAGTTTCTGTGGGTTAATTGTATTTTTGTTGCAGTATTCACAAGTTCAAGGGTTTGTAACAGTAGCTGTTGGAGTCGTCTTCTTATGTCCGGGCAATGGGCTCACTGGAAGTTGTCCAAGTCCTGTAATTTGTACCTTTATTATACAGCATCAGAACAATTTCCTCCCTCTCACTTCTCTGGCTGTCTACCACTAATCGAATGGAACAATTTCAAAGGAAGAATTATTTCTGCTATCAAAAATACTGTTGTGCGTGGAGATTGAGTGCTGCTTCTTCCTTGCTGTTTTTTGTGGGAGCTTGGTATTTAGGTGGTCCTTTGCAAGCTGGACCTTGGCTGCTGAGGAGGAATAGGACCTTGGCTTATGGTCTCAGCGAAGAATTTGTGAATTATGATGTAAAAATAAATTTTTGGCTTCAGTAAACTGAACAGCAAAACATGATGTGTGAAAGCTAAGTTACAGTTTCTTGCTTATCCATTTTGAACTACCTCATCAGAGGTTAAGTACTTCCACTATTAGAGGCCCTGAAATTCTCAGAAATCCAGCAGTGCACCTTCTAGTGAGTACATCAGGATGATATCCTATTATTTTTCCTCTTGATTGAAATGTTCATATCTGGTTTTGTGATGCCAAATGAACAAGACAGCGTAGATCTTTGTGTGAGTGCACCTTTGCATGAGGGATTGCATATGGGAAAGAGCAAATCCTGGGGATTGCCTGTACACTATTAGCTTCCTATATTTACAGGTGTCATTTTCTCAAAAGATTCAAATGTAATCAAGGCTAGACAAACCATAGAAGTGAAATGTAGAAGTTCTTCAGACACCTTCAGTAAGGGCACCCTGCAAAAATATTAAGAATCTCAGTGATGATACTGTCCTTTATTCCCCTTCCATTCCATGGCAGTAAGATGAAGCTTTACATCCATCTGTTTCTGAAGCATCTGTGTACTTTCTGTACTACTTGGGTAAAGAAAATGTAGCTGCCTAAAAGACTTCAGAGCAGCAAAGGAGAGTAGGACCCTTGGAAAAAAAAATATTCCACTTCTGAAGCCCCTTTTTAATATGCTTGTTGATCGTCTTGGTCAATTCCAGGATTGAAAACTTCTGCTGGGGTGGTGATGCCGGTCCAGAAGTGTTGCTGGATATTTTGGTCTTGGAGAGGAACTGAAGCATTTTGTCAGTGCTCTGGCTACTTCCCAGTTACTCCTCTCATTTTCATAGCAGCCAGTAACCTTGATGAAAACACCAACAAGATGATGTGCTCTAAATTTCTTGGAACTTCTTTAGTTAATGAATGTCCCACAGATACCCTTTCAGCCTCTTTTCAGCTCCTACATCTTCCAGGTTTGGATTCACTGCTGCAGTCAGGCTTTTAGTTCATGCTTCTCTTGACAGTGAATGATTGACTTGCTCAGGCAGCACCTGTGTCATGGAGGAAAGGAAATCCTCCTTTAAATGAGGATAGTCCCTATTAGAAAGACTTACCTATCAAAGTAAGGTCAGAGTGGAAGCAAGCAGAAGAGGTTCTGAGTACAGATAGACCAGACTAGTTAGAACTAGTTGAGCCGTGATTTGTGACTGCTTTCTTACTTTTAAAAGGTTATATCAGAATACCAGCCTAGATCAGTACTCTGCTTTACTCTCACTGAGCCTTTTGTTCAGCTTCATTGAATTTCATCTTGCTCTAAGGTTTTTTTGTTTGTTTCAGTATTTTTGGGGCCATTTCATAGTATCCAGTACTAAGAGAATTTTTATCTGTATAATTCCTCAGTTTAATTCCTCTGAGGCTCGTGTATTTTGACACTGAGAAGACAGCCCCTGAACAGTCAAAGGTGTCATGCTCTGTGCCCTCTTCACCTATCCACAGGGTTGCCTGTGGATAGATGACTTCATGTCCAAGGTGGCCTCCTGGTTACCGACAGGTATGTCTTATGTGCTGTGGCAGGCAGGCGAGGCTAGTCTAGGCATGACCTTAAAAGTCCCTAACAAGCACGTTTCTGTGCAAGCCTTTTTTTCTCACTTCTAAAGATTCTTCTCTAATAGCTGGTGATTTTTTTTTTAATTTTCTCAGCTCTTCTAGAAGAGAATAAGCTGGACTGTAGATTCCTGTAGATAATATTTAGCCTTTCTCTTTTCAGCTTAAATATTTTGTTGTTCCTATCTCACTTGAAACTGAATTTAGAGGTTAAATTTTGTCCATCAGTGATACGTGTACTTACCAAAGCTGCAGTAGGCTTTGGGGGAAAAGCTATGATGCATATTAGAAATGTATGATGTTAGCTTTATTACTGGACTGTACCACTCAAATTGCCACCCCTTACATCTGTGGCCATCGTTAAATGTGCAAAAGGCCAAGCTGTAACTAAACAGTACTCTATCTACATTGGGGATGTGCCAGCAGCATAAACGGGGAACACAGCAGCATGCAATAGCCTTCCGGACTCGAAAGCGTTATGCCTTAGACTGATCTGCCAACTCAGATGCTTATTTGGGAGAGCAGTCATTCGAGTTTCCGTCACAGGAGCTGATATTTCTTATTCTCACCAGACCTGCAGAATGCTCTTTTTCGGTTACTTGTAGTGCATCTGCACTTTCAGTTTATGAAGTTGATGTACATGTAATGTCTTTGCTACAAAATGTCATGAAGAGCAGTAATCACTCGAGTGAACGATCAATTTGTACGTGCTAGAAGTAGTGGAACAGTATCTTTACCCTTAATTTTACAGGTAAAATCCTTTCATAATCTGTACAGTTGAGAATTAGAATTCTAAACAGAGTCAGGACCATTGTTTCATATCTGTTCTGGTCACCTTTTAGTCATAATATCGAATCTGCTTTCAGACATGTTTTATTCTTATGCGTGCCATATGCATAATGATGTGATGACTTTTTCTTTTGATTTCTGTACAGTTTTAGCTGTTGCAGGTTAGCTCATTCCTCTTTGTGATTCTTCTGCCTTTCAAAGTCAGCAGGCACTTCTCGCTGATTTTTAAAATTTAGATATTAAAAGACGTGGCCAGAAATCGTGTGTAGCCAACAGTATTCCATTTATCTGGTGACTGGTTGTCAATCAGATTTGAAGCATCTAGGCATGCTCTCTTTTTTTTTCTGCGTGTATTTTCGGTTTCTCACTTCTTAGACACTTTCACACATTCCAACTTTTTTTTGTTTCATTTGCTTTCTTCTTCCCCTTCTCCTTTCTGCTTTGTGTGACTTTCTGAAACTTTTGGAAGAGAGAAATACAATACATCTATCCCTTCTCTTGCGCGGAGTTTGAGCAAAGCTCCAAGTTTCCTGCTGGAGATAGTCACTCCTCTTGAAGCCCAGCTGGCATTCCTTCTCCTCAGAAATAGCTCAAGAGCTTGTATTCAAAAGCGTATTCAAAGAGGCCCCTTGGCCGTTTCTCACTTGGGTCTGGGGTGCTTTGTCCTCTCACATCTCATTTAGGGTGTGCTTACCAAGAAGAGCTCTTTTCAGCCCCATCCGTTGTGACACCTGCTGATGCTGATGGGCCCTTTTCAGCAACAGAGAAGAAAGGTGGAAGCAGTGCCTTGCTGCCAACCGAGGACTACCACAATCCATTTACATAAAGGAAAATCTTTCTAATGAGGATTGATTCCTTCTCGTTCCTTGAGGTGCGTTCTTCCTTTTGTGTGCAGTAACTCACTATCTGGAAGATGGGTCAGCAAACTTCTGGTTTTGAGATAAGGGCTTAGATTGAATTTGCAGCTCAGTATTGCAGCTCACTTGCTCGCAGGATATTAGCATTACTTTGCCACAGTTATAGTTTTTATAGGGATTGGCAGCAGCTTTTACAGGCAGGCTGAACTTCATAGAAACCTAACTTAAAATGCACAGAATGAGAAAAATGCCTCTCTTGTAAGGCTCCTGCTGAGCTGATAACAGTCTACAGGAAGACATCTATTTAAACAGAAATAAACATGCCTTAGGATGCTTGGATCCTATTTTCAGCTTTATTAAGCTATTTTCAGCTTTATTAAGAATGCTGTGTTTAATTTTCCCAGCATTTCCAGCCCCATTAATTTAGTTTACACTGCATTTGGATCAATTAGTGCACTTGATGATAATGCACTATTTGCCTCTGCCTATTTAAAACAAGAGAAACAACAGGATGGATTTTCAGTGTATTAAAGAATCTGGAGTTCCTCCAAGGACTCTGATTAGTCCAAACGGCAAATCTCAGAGGCTGGCCAAGTGGAAACAAAAATTCCATGTTGGGTAACTGTCCAGTGGGTCTATTTTCTCACTCCAATGACTTCTCAAACCAATTCTTCTAGTGATATCTTGGCTTCAGGATTTTTCCCCCCAATAGGCATGTTCTCACGAAGACTGTACTTAACAAGAATGCAGACAATTTAATAACAATAGAGGTAGAGCCACAGAATGTTCAGCAAAAAAGATAAAAGAAAAAAAAAAAAGACCTCTTCAAAACTGCAAGGATTTGGAAACACTTCCTGATGCAATGGCGATGCTGTTATAAATCGGTTGAGATCACATTCGGCTTTCCTTTTGTCAGTAAGCATCTTTACATTTTCTTCTTGGAGATTAAAACGCCCAGGGATGATTAGGACAGTAGAGAAGGCGACCTCTCCAAACCTGAGCTGCGCGATCTTACTTGGCGCGTGATCAGAACGCTAATATGTTAGATTTTGGCTTCATTGGATCTCTGTGACCTACTGGGTGTCATAACAGGGGGTCCGAGGAGTTCTAAATTTTTGAGTTTCATTTTTGTTTTAGAGAATTGCTTGCTATAAAAAGCAAATGTAAGACATTAATCTTCTTACAACACTTTTCAAATAAATTAAGGTATACCTGGTATAGTTTCAGGTTCTAATACCAACTGTTCTTGCCCCCTGCTCAAGAGTATTGGCAGCATTGAATTGTAGTTATTAATGTAAAGCAACGCTTGCTAGAGTTTTATTTGGGACACGTACATTACTGAAGTACCAAGGTGCAGTATGTGAGTTTTACCTGCCAGAGAATATGATTAAGATGATTCAACTTGGAGAAACTACCTCTATTTATCTTTGCTGCAAAATTATTTTGGAGGTTGTTATATTGTGTTATTGCACTGTGATCTTTTGCTTTTTCATGAGTGAATAGTATCACATTTTGCCTGGATGTTTTGAGTGTTTATTGTTCCCGTGGGATAACTTGTTTATTTGTCTTGCTTCTGGTCTGTCACAACATTTTTACTTTGACGCAGATTACTTACAAGTTTGCACATGGAGAGTCTTGTAATCTCATTTGCTTCACCAAACTTCATATGCAGCTCTGAGAAATATTCCCATTTCACTGAATTACCTTCTCAGTGGCACAATACAGATAAAGGTAGATGTAAGTTGCTGCAAAAATTGTATTGTGATGCTGGATTTGTTGATTTATTCAACAATAACAAAATACAACGCAATAGGTGAAGGATCTAGGGCTGAATTCCCTTGAGTATCTAACTGATACAGAAGTATTTTATTCCTTTACGGTTATTTTGGAAACAACAAAGATCGGTTCTCCCTTAGGTATCTTTGTTCAGCTTCTTAATGTCTTAAGCGTGTATTTAAATGCCCTGACACTGGTCAGCTAAGTAAATGTGGTTGTGGATCCTGAAAAAGCAGAGCTTTTTAATGGAAATACCAAAATCCCAGTGTTATTTGTATCTGATACTCCACCATGAGAAATGCACTGTCTTCATCTTACCCTATATTTTTTGATGTTCTGCCAATCCCCTAGAGCTTGAGAATTACTGTGCTGGCTAATGTGCTGTATAGACCACAATTTAAAAGGTTTATTTTAGATAGATGTAATAGTCTGTGGCAGTATGCTACAGGCATGGCAGTCTGAGGGATCTTGCCCTGTTGCTGACACTAACTGTTCTGTGGATAAATAGATGATTTCAGACTCTGGGTTGCCTTTCAGAAGAGAGAAACCACAAACCCGTCAGGCTGTGCACTCCGGTGCAATAGATTTCTCTCGGTAAAGGTTCAGCGCTGCTGTCCATTACTTTCCTCAAGCCTGTTTGGTGCCTGTACGATCACCAGAACTCTGGCTTCATAATGGTGTGTCCGCTCCTGAAATCTTGACATATGAGCTGTAGCACACACAGGAAAGATACTCGTTTTGACTAGAAGCTTGCTTTCTGCCTGGTGTATATTTTTATTTGAAGTTTTCAGTTACGTAACAACAGGACACCATTATTCTGATATTATCCAGCAGTGGTAATATTTGTTTGTGTTAATGATTCTATGATTCTATATAATCAGTCATTTAGGTTGGAAAAGACCTTTAAGATCATCGAGTCCACACTGTAAGAGATTTATTTCCTTTTGCTATGCAGTGTTACTCACAGTGTAGAACACACCTAGTAATTTTATTGAGAGTTTTTTTTGGGGGAAAAAAAGAAAGCAGCAACAGCATAACAACGGTGTACGTAAAGTTTCACAAAGCTGTTCAGAGAGCATCTTTTCCCCAATTTGACTTGCTTTGTCAGAGTACGTTAGAGATGACCACTTGATTGCTGCTCAGTGAAACCATAATTTTATTTTTTTTAAAAGGTCAAACCTTATTTGACTCAAAAAGTGTCTTTAAACAGAAATGACCTCTGTACTCAGCCAATTGTGTGAGAACATTCTAAGTTTAAGATTTCAGGACTTTAACTTTATTTTGGCTTGAATGGAGATGAAGCGATTTCAAAAGGTTTCTTTACTCTGCTGGCGTTAGTATTAGTGAGGCAATAGAATATTTAGGTATTTGTGGTGCTGCTGCTTTGATTTTATTTTCTACCTGGCATCATTGGGTATATTTTCAGCTTACCACATATGTAATTGGAAACATGAATGCCTTCAAAATAAACAAAACTGTTGTGTCTGATATATGTCTCCATGCTACTACACACCTATCTATCTTTCATTCTTGGCTTGAGTAATATGCTTTGGTGTTAAGCAAACTGTCCTTTAGAATTATGCTTCGGATACACTGATTTTCAGTGAGACATATGAAGACTAGATACTACCTGAGAGAATATGCTACAGTGTATTATGTTTACGATGATTTTATGAATCATGGTGTAGCATTGCTATATTTCTCATACCTGATGAGTGATATTTTAACATGGACGTGAGTACCAAAATATAGCGCTATTGCATTGCAAAGTACATTCTCCTTTAGCATAATTTACACTGGATAGGTAAAATAAACATGACCTGAAGTAGTTTCCTTTCTAGTCCAGATTCTGATTGCTCACAGTGCTGAAATACTTGAAGATGCCTTTGCATCAATGCATAAATCTAATAATTTTCTTTTCATCTTCACATATTTCCTCTGTAGCTCTCTGTTGATGGTTGAACCCCGGTATTTTGAAGGAGTTGATTCTCACAGAAGTCACTCCTCCTATTTGTGACTTTTTTCAAAGAACACATACTTTGTGGAGCTCATTTGCTTGTTCTTTTAAGATGGTACTTGTAGATTCAAAGAATACGTTTTCTGAAACTGTTTTTACAACAAAGATTTTAGTGAAACCTATCGAAGCTCCAGTAAGCTGCATTGAAGGGGCGTGATGTGAGGGGGCTAAGATTGTTTGTGTGTTATAAAATCGGGAGCTCGTCGTCTGCCGGAGCTGCTGTTAGCAGATCGCAGAAACCCTCGACACGAGGGATATTGAGAAGAGAAACATGCATGTGCAGAAAGAGTACCTGTTTTCAAAACTGCCTTGCTTGCCTTTATAGAAGCCAGTCACAGCAGGCAGCTGGAAAAGCTAACAATTCAATGACTCTTAGCTTCTTTCATGTCACAACTTAGATAGGGAAGAATTTCCATAAATCAGGTCACATAACTGCAACATATCTGCCAGGGATTGCGCAGTGGTACGACTGTTAGGTGGCTGCGGTGGATCCCCAAAGCCATTCATCTCAAAGAACAGTGAAACGTACGCACGCGGTTTTCCCTGAATTTAGTCAGGGAATATTGCAATTAAATTGTGGTGTCTCTATTCTAAAGTTTTCCAACATAGAGCAAAATTTAATTTTTTTGTCAGGACATGATTAAATGGGATATCTAACCCAGACTTGGGAAGGAGGCTAACCTCTCCCAAGCCAAAGACTGAATTTCATTTTGTGGAAAATTTTTTAATATTACGATTCATTTTTTTTTTTAGTAATTTCTTATCTACAGACACTCTTATAATTCTTATGTGCTTTAGGATGCATAGCTGGGACATTTTTTGTGCATAACCACCAAATGTATGTACGAATATATATGGTATGCATGTGATCAAGTTTGCGAAGAACAAGCAAAGCTATTTGTTGTTATTCAGGGAAGCATGATGTTATGAGCACCTAGAAGTGTGTGCTACGACAACAAAAATAAACAACATAGTTTTGCTAGTTCCCCACACAGCATTTAATGGATACGAAGCAGTTTAGTCATGATTATCAGGGAACTGATACATCTGTTAAGAGAAATGCATTCTATGCACCATAAAATTAAATGTTGCATTGCCAGGCAATATAGCAAGTATTACTGTAGTCAGTTTTTGCAAACTAAACATTGTACAATGGTATTGTAAGAAGGGGGTACTGGAAAATTGTTTTGAAAATATATTCTATTAGGAAAACACACTGTACTTGATGGAAGGATTACAGCTGCCATTTATGGTGCTTTATTTTTTCTACATTAAGAATATACTGTGTACCGTTAGCAGACTAAAGCATAAGTAGGATATCTCACATTTATGTTGAACCTTATCGTTCTAAATGAATCCAAAGTACTAAAAAAATCTATACAGCATATGCTCTGTGGTGCTACTGAAGCGCTATTATCGGGTTGCGAGGCAAACAAACACTATCTGGAATGTTTTGCATGCATCAGGGAAGGAAATCTTGGCCAGACACACCAAGCTTGAAGTACTGCGCTTTTGAAAAGTTCCGGCACCTTTAAGGCACGCTCAAGCCAGTTGTAGAGATTTTTCATTACTTGGATTTCGCGAAGCGCGTGACGTTGTGATGGGGCCCATAGGGCAAAACGGAGAGCGCACTGAGACGGAATCACTGAAGTTAGATTTGTGACCACGGTGGCATTGCTCCGTAAGAAGCAACTGAGGATCCATATTTCATCTTCGTTTCCCTTTCCCATTCCCCTACCTGTTACCACCCAGTGAGTTCTCTATAGAAAAACAGCAGAGAGAGGGAACAGGTGGCAACGTCGTGCGTACTTTCTGGGTATTAGCTAAAGTGTTGGTGTGATTACATGTATACCTAAGGACACAAATCAGCAGTATGGTCTTATAAGTTGTGACAGAGATGTACTCCTTAGAGTCTTGTAGCTTAAGAATTTAGGGGGTAAATTCATAGTCACTGTGTAAATTGATACAGATTTACTAATTGACACTAACAGAGAGTGAGGCCCCTTGGGTTTCTAAAATGCTCTTGGCTCAGCCAAAGATTATACACACAAAGATTATATTTGCTTTTCTGTTCTTACTTGTTAAACGTGTACTTTATTAAATCATATTTCTGTAGTTAACTCTGTTCTGAAAAAGTGCCTGGCAGGTTCAGGTTCTTAATGCGTCTTCCTCGCTGGGGGGTTGTAAGGCTTAATTGTTCATAATGTGTAAAATCTTGAGATGAAAGGATTTATGTAAAAGCAATGTATTATGATGATGGTAAAGCTGATGGTGATGCATATCACACCTGCTGTCACACCAGCTTGAGCAAAAGCAATTTCTGCCTTTAGACTGAAATTTCTGTGTAAAGATGAGAACAATATCACTTCTCAGTGTTTCTTTTTTCCCTATTGAAAAATCTGGTTACTTTCTCAGTAAGTCAAAATGTTTTCTTTCTGGACGAGCCTTACACTTTAGGATAAAACTTATTTCGTGAGATTATTTTAGGTAAATCCAGATGTTGAGATGAACATGTCTTTTACACTGGGAAAATCAAAATAATTGCTAAAAATCTACAATTTTTAGAGAAAACTCTGCTTTTGTGGTAATGTTTTAGCTACTGAAAAACTTTCTGATTTAAAATGTAGATAAGCACTGAGATTAATTGTGTCCTATTGATAGTTATTTGCATTCTCTTTTTAATCCAACAAATGCGAAGGTCAGAAGTGTAGAAGAGTGCAAAAGTTATCCAGACCTAAGAAAAACCATTATTTAGTGTGGTGTGTTTCAGCAGTGTGTTTGAATCTCTCTCCCCCCCTCCAACCTCCTTTTCATTGTTTTCTTTGTTATTCTTTCTTTTCCTTACATAAACTTGATTTGAATGAGACAGAATGCCCAGGGGCGTTGCTGATGGGATACAGGGCTTTTCATCTCTTGATTGCCTTCTTGGCCGTGTCTTTAGTGAATTCAAACCTTTATCTTTTAGAGACTGCAAGGTAAACTAGATTCTGTAAATTGAGATTAACTCTTAATTCTATTCCTTAATGGGGAAACATCTATATCTAACATGGCATCTTTCTTGATAAAGAGTAAAGGCTGGATGAGTATTGTGGATGAGCTCTGAAGTCCTTGCTGTTGTGTAGTCGGAGGACTCTGATCTCTGGAACTGACAATTCCCATCCTCTGGTCAATAGAAAGCAATTGTGCTTTGAAAAAGGCATTTTATTTTGGGTGGAGTGTCTTGGCAGAACGAGCGAGATTGAAAAGACGATGCAAAAGCCCGTTAGAAAATGTTTTCAGAGATACCACTGTAGCTGTTACTTGCAGCGTACCAGAGGTATAGTATTAAGACAGTGAGAGAGAACACCTAAATTTTAGTGTGCTTCTTTAAAGATACATTCCGTAAGATCTCTTAATGTCTTTATAGGTTATTTGTCTTTACACATCTTTGATCCAGACCAGAAAAACCTATTGCCCTCCCAGTAATGTCACCTACAGGTAGCTAAATGCTGTCGATTAATTCCTTGATTTGTTATTGCATATTTTGGGCAGCTGTCAAAACAAGTATTTGTTTGCGGTGCCAATTATTATGCTTGCAATAAGATAATAGCAACCTTCAAAATAATACTACTGAATGTAAGGCTCTAGAGGCTGTGACTGCACCCAAGCAACATGCTCGCTTCCAGCCACAACTAAAAATGCTTCCTAAAGTTCTGTTATGGTTTCAAAAGATGGTGTTCCTCATACAGAGGATTACCATAAAATGGTGTTTTATTGACTTACTAGACATATTATTGTTACAGCTCATTCAACATTCTGGTGTTCTTAATAACATGTGATTATTTGAGGATGCTAGGTAGCTTTTCATTAAGCAATGTAGAGTAAATCTTTCACGCTGAGACAGAATGTTTCTTACGGGTAAATAGACTTGTGTTTTATTGGTGAAGGCGCCTGTCACTGCCACAGGGTAAAGCCAGAAGAGTGAATTTAAAGACTGTATACCTGTTACATTAGGGTAGAATCCAGCTAGTCTTGTGCTGAACATGTATGGAGTGCGTTTGTATGGACTGGAAGGCTAAGATCAGAGAACTGTAAAACACACACAGCTAGAAAACTATTTTTATGTTGTCTGAATATTCCAAATACTGTACTAAGGTCAAACGGAGATTGTATCCACTGTTTATTGAATTCAGGGGTTTTTTTCCATGAGTTGAATGGGATTTGAATCAAGGTCTTTCTAAAGTTCTGATAATAGATCAGGCAAAGGAAAATGCTTCTGTTGTGCTCCTGGAACATGCTTCTTTATCCTTAAATTAAGATTGATTAAGCATAACTGATTTCTAAAGAAACTGTGAGCCACAGTATCGCAGCCAAAGTGGAAGCAGAAGTTTCACATCCTCTCTTTTTTGCTTTGTAATGACTGCAGTTTTTAGTAAAGCATTCTTCTGTCTGATCTGTTTTGATAACTCCGCTGAACTTAAAATATATAAAATTATAATTTGTGTTATGTTTGTAAATAGAAATTATTCTATACTCATTTGTTAAAGAAAATGGGAGTATAATAGGCACATTGATGTGGTGCAAAGAAAAACTCCAATAATATGATACTTCATGTAATTTTTCAAAGTAAATTTCAGTTTGGTTTTACAGTTTTAACTGTTGACATCAGTTTTGAAAGGTGATGTTCAGTTGGTTTGTGGAAGAGGTACTCTGCCCTATTTTGTCCTGCTTGGTATTAGGTTATTAGACAGACAGCTGCAGTTGACTTAAAATGGTGCAATAAAAATATTGAAGAGTCTAGCCTTGAGGAAGCAGGGCAGTAAAATGGCAACAAGAATATTTATTTAGCACAGAATCATCTGGGGATGTGAGAAGATGCTTTCCAAAGCGTAATATATCACAGGAAAATTTTATTATATTACTTTTGTCTCTTACTGCTTCTATTGATCTTTTTCATATACATTGTAGAAGACTGTCACATATCTGTCCTCAGAGCCATAAAATAAGCTTGACATCAATAAGTGTTTCATATATGTCTTTTTACCAATAAAGTAGAATGGACGGAATCTGTCCATTCACTATGCTTTCTGAATTAATTTAATAAAATATAGTTTGTTTATTCATTAGAAAAGATTTTAGGTGAAAATGTATTAATCAAGGCAGATAACTTACACATTCAAAAGTTAGTTCCATTATTGGGGTAATACAAAGGAAATTATTAGTATTTATCACTGTGATTCATGGTACTAATTTTAAGGAGATGATGTTTCATTTTTCAAAAATATCCAGCATCTCCAGCCAAACAGCACTTGAGCCCACCCTGAAAGCACCCAGATGAACGGCCTGCTTCTTGAGTACAAATGGCCACAACTTGATGGCACATCAATCAAGCAAAACACAAAGCACCAAGAGAATTTAACATCGTATAACAGCAAAGAGAAAGGGCCCGCTGCTGAGAGTTCAGTGCCTTCTGAGAGATATGCTCAGCCTTCCAAATTCACCTTAATCTTAATTTTGCAAGGACTGTGCGACAGAGCACTGGGTACTTGAAAAGATTCACTGCTACATCAGCTAGAATAGCCTAGTGACAAACTCTACAATATTAGTTCACCGCTTTGATAAATACTATGTAGTATGCAAATATATACACACACACACACACACACAAACTCGCACACAGTATGTATGCGTGCCTGTATCCGCTATCTTTGACATCATTTCTTCCTGATATATTCATTATTCTTTATAATTCTTCCCAGGTACTTTTCTCTTTTGCCCTTTTTCCTTCTTTATTCTCACTGTGCACGGCCTCCCAAATTTGAAAGAATTCCTTCATGCTTTGCTGACTGCTTTGAAAAAACCCCATCTCCAAACCTTAGTTCTGAGTTCATTGATCTTTGTTCAGACGTACGTCTAAGTAGTAGTTTTGTACTACCAGGATTTGCAATTTTCACTACACTAGGCAGCCATTATGCTAATTACGTTTGTAAAGTACCTCTTATATGTGAAATCTCTAGAACTATAAATCAGGAATAATAACTTTACAATCAGCTGTTAGAAGACCTGAGATTTATAGGCTCCTCTTGAACTGAACTAACCCTCACACATACCACACACAAAATCTGAAGCATAAATTAGGTTGGAAGCCACTCACAAAGGTGATGAACTGCCCAGCTAAGGATTTGTCTTCCAGTCTCAGGTGTGTTCACATCCTGATTGCCAGAGTGACCCGCACTCCCCTTCCTGCTCCAACACGTGGGATGAAAATTTTCCAGGACAGTTCTTTTGCCCAAAGTTCGTTCCTGCCAGATTTGTCCTTCTCTGACTCCAGCCAGCTGTAAAAGGACTCCAGTGGCATTTGGTAGACTTTGTGTTAAGTGAGTCGCACCTTGTATCCCATGGATGTAGTTCACTGAACCAAGAAGAGTTTTGTACTTTTACAGATGATAGCGTCACACTCGAGTACAGAGAATAAGAGCAGAACCTCTGCTGTTCCCTTATGTTGTCTGTGTGCTTTCTCAGCTGTCCTCTAAACCCGCCTCAGCAACTGGTATCATCTGATTATTCTGGTATTTGGCTTATGTAGTTGGATTGTTATCAGCTGCGACCTTGTGTGTACTTGGCTGAGTAAATTCAATCAGCTAATGAAATTGTGGTGTTTCCATCAATTGATTATCAAATTGCTTGTATAGTTCCACTAGCCCATCTCTTTTCCAAAGCTGCGTGTTTTTGTTTACCCAGGCAGTCTGTGTCTGACTCCTTCCTTGCCTTTCCTTGAATATCCCTTTTTTTCACTTGACATGCAGATAGTCTTTGAGTCTGGCCAAATACCAGTGGACTTCATGGTCATTTTACTGACCACCCTGTTCGAGATAAGTCAGTAATAAAGCATTTCAAAAGTACAAGGGAAGCTAGTATGACTTTCTCTCTTATGGTGCCCAGTGTAGCAGTCCCAGACGCCTGCTGATGTACAAGGTGAACAAAGATTATGTCAAGAGAGGATGGTGCTTGCCGAGCAAGTGACCAGATGGAGCTGTGGTTTGCATTTTGGGTAGGGAACGCAGCACAGAGCAAAGTGCCTGTGGTGAGCACCTGTAAAGGATGGATTTGCACACCTCCTTCCCCCTGCCCCCCCAGCTCCCTGTGCCAGTACATAATCTTTGAGCAAGTAAAGGTGCCAGCTTCAAGTCCCTTTGAATTCCAGCCTTCTAGAAAACTGCTGTAGGTTTAAATATAGGGCAGCATTGGCAGTATGCCTGCTGCTGTATTTGATCATGAAGTACAAGTTACGCTCTTTGCCGTGGGTATTTAACACCCACTGACGTTGACGCGTGCACATGAGGCCAGCTACCAGCTAGTTTGGGAGGAATGTGAGCACCCGGTACTTTGGGCCAAAATGCAGAAAAGCTGCAGGTTACTTTATTGCTACTACACAATAGAAGCTGCTATATTGCATGATGTCTGAAGGACACTGTCTCACCTTGAGCTGCGTTGCGATTGCCACTGCAACCTAGGCTAATGGCTACTCTGCACTGCGGTTGTCTTGACGAGCTGTGGAGTACCTTGCTTACAGAAACAAGCTAGTGGTTGCCTTTATCTGTGATAAACCTGATGTAATACAGGAGTAGGTGTGGTTTTGGTCCAAGTAAACACATACAGTAGACCCTGTTGAACAAAACTGTGTTTGCTTTCCTTAATTAAGAGTTTCTCTTCCCTATCATATGGGGGCAGGAGTTGTTTGCATTTTTAGTATTGCTATATTCTTTCCTTTTATTCAGGCTGTGGTACACTTTAGCTTTTTTTGCAGTGGTGTTCCTTTTGGTACTAATGGAACCATTTTTTTTCAACACTGTTTCTTTCTTGACTAATGAAGAAACAGGGAAAATCATGAGGCAGAGAAAAGCAGTGGAAGAAGCCCAAAGTACCCACTGCTAAGGCACTCACTTTTGAACCTCTTCCATATCTTTGTGCTGTCAAGTTGAAGAGGTCAGTGTAGTAAACAGATTGTGCAGATGTGTTTGTTACTTAGCGGGGGTGTCGAGTTGAAGAGGAAACAGGGATTATCCACTTGACAGAATTCTAGTCAGTTGCTTCTGAGTTCAAATCCTCAGAATTTGAGAATTTGCTCATTCGCAAATGGGAGAAGATGAACTCAAAGTAAATGAGGTGCTTCTATCTTAATTGAGTTTCCTTTTTTGAGAAGTAAAGGGCAGATAAGATACAGGAAAAAGAAGGGAGTACAGTATATTATACCTATTGTTGCATTACAGTAGGTCATATTATATGCCTATGGTGGCATGGTAGAGGGTGATATATTCAGCTGTAAAAGCATGGATTATGCTGTAACAGGCAACGTCAAGAAATCGGCCTGTTAAAAGGTGCATTTAATAAATATATCTCAGTATATGCAATTTTATGAAATACAAATGCAAGAGTAATACTAATATTGTGATGTTTTATTATAGCTTTCTAGAAAATCTAATTTTTGTGTATATTGAGAAATAATATTTAATATATATCTGATTTTTTGGGGGAAGGTGACTTTTGTATCTCTTCATAGTCAAGTGACTTTCCTTTAAATTTGTAGGATAATTACTTGTTTTTCTTTTATTTGTGTTTTTCTTTTAATAAAAATATTTTTATATCTTTATAAATATTTTTCTTTTGTAATAATTACTGTACTAGACTTGGAACTAAGAGGTATTTGCTCAACATGAGTTCCACGCTGCAGTACCTGCTTTCCTATAGTAGCACAGTGAAGTATTGTACTGTGCTACCATGCAAAAAAATAGAATAATCAAGGCAGTTCCTTCCGCTCTGTAGGAAAGGAGGTGGGATCCCAAACCGTCCAGCTTTCCCTGAGTCTTGTAAGCAGAGACTACGTTTTTCAGTAGCAGACAGTACAAAATATTTGAAGCTACTGTTGCCATGCCTCTCTCACACTGGCTCTCTTGTGCTTTACAACCTAGATCTGTGGAAGAACAAAAGGAATTTACAAAACTGTCAGGCAGATTCCACACCTTGCACTCAAAGAGGCTCTAGTTCTGCTAACTTCTTCTTTTCCTTCCTGGGGAGGTCCAAAATGGCCTCATTGGGAGAGGAGATAGTTCTATTTAACTGGACAGGGGAAGAGAAACTGTACCCCTTAAATATGTAGGCAGTGGGTATGCAGCTTGTGCATGTCCAGGAGCACGATACCAAGTTTGTGGGTACTTTCATGCTGCTCTTTGTGGAACTCTACAGTGAGACTCCCCTGTCTCTCCAACATTGTCTCAAAAGTGACATATCCAGCGGATTTATAATTTTGGCTGTTTCCGTTCTCTACAGATCCATCTTCAGGAAGGACATGTATCAAAAATAAAACTCCTCCTCTGCAGAGAAATTATTTAAGAAAGGCCTTTACATGATAAAGGCTTTTATTTCGGAGGAAGAAATTACTGTTAGCAGTAGAGAGATCTGTTTGCTTCGGCAGAAGCCTTCTGAAATCAATAGATTCTGCTTCTTTTACATACGGAATACTGAATAAGACTCTTAACGATGGAGGTTTACCATCGTAGACTTTACCCTAATGGCATCTTCACTTAATTTTCCTGATAAAATCTTTATTGCAAATTCAGTAACCATTCTGCTTTTTAACAAGGTTGCCAGCCTGCAAGTAATTTCAGAGACAGGATCTATTTATGGGAATACGTTGGCAAAATGCGATCCAGCCATGATTTATCTTTCTTCTGTTAACTTTCTTTGAGTAGGAGGGAGTCTGCAATCAAGGTGTATAGCTGCTAGTTCTGTGGTACTGGTGGGTCCCCATCCCCGCCCCGCCCCCCCCCCCCAATGGAGTTTTGATTTTGAAGGGTCTAAACCACAATGGAAGTCTAGATCCCACAGCGTGTAAGACATATAACAAAGCATAAGCACCAAAGCATTTAGTTTCATGAGAGCATGGGCACTCCAGCTGATTTACTATTCAGTAAATCTGAGCTGCTCCCTGTTGGGTCCTCTTGTCCATAAGGCATAGGTGCAAAAGTGGTGTAAAGATTTCTTTAATTAATCTCTTCTGCTAAGGGTGTAAAGGAAAAATCTCATTGTTGGAAATGAATGACTTGCGATAAAATGTTCTAAAAGGCTTGAGCCAGAGGCAGAACTATTAGAGAAAATAGTTCAAATAAGTGAAGTTTGGTAAAATTGCTAGCAATTGAAACTGAATTCCTATTATTAGAGGTATTGAGCATTCTTAAAATTCAGAGTAGTGCTCTCAGTACTGCATATAATACTGTGAGCTCTTTATCTAGCAGTTAAGGAAAGTAGCCTTTAGACAAACATTTTGATTTTGTAACTACATTCTGAGATTTGTGGTTTTGATGTTCCCACTTCCTGCAAGCCTACAATGCAGAAATTAGAGGGTTTGTGGAAGAACCATCTGGGGAACAGCAGGATAATTCTGGCACTCTTCCTTGGGGTTTTCTTTTCTGGCAGAAAAATATAAGAATGAACCACCTCCCCCAAATCCACTAAAGCCTGAGCAACAGAGACAGGCACAGTTAGTCTGTATCGCAGAGGGTTTTTCAGCTTCTGCAAAAATTGAAAAGGAGAGTTGAATTCTTTCCTTCTGCAGCCATCGCCCAGCTTCTTCCCCAACTCCATCCTCCCTCCGACATCCATGTAACAAGCTAGTGCCTGGGTGACTCCTCTTGTGCTGGGCAGTACAGAGTCCCCTCTTACAGGAACCTGTAGTACAGCAATTCCTCAGGGTGTCCCTGTAGAGATGTTGGTGTTTTTAAGTTGCTAAGATGTGACACCTAAAGGATAGGGGAATTTCAAAATGCTCGACAGTTAAGTGCTAGCACATCTGGATATGCATACAGGAGGTGTGTCTTGATAGGGATACGTAGGAAGGAATAGAAAGAAAGAGAGAGAGTTTTGACCTGTGGCAGGCGTCCCAGTCTTGCTCTCCCAGATGCGAATAGCACGCTTGGCTGTGCCTGTAGGTGTCAAGACCTGGCTGCTGCACTGACATAACGCAGTTTTTGCACTAATGGGAAATCTTTTACGTGTCTCGTAAGCCTTTCTCTGTTAATAATCTTAAAAAAGAACAGAAGAAAACACTACCTTACTGAGCAGACCTAGGAATAGGATTTATTGCAAGAAGCGCACATTTCACATTAGTAAGTTGGTAGTATCGGTTATGGTGGCAAAGAAAGTGAGAGCTCTAACTGAAGCCTTCTTACCTACCTATCCCCATCAGCTCTAACAGCTTTCGGTGGACACGCGTGATGGTTAGAGACAATAAACATTTTCTTTTTTTATGCCCTTTATGACTTCTTTTGTTTTAAGAGCCCCGTGTAGTTCTTTCCCAGTGCAACGTGGCACATATTGTGGATGAACTGTTTGCTTTTTTGCCAGTATTTTCTTTTTTTTTGCCCTTTATGTCTGCTCTGCCACAAATTCTAGTTCTTTTGATGTCTCGCAGAAATGTATTACTACTTCACAAAAGTCTCTGCTTACTCTCAATTTCAAACCTGAAAAAAGTAGATGAAGAATTTAACTTGCACCTTCTCCGAGAATGCCGAGACTAGAAATGAGCAAACGTTCTTTCAAGAGCTACGGAGGGCATCTTTTGAGTCTCACTGTGTTTTTCATGTGTTTTCCAGCTGTATTTCATATTGGTACTTTCAGCTTTCTGCACAGTTAAAGTTTTCTACAAATATTTATATGCAAAAGATCACAGAATGCTACTCTTGCATCATCTTTCTCTTTTTCCCATACAGTAGAAATTGACTGGTTTCGAAATAAATATATTTCAGAAGATTCCCATATGGAGTGTGTGCATTGATGAGCCGGAAGTGTACTGGGCAAGAGCCATGCTTTCTCCACGCCACTGCCTTGCACCAGTCACAGGAGTTTTTATGATGTTCTACTGCCATCTTCTCTAAACGACTTAGCATTCTTCTCCCTGTGTTGTCCTCCATAAAACAGTTACAGCATGCTGCGAGTTATATATTTAGAGTAAGGCGGATCCGTCTATCAATTCAGTCAAGAGATATGATGATGTGCTTTTTTTGCCTCTAAGTGATTAACAATTGCAAAAGATTCTTTTTAATGCTTAGTACTTTATTCACTTTATTTTTCTTTTTAGTGCACTGGAAAATAAATCTTAAACATTTCTTCTGTTATCTAGCACTTTAAGCCTTTTCACGGCATTTGTAACATCTCTTTGCTAACACTCCATCTGTGATTTTAGCTTGCAGAAAACACTTTGCAATTCTGTTATTAGCTTAGATGCAGAGAGCTGCTGTTTAAATATTAATTGTAACTTCCCTCATAAGTGCAGTCAAACCCACTGAGTATCTTGTGAAGCTCAATAAATATCGAGGAGAGGGTGGGGAGTGTGTTGTGGGTAGGGCCTGCTCTTAGTCTTAGCAAAGGTCTTACTTGAGTTAACAGTGCAAAAAGATCACGTCCTGATGCCCGCTGTTTCCTTTCCTCTTCTTACCTCGGTTCCCCTCCTTGTACACAGACAACGAACAGAAAGAAAAAAGAATAATGTTAAACTGCACGCATACTTCTTGCACAGTCAGTGGACTTCCTACTAAACCTGCTATAAGTGGGAGGACCACCACGCAGTGCTGGCAAGAAAAGATGCGAGATCCATCGTTTGTTTCAAATCCTAGTTGTTGGACAAATGCGCTTCTAAAGTACTTGTGTATTGCTCTGCCAAGAATCACACCTTAGTAAGAGTCATTATCTTGTGGTTGATCCTTTCTCCTCTGTTTTCAGTCATGAGCCTCACCCTGTTTCATGTCTTGATTCCGCAAAATGTATTTTACACTTAAAAATAAAAAATAGAAAAATATTATGTGGTTACAGACATTTTGGTGAAGTGTAATTGATAGAAGTGAGAAATATAGTAGTTAACACCACTCTGACCAGCCTGTTTTCTGTGGATCACCAGAGCATTGTAATTGTAATACTTACATTGGGTATAATTCAAAGAAGATCAGCCCCGTTAAAATTGTACGTTGTACTTTTCCCTCTCTTCTTCTTCCAGATGGTTATTAATCTTTTATTGGCGAGGTGGTTTGCCTACGGTGTAATCTGAGATTTTTCCTCATGTCATTTGAGTGCGTTACTTCTCTTTGGGTTTGCAGGTGGACTGAATGTTAATATATTGAATTCTGTTAATTGCTTAGAATTTAGATGTTCTTCTTAGTATCCTGATAATGTATAATAAATTTTTAAAGAATTAAGTAGTACCCACATATTCCTTTTCTTTTTCAGCATTCTGTGAAGAGGGGTGCAGATATGGTGGAACTTGTGTAGCCCCTAACAAATGTGTCTGCCCTTCTGGATTCACAGGAAGTCATTGTGAGAAAGGTAAAGCTTTACTGAAATACACCTCCTTCTTTGGTAATGAGAAATATTATATGCTGAATTAAGAAATAATTACCTTCCATTTAATCGTTCTGCTTGATATTTTCTCGTCATTGAGGATACGACTGTTCCATAGCTGTCTTTTCCTAAGTGAAAGCTAGTCTGAAATTAAACATGGAAAGTTTTAGACAATCAGGGATGTATCTGCTTTTGCTTCCAGTGGACACTTTCAGTTAATCAGAGAGGACGGCAAATGAAAAATATTTACTCCACCAATTTTCATAGAATCGCAGCCTATTAAAATATATCTCACTAGTGATGATTTGATTCTGCCTTTTCCCAGATTTTTTCCGTTTCAAGATTTGCTTCCGACAGCCTCAAAGGCCTACCTTTCTGTTCGTTTCACAAAGATCTGGTTCCTTGTCTACCTTAAATGAGAAGGAAGGGATCTTACAGAATTCCATGGAGGACTTATTAGATTCTTTACACAGCAGATGTGGGATTTTATTTTGGTCTGTATTTATTGAGGTTGTCTTTCACTTAAATAACCCAATGATAGAGGTTTTTAGTGTTGCGTGCTTGTTAATAAACTTTTTGCACTTGCCTTTACTGGTGGAAGTAAAGTGGATTGTTAACGCAGATGCTAGTATGGATGACATTATAATTGATGAGGTTTTTTTAAGGAAGAACAACAAAAAAAAAAGAAACCCAAGAAATAACTGTTAAGTTAAATCACTGGAACCACTTGTTTACCAGAGATTGTTCAATAATTCCTGTGTAGTGGTGTCTGTTTAATACATGGCTTTTCCACTGTAATACAAAGTAGTTTAAACCCGGTTGTCAACAAATCTGCTTTGAGTAGCTTCTGAAAACTGCTGAAGCTTTTTATGGATGTAGTCAAATCACTGCATACTAAAATCCCATCGTTTCTAGTTGTCAGCATTGTTTCTAATTGTTTGGGAATTAACCAGGATGTTAATATTTTCATACCATCTTGAATTAATTTGAGTACTGCATTTTTTTTTGCCTGTAGTCTTTGGGTTCTTTGTCTTAAATAGAACTAAGCTTCCAAGCCTCCTGACATTCAGCAGTAAGTACTGGCCATACACATGGGGAAGTAATACAAGAAGTACCTGTCCTAGAGCCCCACCTGCCATAGCTCCCCAGCCTCTAATCCTGCTAGTTATCCTCTTCCATGTATAGTTTGCTCATTCCTTTCTAAAACATCTATTATTCAGAGGGAAGAGTACGTTCAGAGGGATGCATGATACCGGAAATGGTTGCTGTGTATGTGAAAATATGGCACTGCAAAACCAGTACCTGCATTGCCCAAAGGTGCCCTGCCTACCCCGGGGAGCCAGTGGCTTTAGGCCAGCTTTCAGCTCGACTGCCTGTGTTTCTTTCACCTGTGAATCTTAGAACTACCTTTTTTTCTTATAGCTGTAAAGGGACTTCCATAACTAGAACACAGAGGCTTTAAACTGTTGAAGGGATGGTTTAAAATTGATAAATGGATGATGTGGCCATTGTTGACTCCCCTGTTTTTCATGTCTTCTGTACTGTTTTAGTCTAAAATATGAGTTAGCACACCAGGTAAAGGAAACGTGGCAGGCATGGTTCTCTCATTATATCAAGAAATTTAGAGGTAGATGCCAGAAGGAGCTAGCTTCTGTGTATAAAATCTATACAGCCTGAAGTAGAAGGAAGTTTATTTTTTGCTTTGAAGATGTGTAGGATTTAGCAGTATGCTACAAGTCAAGCTAATGATGGTAACTTTGAGAAATCTGATGTGCAAACTGATTTGAGAATGAATAGGACTTTGCATATGAGAAGTTGTCGCATTTCAGTTGTGTTAGAGGGTTTGAAAACTTCAGCAGATAGACTTTACATCATATGCACGTTTCAGTGGCTAAGTTCATATCACATCTATGTGAGAACAGCTTCAGCCATCTGAAGGTGCATGTCCTGGAAAAACTAAATGTTCGGAGTAGAAAGGTGATGAACCACCTTTGAAACAGGCTTCCCTTTGCTTACCTGCTTACTCCTCAAAGATGTAGCGCTGTCAGGAAGAGGAGGCAGTTCAGTAAAGACTTCCCTCGTAGTCTCACTGTGGTTTGCTGCAGTATTTTTAGAGGACATCTAAACTATTTGAAAACCATGTTTGTTTGGTTGGTTTTTCCCCCCCTGTTGTCTGTAATGTTAGAAATAAGCACTTAATTATATTTAACGTATGGTAGCACTTCCTCAACCATTATGACATAGACCGAAGATGGTGAAATGGTGGGACATCACTTGAAATCAAAGCTTAAATATTCCTGGTAAAACCTCGTCTGATGGAAGCTCATGGTGAACTGATGCATATCAGAAGTAAAATGATATGTTTGGGTAATGTATTCTATTCACCACGGTGCATTTAAAAATGTCCTTCAAACCGACAACACAGCAATTCCTTATACATTATTTGTGAGCTGAAAGGACTTGTCACTGCCTAAAAACAGTATGACCCAAATTGGCTTCAACATCGTGTAAAGGGAAAAATGAACCAGTAATTAGAATTATTGTCGAAAAGCAGGTGTGTTTACTTCTCAATATGAATCATATGTTACTCATCGTTTCTGACTGCCTGGTTGAAACGATGGTATTAGGTTAATTAAAAATTCAGAGATATTTGAGAAGGATAGGATTTATGTTGGTAATTTACTCAGGTGGAATTAAAATACACGTTTAAGGCTTATGTACAAATACATAATTCAACATGCTGCTAAGAAGTACCACCTCTTGCCAGTCGCTTTGCCTGAAATGAGGCATCATTATAAGAGTTGTGGGGCTGCCTTTTCTTTTTGAAGGTGAACTGCAAATTGATATCCAGAGATACTGTCAAGTAATTCCTCTTTCCATCCATTCTTTATAATGCTGTTTCTTTAAGTATGTTCTTGATGCTTCTTACAGCTTTTTTTGTCATTTTCTATTTAGGATCTGATTTTATCTTCTAATCAATTTTTTGTTTGTTTGCTTTGTGTTTAGCTGGCCAGGGCTGAAATCAATGATCTCTGTAATCGTTACCATTTGTGATCATATTTAACACAGTTGCGATACCTGTGCTAGAAAGTTTTTGTGTTAAAATTTTGCTGATGTTACTGTATGGTTCCAGCATGTACGTGCCTGATGGCTGAGCTGGAGATATGCATCCTTAACTGTATGTAACACCGTTGGCTTAAGCCCAGGTGCATCCTTGGCAGGGATCCCTATTAAAGGCTTGAGACACATTTTGGTGGGCTGAGAGGAATGCAAACAGAGTACTCCGTGCAAGTTGTTGGCAGCATGGACTCAAATGCCCTAATTTTCCATCCCGTGATGTTTTCTTCATTTCATATATTTGCAACATTTAAAACAAAAAAAAAATCCCATCATTCCTTAAGCTGCTTTTCTCTCTCTGGACGAGCCACAGGCCGGCGGAGTGTTAACATTGGTTTTATAGGCAGGGTTCACCGTTACTCTGTGTTTGTGGAATGTTAGTCTCTACTGCCACTGGTGAAGTGGTGAGGATGCGATAGGCAGGACGATCTACGATACCAAAGGCAGGAGTAAAGAGATGATTGAGTGCCTAGAAATTGCAGGCATTCCTTGAGTACCTACCTGCATGCAGTAGAGTCCTGCGTGTGAGCCTAAGAAATACGTGCCAACTTCTGTACAGCTCTGGGATGGTGACCAGAGGTGGCAGAAATTTCAGCTAAGGGAGTTAGTCACCATATCTGTCTGTACAAATCATAACTTTGGACAATGAGCAGGAAACAGCAGGAGGGTTGGAAGCAGTGGGTTCCCAGCTAGGGGTGAGTCAAGGAAAGTGCACTGTTTCTCCAAAAGCTGCAGGAGGGCTTTTGGCAGTGGTGGGGCATCGCCTCCAAAAGGGATTCAAAACAGTTGCACCACATCTTTGCTTCCCTGTCCTATGAAAGCTGCTGTCCAAGCTGGTACGTGATGAATGGGGAATATGATTCTGGTAGATTAGAAGGAGGTTGCGTAGGCTGGAGCTCAGAGTTGTAAATATTTTTGTGGTAGCTACATGTGTATTTAGAGTCTTTGTAAAGCACTGGAGAACAGTTTTCTCACAGAGTGATAGAATGCTGTCAAAGAATTACCTGCGGATTGTAAACAGTCAGACGCAAGGGTAAGACCTGACAGTGAAGAATCAGGATGTGATCGTTACCAGGGTTATTTTTTTTGTGTTGCTTTGGGCTATGTGTACAAAAGATTGTCTGATATTGGGGTGAGAGGTCATTTTTCAGTACGTACCATGGCTGAGAAATGTTCTTTGAATCCCAATAATTATATGGTGAGTGGAAAAAAAACCCCATAAAAATAAAAACTTGCGGTATTGCATTAGTTTTACATATGTATTCTTCCGTTCAGTCATAGATTTCACAGGTGTGCACAGCCTATATGAATGCCTTCAAGTATGCCTATACTTGAAGTTGGTTATGTCATGTATACGTCATGAAAATGATGAGGCCTTTTGCTGATTTGTTTTATAATAGCTGGCAGTATCTGGAGTTGCTGTCTGAGAAGGTGCATACTTTGTGTACTCGTCTCTTGAATTGCTTCTTCTGGAATATATTGTCTTCTGCGGTCCTTTGGGTAAAACTCCCTACGGTCTGTATTCCTTTGGACCCTGAAGATAAAAAAAAAAATGTGAGAATTGTATTTCCATGTGCTAGTTCTTTGATTCCTGAGCTGGATCAATCTTTAGGTGTGTAGCTATCAAAGACATTTCTGTTGAGGAACCCGGTTTAAAAAAAGTAAGCAAACAAAAACCAAAGCAAAGCAGAGAAAGAGATTTTTCAGTGTGTACGGTAAGCTAAATGTCAAAACTCCCTACCTTTCTCTAAGATGTTTTGTAAAATACGAAGAAAGGTTTATTTGGGGAAACAAACCAGCTGTGCAGCTGTGGGCACAAGGCTTTGCATGAGATTCTTTCTAAAGCCTCTCATTTCAAGGTGAGGCAAAGCTAGTGTTGTGCAAGATAGGAGGGATGAAGTGAACGATGCTTAGCTTATTGCAGAAAACAGTGGTTGTGGCTGATACAACAGTCCTGAGGGTGTGACAGATCCAGAGAAGGCAGATGCTCCAGGGGGCTGAGGTTACCCTGCTCCATTTGCTGCCAAGCTGTTTACAGCATTTGCCCCAGTGTTGCTTATTGCAAAATGGCAAGGGGTGATATCTTAATGTGATAGAAGGAACAAAGCTGTCATTTGTAAAGATATCAGGGCATAGATCAAAGAATATCTACTAGAAAAATCTGATTAAGACCGTCTCTGAGGATCAAGGGGACATCTGTTTACAAATCAACAAATAACTCTCAGTGGAAGAAAAAAGTTGTACTGCCCCACGCTGCTAAGGCAAAGAAAAGTGAAAACTCCCAGACCAAGAACACCATTTATCCCCCCCAGGTGACCATAGCATGGGAAGACTGGACTTGTTTTTGTAGTGCTTACGCTGTCTCATATGCTGTAAAAGTTTAGTTTTAAAAGCCAGGAAAAAAAGTAAGCAGACTCTGGGTTTGGGTTTTGTTGGTTGTGTGTGTGGGTTTTTTGTTGGGGTTTTTTTTTTTGGTGGTTTGTTTTTTTTTTTTGCAAGGGATATTTTTATGTTGCTGTATAGTTTATTTGTTATATTCAGGTGTCTGAATCTATATGTTTTTGTTTGTTTGTAATGAAAGGAGTATCTGCTATATTAATCTTCTATGTTAGCTGAGATGATATCTTGACATGCCAGCTAACAAATGGTTCTAATATTTTAATGTTTTATTATTTGTATGACTTGTAGTCATAAAATATCTCTTTCATAGTCTTTTGACTTCATGAGGGACATAGTTGTTTGGGTTTTTTTTAAGTCACAGAAAATTGGTTTGTGTGGGTTTTTTTTTTTTTTTTTCCCTTCCCTTTGGTCCCCAAAGCTTGCACGTAGAAATTGGGTAGTATTATATTGCTTATCCTGCCTGGGATTATGCTTGCTATTCTAGGTTCCTTCAATTTGAATTCCTCCACTCAAATTCCACTTTATTCACCCTGACCAATGTCTATATGCCAGCTGGATATGTCAGGTGTTACTGGAGAGTGCTGTTTTGACACTTAATTTGCATTTAGATTCATGCAAAACAATGTAATCAAGAGGTAATTTCTGTTGATCAAACTTCATAATGCACATAAGATCCAAACCTAGATTCTAAAAACTTTATTCTCTTGCCTTAACTTAAACATTAAGAAAAATACCTGTTTTCTTAACAGTCTTTGCATGCCATCTTTCTTTGTGTCCTAGCTCCTCTTCTGGATGGTCTTGGATTAATACCTTGTGAAGACCTGCTATAGAATTTATTATGGAGCTTACAAAAATAGCTGCTATGTTTTATTATTCCTTCGTACCTTAGTAGTGAAACGAAAATACATGTGATATTTAAAGAAATGAATGGATGTGACTTCATGAAGTCAGAGGCTGTGCATCTTCCTTTTGTAATGGAGCAATAGATTTGACTCCTTCACTGTGTCCTTCTTTCTGAAAAGCAGACAGTGAAAAATCTAGAGAGAAAATGACAGCAAATGCTTTGGAAGGGAAGGAAAAGAGTGGGAAAATTTAGGAGGAGATTGATGACTCGCCTAGACCTCCCGTGATAAAGAAGCAATTAACAGAAGGAGAAACTCCAAACAAAATTATGCCATCTCCTTTAGATTCAGGTACCCTGCCAAAGTGTTGGATGGCAACCTGTGTTTAATGTCCTAAAACAATCTCTGTTAGCAATTGTCTTGAAATTAGAGATGAGTGGTCCTTGTAGCAGTATGGGGTGAACTGACTGAATTTACATTAAATGTTGACTTTTTGATGTGGTGAAGACTAATAAACATAGCTTTCATAGAACCATTTGAAAGCAACATGGCTATTTAGTGCATCAGAATTTAGTGCATCAGAATTTAGTGATTCAATCAAGTTCTACATGAGAAACATCCTCTGCCACAGTTGGGTTGAACTCTGTGAAGTTTAAGAAGCACCGTTCAGGTGAATGCTTACATGAGCTATACCAGTTGGAGTGTCTCTGCAAGACAAGTCCTTCCACTAGACATGTTCTGTGAGACCCCATGTGTCCCCATTCCCATGTCACCAGCTGCATGTGGCAACCAGTGGAGCCAGCCAGCCGTCGTCTGGCTTGGAGTAACTTCCAGAGCAAAGCGAAGGGGGAAGTGAAGTGATAGTCCTTGTGTTTCCCTGGCGCTGGGCTGACTGCACGCACAGCTCCTTAGGGACCTTCTTGGCTAAGACAACGCTCCTGGAATTGCGCCTTACGCTACTTGGGCACTGTCGCACAGCGGCATACCTTTGTGAAGGAGAACTTGTCTTTCGGTGGTAGACATGCGTGTCGAAAGAATACGGTGCTTTTCCTCAGGTTGAATGTAACTGTGCAAATACAGGGATGCTCATATGGTTTGTTTTCATCATGTGCTTGGAAGATGCAGAGCACAGTGCAGGGGGTGAAGGCAGTATTCACATGCAAAAAGGAGGTGCCTGTCTTTCCTAGGTGGGAGAACGGCACGCTGAAAGGAATATAGGCTATTCTAGCTAAACAGGTAAAAAAATCTTAGGGCCTCTCTTTGCCCTCTACTTAGCACCTGGAAATTGCTGTGGGAAGGGAAGGGAGGTTTGTTCCTGTTTTCTTTATTTGTTTCAGCTGCTGCTAAACACAGAGCGTTAGGTGTTTATTCATCCATAGGTTCTAATTATGTACTACAGGAAGAACATCATGTTTAGAAAGAGACAGGTAAACAAAGCAGCAGCAAGCTCCTAAGCTCTAAATATGAAAGCCCCGTGTTTCCTCTGAATTTCCGACAGCCTGCAGCCTACGTAGCCAAATTTTGTGCATAAGCCTTGCTCAAACTGAGGCGTTGGAATTTGTTCCCTGCTGGAGGCCGTTTTCCTTTGGCCCTTTCTTGAAGTACTCAGTCCCTGACTTAGCGTTCATCCAGTTTATCGCCAGGAACATCTCCTACACCTTCTGTGCAGTCCTATCTGCTCCAGTTTCCTCTTGGATTCTGAGGACACAGGCAGCGGGATTTAAATCTGCGTCAAGTGGCAGAATCACCATCGAAAATACGAAAGAAAACGGAGAACTACAAAGCGCTCAAAAATGTGAGCAAATATTGATATTTGAGCAAATAGATGTATTCATATATTAATGAAATTTCCATTTTGCCACTAAGAATTTTTCATATATGAAGCATTTCTTGTGATATGTGCTGTGCAGAAAAGACAGTTGCTTTAAAATACCTACTTCATGATGAGTTAACTACAAACCATGTCTCATTTTACTATGATTAATTAAAAAAACCCAACAAGTCTGCTTTGAGTGCAGTGCAGTAATGCTAAATTTATAACCTAGTTTGTCAGGACATTCTGACCCCCTTTTTTGGTTCTTCCAGGCAGATGCCTACATCAGTGAAAACTGGAATAATTTGAAGGAGAAATACCAGAATAGGTAGTGGACTAATTAAATATTAAATAAAAACTACCTCAGTCTGTCCAACTACAGGCAGTATTTAGGAGACATTACTGAGTTTAATAAGCTTTTTGCCACCTTACTTCTCCTTACTAATAGCCTGCTCGGGACTGGAGAATTGACCATGAATATTTAAATTTTCTGATAACCTAGAAATAAAACTCGAGATCTGCAGAGCAGGCGTAGAGAAGTACTTACATTTTTTAAGACAGAAATCCTCTTGGTTTCAGTAGGAATTTCACCTGAGTGGAAGCCTTAGGATCTGGTGCAACTGAATTAGGTGAAATGAAAAACAAAGGGCTCTAGTGAAATAAAAGAGCGCTTAGAATGGGGTTTTTATGTGGAACAAGCTGTGTTAGTTGCAGTTACCAATGATAAACATGTCATCATTAACTCATTGATCTATGGTACAAACCTAACTAGCTAATCTAGGAACAAGATCCTATTCAAACTGGGTAGAGAATTCAGTCTCTTTAGAAAATTTGTACAACTCTGAGAATTTTATAATAAAGAGCCCCGTTTCTGCTGAAGTTTAATACAGTGAATACTAACATATTTCATGAGCGATGTCATTGAAGTTAATCAAGGTGTAGTGAGAGAAAATGTGCCTCAGTCATCAGAACCAGCATCAGAAAACAATTTCTTTTGAGAACTAATGTGACAAGTGAAAGAAATGGAGCAAACCAACATGCTGATGTTTTAGAGTTATTGTGTATTTAATTCTTAGAAAAAGTCAGTTTTTCTGCATTTTTGTCTTTTTTAATTTAAGATTTTTTTCCCCTGAAAAATTATGGAATGAGAAGAACACTTTAAGCTGATGGAAGTGATGCAACAGGAAAAAAAAGTAGGTGTAACCAGCAAGATCTTTTTCCATGTTGATAGGAATTCATCACCGCAAAAGCAATAGCCTCTGTGTGCTTTCATTGGGCTGACATTCAGAGGAAGAGATTGTGTCCCCGTTCATATAATCCTTGGAAAGCAAATAAAATGGCATAAATCACTTGTTCTCTTACGTGACTTATGTAGATTGCAGCTTAGGTACAATGAGGAGAACTAATCCAATTATTTTGCTTTAGGAGTCAGGGTGCAAGTGCGAGTTAAACCCTTGTTGAAGGGAGTGCCAACCTTTCTCTATTAACTGAGGTAGCCCCTGTAACGTCTACAATTGTGTTGAATTTCAGTTGAGTATCTGTTTTTGTAAGAGTTACAGCCATGGTTTTCAATGGTCTGCTCCACGAAGACTGCAGAATTGGGTTGTTGTTATACAACACTACAGTGAAGAAAAGCCTACAACAGGAGGAGGTGGCTCTTTGCAAAATCTGCTGAATTAAAATCAGTGTGTGGACTCAACAAGTCTGTCTTCTTTAGGATTGTACTCATGTACGTACAGAGAAGAAAAGAAATTGGAAGTTTTGCTGATATGGAACCTTACAAACTTTCTTGTCCCCTTCCAAAAGTTTTTCTGTACCGGGTGAAACATTTTTATTGTCTGTAGTCTGTTTAACAGTGATGTGTCTGTTCTGCTGCAGAAAGTACCTGATGTACCTGGAAACTCCTCTTCACAGTGGACTCTTTTATGGATAATTTAGCATATCTTGCCTGGTGAAATACCAAAAAATTAATACAGTAGTATCTGTTGGGTGTGAAAAAGGCCTATGAATCTATCTCCGAGAAAGTGTGGCATTAAAGCCTATTGCAGATTCAGAGCTCACGAACTGACTGTGCAGATTCCTTTTGCTTTTGTTAGGCTTTTGTTCATGCCTGTAAGCCACAGAGAAAGAGTATGCAAGATGTTAAATATAACTGTGCTTAATGTAAGGTACATATGAAGCATAAAAGTAACTTGGATTGTTCCGGTTGAATGTTTTCTTTGCTAGTTCCCTTGTGATTGAAGTAGCTTTGAAATAACAGTCATATTCAACCTCAAGGAGCTACATGTTAAAGTTATTTTCAAACTTTTTATAAGGTAGTGATAAAAATCTGCTCAGTCCTTCACATTTGCAGAAATAGAGTTCTTCCTAAAGACATCAATCATTTTTTTTGCTTTTAGAAAAAGAACCTCTGATTTAGCAACTCAGGCGGTTCAATAGCTGGAGTTTTCTACTACTTAAGCTGTATAACATCTGAATTATTTCTTTCAACATGTAATATCTACTAAGTAGATCAGTCATTTCAGAGACAAACACAAATGGTGGAGTTTTTATGTGAAAGAGTGAAATCCCCTTTCTTATTTGATTTTTTTTGAAAAGACATTCTCTGTATCCTGGCAATCTAATCTTTGGAATGGTACTCATTTATCTTTTGAATGAGACATGAAATGAAAGCCCTAAACACTTCTCATCATTAAAGATCCAGTTGAACCTGTATCCTATTTCAGCTCAGGTAATTACATCTGCCTTCTTTAGCAATGTCCGTCAGAGAAATTACTCCTTTGAAATAGCTGTCTGGCTAGCGTGGAGTGGCACCCATGCCTTAACTTCATAGATGGCTGCATTTCTGTGCTAGGTTACAGATCCTTACAGCTTTTCATGGCAATTACATGGCTTAAAATGTGAATGACTCTTAGGTGGAGTACAGGTATGTAGGTACGTGAGGGGGAGCTCAACTCATCCGCTGTCCTTCTCATTGCACTGTCTTGGAAGTAGTGGTATCTCCGATCTGGATGGCAGAGTTCACTAGGGCCACTTAGAAGTTCTTGCACACCTACCGCATCTTCTTCTTGTAAGCTGGTAGGCAGCGGGGCTCTTTGAGCTGAGAAAAGCCGAGGGGCACTCCAACTCTGCTTAGGAGCCCACGCATCACCCTTGTGTGTGCTGCAGCCACACAGCTCCTTTATAATAGACTACTGGTTTATTGCCAGCTTGGGCTGTAGGTACTCCTCAGTTTGAGAGAGAATAAATTGATTGTTCTCATTTCCAAGATAGTATTTCAACAAGTAGCCAGGACAGGTCTGTCCTTCCTTTTGCAGCTGAACCACTGACCTCGAAAAGCAAAGGAAGTTTTCAGGCTCAGAGTGAAATAGCGTTGTAGCCGTGAGGAGAAGGTTGGTTCTTCTCTTGAATGTTACCAAAATATTGAAACTGGTCTGCTGTTGATCAGTCAGAAGGTATGGCCAGCGCATGTATTTTACTTGCTTACATGACCAGTTGTGAAGACTGAATTCCTATGAAGAGATGTTTTATGAGGATCCCCTAGGTTCCTATTTGATACTTTGGAGCACAGGTGGTGCTACAGTATGGGAGAGGTGTTTAGCTATTGGTAATGGTTTACGTAAGGAAAAAATTCTCTTTGGCAATTCTTTGTGATGACGTTTCCCAGAAGGAGGCTGAATGGTTTCTCTGGGTTTTTTTTTTGTTTTTTTGGTTTTTTTCTTTTTACCATAGACTGAGTAAAGAATGTCCCATGAGCTGTGTCAACCCCTGCAGAAAGTAAGCTTAGAAGAGTGACAGGACAGTGTCTTTTTTTCTGCCAAACACTCACTCTGTCCCTCTCTACAACAGCTGTCCTGTCCACGTCTTGTGACAACCCTAGCTCTGGAAAGCCTATCAATCTGTCAAAAATTAATTCAAAACAGGGGAAAAAAAACCCCTCGGCATACCCCAACGGATTTTTGTTTTGTGTCTGTTACAGCTCAGGCAGATTGTAAATCCTACAGTTAATGGAAACAGCTTTATGGGATGGGAATTTCATTGCCTGCTAAAGCCTGTCTTTCCGTGCCCCACCTTTAATTGGTTTGGAACGTCCGACTCACAATTTTTGAATTCTTTCCTTTAACTGCGTGGAGAAAGTAGAGATTTGACTCATACCTCAGAAATTTTCTTCCATTTTCTCGTCTGAAACCTTGCTTCTCCTCCAACTTTTTATAGAGTTCACAGCTGATGCAGTTGTGAGATGCGTGTGCCGATAGCAATAAGAACTCCCTCAGCGGTCCCATTAATCATTGATAGGCCAGGGATTCAGATACAGTGTGATAATGCCTAGCTATTCCTAAGGCCTCCCTTTTGAGATGATGGAGTCGTATGTTTCTTTTTGAAGAGAGCTTTGATTTATTATTTTTTTTTCTCTACCTCCGCTGCCCCCATCTTTTCTCAGCAGGCTTTATTAGGTGTATTCATTACTGAATAAGATGAAAGAAAGTTGCATCTGTAGATGGATGGTGGTAGGTCACTGAGGATACAGAATCTGATCAATACTGACCAGAATTTCCTGATATCTAATGTCTGTCTGACTGATGTGACTATGGGGGATTTTTTTCAGATCCCTCCATGATATATAGCTTACAAATGTAAAAAGAATTAAATACAAAATTACACAAGAAGGAGGTAGTCCACTACTCCCTTGTCCAGCCGCTACCGAAACACCTATCTTTCTGTTAAAGTTGCAGGTTGCCCTAGTACTAGTAACAGTTTCCTTACTTGGGTGTTAAATAAATGACCTGGTGTGTTAAATGCATTAGTAAATCTTCTTGCTGCAATCTGCAAAATGAAATTGGTCACTTATTAGTCAATTTGCTGAATAGTTTAAACAGTGAACTCATTCACCGTAAAAATAAATTGCAATAGCTCCTTGGGAGGAAATTCTTCCAGGAGGAGGAACATCCAAAATGGGGAAATGTAATGCTTTATGACATTGTTACTGTATTGACTCTTGTGGAAAAGTGGAAGACACCTCACTTTATTGCATTTAATGTGATATTTTTCATGAATGCTAAATTCAGTCTAGCTGAAGAAACTTATATATACTATATTCACATTTCTAGACTTCATGTTTCTCTCTTCTTTACGTTACTGTATATTAAGCACCAGTCTTAAAGGGCATAGGCAGTTTTTCTAAGCCAAATTGAGAAATAAAATTAAGACAAAATTAAGGGAAGAATGTTGTGTTAATCAAAGCTAAAAATGACAAATTTCATAAACTGCCTCTGTGCGCAACAACAGATTTCACTTTTCCACTGAAGGAGGGATAGTATTTTTGAGACATGAAGAAAAGGGTCCAACCAAACCAGGAACTAAGTCCTTATTTTTTTTTCTTTTCCCTATTAGAATATATTGCTTTTGAGTACAAATCAAACGGGATACCTAAGCTGAAGGGCTGAGCATATCTGAACCATAATGTAAAACTCAAAATACTTTGTGAAGATATAAAGCTTTACAGGCTTTCTGGTTTCCATAACCTTTTGATTTATACTGTCAGTTGTACTGAAACAGGCTGAGAATCTTGACCTATTAAATTTGGGGAAGAGGGATTTTACAGAAACCTAATTTATCTGACAGAGTCATAAAAGGCTCTGTCAGTCTTTACCCCACTGAGTTGTCTTACACTATGAGTAGTCATATTGATTTCAGTTGTCTAGTAATGATGTAAAGTACAGCTCAGTGTAAGAGCAGGTGGCTGAAAATGCTAGCCAAGGATAAATTAATCCAAAAAGCATAATTAATAGAAGGAATATAAAGTGGTAATATGTATTCATAACAACATTTTGAAAGTAACATTTTATTCATAATATCGGAGTCATCTACCTGACATTGTAAACATCAAGATTTATAACTGTTGGGATATATTGTAACGTTGTGGTTTGTCTTTTTTTGTTGTTGTTGTTTTTTTAAATTTATATAACACTTAAGAGTTATACGTGGCTCCTTCCCAGGTCAGCAGATGATTCTAAACTTCTGAACTCAAGATGAAGCTATTGTTTGATCCTCCAAGTTCAAATTGTTCTAGTGAATGATTAAGCACCACCTGGAACTAGGAGGCACTGAAGACTTTATTTCGTGGCTCCGAAGATTTTGGCTGGGTCTTTACAAGAAAAACACTTGTATTAGTGTACAGTGTTGTAAAGTGTTTAAGGTGGAGGTGCAAAGAGAGCAGGAATGCCCTGTAATGTTGGCGTTCTGACATAACAGATCATGTGCGCACAGAAAATAAGTTATGCTTATTGAGGAATGTAAGCGCTGAAGCAAAACCTAAGAATGGAGGGTCTAATGCCAGTCTTTCTGTCTCGTGTATATCATATATATTGGCACATTACGTGAATATTTGTACTGTTTGGGAATGGTGCCACAAGTAAGGCAGCAGAAGCTTACTTAACACAGAGCGTCTTTTTTCTCGATGATATAGAAAAGCATACCATCTTTAAATATGTTTGGAGTGTTTATTTTTACAGCATAGAAGGAGGATAGAAGAAGGGGAAAAAAAAAAAACCCTGACATTCCTGAAAGCTGATAGAGGAGTTAGTGTAGACCATGCTTTATCAAGTGCATTGCATCCGATATGACTATATAGTCTGTTTATAATCCCATTTGGGGACTATAAACAAGAAAAAATATATTGACAAGTTACATATTTCAAGCAGACTTGAGCAGTAGCTTTGAATTTTGAGCAGGTCAGCCATAACAATGTAACTTAATTGTCACGTTGTTAATTTAAAACAGCATCTCTTCTGTTGTACCGTATAAAATAGCACTAATATGAGGGACCGTGGCAATTTATGGAACTTAGAGATAATTTCCTCTTTGGAAAAAACTGTTGATGAATTTGTCATATAAAAAGGGTGCGCATCATAGTTGTTTATTGATCTTAATAATCAGCTATTTTATGAAATTCCCTGTAGCTGTTCTCCTAAGACATCAGCCACGCACATTGCAAGGGAAGGGATGAACAAAGACCTGGTATAAAGTCATCACAAGTCTTGGGTTCCCTTCCACAAGTAAAGATCCTGAGAATTTGGTGAGGTCATCTTCAAGGACGCAGCTATTTTAAGACAGCCAGACAGAACATTTTCTTTTTCTCTGGGTTTTTAAAAACCAAGGTAAAATCTCCTTAAAAGGCAAGTTTGTACTGGAAAGATGGCTTGATTACTCTGCTATTAAGGGCTGACTTGGCTGTACATGGTTCCTCCTACTTTCAGAAAGAAAATCACAAGCAACCCCTTTAGTTGCACCTATATATTTTGTGGGCACGGAATGTATGTATAATACAGCTTGTATTTGACTGAAGTGACGTGTCTTTTAAGAACTCCTGAGAAAGGAGTGCAAAAATTGCTCGTAGATGTTGGCAGATAATCACAGTTTTCATGAATTCTCATTTATTTTTCTTCTACTTCCCTCTCAAAAAAACCCGGTGTTGTTGTGAGCATTCTGTTACTTCCAGAAATTAATTTGAAAGTGAGATAATCTAATCTAAATTCAGTGTAAATACAAATACTGCTAAAATATGCTTTCAAGACGAACGTAGGATGATATACGTGTACTGTGGGGTGTAGGTCATTGCGTGTTTTCAGAAAACAAGGATTTCTGTGTCTAAGTTACACATTACTAATTCTAAACCACAATTTGTGATTTTTGTGTACGTTTGCTCTATGGAGATCAATACAAGCAAAACACTGCACAGTTAACCACTTCTGATATATTTTTCTTGTGTTTTCTAATAATCTATAGCTGTGCTGAGACAACATATCCTAGATCTGTAGAATTAGGCAGGTGAGTCTGGCTAGCCTTCATGGGGAGGGATGCTTATATAGTAGTGAAGAAGTGGAATAAAAATCAGATTTTTCTAGTTCTGGGTTTTATCTGTGGTATAGCTTTGTGCACGTATATACATTTAGAATGGCTTAGGTGGGAGGGGATGGCTGACAAAGGACATAAGGGCTGCACCATCAAGTAAAAGTAAGTGAGGAAAAGAGAACTCATGGTATTTTTCATCTGGCCATTCTGTATGCATTGGTGTCAGAGGCAGCACCATTAGTTGCAACATCGGTGTCATGATTTTTCCAAGACCTGTGTTGTTTTCCCAAAATGTTGTTTCTCTAATAGCACCTCCATTGCTGTCAAGTCAGCTCCACAAGAAAACAACATGCTGATATGGTGCAAAACAGTCTCTAGTTATCTATTTAACCTTCTCTCCATGATTTATTGTTTTACCCAGATGAGGATAATGAGAATATAAGATCCCTTTAGATGATTGTATGAGTGGCTAAATATGCATGTTGGGTAGGCTAACATTAGCAAGAACTGGGAATTCCTTTTCTTTGGAGCTGAGGAGGGTGTCTGCAATGCTTGAAGAATAGTAACTGAGTGGTGAAAAGATTTAAGATGCTCTTGAATTGTGGGGTTGGGTTTTTTTTGGTTCTTTTTTTTTGTTTTTCTACTTTTTCCTCTTTGGTTAAATGGATTTAAGTGGTCGTGTGGGTAGATAATGTAGCATAGATAATTCTGACCTTGTGGTGCTTCATAGATCAAGCTTTTGATTTCATTGTTCATTTGCTCTGAGCAGTGATACTGAGAGTGTTACAGCATTTAGACGTGAGGATTTCTAACATGATGTATGGCAAATTTGGCTTCAGACTGTAAACGTGTGTTGTAAACATGTGAGAATTATCAAGTGAATAATACTGTGAAAATATTTTGGATTTAAAAAAACCCAAACAACTCATATATTGGGCTACTTACTGTAATTTAGAATTCTGTATAAACCCCAGCTTATTAATATTTAAAAGGAGAGTCTTTTCTCTAAAATCAATGAGTAGATGTAATTATTTGTTTTAGCAAAGAGGTTTAGAAATGAGAAATTGTCTGCTGGTGTGGAACTGTCCTAACGCCGCTGGCTATGAATATATTCTAGAGCTATATCTTTTATATAAAACATTTCTGCCCTGTCATCTTCATTTAATACAGCCATTTTCTGCTTTATTCATTTCACCTGGGGTTAAATTTTGTTTACACTGTAATGCAATTTATGTTATTGAATATGATTCTCATAGGTCCCTCACTCTGAGAGATAGATAGAGCACTAGCCTGCAACTTGCCTTTGTTTTTGATGTCTTTATTACTGCAATCTGCTTACATCGGAAGTATATAAATAATGAAGCTGGCAAGAATTTAATATCATAGAAAATAATCTCAGAACAAAAGCCACTAATTTCGTGTGTGTATATCTTTGTGTGACTTTTTAGGCCCTTGTGTTACACTACCCTTATTACTTGTTTGCACTACAACCAAGGCAGGAATATTTTGCTGAAGATATTTCTGCAATGAGTGTTCAAGGTTTGAAAATTAAAAGATGTGTATTTCCTTTGATTAGCCTTTTCATTAACTTAGAGCTGTTTTGGAAGACTTTCTTACTCAATGTAATTTGCTCTTGACATCTATTAGTATCAAATCATGCTTTCAAATGCTATATATTGTTTCTAATATTAATCTATATAGATTATATATCTATAATCTATTAATCTATATTGACTTCCAAGACTTCTGAAAAGAATACTTTTTTGCACAGAAAACAATGTAGTCTTGTGACCCAAAATTTTTATGAGGGAAAAAACCACTTTGTTTTACATCTCTTATTTCAGAGAATGCAGGCAGTTGCCTAGATTTATTTTCTTTATTCTTCGGTCTTCTGGAGACTTTTGTTTTAACATTTTGAGTAGATCTGAAGTTTCTGACGGCAGAATACCCAGACAAATGGTTAGGACTCAATATAACACACGCAAGTGGCAGGTAAACATCCTGCACACAGTCCATGTTACTTGAGCCATCAGACTTCCTGGAGGCTTTTTCATGCCACGTCTTGTACTGGTTGTTTTTGTCCACTGGAGACGAAGGCTGGCTGCGGCTTGCCCATACGCACTGCTCAATGTGACCTGTCTGAAGCAAGGCTTGAATATATGTCTCTGTTAAAAAGGGGAGGAATTTTAAATGGCCAACCCACAGACAGAAGGTGGAGCGAGCTGTCTATTTATGAACGTAAGGATTTTTAACTTCTCTCCAAAAGAAAACTCGTACTACGTTCTTGTGACCTCTTGTTTCCACCATACTGGTAGGGAAGTGTCTTCACTGGCTGTTCAGTTAGTCTGATATAACAGGTAAATAAATAATACTGTGTTAAGGACAGTAAAATACAGCCATGGCCATTGTCGCCCCTTATGTTCATTGCAGCCTGCTATTGTCTGGTCTGGGTTTTGTGTGTGAGGGAGATATAATGGAGATTAAAATGGAAAGCCTCCTCATATAGAGTAACAGTAAGAATGCTAGAGTGTTTTCTTGAAGTTGAAACTGTGGGACACATCTCCAACGTGTGCTGCTTTCTAACCTCTGTTTTATTTTATGAAAGGCAGATGTTAGTATTGGTTCTTAACTTACAACAGGATGCCTTGAGGAAGAAGGTATGGGAGATGTATCAGTGGTTTTATGGCTGGAAGTCTTTGTGAGAACTGTTTGCAGCTGTCCTCATGGTTTCAATTCTTTGAAACCAGATTGTTTGCTTCCATGAGTACTATGGCAGCTACTCCTCTGAAATAATCATTTATCTGCTACAAAAGCAATGCAAAATGAAGAACTGTCACACCCCCCATGTGATGTCTCTTCTCCTGGCTTCCAGTTAAACTCACTTGACTTCATACGTGTAGGTGCTTTATTTAATTTTTTGTGTGTGTGTGGGAAGCAGGATTGAAAGAAAAACCATGCTGAAACATGGATTATACAAACCCCTGTGATACGAGCTGTAAACTGTAATTCTTCTTTCTTCTTTGCCTCCTCCTTTTTTCATCTGTGAGTATAAGGTGAAACATGGTCCCATAACTGAAAAGAGATGGTGCGATTTGCTTTGTCAACAAAGGTCTCAGCTCCTATTCCTGTTTCTTCCTACTGCAAACTTTGGTTAGATTTTTACAGGGCACATGTGGAAATATAGCATCTCATAAATCTGATGGCAGTCAGCTTCTCTGTGAGAGTGTGGTGTTCGTGCCACTGAAAATTGTGACTTTTGTGGCTGTTGTTGTTTGAAATTGGCCTTTTTACTTGAAAGGAGGTTGTTAGTAGAGTTAAACATGGCTCTTCACGGTACTGACGAGAACGTAATCGTCATCGTGGCTCACTCTTCTGCAGGCTGTTGTTTCTGTGCGAAAAGGCTGATTTGCCCAGAGCAGGAAGAAGAGAGATGTTTTCTCCAGGTTTGGAGAAGAGGATTGAATGTGCTGGCGTGTAACTGATAAAAGGAGGCAGCCTCATCAGTTTCAAGCACTCTGTGATTGACAGCTTTCAACTCCAGTGGAGCCTGCTTGGGTCTGGATTAAGAATGTTGCGATGATGACTCCTATTTACCGACCTTTTTGCTTGATTTTGTGTGTGCTTCGTTCTTGGTGAGCCAGGGCCTTTGAGCGATTTCTGATTCTCTTACCCACCTCCTCTGCCCTTGACTGTTGTTGTTAATCTCTGCAGCTAAACAGTGGATTTCTTTGGCATTTGTCTTATATTACAGAATCAACATAGGAGAAGGGGAAAAAAGGGAGGGAGACCATAACTTAAATACTTTTAAGTTTAACAGACAGCTGAACTAGAGGCTTAGATTGTTGCAATTCCATGTCATGCTCAGGGAATGCTACATGCACTTCAACAAGTACTAATTAGATATGATCCTCCATGTGTTTTAGTCTGTCTGTCCTTAAAATGCAGCGAGTAGTCTGTCTGTGGAAGGGTGGGAAGAGGCTGCTTTGTGAAGACAGCTGCTTGTGCTCTGTGACTAAAATAAATTATGACTCTTGTGCTTGAGATAGAAATTATTTTGGTCGCTCATGGATCTCCTACTGCTCAAGCACACTGGGAAACAAATGCATTTCTTCTGTAAGAAAATAAAACCCAGAGTTAGTTTTCTCAAAGCTTGTTTTGATCCTCAGCTGAAAACAGGATTGTTGTCTGTTTCCCTGGCTGCCCCAGGTTGTCTGTTGATCTCTCCTCATCTGGTCTGAGACCATGTAACAGAGAAATAATGAAAAAGAATGGCCATATCAAGGAGATTTGTAGGTCTTGCATTTCAGAAAACACTCTCCTCCTTGTTGATTAGCATTCCAGATGAATTCCTTTCTGCCAAAGAAAAGGCGGCTGTCTTTTGCCACGTTGAATTACTGTATCATTGTCAGCTATATGTATATATATTAATTTTTTTTAAGAAGGAGAATAATATCAGATTTATGGAAGGCTTAAACCTGAATCTATATATAAAAAAAATCCATAAGCTTATGTACATATCCTGTAAAGCTACGCTTATTTGGTCTTTCTAGTCAAGGATACAGAACAAGAGTACTGGCAGTGCTAATCAAGAGCCATATATAATCTCCTGAATATCAGATAATTTCTCCTGGTGCTTTGAATTAGAATATTTTGGATGCTAAAATGTTGTTATTCAGTTACTACTGTTGTACTTGTTCATAGCAGGTATGGATGGAGTTGTTTTTATGTCGTTTTCTCACCCAGGACACATAGGGTGATTTAACCTTTTCTCTGGAACACTGTATTTTTCTATTTTTGGGAGATCTTTCAGTCTAGTAAAGTCTAGACAAACCACTCGAGCACCAGGGGAGCTAAAGAAATGGTATAAAGTGTACTGCTTTACATGAGGTGTGCAGTTTTTACATTATGTATCTTCTTTCCAATTGACCCACAAATCTCTGAAGGAAAGCTAACTGGTAGCAGCTCAGTATGGATGAGCTGCTGAAGAAATAATCCGGAGGGTCATGTGTGGAGTGAGCAAATCGGTAATAGCTCAGATTCAAACCTCATCTACTCCAGTGATAGAGAACTGGCACAAATACTCCCTTAGAAAATTATGGTCAACACAGGAAGTTTAGCTGGATGATAGGATATTAAGTATACTAATAGTAGCAGAGACTTGGCAAGTACATTTTGTCACTGGTTAGTATGTTATCTGCATATTTTTAACTTGAAAATTCTACAGAAATGTCACTTTGTGCAGAATGCACAGCCACTGACTAACCAAAGTTTTGTTCCCAAGACTGCCCTGTTACTGCTTCGAAGTGCCATTCAGGCTGTGTGTGTGAGCAAGCTGGCAGCCTCTGGATGAGTTTGGCAGAAATTCAGTCCCAGAGCAAGCGGTGGGGAAGGGCAGAGCTGCTTTCTGGGCAGGTCACAAAGCTTACAGGTTCCACAGGTCTGACCTGGTCTGAGGCTTGGAAACAGGGTGGTGTTGGACAATATTTTTCTTTCTTTAATTACAAGAAGTTGCGGTCAGTTCTGATTTTGTGTGAATTTCAAAAACTATCTGCCTTGAACAATGTGTTGATGCATTTTACGTGTCAAGATGAGCAAGATCAGAAGTACTGCTTCTTTAAAGTGCAGAAGAATGCAGTAATATCATTACTGTTGTTGAAAATTAATATCTCCACAAGGTACCCTACATCCAATCTTGCTATTGCAAAATCTAGCATGACCAGTTACCCATGGAAATAATTCATGAAAGCTATCCTTCACAGTCCTTTGATTTTGCCAGAGCTCTGGGGAAAATCAGGCTTCATTTTTGCTCTCATTTAGGGTAACGTATGGGCTGGAGAAAAATGTAGCTCTGTTGACAAAATGCACATGGAGTGATGTGATAGAGCTCCAGCTGGTAATTCATATGAGAGCATTGTTCTTTCACATAAAAAAGTTTCTTAGAAAACGCCCTGTAATTAAAAGACAGTTACTATTTTCCAATTCAAAATATTACCCCTCCCCAGTGTGTTCATTTTGACAAGGTTTGAGTTATTTGTCGTCTTCCTGAAAGAACCCTAATGACCAATCTTCACAGGTGATTTGTCATGATTTTTAGGAGATTGGGTAATACCGTACAAGGTGAAGAGAGAACCATATCCAATTTAGAAAAGTTAAAATAAGCCCAAATGTGATCCTAGCTTGCAACAGGTTTAGCTGACCTCCTGAAGAGTAGGAGGCATGAGTGCTGGGGATATGCAGAGTTCCTAAGTGAGTTTTCTTGGTCCTAGTAACCTGCAAATTAGCTGCCTGGTGTTGTTGCATATGTTGCTTTAAAAATCTCACTAGGCACCGATGTCGTAATTTTGCATGGAAGTAGTTACTGACTGTGACTGACACTCCTGTTAAAACCCTCTGTTTTTCAGGCTCCATTACATAGCCATAAAAATCACTTGACATTCAAGGTCTCTGCCTGAGAGCCCTTTTTTCTTTCCTTAATACAAAATTTCGAAAGATATACTTTACAATTTTTTACCTCCGTAATAAAAGAAGAAAATATATCGGTTTTTGAGACATCACCTTCTCGTATCCCAACCACTACTAAGTTTAGCAGAAGTTTTGATGGTTAGAACAAAGTAACGTTTCTTCTTTATAGAAGCAGCCCAAATGGCTGGTTATGCTTCAGGCTAGGTTTACACTGAATTTTATCCCTGCCTGTTGTTGTGAGGCCGGCCCGGCAGGGAGGTGATACCTCGACAGGGTTGACTTCCTCGCTGCCCAGAGAGCCAGTCTGGGGGCAACCTGGTCTCGGTGCTGCTCTGGGGAGAGGGGAGCACTCCTTGTATTCCCCTCCCAGGAACAGGGCCCGGGGCCCCGTTGCAGCCAGCCTCTGTGGATGCGCTGCTGCTTGCCGCAGCCGCGGGAGCCCCGCCGCAGGGCTGGTCCTCCCCACCATGCCCCTGCTGAGAGGCAGCAGCGTTTCACAGCCGAGCGAGGTATCCGCTGCCTCTCTGAGGTGGGAGAGAGGGGGAGGACTTCTGAATTCCTCTCCTGGCACAACTCATAAGAGGCAAATAATAGCAGGGAAGAAGTAAGAGGCGTTTCCTAAACCTCCTTTCAGAAATGGCCATCCTCTTCAGACAGCCTAACGCTGCTCGGCAAGGCATGGCATGACCTAAATGCTTTGACTGGGAAATGAGATGAAAAAGGGTATAAACTCAGGCTTAACACCACCTTTGCAGTATCACTCCACTCCAAAAACCAAGTTGCCTTCTAGCAGTCGAGAAGTGTGTGTTGGTGGTGTGGGGGGTGGATTTGTTCTTGACCTTTTTCCGCACTGCGCCTCCGTGTTGGCTAGGTTTGTCTTTAAACTTGCCTCTTTTCAGTTATGATTCTTCTCTCTCATTGCTACTCATGTAAAAGAGCTTGTATTTCTTTCCACCCACAATATCGCCTTGCTAGCTAAAGTCCAAAGTATATTTGGAAAGTCATAAAAAATGTAAACTGAATATGCTTGTGTCACTTCAATTAAGAATCAGATGTTATCTAGGAGTTAACAGACACCATTCTAGACAATAACAGATCTGTCAGCTTCTTCAGTGAAAATGTCATGGTGATATCCTTCAATATCTTGTAATGTAATTTATATATTCCATTTTCTGTGTGTATGGTTTGTGGCACTTGGCACCTAACACTCTTAAAATTGATATTTGCCAAATAAAGAATGCAGATAACTGCCTTAAAGTATGATCAAATATGTTGCTGCCTTTGAGGAAAAGAATTTTTTTTTATTCTGACTTAAACTGGTTTTATATTGCTGTAACTTTTGTTGAGTTAGTTGGCAGTAATGAATTATAGTGGAGTAAATTTTCTTGGAATCTGTGACTTCATTTTTTTCATCCTTCTAGTGGTGTTTCTTCTTGATATGATGTGTAATACTTCATCTGTGAACCTGGCTGAACAGAAATGTCATCCTCTGCTCAGGAGGTTGTTAGATCCTGGTTCTAGGGAGCTGGCAAACTCCAGTTCTCTGAGGTAAAACTCTTCAATGGGAACATTCTTCTGCAACATCCCAGACACTTTGTGATCTGTGAGATGCTATAGGAAAAGGTAAAAAGCTGAAATGGAAAAGAATCCTGCCAAGTTGGAGCTGATGGGCTAGTAACAAAAGCAAGCTCCTGAGTTCTTGCCACTGGGGGAGTCTATAGGAGGAAGAGGACTAGAAGGAAGTACAAAACTGTGCTTAAGTTCATAGTAGAATACATAAATGTATCTCCTAATGGGCCAGAAAGAATTTTAAATGCAATATCTGGGACGTTTGGCTCCTCCTTTTCTTCTGATGCCAAGATCTGAATTCAGGAATCTGTGTTGCCTCTTGTTCTTCCTCCCCAGTTAGCTGCATTTAACAGAACTCTAAAGGAATGAAAGTGGCATAAGGAAATGAATATTTTCTTGAGTTCACTGAAGTCAGTAACTGGCTAAGGAGAACTTAAGACAAGAGAATGACTTAGGGCCAAGTATGCCAGTCGAAAGACAAAATTAAACTCGGAAAATAAGCGGGGAAGGGCCTTTAGGTCTTGTTGACCTGTTACAGGATGAGCTGTGCCTTTTCTTCACAGATTTATGTAATGTGTTCTTAAAAATCTTCATGGATGGAGATTGCACAGCTGTCCTAGATAGCTTGTTCATGTGCTTCTCCTATCTTCACTATTATTTTCTTAATGTCTTAGATCTATTTTGTTACAATTTAAGCATACTACTTCAGTCCTCTTCAGAATTAAGACCTATTTTCATATGTCCAATTTATATTCATCTGTATATTATTTTCGTCTTTTTTTCCCCCAGCATTCCCTTGAAGTCATGTTTTCTAGACCTCTCATTATTCTCATTATCCTCTCCTCTGGATCTTTGGTTGGTCCATATCTGCCATTAGGCTCGTTGTCTGCTCTTTGGTGGACATACTACTGCAGCTAAAACCCTATCAAGAGTGCTGAGCAGAAGGGAAGGACACACAGTATGTTTTTTCATTCCTTCCAAGGTGGTGATGGCTTTGGTATGGCATCACGTTCAGGTCGTGTTCTGCTCCAGGTCTTGCTCTGCTGCGTCGTTCCCCTTGCAAGGCTGGTCAGGGAAGAGGCGTTGGGCCAGCAGCAGTGTTCCAGGTAGAACAGCCTGAGCACAGTGACTCACCTCTATGTCATGTCTATTAATTTCCTGAAAATCGGCCTGCATTATTTACCCATTTTCTGCTAAGTAAATCAGGACATTTCTGTATGACTTTGCTGCTTAGCAGTACTGTTCATGAGCATTGCAAGATGGTCATTTGTAACCCTGAGCCTTAGCTTTCCATTTATTTCAAAAGTCAGAGGGACCAATGTTTGGGTAAATGAACTGTTTAGGCTTTCCAGCAGAGTTATCTCTTTATTCTCTCTGTACTCATATAGAGCTTAATTAACAACACACCGAGATTTCATGTATGGCTATTCCAGGTGTAAATGTCCAACGTACTTCTGTATCTGTTTGTAAGCCTATGAGCAGCATTGAAAACCCCTCTAAATGTTTCCAATTTTAAATGTGAAATGGCTTTTATAAACCCTTGAATACATTAAAATAATGCTAAAAAATAAATGAAGCATTATTTGACCTGAAGCACGATTGTTTCAGTTTCCAGTGTTGCAAGCAAGTAAAAAGCCTGGTTATTTTGACCTGCTCTACTTAAAATGTTAATTGTGTAATATAAAGTTTAGAGATCTTCTGCCATTGCTAATCTCAATCTTCATTTCTCTTCTTAATTGCACATTTGAACAAGAAATTGTAATGTTTTTAAATTAGGTCTTACGATCTATTGGGCCTTATGTGAAGGAGAAGATAGTTACTTGTAAGCTATGTGGTTTATATATAGATAGAGCTGGCCGATTCCCAGGAACATTGTAGGAGAAGTTGCAAACGTAACAAACGTTTTTGAAAAGTATATACTGAAATATCAATAGCTTTCCTTTCCCCGGTCCTTCCTGTCTTTTCCTGTCTCAAAGAAACCCATGTTTTGTATTCAAAGCGCTGTTAGGCTGGTCTAGGAATAAACAAGCATTCTTAGTATGTGATGGCTAGTTCTGAATAGCTAACAGAACAAAATTATAATGGAAATCAAGCAAGTTCTGTTTACACAGAGAAGGGAAGGTGGATCGCAGCATTTACTGTGTGGTAGCTGATATTACGAAGAATAAATAACGCTGTTGTCTTCAGAATTTTATCACATATTAACAATTATTATTAACGAAATAATGAAGTCTCTAGCATTTTATACATCACAAGGGGTTTTCAGATGATCTAACTTAGTTACCACTTACCATGGGTGACTGTGTCACATAATCCTCTTTATGCATTTGTCAGACCTGTCCTAAATTTATCTGTTTCTTTTTTTTTTTTTTTTTTTTAAAAAAAAAAAAAAAAAGGGAAATAACTTGCTATTCACCCTGCAAAGATATTCCAGAAATTGCTGATCCCATGGCTAGGAACTTTCCACTGATCTCCAGCCTAGACTTATTCTTACAGTTAATACTCAGTTTCATTGGTGTTCTGCCACTTGTCATTCTCTGTCTTAAACAACAACAACAGCAGCAACAACAACAACAACAACAAAATTGTTATTTGCCCCTAATGAGCTTACACAAAGGAATAATATCTCCTCTTGATTTTGAATGTGCTAGCTGAAATAAGTGAATAATTTTGTAAAATAGATTATTAAATCATCTGTGTGTCCTAGTGGCTCTGTTTGTTTTTTTTTTTTTCCTTTGAGCAAAGTCGAAAAAAGTTGCATTGAGATAAGGTGTCATTATGCCTTGTTTTATGACATTAATATTTTTATGGTTATGTTACAAATGCTTCCGTTGATAAATTCTAGATAGCTTTTGCCTTTTTCAACAAAGCTAAGCCTCCTTATCCTATGATCCTCTGATTGATTAATATGGTCTTTATCCTCCCCAGTCATTTCTCACTGATAATTTCCCATCTTTTAGCAGAAATGCTTATTACTAGGCTCTCAAGCAGAATCACAAGGCACTTTACATCATTACTTTTCATTCCATTGCTATTAGGCAAGTTCTTATGGCCTTTCCCTTATTGCAGAATGAAATTCCAGTATTCCCTGGCATTGGCAGTGCTTTCCAAAGTTGTCCCAGTCGTACCGACCAAGCTGTCCCCCACCTTTTTGTGTCTTTGCTGAAAATATGAGATGAGCTCCAAGGCGAATGTTTGAAGAAGTTACCTTCTCCAGTTCTCTCTTTTTTATCAGTAGACTTCCAGGAACTTTAAGGATACAGTTATTTTATTTTTATTGGTGAGTATACTGAGATGGCAGAGTTGGAAAAACCTACATCTCCAAGGCAATTTAGTCACTTGTAATGGGGCTGTGACAAAGTAAAGTTAGATGTCCTACTGTGCAGTCCTTCATTAAATTCTGTAATTAGATGTCTATGAACTCTCCTATTTTCACAGGCAAAATGTTCTAGAGGCCGTAAGTTGTACTTCTGTATGTATCCGATTTATCTGTCTTATCAGGGATGCCAGCCCTGCGCCTACTTTATGCCAAACCATTGTAATTAAAACCCCAAAATCAGCTTTATTAACACCCAACACGCTAACCCAGAGCCCTCCAAGAATACAGCCCTGGGGTTGGGTTCTTGCCAAAACACACCCTTGACCCAACAGTAGCTGCTGCTTTTGGTCGAAGACGTTAGGCAGAGCATTTCTGTTTGTGGGTGTACATGGTTTGCAGGGTGGCCTAATGATATTTTTAACACCAAATTTTTGATTTAGGATGAATCCCTGTGCTTGAGGTGTTGCTCATCTCTCTCTCCTCCCAGAGAAGTGTCTGCGGGAGGGTCCCTTGTAAGGTCTCCTGATGGTGGTGTTCCACGCCGCGGAAACCAATAAAGGCTGATTTGCCCAGAGTAATAAACATGGACATTGTTTCCTAGGAGAGTGGTTGGGTGACTCTGCTGGCCTGCAGTAGCAAGAACTGTTTAATCCAGGGATGGTTACATGTCCACGATTCTCTCTCTGCTCATCTCCCTGTCTCTCGTGTGCTGCCTGAGGATTGAGAGCGATGCTCCTATTTGCACTCTGCCTCTGCCTCTCCCCATCCCCAAATAGTCTTTGGGGATATAAATGCAAGTAACTTAATATGCCCATCATTACCCAGCAGATCAGTGGCACAGCCAGCAGTAGGACTCGAGCACTGCAATGCTTTCCTTTTTGCTTTTTTTTTTTTTTTTTAAAGTTGGCAAAATCCCAGCAGGCTGGGGAAGGACTGCAGGGGTGTTCCTTGTTATTTCGAAGCATCCTCCTTTCTTTGTAGATGGATTAGCTTGCTGCTGTTGGAGCTGAAGGAGTGAGGCATGGAGCAGTCTTTAAACAAAGTTTTACAATTAGGCTCATTTCAGACTAGAAATTTTTTCTCTACTAGGAGTACTAATACATGGAAATATATCTTTATAATGATAGGCTATTTGGGGTTGCTCTGAACTGTTACCATCATTTCACACATACTTTCTGTAGCTTCGCCATTTGTTCTCATTTTCTTCTGTTTTCTTTCTCTGACCACCTTGTTTCCACCTCTTTGCTTCTCAAAAGATTAAAGGGCCAAAATGCTGCACCCTAAAGTTCTTTCATTATTCAAAGAAAGTGTCACATAGTTTAATTATAATGTAAATAGGAAATGATTTATATCTAGAAAAGACAAGATATTTCATTTAGTACGGAATAGCAGGAATGAAAATTACTCCATTTTCTATCTGTGAAATTGCCCACTCTTTGCTGGATTGCAAATGTTGTTCAGGCTGCTTAATACAGTTTAAAGTTCTATATTAAATATGAAGTGGGATCCAAACTGTCACATTTACGAAGTGTTGCGGCATGCAGGGATGTAATTTAATGTCTGCTGTCAGGAAATAAATTCATAGACTATAGATTTTAGTCCTGACTAGGCCACTAACTTAAGTGACTGGAGGTGCTTCTCTCATTTCTCCAGGCTCATTTTTCTCCATCTATGGAACATATATCATGACAAGTAACTATAACGTGTTGGGTGAATGACTGAAGTTGTTGATGCAACTAAGAAGTTGGAATTTGCTTTTAGAGAAAATGTTAATGTGTCAAAAACTAAGTTTTGATATGAAGTATTTTGTCCTGTGAATCTAAAAACATTTTTGGAAACTCTTCAGGAGTGGCAATATTAAGATTTCATTCTTGGTGTTGCTGTTTGTGTATTATATCTTGCTTTTCTTGTTGGCTTTTCATGGCTTGCCAGTGATACTACTGCATGTATTAGTGTTAAGCCATTTAATTATAGTACAAATTGGAGAAACAGTAACAAGTAGCAACTGCCCAAATTCTCTTTAAAAAAATGAAATTAATTAAAATACTGTATGTCAGCACTAGGACTGCATACTGCGTTATGAAGTAATATAAAACAAGAAAAATGTGGAAGTTTAAAATCCTCATAAAATAAAATTTCGAATGGCTTAATCAAGTTTTTTTGATGTGAGAGAAAACAGCATTTGACAATCAATACTACAGAATATGGATCAGATATTTTCTGATACTCTTCAGATATATTTTCAATAAGTTATTGAACCAGACAACTGTTTTGCTGTCCTCTTGCTAATGCATATCAGTAAATGGTCTCCAATTATCAATATACTAATTGGTAGGCAATTATAAATCAATGAAGACCACAAGCTTTAAAGATAAGCTATGCAGCGGCAGAGAAAAAGACAAAATAATAACATTATGCTGTTCATGAGGCAGAATTTTATGTATCTACAGAGCTGAAGGGGACTTGTAGAATGGAAAGAAAAATATATGGTGTCTTCATGCCAAAAAGAGTAGCGTAGACAAACAAGAAGGTGGTGAATAGTAAGAAGGATAATTAACGTGAATCTGAGCAATCCAACTGGTTAATTGCACATGAAAGTCTTTTCAGTTTTCTTGGCAATGACAAGAACTGTTTCAACTTAAAAGGAGCAACTGGCAGCATGATCTGTGTTTCTCACCAGTTTCAGAGCCGGATCCTCTGTAGAGCTAAAACAATAATGTGCTCTACTCTCCCTCGCTTATAGTCATTGTATTGGAACTATAAAGCAGTAGTAAAAAATCAGAAGAATTATTATAACATTGGATTTACTTTTAATTAAATTTTCAGGAGTCTTAGTATGCTGCCTGAAATTGCCTTTCTAATATTTTGCACACAAAAAAATGAGATAGCAAAGATTTTGACTGCACGTATTTGGTAACTGTTCTCCCCAGAGAGGCAAGGCTGACTCTTGTTCAGGTGAATGTTTCAATTTCCCTTTCTACATATCTTGCTGTAGTCAAATATGTGCACTGTCCGGGAGTGCTGGTGGGAAGGCTAATTGCCGCCGGGAGCCGGGAAGGGCTGGGAAGAAGTATGGTGCTCTGGAGGGATGCGCTCTCTTTCCTTACGGATGCAGGAGCTGCTCGCTGTGCAGGGGAGCAGAGGCTCTGCCAAGAGGCAGGTCTCTGCTCTCCGATGAGGCAATTGGGGATCCACATTTTTTTAGTAAGCTTTTCTAAGTACATATTTTAGAATGAGATCAGATATGATTTGATGTTAACCTGTGGAGACAAGGGTAGAAGATAGTACTGTGGAGTTGTTCTGATGGATGTATCTGGAGAAAGGCTCCAGGCCAATTCTTGATACACTTCTCTTTGTCTTCACTGATGTTTGGCCCAGGACGTGCATGTCCCATGACTCAAATTTAATCAGAGGGTACCTGAGTGATATTATTTAGCCCTGTCATTGTTCCCTTGCGCAGCATTTTCTGATGGATGCACCAAATACCCTTCCGGAGGACACGTCTACATTTCAAAAGGTTGCATTAGCATTCATTTCTATCTTGCTGAATAACATGTTAGTAACAGTAATGTAATGATACGGGTTACTTCCAGTGACATATCATAATGTGAAATTACAGTTTGGGTAATCTATTTCTAAAATATTATGGGTAGCTACTAAGTAATGACTAAAGTGCTTTAGACGCACACGCGCACGCGTACATCAAAGCATTTCTTATTAGTGTTGCAGTGAAACAGTTTGACACTTCTGTTTCAGTACAATACAGCCAGCAGATGCTTTGATCTAAGAGCTGAACTGCTGCTTTGCAACAAACAGGACACACTTTGATGTAGTAAAAAAAAGATGGAAATTATATTCAAAATTGAGTTTTTCATTCTGTTTTTTTATTTTATTTTTTTATGACAAAAAATATTTGAAAGGTAGCATTCCATCTATGGTATCGCGTCTCCTTCCTGAAAGCACAGTCCACGAAGCTCAAGCATGGCCCTATATATCCACCCCAGGATGGGAACTGTGTTAGGGGACGCAATACCTTTACAGTTGTTAGGCTAAGGTGAAAGCACAGAAGGTTTGAGATGGGAAGCTGAACTTTTTTTCACCACAGTATGGTCTACGGTATTGATACAGCCAGGATTGGGGTCTTGAAAACTTCCTCTCTGGAAAATTACACTTCACAAAGTAAATCTCATGTCTGTGGTCAAGGACGCTTTCTCTTTGTCCTTGCCTGCATAACTATATGCCACGAAATAGCTGCTGTAGATAGCTCCAGGGCTGGCAGTGATTGGTAAAGGCATTTCTTTGTATATTGTCTACTGCTTTTAATGGAGGAAGCAATTATTATTTTTTTTTCAAATTTTTGAATTAAGACTCACAGTTAACCTGAAAAATAAATACATAAATATTCAGTTCTTTCCAGGAAGCCGAATTCTTACCTCATGTCTTTGGTATAATTCTAACAACTTAAAAAGAGGCACTTTTGACTCTAAAGCAATATAAATGAAGGAAAAAATTTAAACTTTGATGAGAAAGGTTATAAAATATGAAAGCTATTAAAGCAGTTCAGAAGATTCTAGTCCCACCTCAGAAACGGAGAAGTGCTCTATGAGTGCTTATTCCAAAAGCTCTCTGTTGCAGAGGTATTTTACAAAGAAGAATTCAAACAAGGGATGAATGATCCCTGGCATGTGCAAGAAGGCACAGAGCTTGTTCATGCATTTGCCAGCAGAGCATGTGTGGGTTGTTTGGCTTTGAAGGGGTGGGAATACTTCTCTGGAACACTCAGGGCAACCAAAAAACACCCAACCTAGGACGAAGCCTCAAAGCATGTCCAACAAAAAGGAAGCTGTTGTGTTGCTAGGTTTATCGAATCCTTCCTTGTGCTAAGACTGGCAACTTGTTAAACTGTTCTTTGTGCTGTCGTCTGAACTTTTTATTCTATCCCAGAGAAGAAAAAGAAAAACAGGAAAGAAAAAGAAAACAGGCAGATATAAAAATGGATAGAAGAGCAATAAAAAGCAGGCAAGGGCTTATTGTAAAATATATCTCCCTTAAAGCATTGTTAGAAGCACTGTTTTCGTATTTTTCAAACTGTTTCCTCCATCCAGTGTCTCCCACCGGACCATTGTAGAGGCCAAACCAGCCCCAGTAGCTTCCTTATCTATATGCCAGCCAAACAACACTGCCCTTGAAGATGATCTCTTCTAATTCTTCCGCTTGCTGAGCAAACGACCTCACATCGGTCCTGTGGAACCCTTCCTCATAGCTGACATGGTCTGTTACATTTATTATTGCTGCTAGCGCAGGGGTGCATCAGCTGACCGCATGATGTCTCAAGAGGGCACATCTAAACAGGAGGCCAGCATCCGCAGAGCAACGAGCAGAGGCAAAAGTGAAGGAAGCACGAAACAGGCCTTCAAAATACCCGTGGTGGCCAGGGAGGAGACCGCTGCCTGGAGGAAATCAATCAGAGGGAGACAGCCTGCTCGGTGGGCAACCCTAGCAGACACAAAAGGAGAAATCTCTCAGGCTGGGGCTATGTTAGCAGGAGCACAGCCAGGAGGCTGAGGGCAGTGATTATCCCCCTTTACTCAGTCGTCACGAGGCCACATCTGGAATATTGTGTCTTATTTTGCTCACCACCACCCTCTCCCCACACCGCCCCAACAAGAAAAACATCAGGATGATCAGTGCTGGAGCACTTGCCCAGTGCCGGGAGGCTGAGGAATGGGGCTTGTTCAGCCTGCAGAAGACACAGCTTCACCGGGACCTAACAGCAGCTCCCCAGCACCTATGGGAAGCTACGAGGAAGATGGAGCTGGGATTTTTACAGGGATGCAGGGAGGGGAGACGAAAGGCAACAGACAAATTGGAACAAGAGAGGTTCTAACTTTTCCCCCGTGGGGAAAAAGCCCAGGGAGGCTGCGCAGTCTCCGTCCTGGAGGTTTTCAAGACTTGCCTGGATGCAGTTCTGAGCAGCCTGGTCTGCCCTCATGGTGGGCTCCGCTGGGTGCAGCAGCTTGGACCAGAGACCTCCTGACACCCCAGCCAGTCTGAATTAGTCTGAGATTCTGATGCATAATTCAGATTTACAAACCCTTTCAGCACAGTTGTCGACGATTCCCTTTTGTGTAGATGCATACATTGCCAAGTGAAATGGAATTTGTCTTACCCTGTTTTAATGGGAGCGATTATGGCTTGTCCGCCTTTGAGGTAGTCAGCTAAACTTCTTGTTATACTCAGTGGAGAGAAACAGGTATTTCTAATGCACGATGCGTATTCTCCTAAGGAGGCATCTGAAGTACGTCTTAGATGAATTGTAGCCTAAAAGCACTCAACTCTCCGTTGATGATAAATGGGGACACTAACTGTCTGGAATACACATACATCTAGACATTCTAGACATCTAAAGCTAGGTGAGATGGCTCTCACTCTGTCATATTTTTGCTTGAAGGGGTTTCGATATCTTTGGTGGGAATCAAGATTGTTGTGGGAATAGGGGATACAATTAGCCCTCTATAGCTTACATCAGTTGTACAAGATGAGCAACAGGTGATTGTCGCCTGTTGGAAACTGAGACCTGTCGAAATTATTTCAAAATCAGGAACAGATTTTCTTCTGCTGTAAATAGAGGAGAGCAGGATAATGCCATCTTGCTCTTTTTTTTCTTTCCTTTTCTTTTTCAAAGGCAAAAAGGGCCACGCATACCATTTGGTATCTGACTGCTGGCCAGTGGCACTGTAATAAAATAGCTAACTCAGTTTAATGTTCACCTTTCTGTAGGAAGGAAATGTCATTAAAAAGTAGGTAGCAGTGTAGTATGTATGCCAAGTGCTTCATTGTAAGGTGAAAATCACAGTAGCTGAAGAAGAAGAAAGAATTGTGAATTTGGTTAATTAGGCTCCCATGAGCTCCTTCTGAAATCCTTGTGAAACACAGGAAAGACAGTAGCGCCATCCCGGATGCCGGTGTGATCCTGGCCTTACTCTGAATGCGTTCCCCGCAGGCACTGCATCCCTCGCCTGTTGGCTGCTCTGCCCAACGATCATTTTGAATTTGGCACAGGTAAGGCTGCCAGTCTTTGTGAACTAGCAGCTGGTGACTCAGCCCTTTTATTTCTAATTGTGCAGGGTAAAAGCTGAGATGCACTAATGAAATACACCCGGTCTTTGCTGAAGTCAAGAATTTTGCAGAAATACACTTAAGCATGTTTGCTCAGTAATGCTGGTTCTTTGCTAGCTACACTTTAGAGAGGCAAAGGGGGCTGAAGTGGAAGAGGACTGTAAATATTCTTTTATTATTCCAATTCCTCCCTGTCTGCTAGTAGCTTTCCTCTTTCACCTTTCTTGGCACCCTGTGTTTATCAATCCAGCAGCATGATTTTGTAGGAACCTATTGTTAAAATACAGGTGTACATTACTGGTTTAAACCAAGTGAAGGCAACATTATAATGGTAGTAAGTTTTTGTCAGCGGTTGAAGTGACCATATTGGATTGGATTATAATTTAGATGTACATTTGGATGCATTTCTGAAACAGCTGCATGCAGGCTGTGATGTGGTTTGAACTAAAATTACTCTGTTGACTGAAAATCTGTGAGGCCAGAGACCGAATTTTCAGTTACTGAAAAATGATGTAATTTTACCAAGAAAATGTCCCTAGGAGCGTAATAAACTACCTTTTATTTAGGAAAAAAGCGCAGATATTTTGACTTTATGTTAAAGAAAATAAGATTTGCATCTAAAAGACTGGCAAATTTTGGGGTGGTATGTTACGATTTTTGTAGGATAAGTAATGAGGACATCTTTTCTACTGTATTTGATAAATTAGAAGATAATCTGTAGGATTTCTAAGTTGGCACAGGTTAAGAACCAAATGAAATAGACACCTTGCAATTTGCCTTTCTCTGCTGTATTTCACAATCAGTATCTGTGAAAACCTTGTTTTGGAAAGTCAGATGGTTCATATTCTGTTTTGGTGGTCCCAGCTTCCTCGACAGCTGCATGCCGCACGCTTTAGTATTCAGCGTTCATCTATTTTAGAGCGACCATTGGCCTAAGTCACTGTCAGGCAGTAAGCATTTTTTTTTTACTGACTCTCAAGTGATTTAAATCTTACAGACTGCGACATATTAGGTGCTTTCATCTGTCCCTAAGAATAATTTCTGCTGCCTGTTATCATTTGTTGGCTTAGGTCATATTTCCTACTGTGGAAAAGCTTCCCCCTACAACCCTTTCCTTGCTCGTATCCTCTGATGTTCATGGCTACATCACCAGCGCCGCTGTCCTTGTTCACGACATGAGTCACAGTTGTCGTACTGTTTGGAGCAGCTCACCTCACCCCATCTTTGATCTGGATCTAGTGTGTCCAATGGAAACCATAGTAGTCTTATAAAGGTTATATGGTCATTGTGTGAGAAGGAACATATCCAGTGCACTTAGTGTGTGTGTGGAAATCTAAAAGGACAGTATAAGTGCTTTGTTTTCAGTTTGTTTCGTGGGGGATTTTGTTTTTGTTTGGTTGGGTTTGGGGTTTTTTTGTTTGTTGTTTTGTTTTTTCCCCCCTCAAAAGTAGTCTTCTTCCTAAATGCATAAATATATATAGGACCGCTGTTTACAGAGATGGTAACTTTTTTGGATTCTTGATGTTCTGGTATCCTGTGTGCCATAGATCAAACTCTTTGTAAAATGATAACATTCTGTATGTTCATTCATTAATTTACATACTATCTGAAGTATATACTGACGAGCTACTAAAGGTTTTTGTAGTATCAAAAAATTTTGCTGACAAATAAACAGACACACAGAGACTTTTCAAGATCAAACACAGGAGCAATAGTATCACCAGTGTTAAACCTCAGGTAGCTGTTGCTTCTAATCCTCAGTTTACTCACCTGGCTAGATTCATAGAGTCTTTGGAACCACCCCAAAACCCCAAGCACTAATATTTAGATCATGGTAGCTGTTTGAGATTCTACAAAGTTCAAAGTGATCCTTCTAGTGCAATGAAATCTGGTTTTATATGCCAGCTTTTGCAGATACTTTTTTGCAGAACGGTGCATTTAAAAAGAGTAAATTACATTGAGGTATTCAAATAATAGAATCAACTATTATGAGAAACTCCTAACTTTGGGAATGCTTTTGAAAAGCAATTACATTCAACTTATGTATAATAAAACTTAGTTAATGCAATGAAATGGGGGGCACAAAACCAATTTGAATAAATGTGGGTTTTTTTAATAAGTTGGAGGTCTTATTCATGCAATAAGCATTGGCAACTGTATCTTCATCCTGAATGATCAAACCGCTTTTAGACAATCAATTTAAAAAGTTTTCTTTTTACTTTTTAACAAAGTATTGTAATATTACATAGTACTTCGGAAATGTTTTGAGATCGCAGGATGAAAGATGGTATAGAAGTGCAATATGGTGGTGGTATTATTATTATTAGTCCCCTGGCTTTTCTTTCGGGATTTTCTACTTATTTCAGTTGCACATTTTTAATTGCTTAGCGAAGCGATGTAGTCATATCTCAGAGTTGGTTTAATTGGAATTATTGATGTCTGAAGCAGCACCCAGGCTGGGAAAACTGGGGTCTGATCAAAGTCTGCAACTAGCGGTTTAGTGAAGTTAAAAATTCAGTCCCTAATTAAAAAATGAAAGAGAGAGCGTGTGCTTTCAAAGCGCACATTTTGTGCTAAGGAAACAGTCACTTCTTATTTATTTCAAAATACTTATTGCAGTATTTAAAAAGAAGGGTAACAGTAACGACTGAAGTTTTTAATCCTGAATATTTGTTGAGTTTTTCACTTGGAAGATTTTACTGGATGCAACACTGTGCTTTCATACCTGCGGGTATACTTTATTCTCTTTAGTTATATTTAGAACTGCATGTAAAATTGGAAGTTCGTTTTAAGATGACTTTCAAGATTTTTTTTTTTTTTTTTTTGTAATGGAAACCAAGAATTTTGAATTTTTCATAGGGGAATTTTTTTAGCTTGTTTGAAAGTACATATAAATGTTTACAATTTTAAAATGTGTTATGACATATAGAACAAGTAAGTTTAACATTAAAATGAATTCTGAATCGAGTTGATGAAAAAACCAGAAGATATTAACAGTCAGTATTACCTTTTGGAAGTCTGTATCTCGGCTCACTGACTGCTGAGGATGCACAGGACAGCTGTTGAGCATCTCTAGTCAGGTGGGATGAATCCTTGCCTTTATTCGGAACGTGTCAGTGAGATGTTTGGACTGTTGTGTTCATTTAGCAAATTTTACTATGTTTTTTGCACCGTTTTGACTCTGGTTATTCAGTGCAATAAAATAGTGCTGTCCAAGTTAACTGGGAAAACGCACTTTTTTCACGTTTCTCAACCTTATTAGATTGTGCATGGGAAATCACAACAGCAAACTGCTTTTTATGACTGTGCACATGATGTGCTGGAGTTTGGAACCTGGGTAAATAAATGTAACTGCACTGGGGGGGCAGGGAACAGATGGAAGGTGGTGGGACTGGAAAAGGTTCAAGCAGACCAAAATAGAGAATGGTTTTTACTTGCACTAGGAACAAAAGAAGATAGGCTAAGCAATACAAGAGTCTTGATTTCTCTTCTTAAACAACCCTTCCAGTCTTTTGTTATTTGATATATTTTGTGTAGGGTCTTTTTGTGTACCCTTCTTATTATCAGAAATAAATATATATATTCCAAGGTGGATGGGGATCTTCCCTTGAATGAGAGCAGTTGCAATCTAGTGTGCTGTGTGGAAGACTCACCACAAATTTCATCCTTTTTATGAAACTGTGTTCATACCATCTCCAAAAGTATGCATTTTTATCATTTGCACTGTATTGATCAGCACTTCCTGAACCATTTTCTTCCCTAATTAAGGATGCAGAGAGCTTTACATTATTCCGCTTACGATCTCAAGAGCTCTTTTTACACTGCTTGTTTGGGGATTTGCTTCCTTGGGAGAGTTTATTACTGTATGAATGAAAATGCTTTTCTGAAGCTGCTAATCATTTCAAGATTTAAAAAAACTAATTGAGAATATTTCCCGTTATTATTAAACTCTCAGGGGTGCTACAGGGCATGCACACTATTATAATCTAAACCTGCAATTTGGCTTTGTTTCTTGTGCCCTTTGGCACAGTCATATACACGGGAATTTTAAGGAGAACGGCTGACACTCCCCCACCCCAGCCACAGTGAAGAAAATGTGCTTTTTATCATTTTCTCATCAGCTGCTGCCTCCTGTTAGCAGTGAAATTGTTTTGACAAGCGTTATTTTGTCTGAACCATATTCGATTATGGAAGGGCTCAAACTAATCAAAAGAACTTCCTAACATTGTGGACTATTGGGCTGCAGTATCATCTTCCCAATGAAGTGGAGGAGGACTCATCATGTGAGTCATTTTAAAATTGGTTGAGGCAAATGACCGAAGAATGTATGATAGGGAACATTTGTTCTCTGTCACAGAATGTGCTAGGTAAGATAATAGGCTATTTCTATGACTTTTGATGTTGAACTTTAGCATTTCAAGTGCTAGATAGAGTGATATATTGGTTATGCATTGTACCTAAAGACTGTGTGTGAAGTAGTCTGCTAGCATTGGATAATAATGCTAAGGCTCATCAATGAAGCTTTTATACGTAGAGCCAGTGTCATTTGAATGATTCTTTTTGTGCAGTGCACTGGATTGCAGACAGTTGGTATGTTGGATAGAGAAGGCTGTTTGTCAGTGTCCTGTTTTATAAGAGGTTACAGTCATCTTTTGTAGCTCTGATGAACCAATTTGCAGCCTGCATCCAGTTTACTTTAGCAGTTTTCTTTGGAGTGAGCATTCCTTCTGAGACAGAATCACAGAATGACAGAATAGTTGAAGTTGGAAGGGACCTCTTGATGTCATCTTGTCCAACCTCACTACTCAGGCAAGGCCATCTAGCACCAGTTGGCCAGGACCGTGTCCAGACAGCTTTTGAACATCTGCAAGGATGGAGACTCCACAACCTCCCTGGGCAACCTGTGCCAGTGCTCAGTCACTCTTACGGTAAAAAAGCATTTCCTGATGTTCAGAGGGAACCTCCCGTGTTTCAGTTTGTGCCCACTGCCTCTGGTCCTGTCACAGCGCACCACCGAAAACAGCCTGGCTCCGTCCTCTTTGCACCCTCCCTTCAGGTATTTATATGCATTAGCAAGATTCCCCGGAGCCTTGTCTTCTCCAGGCTAAACAGTCCCCGCTCTTTCAGCCTTTCCTCATATGTGAGATGCTCTAGACCCTTAATCACCCTTGTGGCCCTTCATTGAACTCTGTTCAGTATGACCATGTCTCTCTTGTGCTGGGGAGGCCAGAACTGGACCCAGCACTGCAGGTGTGGCCTCACCACTGCTGAGTAGGGGGGAAGGATTGCTTCCCTCGACCTGCTGGCAATACTTTGTCTAATGCAGCTGACGATACCATTCGCCTTCTTTGCAGCAGGGTCACCTTGCTGGTACGCGTTCAACTTGGTGTTCACCAGGACCCCTGGCTCCTTTTCTGCCAAGCTGCTTTCCAGCTGGGTGGCCCCGATCAACTATTTTGTTTAACACGCATCCCCATTAGGTAATTCTACTCAAATTTTGTGATCTTGGCAAAGAATGTGCAAGTCTTTAATTGCAGCATGCCAAAATCAATTGTCAAAAATATTCTTTTTATTCTGGTCAATATATGAATCTTTTTATCAGGTATTTAGTGTATTTTGCCACGCAGATTTTCTGAAATGTAATTCTGCAATCTGTAATGCTTTTAGTATGATCTTACCAGTCATTGTAAATTAAATTAATCTGAATTTACAGCAGTTATGGTCTGAACTGGCTTAAAGCAGCTTTGTGCATAAAAATACCGTGCTGTTAAGGATGGATTTGAACTTCTTTTTTCTCAAATCTACATAATCCTAGCTGTGTAAAAGTATACCTGTGTGTTGAGGGCTTCATTGATTACAGCCTATTGACACAATAGACCTCTCCTGTTGATCTTTTTCTCTCATTTTATTCTAGTATGTGTATCTGATATTCTGAATAGCTGCTCATGTATAATATATGCAGATACAACTGCAGTATCACAGTTTAATTGAATTAATAATCAGGGATGAAGATACTGAACGTTCTTCAAAAAATAAAGCTCATGTTCATGAGGGGAGTGAAGGTTGGCCTTGCCTCTATCTGGTTATTTGAGAACATCTTTACAGGGAATAGAGAAATGGTGACCTAAATGACAGGACAGTGGACTGGAATTACAAAATTGAGGAGCTTCTTGCAAATTGGTTTGGGCAACTTTGGGCAATTCACTGTATCTCTCTGCCTTAGTTATCTCACCTGTAAATTGCACATGATATCTCTCTATTCTACTGCAGAAAATATTATAAACAAATTAAATACCACTGTACTAGTGGTCTGCAGTTGACTTTCTGTCCAGAAATGCTACCAGATTGAGTTACGTGGGTAACCTCAGCACGGAGCTCACGCACTATTTCTACCTAAGTAGGTAGAAAAAGAATAAATTCAGGGTCCTGACAAGTGCTCTGGTATGTTTAGGAAGACCATGATGTCATAAGAGTGTGAGAGGAGCATTCCTGGAGAACTGTAGGATATTGTCAGCAGGTACAAGGTGGGCAGGGAGCTAAACTTTTGTCCTGAAGTTGTGAGGCATCAGTCCAGCAATGGTTGGAGTTTGAAAGCAGGCCCTTTTGAACTATGTGTTCCCTGCACCTCCCTCCAAGCCAGCTGCATCCAGCACCATGGCAGTATCCTTACAAGACACGGGAAAAGCCCAAATACAATAAACATTGGGCTAACAGCACTGCTGTTTTCAGGATGATGTAATTGGAAAGTTATGTTGACCATAGGCCTCAAATTTGACAGAAAGTCTCTGCCTCAGTTTGAAACTTAACCTACTCATTGTGAAGTCGGTCTGTTTCTGGCTTGTAGAGTGATAATTAAAATCCTGTTTGCGACGGAAACTCAAATGCAATGCTAAATATGAAGTAGTTCTTCACCCTGCCTAGTACATTCCTGCCATGCTTTCCACTGAGCAGCCTGGCTGCAATTCTTATCTCCTGCATCACCCAGCAGTCTTTAAATATGAGAAAAAACCCCTCTTGTTTCAACTTCAGTGTTGTGAAGTGACATTTATTTGGACCATCCAGGACCTTTAGGTTGCATACTCCAAGTGTGCTGCATATTTAGCATACAAATAGGCGAATATGAGAGAGTGAGAGATGCATGCACTAAACTGATAAAGACGTCATCTTGGAGTGTGTATTAAAAATGAATTCCAGTAAACTACATGTTATATATTAAAAGAATTAATCTTAAAAAAACTGCTGGTACAACCAGTCTGTTTTATTATTCTGACACCAATTTAATTTCATTTATTATTGTTAAACTCATCATTCTAAATTTGCGCATGAGTTTCAGATGATTAAAAATCTTGATAACGGCAATCACACAATAAAGCATATTACAGCTGTTCTTTAATTATAATGACTGGTGAGCACACCTTTCATCCCTGAAAGCCATTTAGTGCCATTAAACTGCTGCGTCGGTTTGATTATTCATGAATTTGAGTTGTATTCACTAGCTCAACAAATTTAAAGTTTTATGGTTTACTGCTGTGTCCTCAAAATAGAAAAATGGACCAAAGCCTGTACCATTTATTCAGGCACAACTATTCCTGCCTGAGAGGGAACTGCAAAGGCCAATATAAATATAATGCAATTAAAATTAGTCTGTGAAAACAGCCGTGACTGCTGAGGAGAGAGAGATATGTTATTTGGTGCTGATTGTTTGCCCCAAATCTCCTAATGAGTTAAAATGAAAGTAATTAAAAGGACGCTAAATGTCAAGGAAAAATTTTCTGAGCAACTATTCCAAAGCCTGCTACTGGCTTCAGTCAGAGGGAGGGGGAATCCGTATCACCTGAGACACTTAAAGCTGTGAGACAAGAAATTGATGATTGAAAATTGTCAATAGATAGGGCTCAGACAGATGTCTTTCCTGCCCTTTCTCATTTTTAGTATCTCTGTAGTCTTACGAATGAACTGGCCCTAAGAGTTTGAGCGACAGCCGTGAGTCATTATTCAAATGTAACTAAATTGCACAGTTATCTGTGTTCTTCTAAGTTACCATTTGTTTAATAGCTAAATTGCTGCACCGTTGCTGTATCGTTGGTATTCCAGGCACTCTGGGTTGTAAACCTGTGACAAGGTCGGTGTGTTGTAGCCTCCTTTACTTTGCACTGGGAAAATCTAGCAGTCTTTAAGGGTGGCTGTTGTCGATGTATTTCTGCTTTGTGTGGCATACGTTTAAAAATAAACACGGGCCCGTCTTGATAACTGTAGTGAACTGTCAAAGCTAATGTTGAGATTTAATAGTATAGCCAATATAACAGTTAATAATAAAGGATAAAATTCAGCCTTTATATAAGCTTATGTAAAACAGTAGAGTTATTATTTGCTTACATCAACTGAATTTGGCGTAAAGGTAGGCAGGTGGGAGATTTTTATTTTTTATTTTTTTAGAGAGAGAGAGAGAATTTTTCATCTCTGCTCATCCATAGTAGTTGTCTTTGCTTTCAGGGCTTATTTGAAGTAGCTGAACAACTCCTTTGCAGCTGGGAAGTTGTTTGCATAGTGCTGGCAGTGACATCCCTTTCTTGCTATCTCTGTCTCGTGGAAGCGAGGCTCATGCGAGAGTAGGAGATGAGAAGAGGCTGCGTTTTACATAGAACTTATGCCTCGATTGGCTGAGTGAGTTCTTCTGGTGTTTTTATGTTGAAGGAAAATACTCGAAGGTGGAAAACAAAGCTGTAATGCTCTGGTGTTAACTGTGAGGGTACGATTTCAATTCGGGAAGCTGGAGACCTGTGTGATCCTTTCTTGTTAGTACATTCTTTTCCTGCTTTTACGTCTTCTGATCAACAGAGAGCTAAAGATAAGGATCTTACATTTTTTGCATGAAAAAGAGCACAGTAAGAGTTTGATGAACAGACACTTTTAGAATAAAACTCTTCTGTCTCATTGAAACTGTAGATTGCTAGCTGTTACATGACACTGAACAGTTTTCCTTTCAGTATTATCACACAGTGACTTAGATGTGATGAGGTATTAGAAAAGATTGAATTATTTTAATTTTACTTTTCCACTGGGTTCTGAAGCCATTGTGTTTTATTTTGAGGTAAATTATCCTATTTATCTTGTCTGCATAAATACCATTATGAATAGTGCAAGAAGCTGGGCTGGTAAAAGTAAAAATTACAGACCTGTCCTTAAAGGACAGTGTTAACATCCTACAAGAGCTTATTCAAAACCAACTGGTGCCTTTATTCTACGATACAAAAATGTGCCATTTTTGAGCTTTGGCAAAGCCATTACAGTGGAGCGTTGCCAGATCCATTAACAATTCTGTACTAATGACAGTTAAATAACTGAGTGGGGTAAAAGCAGGCAATGGAACGGTTTGTCCAGGATCTCCTTTTACATAGACGCTGTAAGAAGGCTTGAATGAAAAACCTGCAAAAATAGTTCCACAGGGGTGAGAGCACCGATGTCTTATGTTGAATTACAGCAAGAAATGAAAAATATTACACTTCATGCAAAGGTAGTGCAGATATTTAGCCGAAGACTGCAGAAGCAAATTAAGGTGATGGGAAATTTTCAGTTCCCGAGGAAATACTAAATTTGCCGTTTCTCACAAGCACTCTGTTTTAGACTATCCAGCTGTAAATGCAGAGATACAGAAAGCCCATAGAAATCTGTGAGTTGGTGAATGTGTTTTCACTGACTTCTGTGGGCGTGGCTTAGCCGTGTGGGATGACAAGGTGAAGATGTGCATTTAAAGGCTTGGGCTGCTCCACCCATGGCGGGTTGCTGCGAGAAGGCAGAGCCTGGAGCCCTGAGAGCCGTCTGCTGCCAGGAGCACCGAGGGCAGGCAAGACCTAAAGCGTGGGAACACAGCCAAAAAATGTCCACCCGTTGTTTCCTCTGGCCTGTGTCATTACAGAATTTCTGGACAGGTTTTCCTGTGCTCCTTTGAAGAATGATTATAATTTTTGTACTGTTTTCACTCTCAGGTCAGAGGTATACACTTTCATTTTAGCTTGACGTAACTTTATGAAGAAAGTATATGTAGCATATTCCGGTAAGCATCTGCACACACAAAACACACACGCACAAAAATAGTACATACATAGCTCAAATTCTGTAGCAAAACCCGACTTTGATAGAGAGATATTTATCCTGAGGCAAGTATGCAAATATAGTGCTAGCATCTAAAGATGGAGAAGAAAAGATGAAGACAGGTGAATTGATTCTAATTCCCTGACCTGGCCTTTATGTATAGCAACATCTTCCTATGCAGAAAAAGTCCTCAAAAAGGTGTTTTCAAAAGCCATAGTATGTCCAGACGGAAATAAGCCATTAGGTGAACTAAGTAATGTCACGGTATATGACACACCATTTTATAAAGCTGTTATTTGCAGTTCCCTCTTGGCATCTTAAGTAATTCTGAATTTCTAAAACAAATCCATAATATTTTCCTATACCTGCAGAGATATGTTTATATATCTGCTACAAATAATGCATAAGACCACAGGAGAAGCTTACAGACCTAATCATAACATTTTCTCCCCTTTTCCTCTTTATGTACATCATTTTAAGCACAGGAATAAGAAGCTGCAGTATATTAGACAAATGGAGAAGCCGCTAATGGTTTTCCCTGTTTATACCGCTCTTCATGCATATTGTATTACATGGAGCTGCTAAGGGCGTGTTGCTGAGGAATGCTACCTTGCTGCAGAAGCAGGGGAAGGGTTGCTTTCCCCGTTCCCCTCCCCGCACCGTCAGCCCAGCCCGGCTCCAGAACACGCAGGAGAAGGCTGGGCTGAGGAGCAGGGAGGAGTGCTGAGTTTAGCCTGAAGAGAACAGGAGCAGGGCACCTCCCGTAAGCTGGAAAGGGCTCTGGGAGAAGAGGGGTAGTGGTAGGGAGCAGAGCATGAAGGACTTTTTTACTAGTTGCTTCTGCATCCATGGTGTCTTTTGCGACAGATTTTCCCAAAGCAGCCCGCACGGCACCTCCTTTTCCCTTGGCCTCTGTCCCTGGCACGGGTAGGGCAGTGCTGGTGTAACTCCCGTGGTTTAAGGAGATCGAGGAAGTAAAGGAAGAACCTATACAACTGAAAGCGAGTCCCGTTCTCCCAGCTCTGCTGGCTTAAGAAATTTGTTTGTGTCTCCCTAAACATCAGTGGACAAAAGCTATTGACAGGTATGGTACTGCCACAATAGAGTCATCTAGTCCTGAAATAGTTCTATGTATTATTTTACTTTTCTGACATAATCTAGAGCGACTCATACACTGACGCTCTTCTTCCATTAAGTAAAATGCTGCTTAGTTTTGGTATCCTGGCGGACAGGCTTTCTGAAAAGTAATCTGCCAGTCAATTAGTATCCTGCACCATGAGCCTAAATCAAATACACTTTCAAAAGGGCTCAAGTTTAGAAATGAACTTTAGGAAAACTCTATTGATTTTTGTAAATTAAAAATGTAAAATTGAATGGCTAGAGGTCCAGTACAGGACTGACCCGAGGAAGCAATCTTTAAACAGGAACATTCTCCGATTCAACACTGGGAAAGAGAAGAAAGCAAGAAGGAGGATTCATTTGCAATTGACCTGCAATAGCAAAGTCATTCACTTTCCAAATAGGATTAAACTTGTTCCATCAGCCATGACATGTGAAAAGATCATGGTTATAAATTCCATTTGCTGTAATGAATTGAAAGTGTCTGAGTTTGCAAGCAGCACTCATCGTTGATGGACAGCTAGATTTGTGCAGTGTTTTAACACTAAAATTAGCTTCTACAAAATAAAAAGTACAGAAAAGGTGGCAGCAGTGACAGATCTTAAAGCATAAAAGAATTGACTTTATTGTTAGATGGAAGCTGAATCAAGCTAGAAATAAATAGTGGTTATAACCCTGTTATGTAGATAACGTGCTTCATTCTTGAGCGAGGGCGAACACAAAACTGGAAAAAGGCATTTGTTTAGGTTTCTCGGCCATATTTCAACAAGAATAAATATTGTTACTTAAATGAGGAAAAATCGAACTTCTCTATGGTATTGCTTGCAAGATGTAAGAAAATGGAATTGTATTGAAGGATACTTCATTCAAATCAATTTCAACATACATCAACATGACTCCACTGCCGTCCATGAAACTGTATTGGTGTACGTACTTTGCAAATTGAGATAAAAGCTACACTCTGTGGTTACTTAATAACCTTAACTCAGTCTTGCATCAGGATAGTGAGACATTTGTACTTGGATGCTTGAAGAGCTAAATGCAGTTTCAGAACCTGTTTCCCCCAAATTTGCGTGTTTGGTGTACACAATTTGATGCATATTTTAAATGTGCCAATTGCCAAGAAAAAAATCTCAATGGGTGAAAATGGCTAATATTTGTGAATAATTTGAGACTCATTTTAATTGATAAGGTAGCCTGCTGAAAACTGTCCACGATTTAAACAAAATAAGTAAAATAGCTTGAGCTAAACAGAGGAATGAAAATATAATAGCTTCTTAAATTACCGCAAGGTTAACATATAATTAATTTGCTAATTTTAATTACAACCATACAAAATGTGCTGAAAAATGCTCAAAGGGGAGAAGCAGCCAGGTGCCAGCCGTGATTAATCAAGGTTACTAGCAATTATGAGGTCTTTATTAACCATGTTACAGAACTTTTAAAAACTCCTTTATAAAACCAGCACATTGATTTCAACTCAGGAGGGTTTTCGTCTTGCTGTACCTTTCCATTGCTACAGACTTGCTGTCATTTGCCTCGCTCTTTTCCAGCTAAATGTTTTATTCCAGGTGAAACATGGACTGCTTTTTTTGTTTGTCACACACTGTTATACATATAGTAGGTATTTATTTTGATCATATAAACAAAAGACATTAACTATTGTTTGCAAATTGCTCTGAGCACCTTAAGTGCCAGATAGGCGCTAATATCACAGCTGAACACTAGAAACACAAATCCTGAAGAAAATGCTTAAATGCTTTTTCTTTCCAAGGTCTCCTGGGACATGCAGTTTGTAAAGCAGGAATATTGCTGCAACTGCCTTTTTGGTGAAAAGAGAACCTGCTCTGCAATGCTTTATATGCACAGACAAATGTAATTTCTGAGTTTTTTTTAAAAAAGAAAAAACACCCAAACCAAACAAAGAACAAAAAAATCTGCATGTTTGCTTTGCCTTTTAAACAAATTGTGGTGTAAATGAATGTCTTGTACGTATCAAATTCTATGATGTATTATTGGTTTATTGGTCTTTTCTATTGTTGTTACGTGAGTCATGTTGTAAGTGTCTGTTGTTTGGAACCTTAATAAACCTTGATCCATCTATTAAAAGGAAGACTTTAAAAAAAAAAGAAAAGAAAAAACAACAACATTAAAAAAAAAAAAACTAAAGCGTTGGTGTCAAAGGAAATTAATTTCCTGGCTGGCTTGTGTTTTTCTCTGAGGCAGATATTGATGAGTGTGCAGAGGGGATCATTGAGTGTCACAACCATTCACGCTGTGTTAACCTCCCAGGGTGGTACCACTGTGAGTGCAGAAGCGGTTTCCATGACAATGGAAGCTATTCTCTTTCCGGGGAGTCCTGTGTTGGTAAGCAATGATCAGCATAGAGCTTTTTTTCCTCCTTCTGCATGGTGTTATAAAGTGACTATTGAGACACTGTCCTGAGCAGTTACTGTGTTTAAGGCTAAAATGAGAATGCAAGCGAGCGTGTCTGTGTTTCTCAGCATCCCCAGCCACGCAGCGTGGGTGCTAGTTCAAGACGCGTCACATTTTGGAATAGTTATTACAGGGGGGAGGCAGTCAGAGCTCCAAAGTGTGACTTACTGCGCTTTGCCATTTATCATAATAAGTTGCTGTAAAACCTGAAGAGAAAGTAGGCTTTCTGGGGAGCATAATAGGCCACAAAAGGGGAAGAGCTGGTTTTCCATTTTCACATTTCAGCAGAGCGATACGAGAACACGTTTGGGGTATGTCTGTGTTGCTTTGATTTGTTTGTTTTGCATTGTTTGGCTTCTTCATAATTTTATTTTTAGAATTATGGGAATAGCATCAATCACTGTACACACCACGTTTGCAGAATAAAGCCCTAAGAGCATGAACAGAGAGGAACTTTTAAAGGGTGCAAGGGAGTTTGTCGGTTGTTTCTATGAGAGGACAAAGGACGAGGCTCCATGAGGATTTAGTGCTAGTTCTTGCAGTCCGGGTGCCCTTGACTTGCCCGTAAGACTTTGTGTGCCGCTGCAGCAAGTAAGCGGTAATAAAATCATAGTAAAGATGGTTATTGTGGCGTACCTCTGCCTTATGGTTTTTCCGCCTGTTTACTTATTCTTGGAAGCCTTAGACATAATTTCTATATGATATTTTATCAGATGAGTTCAGAACTGTTTAGAAAGGATCCCCTTTTAACTTCTATAGGGATACAGATCAACTTCTCATAGTTCTATGTCCTTTCTTTGGAATTTCTGTTACTTCATCTCTACTCAGGTCTATGAATTTTCTGTAAAAACTTTTCTGTTCCTTCTGTGAAAGACTTTTTTTAACACTGTAAATTTCATAGGTCATGTCCAGAAGTGCAAAAGGCTCTTTCTAAGATTTAAAGTGTACAATTAAAGTAAAAATTGAAATAAAAACTTGCAATAAAAATATATAAATTTACTTGTAACAAACATTCCAACCTTTAACAAATTTTAGCTATTAGAACTCCTTGGGATAAGATAGCATTGTGATTTAAAAATGCAGAGGAACAATAACTGTTTTCAAAACCAATATTTTGTCGGTTGTCCAGCTATATTAGCTTTTTTACACACTGTCCTAAGCTGATGGGGAGCTCAATAAAACCAAAGCAGTGAGCTTCATTGGGGTGGCTGTGTTTAAAAAAAAAAAAAAAAAAAAAAAAAAGGCAAAATTTTACAGCATTTTGTGCCTAGAAATAAAACACCACGTGAAAATCATGTATTTCTGAAGAGAGTCCCGAATGTTAAGAGTTCTCCTCTGGTTTATTTAAATACTGTAAAAGGAAAGATAGAGAACTGTTGAAAATACTTGCTTTGTGAGAAGTCAAAGCAACATGACATAACCTTCTAAAAGCCCTGAGGCAACTGGGGATAAGGGGCATTTGTAGCACTCCTGATGCCTACCTGTACTGCTTGCACGGGGAACCCCATCCCTTTTCAGGCTGGCCTTACGGAGCTGCTTTGAGACGAAGAACACCTACGGCTCAGGCTGGTCTCGGGAGAAGACAGGTGCCTAGACAAGCCTGGTGTCGAAGGGCCCATAGCTAGGCTCAGTTGCTGAAAAGGTCAGCGTTGCTTGCATTGCATTGCTATTAAAAGGAAGGGCACTTGGCTACCTCACAGCAAAAAGGAGCCCAAAATGTTCTGTATTCTGTGGAGATTGAAGGGATGAGTTTTCGTGGAAGCAAACTGCCCTCGTTTTGACCTGCGCAGCATGCTGGAGGTGCGTAAGGTGAGGTGCTCATCTTGCCATATGCAAATTGTAAACAGAATGTGAAATTAGCGGGGTTATTTTAACTAAATAGCTTTTCTGAACCATCTGTTGCAGGGTACCAGTGAGGAAGAGAATAAACCAGTTTGTTTTATTGCATTATGCTGGTTAACCAGTTAAAAATGAATTGAAAGATTCTGCTAACCCATATTGAAAAAGAAATTTCAAACCAGGATGTTTATTTTAAAGTGCAACTAAGAATTGGTTAAAATGACAGATAGGTAACACTACACGTTCTAGCTAAAACTCAGTTTCTTGAACGTTGACTTTTATCACGTTACAGAGCTTGTTTGTTTGGTGGAGTATTTAGAGTCAGGGCCAGAGTCATTCACTCTGTTTCAGATAAGAGGGTTCATCTGCTTAGCAACAGCATTCTGTATACTGACATCCTAGCGTGTACCTGAGGTGGGTTTGGGCCATTGCCCTCTGGAATGTTTAGAAACGCTTCCCCTTCGTCCCTGAAGGACAAAACTTGGAGAAAAATAACTAGGCTAAGCACATAAGTAAGACAAGATTAAACCCTCCCTCACAAAATAATAACAACACGTGAAAATCATAAGGCAGTTGGAGGGGGCACTCAGCTCTGACAGGTTGCCCAAAGCCCAGGCAGCCGGTTGCTTTTGCTGGATGCGTTTGTGTATCTGTTGGTTAACCCCCTTTCCCTCCGCTTAGATGTAGGTGGTCTTGGAGCTGAGTCATTGCTTGCAGTGTCTCTGCAGTGCTGGCAGAACATTTAAAAAAATAACATCTATTCGAGAAGGGTTGTGATACCTCAGTGCTTCTAAAAGCTTTATTCTCGTTGACTGTGAGAAAACGGTGGAGTTTGTCCCCTGGCAAGGGACAAATGTGTAAAGCAATGGAGGTGGCAGGGGAGGGTCATAATACTGCACCAGAGCTTGGGTAATAAGGATGTATGGCTTAGCCAGGCCACTTCAAGCTTGGCAAAATTCTTTTATTGCTCAAAATATCAACGGAAGGCAGCTTTGAAAAGGGAATATATTTCCATAGACATGCTTTTATGAAAGATGTCAGCTTCATAAGGTGATGGTGAGCAGGCTGAAATTAAGAGAATGTAATTTAATTTCCAGCAGTAGCGGTTTTATGAGGCACTGGCCTTTCACAATATGTTATTAAGAATACTGCTTGCAGACAAAAGACAATTGCTATACCAAGTTGCTACCAGAGTTTGCTTGGCAATTAAAACATGTAGGCTACAGTTGCTAGGTTGTTTGGTTTTTTTTCTTTTTCTTTTTTTTAATAGGAGCTTTGCTATGCTTTAAGGTAAACAAACAAAAATACTTTACAGAGAACTGAGTTGTCGTATGATACATATCACAGTATTAACTGGGGTATCTACTGATACCATATTGAAGCAACTGGCATACATTGTTTTTTCCCTGCAATAAGTACCTGCTGCCAAATACTGCTACCTCATAAGGTAATCGTTGAATAAACCCTCACTGCTGAATTTTCAGTGATAACCTTTAAGATTCCCAAAAGAAGGGAAAAAACTGGCAAAGAAATGTTGTATTCTGGGAAGTTAATAATGTCCCACAAAGCTTGCTCCTATCTACAGCAGAAAAATAAAAGCAAATTAAATTATACTATTTAATCTCTGTCTCTCTTTAAGTGAGGTGCTTCCGGTCTGTAGAGAGCTGTTCAGACCCTGGAGTGCAGAATTCCCGATTCCATTTTTTTCATGGTGTTTTGTGTTTCTGAGTCTCTACTTGGTGACTTGCAAGCACAGAAGGAAGACCAACCAAGGCAGCAGTCCCTGTCAGTTGTTGGTTATTTTTTTATTTTCTTTAAGAATCAGTGCAAATTTTGTATGGAAGCTGAACACGGATCCTCCCCCTACCGAAAAACCACAGGATTCACCATGTATTTCATCCTGAATATTTGCGTAGGTAGACCTCGCTGCAGGGTTAGAGTAGCTGTGGGGAAATGAAAGCTGGAAAAAGGTAGGAGTCAGCAGCTTGTGAGAGAAAACTCCGCGTGTGTTAGGCTCTCGCAAAAGTTGGGTGCAGCAATGCTTGAGGGTCAAGTCTGAATGGGTTTAAAATCAATTCCTGAAGCTTTCATACACTCCATAGTATGCTGCAGCATTGTCTGTTGCCTAGATTAGAAAGTAAGAGAAAAGGAGGTTTGTTCTTTGCTTATTTTGCCCCCTTTCTGTGTCAAACAAAAAGCTACACTCATCCTTTGAAAATCTTCCTGTATGCCTGAGAATTGCTTTTCTATCTATAGTTGGAGAAGTGGTATGTAGACAGTAAGGTTTGCTGATGGTACAGAGTACCCAAGACTAACTCTAGAACCTGCTGTTTTATGACTTCTGTTCTGCTCATAGGATTTCTTAAAGCTCATAATATCAGAGTCTGTGGATTTTATCCTGCAGAATAAAAATTATCTGGCTTACTTTCCATTTAGTAAATTCCAATTCTTGTCTTCTGAGAGAAAGAGGCGTTACATGTCTTCAAGGTAATTGTGTTTAGTCATTTCTGTATTTCTAGACAGCATTAGTAAATCCTATATTCAGAATCTAATTTACTATGCAGTGTTCTTTAATAGACTATTATGTCTCTATAGAATAAAAGTACTATCATAAAATGTTTTCTAACTAAAAATGAATCTGTTTAGTGATTTTTTTTTTTTTTTTCCAAAGAGGGGTCCAAATCACTTTGATTTAGAAAGAAGGCAAATACATTAAGTGAGAAGTTGCCTGTGAAAAATGATATGTCAAAACAGTGTTTAGTTAACTTGTATATACATTGGTTTGGGAGCCCAGCATACATTTTTCACGGTAACATTATACTGTAATGGTTTAATGTACCATAACAGTTAAAATTAGCACATTAGCAGGGTTCTTTCTTCTGCAACAGCTTATCATGATATTACAGAGCACCACACTGCATGACTTGCTTGCACACATTTATTAAGGTGCTATAGAAAAGTCATACCATTAAAACCTGAATAGCCTTGAAAACTAAGAAATGAAGTAGCTAGGGATTGGTTTAAAATTTCAGTGAAACCAAGTTAATGAACTTGTGTTGATATGTACAGTCATGCTTGTCTTCTTACCCCATTCAAATACAGTGGCTGTGGGACCTCTCATAATATCTGAGGCAAATTACTTCTCGTTACAGCCAAAAAGGATGGCAAAGGAAATTGCATCTCATGGGATTATTCTATTCCATTTTGATTCTGATTTCTTGTCTGCCCGCATTACCAAGCTATCTTTGTGTACTTTGAGAGTATATTGGGAAATAACATCTTGGGTGGTTTGTTTTCTTTCTTTTTCCATCCACGAAATGCGACTAGTTGCGTTGCAGCTAAAATACGTATGATCAGGTACTTGTTGCTGTACATTTGTTGGAAAAAACACAGATTGAGAGTGTTTGAAGAGTGAAGGTCTTGATCAGATTTATGATAGTCCTGTGCAATGTTTGAGGTGGCATGTCTCGGCAACAGTCATTTTGCTGTTGGCTGTATGTTGTTGATAGAAAATATCATACGGCTAGATAGTTTCTGATTATGGTGATTTCCACTATATCCTCTTTTCCTTGAAAAGGACCTGCGTGGAGCAGGGAAGTAAAGCTTTGCCACTTTTACTTGTGTTAATTAGTAGTTTATGCCACAGATTATCTCAATATAATGAATAAGATTGCAAAGTCCTATTCCAGGTGTGAAAGTGAGGTTGTTTTCACAGGCTGACAGTATGCATGGAAGAACTAATTCCCCCAAAAGTCAAGATAGACATCTTGTTCTTGTGTTAAATATAGGGAAAGACTATGGAGTCTCCTTGCTATTTCACATATGTACTTGTCCATTGTTCTTAAGAGTTGCTTCATTTATAAATGAATATTTCATCTTCTTCCTACCTAGTGTTGTTATAATAGGAAATAAGATTTGTGTACAGTTTTGCCTTGCCCATCGTTAAAGGTTCTGGTTTTGGGCCTGCATCTTCTGAGAGCAGTTGCAGAAAAACAAACAAAACCTGAGGGGAGGGTGGGGAATTCGAGCTGAGTGAGGATTTGAATAATACAAAAATAATCTCTATGCAAGAGTCTTGTCATACAATTTTCATATTCATTAGATTGTTTTGAACGTGTTCAGAATTTTAAACTAGGCTAATTTTTCAACACCTAAGTAGACACATTGATTCCAGTTGTTAAGAGACATTTCACACTAAATAGGAGTACTTTCTTCAGTGTTTTGCACAGCCATCTACACTCTGATCTCATGTCAATATCACAGAATCATTAAGGTTGGAAAAGACCTATAAGATCATCAAGTCCAACCATCAACCCAACTCCACCATGCCTGCTAAACCATGCCCCGCAGTGCCACGTCCACACGGTTTTTGAACACCTCCAGTGATGGTGACTCCACCACCTCCCTGGGCAGCCTCTTCCAGTGCTTCACCACTCGCTCAGGAAAGACATTTTTCCTAATATCCAGCCTGAACCTCCCCTGGCACAACTTGAGGCCATTTCCTCTTGTCCTGTCACTCATCACTTGGGAGAAGAGACCAACACCCACCTCCCCACAACCCCCTTTCAGGTAGTTGGAGAGAGCGATGAGGTCTCCCCTCAGCCTCCTCTTCTCCAGACTGAACAACCCCAGCTCCCTCAGCCACTCCTCATCAGACTTGTGCTCCAGACCCCTCACCAGCTTCGTCGCCCTTCTCTGGACGCGCTCCAGCACCTCAATGTCCTTCTTGGAGTGAGGGGCCCAAAACTGAACACAGGATTTGAGGTGCGGCCTCACCAGTGCTGAGTACAAGTCCATTTGATCTCCATTAAACCGAAATGCTTTCCTGAGCTAACAATATGGGAGCATTTGCCTGGGGTTTTTTCCTTCCCCACCCCCCAGTCTGGCTTGAGGCTGAAAGAGTGAAAGGGACAAAAACATGTTATGCTTACAACTTCCTTTCCTCAAGTTACTGGGAACATTGGCTGTTTGTTCTGACTTTCAGAAATGCAATCAGCAACAAGAAAAAAATGCCAAAGGGATGTTCTCAGAAAATTAGCTCTATTAAAAGCTCAGCTGGAAATGAGTGCAGTGTCCAAGCCTTTTATATTTGATTAATGACTAAAACTTTTAAGTAATGAATGCCATAAAATAATAAGAAATCATCATTTGCATAAAGAACGAAAAAAATTAGCAAACTGAGTAGCAATTAGGAATTTATGTTCGCGCTATGTTACTCAGATTTGCTTGATTGGTTTCTTTGTCAAGAATGTCCCATTTACCAGTTTGGGCCGCTCTTAATGGGAGCATCCTTTTTATGTGTGCTAAACGGAGAACAGCAGTAGCAGTATGTAAATAGGGTGTTCTTCCCTTTTGGATATGTATAACAGATTAAGTTGGGTTTGCGCAGTGTGAACAGGTCTGTGCTACTGAGAATATGAATAATGTTAGTTTCTATAATTGCTAACATCTGGCTTTCCATAAATCTGTTAAATTACATGGAAACAGAATTTGACTTCTGTGTCATAAGTAAAGCAATTACATGGAGCTCTGGAGGCAACATGGCTTTATATTCATCGGTGAAATCCTTTTAGTTTTGAGCTGTGAAAGCTACCCTTGTCATCTGCACTGTGATTCTGCTACATCCTTCATGTATGCTATTCAAGGAGCCCTTAATATGGTGGGGAAGAGAATATTAATGATGCTTGGTGAAATCACCAAAGACAAAGTGAATGCTTCATTTATACCTTCCTCTTCAACACAAAATACAAGTCAAAGTCTATTGAAAGGAAAATAGGATATTTTTAAGAATATTTTAAGTCTTACAGTAGCTGTTTGGGTGTAATTCATTTCATATCAGTTCATTCATAGCTCTCTTCATGTCACTCTTCATGGTTTTCACCTCCTGTGATACCCTGGCACTTGTTAAACAATGAACGACAAGTTTTCATTTCTCTTAGTGCAGCACCTTTTACACCACCGAGAGCGGACCTTTCAAGTACTCAGTAGTGTGAAGCTATGCATTAGAGCAATCATGTTATTTTTTGACAATTAAGACTGTCAGGGCAGCAAAATACGCAATTTTTAGGGAAGTCTGAGCCACGAGCAATTGAATCGTGCTATCAGGCTGCTGGGAGCATCTCTGACAAAGGACTGGCCTACAGGTTAGCCCAGGAGTGAAGCCCTTCTGCAGTGTAATTGCCTCCAGCTTCCCTTCGGGTCTAGAAGCAGAAAGAGGAAGAGCCATTTTCTGGCGGCCCGGGCCCCTGACTCAGTTGTGCAGGCTGATTTTGCATTTGATCAAATCCAAGGGCACTGCCGCATTTCCACTTGTTCCTGGACTATTTGAGAATTGAAATCAGGAATTTTACTAACCAGCTCAGCGGGAATTTAGAGGTTTAATTGTTATTGAGAATTTCCTTCAGCAGATTAAGAGAATTTTTAACATCTTATAAAATTCTGGTTTTCTGAGGAGATGACCTGTGAACCCATGGCAGTCGTCCAAGAAGCAGGGCAACTAGCCATCACATCCCACCTAAGTTAGACTGTAGGTAATTTTCTTTGTAAATTCTATTGCATTTTTAAATTTGTTGTTTTAGAAAGGAATTAAAAGTACTCTTGAGTAATGTTGAACAGTTATAAATTTCATGCTAGCAATTAGGTAATTTTAAATGGTAAGTGTGAGGATTCTTCCGTGTACTTTCTGAATTAATATAATAGCGTTATGGAATTTTCATGATAGAAACCATCATATACTTCTAAAGGATTTTACTTCTTCAGTCTTCCTCCCGCTGCTGCTTACAGTTTTCATTGTTCTTGTTGGAACAAGAGAGACCCACCAGTTTACTGGTATTTTATCTGAACAATCGGTCAATATATTGTTTAAGAACAGTCCAAAGTTATTTTCTGAAAGAAATATCTGTTTTTCACAATGTGCTTAAAAGTTTCATGGCTTTTGCTGCAAGAAAAAGAATCCCTAGATAAATTAATATTCCATAATTATATTTTATCCTCCAAAAGCAATTTTAATGGGATACTGTAATTCACTTTTCTCTAGTGTGTAATGATTTTCTTTTGTTACTTATTTCTTTGTGTCATTGCTAAATCATACTTTTCCTGCATAGCTTTGTTCTAAGACTTTTCCCATATAAAGTGCCTTTGATTTATTTCTTTCTTTCCTTTTCTTTTTTTTCCTTTCTCCCCGCCCCCCCTCCCGCCCCCCCCTTCACCTATACCTTATTCTAGCAATGGGAAAAGGATGCAATTGACTGCTTTTAGTATGGGAAACGTTGATCATGCTAGGCACTTATGAAGAATAGTGCACTTCTATTTTGGTGTAAAACCCAGAACAGAGAGTGGTCTAATTGACAGAAAGTCACGCTGATTGTTCTCTAGTTCCCAGTCACTGGGAAGTCACTATACATCCTCGTCTGAAGGTTCAAGTTCATCATTGATATACAGTTCTGCTAGGTATGTAAGTCTCAGCATTTACAATTAAGCCTGCTGGAGATAGTTTAAGAATTCTTGGTGGAAACAAAACAAATGCTGAAGAATAACCAAAAAAAAAAAAAACCCACCAGTGTTTAATGTCTAGCAAGTAAATATGGAAGATATCAGAAAGAAGGCACCCTCTTCCACCAGCAAGGCAGATAAGCAATAATTACTTAATACAGAAATAAAATTTGCCCTGTGGAAAAAATGTCCAAAGCATTATAAATCTGCTGTTTTGCAGATATCGATGAGTGTGCCTTAAAGACCCACACCTGTTGGAACGATTCAGCCTGTGTGAACCTGGCAGGAGGGTTTGATTGTCTTTGTCCGTCTGGACCATCTTGCACTGGAGACTGTCCCCACGAAGGCGGCTTCAAGCGGAACGGGCAGGTGTGGACCCTGAGGGAGGACAGATGCTCCGTTTGTTCCTGCAAGGTGAGATCCAGCTGGTCTGGGTTTCAGGAGTCCTTTAATTCCTTGGGCTCATGTCAGAAACCCAGTATTGCAGTGTCAGCGGTGTTGGCAAAAATACTAGCCTAAGCCCAAGGTGCTGAGGCAAAAAGGTAAGCTCTGCTTTGGGCACTGAAGCTGTGATGGGAAAATTCTGGGAAGTCATCTTTTCTCTTATTTTGCACAACCACAGACACGGTTGAATAATGGCTAACGCTGCTGAGCTTCGCCCACGTCACCCCGTGGGCCAGAGCCGCTCGGAGCGTGCCTCGATGAGGGTCTGGCGTTACCCTTTAACAGAATGTGCGGGCGATCAGCACGCTTACTGGAAATGTTGAAAACTGTTCTCTTTCACATGCGTCTCTCAGGACAAGTACTCTAGTCAGCCATCTTCCTTTTGGTGGTGTTTTGCTTTACTTGGAATACACATGAATTAACTGGGTGAGAAGGAAGGCCTGAGCACGAGTCAAAGGTTAGAGGACCTGGCAGCAGGCACTTAATTTCCTCAAGTGAAGAAGGGTGAAGGCCAGCTTTCTCCTCCTCATCCCAGCTTGACTGTATTGGCAGCTCTCTCACTCGAGCAGTGCAGCTCTCTCTGCACCTTTGGAGAAGCCAGGCATATTATAAGTAGATCTACTTTAGAGTTAATACTTAGATCAGGTTTTTTTTGGTTTTCGCCCTGGAAATTATCAGTTCTTTTCTGAGTGTGGTAATCAAGTTAAAAGAACATTTGACTCCGCTTTCTTCGCTTTCACTAGTTAAAGAGGAGTGCTGTCACTGAAATTAGAAGAATTTTAGAAATGCGCCAAGCCGAGAAATGGTTGGTCTTTTATGGCCACTTTGACCTGATGCATTCATAACGCTGGTAAAGCTGTCCTTAGACACAGCAGAACACTATTGGCCCTTGCGTAAGTCTAAGTAAAATGAGATCTTGGCCACTGTGAAAAGCTGAACATAGAGCATGACAAGTGGCCTATCAGTCCCCATGTCTTAATGCTGTTAAGCCAGAGAAGCGTTAAAGGGTTTGGGGGGGACAAAAGGGGAGGGTTGTTTTGAAGTTGCAAGAAGCTGAAAGCCTCTTAATTTCTGTATTGTGATACTATAGCAGAAGGGAAAATCAAGACTTTGGAGTGAGCAGAACCTGCAAAGTACACTGCTGTTTTGGGCTCAAATGGGAATATGTTCTTGTTAGTTGCTATATTTCTTACTTCAAGTAGCCTGAAGCTCCCTAAAACTCCTCCCTTCAGAAGCTGAATTGTACAACTCCACTGAATATCTATCAAGCTTTTATTGTAATCTTGGGGAACTGGCTGGCTTATGAAAGGATTTCCAGTCAATAGAATAAACAGTTTAATATATGTGAAGACATCTGGTCTGCCTTTGCAGAATTATATCTATTAGTATTCCCATTTTAGATTGTTTGTAATTTGTTTTATTTGCCATTTCTCATTGCACTTGTTTCTTATGTTGAATGTTCTTATTAGTGTATGAAAATATACAAAATGATTAACTAGTACATAGATATTTTAAACTAAGCCTGGCACTGTTTGTTGCTATGACTCTTCCTTTATATCTTCCTCACTTTCCAGTTTTTTCCTCTGCGAATTAACATTTGCATTTAATTTCACTCCAGTAGCTGCCTTGTTTCAAGAGTCAAATTCTTGTCTATAGAACAGGGAAAACAGGGAGAGCCCCCCCGCTGTCATATCCCAGACAGGACATAAAGTCTTCAGTGTTTATTGAAATATGTTATTGAAACATATTTTTATAAATCGTGATAGCTTCCAATGCACCAGACTGCTTCTCAAACCTGCTGCAGGACTCTCTCGTTGTCATGCAGTTGCATGGAGAGCTGGCCCTGCTTGACCTGAATAATGGCAAACCCTGCTCAGTTTTCAGTGAAGAAAAGGGCAGAGTGGAACTAAATCATTCCCTATACTTCTTACTCAAAGTTTGAAGTGATCCTACTCGTTTTATCTAGGAGACAAATCAGCATTTCAGATTTTAAATAATATGTTTTCTTTTGACTTTTCTTTTGTTATGGTTATTTTAGGAAAGGTCAGATGGATATATTTTGTGCAGTGGCTGAAACACATAGAACCCATCTTGAAAATAGTTCAACTTAAAATCAGGTGCAAAGGAAATTAAATACCTTACTTAACTTCAAAGTTCATAAAGTAAGGTTATTTGTAGAGTAGGGTACTATGGAATATAAGGAATTATATTACTTCAGTTATATCATGAAGCAAAGTGCCATTATTGAAGCACAGGGGATTATTTCAGTGTTTCATCAGACCCAATTTCTTCAAACCATCCTCGCTCATCCGAGTAAATATAAAGTTTACAAAAACAAATTCTCAAAACTATAAATTAATACAGTACCTTAAGCACATTTGATGTCTCTTCTGCAGGCATCTTCCTGAACTCTTCTGGATTTAATATGCAAGACTGGTAGAAAAGTGATGGGGGCGGGGAGCTGTTTCTCTCTCCCATGAAAAAACTAAGCCTGGCTATAGCTGGGCTTTTGAGTCTGTCCTCTAATTAAGGCAACCCTCCATTCCCTGTGTGAAAAAAGCCTGGGGGATAAGCACAGCACTGGGAAGAGGGGGGTGTGCCAAGGTGAAGTGTGTTCCTGATGGTGGGACTGCTTTGGTGGTTTGGTTTCTGCAGAGTCTGATTTCTGTCCACATTGGCTTTGGGGCGCTGTGGAAACTTGAGTCACCCTTCACAGCGATTCCCTTGTGTGTCAGCGTTTCCTTTGGTAAGAACAATTTTGTGTTCGTACCACTGATGCTTATGAAGCACGTAGAACTGATTCAGTGAGGAAGGCGGGGGGAGGGAGAGGCACTAATAAGATGCTACATGTTGTTAGCCACTGAAAGAAAATAAGTTGCTTTCTATATATTTCTCAATTTTCTATGTATTTCTCAATGCCACTGTAGAGCTGCAAAGATGCAAGTGAAATGTTGTAGCTTAAGAGGCTTTGTGTCACTGCAGTATAGGGATAAAAATGTTTTTTGAAAGGCATGGAACTAATGAGGTTGTAGATAAAACACAGATGCTTACAGAATAAAGAGAGTAGCAGTGTATTATGATTACCAAAAGGTCTCTGGCAAAATCATCAGCCTTTGTCAGTGTTCTGAAATACAGAGAGTAAAGGCAGCATAAAAGGTTAGCTGCTCCCCAGAGGTAACAGCAGGGGAGCTCAGAGAAGCGCACAACTACCAGCACTGTCACTAGCTGAAAGGAGAATTTGAAAACTAATCTTGAAAGCTTGGAAACTGAATTGGAACTAAGCAGACAGGTTATTGTTAGCCATTATTAATCAGCACTCCGTTATGGAGAAGGGAGAGACTGCCATTGTCGAGGACGCTGGGTTGCCCGGATGCCTGGTGCAAGCCCACGTGCCTGGAGCTGGTCAGCCTGGCAGAGCTCTCGTGCTGAGCTGCCGCTTGACATCTGCCCTCAGCAAGGGGTGGAAGACGGTCGTGCTTTCCAAGCTGCAAGAATGGAGATTTAGTCATAACTCTCCATCAGGGAAGGCTTTCGGCTCTCCTCTTTCTCCGCTTGCTGAAAGGGGAGGGTGACTTCTTTCTTTGTTTTTTGTGGAAATGGTTTATTCCCGGCATGGCAGCTGGACCTGGCCGGACCTGTGGCTAAGGAAACGGGCCACTGCCAGTCTTCCTTACTTTATGATTTACTCAAACTGCTGAGTAAGGAAATAAAGCTTGTTTATTCCCTCTCCCACAGCTAAAGCAGTAAACTAGCCACAAGTAGAGAATCCTTGGTTATCTTAATTTGATACAAAACTGAATAAAGAGTGTAGGGCAATCTAGTCCTGTGCCCTGTGGTTGGCAAAAGCAGTTCAGATCCATGTTAACCTGGCACGTGTTCTACATTTCCACAATTCTGTGTTCTCTTCAGCCTTGTTAGGCATAAGAAATCATTGTAATTATTTTTACAACAGAAAGTGATATTCTAATCAATTCAAAACTATGATGAAATGCATGAGTGACACTGACTGACATGGGTATTGCGATTCCCTGACGCCTATTTTGTACATGTTGCATTGTGGCCAAGACTGGCTTTGCTTAAAAACAAGAGCCAAACAGATTCCTACATCAAAACACAAAGTAACCTCCCGGGCTACATGCTGTGGTTATGGCTATTTTGTCTGCCTGGGGAAAAGGCATCCTGGGCTGCTGTCACTCTCTTTAGTAACCACTTTTTAAAAGGATCAAGAGGAAATACATTCCCTTGCTTTGATAGTTATCCCTTTATTTGGTGGCAATGAAAAAAACTTTTACTTCTTACATCAGATACAGGTTTATAGACTCAGAACAAGGTTCTGATAAGAATGTGGAAAAACTGCAATGAAATGAGCGGGGTTGTTTTGGGAATTGTACAGTTGTGATCCAAAGCAGACTATAGCTTCATTCCTCTCACAGCTGTACCTTCAAATTGGCTGCAGGGGACGCTTTGCTTGAACAAGGGCTAATCCAAGAACTAGTGTTGAATGCAAAAGAAGTTCCTGTCAAAACTTTTCTATAATCTCCTCATTGTTAACTGTGATTTCAGTTCCCAGTCTACGTGTGGCATAGCGGTATGTTGGCTCACCTACAGGAAGGGGTGTAATTTCAAATGCGGTAGTTCGTCCAATTTTCATAACTAGAATTAGAATCAATTTGTTTTTCTCTGATGCAAAGAGAATATATCCTTTTTTCTTTACATGCAGAAGCAATTCTTCTGTTTATCTCAAACATTTCTGTTTAATGGTCTTTAACAAAATGGGCCATCCAATACTGTAAGCAAATATTTAGCAAAATCATATTTTGGAAAGCCTGTGGAATGCAGGCTCTCTTTAATACACGAGCAGAATTACAATGGATGATGATAATTCCATTTAGATTTAAGCTGGTGTACTGTAGGTCCAGATGTGGAACAGAACCAGTGGTGAAATCAGAATGAAGAATGATTGGTGCTACTGTGATTTTGCTATACTGTGCTTCTATGAAGTTAAAGGGACCACCTTCGTAACTTCAGTTTATTTATTCAAGTTACTTTCTTCAAAGTGATACAGTCAGTCAAAATAGTGCTAGACAAATATTATGCGTTATTAGAGTGGCAACTGCTTGAAGAGTTCGTTGATGTAACCAATGGGATATGAAATTGCTTCACTATATTTCTTCTAAGGTACTGATTTCTTTTAAATTCAGTTAGCTGGAGACAGGAAAACAGTATTCTCAGATTCAGTCAGTATTGGATCCATGCACTGATAGAAATTGGGAAAATAGTGGTATTTGAGGTATTACTCACAACTGGCAGGATCCAGTCCTTGGTGCTAGTAACATTGAATACGTTAAGAACTTGATGTTTCCTGATAAGCCAAAGAGGTGCCCTTTGATATATATGCCCTGTGACCTTATCCGGGTTGCTGTCTGGCAGTTTGTGGTTGACGGCAGGGCAATGTGTCCTCGCAGGACGGGAGGATTTTCTGCCGGAGGACAGCCTGCGACTGCGAGAACCCCAGTGCTGATCTCTTCTGCTGCCCGGAGTGCGACACCCGTGTCACCAGCCAGTGCCTCGACCAAACTGGGCACAAGCTCTACCGCAGTGGCGACAACTGGACCTACAGCTGTCAGCAGTGCCGTTGCCTGGTATGGGTAAAGCCTTTCAGAGGGGAGCGAGAGTATTAAGGATTGTGGTTTTTAGCAAAGCATACCTGGAAGCAGGCTCTTGGCTCTCCCTTCACCTGCTTTTCAGACTGGGAATGGTGATAAAGGACTTACAGAACACCAGAGAACTGAAAGCTACACCATCGGTTTTCCCCCTGCTGCTGAATAAGTAGGTCTAATGAACAAAATGAAAAGCTTGACAAAAGCTTGGAAACCTTGACACCGTATTAACTTTAGCGTTAGTCTACTTTTGAGAACTTTTATAAGGTTGTCTGATCTTTAAATGACTTTTTAAATGTTTTTTCGCATGTGGTGGATTTGGTTGGAGCAGTTTCAGCTTTTAATTACATCAGCTGGTGTACCTATCTTATCCAAAGGGACAATGCATTTCTTTTTTTTCATTCGGCAAATGCTGGAAAAATGGAGTGCCGGTGCCACATGGTGAATTAGCAAAAATTAACCAAGAAAAAGAAGGATAAATAAAACTGAAATTACTAGACAAACATGCAAAATAAATAACATTTCTTTTCTCATTAGGCACTGTAGATTATTTCCCTAAAGCTTTAATTTTTGCACAGACATACTAATTAGTGCAGCAATGAACTTCATTAAAATGATCAGTTTTCCATTTATAGCTGTCTGTATAACATTGTCGTTATATAGGATATTAATCAAGAGGTGTCTGAGCATCAGGAAACAAATTCCATTCAAAGCTAAGTTACTGTTAAGAGATAATTATCCGTAACGTACAGCAGTACGTATTGTATTTTGTATTCTCCTAAGATTTTTTTTTTTGGTGTTTGCAAAAGAACTGCAAGAAACATTTGCAGCCAGCAGCAATGGCAAATATTAAATGTGACATGTTTTACAAGGGATACTGAGTTTGCGGCTAGCAGTTCCTTGCCTGATTTCATGATTGGATTAACATACAGAGCTAAAAGACGGTGATGCCCTAAATCAGTGCTACGTGTAAGGTTCTGTGCAGCGTGTGATGTTATCAACATCTGAAGTGCTTACAGAGTAGTATAATGCAAGTTATTGGAGCACTTTGCAGGTTAAGTTTAGACACAGGGATCCTACAGCAATACACTACAGAAGTGACCTGATGATCCTCTCTTCTCCATGTTTCTATCTACTAAACTTCTTTTATTTTTACAAAGCTAGATAATAAAATAAAATGACTCGGTGGTTATTACTCTACAGTTCCTTTAGGAGTTGACAGTAAAATCAGTTTGGGCTGTTGCTAGTTAGATCGATGTTCAATGCTTCTTGAACATACTAACCTACATCTATCTGCAGTGTTAATTTTCTATTTAAACAATTGCTGTGATCCTGCAGAGATGTTTGTGTGACCAGGCGTAAAAAGAGGGCATGAGTCTGCAAGGGGATCACTGCAAAAGTTATAGTTGATGGAAAATATTGGAACCCAGTATTTAATGCTGCCTTTAAAAACCCCAGAGTACTCAAGTTATCCTCCTACAATGATGACGGTGGTGTTGTTTAGTCAAAAACCAACTAAATGATAGTCTGTTACATTTAGGAAACAGTATTCAAACATGCATTTATATGATGAAGCAAACTGAGAGCTGATCCATTAAGTTTATTTCAATTTTGGCAAAAAAACCACCCCAAAAAACCACTTTCCCATTCAACAGGATGCAAAGTTTCTTGGTAGCTAGTAAATGGCAACAAATTCAATGAGCTTTTCTGCAATTCTTACAGGAAGGAGAGGTGGATTGTTGGCCTCTTCTGTGCCCAAATCTAAACTGCGAGTACACAGCCATCTCAGAAGGAGAGTGCTGTCCCCACTGTGTCAGTGACCCCTGTCTGGCTGACAACATCACCTACGACATCAGGAAAACCTGCCTAGATGGTTATGGAATTACAAGACTTAGTGGCGCTGTATGGACAATGGTGGGATCTCCTTGTACAACCTGCAAATGCAAGGTACGATGGGCAAGGTAGAATGGTAATGGAAATGTATGTTGCTGCATAAAATCAGGGTCACGTTCTGCCCTTGGAAGCTCACATTCAGCTCTCGGGGAAGTAAATGAGACCCGAGGGCAGAAGCCTACAGAAAACCCACACCTTTTGTGTTTTGCAGGGTGGAAACAAAAAAATTCTGTGCTTGTTGAAAATGTTGAGCACAAATGTGTAATATCGTAGTGCAACTTTCAGACATTCTGTCGGAGAGCCCTTCAGGCATTCTCAGTATGAATCTAGGCTAATATTTTAATAATTGCCTAACATGGCTGTCCATGAAAATGTGTTTCAGAGCCAATAAACAGAGGCAAAAACACTAATAACATTTTCACCAGCAAGTACATAGTAGAAATGCATTCCAGCTCAGAGATGAAGGCACTCCCACAACAGAAGTGGGAAGGGAGTGTCACAGTTTCTGTTCCCTGACCTCCTCGAGATGTATTTGATCCAATGGCTCTGCTGCAGAAATGCAGTCTGTCTCCCCTGTTCCATGCAGCGATGACCCCACTGCGCTAATAACAGAATTATGAAAATGTTGGTTTGGGATATGGAAAATGTTATTCTGTTCACTGGGGGAAACCACGCTGTTGCTCCGGGGCTTTAAATTAGCGAAGGTGGCTTTTCTGCCATTCTTCAGAGTTTTTCCTATTGCTTTGTGTTGGATTTAAAAAAAAAAAGGAAAAATATTGCTTGTTTGGTGTTCTGGTGGTTGCTGTAGTTTTTAATACATGAGATAGTTTTGTAAATGACTGGATGCTGCAGAAAGGTGTTTAACAGTGGATTAAACTCCAAAGCCCTATGGGTTTTTTTTTCCCCCGTACATATCTGCCATGAATCAAGAATCTGAACTGCCTGCTTATTTCAGACAAACAGAAAGCTTCCCTGCATGGATCACATCAAAACTCTCTCCATTAACTTTCTTGCGTGGGAGAAAACAAATCAAATCATCTTTGTTGCCATTGCTATGCTGTATTTTATTATGGGGACCACTGAGTCTTTCACATCCAGGTGTGTAGTTCATGTGTAGTTCAGCCCAGTTCAGTGCTGTTTGGCAAAGCCAACCTCCTCAAAAAGCCGCCACACTAGGGACCGATGAGGTCACCTTGGGATGATGGCTTCAGCAGGTTTTTGCATGCGGTAGATGTGTCGGAGATGCATCTATCTCTGCGTGCCACCAACCCCTTTGCTCTTTGTCACTTGTTCTGCGGAGGTGATTGACGCCTGCTTGTTTGTCTGTGCAGAATGGGAACGTCTGCTGCTCGGTGGATTTAGAGTGTCTCAACAATAACTGACGTAGTCAGACTGGACTGTGCCGAGGGAGGAAAGCTGAGGAAGTTAACACCTGAAATGAAGTCGTATGCGTTTTATACAACAGACAATTACCAAAGTCTCCGCACGAGGAAGATGTTTGGGAGTTGCCTTTGGGACCTATCACTATGCTCATCCTTGCTAGCCTTGTCTGGGTGACTTACAGTACAGCGCATATAAGTCGATGGTTGTTAAAAGTTTTCAGTGTTGTAAATTACACACTTTTCCCGTCAAGACATTTGCAAATATGTTTAAATTATTTCATGGGTAAACTAATGCTGTATTTTTGTTTTAATTTGTGTATTGACCACATGGTAGAATTCAGCTCTTCTTACTTTGGATCTAGATTTTACAACTAAGACAGCCTGTTGTGATTTTGTCCCATGATATCACGTACTTAGTTCCAAGGTCCCTGTCAGATGTATTTATGAAAATATGTATGTATGTACAGTCAAATTGCATAGTACTTATATTTCACAGCTGTCCAACATTTTAAAACATTCAAAGGTATATTTGATTGGACAGAATGGAAGTAATCAAAATAAGTCTGTCTTAAAAATTTATAAAATTAAATGCCATGAACTTAATGGAATGGCAAAAAAAAAGCACTTTCTTCTCCAAACATGCAGAGCAGCAGCAAGACCCCTATAGTGAGAAATGGAACTAAAACCACATTCCATCGTCAATTCAACAACATATTCCGGAAAGAATCACCAGTCATTATCAGTATTCTGTTTTGCAAGAGCAACTGCAAGTGCTGGAAAAGGGTATAATCCCTCTGGGTCGTGCAGTGATAGAACAGTCAGAGCGCCTTAAGATGATGTAATTTAAATTGACTAGGTTAGAATTTGCTTTCAATTATAACATCATTGCTGAGTTCAGAATTTTTCCTTCTTTGTATTTGCAGTAATAATGATGTCTGCCATTCTCGGCTACTGCCACCATAGTGACAAAGTGCAGAAGCACCTGTACCAGCGACATGCGGGACAGGAGACCTTAACACTTGGTAACTTTCATTGCTCAATTAAGAGCTCAGAAACAGGTTTTCTCTTTTCATATTTTGTTACATTCAAAAAACCTTAGTTTTAAATTTTCCACGCACGCAGCGTTGTTTAGTACCTAAGTTTAGACAGAAATACAAATTAAAACTCTTAGCCCTATATCGCGGTTAGAGTTTAGATTCTCCTCAGCTAATGTCTATTTTTTTTCATGAGGCTAGAAAGTTTGTGGCATTCGAACAAGACTATATTTCTACAATGATGGCATCTACAGCTTAAATCTCACCTTTTTAACGTGCTGGTGTGTTTTGTTCTGCTCATTTGTGTAGTGTTTTTTGCTTTTTGTTTATTTAATTAAACACACTGAGTATATGGAAGAGAGTGCAGAAATAAGTCTAGTGGCTACAGTTTGGCAAGTCTACATTTGTGAGTTTTTCATAGTTTCATGCAGAAAATGTGGAACTGATTAGTAAGAATGAAGTGTGACTATACAGTGAAAAAATTAGTCGTCTTTTAAATGAAGTAATATTATGTTTCTTATAAGGGGACAGTGGCAAAACAATATAAAAATTATTTGCAATCCTTCAGACAACTTTATTCCCATTTTTTTAAACAGGATTTGTTTTATCTAACAGGTTTGTGTGGTAAAGTTAAATTTATTTTCGTAAAATGCCCCATCGTTTTCAGCTACTAATGTATTGACTATATTTGCGTTGCCCTAATGATTGTATAATAAGGGAAACAGTTGTGTTTTATATGATACTCAAAGGATGTTTGTAAATCATAATGTCAGCTCATTTTGTATATCGCATTGTAAAACCCAATGGTAATTCAGTTGGATGAGATATCCAGTGGGCTGAGATATAAAGGGGAATGATTTAAAACTTGTGGGCATCTAAATAAACTCCTATGTACAGATTGCTTTCCTTTAGTTTTATTAGCAGAGTTTTAAAACACTGATCACTGTCCTTTCCAGACTTCAGCTTGTGACGTTGCCAAAAGGCGAAAGAGTGTTTGCCCAGAGATGTAGCGTCAGAGCTGTAAGAAATACTTCGTTTATACTTACGCGGACAAAATCATAGATTCCAGTCTGTCATACACACCAATTTCTGAAGCTCTGTGAATGGCATTAAAGACAGTGCAGGGTCTGAAAATCATTCTTTTCCCATTTACCTTGTAGTAGTGATTCCCATTCCCAGGATGCTTTCGGGAAGCTCCAGACCTTGTTCGGATTGTATTCAACAGGAGCACAGAAGTTCACATTTTTCCACTGCACAGACCAATTTTCTTCCAGAACTCAAATGCAGATTAATTCGGTAAAACCCTTTCAGAGCGTTTTATACAGCATTATGTGTCATTATCTCCAGAGTGATACAGCTTGAATTGTTTACACAAAGTCAAAATATTGACACAGACCTGTTTGTTTGTGTTGCATTTTAAGCAGTTACCCTGACTGTGATGAACTTTTCCTTATGAAGCGATTTGTTCACTAGTCACATCACATTTACCTTCCGAGTGCTCAGAATCCACCAGCCCCAGCTCTAAGAGCACATTGAGGAGGAAAATTTAATTCACTGTGTTCCTCTGTAACCAAGGTAAGAACTTTCAAAACCTCTTTCTCGATGAAAATTCCCTATGCCCTATAAACATATAGGCACTACAGTGAAAATGCTGGAAAAAAAGAATCCAGTTTATTAAAATAATTTCTGAAAAATCTCCTCATTGTTTGTGAGATGGACCTTGTCTCTGCTCAGAAGAGAAGAACAGTAGTATTAACGTGAGGAGGACTACTGATACAGCTTCTGTGAAAGGAAACTTGCTGCTAGTTAAGGTTCTTGGTCAAAACTCTCACTATAGGCAGTTAGAATTTTGTAGCTGTTTCTACTTATTTATCCTGTAAAGGAATATTTTCTCTGCATGTAATGCTTCTGATGACAAAAAATAAATACGCGAGAAAGAGAAAATGAAAATCCCAGCTCTGGTAAAATGTCTTTGCCTCCTCTTCTTGGCAAGAAGCTCAGCCTAGGTACTAAACCAGACCATTGTATTGTGTCTTGTGAGGGAAGCGACGTCTCAGTTCTGCTGCCTGTGTATTTGCAAACGCACCTGCTGAGATAAAGCAAATGCGAGTGTTCCTTTGTAGTGGCTCCTAGAGACATGGACCACGCTGAGCCACACTAGTCACTATTAAAGGCTGAAGAAAATCCAAACTATTCCCCACCAATACCGAATAATATCTACCCAATTCACAGGAACGTGTGGGAGATTTATTAGTGTTTCTGTGTTGCCTCAGAGACCCAGATAACAACTGTCTTCCAGTAATATATGTTCTCCCAAGAGCTGTCAGTGAGTTTTCAAGTACAACTGTGTACAACATTTAATTAATAACACCATTCTGATCAGATTGCAATGACAAACTAAAGATCGTCTGGTTTTTTTCTGTGGTAGACAACAATGTTTTACAAAACAAAAGGTAAAGTGTCAGGAGTGATTACACAAATGGTGGAGTAGATTGTAATAGAATTAAATCATAACTCCTACGAGCAATATGGGAATGTCTCACATCTAATGGTACTTACATAATCATCATTAATGAGGGAATTTTAAAAGGGCCCCATGATACAGTTCAATGTAAAATTTTAAGTGAGTGTTGTGAAAAGACGTAATTGTTTGAGGAACATATTCTGCCATCAGAAATATGTACCTGCCCACAAGCTACTGTTCCTCTTAAGGTAGATCTTTGGTGCTCATCGAAATTTAAACTGGTGTAAGGAAGACCCATGATGGTATAAATTAAAAAAATAAATAAATAAAACCCCTAAATGCTGACCTGGGGTGTCTGAATGCTTCCTCTTCTGTTCTTCTCTCTTACTGGTAGAAGTCAGCATTAATTCTGTTTCAGCTGGTCATTGACTTCCGAGGGGTGTTAATGACGTGCTGGTATTGCTTGTAATCTGCAAATATTACTTGCAGGTACTAACAGGATTATTTCTTGTTACTAGCTGCCAGTGAACAGTCCTGTATAAGTAGGTTTAGGTATACCTGAGAAGGGCGTATATCAATAAGTTGATAAAAAGGGTAAAATTCAGGGTTTTTTTTTAATGAAACCATCACCAGGAGATTCACAACAAATGGGCACATGATGTCAAAAACCATGGTCAGTGAAAAAAAAAAAACCCTGTATGTGTCATTTAAATTCTTTCCTGCTACTTCAGCTGTGGAGTGTGAGGGATGCACTGAATTCTGATGAGTGGATTTCTGGCTGGGAGGGAAATCTTTGCTTCAGCAGTACCTCACATTTGAATTCTATTTCTTCCTACATTTGTACATGAGATTGTTTTATTTGAGTGGTTTGATTGGAATTGAGCAGTGTTTGGAAGCAAGCCTTATCACGTTCTCTTTGAGATTGAAGTAGCTACAACAGGATCTGGAGCAATTCAAGCTGCTTTCTTGTATGTGCCTCTATCCTGAGCAGGAGAAACCACCTTGGGAAAAGGCACTGAGTTACCTAGCCAGCTTTGCCTGTGTTTGGGTCGTGCTGTGGTTACAGCCAGAGGTTTTACAGGGTTGTGATAGTATTTACCCTGGATACAGCAACAGATACGCAAAGCCTCTAAGAGTGGCTTTTGGTTGCTATTGTCTCTTCTGTAGTTTCTTTCAAACAACCAGTCATGTCATCCGTACACCACAACATATTTATCTATCCCAAAGCTCTTTATTGTGGAATATCTATGTGGTTATATGTGTACATGTGTAGATCCACCAGGCACTTCAGTGAAGAGAAGCTTAGAGGTTCTGCTGCAGATCACACCGTCACTGAAACGCAGAGACCAAGAGCTTATCATGAAATTAAACCGGAGTTGAAAAATCCTGTTTTCTTATAATGCAGTTGATTGATTAAATCTGCTTTTTCTGTCACAAGAATTGTAAATGTATTTGATTTAATCCCAAACTACTTTATACTAGTTTTGACAGATTCCCATTCGCTTCAGTATTAAATATGCAGGGTTTTTTTCCTACCTGAATATTATGCAAAGTTCTCATCCAGGTGCTAGAATGTACGGGCTTTGCTACTGTTGTGCCTCTAGACTCAAAGTAGGCATTTCTTTACTCCTTGTCTATGACACACAAAATCAGAGAATCACCGAAGTATGTCCAGGTAAGCACTAACTTTAAGGGTAAACACTTACCTGTTAAGAGTTAAGGAAAACTGAATATATGTTTTAAAAGTACATTTGCACCTGTAGAGGTGATTTTTTTCTGCCTGATCGCAGGTTTGGCCATTTACTCACATTTGTATTAAATCATTAGCTGATTAGTTCACTCTTAGCTACACACATTTATTCTGTGATTTGCAGGGTAGAAGACAGCTTTGAGAACCAGGTAGCTGCTGCATGAAGTCATCTCGATAAGCAGGTTTTCATGCAAAAATAGTGTTTGTTAGAAACTACCATAGAAACACTACCAGCACTTTTTTAAAATCAGAAGCAAGTATCTCTTGTGTGGTCCTGGGCAACGCGCTTTTGCTGTATTTTTCTTTTTTTCTACTGGCACAGCATAGCAAGTCTTTGGAGAGCATTTGGGCTGCTGAGACAAAATGCTATTTAACTGCCGCTTTGGCTCGTCTCTTATGCATGAGCTACCACTGCCTGCGAGAGCGGTGGTGGGAGGAGGTAGGTGCTGCGGGCGCGATGGGCTGGGACGAGAGCCGGGAGTGCCGCGGCGGTCGGTGAGCTGGAGGGTCTGGAGGAGGACTTCGTAAAGCTGTTAGCAGCAGTATGGCAGCAATCTCGTGTTGTTTCTTCTTAATGGGTGAAGCAGAGCAATAAGCTTGATTCCTCCCCCTCTCCCCACCCTCCACCAAAATCAGGAAGAAGTCTTTGGAAGGTGTGTTCTACTGGTGCCTTGGAAATGTCAGAAATGCCAGGAATGATCTGCTTTTCTTAGTGTGTGGGACGGTTAAGGAGGAGCTTCCCAGGGCTGGATGAAAAGGATGGAAGCAATTAAATGCGTAACAAAGCAGTCCTTAGCTCAGTAGGCTAATTAGTGATGTCAACACGTATTACTAAATTGTCTTTTTAATTTGGAAGTATTTTAATTCTACTTTAAACAAAAAGTGACTGTTCTCTTCTTTACAGTTTATTCTTCCCTTTTCTTGATTCTTTTGCTGATCTCTCAGGCCTTCCCATCACTACAGTCCTACAGTCTGAATGGGGACTGAGCAGGTAACGTGAAAACTAAGCAAAAGAAATATTTGCTTTCATGCCTATAGTAAAAGGAAATTTGGAACCATAACTGATTTATTTTCATTCAAATGACACTTTTTTTGTACTATTCCTAGATATAGTTAATGAGTAGTCTGGACCTCAGTCTCAAAAAACCCCATTATTATTAAAGGAAGGCAGACCAAATCAGTTCCTAACTTGCAGGTATAGCACCTTTTTTTTTTTTGTTGTTGACTTCTCACTTAAATGTTTACTCTTTCAGGGAACAAGGGAACTACGTTTCTGCCCTTTGAAAGAATGTCTCCATACTGTCCCTGAGCATGGTCTCTTCCATGTCCTTTCTGCTTGGGGTTCTCAGAACTGCCTCAGCAGTCTCTGAAAATGCATTTGGTAAACCAAGAACACAGCTGTATCTGAAGCCAAGTCCATAGACCCATAGAAGGGAGGATAGGTGAGCCTGTAATTGATAGCAGTCTCACATCAACCCTTAACAAAACTTCAGGCATCACCAGAAAGTATTTAGGGACATGCAGGACAGTGTAAATCAGGAATGTTGGCCACAGTTCTGTATGCCTGCAAAGTTCAGAGGCATTAAGCTGAAGGTTTTCATTGTCTAAGTATTGCTCAGCGCGAAAGTTCAAAGCTATTTCTCTTCCTGAATTAAAGCATTATCGTAAGCGACATGGGATTATGGTGTGCACATATATATCCTCTACAACTGGGGGGAAAAGAAATTATCCCTGATGATCTTTTCACCTCTGAGCGGCCATCTCATTCTGTGCCACTTGTCAATGTTTGAGATATTGTTTACATAGCAAGCTTGTCTAGTTTAAGTAATACTATTTCAAGTGAAAATGAATGTATGCCATCTGTTGTAGGTGAGTTGATCCAGTACAAGGGTAGCAATGAGAAATGCCAGTCCTGCATGTACAAAAATTATACCCCAGCTCTGCTAACAGTAAGAGAGAAGCTTTAGAAAAGTATGTGTTTTGAAAATGTACATTTTTCAGCGATCCGGGGCTTTTGGTGCTGAATTTCTATTACCACTGTCGGTAAGACTCCAGCCTGCCCTGGGCCACAGAGGCCACTAGGAAGGCAGATGCCCAAGCAGCCAAAATTTCTGTAGTGTGGGGGTAGGCCGGGAGAACACGCTGACGTATGGCGTGTGCCTTTCCCTGCGTGTCTGCAGCGCGGGCTGCAGAGAGCCCCGGGCGTCGGGGCGGGCTGAGCTGGGGGCCCACAAGCCCAGCTGCCCTCCGAGGAAGGCAGTGTTTGGGCGACTTCAGGAGGGGCCATGGTCCGGTCGCTGGTCTAAAAGATTGATGGTACAGGCCAAGCTCAACATGCCAGGAATGAATGTGCATCTGAGCCTTGGCTGAAAATAATGGGCTAGAGATCTCGAACTCCCTTTCTGGGAGTTCGAGAGCTTTTGGGAGGCAGCTGATGCTGGAGATGAGTCCATGTTTGCAAAGGAGTGAAACGTGGTGCTTGTGCTGACCTACTTTCCTTTCAGTGTTTTTACTTTGAATTTATGCCAAAAGGTGACCAACTCTTGTGCCTAAGTGTAAGCAGAAAAAAAAAAACAGAGGGAAGACCCTCCCCCCAAAACCCCAGAAAATAAGAGAAAGAGCCTAAGGAGAAACACATTAAATCTTTTTCACAGGCAAATACAAAAGTGTATACATTTAGCTATTTTAGTTCATAATGGGAACGGCTTGGTAAAGTAGCAATGCCAAATTCATAGTACTCGCTTTAATGCAGAAAAACGAGTCATCTAGCACCATTGCCAGTAAGTCACGGTGTGGTCTAACTGTGCACCCTGGCATATTATAAAAGTGCATGCAGAAACATTTTCAACTGGGAAAATACATCCTATCCAAAAAGTATCTTTCAGCAAATGTAATCAAAGTGAAATAAATTGATCAGCAAAACATTAAATTTAAAAAGTCATCAAGTGTCATTGGCTTGTGTGATTATTACATCTTAATTTAAAATAGCTAAATGATTTGTGGTAGCTTAAAATTAAGCAGAGGGTTGGGAGCTTGAATGAAGATAGTTCAGAGGTGGACAAAAGAATTGCAGAGTAGTGTAGTAAAAAAGATCCTGGTTAATGGAATTTTCTCTCTATATGGGGTGGTGTTCAGTAATCGAGGCAAAAGAAATCATTATGTCAAAGCTTGCAAATGGAAGGGAGAGAACCAAACGGAAAATAAAGCATTATGTCAAAGTGAGCAGTAACTCCAGAATGAGATCTCTGCATTTTTTATGACATGAGAGTACTGCCTATAGCAAAAATAACTGGTTTATTAAGCTCAAGCTAGCACCAGATGCAAAGAAGAGGTAACAGTTCACAAACTGGAAAGCCATTATCAAATATGTAATGGGACATCGCTGAATATTCTAGATTCCAAACACTCTTTTGGCTTTCTGCATGAGAGAAAATTGGAGCTGAAATCAAGCAAATCAAACTAATATTACTTAATGTTGGAAATAGGATGTCATTGGGCAGTTTAAATTACAAGAGGAGCGTGCAGGAGAAACACATGTGTTGAAGAGTCAGGTAATATAAACACAGGCAATGATGCTTTTAGCAAAGACAAATGAATTCATGAAGCTGTTGACACTAAATGTGGAAGTGATTTATAGGAAAGACTGCTAAGCCAAGGAAACCAAAAAAAGTAGTCCAAAGGAGTCAATACACTAAAAGATTATTAGATTTTTTTTTTTCCCCTTTGTCTTTAGGACATGGGCACTCAATGTTTGAAACTGCTTCAGCCTTCTATGCTGTGGTTTTATTTAAAAATAAATCCTGACAACTCCTGGTGGCTGGGTTGTGGCAAGTGGCCGCTGGCCCTGGCCACCAGGAGAAGGTCCAAGAGCAGGAGCGTGGGTCTTGGAGCTGCAGCTTCCCTGTATTGGGGAGGGTGGGCACGGCCCATGGATGCCCTCTGCGCCGCCACGGCTGCACCATGCATGGTGGAAGCAGGAGACTGGAGCCAAGGTGTTCCTGTGTTTTAATTTAGATGTGTGGGCAGAATTATTTACAGAAGATAAGGGAAAAAAACTCTGTTGGTTTTATAAGGTTAATGGAGTCTGAGGTTTAGTTGCCTGGGATGAGCGCGGTGAGAGCGGGGCTGGTGCCGGGGCAGGGGGGACAGGAAGGCAGAGCAGGCAGCCAGCAGCGTGCAATTTCCTAGCTGCCTGGCTGGAGTTGTAAAGGCAAGATTTATTGTTGAAGCAAGGGGCTCTGAGTAAAATAGAGCAGGACTGGGATCCCGAGTCTCTACATTGCTCATTTCTTTCTAATGAGCAGTCAGCTCGCTGAGGAAACCGATGACTCTATTGGCAGCTTAAAAGTGATTACGGGAGGCTTGAAGCTTTGTAAACCTCCAAATTAAGTTCTGCTTGCAATTCTGCCCTCTCCATCCCACATGCCCACGGTCATCCCTGGTAGAACGTTTCTTAAATATTCTGTAGGACGCCTGAGACTTTACAGTGACTGTATAGTTCTTCCCAAGTTGCTCAGATGTTAGATATTTAACGAAACAGTACCTTGAAGTGAGTGCTGAGCTCCCTAGATGATTAGTGAAGAGCAGTAGGTACCTTTGAGGGCCTCTACAAGGAATCCTGGGTGCCTAAATTGAGGCACACAGGTGAGCTGAGCAGTCACCTCTGGACACGGCTGCGCAGAGAGAGAACTCTTTGGAGCAAGGACGGCGCACGGTGCTCTCAGCTGCACGTCTTGGGCCCGCTCCGATCGGATGATAAATGGTAATAATAAAATTGCCGTGTAGGATCTAATAATGTAATATATCATATAATCACAAACTCTGAGTTTGGAAGGTAAACAAAATATTTTCTGATGAGGGTCAACTTTCACTGGGAGTTACAATTTATCTCTTTCTGCAGAATTTCTGTATAAACTAACGGTTTAACTAATTTAAATAGTAAGGCAGTTAAAAAGCTTTCGATACAACATTGTCATAGACTTTATAAGGAAAATTGTTTGTTAGTATGGCATTAAAGGCTCTGCTGCAACAGAGCCTTCTTTGCAATGATAGAAGCAGATGGTTACAAAGTTACTGAGTAAGAACTGATTATTGATTTGCTATCCTCTAACAACATCAATGTCGAGCGATAATGTACTGTACTGCTTGTTACAGAGTAAATAGCCATTTTTATATTACTTGCTTTCTTGCAAATTGGCTACTAGCAGGGAAAGTAAAATATATGGCTGTCTAATATCTTGAAGCAGTAAACAAATTGCACTGGGGGAACATCAGTGCAGCACTGCAGAACACTTGCTGATATTTATAACTTCTGCCTCTGTCAAAAAAACTCCAAATCAAAAGTCCACAGTTCTCCTAATACCAGACATAGAGCCCTGTTGTTTTACCCTTTACTTTAAAGGCATACAGTTAGTTTAGCAAAATAATGATATGTTCTATTTTAGCAGAACTCAAGAGGTCACAGGATTTTTAGCAGCCACTGAGCATACAGTGAAGTATTGGGTTCGGTATTGTTTCCCTGCCTGATTTATTCTCTTGGCTTGAAGAAAAGAAAATTCTAGAAGGTTAAAAATGCAGCTAGAAGCAGGAGTGATATTATAATTCAAGGTGACTGTGTAGTGTGTTTAAATAAATATGCAGTAAATATTTTGCCTCTTGTATTCTGGTAGCTTTTAATAGCTGCTTAGTTTAGTCCAGGCAAAGGGAGACTATTGTCTCTTGACAAGGCTGCTTTCACTCAAGCTGCTGTTCTAAGAAACCGGACTTCTTGCAAGTCAGTGACATATGCCTACCGTGAGCTATGCACCCGAAGTGCAGCAGACATGGGAACGCTAACAGGTTTTTCACTATCAATTTAATTCAGTTTTTGATCATTGCCTCTTTTGCAGGTTAGGCTCTCGAACTCGCTGGATGCTGATCCAGCCTGTGAGTTGACTTGTTGCGCGGTGTTATCCCAATACGCCTTCCTGGGGGCTGCAGTATGGTCTGGGGAGCAGCGTGGTCTGGTAGGTGGCGGTGGTTCGGCAGCCAGAGAACTGGGTCTGTCAGTACCTCTACGCCGCGTTCCCCTCCGCCCCAGCCTGCGAAGCCCCCTCAAGGAATCCCCAGATGTGGCTTCTAGGTCCAAGAGGCAAATGGCTTGTTCTGCTGGTACAGGCGTTGGAAGGGTTAATGTGGCACTGAGTAAATAGTGGGGAGAAGAGGAAAAAATTGTTTTTGCAAAAGAAGAAAGGATCTGTCGTTTCATGATACTAATTCAGGATGAGGAGCAGGCTCTTTTGATCCTGCTGTACGATTTCTTCTCTAGTGTTTAAGTACGGTGTTTCTCTTTACAGCTAGCTCAGGACGGCACAGTAACCTACCCTCTACTCACCTGCCGAAGTGAGCGCATACAAGTTATTAGGACGTAATATACTTACTGATTAGGTAATAAGATGGTAAAGCAAATAAAAGATTTTATGACAAATTTAAATAGCAGTGGATTAAAGTTCGGGAGGACTGGGGATTAAGAAAAGGGACTTCATCTGGTCAAGGTAGATAGTGGCCATTAAACTGTCCTCTGGGAGATTTGCTGAGCCTTTAATAACAGGAGCGTGTTTGTGTGCGTATGAATTGCCATAGCTTGTTTTTCTTAATCAAATGCAGGCTCAAGCAATTCCTAAATTGTGCTTTCCTCCTCCCCTGCCTCGCTCCCCTGCCCCTCCTCCCCCCAGCCATTGGCTTCCTTTATTCTGATAATGGGCTTATAAGTGGGGAATAGAACTTAATTGACTGCTTCTGCTATGTTTAATATGGTGACATACCTAAATCCAATTATGCAGGGGAAAATAATGAATGCCACCTCATCAGTAAGGTGCGTTGCCATCAGCAATGTCCGTCCTATTTTCCTTTCTTTGCATTTCCTGCAGTAACTGCAGTATAGGCAGGTGAGGGGAAAACTAGTCCATAATAAATACTGTAAAAATGTTTTGTGCATAAACCCATCTCTCCCTAGTGTTGTAAATCTGGAGTGCTCAAGTTTACAGAAGACCTGGTTGTGCTAATTAGAATGCTGCAGCAAAACCTTGCCTACTGCTGGTACCACACTGATAAATCCCAATGCAATTTCTTAAAAAAGTGTTGATTCATTTCTTAAGTGCATCTTTTTTAAGCCATGCAATTTTTTGAAAGCGCACTGGGATTTCTTTTGAAGCACATCTTGACTTTTAATAAATATATCAGAAGTGCTTTAAAATATATCATAGCTAATTTTGCTTTCCCACAAATCCATCACTTTTTATTACCTTTTAACTAACTCACCTTTTTCCAGAACAGAGAGGAAACAGTTCAGATCTCTCGATGGTATGTTTTTCTGCCAATTTTCCTGGCTGTCAATATTTAGGGGAAAAAATTACCCACAAAAAAATGTCCCAATATATCAACCTTAAAGGAAAGAAGGACAGAAACATGTTCCCTCACGACACCTGGGCTAACTCAGATAGAACATACCAAAAGATACCAGGTAAAACAGCAATACCGGAGCAGCTTGCAGTGCACCATGGCAAATTAGGAATCCAGTTTCTCATGGCTGGCTGATTCCTGTGACAGAGAGGTCCCGGACTGAAAACCAGCTCTGACAAACTTTGGGAGCTAACCTGGGGCTTGCTTGCCTGTCAGCCTCTTGCATCTCCACTGCTGCCTGAGGGCTCCTCGGTGCTGTTTACAGAGGAAGAGAAGTACCTGCAATTCCAACTCAGATGCCTGGACCTTTAATAGCATTCAGTTAATGCTTGGCAACTATGACACGATTTGTAAAAATCACCCTGTTGCTTAATCCTCTTCAGTGCCAAGGGTTATTAGGTAGGGATTGCAAACCAGATGAGAAATGGGAACATTTCTATGTTATGGACTGAATGGGAGAATCTTCAAGTAGCTTAAAAAAATCTTGAAGTTTTTGCTTTTTTAACCTGTGGTAAATTTTGGATTATCAAACCATATATCGTAAAAAAATTAAGATGACCTCTAGCTGAGTAATCCTTTCCCTTAAACCTTGAGAAAAATCACAGGCAAATCACAGCACCAGCTGAGTGCTGCCTGTTGCCACAGCACCAACCTGGATGCATGGAATTGTGTGGGGGTTTAAGACATAATCTGAGTAAACTTCTTTCCCTGTGTGCGCACCTAAAACATATCTCTAAGGCATATATGTGAGACTTCCCACTTTTTGCCCTCTGAAAGTTTTGTAATCTGTTAGATGGTTCAAAAGAGGAGGAGAAAAAACTTTATTTTGTGGAAAGGAGTGAGGCAGTGAGAGTGAAGAGCTGTCATTTTGGGCTTGCCGTCTTTGCTCTTGCTGCCCAGGCTGAATAGCTGCAGGGTTTCCGAGCTGTTGCAAGCAGCATTTGCAGCTGGATGTGAACTATGCTAGAGAGCGGATAGGTATTTCAGGAATGAGCTGCCTCTGCCTAGTGCTTTTCCAGAGGCAGTCTCCGGGAGCCCAGTTCCAACATACGGGAGCATGCCTGTGAGAGGGGAAGGAAAAATGTCAGCGAGATTGCTTCGAGGAAGCTGGATGCGCACGTTAATTTGTACTAACCAGTTTGGGAGGAGCTCGGCCTGCTGCTGTGGAGCTTGTGATCCACAGCGAGAAAGCTGCTTTATCAGGCGTGGAGCCACATGGTGCCTGGCAGTATTCCAGTGTCATCTCACTGATGAGATAGTGGTTTCCCCATATGAAGCAGACAGCAACTTTGATGGAAGATATTTTATGACGGGGAGCTTTAAAAGTTATTCCATTATCCTGTAGTTATACAATTATAATATTCTGTAACATGCAGCATGCTACGGTTGTGATGGCAGTAACACTTAGAGATAAGATGTGGCAGAAACTGAGATTTCCAGGTCTCAGACATACTTCTGACATATCCGTGGTTTACCAAAGTTGCTTGATATACAAGGAAGTCAGAGTAAAGTGTGGGATACCTGGACTAATTACCTGGAAATGGCAGCCTGGGGCTGGCTAAAGCCTGATCTGATTAGCACTCGGTGTCAGCGCTGGCAAATGAGGAAGAGCAGAAACCAACAGAGCAACAGGAAGATGCCAGGGTAGCGCTTCCTGCCTGTCCTTCAAACTCCTCCGCCGCACGAACCCGCTCTGCAGCGCTCGCAGCCTGCTCGGGAGACGGCTCAGCCCTAAATGGTGTAGTGCTGGGGTGTTGGGCGATATCGGCGTGGGGGTCAGCGGCCATGCGGGTGCCCATCGTGTTAGAGCCGTGTATCCGGCGGGCTCCGACGCCCGTTCCCTCCGGCGGGGGAGGCAAGGGGAGTGGGAGGGATGGCGGGACGCCTCCCCGGCCGGCATCGCGGCTGGGAGCAACCGGCCAGCAAGGGCCCAGCCCGCTTGGTTAAAGACGGTGTAAGAAATTGAAGAAGCCAAGCGCTAAACGCGTGGCCAGCCAGAATCAGGGCAGAGCTGTTGAAGCAGTGGGACTTCCCCAGATGCCACAGTGTCCCCAGTCTGTCTGGAGGAGGGTTTGTCAAGGAACACCAGTGCTTTCTGCCATAAACGTGATGGTATAAAACGCAGTGCCTTTTTTGAACTATAAAATCATTTTTCACCATTAGTTTTTAAATCCAATAACTGCAGCGTTGACTTGCTGGTAGCAAACAGAGGCCTGTGCTTTGTGCAAAATGATTATTTATTTATTTTAAAAACAAAATCGAGGCTGTCTGTGATTTGGATCTAATTTCACATTTATTTTTCATAGCTTGTTTGCTTAGTAGCTCTGCAGTAAGACAGTGATTAGTTAAATTAGTTATACATAAATTCAAAGACTTGTTCTTCATTTTAGATGTTCAGACTTAATTGGATTTAAATCAGATTAAAAAGTGACTTCTGAGGGAAAAATACCCCCAAGCATGAAAAGATGGTTACTTTTTTTAACTTACCGCGTAAATGGCAGTGGAGATTTCTATCTTTGTGACATTTATTCCCTGTTACAGCTTACAATTCTATTTAACTTCTAAAGAAAATACTTATATATTAAAATGTTAGCAAGGCAGAGTAGGAGGAAGCCGCTAACTTATCTTCCTCAGAATAACCTGTTTTCTAGTCCAGAGTATTTTCTTCAGATTGTAATGAAATTTTAGACTTAAAACATTATGAAAGGAGGTCATTCTATGAGTTTATTAAATATATTAATTGCTGTGAAAATCATATAATGCAAGCTGTATTAAAACCATGGAAGAGACTCTGTTTCTCTCCCAGGAGATGCCCTGGTAGATCCAGATAGTTTCTCCCTTGGGGTTTAAGGGACCATCAGAGATTTATTTACAGGCTTGGGCCACGTACGTAAATATGAATCACTGAGTAATGAAAAGCCGGGTTGGAAGAGTTGGACGGAGATGGAGAAGTTTTCAGTGCCAGGGTAGTAGTTTGGGATCTCCGGAAACAACGTCCACAAACCCAGCAGAGGAGCATCCTTGCAAAGGAGCAGAGCACGACTCAATCCTGACTGTCAAGCACAGATTACGCTGTGGGGCAGTAGCATTTTGCTGCTGCCTGGCTTCTTGCCTAGTTTACTAAATTTGAGCATTTTTAGATAGGCATTGGGACAAACAGGCCAGCTGCAGGATCAGCTGTCTGTGGCTTTCCAGGCTCCTCATGATGCAGAAGATTGAGGACTTTATGCAAAATCAGGTACTTAACCATATGGGAGGCAGGATGAATGTATAGATTTTGGAGGACAGAGCAGAGATTTGTATTCAGATAATTCCCCAACTGGAATGATACAAGGCTGGGGAATTCAAGCCACCTCCCCAAAAGGTGTGTTCTCTAGGGGGCTTGACAGAGAGTACTACTACAAAGACAAGAAAAGGCAGACGGAATTGCAACTGCTGACTCCAAATGCCTATGCTCATCCTTCCCATCAATTATTTAGACAGGAAAGATTTACATGAAAATCAATCATTAAATTTTGAATTGCTTCTTTACATCAGTAATGAACTAGCTGCACCAAATACAAGCAGATGAAGAGAACAGGATAAGAAATCATCCTTAATACACAAAAGGAGAAGTAATATTTTAATGAAACTATAAAGCTCATTACTGCTTTACGATGGAGGGTTACTGTCAGTGACCTAGAACAGAGAGCTTTATATGCCAAACATGAAACCTCTTGTTTAATCTATCATATATGACATTGGTATATTAAAAATTGTGGGCTGGATTCTGCTATATTCCATAAACCAGTAGTTTTTGGTACCAAAATAATTTTCATACGGTCGGGGGGTTGTCTTTCAAGTGTGTACACCCAGAAGTGTTATGGTAGGCACTACATTTCAGTATTTTAACTTTTTAAATTGTTTAAAACAATTTTGTCAAGTATATTTCAGTCTGAGACTAAGCTTACAAAACCCAATTTCACTGGTAATTTTCAAATTAATGTCAATTGCTGTGATTGTGTCATTAACCTAAAAATCCTGGGAGAAGGCCTTTTATGCTTCTTGAGGTTCTGCCTGAACGCAATGACCTAAAACTTCAGCTTCTTCCACCCCTACCCCCCAAGTAAATTTCTAATGCTCCTGCCCAGATAAAAAAATGAGGAAAGCATGGAGAATATACAACCTGTGTGCATAAAAATCTGCAAGTAATTAAAATGGTGGTCTTACTTATTTAACCCAACATGAGGCTGGGGTTGTATTACTGAATGCTTGGTGTTGAGAAAGCTGCAAACGAAGTCGACTGCAGCATTGACCTAGAAAGCATTGAGACCCTGCAGTATATTTGGTAAGCACAAATACTTTTCTAAATTCAATTACTTTTAACTTGCTGGTGGATCTTTTCAAAGCCTCGTGTGCGATAGAATCACCTCCAAAGGCATACTGTGTCCTACATCTGTGAATATAAAACACTAAAGAAATGGTAAGCATCGCTATGGCAAAATAACTTACATAATATGTAAAGTTATGCACTACTCCCTGACCTGCTCCACCTCCTTCATTTAATGTCGATTTCATTTTGATACAGGTTTGTCTTGCCTTTTCCCTTCTATATTTCACCAGATTTGTATCTGTGGTGAACCAGAGGGAAGACAAGCACAAAGTCAATTCTACGGGCTGTAATTCCCCAGATTTTAAAAGGGAAAGAAGTTTATTTAATTTGCTTTGCAACCTATGCGCTCATGACGTTCATTAATTCCTCGGGAAGTAAATAAGTTCTGGTGTTTTGTTCTCGAATTTATCACTTTTTGTCTATTTCTGTATTAGCTGGTAGTTCAGCCTCGGTCTTTTGCTTGAATGAACTCTGTGAGAGACCGCATCTGGGCTTTTTCAGCTCGAGGCATAATTGTGCAGAAAATAGAGGTATTTTTTGCCGAGTTGCTCTTATAATTGGCACCACATGGCTTCAGGAGCACAGGTAGCAGTTGGACGTGGGTTGTGTTTGGGAGCACCTTGCCAAGCATTGCACCGACCCGGGCCGATATACCTCTTCTGCTGATACCAGGGTGGGCTTCTTGGGCATGGACGTTACTGGTCTCGCAATACTTGCGTGTCCCACTGAGTGGCATGAGGAGTGCTCATGGGCATGTCAGCCAGACAGGCGTTGTAGCCATGGAGAGAAAACTGTAGCCTACTTGCCTGCTGTCGTCTTCTAGCAGAAGGGAAACACAATCAGGTGAGGAAGTTTCATTAATGAGAACAGAAGTTCTCTTGAGGCCACTTTATTAGCAGCTTTTGGTGGGGTGGGGTGTGGAAATGTTAGATTTAGAAGATAATCAGCCTGCATTTTTATCTCTACTTTAAATTGTAGAATGGAAAATTATCTTATCTCTATAAACTGCTATTTTTCACTTAGTAAATTATTTTACCACCCAAAGCAGATGCCACACAAAGAGTTGTGGTTGGGAGGCATGTAGTTATTTATCTCGGTCAAAATGTCTCAGTTAAAAAGCTATCAGTAGGAGATAATAATAATAAATACATATGGCATTTGGCTAGATGAATACCAGATTACACTAAGTAGAACACATTTCTGAAAAGAATAATTGTAACTAATTAGAAATCTCCAGTTCTGCTTAGAGTTGTAAGAAAGTGAAATCAAATTTAATTATGCAAGGTCCCAGTTGTGCCAAAGGTGTTATAAAGAATATCTTTATGGAGACATTCAGTATAAGAAACTGGCTGGTGCTATTATTAGCATGCTCAGTTGCACATTTTCTTTATATTAGTTTAAAGTTTAATGATGGTATTTGTAGGGCTAATTACCAAGAATCTACACAGCACTCATTGGGATAGTCACCCAAAAGGCATCCATTTTTGCAACAGTAAGTTACTGATAACGCCAAAGTAGCTTTGACTAAATTCTTTATACTAAGTAGATGTACAAATGGGTACTTAAAAGTGGAAATATTTGCGATCATGCCTGCAGTTTCCTCGGAAGCATACACAGTGAGCATTGTTCCTTCATTCCCACATGCTAGCAGAGGACTGCTGGACAGCATCAGGATTTACTACGGTGAGTTCAACACTATGCTGGGAGATGCTCTGCGGAGGGTTATCTCGGCCGTGGGAATGGTCTGCAGGCTGGGAGCGGGGAAACGTAGGGGGGAAGGCAGGCAAACGGTCCATAGCCACATGTGTTCCCTGACAGCTAGTTGTCTAGGAGTGCTGAGAAGAAAAGCTAAGTGCTCATAGTAAGCCAAGATAAAAATCTTAGTGCGCAGCAAGAATATCATGCATCTCATGCCTGAAGGAAAAGGGTTTGGGGTGGGCAACCCAGAGCGTGAACCGAGGGCTTTTCCAGCAGCGCTCAGTGTATCCTGATCTGGGAGGTCGCAGTCTCCCATGGTGAAAGCAGGTCTTAGGTACCAGTGTAGTTGTGGAGGAGAACTATCATAAATATGCTGTGATATTAGAGGGGTGCGGGAAGAAGATTTGATTGGAAAAAAAGCTGTTATTTCTGGAATTGACACAGAAGTCGGGTATGGTTTCTGGGTTGGGCTGTGCTGCCCAAACCATTTTCCTATGCTTTCCTGGCAGCTCAGCCACATGTAACGAATTCTGTCCCCCGCTGTAGCCTCTCTGGCAGTGATGCTAACGATGTGGATGAATGAAGCTTTCAAATACATGCAGGTCTTCCCACTGATATTGTCAGGCCCTGCGAGGGAGAGCCTTTTCTTCTCAGTTATAAGAGCTTTTCTTTCCAAGAGCACTATGTGATTCTCAGCCCCAAAGGTGACTTTTCTGCCAATAACGATCCCTGCAGGCCATGGCCAGGCAGTTTTGTCTTTAAACCCTCCTGGTCTGACACACTGGGACCCTCTTTCTTCTTCCTCACCTACCTTGAAGATAATCACAAGGCAACCATCTCTCTCCCTACCGCTCCTCTCCCCCGCTTTGCCAGATCACATGAAAGCGTTAGCCCCGGGAGCTGGCTGCGGGGCTGATGCTTGATTAACGGCAGGGCGGATGCCCGCTGCAGCAGGAGGGGGCTGGCTGGGGAGGGATTTATCCCACTCATCCGACACACGGCGCTTAGCTCTTTTGCAGTGTTGTGGATACAGAGCCAGGGCTGAAAGCCTCAGTTTTCAGTACGTCTGATCTCCAGGAGTGACATATACTCTTAAAAGAGAAAGGAGCTGTGCTGTGGATCTCAGCCTTGACCGGCACATTCCTGGGCTTTGCGCTCAGGTATCTGGGGGGGTGGGGGGAAGGCAGCCAGAGAAAGGCAGCAAAGCATCACACAACTATTTCTCTCAGCTGATCTGCAGGCAGTGCTGGAAAAGTCACTCTACTGAGAGTGACTGACAGGAACTTGGGGTGGGATTCACTTCTCATTACCTCAAATCTGGGGTGCATATACATCTGCAGCTGAACTGGGCACTCTGGGCTTCCCTTATTAGTCAATGGAGGTGATTAGATATTCTTAGGCATGACTCACCTGTCCTATTTTAGCTCTCTATTTTAGCGCATGATGAATTGTATGATGTCCATTAACTTTAAAGCGAGTCTAATCCGAGTAGCTCAGATTTGGACTTCTTAGCTGATTCATTCAGATCAGTTCTGCCCCTGCCTGCCAAGGTCTTTAAAGCATCAGGTAACTTCCAAGGCTAAAGCCGAGGCAAACAGGGGGAGAGAGGCAGTGCAGAAAGCTGTCTTTTGCTTTGCTTTGCTGAGACAGCAGCATCTCTTCAGGTGTGACTTTGGCAGCCAAACACTTGAATTGGCTGTGGTCATTTCGTACTGTCAAAAGTATTGGTGGTCCTAGTCTAGGAGCAACGCAGTCCCCATCTGTACAACCTCCATCCAGTTGGAAAAAGAAAAGGATTTTTAGTTGCCTTCCCTCTCAAACATCTGTTTTTCTGTTGACAAATTCCTCCCACTCTCTTACTTTATCCCTGCCCTCCTTTTCCTTATGGCTCTCTGTCTTGACCCCTCCTGATGCAGCCAAACCTGCCCATTCTCTGTAGCTCCTCCGAGGCTGCTGATCTTCTTTACCTTGTGCTGAAACTAAGCAAAGAGGCTCCCTGGCATAGAGGCAAAAATATCAGCTACACCTCGGTAGTGCAGTCACTGTGAGACCTGCAACAACGTGCCCCCACATGTGTCCCACACCCCCTTCTACCTCCTGCCCCATACACATTGCTTGCTGTGGGCTGGAAGAGGCAGCAGGAGGGAAGGGCGGATCATGCCGAGCGTTTCTAAGGCAATGAAACCAGCAGAAATTTTCCAGTGGTGCTCCATGTGCAGGGCCCAGCCTGGGACCAGGAGTAGGTGGCAAAGCACATCCACAGGAATGATGAAAGACTGATATGTCTTACACACCATCATCTTCTAATAGCACGTGCTCTCTGCCTGTTGATACAAATAAGGGCATCCTCCACCATTTTTCTGAAGCTGACGTGGGACCGTGATATTTTCCATGCGGGCAGAATTCATACATAGCACATCTCTGGGCCTCTGGCTATGCGGGGAACTGCACGAGCTGCTTGATGATACTGCAGGCCATGAACCATGAGTGGCTGCTGGCTGCCCGTGCCCTGCCTCACAAGTCACTGGAATGATCAGCTGGCCGAAGAGTGCGGGTTCTCCCAGTGGTGGTCTCCGTTGGGACGGTCTCAGGGCGAGCTGGCCCTAGAGGTGGGTTATATGGAGACCGAGGAATGAGGCATTCTTGGTAAATTCAGGTGTCTAATAGAACTAGGACTGAACTTCTCCTTTCCAAGCCTTGCTTCTAGCCTGAATGTTGGTGAATCTCTTCCTTCCCTTGCTCTGTGATCGAAAGGATTTAGCTTCATCTTCTTTCATCCCTTCTCACACCATGTAGTTGTCGGTGGCCTAAAACTCTGCTTGATATTTTTTTTTTTAATCTCATTCCTGGCCTGTCTGTCCATACCAGCTGTCTAATGATGGTATAAGCATGAACCCTGAGAGCTGTCATCCCTAAACTCAGTCTTATTGAATCCAATACCTGCTCTTAACTGGAATATATGTGTACTCACACACAGACAGGATGGGTTTCCACTTGCTCCTTTCCCAGCTAACACAGTGAATCCTGGCTGGACTGAGCACACTGAATCCTGCCGCCTTCTCCTCACCATTTGCGTTCTGTTTTCAGGCCGTCATTACAAGATAGCTGGAGAACTTGGCCTGTACAGGCTCTTTCAAGGTTGGGATCAGCATTTGGATGAATTGCAGAGTCTTTGGGTAAAGGGTGAACATTGATCTGCCTGGAAAGGATTTCTTTTCTGCAGGAGAAGTGCAGATGTCTAAGGATGTGTAGGATGCAGAGAATCCACCTTGTGCAACTGATACTTTACACACCTGAGTTCAGGTGCGCGCCCAGCTGTTGTGTCAGAGCACAGCAATGATGCAACTCCCAGCAGGCTCTGTCGCTCTTCCACCGGGATCTTTCCCCAGCAGGTGACCTCCTGCCACCACCTGAGCTTCTGCAGGCTTCCAGTGCAAGATGATCCTGTAGGATGTCTGATAATCTGGAGTGCTGATGTGTGTCCGTGTCCCAGGACCCTGATTCCCAGTGATCTTTCTCAGCATAAGGAGAGAAGAGCACACACATGGCAAGTCCTAGCTGTACCAGTTACTGCACGTCTGAAATGTGTCCAGATACTAGAAGAATTTCTGTAAGATAGCGTAAAATACATAAAATACAAGTCATTTGGCACACTTAGGGAGCTCTGTCCTACAATTCTTTCCCCTTCTGCTTCTTTTGTTGCTAATGAAACAGCTGCTCTTTGGTTTCAGGCTTTAACCTATTTTTAGACTCCTTTTATGCTGTTGGCCCTTTGAAATGCATGAATTGCTGCGAAAGAAAGCTAGTGTCATTGCTGTGAGGCAAGAGGGAGGCCTATAGGTGAAGTCATGTCTGCTAATGAAAGACTGTCTCACCTATTCATCTCCTCCCTTCCTTTATGTCTATAAAGCAACCCTGTTCCCTTGGGCACACGGTTGCATACCTTTCCTGCTTTTATTTAAGCATGACAATGATATCAGCCACAGCACTTCATTAGCACAGCACCAGGGGTTGGCTCCCTCCGTTGCGGGGCTGGTTTCTTCGGTCTAGGGGGCTGCAGAGCCGGCGTGCACTAGTGCGGTCTCAGTACATGGTCCTGTTCCCGCCGCCAGAAATATGCTGGCCCCAAGTGGAAGAGGAGGTGGAGGAGCTTGGATTTCAAGGAGAGAAGCTGGAGAACAGTGCAGAAAGGAGGAAGCTGTGAATAAAATAGGGGGCAAGCAGAAGGTAGGATTTATCTGTTGGATGAGTGGTAAGACCCCATTTCTGTGGGCTGCTGGATTCTAATTGGGATGTTACATAGGTAACAAATCCAGAATCGCTGATATGCTCTGATCTGGCCAATACGACCATAGGTGTTAGGATTGCTGTGGTTTTAAAGGTGATATAAATCATTGCATCACTTCAGTAGTTATTTACCACCTACAATTAATTAGTTCAGCACTAAACTAACTTAAGCAGCGTTCCTCATGGGATTTACAGTTTGCAGGCTGAAGGCCCAGCTGTATCTCAGCTGACACTAATGAACACGCTGGGGCTATTTGAGGTGGGAGGAATCATACCTAGTGTCTTGGCTGCAGTACTGAGCTGACTCGGTATTGGCAACTTACTCGTTTCTTTAAAAACCCAAGCCAGGCTCAGCATGTTTTGGTTGATTAAAAAACAAAATAATTTTTTTTCTCTGGCTTCTGAGTTTCAGGCTCCTGAAAAATATTTCTGAACTGCTTGAACAAGTTGATCCTTCCAGACAGACCTTTATTCTCATTGCTGCAGCCATTACTGCCTTGAGGCAGTAAAAGAGGACTCCTGTCCGCTCTGCGTCCCTGCACTGACACACAGTTTCACCGGAATCAAGTCATCTCCAACGTATCTGCTAAATCCTGGCTAAAGACAAGGAGATCTCGACACAGCAGGGTTTGGTTTTCTTTTTCTGGTTGAAAAATGTGGTTTGAATTCTGTGCTACAGAGAAGATCTAGGAACAAAATGCGTGTCTCTGCGCTGGGATGGCAGCTGCTATTGCGGATCCATATGAGCTTGGTTACGTACTCAGAAGAGATTATCAATAGTCTGTAACACTCTCAATTTTCTGTTGGCTTTGCATAGCTTTCTACATGACGAAAGCACATTTTAAGTTTAATTTGTGTAATGTAAGTGTAATGTAGTATTACATAGACCGCAACTATCTGCCATGATTTCCCCTGTTTAGAATAAAACTGTCCATGACCCCTGTATGAGTATTTGCATTCTTATTTGCACAGTAGTCAACAAAGTCTAGAAAGCCGTAGTTTGTTGAGGAGTTAGATGGTTGGGAAAAATCATCTTCCCTACTAGTTCTTATCTGCTTTTCCTGCCCTCGCTCTCAGTATTTTAAAGAATATCAGGCATTTGCTTTCACCCCACAACGCAGTTGAAAATGCACACACAGCGTTAAGATAGTGGTGGGTGAACGGAAGGGAAGGCCTAATAAAAGTGATTGATGAGAGCAGCTGGAGAGATAGGGAACGTGTCTGTGACACTGGAAATAAATAACAATGGAATAAAATAAATTTGTGATTTTATAATCATGTGTTCGACACTGTCTCCAGCACTAAGTCTGCTTTATGTCTTTGTACAACAGTCAGCAGAGACTCTTGTTTTGCTGAATTAATCAAGGGTTTAGTGCCTTGCGTTTCTGAAGATGACATGGACGTGTGAGCAGAAATACTAATTACGTCTTTTTATTTAGCATCATCTGAGATCACTGCAGCTGTTAAGGGGTCTTCACTGTCCTTTTGCCAGTGAGATCAGTTTCTTAATTTCATTAATCTGCCTGTTGTGTGTAAATCAGCTCCTCTCAGCCTTCTCCCCAGGCCACTGGTCGCCTGCCTGGGGCCGAGCAGGGTTGGTTTTGTTCTTTTTTTCCCTGGGCACGATACCAATATCTATGCATTTTAAGTAGCCAGTCAAATAACGGATGGGAACAGAAGGCAGAAGGCAAAAGCAGGATGATAAGGCGAACGGGTGAAAACAAAAGATGAATGAAAGGCACGCTGAACCTCTGAAATGTGAGCGAGGTGGAGGCACGCACGGATGAGAGGAAGAGCCCAGGGCTGGTGCTGCCTAAGGCAGGGCAAAAGCAGGGTGCGGGGCTCGGGCTTTGGGCTGCAGCTGGCTGAGAAGATGCCGTAGGGAGAAAGCAGAGTGGCACATTTGGGGAGCTCGGGAGCCAAGCAGCGGCAGTGGCCCACCCCCCCAGCCAGCTGCAGACGAAGGGAAGGAGCCAGAAGGGAGAGAGGTGTACGGACAGACAAATTCCCCAAGCGTGGCACGCAGCTGAAGGCCAGTGAGGCCCTTTTCTGAGCGACTTAAAGCAGAGAGACCCAAGGACATGCCTGGGCATGACTGCAATGCCTTTTTTCCCTCGGAAAGCCCTAAGCACCGTCAGAGAGGGTATATGAACAAGAGCTGTATCTCAGTAGAAAAAGGTGGGGTACTTGTGCAGGGGGAGGTGTAAGCACCCACCTGCAGCGCTCATTGACTGCTGCAAGCCTTGGAGCACGAGCGAGGCAGCAAGGGAGCACACGGAGGGGCTGGACCTGGGACAATAACCTTCCTCTCACATGCCAGAAAAGCAGCATTTGGGCTCAGTGTTTGACTGAGGTCAGCTGTGACTTAAATGGGGCCAAGACTGACCTCAGAACTGGGGCCATGCATCACCCGTGCTGAAGGGGACAAGAAGAGGTTCCAGCCAGATGGCCCGAGTGCATGACCTCGGAGCACCCCAGTGCAGGGCCCCTCAGGGTACCCCTGACGGCAAAGGACCCCGTGTGTAATCTGGGGACCTCAGAGGAGACCACCCAAACTAAAAAAAAAGAGTTGATGTCGGGTTGACCTCAGATGACCCACAGTGACAAGTGGCGACCTTGAATGACTCTGAGGAGAACCTCTGGGGTCATGTTGACCTCTGGTAACCCCACATGCTAATTGGTGACCTCAGATGACCCCATAGCAGAAATTTTGGGGTAACAGTGACCTCATGTAACCCCATATGCTAATTGGTGACCTTAAGTAACCCCATGTGTTAATTAATGACCTTGGATGACAATTTTTGGGGCAAGGTTGACCTCAAGTAACCCCCACATGCTAATTGGTGACCTCAGTTGACTTCTGAGAAGAAGTATTTGGGTAAAGTTGACCTCCATTAATCCCATATGCAAACTGGTGATCTCAAGTAACCCCGTGCATTAATTGGTGACCTCAGATGACACTGACCTGAAATTTAGGGGTAAAGTTGACCTCTGGTAACCTCATATGCTAATTGGTGACCTCGGAGGACCGCCCCAAGCAGAACTTTTGGGGTAACATTGACCTTGAGTAACCCCACATGCTAATTGATGACCTCATGTAACCCCCACATACTAATTGGTGACCTCATGTAACCCCTTCTGTTAATTGGTGACCTTGGGTGACCCCAGGGACAATTTTGGGGGCAACCTTGACCTCGAGTAACCCCATATGCTAATTGATGACCTCGAGTTACCCCGTGTGCTAATTGGTGCCCTCGGATGACCCCGAGCAGAAATTTTGGGGGAATGTTGACCTTGAATAACCCCCATATGTTAACTGGTGACCTCAAGTAACCCCATATGCTAATTGGTGACCTCAAGTAACCCCATGTGTTAATTGGTGACCTCGGGTGATCCCAAGCAGAAATTTTGGGATAACACTGACCTCTAGTAACCCCACATGCTAATTGGTGACCTCAGATGACCCCGAGCAGAAATTTTGGGGTAATGTTGACCTCGAGTAACCCCTATGTTACTTGGTGACCTCTAGTAACCCCATATGCTAATTGGTGACCTCGAGTAACCCCATGTGTTAACTGGTGACCTCGGGCGATCCCAAACAGAAATTTTGGGGTAGCATTGACCTCTAGTAACCCCACATGCTAATTGGTGACCTCGAGTAACCCCACATGCTAATTGGTGACCTCGAGTAACCCCGTGTGCTAATTGGTGACCTCAGATGACCCCGAGCAGAAATTTTGGGGGACTGTTGACCTCGAGTAACCCCATATGCTAATTGGTGACCTCAAGTAACCCCATGTGTTAATTGGTGACCTCGGATGACCCCCCAAGGACAATTTTTTGGGGCAGCATTGACCTCTAGTAACCCCACATGCTAATTGGTGACCTCGAGTAACCCCGTGTGCTAATTGGTGACCTCAGATGACCCCGAGCAGAAATTTTGGGGTAGAGTTGACCTTGAGTAACCCCACATGCTAATTGGTGACCTCGAGTAACCCCGTGTGCTAATTGATTACCTCAGATGACCCCGAGCAGAAATTTTGGGGTAATGTTGACCTTGAGTAACCCCATATGTTAATTGCTGACCTCAAGTAACCCCATATGCTAATTGGTGACCTCAGGCAATCCCAAACAGAAATTTTGGGGTAGCATTGACCTCTAGTAACCCCACATGCTAATTGGTGACCTCAGATGACCCCGAGCAGAAATTTTGGGGTAATGTTGACCTCGAGTAACCCCATATGTTAATTGGTGACCTCGAGTAACCCCGTGTGCTAATTGGTGACCTCAGACAACCCCGAGCAGAAATTTTGGGGGAATGTTGACCTTGAATAACCCCCATATGTTAACTGGTGACCTCTAGTAACCCCATATGCTAATTGGTGACCTCAAGTAACCCCATGTGTTAATTGGTGACCTCGGGTGATCCCAAACAGAAATTTTGGGGTAGCATTGACCTCTAATAACCCCACATGCTAATTGGTGACCTTGAGTAACCCCATATGCAAATTGGTGACCTCAAGTAACCCTGTGTGCTAATTGGTGACCTCAGATGACCCCAAGAAGTAGTTTTGGGGTGAAGTTGACCTCGAGTAACCCCACATATGAATTGGTGACCTCGAGTAACCCCATGTGTTAATTGCTGACCTCGGATGACCCCCTGAGGACATTTTTTTTGGGGCAATCTTGACCTCTAGTAACCCCACATGCTAATTGGTGACCTTGAATGACCCCGAGAAAAATTATTTGGGTAACGTTGACCTCAAGTAACCCCATATGCTAATTGGTCACCTCTAGTAACCCCCATATGTTAATTGTTGACCTTGAGAAACCCCTTGTGTTAATTGGTGACCTCCGATGACCCTGAGCAGAATTATTTAGGTAAAGTTGACCTCAAGTAACCCCATATGCTAATTGGTCACCTCTAGTAACCCCATACATTAATTGGTGACCTTGGATGACCCCGAAGCAGACATTTTGGGGTAAAGTTGACTTCTAATAACCTCACATACTAATTAGTGACCTCTAGTAACCCCACATGCTAATTAGTGACCTTGAGTAACCCCACATGCTAATTGGTGACCTCGGATGACCCCTGAGAAGTAGTATTTGGGTCAAGTTGACCTCAAGTAACCCCATATGCCAATTGGTGACCTCAAGTAACCCCAAGTGTTAATTGGTGACCTCAGTTGACCCCGAGAAGTAGCATTTGGGTAAAGTTGACCTCTAGTAAACCCACATACTAATTCATGACCTCGAGTAACCCCTTGTGTAATTGGTGCCCTCGGATGACCCCTGAGCAGAAATTTTGGGGTAACGTTGATCTCGAGTAGCCTCACATGCTAATTGGTGACCTCAGGTAACCCCATATGCTAATTGGTGACCCCAGTAGACCCCCTGAGAAGTAGTATTTGGGTAAAGTTGACCTCTAGTAACCCCACATGCTAATTAGTGACCTCAAGTAACCCCTTGTGTTAATTGGTGACCTCAGGTGACCCCCGAGCAGACATTTTGTGGCAACATTGACCTCTAGTAACCCCACATGCTAACTGGTGACCTCAGATGACCCCACATTCTAATTGATGACCCGTGATGCCCCCCAGCCCCAGATAACCCTGTGTGGGATGTTGGGGTCACCAGAGCAGTGCCTGGAGCCCAGCTCAAGCCTCCCCAGCCCCCCCGTACTGCCACCAGCGGGCTCGGGTCCCGCCTTTGCTGCTCAGGGGGCCCCTGCAATCCCCCAGTGAGCCCCAAGGGTCCCTTCAAGTCACTTGGGGACCAAAAGTGCTTCAGGGCATCCACTGAGGTCAGCTGGGTACCCCAGCTGACTTTTGGGCTCAACAGTTAGGCCCTAGAGTCATCCAGCCTCCCCCACTTGTCTCCTTGTGATCACTGGAGGTCACCGAGGCAGCAGTTCCGGCCCTTGGTGGGGGGGGCAAGGTCAAGTGCTGCTGAAGCATAGCGCCTCAGCCGCTCCCCAGTGCCGGTGTCACTGGAAAGGAGTTGGCCTAGGACGACACCACTTTCAGCTGTAGACTCCATACTCTCCTCTGGCACAGCTTCAGGCAAGACCTTCCAAGAGGAGCACATGGAGGGAAAGAAGCACAACTCCCCCAGACACCAACGCCCCCCTCCCACCCACGCCCCCCCAAAAGCACAGTCTAACGCCAGGGTGATGTCAAAAATGGAAAAGAGGCATCAGCCCTTCTTTATTTCAGGAGGGAAGGAAAGGAGGCGGCTTCTTTTGCTAAGAAAACTCTTATGAGGTAGACGATCAAAAGCATCTTCCAGCGGCGCAACCCCTTTACACCACACAGAATCCGTGAAGCTTTTGTGGAGTCTCGCTCCCCGAAGGACTCCGATTGCACCCAGTCCGTCACCTCTCTTCTCTGGGCCTCTTGTAACTCATTGCTTGAGCCTGTTCAGCTCCCCGTCGTTCACTTTCTGGTTTTGGCTACTAAACCCAGTTAACAGCACCTTCCTTACTGGTGGCCTTTTAGGAGGAAGCTGCAAAGGGAGTTAATTTCCTGATATCCATGCACGCTGCTGGAGGAGCAGCATCTGCTTGGAGGCTCTCTGCCCTTCACAAACACTTGGGCCCCCTGTGGCGGACCTCTGCGAGTCCTGTAAAGCTGGATTCATTGTTGCTTCAAGTATTTTGAAAAAAAAAAAAAGACCAAAAAAACCCCCAAAGCAGTGAGGGGATTGGATGAGGAAGAAGATCATAATGCAAATTATTCCAAGCGGGGAGGAGGGAGACAGGCTACAGGGAAGAAAATCAGAGAAGGCAAAGTCCAGGTGCTCAGTTCCAAGTGCCTAGGCTTTGAACAGCACTAACTGAAGCCAGGAGAGCTCCCTTACCAGCTTTTTCCTCCTTGTTTTTTCGTCAGCAACATCCTGCTGGAGTTACACAGAACATGGAGACAACAAAACTCTGAAGCCCACGATGACCCAGCTTCTGTCCAGGTACCAATACACAGACGAAGATGCTTCTGTTTTGTGTGAAACTACCGAAAAATCACAAAAGAAGACCATAAGTATCCAGCAACACCCCAGGGAGTCGCAGGGGGCTGCCCCGCGGAGCCGGGGTAGCTCAGGGCAGGCACGGGGTAAGGCACGATCCCACACCATCCACAAGCATAAAGGAGGCACAACCCTACTGAAGACAAGAAACAGTGTTGCAGCACTTTTTAGTTGCCTCTTGGAGGAAGAGTAGACCCATAAATTGTGGCATGCTGCGCCATGCCCTACAACAAAAAGTACCACAGGCCACATCCCGCTCCCTTCAAATCAATGGCAAAACACATACCGTCACTGATGCAACCAGTACATGACAGTTGTATAAACCACCATCAGCTTCCAGTTTCAGTCTCATCCCCACTCTGTGTTTAATAGGCCTGCTCATCCTGTCAGAAAAAATATATTCTGGTGCAACTCCAACAAAACCCGTGGTCAGAGCAGAGCATCAGATGGTGGCTGTGAACTCTATGACACTTCTGTGAACTGCCAGACACTTCTTCAGAATGCCATATGCAGGAAAGCGAAATACCAGGTCCTCAGGTAAACTCTGGGCAAGCCAGGCGATACCAGTGGTGTTGGTTTGATTGAAAATGTTGTTTGGGCCTTTATTTAATAGTTCGGTTACAGAGCAGACTGCTTTTCATTACCATTTTAAATAGACATTACCACTGTAGTTAATAACTTTCATGGTATTTTTACCCTCCAGCAACATTATTATTTGTCCTTAAATTATACATGTTCTGCTTTTCTCTGGCATCTTATTCGTACGGTGGGATTTTTTTGCTAGAACTTGATAGTAAAACACCCAGGAGAAGTATGTTCTTGTGAAAGAAAAAAGCAACGGAACTGAAACCAAACACCTACCTGGTCAGGAGGAGATCAGAAGTCGTGTTCAGCTCCCAGCAACCTGCCTGTCAGCCTGGAATATTGCTGGAAAATCCATGTGGTTATGCTACCTTCACACTGATGCCTCAAGGCAGAGGAAGCCTGCGTGTGCATGGGCGCGTGTAGTTTGTGCTGGGGGGGAATGCCTGAAATAAATACTGCAGTTGCAGAACCCTTCCCAGCAGCATAAGTTACTTGTTGCTTGAACAGCAAGCATCCAAGAATAAATGTCGCTTTGAATTGTCCCGTTGACTCACTAACACCACACAGCAAAACAGTCCTTTGCCTTCTGGAGCTTAGCGGTGCTGCTCCGTCCATGCCGGTACAGACGGACACCTACGTAAGCTGGAAATGAAATGAGAAGACAATAGATCACCCTAAACATAGTATGTTCCCTGCTGATTTGTGTTTATTCAACAGATAGAGCCAAGTAGATGATGTGACCTATATACTCTGCTTACAGATTTCTCATCTTATTGAAATTTCATGTTTTGGTAATCCTAGCTGCTCCTTCGGGACTCCGGGCTTAGTCTGCGTTGATAGCTCAGGACTGCAGGAGCTGGGGCCTAAAATTAGTTCCTCAGATAAATCCCTATGGAACTTGCAAGGCTGAAGGAAGAAGCCTGGAAATAAGCGGTGGTGGAAGACACATTGAAAAGCAAATTCAGCGGGTTACTTGTAGGGAAGTCGTAGCTACTTAGCCTTGTGAAAGGAAGAGCACTCATTGAAGAAGCAAAGTGCAACTCTCTCTTATATAAATGTATTGGTTGGCTGGAGTGGGAATATTGAAAGCAGATTTTTCTCCTATTGAGCAAGTACCAGCTGCTGCATCAGAAAGAAGTGCAGAAGAGCTGATACAGCCGGTCCCCTTCCTCACTATGGCCTCGACGTGGTCTCAGAGCCCTAAGCTCTGCCATCTGGTAAAAGATCCCAAATGAGAATTGGTGATGATGACTCCAATAACATAGACAACACCCATCTCCTCTCCTGCCTTGATATGAGTTCAGAAGCATTTTCTTATGGATGTGCGATGCTTTTCAGACCTATCAAAGGTAGTTTAATACGTGGAAAATTCAGTCACACCATGGCATCTCCAACTCCAAAAATAGCTAGTTCTTCTCCTTCTCTGCCACTTCTGCATCAATAAAGCTACTATTGAACCTCTGGCACTTATTCAAAGAGCAGCAAAACTTGTTTGGAGCCAGGAGTTATTAAATGATAAAGGGCTAAACAGAATGAATGTGACTAAGTAAGGTCTAAATGAGATATCAGCAGCTAAAAATACAAACATCAAAGAGAGAAGATTAGGAACAACTGAATGATATCAAAAAAACAGTGAAGCATTGGTTTCAGAGCAGAAAACCTTTCTGACAAAATAATGTATGAGTACACAGAACTGATTCCTAGTGGAAATGTTGGCAGCCCATTGATGGAGCAAACTTATGGAACCACTAGAAATTCAATGCAAGACAGAAAAAATATTCAGTGAAAGCCATCTAAGAAGTGTGTCCCATTTCTAACTTCTGTTAATGCTGGGTGCCGTGGGACTACGAGTTCCGAGCAAGCTATAATTAGAAAGCAACACAGGCCTCAGAAGTTATTCCTATTTCAGCTATTTCTAAGGGCACTTTTAATTGGCATTATTCAAATGCAAACTCCCCCAGATATCAGTAACGACACAGTCTTCCACTCTCTCCTAAATTATTCCAAGTTTCACGGTGAGATATTATTTTAGTATGAGCTAGTTATCTCCTGTTGGCCATTCAAAATAATAAAAGAGCAACTTTGGTAGATTCTGAGCTAAACGTTCTTGAAACTGGTTTGCCGTAAAGAGAGAGAGAAATAGCTCTGGAAGGGAATCAGCAACAGAAAGACTGTTGGAAGGGAAAGCTTCAACGTGTTCAGAAGACTCTGAGCACTGAGACGTATGTATATGTGTGTGTATATACATATGCCCATAAACACCAAAGAAGAGAACGAAGAATCACCATCAGGGCTGGTGTTCCGGCTGCAGAAATGGGCTGCAGCCATGAGCAGAGAGCTGCTGTTTGTATCCCTCTCGCATTTGAAACAGCACGTTCTTGTGACAGAACATAATTCATCAAGGTTGTCTGACTCTGTCACCAGTTTCTACACTTAATCGAAATACACCATTCTTTCATTAGTCGCTTGCATCAAAAGGATAGTAACACTTAAAACAAATTCCTTATTTTCCAGAGAGCTCACTATTAGACAATTCTTAACGTGACTCCTCAGGATGCAGTGACTTTGAGCAATGACTTTCTCTTATCGTATATTTATGAAGTAAAATTTTTTCCTGATGTAAATTAATAGCGGTGGCTTGTAGGAAGCACAAAACCTATGCATGTACGTTACTATGAAACATGCTAGCAAAGCATTTATTTTATTAAGCTACAGAAGACCCTGCAAGATGCATTGAATGACTAACAGCAAGGTACGGGGAGGGGGGGAAGCCCGTCTCCTAATCAGCTCAGGAAGTTTAACAACACTGAAATTTTGCAGACTCCTGGCATGTACCATTTCACAGAGAGCTGCTGCAGAGGAGACAATGATGTGCAAGGCAGGTAAGGCTGTGTTCTGATTCATACCCCATTGGAATTTAATTAACAGATTGGTTGATGTTTTCTAGTTGTCTGAAAATAGACACGTACTGGATAGCAGCAGTGCGCGCGGTACAAGCTCCAAACGGCATGCACCTCCGAAGGACATACACCTATTTGTGTTTTCAGTAGAAATCCAAACCTCTAACAGCTTGAAATAAAGGCCCCCTTGGTGGCTTTATTGGCAGCAAACAAAGTCCTTGCACTCTCAAAGCAGGCTATGAAATTTCTGACAGAGAGGAATGGGTCTTGTCAGACCTGCTGGAGCCATCAAGGAAAGCTGAAGGCCATACTTCTCCTGCTTTGGGCATTTGTCAACACAACAGGGTCGCAAGGACCGAAATGCAGTTCTTTTCCCTCAATTTGTTTTCCCTTTCAGGGTGGGATAAGACCCCTTCTGAACACCGTTTGTTATAAAAAGTATCTCTCAAGCAAACTGAAAACAGGCCAGTCACCTGTGGCAACTTCATGCTACCTTAGCATAGTATTTGTAGTATAGGTGATATAGCCTTCTAAAGGATGAAAAAACAAGTATAATTTATATGGAAAAGTGTACAGCCCTTGCATTAAGTTTTGGCAGCATTTTTAGGATATCTCTGAATTTCTAAATAAAAAAAAGTAACGTTTTAAATATTTAGTTCATATAGACCTCCAACTCTCTGAGCCCCCCAGTAGTTCAGAAATCGTGTCTACGTACGTACAGGGAGGTGGGAGTCACACCTATCCATAGGAGCCGCATCCTCCATGACTGACATGCCTCTGCCTTCCTTTCCATGAGAAGGCTTCAGAACTTGAGGAAACACAGGCTGGGTCTCCCTCCCATTTTCCCTTCCCCAAAGTCGCCGCTTTGCTCTACCTTGTTAACTGCTGTAAACGGCTCCTGCAGAAAGACTGAGAATTTGATTACGATGCATCACACAGACCAAGGAACGCGAATCAGCATTGTTCATCCCACTGCAGCACAGGACCTCGCAATGAAAGCCACAAGGGGAATCTGAACAGTGACAATTTTGGCTCCAGATTAAAAGAATTCTTGAAATTTCAAGGAAATTAAGCCTGAACTTTCTGTTTAATTAATCAGTGAGGCAATTATTACATGCAAATATTGTTTTCAGCTCCAGACCCAAGTATCTCCAAAATATCTGAAGCTGTTATTTTGATTAAGGTATGCTTCTAATAATAAATTATGCATTGTAAATGCAAAGAATTACAAAATAATATGAGAAAAAAGCACCTATAAAATAGGTGTTTATTCTCAGTATTCTTCTCACCGTAATGAGATACAATGTTCTTATACCAAGGTCAGCTCTTTGATTCAGTGGTGTCAAGTGCCTTAGAAATGCTGCTAACTAGGCACATTTGTCAGTAAAAATCAGCCATTTGTATTGAGCCCTTTTTACAGTAGATAGCTCTGGCAGCATGCAAAGTGAGGTCAAAGTTAACAGGGTGACAATGACGCCGGTATTCATGTCTTCCACTCATTTAAAAGATCACCACATTTCCACTTCATCACATTTAGAATACAAATGAATTTCACAAATTAGATTGAAATCCATGAGCAATTAAAAAAAATTCTGAGTCAAACACCATTATCACTGTATTGGAAAACTGGACTGGAGTATCATCGCTTTGGTAACGTAGCAAAAAATGGTCCCGTAATTGAGACAGGATAGATAGCTGGAAAGGAAAATAATGAAGTTGCCCAGGGTGAATTTGAAGCAGCAAAGTCTTTTAACTAAAGACAAAATAATTGGAAAGTTTTAGCTAAAAAATAATGGGAAAATGAACAGAAGACTACCATAGAAATAGCTTGTGTAGGCTTAGATAAAAAATAGAACAATTGAGACTTGAAGACAGCATTGGCAGTGATTAGAAAAGTAGAGACAGAAAATTAAAGAAAATGACAAAATGTTATGCATAGATGCCGCCCTCTTTTAAGTCATTGTTTTCTGTGGAGTTGTTCAGAAAGTAAGGTACAAGTTGGGAAATGGGGTGAAGAAATGAGACTGCACCTTTGCAGAAGCAATCTTCCTTTAATGAAGAGCAAATCATCTCTGGTTTAATGGTTTCCTGTGGTGCTGGGGTGCATTACGCGTTATCTGCACTGTTCTGTTTCTTCCTGTCAGAACTTGGACAGCGATACAGGCACACACCACGGTGTGCCCAAGCCCGGTGCGTGCACATCACCAATGCTTAACACGTCCCCGAGCACTGGATTGAGCAGCAACACAGAGCAATGCTAATTGGCAACAAACGCGCAAGTGAACCGCACGCATATATTGCGGCCAAAATCTGATGATTGCATAGGAGCAGCTCAATGGAGCAGCTGATCTGAGTACAGGATTTGGGTATATTCCTCTGCAATCCTCAGTTGAAACTACTGTCTCAAGTGAGTTGCCTAACATTCGGAAGAAATAGGTACATCACTAAATTCATCTTTTCTTTTTTTTCCTGGACAAATTTCTGAGAAAGTAAGAGTACACCTCTGGGACAATACGTGTGGCATCCCTAAGCTTGTTACTGGGATCTGTAGGTTTCATTCACTCTGTCATCACCACTACTTCGCTTATGACATCTTAATCTTTCAGCCAGCTAAATCCTTGAAATAAACTGGGTAAGAGAGACAAAACCATGTAAGCAAAATATTGTTCTGTACTCTGCAACCATTTTGCAAACAGTTCACACTGATTTCAATACCAAACTTGTGCAAGCATTATAACCAAGGGGGCTTGGCTGTAGTCCCACTTGACTGTAAAGGGATTTGGGCATAGCCCCTATACCTGGCTCAGTTTTATCCAGCCCATGATCTGAGTGGGATGCAAAGGTGCCTTCTTTCTCTCTATAAGCATTCCTTATTCAGGAGTAAATCATCATCTGCTATGAGAGAAAGCAGCTGCAGAGATTCCCTGTTCTTTTTTCCTAAGGTGCCATTCAGCTTGGTGGGAAGGTGCTCCAGACAATATCAGAGGCTCCGACTTCAGCAGATAAAGTAGGCAAACTTCCCCAGACCGTGGTTTTGTTGAAGTTGTTACTAAGTGTATCAGAGAAGGAAAAAACCTCCACGCTGCTGTCACCTCCCTTGTGTCCCTTCACAAAGGCAATCTATAAACTGGAAGAACATAAAGGGTAACATTTCGAAGAATGTAGTAGTGTTGGCACACTATGAGTAACGAGAACAGCACACCTAACCTTCTCATAAGACACAGTTACAGTAGTAATATTTTTTTAATCAGCTAATCCCACTGGTTCCAATTTTCTGCAGATTGACCAGATTTTGCTTAGATTTTTCCCTTTGCTCCTTTTTTTTTTTCTATGAATTGGTGCAGATGTGCTTGCAGAGGGATTTTTCATCAATATATTCTGTTAACTCAGGACTAAAAAGTTGTCAGGAGCACTATACTCTTTTTAATAGATGATTCTTTCATAAAAGACACATTTTAAACCATCAGCAATACCCATGACCAAATATATATAATACATACATAGAATAGAAATATCCTTTCCTACGAAAGTTAAGGAAGACCTCAGATAAAAGATTCCAAACCTTTAGCTTGATAATATGCATATGTATCAGCATCTTATAGTATCTGTTCATTCAGTGTTAAAACTGATTGAAGATGGTTGCTAATAACTGCATCAGTTGCCCCTCCCTCTACTCCCCACTCTTTTAAAAAACCTTTAAATCTTTAATATAAGATTTTTGCTTCAGTGTTTCTACCCCAAGGTTAAAGCTTTTTGTTTCCACCCAGTAGCTGAAAACGGAGTTTTGAAATGAGCAGCAGTGGTTGCAAGAATTGCAGCAAGGTTGGATGAACAATTAAGATAATGGTGGGACTATCCAGCTGAATAATCATTTAGATAATGATTGCTGTCTTGGAACATTGTATAAGGTATGGAATAAAAGGAAAGTCAAAAGGAATTCCCTTTGAATAGATGTTTGGCACGGCTGAGTGGTGCAGCAGCATATCTGAATGATAAAGGATGTTCACTAAGACAAAAGCAGTATTCTTTGCTAGAGAAGAGGAGGATTTAATTTGTTGCTTTTTATTTTCCCCCTCCAGATTTATATTTCACATGTGAAGTGCTGCTTTCTTGGATGCTCCGTTATTGTTTGAAAGCATATGCTCCAAAAGAAAAAAAGAAAAAGAAAAAAAAGTGCTTTTACCTTTGTTGTGCCAGAGCACAGAGGTAGAAACAAGCTGCAGAGAGGATGTACTTGGGAAGTCTGTACAGGAGGAACCAATCTTTGTGCTGATTCTCTCCAAGGTAACAAACAATGGCTTGAGGCAGAAGGAATATGGGCTATAAGCTGTGTTTGATTACTTGGCTATCTGGGCATATAGACTTCCTGGGGCAAGTACAGTACTACTCCATCCCCTGATTTGAATTTGTTAATCCAGTAGATTGACATTCTCTGAGAGCAGGAATCCAGACACGTTAACCAGACCTTTTTCTCAGGGAACCAGATCATAACCTTTGTGTTTCCCCTACAGCTGCTGTGAGTCACCCAGGCGTCACAGCCACCAATGCATTGGGATCCTTAAGTATTTCTTACTGTGGCACCACCTTTTGCAACCCAAAAGTTTTCTCAATTACACTTGTAGATTTTTATTACTTGGAATAAGTTTTGATCTGTATTGTTTATTGAACTGGTCTTAATTTGTTGGTTGCTTTTGGTTGGTTAGGTTTTTTTTAATAGGAGTTTAGTAATCAAATTTTGGGAGTATGCTTGTTAATACAGTAGGTTCAAATTTCTTATGGTTTAAAGATCATCTGTTTTGGACTGGAGGGGAAAAACTGCACTGTTTTGCTTCAGCCTCCAGGAGAGCCAAGCCTTCCCTTTTCACTAACCTTAATGAGGCAGCAGTTTATCCCCAAATCCCAAATGGCATTTATCTGAAATAGTTCAGGCAGAATATACTGAATATGCATTCCTTATGATATAGGTGCTAACAAAAGTAAATATTTCAAATGACCTTTGCCAGGCAAAAGTCCACAAGGATTACATGAGAACCAGGAATAACATCCCTCTGGCATACCTGGCCTATTTTGGGTGTCATTTAACTGACAGTACAAGCTATTTGTGACCTGTCACCCTTTTCATTAGTCAATCTAAAAATTCAGTATTCTTGACTTAAAACTCTACACAGAATTATAGACCTCTAGTTTAGCAGTAGCAATTTTCCATTTCAGTCAGCATGAGGCAAACCATCAGGTGCTCTGAAGGTGCTTAGATGTCTGCTTTGGCTGGCTGATATTGTGTTCCTTGTGGTCCTAAGCAAGATTAAAAGAAAAATCACTTATACCAAATGATCTATCTATCAAGCTAAGATGGATTTTTCAACAGTTTCATAAGTACAATCTTTAGCACTTGTCTACAACCTTATGATTTTGGATGAGAGAGGTAAACCTTACATGCCTGAAAATATGCAGTCCTTTTGACTGTGAGAGATGTATTCTTCTATTCTACAAAGCAATAACTTAACCTGTAAGCTCAACGTCCTACCTTTACTATTTCAGTAGCATTGACGGAGGAGAAAGAAAACAGCAGCAACTATCTTTGGGTCCTCATACCCCAAGCTAGACTGTATTAAAATGTATTTTTCTGTCCTCTGGAAGTGGCCTGACTTGGAAACAGCAAAGTAAAGAAAGCCAGATTGAGTGACATTTGTCTCTAGAGGCAGTAAAACATATGCAACACAATATAAGCTCCTTCATGCCTTCCACTGAGGAGCCTTCCTTACCTAGGAGGACCAGGACTGTCACTGTAGCCATGAGAGTTTGTATTAGCTGAAGCTCCATCCTCGAAAGTCTCGAAAACAAGGTTGCTTTGTTGAGCTACACGAGGCCCCAGGTCACATAGGTCTAGAAAGTTTGCATTTGCGTGTTCGTCTACACAGTTTAGGAATTTAAGGTAGAGGGAAGCGTACATCTGTCATCTCCGCAGCCTTAAACGAGGCCTGCCTTTGGGAGCACCTTGCTCATATCACGTGGCAGACTTGCCCCGCTGGACTTTACAGAGCAGCTTCTGCAAGAAGGAAGGATGATTCTGTATAAACTTCATTAAGATCTCTATTTAATTGTGCATTCCCAATAAAGTTTTAAACTCACAACAGACAGGAGGAGATAGTAAGCTGAACACTTCATCTAATTCATTAATCCAATGTTTTAACATTTTTATTTGAAAAGGAGTGTCAAAGCACACTAAAATTGAATATAAAGAAAACAGAAGGTGAAAACAAAAGCTTAGAGAGACAGATAAGCTACTCCAAGATAGGAAGAAATGCAAATCTCCTGTGAATACATTGGAAAGAAAAACATACTGAAGAATTTAAATGACTAGCTGAACCTAATTTCTTTTGTTATCACTCTCAATAAGCAGAGAGGTCTTTTGTTTTTCTCTCCTTTCATGTATTTATGGAATACTCTTTGTGGCAATTTAAAGATACTTATATGTTCTTCCAAGAAGTCTGAATCATTGGCCTCTTTACGATCATCCAGTTTATAAGAAAGAAGATTGAATCAGACCTCCACAGTAGGGAAGGACAAATGGAGTTTTCTCCTAAAATGTTGCCTTGTTGAACCTTGTTGCAATGAAATTATGATTAAACCATAGCAAAGAGGACGTATATGTGTATAGGGACCACTATGCCACATAAACACAACTATAACTCACTATTTTATTTTGATCACAAGTATAATACAAATGTTCTCCTGGATGACAGCTTGGATCCAATAAGGAGATAATTGGGGATAGGTGCTAATGTCTTGTCAAAGTTATATAGATTCTTTTTGAAAAAGACATCTGGTTTAAGTGCTCAATGCCAACTGAATTCTTATAACCAAAGGCAATAATTGCTTACTGCTGATGTGTATCCATGAATAAAGGACTTGCCTTTCTCTATGCTTACTTTGGCTCCCGGGATTGAAGAGACCCAGGCTTTGCATTTATTAAATAGATCTAATCTTGGTTTTATTTAATTTCCATTTTTATTGCATTTCTGTTCTCTGTTCTCATTCATGTTAACATTCTTCCCCTATTGTTACACACAGAGTTGTGTGCGTAACAGCACCAAAACAAAAAGGTGCCTGAAAGCATGTCTTGTTTCTAGTGCTCGCATTTCTTTAAAAAACACAACTCGGTGGGTTTTCAGGGGAATCTATGTCTGAAATTTCTATAGAAGAGCTCTTCAAATGACAAAAAGGCATTTACAACAAATCATACTAGTCAGCAGGGTTTCCTTTCCTTCTAAAAGAAGGAAGTCCTCATAACAAGCCCTTGTGTTACATTTCACAGTATTTTTTTTTAAGTCAGGAAACTGCAATTACGATGGTAAGTTAAGCTTCCTTTTCTTTATGCAGACTTAGAATGTGCTACAGGCTAGCAAACTGATGCTTTCCCTATGTTTATTAAATCCAATGGCCAAAGAGGTATGTTTATTCTGGAGAGATATCCTTATCAAAACCTCTGCATGTGAATTTTAAAAGAGCATTTTACCTTATCAGTCGAGCAATACAGTCATTTTCATATTCAAGATAAAATAAAAAGCCTGAAGATAATTTTGTTTACACACACAACCACACACACACACACACGTGTGTGTGTATATATATATGCAAAATATAAGAATGTTATCTTTTATATCTGTTCAGGCTCTGACAATGGTTGTTAACAGGTAGTCTTCACGGCACGCGTAGACCAGCTATGAATGCCAACAGCGGAAGGAATTCCACCCTTTTCTAAGCACACAGTACTAAACAAACAACTACTTATCTGGGGCTTGTTCCTGCTTCCATTTAACTCAGAGTCAAAAGTGCCAAGAGGAAGAATATTAGATTCATTATATTCTTTAAAAGATATGCAAAGACCTATATACTTCAGCTGTTGATCACCGCTAAATGCAATTTAATAGGCTAAATGAATGCAGCATGCAAAATTTATATATGTCCTTACAGTTCTTTAAGAATATGCTATACATTATTTAAAGAACAGTAATGTTAGGCCTTTGCCAGCCATTCAGAATGAAGGAGCAATTGTCTGGGACTAGAAAAAAGCTGAATATGCCAACATAATTGTTCACTCTTTTTGAGCAATAATTTAGGAAGTTTTCCACCTTAATTTTGAAACCTTAGTGTATTTTTGCAAGTAGTCAGCACTCCCATAGAAATACAGGAAAGAAAAAGCTCTAAAATATAAATGGATTAAGACTGAAAAAACAGGTTTCTATCTCCAACTCATCCCCTCTTTTCATCTTATAAACTATCAGTTCCACATATAAGAAACAGATGCGCAATTGCTAGTTAAAGAGGGGTGAAATAAATATTTGAGGTTTTTCCTCTGTTCACATGCAATTTGCAGGTAAAAATAGAAGTTACTTCACTGGCTCTGGATGCTGCAGTAAGGTGTTAGTGGCTACTTGGTTAAATACTCAGTAGAGTCATTTCTGAAGGAGACATTCAAATGGACCTCTGCTCAAAATCACGTGTAAAGTCATGGTTGGGACATTAACTTATAGTATTGGACCACTTGGTTCAAATCTTGGCTCCTGACCAGGTAGGAAAGGGATATCAAAATATCATATGAGTAGTGTGGCAAATGGGTAGAGGGGTAACTCTGGCTTCTCTCTCACTTTTGAGGAGGGATGGGATCCACTTGTACACCTAACAGCATGCAGGAGGGGAATCCAAGACAGTAAAATGGCGCAGGCACAAAAACAGCTACTGTGGAATAACGGAAAAATTAAGTGTTCATATCCCTGATCAGAGAGAGGCCTAATGGCATGAAAAAGAAATAAACTACCTTGCATTCACCAAGTTTATCACAGGAAAAGAGCATGCACATAGAAGTTTATCACAAAACCAGCTGCTTTAGTACACCGGCAGCAAGTTACCTCCCAGTAACTCCTTATATCTCAAAGCCCTCCTTACTTTCCTAGGTAGGATTTAAGCCACAGCCTTGCCTTAAGCTCTTTAGAGGCTACCTCAGATACCTCTCTGCTCAATGCAATTGATTTTTTTCATCATGCACGCCGGTCCTGCAAGTACAATTTTCTTCTTGCTTTGTATAGGAGAGCCGAGGTCCCTTACACAGAGGTATGCGCTTGTGAAGCACGGCCTTCATGAGCAGCCGTCAGTGCCTTACCTGCTTCTGGAGTAGTGCATGGAGACTCTGAAAGTTTAATCTGTCACAAAAAACAAACAGCCTATTCTCGTTCTGCACACCATACCTACACAAAGACATTTGGCCACCGTTTTAAAAACACTGAGTGTAAACACATTACGTTAACAAAAGTAGAAGACAGTATTTTTGATGGAGCTTGTTTTGATCTGGGCTACCGCCTTGCCTTGCAGATCTGGAGCCTATTGATAAGAGCAATCTGTCCTTGGGCTTAAATCTGAAGACATGACATTTTTGTTAATGCTATTAATCTCATTAGATATCTGCCCAGAAGTTTTTCTACAGCAAAACGAGTCAGAGAGTAGAACGGTTATGGATTTTTTGTTAACTTGCAAGACTTTCTCCCCAGCTTTGGAGCATTCACAGCTACCAAAATGAAACAGCTTATACTCTGCAAAACCCTATAAGCCCAGCATAACTCACAACATAAGGCAATTCCAACCAATTCAATAACGTGAAGGCTACTTTCAATTTGTTCGAATGGTGCATAGACCACTTTCTATAGACGAAGAGCTTGACAATTTAGGTTATTTCAATGGACTGTTCACATTCAACTAACTTGTCACCATCTGTTCCACCTTACAATTATAAATGCAAGCAAACATTGTTCACAGTTTCAGTTGGGGTATATTCCTTTTCCTGCACAGTGCAAGCCATACCTCTGTTTTCTGGCAGCGAATGTAGACTCAAACTGGGAAAATTTGCCTCTTCTGATACTACAAAGTTTTTGAGAAGACCATAGTAGTTTTTAAATTATAACATGGTGTTTGCGATGAGCACCAGATAAAGTATGAAGTGTATGAATGATGTCTGAGAGCACCAGTCCCCTTTCACATTCTCCACTATGTTCCCGACCCTCTCTACTTGTTTGCCTGATATATCATAAAATACACTAGTGATGAAAAAAACATAATACAAAAAGCCTCAAAGGGGATACTGTGATATATTCCCCTTGCCTTTTCTAATATTATAAAACAAAAAAAACAAAAAAAAAGGAAAATTAAGAATATCTCACCATGCTGAGAATCAAAATAATGCCCATTCTCTTTCTGGGATTATGGTCATTTAAAGAATTAAATTCAAAGCACCAGTCCAAGTAGACCTCAGCAGTTTTGTACCAAGGAAGCTGTTGTATAGCAGAATCACCATCTGTGCGAATTGAGACACTTTCTTCTCTAAAGGAGCTCCTCTTTCATGCCCTTTTAAAAACTCAAAATGAGCTGTCATAAGGAAGCCCAAGAGGATTTTCCTGTTTGTATCTTTTTTTTCTTTTCATTGCCAATGTATAGTATTAACCTCTAGCTCACTCTGCTTGAAAAAGGCGGCCTTGCAAAATGATAGGTGGTTACACTTACTGAACTGTCAATATTCAGCTGTTAATTAGTTGCTGATGGTGCAATTTGCCCTGACAATATTTCAGCAAGAGAAACTCTCCCATTTCAACATTCTTGACAATCTTATTTTCTTAGCGTATTAAGACCAGAGCAATGAAGTCTGTTATTACTTCTGTCTTTATTTCTTCACCCAAAGATTTCCTTTGAGGCAGTGAGGTGATGGGTAGTAGGAGACAAAGTCTCTCATCTGTAGGATTCTACCTTGAATTTAGACAGGGATGCTAGTAACCAGAAACATATTATTTTCCATCACTAAATTTTATGTGTCTTACAGCACATAGACATTTCTAGTAGAACATGTTTATCACAAAACCCCACCATTGCAATTGCTGTCTATCCTAGGCAGCCTACCTATGCTAGGCTACAGAATTCACAGTCTTGCCAGCATTACAGGTTACAGACAAGAAAAGATTGGGAGGGCCCTTTCTCTGTTAGACTTCAGCCTATTTCTAGGCTGGAATAATTACAGCTGGCTAACAAGTATAATAGGCATCAAAAGAATAGTTTTTCCATTTGATGATAAAAACTAGAGTAGCATTCTGTGGCAGAGTTTTCATTGGCTATGACAAAATTTTCATTCGGAAAAAGATGATTAAATTTTAATTCATGTAGCCTTTTCTATATGCTCTTGTGAAAATCCTTGCCTGAATACTGTGGAGATGAGACACAACATTGTTTAGACCTGTTTAAAAATAGCAGTAGAATTATGAGTTACTCACTTAGGATACTAAACCAAACCATCTCACATTATCCCATGGGACATCTCACACATCTGGTGAAATTAGAGATAGTCCTACCTACTGATTCCCGCAGGAAACAAGCTCTGCGTAGCTTTCTGGAGTTTATCAGAGAAGACACCCAAAACATATAAGGACACTTCATTCTCCTGCAACAGAATATAAAAAAAGTCTTACACTAATGATGAACATTATCATAGGCATCTGAAAGAGCTAACAGGATAGATTAATTAATGAATTAGCCATTTTGGCAGTTATGTGAAATAGATAAGCACTATTAATGCTAAATTAGACAGAGATAAGTGAAAGGGCCAAATTTCCATGGCTAAGTTCTTGAGAGTCTGTGTTTCGTAGCCAGGACTTGATTTGTAGAGCAACTGAGTACACACAAAGGTACTGAAGTTATTTAGGTGCTGCAAGAGGTTGATATTTCTGCATACCGTTCAGCCCAAAGCTGGACAGTTTTATGAAGAGTCTAGGCCGTTTCTTAAAAATTGATCAAGGTGCCTTGCCCCAAACAAAACAGACAATATCTCTCCTCATAAGTTTTTAAACCAATAAAAACTACATACACGAAATAAAATGTACAATGTTTACTATGGGCTCTAAAGTTAAGAGAGGTATGAATTATTTAAGGCATATTATAGTATCGTGAACACATGTGTAAATGGATGTGGATGGAAAGGAAATTACGATCATGTTTTTGTGACTATTACAAATACACTATCTGAGTGATATAACTGATATTCTCCTACTGCAAACCGAACAAAAATTTCTTGGATGATAAAAAGTAAACCGTATTCGTTGTTGGATATACTATCTGTTGTCCATCAGGACAGCAGTACTACAGGTGTTCATGCACCCCATGGAAAAAATTTTGTCTTTCGCTCATGAAACTCCTGAGACCTATTATAAAGAAAGAGGAAGAAGGAAGCCTTTGTCACAAATGACTTTGCTAAAATAAAGGCTCATTCAAATATCTAACTTCAGTCTTAAACAAAAAGTTAACATGGCAACCAGGTAGGACTTGGTTCTCATTCCTAACAATGCTTTGAAGCCAAATATACTTTCATATTGAGTACCAGGAAACACTGTATCATGAGTACCATAATACCGTGAAACATCTGTAGCACAAGTTTTAAGTACAGTTGACTTTTATACAAGGAATGTATTTGTTTCATTGGATCCACTAAACCACAAGCTAATACCTTTTACTTTTTAGAAATATATATCTCTTACCCACTTTTGATTACTGCCTTGTGCTTAATTACAGATTCCCTTTAAAGGTTTATTTTTCTTGCCAGCTGAGAAAGGAAATAAGCACACAATCTAGATGCATCCTTATGGTCCTGCTATTCTCTGAGGATGTTCCAAACCCAGAGCTAAGCAGAAGCGGCCCATGAAGGAGCTGACTGCATCCTCCATCCTAAACAGAAGCAAATCAGGTCTTAGGCAACTGTGACAGCTCCATCTTTTTAGAGGAGATCACACGCTGCAGACATCCCAATTCTCACAATCATTGAGATACAAAATTTATGCATGAATAAGCACGTTCGCCGCAGTTTCAGTTTGCGTTTTGTTCACTCCCCTTCAACCTCTAATTTATATTGGAGATGTTTTTCTGTATGTCCTACTACGAACTGTTGTATAAGTTAAAGTCTTTGAGACACCAACTGAATTTTCACCGATGGGGGACTAAAGCAATCTCAGTGACTAAGTCTGCATAAGCGAGCTAGGCACAGCTTCACCACACCTAACCCTAAGTGCCCTGCTATTGTCCACACCATAATCTTCCCAATACAAGTGCTAAAATTGTGTTAATCCAGAGAAGCTGGCACTCTCTCAATTATCTAAACTCTTGGCAGGGAATCCTAAGGAGATGAGCTTAAGTTTCACCTCCTAAGAAGGAAAGGGCTGCCGGAAGGCTTCGATAGCAGAAATTTTAAGAACTTTATCTCAGACCGTGCAAGCGCATGCTTCTAGAAGCAGACTCCTGCTTTAAACAAACAATAGGAGGATTTGAAGCTCAGTTTCTCATCCTCTGGGTGGAAGCTATAAACACCAGGTTGTAAGTAAAAAAGAAGGGAAATACACAGCACGTTTCCTCTTCCTTTCCCCTGTGATCAGTATGAAATCTCACCTGGCTTTCTGTTCTAAGAGTATTCATTTGATCAGTCTTTTCAGGTGCTATGAGGAAGGAAAAATTTCATTTCTGAATCCTGCTGGAGATTAAGGACCATGCTGCTCACTAAAGAAAAGACTTACGTGTTGGCTTGGTGGACAAGTACTGAGGTATCCTAGTTAGTGGACAAGCAGGACTCCGCAGGCTTAGCTAGTCAGACTCTAAGGCGGCTTTGGAGAATCTATATTTTGGATTTAGCCATTTAAAAAAAAAAAAATCAGTTGAGCTTCGTGCATTCTGCGGTTACAAGAAAGTTCACTAGCCACAATTACAGGCAGTGGTTTCTGCAGCAGTACAGTTTCCTTTGCGCGTGTACATCAAAAGGAGTCAACAGGGGTTTCTCCAGTAATTGGGATCTGTGTGTTGCTGAATGCTGTTAAGGTGGTTCCCCATGCACCAAGAGAGGCTTTCTCCGTATTTCTAGACTCGTTTAAAATGATTATGTAAAGTGATTTGGACTCCTGTCTAGCGAGATGCATTACTGAAATTTATTTTATATATCGTAATATGTTTTGATAAATACTATAACATGTACCCCAACATTACGGTAACAGATGCTTTAGGAAGGTGAACGTAGGTGGTTGTAGTAGTCTAGATTGCACATATCCTGATGGAAAGGGATCAAAGGTATTACTTGCTGGTGGATTTTCAGTAATTTTATACAGTTGGCCGGTTTCACCCTAGTCCCATGAAGCACATCCCAGAAACTCTTGCCCTAACTAGCTCTACTGATTATCTTTTTGACTATTCTTTGCAACTCGATTCTGGAAAGACATAAAGGAATTTTCACATTGTGATCCAAATAGACCCACTGGCATACTCGTGCTCAGAAACAAATGAAAAGTTTAGGTCTTTCCGGGAGCATAATATGAACGAATAGAGATGTCCAAGCCTGAATTAAAGACTTTCAGTCACAAAACAGGAAGTCAGTAGGTGACAAGAAATGAACTCTTTCTTTCCCCTTGAAATTTTTCTTCTCTTACCCTAAAAACAACGTGAACAGAAATTCAGAATCTTTTTTCACATAGATCTGTGACCGAGGATTGATAACTTTCAAAAGAGTTCACAAACGCTAACTTCCTTTGGATACTTCTATATATTATTATAGCCATACATAAGTTAAGAAGAGAAAAGAAGTTAAAAAAGAAGCTTGAAGATTTTTGGTGACATAATTTTCTTCCACTCCAACTTGGCATAAAGACTTTTCATTTATTCTTTTGGCCTGTCCAGAGTCCACGCTTTCCAAATTTTAATAGCCCATTTTTAGTTAAGAATTCCATGTCCTGTTTTGGTTGCTGGCAACTTTGCAGTCTTTCAGATTTCAAATCACTTATCTCCTCCTTCACCTTTAATTTACAGACTTGATTACTTTTTTTAAATACTGGAATAAAAGCATATTTTCAACAGTTTGACTTATCTTGACTAAGGCCATTTTAAAGAGTGCTTTGCCTTACTATGTCTTACCAGGTAGCATTTCAATTTTTATTCTATGTTTTTTACTCTTGATGTCATTCTCTACAGTCCCTGAACTGTAACTCTAAAGTGATGTGTGTTTTTAAACCAAGATCCAACCCTATTCACTTGGGGGAAAAAGGTAAGTTTTTGGCATGAAGATCAGTTATGTACCACCTGCAACTCCATTACGGATAAGTCAAAAAAGACCTACATTTTAAAGGGGAAAAGGCGCTTTTTTTTCCCCCCACATGAAAGACCTGAGCATATATGTTCGTGCAGTGAGACTCAGGGTCATCTGAAGCTCAGAGCTTAACGAATTGCCATTAGCCAAGGAAAATGCCCAGCTACTACCAAAACCCGCCCCAAACTTCAAGGCTCAATCTCTCCTTCTCATTCTTTATGTGTACGTTCTTTATTTCACTTCCTTGTGCAACAGTCAGTCCTTAAACTGGCTTTTCCCTTGGTTTATTCATTTATCAAATAACTCTTTCTTGAAGAGAAATCAGTACATAACTGGTGGGTCTGACTGTGCTACCTTTAGTTAGAGGTCATTTTACCTATATATATGCACAAAGCCTCAGATACATCTGTGAGAGGCAATAAAATTAGAGATATGAATCTATGAAGTTAGATTTTTAAGAATGCAAGCACAGCATCAACAAACAGTAATTGCAATATGTAACTACACGCACAAACACAATTAGACACAGAGATTTGAATGTATAAATATTCTACTTGCTTATTCAGGAAGGGTTGCTCTAAACAAACGTTAGTCAAATAATTGCACATTTGTTTTGCAAGTGCAATTATGTTATGATTTTTGCCTCTCTGACTCATAAATAACCAGGCTTTGTTCAATGTTACAAGTCAAAGTGCATTCATATGTATACTCTTGGTCTAACACTGAACATACGATTAACTGATACACTTTAAAACACCGATTTATGAACCTGTAACCTTTGCTTTTATATTTTTATCCCTTTGTTTGCGCTAATTGTTATGTGAGAAAACTTGACATCCCATACATTAGAGACCACATTAATTCTGTTCTGGTTTTGGCATACAAAAAAGCAGGTCTTTCTGTAGAGCCCCAGGGGATAACGCACTCTGTTCTGCATAGTGGAACAAAAGTGCACCATTTTCTCAAGTCCAGAAGTCCTCTGCACCTACAGAAGCAAGGTCAGGCTTTGCAGTGCTCTGTCAGTGCCTGCAATGTGCATATCAGGCTTTATTATGGCAATGGGGGGAAAAAAAGTAGTCCAATTGGTTTTAATTGTCTTTATTTTCACTATGTTCCTGATTTCAAAGCCACTGACTGTAAAGCATTACATTAGATCCAACTGAGCTAGTGTCATAACCCCACCATTAGAGGCATGTGGCCACCATGTAGAAAATATCAACAATTACGTACTGAATTCAGTTAATGAGAAGAAGGAAGAAAAATTCTGCTTGGTTTTACAAGATATTTAGAAATCAAATTAGCTGCATGGGTACAAGTGTATTTTGCAGGCAAAGGAAATATGTTGTCCACATGAATATTAAATCAGACTAGGAGTAGTTTAAAAGTACGTTCCCAGAAACAGTAACTCCACCAAAGCATCTGTACCTTACTCTGCTTACATGTATAATGAAAAGAATTTGAGAAAACTTCTCCATCCCACACCATGATAATCTCAGAAAGGTAAAGAGTCTTATTCAGACTGGATTCGGGCCCAATGTAAATCCAGTTTGGGGGCGTAGGATAATTTTAAACTAAAAACTAGCTGAACTCCGCTCTCTTGTCACTGCTGTAGAACCGGCATTTTGCTGCCTTCAGTCACCGGCTCAAATTGGAAGCCTGGGAAAAATAAAGAAGTCTAAAAACGGGGCCCGTTACAATGGCAAATCTAGTTTAACAAACTGAGAATGTCACAAAGGCAACAGCTTCCCTTCGCTCCCTCCCGTCTCCAAAAATGTTTAAAAAAGAGAATGGCTAGATAAGCTTTAGCAGTTCTCTGACCTTGAAAAGCTGTGTCCTGGATGTCACCCGGAAAAAAAGGCAATTTTTGCTGAATACAAAGATAACCTAGTATGCTGGGCAAGGCTCAAGCATCTTATAGTCCTGCTGGCTTGGGTTTTCATTGTGGGCTTTTATTCTTAGGAATGAATCATTCTTGTACATTTCTTCAATCTTTTAGTAGTGATGGGCCTGAGCTGTGAAGTCAGAATTGTGAATAAGACCTGAAACTCTTCTCATATTCATTTAAAATAGGAGTCTTACTACTGAATTCAGAGTTATCAAACAGATGTGAAATTACTGACAGAAAAATCAGAACCAAGTGCTTCCTGGGCTTATCTTGACAGATTAAACACATGCAGACGGCAACCTTAACCTACTGAGCTCCCCCATTCTACCTCACTATTTTCTCAGTCTAGCCCTTTTTAAAGACAAGTACAAAACAATTTTATTTCTCCTCGCAAAACACCAAGTCCACTTAAACCCATAGCACTAAATCATGCCAGCAGAGGAAATCACACTGCTCTTCTTGTGAATACCTTTTAATCCACATTGTCACAAAACAACTAGCAGAACTTGCTTTGAAACCATATCTTCCCCTCCCTCTGCTTTCAACAAGAATTACTCAGAGTCCCTTTTGGGGAGGCAGTAATGTGACATTTTGCACTTCCATGTGAAAGGCACAAGGAACACCTGTATGAAAAGATTAGGCAGTTGGCTTACTCCTTCAGAGTGACAGGAATGATTGTTTCGTGCATACAACACCTAGAAGGCACTGAATTGTCTAGTTAAGAAATATGCTATGAAATGCAAACACCTTTCTGCATTGTTCTTTGAGGGAGAGGAGAACCCCTGTACCTTTGTCTGTACTGCAACGATGAGCACCATAAGCACCATCACTGCAAAGAGAGCATTTTGTCAGATTCAGCTCCGCAAGAAAACACAGAACATATTTAAGAAACTTTGAGATCTGTTTTAGGAAACCCAGGGGAATAGTCGCGCAGCTACTGCAGTTCACAGCCATGTTGAAGTTGTACAGCACTACAATCAATTGCCATCTTAGAGTCTGCTGCACGGCTGTCGAAAAAATTTGGATTGGAAATACAGCCCACACGCCTGACGTGCTTTGCCAAAGATCAGTCAGAATAACGAGAGTGGATAATGAAGACTCAGAACATACCCCTTAATCTGCTGACTATACTCCTCCCAGATTGGTTTTCACTGAGCTCTTGGTCTTACTTTCTGTGACTGTTTGAAGGGACAAGCAAAGAACCCCCCACCTTTCCAATTAGATTCAAACATTGAGATTGCCCTAACACATCACGAGAGAACTGATATTTAAAAAATTGTTTAGGGACATCTGACAGGTTCAATCAAATGTGATATAGCCTACTACAGAATAAAAACTGACTTTGAAACAGCACAAGATTGAGATGTATCAGAAAAGCAACCAAAGGAGCAAATGCTGCACGGGAGGCTACTATGGCAACGAGCTCTTCTGGGTTTTTGAGCCCCGCAGCACTCGTGTCCCTCGGGAGCCCCCACCACGCTGGATGCAACAATTATATCTGATCCGGGAATTAGCAGGAGCAGCATAGGCAATTTCAAGCCCAGCATTTCAGCCTGCACAGTGCTGAGCTAGGATGCAGTAAAAGACTGAAAAACAGCAGCAGAGCAGAAGCTCTCTAGAGTCTGTTGTCGCCCAAGGTTTTATCTGAAATCCACTGATTTTAATCGAAACTTTTCACTGCTACTTTATAACTTTAGAACAACCACAGTAATCATGTGGGAGCTGGGGAGGACCCTGATGACGAGATTCAGTTTATCTTAGACGTCCCCACTTGTAGCCATCTGCATTTTTGCTAGGCAAGTAAACTCACACGGGAGTCAGTGGAAAGAAATGAGCATTTCGGGAGCACAACTCATCTGCTTGTGTTTACATATTCACTCCAAGAAGAAATGAATCATGCTCCACAAGCAGCTTTGTCTTTCCTCCGACTAGAAAAGAAATTCAGACCATTAGTTCAGATGTAGATAATTCCTGCTAAGCATTCATGTACTATACAGGAACACACTACTTATTTCCCCCATCACACACAATTTCCCAGCTCTGCTGCTTCTAGCCTCTGTTTTCACATTCACTTGCACTCTCATCTCTCTCTCAATGTTATTCTGGTCGCTACCTTCTCTGCAACAGTTTATTCTGAAACATTTTGATTATGGAAGAAAAAAATAGAGGGTTTATTTCAAAGAGCAAAGCTCAAAAGACATTCAAGGATTTTTATACCATCCAGAAATATCCTGCACTATGGCCATTGCTACACTTCCTTTACGTTTCATAAATCAGAATGAAGCTGCATTGGTTAGTGTCTTTTGATTGTAGATAAAGATAACAACTGATGCATAAGATTAATGTATATTCATGAGTAGAATTATAGCTGTGCATGAAAGCACTACATTAGTGCTTGGTAATCAACATCTACTTTACTTTTTTTTCATTTTAAAGTTAGCACAGTCACTAATCAAAGATAATTACGCCACTGCCATTTGAAATGTTTATCAGGAGCTCCGTAGGAGGAAGAACAAGAAGTGCGATTTTTTTCTCTACAGTGACATGCAGTACTAACTAAAGCTGGGCCAACACCACCACAATTTGGCTTCTCTAAGCTTATTTGTACAGTTTTGGCATGGAAATAATAATTGTAGAGAAGTAATATTTTGAATCTGAATACAGCCTTCTGCCTAACGATCATAAGGTGATATCAAACATTAATAAACTACCACTGTCTGCAATATGAAGTACAGAAGCACTGAACACCCTGAGGCACAGAATAGAATAAGTTTCCAAAGAAGTGCAATAAATCAGTGGCAAAATCAAGGACAGCATTCAGATCCTGTTATTCTCACTTTTCAGATTTGGACAACCTTCTGAAAATAAGAATTAAAAGGAAGAATAATTTCTCTTCTTTCCAAACCAGAGGAAGAGGACAGCAAGGTTTTAATTTTAGACTAAAACTTATTGATTATATAAGTATGCTCTAAAGAGGACAGCTTCATTTTAAAATACAAAATACACAAATTCTATGGAGCAGACGGTGATTAAAAACATTTTCTAAATTTAGATTTGGTTTAGATAACATTTATGTTTGCACACATTATATGGGTAATTTCTTTACAAACCTTTTCTTTCTCGTCTTTCTCCACCTATCTCACAAACCTAACAACTCTTTGTGTAGAAGACTCCACCACTCAAAAACCTCACTGTGTTTCACACGTGACTTTTGTTGCAGTACCAGTCCTCCTTTCTCTTCTTCCATCCAGCATTTTCATTAGCTTGATATACTCTCTGATTCTTTGAGAGGGAAGACAGAGAGAAAGTAAGACTCAAACTTTTTGCTCCCATCTTTTCTCCTGATATTACATGAAATGTAAGGAGACATTTTTATTGTGGTAGACCTAAGATACGAAGGCAGAACTGGGGTCCTACTTCTTGTACGCAATACGATATCCAATAATATTGGCTGTAGAACCATACTAGGAGTATTTACAAAGTCCCAAGCCTTCCTCTTTCAGAGTCTTGTGCCATTGGGCGTGAGGGAGGAGCGGGGGGAAACAAAGGGGCTGTTCGAGAGGAGAGGACAGAAGTCAAACACATTTCCATTCTTGGTTTGCCAAAGCTACAAAATAGTGTGATTTATTCAAGCACCTGAAGACCTCCTCAATAATTTGCCTGTTATTCATAAGCAAAGGTTAAAGTTTTCTGACTATCATAAAAGTATTGTAAAATAATTTAATTCCTTAATCCTAGAGTCAGGTACAAAAGTTTACTGCGTTCTGGGGGGGGGGAAACAAAAAGGTACACAAAGATGGTTGTTCAACTGGTTCTTTGTTGCATCTCATTTTAAAATCTCATTTTCCCAAAAAATCCCAGAAATGTGTTCATTCTAATTGGAAAAGAAATTACACTTGAAGACTAATTTTCAGACATGCCAAGAACTACCTGACTATCCTCAATCGAATGGGAATGACTGCTACATAACAGTAACAAAAAATCAGAATTGTCTGGTGTTAACCATCATCTCTCATCTTCATATTCAAGGCAGTCATTGCTGGCTAAATAGGTTTATAGAGGCCTGAGTTCATTTCAGGTGTTGTGAGATAATATTGGAGTACCACTCTGAGTACAGAACTGCCAGAATCCTAACAATTACATTGTACTGGCCAGTCACAGCAACATCATATACTTCTATTCTTTCAAAGCTTTTTTATGTATTGTAAAGGTGGATGTATGTTTGCTTGTGTATGTATTTTATTTAATTTGGCTTACAAAATGATCCAAAACTTTGTTGGTTTTTTTTTTCAGCTTTTTAAACTGAGAGTGCAATAATATTCCATTTGTGTGTGTAGAGAATCATGGAATGGGAATGTGTAATCATAACAGGTGAAAACGGTAAACTTTTAATATTGCCTATTTTACCTGGAAATCTTAAACTTAGACAAGCATTGAGATGGGATATACTGCTTTAATGTGCTCCCAGCCCATCTGTTAGCACTGAAACAGCTTTGTCCCCCTAAAACCATCAGACCGGGAGCTATTCACGAGAGGTGTACAGTACTGAAGAATGTCCTTATGGCTTTATTGGCACAGCCCTGGGGTTTGCGTCACCTGGGCCCATGCAAAATTCTGCTTCAAGTCCCGGCAGAGCTGCCTCCGTCCTTCAGACTTCTGGAGCAGTAAAATAAGTTCTGTGCAATTTACTCGGGAAGGATCATTCAGAATCAGTCTCTGAAACCAAGATGCTATCAGCAATCTGTGAATGGTAATGATCTTCTGGTACTTTTCAGATCAGTCCTGTTTGAACATCTAGCAATAAAATTCACGCATGAGAACTGTGCTCCAGCTCCGGTGCCTGACTTCACTTCCCATTCTGTGACTCTTCTTTTACTTGCAATTCAAACTCCAATAAAATCCCAATGAAAGCCACAGCATGAAGTTTCTTCTAAAACATAATGTGCTGCTTAGGTTTCCCTTCAGATTTTTCAGTTGCAGACCTTAGCTCTTTTTGTTTTGATCACTAAGAAATGCAGGGTTAACACATCACCTTGGAAATCAACGGCTGCATCTAGTAAAAGCCCAAGGTCTGTTCACGGGCACAACGTGCTCCACGATCTGCCCGACGGCCATCCAGATGGGTGCCTCGGGAACAGCCTGCGCTCTACCCGCTCTGATGGCGGAGGCAAGCGGCTGCCTCGGCTGCCAGGGGCACGGACCCCGCTCTGCCATCCACAGAGGGTTACGTTACCAGAGGGGCTCTGCTTTGGAGGGTCCCTGGCTCTCCAGACAGCAGTTTGGACTTGAGAGCAGCTCGCAAATCAAGGTTAAGCATCCTTCGGAGTCGATGTTTTTAAGCAAATTTTCAACGTGTGCTAACGTGGAGGATTTTCAGAGGAGTCCGCCATCCTGTTGTAGCGTGGACTAAGAGGCATCTGTTGCCATATGGTAGCAATGGAGCTAGGCCAGGTGGCTCTGCCAATGCCAGCAGAGAGATCTCTGCAACAGAAAGACTCTAGCAGAAGGCAATGTAGCATCGCAGCAATTACAAAGTCCTGCGCACCCGAGGCCTGCACCGAACCCATGCTGGCTCAGAAGTGGCTAACGCTTACTGGGAAATAAACACAGATGATGCATCAAATAGTTGGGAAACTAGTGAAGGGTTACAAGGGAGAAAGCATAATCCCTCTTCTCTGTGCCTCATTCACATTGGTTTTTAGGATCGGTATCTTCTCTATCATGTTTATGAGGACGCTTGGAGCTCTCAGACAGCCAGGGATACGACTGCGGTATTTCCCAAAGAACGTGCGATTAAAACGTAATCGGGAATCACTGCTTGAAACAGAATAATCCTTGAAAGTGCTTAATATGAAGCTCAAATTCCATGATAGAGCCCACATATTAAGGCCTGAAAGACTGTGACTGCTTGAAGAACTGGTAACAGAGAAAGTTTGTTTGAACAGCAGGTTGATATCAACAATTCCCCAGGCATCAGCTTCTCTGGGTCTTAGGGCCTCAGCTTTGTTAGTCTATAGCTACGGAGGTGGCGATGAGCACTGCAAAAAGATATGAGAAATGTCCCTGAACTCAACTGCAGAGTAATAAACACATCAACATGCCACTTATAAGCAGAAATTACTGCAATATCAGTGCTTGAAAACTGATGATGGGGGGAGGTGACACATGCACTGCATTCACTGAAAGCAGTGTAGGATTTTTATTGGCAGTATCCACCCATTTATACTGGAAGTTCATATCCCTCATATGCATGATAATTAGAGTCCATTAGCTGGGGGGGGACAGAGAAGAATAATGTTCATGAATTGTGACAGCACACTGAGGGAGGTGAAGGAGGGGAATACGCCATTTATTTGTTTTCCAAGAACAAAACCTCCCATTTCCATGAAAATGGGCTTAATTAAAAAAAAAAAAAAAATCTGTATGTTCAGAATCACACTATTCAGGATTTAATAGTACAGCTGCTCTGTGAATCTTCGTGTCTCAAAAAAGACTAATGCAGCTGCCTGTAAAAACTGGAGTGGAGACCTACAGATGGGAACACGCTTTTGATAGCCTCTGAGTGGGCCAGTTAACCTCATGGAGAGCCCTGAGATGGTGGCAGACCACAGAGAATTGTATTCCCTGGTGCTGTTTAACCTCAGAGTGACATATAAAGCTACAGGAGATGCTGTGTGTCGTCCTGTTGGGAAGGGGTAGGAGAAAAAAGGTATGTGGCATCTCAGGAATACCGGGCTGAGAAACATCAGGTCCTGATTTCTGGGTACACTTTAACTTGACTAAGTCAATGCCCCAGCTTCTCCAGTTTCATACTGGGAGTAGGAAAAATAATTACTTTAAGTGGTTAATTACACACTTCAAGACAAGAGTCTAATTGGCTCATGGTAAGTATGCTGCTAAGTTTCAGTCACAGACTTCTACATGGTTCCTAATTAATTAGTCACAGCAGCAAAGCTTTTGTGTCTTCTCCGTCTTTCTAGCTGGGCAGGAGAGAAGTCAATTTGACGGACTGGAGGAAACTCTGGTCAATCATGCAATTTTTCCTATATCACTTGCACATATGGTTAGGAGTCTGTTAAAAATAAGGTATCTGAGTCCAATCACTGTTGAATTTCTTTTACAAAAACAGCCTGGAAGTGCAGGATCACATGCGTACAGCTAAAAGCAGTTGTGAGCCAGAGAACAAAATGCAGAACCAATCCAATTTGCTCATAAACTGAAAGGCTTTTTGCCAGATCTAATATGCCATTAATGATGATACAGTGATACAACTCTCAAGTAATAATTACTGCTAATTTTATGCACCTCCTGGAATAATTTAGGTTGCACTGTTATCAAGCATTTCCAAAGTTTCCACAGTCTCATAGAAACTACACTCACTGATAAATTTTTGGTTAGCTTAGTATACATTTCAAAGTGCAGTGAGCTGTTTCCATTTACCCATTTTAATTATGCAAGACCATAAGCTGCTTTATGAATTACATTATAAAAAGCATTCTCATTCTTATTTTGCAATTACGCAGTGAATGTGAAATCAAATGAGAACGCTGGGGTTTGAAGTCAGATTAGCAGAAATACGTATATCTTTAAGACGATACCATCACCAGGGCCAAAAGCTGCAAGTGCGTGCAACTCCTTCAAGTTGACTTAATGCCAGTGGTAAATTCAGCCACTGTTTGAAAAGGTATTCACTTGCTTTGTACCTGATAGGCCAATGTTTGTGGCTGCTTCCTTACTCACACTACCAAGAATCCTTCATTCACCATCTCTTTCATGCATAGACTAAACAAAATCACATCCCAGTTCTCTCCTGAACTAAAAAGTTTGCTGCCTTTTGTGTGACATCTTCTTCTGATAAACCGGGGTGAGGAGGGAGCAGAGATGAGGAGTGAGCAGAATTACCGAAGCAATGTTCTCATTACCAAAAGGGGGGAACTCTCATGCCAGTCATCAGAGAAGAGGTGCAGAGAGGATAAGGGTGTCATTCTGAATGCAGAACAGCAGTAATGACAAGATCTATTAAAGCTCCTCTTCAGACAGGAAAATCTTAGACAGAGAATCCATAACAGTCTCCCACATGTGAGGTGTGACATCTTCACTACTCTGAATAAAATGCTTCATTTTTTTTTCATTGTAAAAGTCTTACATTTTCTGAGGATAATTCTCCACACCTGTCATCCTAGCTTCTGGAAGCAAAGTCAAAGATTCTCAGAATAATACATCAGAACACATTAAAGGAAGGAAATAATATTAAGAAAATGCCCAGCAACAGCAGTGTCTGAAAGCTCCAATTAGAAAGAAAGTCAGTGAGAAACAGAGATGCACAACGGCGCATTTTGATTCTCGTGCCAAGCACCTGGAGTTAGGTTGTACCCACCTATTGGGAAGGTTGTGCCTAAAAATTCATAACTTGACAGTTATTTACTTAATTGCAAACATTCAAGGTGAACAAAACCAGAGGACGAATTCCTAAATGTTTAGGCGCAAAAGTGAGGCAGAAGAGTTCCGCCCCCCCCATAACACCAGCATATCCTTCAGAAGCGAGAACAACAGCAGAAGAAAGCTGTTTGGCCAAGATGGGAAGAGGAGATGGGAGAGAAAGAACAAAGAAATCTTTTTTGAGAGCCAGTACCCTTCTTTCGGTAATTAAGACTCTCTCTAATCCTTTTTCTATATACAGAATCACAGAATCACTAAGGTTGGAAAAGACCTATAAGATCATCAAGTCCAACCATCCGCCCAACATACCATACCCATTAAACCGTGTCCCACAATGCCACGTCCACACGTTACTTGAACACCTCCAGTGATGGTGACTCCACCACCTCCCTGGGCAGCTTATTCCAGTGTTTCACCACTCTCTCAGTAAAGAAATTTTTCCTGATATCCAGCCTGAACCTCCCCTGGTGAAACTTGGGGCCATTTCCTCTTGTCCTGTCACTCGTCACTTGGGAGAAGAGGCCAACACCCACCTCCCCACAACCCCCTTTCAGGTAATTGTAGAGAGGGATAAGGTCTCCCCTCAGCCTCCTCTTCTCCAGACTGAACACCCCCAGCTCCCTCAGCCGCTCCTCATCAGACTTGTGCTCCAGACCCCTCACCAGCTTCGTCGCCCTTCTCTGGACACGCCCCAGCACCTCAAAGTCCTTTTCGTAGTGAGGGGCCCAAAACTGAACACAGCATTTGAGGTGCGGCCTCACCAACGCCGAGTACAGGGGTATGATCACATTTATCTCTTAAAGATATTTTAAGGAAACAGCTTATGCAGACACTGGAAACGAACAGGCACATTGGCCCTGTTGCAGAACAGGACTAAGACCAACTGATATGAAGGAATATAGCCCACGGTGTTTCTGGGACTTAACAGTTATAGAGATGGGCAGGATCAAGCCTAAGCATTTCTTTGCATTCTTCCTTCTTAGTTTACTTTGTGGAAGTACAAAACAATAATCTTCTTATATGGAAGGACAAAAGAAAAATGAAGACAATTCTTTATTTCAACACACCAACTTTCCTCCTTAAGCAGGTGCTATGTTAATCGATTCCCTTGGCTTTGACCTTTCTGGAGGAAATAGTCTTATTTTGCTACAACATTTATCACTGGGCCAAAATGTCAGCACTGTAAATGGTGTTTTTTAACAGCAGTTGTTACAATGGCTCGCATGTAATTCTGGAAATGGAGCTCCTGACATGCTGGTAGATATGGTATCTCCTCCAGAAGGGGCACAAACAAAATACAATATCACAATCACTTTTCCCCCGTATAAAGACTCACAACTTGATTAGGAAAAAGGTCAGGGAAGATTGTTATTGCTAAATATATTATGTCTATGAAGGCAATAAAGGTGGCAGCAAGAAAGCCTAAATAGGTTTTCTTTACCAGTACTGTGACTCTGACAGTTTCCCTGCCTTTTGTTTTTTCTTACACTTGGTACTAATTTGTTCAATAATCTGAATGGCCGCATTCGTCTGAACCATGGTGCATTATTAAGACTGTCTTCTTCCTTCCTTGAGTCCCCCTCAATAATGCTGCTTTTCAATTCATTTTCGAAAGTCAATACCACAATGAATCAATGTACTGGGTGTTCTGACTATAACAACGAAGACCTCGGCAACCAAGAGAGGCATTTACCCGTGTTATCAGTCATCTTGCATACCACTTCATGAAGCACAAACATTATTATGACCAATAAAACACTTACCTGTTCTAACTGAGCTGTAAAAAGACTATGCTTTCCATATAGAGAGTTAGGTGTGTTTTGCGGGTTTCTTAGCATCAGTAGCCTTGCCAATAGACTGGTGATGTGTGGTGTTTCACTTAAAAGTCAATAGCAAAGAATACGAAGCAAAAACTGCTGCAAAGATTTAAAGTACGTAACAGTGATTTGTCTTACTGGAAATACACAAGGAAAGCAGTACAGAAGCTGGGAACAGCGAAGGAGATATCAACCGGACTGTTGCTTTCTCCACATGAATCAATGAGAGCGGTTATGACAGTTCTTGGAAGACTTTAGATTAATTTGATGGATTACTGTAAATTTACAATCCTGTAATGGATCACCATTTCTTGAAACAAGTGCAATACTGGAGTCCACTTCTACTAACTTGACACTGGTTTGATTCAAGTAACTCTCGCTGGGGTCAGATAAATCAGATTTAACAGTTTTCAGTCAGTTCCTCATGCTTGAAGTTAGGCCAAACCCAATAGTTTACAGACCCATTGCCAGGCTCTATCTGCAGTCACATCTTTTCAACATTGTCATATCTAATATCTTTTAGCATAGTCATCATAAGTGCTGAAAACCTAAGTCCTACAAGACTAAGCCTATTTTAGAGTCTCCTGAATCTTACCTCTTCCCTGGGTAAAGCATTCATTCTTCAATGTACAAAAGTCCTCTAAAAAATAAAATCTACTTTCAGGCTATGAGATGCCTGGTGACTGACTAAGGAAAAAAGGAATGAAATAGTTCAAGTTTGCATCACAGTTTGTCACTTCCCCACTCAGAGAGTATCAACACAGAAATTGAAGTTATTTAAACACTTTTGCCTGTATAAGGATGATCTTTGTTTCGCTATTGCCTATAGGTTACACTCTCAGTAGGATCATGCTTTAATCAATAAAGCTTCAAAGTTAACAGGTAGGATGATAATAAGATTCTGCAGCATCTGCTTTTCTTAAAGCCCATAAGCATATTAAAAAAAGTCTCTCTGTGCATCCAGACTGTCTCTGCTCTTCATCCCCCCACGCTTTGGTGCTGCTGTGTCTTTATTAAGATGCCAACAAAATCTTTCGGCTAGCAAGGTGTTCAAAGCGGGGCTGGAGCTTTTTTGCAGAAGTTAATAGTTCAGATCATGCACGCTAATGGTTCTTATTAAATTGATATGTTATTATTGCTTAATTTTGGTAAACATTCTTACCAGAAAGTAGTCTCTCAATTGCAGCCCATCTAAAATAAGCTCATTTATGCTAATGTCTTTCTCCTTGACACTCAGTAAATTCTTCCTAATGCATTAATTATGACTCCAGATAGACCAATGATTATTTCATATATGCTAATTAGGAATCATTTTATTCAGTCTGCCACACACATCAGTAAACAAGTGGAATGAATTCCCCACAGAGAGGGGAATAAAAGACAATGATTTTCCTTCCAATGCAGCTTAGAGAATTTACCCCACAATCAAGATGTAATTAGAGAAGTAATGAGGAGTTAGAAAATACACTTACAGGTGTGAGAGACACCAAGAACCTGTTCTTTCTCAACGATAGACTAAAAGCGGACTCTTAGCTAATTCATCCTTAGCTAAAAACTCATTCTTAGATAATGAGTTTTTACTATATACGATTAGGAAGTGCAATCTCCTCCTACAAAGTAAATAAAAATTACAATCAAATTAGTTCCATTTGTAGTAGAACAAATTGATATGAAAAAAGTGTAATTTCAGCTCTGGGTTTAAAAAAAGACACAAGGTTGAAGAAGATTGTGTGATCCATTACTTTCATTTCTACTCACTAAATGTCAAGGTTAAAACATAGTGGAGAAAATGTTTTGCTGCTAATACTTATGATCCTTAGTGCTACTAAAGCCCACAATTCTAAAACTGGATCGTGTACACCTCTTGCTCATGACTTCTGTATAACTACTAAGGATATCTCCATAAAAACATAATTTCAGGCTTGGAACCAACCAAAAAAAAAAGTAAAATGAATGTTACAAAATAACATCACGGGGATATATATTGCCAAGCACAAACTATTAGATCCTCATGGCATAAATGATAATATATCGTAGCACAAAAGCTGACAATATTTATGTACAGGTCAGGTCCTTATATATACATTTAGGTTTGTACTTGGAGAAAAAATTATTGCGTGTGGATATGACAATTTGTACTTTATTTTTCTCTTCATGTCTTAAATCAAATTAACTCATTTTATAAGTTTACACACTCAGGGGCCTAGAGTCCTGCTGGGTACTTTCTGAAAACATGAATAAATAATGCAGAAGATTCTGCAATCCAAATTCAACTATCAATTTTGATGCGTGAGCCAATCTACAAACTAATTTGGTCTTCCAAAATCAGATATTTTTGTGTTTGAAGGCTGACTGGCTAAAATGGATTAATTGATCCAATAGTAACCAGTACAACTAGAAAAATAGCATGAAGTCATTACCGAATGAACAGGCCAAATACGGTTCAGAATCCGAGAATTACTCTGAATGCAGATACGGTTAGGGATATGCCATTTTTGTATAAGCTCTCTTTCAATCATAAGCATAGGCCTATGTTTTTCTAAAAGAAAAAAGGCAGACGAGCAATTGCCTGAGAGAAATTTGCGCCTAATACTATCGTGAAGCCTATCACCACAAAAATGGGACGAATGGTTGCAGGCATACCCTTGCTCCTGCATTGTCCCCAGAGAGACACATAGTGTTGCCTGCATGGAAATTAAGTGTGAATTTTTACGTGAATTATTCTAGGGTCCAGGAGCATTAGGATTAAATCTGAGCCAATTTCTGAAATCTAAAGAAGTAAATTTCATCCTAAAAAGATCCCAAGGAATATCAATCTTATAACCAACTAACATTGTCAGAAGTACTTTTGTGCATTACTTATGCTGAAGAAAAGGAAATCACCTTTCTTTAGGCAGATGAATATAAACTTATAGTTACTACAAATGAATGTAGTGACCAGTCTACAAAAGCTTTCAAATTCATCTTGCATGTAAACTGTAGCGTATAATTTGTTCGCGTTTCTTCTTGTTTGTTTGTTTGGTTTTTTAATTTAACCTAGGGATTATGAAGAACACTTTTGATCAGTTAGGAAACAGATAGCACAGTACTGAAGATACGCCATTAAAAACAGAAGTCCTGGTGTGAAGTCGTCCCTCTACATTTACACTACCATCATCATATCTTTTTTCAAGCAAGACAACTCCTTACCCTAAGGGTCAGCAGGTATACAGAGTTATTCCTAATGGAGGGGAAAAAAGGCTGAACTCTGCTAACGACTCTGTGAAACATTAAGGGAAAAATGTCTAGGATTATTAAAATTAACATCAGTCAGCCTCGACAGAAAATCCTTAACTGTCCAGTTAGATTACTCAGCCATTCAGACTCCTTAGAGATAAGGGCTGCTTACAGGCTGTTTAAGCTACACTACAGTTCTAATGAATGGAGGATAAATAAGTTCGGAAAGCAAGCACCTTGAAAAGATACTAGAAAATGTAAATTTTGATTTAATTCATGCACTTCTGTGTATGGAGGCTGATATTTGGTTGAGTAGCTGTTAGAGTTTATGAAAAAGGTAATGAAAGATCAGATGGATACTGTTCAAGAGCATTAGCCATAATGATCACATTGTAAGCTATTAGCAGTTTTAAATATATAAATACATAGCTGCTAATGGGATACGTGTTTATGACACCATAGCAAGATTATTTTGCCACTAATGATTTTTTAAAAAGAAAAAACCAAAATTCCAAGTTATCTGCATACTGCACTATTTAAAAGGGAGGCCATTCCCTTAATGTTAAAGAAAGTTATTAAGAGCCAAGTTAAACTAACTGACATACAACATATTGAAAACTGATTAAACAAAAACGATGGTCCTTTGCTGATAGTCCAGCACTAGCGTGCTTCACTTGTCTTTCAATACACTACCTTAATATGCAAATATATCTATCTCATAAAACATCAAACAAAGCCATGTGGAAATCAAAATTCCTACTGAGTTTTAGTGTACAGAAGCAGGGGAAATTTCAGCGAACTAATTTTTTTTGTCCTTCATGGAAATCAAAAGCTACAGGAAACCTTCATAATTCTACTTACAACCTTAACATCCATCTTCTCACTAGCAAATTGTTTCCATGGTTTTGTTCATTTTCTAAATTTTTATTTATTTTTGAAACAAAGACATTAAAGTGCATAACTGAAGGTAGGTAATTACCTTATTAACACCTGTTTAATGCTACACATACGAGTTACTCACTTTAAGGAAGGTAGGACTGTCCCTGTAGGCTTCTTCATAATACTGTATGGACACGAAATTTTCACCCACACAATTAGCACTGCAAGCGCTATGGCATCAGCTTGAAGGAACAGTAAGAGTGTAGAAGACAGGGATACTTAGCTACTAACTCCACCATCCTCTGCAGAATTTCGCATCTTCAGGGGTTTCGTTATTCACTCGAGTTTGGGTTCTGTGTTTCTAATACACCATGATTACATACACCATGATTAAATCAGCACAATGCCAGATAAGGTGGATTGGAGAAAGGTGGGTCTCCTCAGTTACACAAGGAATACAGAGAGATAGCATATTAATAAAACAAATGAACAAAAGCCTTTTGAGTGCAAGTCCTCCAAAAAGTCAACATGAATGCAGGTTCCAGATGCAATTTCTAAAACACTGCCAGAAGAGTGTCATCTCAATGTCTCACAGCTCAATGCTACACATACAAGACTAAATTTGCTATCAATGTTTTTCTATTTGCAACTGGTATTTAGCACCTTTCTACTTTTGATATGTTTCATATAAATACAAACAAAGAAGAAATTGATTTCTTGGTCAAAATTTGCCTTTATATTCTGACATTCAACCTCGTTTCTTTCATTTCTTTATGCAAATGCTTGTTCACCACTGCCAGCGTTTTCAAGAAAATGGTATCATTGTGCTCTTTATAATATTACAGAGGGATAGGATCTGGGAAGCATGATCTGAAAACACTTTGCTACATTTCAAGTTACATTTGTTTAAAAGCTGTCGTGGTTTAAGCCCAGCTGGCAACTAAGCACCACACAGCCGCTCACTCACTCCCCCCAGGTGGGGTGGGGGAGAGAACCAGAAGAGTAAAAGTGAGAAAACTCGTGGGCTGAGATAAAAACAGTTTAATAGGTAGAGCAAAAGAACACTGCGCGGAGAAGCAAAGCGAAAGAAGGAATTCATTCACCACTTCCCGTCGGCAGGCAGGTGTTCAGCTCTCTGCAGGGAAGCAGGGCTCTATCACGTGTAGCGGTTGCTCGGGAAGACAAACGCCATTACTCCGAATGTCCCCACCTTTCTTCTTCCTCCCCCGGCTTTATATACTGAGCATGACATCATATGGTATGGAATATCCCTTTGGTCAGTTGGGGTCAGCTGTCCCGGCTGTGTTCCCTCCCAACTTCCCGTGCACCCCCAGCCCACTCGCTGGTGGGGTGGGGTGAGGAGCAGAAAAGCCCTTGGTGCTGTGTGAGCCCTGCTCAGCAGTAACTAAAACATTCCTGCTTTATCAACATTGTTTCCAGCCCAAATCCAAAACACAGCCCCATACAATCCAAAACACAGCCCCATACTAGCTGCTATGAAGAAAGTTAACCCCATCCCAGCCAAAACCAGCACAAAAGCACAGAATTTATTTTCAAGCAACTTGAGATTTTCATACTTGCTTGGGGTGGGGGGGGTGTGGGGAAGCAGTGCTGAGGGAAGAAGAGGATGCAGTAAGAGCCAGGCACTTAATTTTCAAATCGGGAATAATATTCTTTTCCATTGAAGACAAAACCTACTCTCTGGACAAGACTGACATCAATTATGTGAGACTTTTTAGAGCATTCAATGTAATGGATGATGGGTTTAATTACTTAAATACATAATTGCCTGACAACTAATCCCAATCATGATTGTGGTTTTGGTTTTTTGTTGTGTTTTTTTTTTTTTTTTTTAATCAGTACCAGAGACTTAAAAAATGAACATTCAAGTATAATTGTATATCTTAAAAAAAACAACTAGGGTCTATTGGTAATTGCATTGTGTGCTGTTTATCAAGAATTTTAAAATTACAAAAGAACTTAAAAGACATGGATTTAACAGAGACTTGGCACTCTGAGAGTATCATAACTTATCAAGTTTATGGCATTAACTAAGTCTGCTACTTACAGCAGTGCCCAGCTAAAAAAAGTCAAGACAATCGTGAGGCCGCATAAAATTTAAACTGAAAAGAGAAGAATCTCTCTTTTGCGGATTTTAGCTGTGACAGAGAATCCTTGCTACTCTCCATCCTTTTTACCTTAAGTCAGCATTGCCAAAGTTGGTGCTTCTGCATGACATTTCAGATGTTATGAAATCCTAAATTATGACACTGTAACCTCAAAAACGTTCTTGCAGTTGAATCACAAAACATCTGAGTACTTGAAATGCAAGAAGTACAAAAGACAGGAAGTAACAGTGGAAAACTTCATGCCAAACGCTACACATTTCATTCAATTCCACATATCCACTACACAGAATATCTGATGTTGGGCTCCAGTGTGTGTGCTCCTCACGGCACAGATAACAGTTATCCTGCACCTAGAGGACTGCTTGAGATAATAATACTCTGCCTGAAATTGCACATTGCTCAGTAAAGACTAAGCAGTTTTTCACGAGTTCCACATTTTAAAGATTGGAAGCGTTCCCGATGACTCGGGAAAAAAAAAAGGAGAAAAAAGGCAAATGTTACACTAATATTTAAAAAAGACAGGAAGAGAGATCAAGTGAACCACAGGCCTGTCAGACAAGAAGGCAATCAGGGACCGTCAGCATGGATTTACTAAGCGCAACTTGTGCCTGATCAATCTGATTGCCTTTTGTGATGAAATGACTTGCTCTGTGAGTGGGAAGAGAACAGTGGATGATGTTTACCTTGACTGGAGGAGCAGGTGGACAAGAATGTTACAAAATGAAATAATGAAAAGTACAAGTCAAACACTGTCCAGTTAGGACTGTACCTTGTCCAACTGTCCCAGTACAAGCAAAACATGTCCAACAGAAGGCCATGAGGTTGTTTAGGTGGCCGGAGCGCATGAGATATGACGAGAGAGCTGGGTTTGCTCGGCCTTAAGAAGAAAAGGCTAAGAGAGTATCTAATTGCAGTCTTCCACTGCAAGAAGGAGGATCATAGAGAGAAGGCAGAGCCAGACTCTTCTCAGAGGCAGTGAATAGACAAGAGGCAATGTCCACAGGTTATAGTGTAGGGAATCCAGCTAGATATAAGGCAAAATATTTTCACAGTCAGAGTGGTGAAGAGCTGGTTGCCCACTCTGCCACTGGAGATATTTAAAATCTGACCAGGACATGGCCCTGAGCAACCTGCTCTAATTTCAAAGTTGGTCCTGCTTTGAGCAAGAGGTTGGACTAGACCTCCCTCAGAGGTCCCCTCCAGGCTAAGCTATTTAATGATCAATAAGGATGTAAAAATTCATGAAATGTTGCCATGCATAAATAATGCAGTGTGGGGGCAAAGAACACAAAAAATAAAATAGCAAGATAATTTCTCTTTTGCATCTAGGCTCCACTAAATTCTGGGAAAGACAAGATCACCAGAGCTGGTCTTTGCATATGTAGCCATAAGTTTAGACTTTGGAAGAAAAGATTGGCAGGGTGGAGATGACGTTGGAGGGCCCGTGGAACTCAGTTTACCAACTAAATTCACTCCCAGCACACCTCCTATACTGAGGTAAGAGAGGGTCCTACACTAAAGCATCCTCTGGCACCTTCCTCAGACAGCTCCCAAAGAATCCAAGCCTCTCTTCAGCTATATCTTTGGCATTGTACGAATAGCAGAAACACGCTTCGATCTAAAGTGAGAGCTTGACTCACGTAAAAATATGAGATGATCTGTTAAGAATATTTCTCTATGGAAGGAGTGTGGATCTTGAGAAATATCTAGAAATCAAAGTCATATGTTACATTGTTGGTATTCTAAAAACAAATTAGAAATATACACAGGTAACACTAGAGAAAATTCACTTTTGTAGATTGTTTAGTAAGATGTTTATAATGCATGGCTTTATGAGTAAAACATTTCAGTTTAAATGAAGTCAAAAACACATAGCAGGAGATGGAGAATGCAAAGAAAGCCTAAGCCAGAGCTGACTGGTTTAGGAAACCATCCAATAGAAGGGTTAAACTAAACTGCTTAGAAATAGCCAGGAAAAAATAAATACACCCATTATTATATCCATTTACTGTAGTTGGAATAAAATGCCTTATGTTGGTGACCACATAATCAGAGATACACACTGCCCTCGAGCAGGGTTCCTCTGACACTGAACTCATAGCCATGCTGAGCTTCCTATCTGCAGGTGCAATGATACCCTCCTCCCCTTTCAGTTTACCACGTGGCCAACCACATATTGGTGTGTCTCAACCTCACCACGTGGCCAACCACATACTAGTGTGTCTCAACCTCTTAAAATATTCAGCAGTAGGACTTTCCCATTCCATTAAGTTTATAAAATTATATCTCTCACATATTTCTTTAACACAATATCTACTGATACTATTTTGTTATATTTTATGATCAGTTTAGTAAAGTGGTTTTTTTAAATCTGTTTTTTAGAAATTTTTTTCCCCTAGGAACTGGTTTCCCCACTTATATTGGGGAGTCAAGAACATATTGCCTGACCAGAAAAGTTGACCTTTCTTGGATGAACAGTCTCCCTGGAAAAAAAAAAAAGAAATCAAAATAAAACTGACAGGTTTATTAACTAAAATGAGTGAGACTTGAGTTCCGTGATATCCATGTACGACAGTCAGAGCATTCAGCATTCATACAGAAGAATAAAAAAGTAAAGTAAATATTCAGCAAAATATTATATACCACGTAGAGCAAAATCAAAAGCACACTGATTAGAAAGAGACTTTGCAGCAAACTGTAATCAAAGTTTTGATTTGGATTTTTTTACTTCTTTGACTGTTTCAAAGGGTTCTTCATTGTCCAACATAATATTAGAAAATTTAACAAAAGGAAGCTGAATGGGCATCAGGAATTTTGCAGTTGCTCTTTACCTTCTCTGTCATTACAGTTCCTAGAATTTCAGGGAAATGTACCCAGCCTGAATACATCTTCAGATTGCTTGGCTGAAATGGTGTGTGTCTACAAATCACCAAATTGTACTTCTCTGAACAGCACATCTTTGGGAAAAAAGAAAAGTATAAATCCTCCTACTTCCATATAGATCAGAAAACCCAAAAGAAAGTTAGCACAACTTACAGAACTAATTCTAGTCATTTGTGTCTTTCACGCGTGTTAGTTGAGCATTCCCATTGCTCCACACCTGCCTTTAGAATCACCACAAAGTATAACTGGAACATCAGACTGTGTTCTTCTGTGATTAGAAGGTAATTAGTTTAAATTTGTTGTTAATGATACCAGAACCAGCGATAGGAGTTTGTTTAAAACTCCGAATCTTCTTTACTGTGATTTTTAGTAAGCCCCATTTTTTATGATGATATAAGACTACTATTCCTGATTACATTACCCCTTCTTGGTCGTATGGGCATTAATCTTTCACGGATAACGTGGCCTGTTTCTAATGAAAGCCTTAAGCCTTAGACTAAAAGCACTCAATTTAGGTTCTTTAGAAATAGCGTCTCATTGAAACTGCGTAGGAGGTTGGTTAAATACCTTTGCTGTCCAAATGACTTACGAAAATTAATGGACCAAATTGAAATAAAAACCTCTATGTTCTTTTCTTGTAACAAAATAAGGACAACCTAAATGTAAAAAATTGCCAGGGAGATTATGTAAGCAATCAGCTGCTAACAATGCTTTTCTAAGTGAGCCCATATATCAACATTATTCAGAATTCAGGCTTTGTTCAGGCTTCATTGGGAAGAGGAATTATACCAGAGAAAAACACTAGAATTTCCTCTCTTGTTAATTAAAGGGTTGTAGTAGATTTTTGGAGGTTATTCTAAAGCTAGTGAGATATTAAGATTAGGTGTTTTCAGAACCAGAAATGAAAAACCAGGAAAATGTAGATCCATCCCTTCTTCGCATCTCAAATATCTGGAAGTCGGTTTCCAGACGGGTGGAGCAGCATCAACATCAGTTTCTGAACTCTGTTCTGCATGTTAAGCATGCATCTAAACATGCCTGTAGGGAGATCATTTCATTGCATTTCACACTCCCTTCCACCCAGAAAAGGCACCCGTCACCTTACTGAAAGATGACTGGAAAAACCCAACAGGACAGCAATCTAGGCCTACCTGACTTCTTTACATAGACTTTCTTTACACTATGTGTTTTGGGAAGCAAAACGTGTCTTTGTATTTATTCAGTATCTGATGCAATGGAGCTCCCTCTGAGATCCATTGATGCTACTGGACTACAAATAACAACTAAAAATCTTCAAACAGAACTGCCAGTGAGGGTAGCTGCTTGCAGAGAAAAGACTTAGATGGATTTGGAAGTATATTTGTGCATATTTTGCTCCGTGCTCTAACGTGCCCACACTCACAGAACAAATTGGTAGTGCTGACAATCAAAAAGTGAAGCAATTAAAAGAATGGATTTTAAGTTGCTACCAGTATTGCATGAAACTGCAGTAGAACAGTCTGAAGTTTTAAAAAAAAAAATGAAAAAAGAGATAAATAACAGCAATGTGCTCTGAATCAGGCATTTAAATGAGTGGCCAAATAAAGGCACTGAGGGCTCACAGCAAAACACAGGACATAAGGACATTTTTGTAGAAGATATGCTGAAAGACTTGCTAGAATATCCACCTTAAGATACACCGATTTAGTAATGGAAGACAGCTTTAGGCAAAAGAATACAAGAAGTTGACTGTATGTGGCTATGAACGGGAGATCTCCACAAACAGGTAAAGAGCAAATAGCTTTAAACCTCAAAGCCCTTGGGTCCCTGGGATCAGCAAAGCAACGCAAGACCAACCTGGACAGGGAAATCCGTTGACTGGCTTTTGTACAAAATATTACTCAGGCAGATGAAGTACATGACAGCGTACGCTACTGCGGAGCTGCCTCGCAAAGCGGAGACATCACTACAACTGGCCTCCCTGCTTACTTTTTATGTTGTTACGGTTTGTCCCATTGCTAAAATTAAAACCCAGGCTCCCACTTCCGCAGCTGAATAGGCTGCTGTGTTTCAACTACGTCCATTAATTTCAGGATTCCAGTCTGCAGAAGACTCTACAAAAGAGCTTGTTTCAACTTTCCAAATTTCATAAGGAAACTAAGAATCCTTGGTTTAATCTTAAGTTTTCCTGTATTGAAATGTGTTTGTAGAAAAAGTAACTTTTAAAGAAACTAACATTGTGTCAAGTAAAAGTTCTGAACTTTCCTTCCTTCCTTGAAAGGAAGCATTGCTGATGGTTGGACTTGATGATCTTACAGGTCTTTTCCAACCTTAGTGAGTCTGTGATTCTGTGATTTAAAATGTTCCTTTTTCTCCACAGGCCAATCTCTCTCTGAGAACCTCTGCAATAATACTGAATGCCTTAAAAATTGCTGCTTCTATTCGATACTGATTAGTTGGCTTTTAAAGTTATAAAATGGTCATCCACAATTGCATTTTATTGATTTACATTTTTAATTTCATTTTGCATAACAAAATTAATTTCCAAATTATTATCTAGTTAGCAAACATTGTAGCTAATTACAAGACTTGAAAAACCTTTCACATGAAGTGAGATAGGCAAAAGTGAAGGAAGGACTTCAAAACTGTGTAGTTTTGTGTTAGCTACCACAACTATTTCAGTAGTGTGGCAATACTGATGATTGAGTTTAAAAGCCCCGTCAAACCATGCACCAAAGCATCACAACAGTCAAAATAACCACACAAATCTCTGCTTTTTATCACAGTTATTTAAGAAAATGAATATTTTGACTAAAAATAATTACAGCCTTTCTGTTTTTTCAAGAGGAAATTAAAAAATTACTCTAACCACTTTATCTTGACTTGATTCTATTTTTTTCGGAAAAAAGAAGAAAAAATATTCATGTGAAAAAATTACTAGCTAGAATGTGTTGGGGAGAAGGGTAGACCTCTCTCCAGTTATTTGTGTTTATCTGGCATTATTTTTGATACAACCAAACTGGGGAAAAACAATATTAAAAATAATAAGAATTTTGCATCTTCAAATACATTTCCTTATTCCTCGCAAATAAAAAAACCACACTACAATGTGAAATTGTGTGGACCTAGGGTCTCTGAGTCTTCTGTAATTTAGTAATTACTTAATTCTGTAATTCAGAACTAATAGCACTGAAATTTAGACTGATTAAATAAATTTTACAAAGGCATTCCCAGTTTTTATTTTGACTTGTACAACCAATTTTTACAGCCCTCTACAGCCTGCACTCCTGTGACCTACGTATATCCCACCACAGAAGCTCCAACCTCACGGACCGTTTCCTTGATGTGTGGGACAGCAGCCCCCAAGGGGTGGCAGCTCTCTGGCCAAGCAGGCACCAGTACAAAGGCCAAACCGTGCTCATCTCCTCCCCTGGGCAAGGGATTTTGCAGCAGCAGCCAGCGTGGCTGAGCCAAGCCCTTCTAGCAATCGGGCAGTACTGACACTAAGGTCTTGCTGCGTTTCAACTCATCTTGGTAGATTATCCAGCTTCTTCCATCATCTAAGACAACAAGACTTTGTGACAAGAAAAGGGAAATGATAAATTATTATGCTAGTTACCTCATTGTTTATATAGCTTTATATCTAGACCAGCACCTTTACTTGACTGCTCTGGAGATACAAGCCACAGTTAAGAGTCGACCCAGTCTCTAGCAAAGTTACGGAGGCTTCTGTTCAGCGCTAACATTAAACCAAACCCAGCATTGCGTATTACTACCAAATACCAACTGGCTAGGGCTGAAGAAGTTCTTTACTGTATTCTTGTTAACTAGCCCTTTTATTAAGTGTTGCATCATTGCCTTTAAAACTAAGAAAAATCAAGAGTAAAAAAAAAGATTAATTCTTTTAGAACTACTTTTAAAGGAAACCTTCATGCTGGCATGAAGATTTTGGAAAAGTACTGGGAACTATTTTCCAGTTTTTAAATTATCAAGCTGACTGAATAGCTAAGAAACATGAAGACCTGGGCCAGATGAGCTCAGCAAGGAACCAGCAGAAGATATGCCTCTCGCATGCTGCCTCTGAGGGGGTATTGAAGAAATCCACATTTTCTACACATGTGGGCTGCTGAGCACCCTTCCCCTATTTTGTCCGGCATCCAGACACCCAGCGGTGCCTCTAACCGCTGCTGCTAAGGTGGGCCATGCCACGTGCTAATGTCTGCGTGAGCACAGGCCAAGATGGCTAAAGGATTGCACGCACCCTTAGTCACGCATCGTTTGTCCACTTCACCGGCAAAAGGATGCCTTGCGTTTGACTGCTTTATCATCTGCATACTATGCTGGTGGATGGTGGAGCCTAACTTGACTACCCCAACACTGACCATCTAGTGTTGCTATGAAACTATAACAGATATTTGGTGGAGGACTTGACCAGACCCTCACCAGCCCCTCTACGCTCTGAAGACCTTCATTTAGGGCTCTTAGCTAATTCCTCTTCCGGGCCCTCGAGGTCTCCTAAGGCCTGCTGCTGAGCACAGGTTTAGAGGGCCGAGGAACGTAGATGCGCGTTGAATCTACAGAATGGCTTTGGGCTTGAACACAGGCTCAGGATGGCACTCAAATATAAACCACACCAGACTTCAGAGGCACAAATGAACTCTTCAAGAGTTTGTGGAGGAGAAGCAATCAGTCTGAATGTTCAGCAGCCGTTCACAGAATCAAATATCCAGAGAGGGTTTGAAGTACAACATCTGAGAAGATTTTGTAAACGAGGAGAGCACAACATCTACTTGCAAACGCCAGTAAATCATTCCCATCCCTTTGATTACTTCAGATACTCTAGGAATGTTTCAAGTCTGATGCTCACAGAAGTGGATCTACTTTTTACGAGAACAAGAGAAATAATCTCTGTTATTTTTTTTTCTGTGTTGTACCAAATCATTTTAAAATAGCATAGCACTTTCTCATGCTTAATCCTATCTAAATTTTCTTATGCTTTGATTTATTTTAGCAAAATCAGTTCTGTGATAATACCATGGGTGGTGGGTTGTTTTTTTTTTTTGCTTTTATAAAACCAGTTTTAATGTGCTCATTTACTTCAGAGCCTTGCAAAGTGAATTACTAAACAAATTAAATCTCTCTCGGTATCTGATCTACTTTGGAGTTGTCCATGGTATGGCATTAACTGATGTGACCTACTCGAGAGATAACTCCTCATTACCCAGTTATGAGGGAGAACGGCCTCCCCACAGAATAAGAATAGTATAATCTTTGGAGAGTTTGCCTTTCTGTTTGATGATTCAATTTGCACTACGCTCACCCATGAGACGCACTAAGATTTTAAGGGGCATGCCCTATTGTTCAGAGTGCCACGGGAAATTGTTCACAGGTGCAATCTAATATTGGACTTCAATACTTTCTTGGGATATTCTGGAATAACATGTCTGATTTCTTCTGGAGCATGTAAGGAACAGCAGATTATGTACAAAGAGGATAGCTCCTTCACTGCCCAGGAATGCCCCCAAAAATCCCAGGGGATAGTTTGACAAGAAACTACATGGTATTAGTCTATTTTGTAAGATGGGAAACTAGTACTCAAATTCAGATTGCCCAATTTCTGTCTAATTCCACGTGCTTTGTGTTTATTACTAACAGTGTCTCTTCAACAGATGTCGTAAGTGACAGAGATAAGGAGGCATTCAGGCCACCTGGATTTGGATTAGAAAATAAACGTATCAGAGAAACTCTAAATCCCTTTTGTAAGATCCAGGAGACCCACCACACCGGGCTCGGGCAATAAGCCCGTATCCCAGGAGCAGAATTCAAACAGCACGTACAAACGTGAACCACTCTCCCAGCTATTCTCCCTTATCCCCCCACAAAATAACAGGAGAGCAGGATTGGTGCTAAAGACAATCCAGAGTCCGGCAGCCAGGAAAGGCTTTCACCTGGCTTCACTGAGGGACTTCAATACACTATCCCAAGAACGTAAGCAACCAAGCTTCATGATGCATGAACTTAATAAACCTAATAAAGACCCTACTTCCAAGGAGGAGTAAACCTGTTGCAGCAGGTAGCCTGACACAGCCCGCTACAAAAGGTATCACAGGCTACTAGACACCAAGGCCATAGGTGAACAAGCACACCCCATCTTTCAAGTGGATTCACAAAGCAGTAGCCGAAGACAGGAGTCCTAAGCACAGCAAGGCACCATATGGCCACAAGCAGGGTAGAACGGCAGTTCAGAGCCAACAACTGAGTGACCGGCATGCTCAGGGAGCTGCAAGTACCAACCATAACCGAACGCTGCTGCCAAGTGACAGACAACTAACACACAGACAGAGACACAACAAGCAAGCTTACAAAAACCCTAGCCATCAAGTGGGTCAGTACCAAAACGCCCAAACAGTGAAGGTGGTGTAACAGAAGCTGTGGAGTTCCATGGTTCGTACTTGCAGGTAGGCTAAATAACGATTGCATGTCAGGGCCTGTTTTTTGTTATTACCTGCTCTGTTGTAAAGGACCCTGACTCACAGACAGGGAGGGTGCCAGATGTGGATGACGAGGGGATTAGCACTGCAGGGCACATGGCAACGTAGATGCAACTAGAAAGGACAAATAAGAAACCTCCCAGAGAAGAAATAGAGTCACAGCACTGAGAAAATCCTTCATCAAATTTGAGATTACAGATGAGAAGCTGGAGGCTTGCTCAAAAACCAGCATACCGGAAGGACAACGAAGCCAGAGGGGACACAGTGGGCAGCAGACTAAGCCTTTGCAATCCCTCGCAATAGAATCCTCTGGGTAAAGCAACCAAGCAAATATTAGGAAAAAGAAAGCAACTGTGCTTGTACTTAAAACAAAGATGTCACAACCAGAGTGGAATTTGGAGGCAGTAGGCACAGTAGCAAAGGGTTTGGAATACGCACCATGAAGTCCATCTGCTGCCATTAGGCTTGACTGCTGGCTGCTGTTGACTAATTTATAAAAAGTTTCATCATTAAGTAGCTAGTCTAGATTTAGATATATGCAGCCTTCTCAGTTTATTATCTAATGTGAAATACAGAGAACAGCAGACAAACAGAAATATGTTATGTTCCTTACAGCTCGCAAAAATCAAATGCCTTTCACTTTCAGGCTTTCATCTACAGTCTTTCTTCCAGGTGGTGGCAAGGCACAGATCCAAGATACAGCATGGCTTGCACCAGATGTTGGCATTCACGCAAGCCTACTTCTGGCAAGCAGGGGAAGAGGCAGGGCGTGAAATGCTGTGGCAGCCGTTCTGGTGTTGGCTTGGTGCATTGAGAGCATGGCAGCATTTCATGTGTGTATCAGGCCTGGATACTTCCCCCAGTTATTTTATGTTCTTTAAAGTAAAGCAAGTCCCCAGCTGTTACAGTGTGGTGAAGTAAACTTAAAGCAATCAAATGAGTGTAGCCGATACAGAAATATGCAGAAATGCTTGAATTTGCGCAGAGCCTGAAACTATAACTCTGCATACCTACACATCATGCGCTTCAGCCTGCATTCATTCAGATGGGCAGTGATTTAGATGACAATGATGGTATTGTAATTACAAGTATTTCTAATTTTGGCTTCTATTCAGGGCAGCATTGAGTCAAGATATAACTTGAACATTTGCACAACAAAATTGAGTTAAGTAATTCTATAAACTCTAAATAGCTGGCCTGTCAAGAAACCATGAAACGAAGCTCAAGTAGCACCGATGTTTGAATTAGCAGCATCATGCAAAAGCAGCTACAGATTACAAGCTGAAGTGAGCAAATTCAATTGCTAGGCATAGATCATGCGCTGTTTTATTATTTGGCTATTTTCTCTTGAGCGGTCCGGATTGAATAGAGCAACTTCAATTCAGCAACTGCTGACATGAAGCCAAATAGTATTCCACTGCTTACAAAAACATGTGGAAAAGCAAGTAAGGAATCGTAAAATAAAGACCTGAACCAATGTTCCTCTAAGTCAGAGCTGAGAATGTGGAGGGTAAGAAATGAAGGACTACCTGCTACGCATGGAAGGGACAGGGAATTAAATAAAGGTGGTTTATTGACACACGGCAAGGTCAGTTGACAAGGCATGTCTGAAGCCTGGGTAAACAGCCAGGTGGTGCGGTAGCAAGGCAGGAGAACATAATTTGCTGGTCTCTCTTCAATGTTGGTTCTATGATCCTCACTGAAACTTTGTTAAAACTCATTGGTAGATATACCTTATAACTCTAATTTTAATAGGATTATGTGGGGATTGGCTCTCAAGGAAAAATTATGCAGAAGGGAATCAGGATACTTCTGAGAGAAATCCTTACCTAACGTACCCTAGGCAGAAGAGCAGACACATACTCTTACAGACATGCTAACAGGCCCTATCCTGGGACCAATATATCAGTGATTCAGGAACAAAGACAAATCTTTTCATATTACTCGACATGCCTTGCATTTTAATCATTTGACAGGGGAGAGAGCCAGGGGTCTGAAGACAGAAGGAGGCACAGAGTGGGTTGGGGTTTTGTTTGGCTCACTGGCCATGATTAGCTACCTGAGGTGAAAAAAGCTTTAAATAAGAGACCATGTAATCTTACTAACACCAATTCTATTTCCAGGTGCATCAGAATATAGCCTCAAATTAAGTCAGTAATATGGCTGCGTATTTACCCTGGTCTAATTTGCAGCAGAAACTTGTATCATCGGCTTTGTTACCAGGGAAACCAACTGCTAGAAAAGCAGTAAGATTTAGGATGAATATTCTCTGTTGTGGACAAGACAAGAACATAAAAATGTTTAATACTGGAATAGCACGCAACAGTTGACAGTGGCCGATACCTTTTTCCCTGGAAAAAACCCAGCTGAATTCTATTACCTGTTTGGAGATAACTGAGACGATGATATGAACTCCCTAGCTAAGAGCCACCTATGAGCAATTGCTGTACAAGCAAAGATACGTGACTTTACAAAAGACCTTAAAAAACACCAGTACCAGAAATCGCAGTGTTTCATTTGCAGTGAACATTACTGTTGGATGCTTAAAGTATCTTAGCTAACAATTCTAAGAATAATTTTGAGTACTTTCTTGATTGAAGAGTATGTCAAAGTTGAGTACTTTTCCTACAACAAATCATTGTTTATTTAGCATATTGGATATTCATTAGCAGGTGTCTGTGCATTTAGCTGTCTTTTTCTTAAGATTTTTACCTTAAGGGACCTAAGGAATCCTTTTGAGTAGAGTTTTGCCTGCAGAAACCCTGCTAAAGGTGTTCCTCATAGGAACAATTTCAAATGAGGTGGCAGGTTGAGAGCAGCATATGTTCTTTTCATAACTTCCTCTGCTTTTTCACTGTTGTCAGCTTCTCTCTGATAGGCACACTAATACCTTGTGTATACTTTTACCTTGTACAAAATACACTGAACCAGATGACCCAAAACACCTGACCTAAACAGTCTTCACTTAGTGGAGGCAATGAAAGCACGTCTGCTGAACTGGTGAAAGATTCAGAAAAATCAGAAGCTTAAAGACAGTGCTCTAATAACCTCTAAGTAAACAACAGAAACCTATGGATATTTTAAATCCTAGCTTCAAAGTCTGTGAAGCTCAACATGATTTTCAGCCTAGGCTTATGAAGACCATCAGTTTCTGGGATGCAGTCAACTACTTTTTAGTAACAAGTATTAGATGAGCAAGGATTTTTGAAAGAGACTGAGGGATTTAGGAACCCTGTATATCTGGCTATTAGGTCATCAAGTGCATTCAAACCACTAGCGTTTGTAGCTGAATTAAAGTCATATTTGCTAAACTTCTTTCTATCTTATGCTTGCAAACTGTAGACACATAGAATAAAATCAGGTTTTGAAATTCTGTCATTTCAACAATCTGCCCTGGTTGGGTTTTTTTTAGCAACGTATTAAAAAGGAGTCTACAAAGCACAGAGTTTAGCATCTCTCTATAAACAAGATAGATAAAAACCCTGTGTAATTTCAGCCTCAAAATACTTTAAGGAAAGCAACAGGAAAGAACAAAATCCATGCCTGTGTGCTGGGTACAGGGGTACATCTATATGTGTGTGTGCCAACGCACGCTGTGAAGCACCAACTTGATTTTGTTAGATGGATCTCTGTACTAGCGAATTATTTGTACCACTGGAAATTACAGAAGCCTGCAGTTCCAAGCAAAAGGGGAAACAAATTAATTGCTAACCCAGGCATTTTCCACACACTGTTCTGTGCTTTCCACAAATGCCACGATGAGATCCGCCATTTCAAAAGGGAATATACACAGGCTGCAGGAGGGAGAAGTATGAAGTGCGCTCCTCAGAAGACAGTTTGTGAACAGATGGCTCGAGTGGTGCTTGCAGCCTACCCAAAAGCAATGGACACCTCCCATGTGATTTATTTCCATACAAATCTGGCAAGAATTGGCCTTGCCACATCCTCTAGAAATCAGCTCTCCTGGGAGAAAAAGGCAGGCCTTCACTTTGTTGTCTTTACTGAACTGAAAGCCTTGTCTCAAGCTGTCAATTCTTACGTTCACAAGGTCAAATTTCTTCAAAAATATGAATACGACCACAGCATGTCACAACAAAGGATCCTCTAGCCCAGGATCCTGTCTGTACCAGGTGCCAAAAAAGGATTTCAGAACAAGGCGATCACTATTTCCAGATCAAGACATCATCTCTAGATAGACAGAAACCCTCAGTGGACTTCTCTTCACTGCACCTCTCTAGCTTCCTCTTATCCCGTATGAAGTTTTAGCATCGCCATACCAATGAACTTGCCAGCTACCTTCCTCTGATGGCATCAATATAGGCATAAAAGAATTTATACCGAAAAGGATTGACAAATAGCAGCTTTTCAGCTGCTGAAACAAGAATACGAAAAGAGGTTGATTTAAATACATTTCTATCATACGCAATTACGAAGCAATCGAGGGTTCTGAACAACGACAGCCACCACCTCTTTTAAAATAATGACCAAAAGTCAGGCTCAGCTTTAGCTGTCTAGAAGTTACATGCCTAATTTAAATTATTATGATTTCTTTATGCTATATCTATATATAGGAAGGCAACTTACAGAATCATAGAATGACAGGGGTTGGAAGGGACCTCTGGAGATCATTTAATCCAACCCCTGCCAGAGCAGGTTCACCTAGGGCAGGTTGCACAGGAATGCGTCCAGGTGAGTTTTAAGTATCTCCAGAGAAGATGACTCCACAACCTCTCTGGGCAGCTTGTTCCAGTGCTCTGCCACCCTCAAAGTAAAGAAGTTCCTCCTCATGTTTAGATGGAACTTCCTATGACCAAGTTTGTGCCCGTTACCTCTCGTCCTCTCACTGGGCACCGCTGAAAAAAGACTGGCCCCATCCTCCTGGCACCCACCCCTTAAGTATTTATAAGCATTAATAAGATCCCCCCTCAGCCTTCTCTTCTCCAGACTCAAAAGACCCAAGTCCCTCAGCCTGTCCTCACGAGAAAGACTTACTCCAGAAGACAACTCAAATCCACCCGATGATAGGTGGTTTCTGGAAGTACCTAGGAAATTAACAGAAGCATATCTGTTCTTAGAGGAACTCTTCTACTATTTGCTTCAATTAATTTAAAAAAGAATAATCCTGATTACCTAAAATAATTCTGTTTCTAATAAGCTATCAAAATTGATTTCTACTAAAACATTCCTTAAAATATTGCTGGAGAAATCTCAAAAAAAGCTATAGGATAAACCACTGCTACAGAGTGGAACGGTGAAGTTCAGACAAACCCCCATAATTAGTATTCATTTTGTTGCTAAAAGAAATGTCTGACATCAGAGATTACCCTTGGTTACTAAAGGAGAGATTTTTACCACCAGAGCCCACTGCTAGAGTAATGTTTACGATGCCTTCACACTTAAATGGGTTTCCTTGAGTAATGCTAAAGAGCAGCCGGCTTTCCAGAGATATGATATAATCTTCTACTATTTAATTTAGTACCTGAACTTGGTGGAACATTCAGGAGAGGCTGTTCAGGTGCAGCTTATCAGGAATCTAGGATCTACATATTTGTATGCTGCATTGGATCTTCCTAAACAGGCTTTTATTTCATAATTCATCCCTTCTCCTTGACAAAAATTTGCAACTTCCATTACAGCAATTTTGCAACAGGCCACATTAAAGTTGAATGTAAATCATCGCACAAAAGCAGAACCCTGGATATTTCATATTAGAAAAATTATTTAATTTTGCTCAGTAGTTAGGCTAATATGTTATAATTCTCAGCACTTTGGTTTTTTTCATCTTTCAGAACTACAGCTATGAAAGAAAATGTCTGAAAATAAATATTTTCTTCGATACATAGGGTCATTTCATCAGTGACAAATGTGTCAACCTAGGAATCACCTCATTATGCGGCAGACTCAAGGTCCTTTTGCTTTGTTTTTATTCTTGAGTGAAATTCACCACAGAGATTTTCAGATGAACATGTACCTTAAATTTTTTTATGCTTTCTATCCACTCATATATTTGTAGCAACACAATCGTTGCCGTGTACATCTTAAAAAACATTTTGTTGCTTAACACGGAAAAGCACAGAAATTGCAATGATGGTCTGTATGTATCATTTTAAACATTCTGTTATTAAACAGTGTTTATGTTGAAAACAGACTACCTTATAAGACAGATGGAAAACCACCACCACTAGGAAATTAAATAAAAGATTATATTGTAAGTGATATTCTATACACTTACTGTAATAAATAAGTAAATAAACACATATCTGTATGATAAAAACCCCACCTATATTCATCACAGCAGTAGAGGCAGTTCAAATTGCAGTTACACAATTTTAAATTAGGATTTACTTTACTGAAGCCAATGTAATTCTGCTCACAAACTGACATGAGACTGGAGTTCCGCTGACACCTCAACTGGTCTGGATCCCTTTGTGTTGTTGGCCTGTTTTTCCTCTGATGCACTGGTCCCATGGACGAGTTTTTATGTGTGCATGTCAGTTAGTTCCCAGGTGCCAAGTGGGAGCAAAGAAATCAGTTAACCTACCGGGGACACAGGGATGTGGCACATCCCAGGTGAAGATGACCCCAGGCTCTCCCCTTTCCCCAGAGCAGGTCTTCAGCAGCCACCCCTCAGGCGTGAAGCTGGCGAGAAACAACCGGTTTCTCAACCAAGTCTAGCCCTCTCCCCTCTCAAGGCTGTATGAGCCAGACATGTCTCCCAGCTGCCGTCCTCCAGGCAGTGCCAGGCAGACATAAAAAAGGGTGACCTCAGGCCCTCACCTCTCCTTGCAGGTTAGGAAGGTTTGGTAGCACCAGATGGCTCCTGCACCACTGCGGCTGGATCTCCTCTCCTCCCACCCAGCCAGTAATGTGCACCAAGCTCTACATCAGGATCTCATGAGAGGTTCTTATAGTACTAAATGTGATTACAGAATGTTTATTTTTCTGCAGAAATTAGTCAGGAAGATAATTTTAATTGCATTTCTATAACCCTAACCAAGTGCTGAACTTGAACCGACAAACTGTTCGAGGATTTTCTTGGCTGCACTTTCAGCACCCACACCAGATCAGATCCCTCTCCCTCATCTTTGTACACCTTGGATTCCTCACTTCTGCTCTCCTTCCCCAACAGACTCACCAACTTCTCTTTCCTAATCCAAAACAGAGCTGCAGAACTACTTACTCCATCCATCAGTCGGTCCCCTAACTCCACTCCTTTTCCATGTTGGTGCTTTCTCTTCTGACACTAATGAGAGTTATTACCTGAAGATAGATTCATTCACCTCTTTGTCCCAGAAATCATTCCATTTTTAAAATCAAGTCAGACATCCACCTCATCATAATCCATATTTTTTTAAGATAGGAGAAAGATTTCAGCAAAACCAAAAGACATTTCAGGGAACAGAAAAAAGGGAGACATGAAATATATGAGGATGTTTTCAATCTGAAAATTATCAATACGTAAAGAGCTTCAGAAAGCTGAAACACAAAAACACCTGCAAAACAGTATTTTGCTTTAAAACTGTCAGCATCTGTTTTATTTTCATCTCCTACTATAGCCCAGGTCTGAAAACTTTTGTTTATACACACATGAGAAATATTCCCAAAGATACTCATTAGGGATATATTACTTGGTCGTGTGATAATGAAAATGACTTAGGAATTATCATGATGACAAAGAGAACGCACTAAGCCTTGGAAAAATAAATATGTATCTGTAATGATCCTAATTATATATCATTTAAGATATATCACCACCTAAGCAGGTACTACGCAAGCACCGTTTTCTGTTATTCCACCAAACAGATGTCAGTGTCAGGTTGACCTTCCTACTAAGAAGTGTTTTTACAATCTTAGAATATATACCGCACGCAACCCTTGCGGAAATCAAAAATATATGCACAGGAAGCGTTCAACAGTAATGTCTGTTTATAGTGCAAAATAAATTCAGTTAAATCTTAAAGGCTGCTTAAAGTTATGTGAAGTCACTCAAGAAGAATTGGTTTATCTTATACCTTCCAGAAAGTGTTTATTTTTTTTGTAAAAAAAAATTGAAAACCAAGAGTTTTATGAGAAAACTGTGAATTTTGATTCAAAAAAATACTTTATGTGACAGATAATTGAGCAATTAAATCTCCATTTTCAAGCAAATGGGCTCCCTAACGTTCTCTTTTGCTAAGCCATGAAAAATGACACATCCTAACCACAGTGAATCAAGAGAGATGTAGTCTAAATCCCACATGCAAGACACGGAAAGAAGCAATCTTATCTCTAATGACCAGCGGCACTTTTTTAAGGCATGCAAACAACTATAAATAAAAACTATTACTTCCTCTCATTCATCACACCCAACATCGTGAAGAACACCAGAGATTCATCATATTGCATCTCTGCCTTCAGGCGTTGGAGGAATGAAGCCTTTGAGCAATGCCTATCACATCTGGAAAGGTGGGGCAGGAAGGATTCTTCCTCAAACTGGAAATCAGAAAGCCATCTGAAGTTTTAAAACTTAGTATCACAGCTGTAAAAATGTTAAGATGCTTAGGAATTTACTACATGGGATGTGACTAGTACCTCGTTTAGAAGTCATTCGCATACACCTCTCTGACAATACTAATGACCCAGTCCTGTAAAGAGCACACAGTTATATGGCTTCAGCCTCAAACTGGATAATGCCTTTAGTTAATGAGAACCCCATACTGTTACCTTGGGGAATTGTAAAAGTCAACACTAAACGATCCATTTTATCTGTAATTCTGAAAGTAGCAGTCCAGATTAAACTGTAATCACAATTTGTTATTGGATCAGTATAGTTCTGACTGATGCTTGGCTGCAGGAGGATTTATCACGAGTTCAGTTACATCTAATGCTTTCCCACTTGGATTGCTCCCTGCAGAGCTAATCGGATCTCAATGGAAGTTTATGGGAAATCCACCTACTAAAGTGACAGATGTACAAGTTTCATCTGCCCCTTCTTTCTGACCTGTATTTTCTCCTTTTTTGCTTTTCCTCAAAAGAATCCTTTTTTTTTTAGGTTTACTTCTGCACCAGTGTTGGTTTGTACTAATTTTCCTTTCATTCCTCCTCTCCTCTTTTTCTTTTTCCCCTGTCTGTCATTATTTCATTTTCTAAGCTAGCTAGCTCATCGTAGCACAAAGTTGAGGCAGATCTTAGTTACACCACGCACCAGAAGAATAGTCCCTCCTTTTTTCAGGCATCCACATAATTCCCTGAGGAGATATCCTTTATAATGACTCGAAGCAAAGAAACTGAGATGCACTGGGAGAGGACCATCCTTCCAGGGGCAACGATACACACGCACTCCCACAAAGGCTCAAAACAGGAACCAGGAGCTGCTGGTTTCTAAATTTATCGACAGTGCAAGCAACTGCCAGAAAACATTTGGGAAAGACCAGGCAGGACATAGCCTTGAAAAATAAGTATCCTTACTGCACCTATATGGTCGTCCTTGTGGGTTTTGGATGACTACAGCTGAATAAATGAATGAGCAGGCAGCTGGGACAATTTTCTCCAATACTGCAATCTGTATGATCCTGAATTCTTATAGACTCCGTACATTCAAGGAGGCTTGAAAAAAATCTAGGCATTCAGTTACAAAAGCCTCAGTATTCAAAATACATTTAAAATACATAGCTACACTTCTGCCTGCTGTAAATCAGTGTCTCACTGTTGTTTGAAGTTAAGCTATATTTCATTCAGCTGAGGATAAAAATCAATCAGGTTAGAGACTGTCCCAACACACTGGCTAGCAAGGGCGCTACTATTAGTGACCTAGATCTGAAAAGCTGAATTATTAGGACCCAGAGTCACTATCGGGATGAATATTAAAGTATACCGTTTCCTGATTCCCAGCAGTACAATAAAGTTACAAGCAGGTACCTTAGCATGTAAGAATTTATCCTATTCCTAGTGAGATTAACTTGCTACCAATGCCGTACATGGAAATACTCACCCCCCCATGAATCCTTAAATATCAGGGATGAAGTTTTATCAGCTGGATTTAATAGAGGTGGTACCTCCCCACTCCAATACTAACAGATCAAATATATAAAAATATGCAACAGAAAAAGAGCAAAACAAAAGGAGCCGGCTACCAAAACTAAAACAGAGCACTAGCATTTAAAAGATTATAGAAGATGTGGGTTTTTTGGTTTTGCTTTCTTATAAAGATGGAAGATGGGAGAGACTGGAAGAGTTGATAGGTGGAGCATATAGGTTGACATGATGTATTTTTCCAGTGATGAAATGATAAAAACTCCATCTCAGGAAATATAAAGCAAACGGAATAAACCAACTAAGGTAGGAAACAATAAAGAACACTTCTTAAGAAATTGTGATTAAACAAGACATGCAAAAATAGGGAACTAAGCCAAGACCAAGCATATCTAATACAAATGTTAGGAGTCTAAAAGGTCTAGCATCAAGAAGAATCCTTAAACAAAGATACTAATGGAAAGAGTACACCAGGTATTTAGTGGAAGGATTATAACAAAAAGGGGTATAAACTCATGAAAAAAATCCAACCCAAGTACAACTGAAAGCACAAGTCATACTGACAGAGGAGAAAGAGAAACAAAACCTAAAGAATAGTTATTGTCAAGTAATGTAAATAAGTGAATGTATTAAAATACAGTACACATGTGAGGATTGCCAATCAGTGCCCAAATCAGAAATTTTGTGGTACCGAAGTACCTAATCAGAATGGGACAGTAAGAACCAAATGCAAAGGAACATTACAGAGGGTATGAAGGCAGTAAATACATCTCCAGGTAAACTACATAAATATCACTTCAGATATTAATGTGTAACATATGATTTTTTTTTTTTTTTAACACAAAGAATTTTCCTTCAACATTTGTTTTATGACTTTTTTTAAATGACTCTACTAGCCAGAGAGCCCATAGGAAGAAGAGCAATCCCTGCTGAATAGTGTACAGTCAGCACAGCGTACACAAAAGCTTCTTGTAGGCTATAACTTACAAAAGTCATTCTGCAATAATGATTATGAAATATTTAAATACTTTTTTCTTGTAGGAGAGAGAAAAAAAGCTACCTTTAAAACTAAGGGCTAGCTTTAAAAAGGAAAACTATGTAGAAATGAAATAGTTACAATAAAAGTAAACAGCTAAAAGGGTAAAATAAAGCAGTATGGAGGTGGTTATGGGGTTTCATCAGCTTACGGTGATGTATATCTCATTTCAGAAATGAGTAAAACAAGACCAAAAATCAGATAAAACACTTAAACTGGAAAATCAAAAAGCTTTTCAATCATTAAGTAATGCTAAAATGAAAAAAAAAAATAGAAGAAAATATTAACTGATTAATTAAAAACGGAACCAGATACATCAGACTGAAAAAGATGTTGAGCAGCAAAGCACAAAATGGCACAAATCATGAAGAGCTACATTCCCTTTACTTTATACCCACCTTCTCTCACAACACTTCAGAAAAAGAAAGTCTCCCAGATGGGGCTATTCAAAGATCAATGCATAAAAGGAGCACTCAAAAATAACACAAAAGCAGAAAAGCTTAATTAATTTATTGCACTAATGTTCACTAAAGGCATCAGTAAGATTCCTCTATCACAGACTTCAAAGATACTTTAGTAAATAACTGTCTTAAATAGGAACTATCAGCAGAAGTGGTTTAAGATCAAATCAACAAAATGAACAATAAAAATTTCCCCTAGACTACTACATGGTCTTCATCTTAGGAACCCAAATATGAAACTTCCAAGCAACAACCTGTGGTATGTAAGTCACCACTTAAATGAGCTTCAGTTTCAGAGGAACAGAAGGCAATAAGTAAAAACGTATTTATTAGACCCGTGAATAGACACAGTGGGAAAGAATGAACACAGCTTTTGTAGAAAAAAGTTATTTCCTACAAATCTCTTGAAGTTTGAAGGAGTCAATAGTCATATTAACAAGATGAGTAGATTGCAATAGAATACTTTGAATGCCAAACATTTTTTTGAGAAGTTTCATTATGAAATGTTGTTTAAGTGGACAATGGATAAGAGAGAAGGCTTTTTCATACATACATAACAGCCACTAGGGTCAAAACTAATCAAAAACTAAAATTAATAAATGAATAGTTTTCACAAAACAAAGAGATCACCAAGAAACCAAGGTCTTGGGGGGCATCTCCTGAAAAAACTTTGAAGGGAGTGATCGTTGCAGTGGTGAAGTTTACTAATGACAGAAAATTACTGCAGATAATCAAATACAAAAGCTGAGTGTGAAGAGTCACAGAAGGGTCTCATGATACTCAAATAGCTAATAATAAACCGGCAGATGAAATGGCTCATCAGTAAATTCGGATTAGTAAATATGGGGAAAAAAAATCAGAGGCTAACTCCATATACAGAATGACTGGCTTTAAGTTAATTATTTCTTCTGGAAAAGAATTCTTGAAGACATTCTGCATGAATCTCTAGATATGCAATCCGAATGCTCAGAAGAAATTGCAAAGATGGTATAGTTTTTTAGGAAAGGAATAGGAAAAAAAGGAATATACTGTTAATGCTACCTTATAGGTAGATGCCCGTATTTCCTGTATGCTGAATGTAGTCTTACTTATGTTTTTCTAGTTGTAATACGTTCTTTGAAACGTGTCATAAAACGACAATACAAATGATCAGAAGTACAGAATGGCTTTTCTGAGGAACAACCAAATTGATTTTTCAAACTGCTGAGGAGATCTGTATAATCAGGAATAATCTGGAAAAGCTGACCGAGGCATGCTTATTTGACTTTTCTCACAGCGCATAATTCAGTAATACCTGATTATCAGGAAGCAGACTTTCTTCCACACAACACAAATGAATTGGGGCACTGCCGTAAGCTATCATGAAAACCAGAAAATATAAATGTGCTAAAAGAAAAATAATCAATGAGACAAATTCATGAGAGTTAGGTCCAATTAAACATCATAGCCCAGATGACATTTCTGGCTCAGGAATTTCTTGAACTGCTGCTTGCTGGAAGTTGAGAAGGCACGATCACTACAAATTTGTTCTGGTTTTCATACACCGTTCCTAAGCATCTGCTGGTGGTCACCATCAAAGATGACCGGGGAGCTAGCCCATCCTTTGCTCTCTCCCATTAAGGTACTTCTCACACACATCAACATCTTTATAGCAAGTCACAGATCTGAAAAAGTACAAAGCCCCGAGGTTCAAGTATGACGCTACAGAACACGATTAGAAAGCTCTCGTGCAGGAAGGAAAGAATACAAAAACACTCTCACGCGCCCAAGACATCAGTCGGGTTTTGCTTTCCAGCAAAATCAATTGGCACCTGTGTGCCAAATATATACAGCTGCCGATGTGTTACCGTCAGTCCATCTGCTGCACAAGCCGTATGTCAGTTGCTTTATTTAGGGCGCTAGGGAGAAAGAGGGAGATATCCCGAAAGACAAATTAATTCTAATTGCCGTGAATCTTAAAAACTATTAGAAAACTAAACTTGCCAAGTAATACGTTTATTAAAACGATGCACATACTAACAAGCAGAAATTTCCACAAGAATTGTATCAATTACACAGTGGTATGGAAACAGCGGCTGTAAAACTTCACATCTGTCAATACAAACAGAACTTCCGAGTTGCTGCCAACCACTTCACCCATACAGCTAACCTCTCTACTGTGTCTTTTGCTTTTATTTTAGGCTGCTTTTCTTACGCCGTTTTGCCAGGGCTTAAAGCTGCTTCAGAAAATTCTTCCAAGAAGACATTTCTAGTCCACTTTTCCCGAAGAGAAAGACTCCAAGTTTTTCCTGGGTAGCCCTAAGTATGATGCTATTCAAGCACATGATTTTTTTTAATTTTCTTTTTCTCCACACTGCGTTCCCTGATTGAGTTCCCCATTCAGACTAGAATCCTTTGAAAAAGATCACACCTTTCTTACTGTTTGCAAGCTGTGTAGCATATTTTTGAGATTATCAAAAGAACAAATGAATATTCTTTATGAACCATCTCTGCTTTTTTCTTTTGAGTCCAAAGCCTTCTACAAATCTGAGAAATTAAAAATCATCTAAAGGTGATATCATTTTTATAGTACATATCTGTATTTGCAGATGAATTCAAAGCCATCTTTAATCTATCTTTTGGGTTTCTTGGAACGAGCAGGCTTGAAGCATACTTTTGTCAACAGTTTTTTAAGGATTTATCTTTACTGGAAAAGCTCCTAAATTTCTGAGCAATCTAGCAGTTTCTCCATCTCCTTTCACATGCCTCATCTAGCAATCAAGAAGTGAACTGACATGGTAACTCCACAGTGCAACCACCGCCTCCCCACATACACCTTCATCACGTAGGAAGTCGTGAAACAGTTAATTCTGTTTAAGTTCTATCAACTTCTTGTAGAAGGACAGAGCAGAAGAAACATCACACATCCTATAATCTTGGGGGTTGTGGGTTACATACATTTCAGGAGTCAGTCTCTAGCACTAAAATAAAAGGCCCTGATCCTGAGCTCAGATAATCAGCATGGTTTTCTTAAAGCCCTACTCGCTTCAGCTAGAAGGGTATTGCTTCCAAATTGGTCGTAGAGTGATGGCAATATCCCATCTAAAGAGCCCAAATATTTTCTGATGCAAATAAATTAGATCCTACTAATTCCTCACTTTAAAAAAAAAATGTTGTAAAATGTTTAACATAAGATGCATTAGAAAATCATTCAATAGGTTGCTACCTTACTTGCATCAAAATACTTGTTTTAAGTCAGTTATGAATAGGATAAAGCTAAATGTTCAAGTGTCAGGATTATTTTAAAATTAGGGCAAAATATGAGCCTTAGTCACCTGTACAGCATTCATTACTAAAGTCATTGTTTACTTATATGAGACCAGATTCTTGCTTGCACTTTCTAGATGCTTGGTACCTTCCAAATGGTGCAGAGCAGTGCAGCATAGACCCATCTCACCAGATATGAAGGTGCTCCTTTTTAAGCTGGGATAAAAATAACATGAACAATCCTCAGACCAGCTGCTCCTAGATCTAAAGCCGTCACCTCGATGATGAGGGCAAATCAGCAGCAGCGCAAATAAAGATTCTGCGAGTTCTCAACAGGTTGAGGCTTGAAATGACTTAGCATAAATTAGAGAAGACCCAAAGCCATCGAGTCCAGTAAGTCAACGTGTCTCCTGCTACAAGCACCTTCTAACACAGATCAAGATCTGGATTAGCTACCTCACAATGGTATCTCTAGATCTAATACAGTAAGTATTTATGAAGAAACTTAATGGGTGTTGTCTTTCCAATGACTTTATTGTAGCAAGACAAGTGTGCAAATCAGGAAACCAGGAGAGGACTAGCCGCGACTGAAATCCCTGCTGACAGCCTCAACAGAAAAGCCGTGATTAGCTCAGGTCCCCCAGGACAGATTAAGGTGTATTAGCAGAACACCAGCACTGCTGCTGCTGACCTTACTGATTTCATGGAGAGACGATTTCAGTCTCCAGATCTTTCAGCTTCAGCATTTTTAAGCAATGGTAAACAGTCTCACTTCCAAGATAACTGCAATTTTAGAATGGAAGAAACAAACAGGGAATTCCTTGGCTAGTTTTTTAATGGATCTTTCCATCTTCCCCCCTTTCTCGTCATTGAATCACCAGCACATGGGCATTTATGTAATTAACAAGCAGAAGCGTATCACAGAACAGAATTAAGACTTAAAAAACATACAAATACAGAAATATTAGACAAAGTGACATATAGTAGTTTCACTAGTTCTGCTATTTTAAAAGAAACTAAATGGAAAAACCCCTGAAAAGACTATTCTGTCTTTAGCATATTAGATTTGCATACATAGTGATCCATTTCAGAGTTGAACCAGCAAACCCTAGGAGGCTAATTTATCCAATAGAATGTTATTATCAACCATATCGAATGCTCAGATCCTTAGAGACTGAAGGAGTTAAAAAAAATGTCATTCATACAAATTTTTCTCTCATATATCCTTACAAAGTAAAAAAAAAAAAAAAAAAAAAGGATTGAATATGATGAAACAGAGCAAGGTAGAAAATACTGGTCAACACAAGTGTGATGTGCTTCTCTTCTACAGCTGGATTCTTCCAGAAGCAAACTATTCCGAGTCCTTTGTTTAAGCCATTATTTTTCATTAGATGAGGCACTGGTGTTATCCAGAAGTTAATAGCAGGAATATGTCCGTGTGACAAAACAAATAGAGCTTGAATCCTATAGTGGTTAATACCAGAAACAGTTTGCAATAGAGTGCATGCCTGACATAGACAAATCACAAAATGGTATAAAAATGTGTTACTGTGCCTTTCTTTTAATAGAACAAAACCTCTATTATCTGGCACTGTGTCTCTATATCTCCAGATTAGATTTTAGTAAATAAATGGAAGCTTCAGAAGAGCTGTAAGAAAAACCCCAAAACCAAAGATACAACCAAACCAACATCCCCTCAAATCCAACAACCTGTAGCCTGGTCTGGCTGGTATAGGTAATCACATTGCTGCTGTTTAAATTGCCCCTTGACATCAGGCGTATGTTATAAATAGTCTCATACCATGGCGGGCTCCTTTCTTTAGGCAGTATGCATGGTTTCAATAGAATCCTAGACATCCGACAGGCACCAGAAATCAGGGTTAAACCAGAACGTTTCTGTAAACAGCAGCTCTAAGCCCCATTAACAGCTGTGGACATTGGCTGATAAAGCCAATGCAGTTTTTTGTCCCTACCTTACATCCCCTCCAAAACCATGCTGTCCTTTCTTTGTCTTCTGTGCCAGAAGGACATAATTCTAACTCCTATAAACTGAAACTTCTGAGTGGTGATGCATTTAATGGTAGTTTTCTTCTTTTTGCTCTTAGGAGCTAAGTCGTTTCTAACAGCTTCCATTTCTTCATCTGGTGATGATAACCAGCAATCTCTTTAAGCAGCACTAACTCTGGCTCAGCTGCGATAATTATTTTGAAAGATATATTAAAATTTATTTTTATATCAGTTTATAAACCAATTATATGTCCTGCCAAAAAACCCCACACAACAAAAAACCCCAAACCCCCACAACAAACAAACAAAGAAAACCCGCAAAATTTTTGCTTTCTTTTACTTGCAAGATGCTCTTAAGATAAAATACCGCACCTAGGTATGGGGTTCAAATGCTGGGAAGTCCCGACTCATGGATTGTCTTTCAACGCATTGTGAAATCTTGCTTTGGCAGCCCAATAACAGTTATAGAGCAGTTGCTCATTACACATGTCAGTGTGCACATATAGGTATATATAATGTGTACATACTGTTTTCAAGCATTTCTGCCTCTCTAAAAGCCAATTCTTCCAAGAGATTTAAATTGCACCATTTCCTCAACAAAGATTCATGAAAGAACTTCAGTTTACCTTATACTGAAAACAATCTCACAGCAGCCTGTGTGCAAATGCAATTTCAGAAAAAATTTAGAGAAAAATTAGGGGGTAGTTCTCATCTGTGGGCAAAAGGAAAAAACATTAAAAAATGGAAGGCCGATTTGTGAGCTGTTTGAAGTGCCTTAGAGGGTTACAGTGTTTCAGAAGTTATCAGCAGAGATATATTAGTGATCAGAGAACAGCTGACCTATTGAAAGATGCATGGCAATTACTTTCATCACATAGCATGTTTTATTATAGAACTCAACTCTCATAAGTACTCTGTATTCTCCCTTGTAAATATTTCAGTTCACAGACAGTAGATGGCCCTTATTTGCAAGCAGAGCAATCATCCCAGAAAACTGTTATAGTAAAGCTATGGAACTTACAAAAACTAAAAGCAATTAAAGACAAGAAATTATGAGAACTTTAAGAAGGCTAAAGGAAGAGAACAGGACAAATATAGTCTGCTGGAGACAGAAAGCAAGCACATCTCCATGAGCCCTGAGAAGTTTTTAGCCAAATAAAAAAACCCAACCCCAAAAAACACAACCAAACAAAAAAACACCCACCAAGAAAAAACAGAAAGGCTGTTAAGCTCTTAATTTTGCATGAAGTTCTGTTACATCTTGCCGTCACATTAAGTCATGTTTGCCAGAAAAATGACTCTGGAAAGAAGCCATTGGAATATTCTACGGTGCAGAATGTAGCATTTTCTATTCATTCTCAAATAACATCCTGTGATACAACATTAATTTTTAGCCATATGGAGTGACTAATAAGGTCATGTATATTTTGTATTGTATACTGCTGTATGCATAGGCAGTGTGCTGGGGCATTCATAGCTATCTTATCAATTAAAAGTACTAGGATTTAAAGGTCATTTGTAGAGCTTTTATGAAAGCAGCATCCCTTTTCTGTCGGAAAAAAATCAAGTTTGGATTTTGTCATCTAGCGTTTCTCATTAGCTTATGATCACGCTGTGATAGAAGCACAGGAGTTATTCAGAAGAAAATCCATCCTCTCACTTATTGTGCATCATACGCGTTCTGTGGTGCCCAAAGGTGCCAGTCAAGATTGAAAGCTAATTGTGCTTGGAGCTGTAAAAAACACGAAATGAGATAGCATTACTGACAATAACCTCAACAGAAGATTACGTCTGGGTCTGCTTTGGGGCAGCTGGCAGAACTGAATCTTGAGGAGATTAAGCGAGATCAAAGTCAGAGACTGGTGCAGTAAGACCACAAACCACTTCCAGGTATAAGGCATACATGGCAAAAGAATAAAGGATGAAAGAGGTTCAAGGTGAAAACTGATCAGGCTGTTCTGGGCCTTCACACTGAGGGATAAGGAATATGAACCTGGCAATAAGTCTACTATCAGGTAGGACTTAGCTGAAAAGAAGCCAGTGAAGCAATTTGGAGGCAGAAGTGTCAACATAGATAAAGAAAATTATTTTAAGAGTGATTGACATGTATTTCAAAAGGATTACATAGAAATAATAGACGGGGCAAAAAATAACCTACCCTGGTTAGACAATAGCTTTGCTTCTAACAGGCGAGCTTGCTCTCAATCTGGCTTTTTATGCATGGCTACTATCCAGATATGCAGACAAGGTTTATGTCTTCTACTCTGCTATAACTCAGTATCTAGTAATTGGCTACAGAATTTAGAGAGCAGTTTGTTAAAAACCTTAGTCTGGTCCTTTAGAATAGAGAATGTCATTGGCAGCATCATCCTTAGGCATCGTGCTCGGCTTGTATCTTTAATTAACAAAGTTAAGTACCTTACAACATTAGCCCAGGACAAAATTAGTAAAGAGAATTTAACAGAAGGGAAGTCTGTTATCTAGGATTCTTGAATAATGGAGGGGCAATTACAGCAATTAAAATCCACTGAAACTTTACTGTCATGAGCATACAGTTATTACATTTAGGAACATGGATGTGATCATTCAAAACATATGGACAAAAACCTCTACCAAAACTCTATTTAATTGACATTTATTGATTATTCTTATAAGCTCTTAAATATTTTCTGTGAAATTTGCCCACCATTAGTTTCCACTGAAGTGGTTTAGATGAACACAATAATCAGAAAAGATCTTCTGGAGAAGATTATCTTCCTTTGTATTTTTATGTTACTCAGTTCCAGATGAATCATAGCCAGCTTTATCTTTCATACGGCTGGATACGGAGCCAAAAAGAGACAGCAAAAAAAGAAGGATTTTTTGTGAGATTTGACACTTGCAAGAAAGGATCAGCGTTGGACTACGTTGACCTTAAGCTTCATTATGAAACCTTATTCAACTTCTATCTGCCTTCCTCTAATACTATAAATCCCCAAGTTTTACCCTGAGGCACTCGCTCTCTCAAGGTTGTAAAACTATTTAATTTTTTAGACAGGAGGTCAAACTTTGAAACAGCTTCCTCCCTCACTCATCCTTTTCTGGATCATGCTTGCATTGTACATCTTATACACAGGAGTGGTACGGAATGATCCTAGTTTCCTGCTTCCATCTTCCAACCCTACGTAGTCTCTAAAGGGGAAAGCAGCAAACCACAGATCACTCCTCCTGCTTTGCACGGGCTGGCCTTGCCTGGCTGTCCCAGCTGGCTTTGGTCCAAAGACAAAGTCTACAGAGGGGACTGCTGCATTACCTGGCGTGGAATGGTTGACGGTGACCTCTTGTTTAACCCTAAGTATTAGTATAGACTTGCCCCATGTTCCAGATGGTAAAAATTAATTTGTTTTACTGGGTTTCCTGTTGTGTGTGGCAGTGTTTGTCGATGTTTGCAGAAGCGTAACACGAGGGCAGTATAGAGTTTGCAGCGCTTGTTTCAAAGCCACGTGCTACCAACAGGCAAGAAGCACTTGATGTCATAAGCGAGCCTTCTGGCATCAAAGCCCAACTGACCATCAACCACTGAACGGCTCTGAAAGGACACAACTGGCCTTTGCAAAAGGTTTAAGAGACCAAGAAGCCAGGCATAAAGGTGTTTAACAGACAGAGCAGTGCAGCTGGCTTGCAGGTAGGGGTCGTTTCCTTTTGCCTTTTACCTTAACTATAGGGAGGGGGAAAAAAGTTTAACAGGGAGGAAAAGCACAAGAGCTAACAAGAGAACATTTTTTCCTGTAGAAACTGAGGACCAGAAGGATCTTGAGGTTTGTCGATCAAAAAAGGCATATGGTCCTGCTACGTAATGTATCCAGGAAAAAAGCAATCCTAAAATGCATCTGAAGAGAAATAGTGAGCCACAACAGCCACTACTCTAATAGTTAATGATATGTAGTACTTAGATTGTGGAAGATTAACACTTGTGCCCTTGCAGTGAAACAATTGCTCAGTGAACTAGATGACATTATAAATTTTGTTTTTATTTGCTTGTGGCTAGTAACTTAAAACAAGAACATATGTGTATGAAGCCTCAAGTCAAGTGTTTAGTGCATGATAGATTTTTTAAAAGGGGGCAAAACCAAAGACCTCAAATTTGAAATTCCCGAATGTTTCTTTAAATAGTCCAGCCTTAAAATACAACTCTGCAAAGCTACAAATGCATAAAATTAATTGAAGCCATTGGTGTTCAGCTAACAGAGAATTTGGGTTAGTCATGCTTACTAGGAACATAAATCTCTAAGACATAGTCAAAGACAACAATTAATTTCATCAAAAACATAATGTTAAATTGTGCATCAGGTTGCTTATTTTTAATTTACGCTTTAATTTAAAGAAAATAAATTTTGAAAAATGCCACAGCTTACTTTGGATTTGCTTTTTAAGCATAAAGTCCTGCAAGCAACAGTCTAGCAGTCTCAGCACCTCAGCTCCAGAAGGGGAAAAAAAAAAAAAAGAAGTTCTTCTCTGCACTAAGTGGTTTCTGTATAATTATGTCATAAAGGAAAGGATAAGTTCTTCAAGTGTGAATCTTTCTTAAATTGGATGTTAATAAGAAACTGCTAGTGTAAAACAGCAGTGATGTATTGCAGAGCATAGAATTACTCAGAAAAGGCGGGTCTGTGGAATGAGGTACACAGCACAGACACCATTAAGAAGAGTTGCAGCAGTAATTCCACTAGTTTCAGCTGAGCTGAGTCTACTTAATTTCAGCGATACCTTTGAGAAAAATGGAAAGAATAGAAGCCTGGACTTTTCTGTTAGTCTTCAACAAGGAGAAAGAGGTAGAAAACCCAAGAGACTTGTTCACAATGAACGAAGCTTAAAGCAAAAAGTTTTATGAGGAAGACTAAACTACCAGAGTTACTTGAGCATTTCTCTCTCGCTAACCTGGCCAAAGGGAAGCTAAAGATAGAGACCGCACATTTCTCAAATAAACTTGCGCTTCTGTTTATGCCATGTATTCTTTAGAACTATCTCCACGTCTGAGATACAGATAAAATACTGAAACTTGCTCACAGACTTATCGATTAACAGTTAGAGTTACAAATCAAACAAATACCATTTTGAGTCATCTGGTTACTGTCACTGAAAATCTGCACTTATTGCTGCTAATTCACAGAAGAAAAGCATTTATTTTAATAGTAATACCCGCAGTCTATTATTAAAGAGAAGAACAATCCTGCCCCCAAAGCCCGAGGTAGATCCTGGAGCTCAAAACCAGGGCATCAATTGTTACCAAGTGCTGCTACCTCCTAATATAAACTCTCTAACCTCGGAAGATGTAATTTACCCAGCATACCACTGCAGCTCTGCGTGGATTAGTCAAATGTCACCAAAGTGCTCTCTGCTGTGCCCATGTTAATTAAAAGATGGCCAATAGTTTAAAAAGAGAAAGCAGCACTTAAACATGCATATTATCACTAGTGATATAAAAAGGCGATTATTACTTATCTAAAGGTTCAAATGACGTAGTCTACATGCTTCAGCACTGGAACACAGAAAAAAAAGAACCCTATCATTTCAGTCACTGAGATGCTATGTGAGCTTTACTGAAATAGTCCCACAATTTGCAGATTGCTTCTTCCAGTGAATGCAACTATTTCACAGCTATTGCCATCAAGATCTGCTTGTACGGGTAATTTTCTTAAATGAATTCATATTTTCTTTGGACATAATGTAAAAAAAGAGAACCCAGAAGAAGCTAGCACCAGCATGGAGCAACAAAGGAAAACAAAAAAAATCTGAAGCCTCCAAGAAAAGGAACAGAATCTAGACCGCATCATGGAATATTTACCTAAAGGAGCCACAAAAGTATCATCAGCTGACATTTACTCAGGCTTAATACTGTATAATATTACTATTCAAAGAAGGAAGGAGATTGGTGGATAAGCCTTGCTTATGTGAATAGTCCTACTTAGATCAGTCAGTGCTCTTTTCAGTAAGATGCGTAGCTTTGGTCTTAAGTATATTAACACTCTTAAAGGACCAGTATGTGAATTTTGCTATGCTGAATTATTCCCATGAAATACAAAAAGTCTTCCCATGGAGTCCCCACAGATCATTTACGCTTCACATACTCCCACTTACCTACCTTTCCCCACTATTCCCTGCACTTTTCAGCTACTTGATGTTACACTAATCAATGTTTCATTCATCATTTGACTACTCCATATCGTCTGTCACTGCTAATGTCAGTTTTGAGTCTTGTGTGCTACTAAAGGGTCAAAAAGAAGTCAGGAAGGCTTATAAACACATGGAATTAACATTCCCATGACCCTGTCTCAAATGGAGAAGAAATAACATATACCATTACAAAGTTATTTTGGCACAGTCAGTCATCCAGGACGTCCAACTCCCATGCCAGGAGCAGACCATGTACTTCAGAAGCAGCACAGCAAAATTAAGAGCACTGAGAAGTTGTACAGAAAGGGAAATTCAGACAGCTGGAAGGCAGAGGTCAACTCCTGACACCACCCAGACCCAAATGACTCCAAAAGACCCCTCCTTTTTTCTCAACCTGACCAAGATACACAGTGAGAAAATGGTCTTGGAAGGAAACCTTGGAGCAGACGATACTTGTCCATCTCCAGCTGACGTCCACAGGAACACCCTGCTCAGCAGACCTGCTACGTGCTCTGGGATGCCTCTGTGGCGGGAGGAATCCTGGGCTGGCCCCAAGAACTCATAGGCACAAGCATAGCACAGCAAGCACTGCCCACCTCTGTCCGCTGCTTAGGAAGCTATGGGTTGGAGAGAGGGAAGTTTCCTGGTTTATGTGAAATGCATTCACTGGTAAGGAGATAATTATATTCCTGCAAGCAGATTCAGTTTCAGTCAAAGGCATATAATATATTCCTGCTACCTGCTCCCCCTTCCCCGCCAAGTTCCCCTGCTGAAGCCTACTCCCCAACTTGGCAGGTGTTCAAAACCACCTTACAAGTGTGAGGAGGAATAAAGAAAACCAGCATGGCTGGTTTCATAGTACTAGCTTTACCATTATCAGTGATGACGGAGTCATCCATCTTACAAGCATGACTATCTGCAAATAACCTGCAATTTGTGAATGAGTTGCACGAATGCACTTGCTTTTATTTTATACCCATACTATCAGAGTTTACATTTTACTGGACTCATCAGTTTAACTGCTTCAGTCACCAGGTACCACTGGTCTCTTTTCTAGGAGGTCTACCAACCTCCTAGATCCTTGGGGCATAAATAAAAGTTCCTATGAACATAAATTAAGTAACTCATTGGCAGTAAAACATCCAGACTTCAATTGTTACCCACTCTCTTCTGTCCTTCCAAGGGAAACTCGTGCTGTTTTTGCAAGGCGAAGGGTTAGTGGCAGTCTGTGGATATCAATCACCCTCTGCTTCGTTCAGCATTTCATCAAACTTCTCCCGATTTTTCTGTAATCCTGGAAGGCAATGCTTGTAAATTTTTCATGGAGCAGGAATCCTAGTCAGTCTATTAAAGTAGCCGGTAGGTCCATTTCTGCAAACCATTAGACCCTTCTCCCCTCTAATAATCCCTTCTGTCCTCAGGCTCCTACAAGTTTCCTCTGTATATATCACTGGCATAGGAAGCCTTGCCTGAAACATCACAACTTTTTGCCATCCTGAAACTTTTGGTAATTTTCTGTCTTCCGTGCAACATGCAGCCTGCAAACAGACACAGACCTGGTGTTTCAAAATAGAGAAGAAAAAAATGTGAGCAAGCCCATCCACTCATGGTCAATCACCATTATGAACTAGTTCCTGTTCCACAACGGTCAGTGTGTAAGTACACGTTCACCCAGCTTTTTTCCCAGTCCACAAATGACATCAGATTTTGAATAATGCCAGCCCACTTATGCTCCCTGTATGCTCACAGAATATAGGATATAACAGGGAGAAAGACATTATGGCAGGTAACGTTGAGAACAAATACCATACTTAATGGAAGTTTGTTTTTCTTCTGGCTTTCCAGGTGGGTTTTTTTGGCATCTTGACTTACTAGACTTATGCGTACTTTTGTACTGATTCACATTTGTACAGTAACACACTCTGAAATTGTAATGGCCAGTTGTTCCGCCATCGCTTTCCTGCTGTTTCTCTTAAAGAGATTCCTCTATATAACAAACTTCTGGGTGAAAACTTTTACTAGAACTGATGACAAGAAAAAAAAAAAAGTAGATACGTTGTAAGGATAAATTCCTTTACTCAGCACAAACCAGAATTTCATCACGGACTATTTACTTAACTAGAAATTGCAGCTGTTCTCCCTTTTCAGCCTTTTTACTATATATGAAAACTAAATGACAAGACACAGGGGGAAATTATCTCATGCTTTTTCACAGGTGCTATTAAACCAGAGTGGTCCTTCCAAAAGGAAGAACAGTATTTCCAGTTGCTTAAAAAAAAAAATCAGCAATTTTTGTGGGTATTTTAGTGCATTACAGAACTGATGTTTATATTCACAGGAAACTGAAATTTGTAAACTTAGCTGTTCACAGAATCCAACACTTGTACACATCTGTGATCAGACTATAACCCTATAACACATCCAAAAACCCATTATCAAATATTCATAAAAGACCTTTTTCGGACAGATCAAGAATTATTCAAATATTGTGAGCAGTAATTTCATATAATGCAATTATCCCTGTTTCTCACCATTTCATAAGCAAAGGAAAAAAAGCAAAACTCATTAATGTTTCTATTCATTTTATATTTGGCATCGTGTATTGTTTGGCCTTTATTTTAAAAACACAAATGGTGGTGCTTTGTTGTAAGGAGTTAAACCAGCTATACTCAATAGAAACTTGCAGAGTTGCAAGACAGTGAGTTCCTCCAAACTCACTGACTTCACTTGTACAGCTATAAATTAACTAGACTTCAAACCGGTGTAAAACAGACCTTCCTTTTCCCTTTTGTATTCCTGTAGAATAGTAGTTGGTACGCCAGATACATTTGTCACCGGTACAGTAAGAACATAAGGACAAGCAAAAGCTATAAAAATCAAGTTAATAAGTTTTTTCCTATGACAGGTCCATCAGATTTGGAATCCATTTCATTCACATTTTAGTGATGATTAAACTTTTTATTCTATTGAATTTCTCATGTAATCTGTCAAGAATTTTGTGGACACTAATAACCTATCATCGCAAAGGTGCGGTAATTAAAGGCCTTGTTTTGACAGAATTGTTACAATCCTGGCACACTACAACAAAAGTGAGAAAAGCAATTTACTTGCAAACTAGAAGCTAAATACCTTCACACTGAGACTAGACAATGCACCGCTACTTTATTGTAAGGTGTAATTTTACATATTTCTATAATGGCAACACGGAATACAATTAATTTCTTTTCAGACAGTCCTGTCTGGACTAAATTGTTGCCATTCGGAGTAAATAGATGCTACTACACATCTAGTCGTTTATTCATCAGCATTACGCAGCGAGGGCAGATTGCATTAATACAGACAAAACAAGCAAGACTGCCAGCATTACTATTTTGCTGAAGAAATGTATAAGAAAAAAGTCTTAAATTTCATTTCCTTAATCCAGTTTTGGGGGAGAATACGAGCATATTACTATAGAGCAAGGTTTTGAGGATTCTAATATGAAGTGAGTATATGAACTCCCTGTAGAGGGTCTTGCAAGTTATTAAAGTAACATAGAATAAATGCTTTTTCCATATGAGAAATTCCTGTAACTGCTAGACAGCAAACTCAGAAACAAATTCTAATTTCCAAGGTTATATTGTTCTATCTGTCTAGTAGTAATTTTTTGCATTTTATTTACACTTTAAGGATTTACCTCAGCTCAGCTATGAGAAGTGAACTGAAGAGTATAATAAGATCTCATGTATTTCAAGCTACTGTCCAAAATTGTAGACTGGATAGCAAAGGATTATCTGAAACTTGCTCACTGAGTTTGTTTTATTTCTAGTCCACAAACAATCCAGCAGATACAATAAAACATAATAAGGAACAAGGCTGAAGAATCGCATCAAGATGCAATCTCATGAAAGATTAAGAGGCTATGAATGAAGATGCAGTGTTTATTAAGGACTGGGGATAATAAGTAGAATTATTCACATACAAAAACAATCCATCAAAAGCCAGTTGAGATTGAAACTACATTTCAGTGGAGCCCAGCTCTTCTGTGTAATGCTGATGAATACATCAATATACTCAATTTTGATTACAGTGGGAACTGAAAGCCATAAACTATGCTAGGAGTGGGCTCAGCGCCTGGTAAGAACCTGCTCTGGCGGGGGGGTTGGACTAGATGGTCTCCAGAGGTCCCTTCCAACCCCTGTCGTTCTGTGATGACTGCACCTGTCATTTTTTGGCACAGCCTTACCAGGGAATAGACTTTAGTTAGCAGGTTCACTCACAGAGAGATTCTATTTTGCCTTGTTTGAACATGACTAAAACCTAGTTGCAAAATGAAACCCAGTGATGCAGTAACTAACTGCCTGATACAAGCATTGTCCAAGGATTTAGCCTGGATACGTGACCCAGGGGCTGCATGGTCAGTATAGACACATCCTCTGCGCACCCTGGGATCAATGTTTTTACCAGGAGAGCAACTACGTTCCTCACACAGCGTCCCTGAGGCTAATACTAGATTTTAATTACACATTCCCCTCTCTCCGACATCCTTGGTGCATGGCTGGCAAGGGAGACCCATTAAATCAATGCTCTTAAAATAGCAAAAACACAGCAATCTACAAAGAATATCAGTAAGAAAGAACAAGACACTCCCAGTTAAATGTACACATTTGCAAACAGCCCAATGTCTGCTTCTAAGACACAGCCATATTTTAGTAATTAATATATGTTAAGGAAGTTTTATATATATGTATCCAAGTCTGGTTCATACTGAAACACTGTTTGAAAGGTTTGTTCTGGTTTTAATTATTTAAGTGTGGTTTGGTGTACTTAAAAACTATAATCTCATTACTCCAGCAACCCAAGCAGCAGCTGACATCATTCCCTCATCATATGCAATGCACCGAGCCTGCGGAAGTCGGATATTCTCTGTGCATTGCAGTTAACCCAAGAGGATGAGGTTAAAACCTATTTTTATCTTCTCCGCCATAAAGCACTTCTGTCCCCAGTGCCACCTGAGGTTCCAGGGAACAATAATGGGGGAGAGCCACCACAGTTAAATGATCCTGCAAAGTCCTCTGTGGCTAAGGTTCTAACTGCTTAAATGGGAAACCTGCAGATGGGGGACTTTTTGAGAAGGTCACAAGGGTGACTCAGACCTTTCGGTGAACCATCTAGATACCATTTCTCAGCGACTCTGTGAAGTTCCTCCACACTAACAACATCTTGACTGTGAGAAGGATAAAACTAATAAGCCCCAAGAGCTTAATAAATGAGTTCTAGAGGGATATGCCAACATTGTGCAGACCCAGAGCTTCCAGCCTGCTTTCTTTTTCGCTCAAACTTTATTCCCTCAAACTCCCAGGGGCAAACTCCTGAGCAGAAACTCATCTGCCTGTCACTTTGCACTTGACAGTCCTTGACTTAACCACTTTCATTGGCTTCTGTTGGAAAGATAATGCTGCTTCTCTGAGCAAAGACAGGGATCGCCCACAAAAGAACCAGAGTGCCATACAAGCTGTAATGCACCTGACAGTTTGGTGAACTTTTATTCTCCGAAGCAGAGATTTTGTGAAAGAATTTCTTCTTTTCTGTTTTATCCTAAGTTGCAAGAATTCTGTGGCTAGAACAGAGTTTGTTACAAATATAACTTGGATTGGGGGAAATTGTCCTCTTAGGCCAGTACAGCACCTGATAGTAAAAGGAAAAATTCACAACTGCTCCTAGATGAAGGATTGCTTTTAACTTCTGGATAAAAGCAGAACATTTTCAAAACTTTTGGTATGCTTCCTCAAAAAAGTACTAACTTTTCTTAAATGGATTTTTTTCCCCTTTGTTTCTGCTTATTAACCATCCATCAAGACAATTTCTATTTATTACTACATCTGCAGCCATCACAACAGGGATATGTGCTGGTAAACAAGGAGTGAACGCAGTAGAAATATTTAGCTAATACCTTTTGTGAAACAGTGTGTTTCACTTTCCCATCACACCTTCTGTATTTCCTTTTTTATTTTCTTGTAATAAAATTATTTAATTTTATTTGCTCATGGGAAGCTATACTATATTGTTATGATACCTCATGGATTTTTTGTGTTTTAATGCCCAGCAAATACAATTATTGCTAGCAATACTGATCAAGGATTTGGCAGGTGGGGAAATGCTGAGCCAACTGATCTTATTTTAGTCTAGTGAGGTCTGACACTACATTATGCCTCTCTATGGTTTCATTATCAGTAATAAATTGCTGGGACTGTGTAAAAAGCATTTGTCTACAGGGTTTGGGGTCCTTGGTAAATCTGAAGGATTTGAGCTATGCAATTTCATGTTAGTCATTTTTGCTAGTGTGGTATTTGTAAATCTTTGGGAAAAAGTCCCATAGTAAGCAAGCTGTATTTTATTTACTTATTTTCAGTAGTATTGTGCTTGAGAAAAGCATAATTCTTCTGACATGGCACAAAAGTAGCATTATAAATAGAGACAGCCAAAGTACCCCTTCTACTCTACACGATACTGATGAGGTCTCACCTGAAGTCCTGGGTCAAGGCTGGGACATCTCGCTTTAAAAGATGTAGGAATCTATTTAAGAAAATCCATGGGAGAGCACCAAGAATAATCAAAATTCTAGAAGAAATGGAACATACGCAAGGAAAAACAGGAAAATCCCTCAGTCTAGCCTAGACTACAGACACCTGAGGAGCCAGCACCGACTATTAAAAAGGCGCCACAAAGACAAAGGGAATAAACGGTTCTCCATATTCATCTGGACAAGGCCAAAAAGTGGTGGACACAAATTGATGCAGATGCTTGAATTACATGCGAAAATAAAGTCTTAATTCCTAACCATATACATAGGTAAAAGTTTTAATATCTCACTGAGAAGGGAGATGGATTCCACCACTAGAAGTTCTGAAAAAACCCACCCACACTAGAGAAACACGGCGCCATCGATAGTTTACGTACAGCTGAGGAGGACTAGCTAGCTTCCTGTAGTCCTTTCCCAGTCACTTTTTCTTTGATTATGATTCAGTAATAGGAGCTTGTAAAATGAGATTAGTCAGTGAAGGTGGGCTTGGGACATCGGCTATGAACTTTGCTTCCTTGAACACGAGGAAGAGGACTAACACAGGAATAAGAAAAGATTAGGACAGCAGCTCAAAAGGTGAAGGAACCGCAGTTTCTTTTTGTCAGTACAAAGTGGATCCTTTCTGTCATGAATATGACCGAATGCCTTGCACCAAGAAATTATTTACTAAGTTACTTCTTCGGATTATCTGATATATTTATTACCTAAAGATGTTCACAGTAGTCCCCCCAGAACAGAAGTAGTGCACTCATAAGCAGATATAACTAATGCTGATTCTGGGCCCTATATACGTCCAAAGCAGCAGTGACAAGTGACATAAACTTCCTCTCCAGAAGAAGGAGAGCAGAAACCACAGTCATTTTCTTCTTCCACCATTCCAGAGCCAGGGTAGAAGCAGAAAGCGGCTCTAACCTCCCTGCTTTGTGGGTTTCATAGCAGCAGGCTTCAAAATGACAATTGATTTCCTAGACAGAGGAGTCGTAAAACTTTTGAAGTCCAGATAGGTTTAATCTACTGCATTTCTTCGAAAATCAGTTAGCATACTTAAAGCCGTTTGATTATTCAAACACAATCTATCTTGGGCAAACCCTTGGTTCATTTTCTACCCTTTTTTCTTTATCTCTGTTTCTTTAATTATAACTTGTCGGGTGCATATCCTTCAACCACAGCAATTAGAACAAGCCTGTAACTGCTTTCATTATCTCTTCCTTTAAGATCTCTTAAATTCTTGCATTCTGTTGAGGTTGGACTAATGACACTATAGTTGTCCAGATCACTATTTTACAGTGCCACACAAAATCGGACGTGATATGGATTAGAAACAGAACTAAAAATAAACACGAGGAAATACAGTGGGTAGAGCTGAAAGGGGAACTGGCTGCAATTGAAGATGGTAAGTACCGGATTTGTAAGACTGTAAACTTTCATTCTTGGTCCCGAAATGAGAAGTCGCAATGTCCTAAGAGAATTTGCAGAGAATAAGCAGGTAAGAGGTATTGCCAATCTTCACGAGAATTAATCTCTCATGCTGTAAAACTCTAAAATAGAAATTAAGTTCAAACATACAATGTGCAAGATGAACTTCTGGGCAAAAACCCTTAGCTTCTTTTATAAGCTGGGAACTCAATCTGAAATAACTAAGGCAAAGAATGACTGTTAAATAATCAAAAATTACCAAGAAATGCAAAACCAGCTGTAAAAACTGAACAGAAAGTACTGTCCTTTCAAAACAGCATGTCCTATTTATTACTTTTCTATCACTGGTACTCCTACAGTAAAGAAAAGATACTATACAGTAGAACTGGAAACATTAGTACAACTCAAGCACTGATGAGATTTCACCTAGAATACTGTTCTACAAATAGATAAACTGAACTGAAACAAGTATAAGGGCTTGCTTAGACTGGAAGGGTAATTGAAAGCCTGTTTGGGAGCAGAACCAAAAAAAGACTGAGCTGCCTAGTCAATAAAAATGGAGGCTGAGGAGTAATATCTTTACTTGCTTCAATGTATTTCTATCAGTACAAATGTAAATAGGTGCAGAACATTCATAATAAAATTCAACAAGAAATTAGAATAAATGTCTTAATTTTTGGTGTAGTCAAATTATAAAACAACCTTTCAGCAGAGAGAGGTATGAGAGACCCTAAGAACATATTGCTTTTAAAAAGAAAGAAAACAGAAATCTAATTTAAAGGTGTAGCAGTCAGCAGGGTAGGAGTAAACTCAAGGGCAGATTTAGCCCCACAGTCTTCTATTCCCCAAGGGAAATTGGTAGCCTCGGTGGAATGAACACATCACCCACTTTGAGAGGAAAAATAAGGTGCAGTGAGGAAGCCAGCAGGAAATCCAGAGGAGGGAGAAAAGAAAGTTAATCCAAATAATTTACACTTAGATAGCAGCTTTTCAGGTCCACATTAAGCAAGAATATGTTGGTAACTCCTTGTAACTTAAGCATGTTTGCCCAGTGTAAAAATAATGAAAGTTAGGCTACTCAGCTATTAGTTTCACTGAAATAACTGTCAAGACATTGTGATTTAGACACACAAGATTTTTACCTACAGCACTACAATGAAATGAATTTTAATTTGCACTTAAATAAGTAGAGATTGACTGCTAAGACTAATTCATTACATTTTCTCTTTTCTCTCCATAAAAACTTAATATGCTATAGGAAGAATAATATGGGGATAATGAAACTGCATAATAACTTGATAAGACTGAGTTTAAACAACTGGCAAACATATAAGACAGTATTCTCCTGTTCACAGCCTCAAAAATAGATGACATTTATGTTTATCAACGGTGCTGAGCAAAGAGAGGGATGAGGAAAACTATGAAGGAAACATGGAAACAAAACGCAAAGACTTCTGAGCAACCTTAATATGAATGAAGTTTTATGCAGATGACACGCATGCGCTGATGGGAAGTAATTAAGAGACAGGAGGGAGGGAGCGTGTGTACAGTTTTAAGTGACCCTGAACAAAAGCATGCATTAGATAGAGCACGTCGATAGACTTGAGTATAAACTGGACAGTGAGAACTCCCTGGGTGTCTCAAAATAATCTGCATAATACTGGCACAATCTGTCACCAGCTCCATCCTGTAGCTTTTCTAGCATTTTATGTAGTAGACATTTATAATATTGATAGTTACATTTCTGTGGTACTACGTACCACAGTACTATGAACTTGTTCTATGTACCACAGTATAGTACTTAGCCCTCGGCAAAGAATCAACCTGTAACAACATATGGCATTTGATTTTATTTTCAGAATCCTGCTTGTACAATGCAGTGTACAAGCTTCCCTCCCCTTGGTGATCCTCTGCCCCGTAGAGTAATGCAGATACCTGTTTAAGCCTGGTAAACTGACAGATTGCACCGAAACCAAAGAGAAATAAAATACTAATATTGTCTTCAAATGGCTTGGACACTGAATTTGCCAACCCAAGTATATAATTATAAAGGGAAACAATGGGGAAAAAAATTATTAATGTTTAAGTAGTAAAAATATTATTTGCCCATATGTACTGCTGCTTGTCATGATTCACGCCTGAATCTGAATTTGGGACAAAACATCCAAATGTGCATGAGGTTGAGCACATGGTTAAAAGCTGTTCACAGTAAGGATTAATTCATCATTTGTTTCAGTGCTGTTCACAATAAAAATCCAACATAAGATTATTGGGTACAAATCAGTACAGAAACAGCAGTGCTAAAGGAGGAACATTAGCTTACACAAGCAAAGGGGGCAAACCTTTACTCTGTCAATTTTTCAAGGATAAGTTTCATGGAGTAGATAGCGATCGTACACATCATGCATGCTGTTGTCAGATTAGTTTTCACCTTGTTTTGTTGGGAAAACAAATGTAAAAACATTAACATCTTTAGTTAATGTTTTCATGGTGTAGTTCAATTACTTTTGAAAAATGAGTTTTCGTGTTATGCGTATTTAAAGGTGTCATGCAAGAATGCATTTTCCTAGACGATTCAACCTTCTTGCTGGAATTGCAGTAAACTCACGAATAATTGAGCCTTAGGATAATATTAACTTTATAACATCCATTCTCCACTCTTAATAAATATGCAGATTTCTTTGTTGATTGAGTGAACACGTTTGGTTTTCAGGTTTTCCTCCTCTAGGAATTGTACGTCCATTGATTTCTCATTTTGTGATTCAGAGAACACCCCATACATACAGAAATAAAGTTGTCTTGCTGATTATAAAAACATACACACTTAATAGGAAAACTCTTTTCAATTTAGCTTCTGTGTACAAATACAAGCAATCATTTCAGATATACTAAGCACATATTTAGAAAAGAGCTTTACGTGTGGAAGAAAAATTGCATTTTCTAATTAAGAAAATGTACATAATTTAAGAGGTAATTGACCAACAAATTTTGTGTGCGAGTCTGTTTAACCCAGTTACATACGTCATTTATAAAGTGGGAATATAGCTGGGATCATCATTTGCAGAGGCAGTATAAATAGTAATTAAGAACAGTTTAGATGTTTGCCTGCTTTCCTGTAATCTTGCCTTACAGATGGCGTAAGAAAACAGCAGGAGAGGACCCCAAATCCTGCAACAAAACCTAAGCACGAAGTTTCATTTCAGATTTCAGGCATACACTTCTGAAAAAAGCTCAGAGCTCTGCCAGGAAAGATTCAACTGCATAACCAGGTCCTTAGGGAACACGTTTCCAAGCGAAAGCTAGGAGCAACAAAACAGCTGTTCATCCTTCAGCACTATGCCAGTTGTGTACGTAGTGCTGACGCTGTCACCTTTCCAATGAGAAAGAAACACAAAGTCCTAACAAATCCAAATATTAAGAACGTCACGGGACTTTGCCCAGTAATGTAACAGTCAGCATCAGCATCAGCCAGCCTCGACACTGCCAGGTAGTTTATTCATCAAAACCAAAACAATCTTAATTGGGAAACTTCCATTTCCCAGTCTGGGGCACAGCGGGATGTTTAAAAGCTGCCACCTTCATCTCCACTTCTGTGATAAGCAAAAAGAGTATGATAGGCAGAGACCCTTCATATTTAACCAACGCCTTTTCGAAATACTATAAAATCCAAATGATTATTAAGACAGTCCTGAAGCCTTCTATACCTGGAAGAATGCAGGAATTGAACGTTTGTATTGCACCTCTCCTGCAAGCGCTCTTACCAATCTCACTTGGGCTCTCTGGCCCAAGGAATATCCATTTGCAGTAAATGGAAAAGCTCCGAGAGAATAGGTAAAAGCATAAATGTATCAAAAAAGCCAAATCCAAGTCCCTTGAATGTAACTTTGACTTGGATATCTGACATCATAGGTGAACGTCTTTACCACTAGGTATGCTTTCCACCTCGTTTCTCACAGAAAGCTTTGAAAAGCCTCTGTTTTATCCCACAGCTGTACAGAACCACTTGTGAAATCTCAGGAAAAAATGCCAGATGGGGAAAACAGTTCCCTATACACAGCTTCGTAAGATGCTAGACCGAATGCTGCATTTGCAGGTACTGCAGCTCTGACTTTGCGTACTTCCCCATTCTTGGTAGCTGTGCACCTCTGAGCCCCGGGGAACCCTGTACTGCCAGCGCACCAAGCCTTCCTCAGGGGCAATCAAGACGTCGTCGCTTCTGCATAACGGGAAAGCATTTCAACGCAAAGCTTGTGGTGTTGCTTCGCCTTTGTGCCTTTCCAAGACTATTACGAGTAAATTCTCAGAAGTTTCCCTACACTTATAACTGGATTGACAGCTCTACTATGTTTTGACTGGGCCCAAATACCACATGGCAGCTATACCTACAAGGTGCCCTATAGAGCAAAAAGGCTTATGGTTATCTAAATGTTACTGCGATAGTTTTAACCTCCCTCATTTATGCTCATATCTTCTAGGTGAACTGTTATATGTAAACGTGCACTGAAGGGTAAAGAATAATCTTCCCTAGGAATCAAAAATGGACAAGAGTAGAATAATTTAACGAAACAGATAATTGGGCAGTGAGGGGGGGAGGAATGACGAGGACACATTCAAGCCACACGGGAGAAAACACTTGGCAAGAACTGAAGCAAAGCCATTTGCATCCATATAACATCGAGGGAAGTTCTGCAAGTACGTAAGAAGCGATGTGTTCGTGTAGTATGGGGTTCATCAGATGAAGAACCATCACTTTTGTCCTTGGCATGGCAGCATGAGCTAACTCGTTTGTAAATCCTTATTTATCCTTCCTTTTCCCCCCTGAGAGATATGAAACCTGCCTGTGTGTTACCATTGTTTGCCAATACATATCCCCCCGAAGAAAATGCATTTTGTGTAAGTCTTTCCTTAGACCTGAATACCAATTCAGCCACAAGATAAAACGTCTAAGTTTTCCTTTGAAAAAACTCTGGTAACATTTAAATGCAATTGCTTTTGCAAACTGACAACTAATTATCCAAAAGCAAAATGCACATTAGGCATTTAAATAATGAAATGTCAGTCAGTATAATAGAAGTGCCACTTTACTTTTTGCTTTTGGAAATTATTTTAGTCTTAAAATTAATCTATCTACATATACATAGGCACATGCACTTTGCAATTATGCTTATTCACATAAAATAATATCTTACTAAACTGTATTATTTCTACCTACAGACTGCCTGCTTACGTCCTTCAGCTACGATTGCTATTTGTAAAGGCACAAATATCACTATTACTACAAGCTGTTTCAGGCCCGCATTTGTTTTCAGGTGCTCTCCACACTATCTTGCTACTTGACAAGGGAATTTCCTATCCACTGCTGATCACTAGAACATACAGATTCGTAGCACAGTGAAATAGGTGAGTCAGACATCGTCACACAGAAATGAACCACTTAACATTAGCATTGTGGGGTCTGAAAAAGTGGTCCACCACGAAGCTGCAAGAATTACTTACCTGAACCATGTGTTTCATTTCCCTAACTAATCACAATCAGATTTGGAACAAGGCAAGATTAAAGAATAAAAGACTATTTGTTTACTTAAACCTTAAGTTTTTAACAGCAGAGGAGGGATAAACAAGTGCACAGTTGAGACCGTATTGAGCAGTATCTTCCCTAGACACACCATTCCCAGTTCTACACATCAGATTCTTCAACATCTCGTCTCAGCTCTGAGGTTAACTCACGCCCGCAATCCCCCTCACGGGCGCTCGAGGAGGCTGCCTTACGGAGGGGAGCACCTTCCACTTACATGCCCCCCGCTCCAGCTGCTAAACACAGCCAGGGGCCACTGAGAGCAGCTGCTCAAGGCTTCCACCTCCGTGTCCCTTCAGGGCAGAAAGGCTGACTCTGACCCCTCCATTGCTCTTCACGCACTCCCTGTGGGAGGGCATGGCTATGTCACATGGCAAACTACAAGACTTAATTTCTTCCACTTTAAGTTATCAAAAAAGAGATATCAAACATGGTAGTGCAAACAGCGAAACTAAGAAAGCATTCCTTTGAGTGTGACATTTGTACCCCTGTACAACTACTTCATTTAGAGAGCCCTAAGCACTTCACATATGCGTAGGAATAAATATATGTATGGTGTAGATTCACACACACTGCCCATATATTTTCGGGTACATGTAAACAGATGCATATTAAAACCATGAAAATTATTTCCAAAACATTTGTGTGTTTTACACCTATGTAAGTACATATATTCACCTACACATATGCATATTCTCTGCGAGGCTGCAGGCACAGGTGAGTGTGTACATACTTACGTATAGGTACATTAGGAATTAAGTTCTCTGAAAAAACACTCCCAAAACAACAGCTGCATTCTCACAGATAGACACAATGATTTGTGCGGAGAACTACACTGAACTTGACACCCAACCGCGTCGGAAAAAAAATTCTAGAGCAACAGACCAGGATTCAGTGTGAGCAAAAGACTTTCCTCATGAATATTTATGTAGAACTAATCAACATGAGCAAAAATGATAAGGATGTGCCACTGGTACTCATGCTGTAATACCATATTTTAACAAAACAATTTCAAAGTATGAAATAAAATATACAGTGTTTTAACAGATTCAAAAATGCAGCCCTGTTCCAAACACATCCATCATTTTACCTGTAAGAGTCATTCCGTTTAAGAGGTAGCTTAAGGTGTAGCACTATAAGTGGGCATGAAAATATATCTTCCATAAATTTGCTATAATAGGGTAACAGTAGTTACTCTAAGTGAGGTTGCCAAATTGTTTCCTCTAAATAGTCACTGCTTGGTCCAAAATTTTCTATTTCCTGCCTCTGTCCACAAATGGTTGCTATTTATATCTGTTCTGGAGTTTGAGTAAGATACTTTACTCATTTTTGTTGTGATGAGAATAAAAATAATACTTTCTACGTTATAAGAAAAAAGCAGATATTTTCTGGGCAACATTTTAACCTAAATAACTGAAAATTTAAAGAGTTCCAATTTGTCACCATGATAGTCCTTATTGAGAAACAGGCATAGCATCATGGGGAAAAAAGGCCTTGATTTGATTGAATTATGAGCTTTTGGGAAACGGTGTGCAGAGTTTTTGATAAACTTACCAGGTGGGTGATGCACTGCATGCATATTTGTAACTTTACAGTACACTAACTCAGACACTCTAATTTTGTCACATAAGTTACAGGAAATCCAGGATCAGAAGTAGGTAGTTTAACTCCCTTCACTCCTCTTATTCATTTTTCATTACAATACCTCTTCAGTCAAATAAAAAACAAGAATTATTAACTGCTCCATCTCCATGTATATTCAAATTATCGAACGTCTTTGTTTGGTATGAGACTCTCTCCTCATTCATAACTTGCAAGAATAAAAAAGAAATTGTTCTGTAGTTGTGAAAATTGATACTTTGGGTTCACTCACGAGGTACCCTGCAGATGCACGCACCGTCTCTTAATCATCCACATCAAGGTATCATTAAGACTTCACTGAGGCTCTCTACTTCCCTGAGTGCCCATGTTTAATTCCAATGGAAACCAGATGGCACAGCGAGTGTCCCGATCGTGTCTTGCCGAGTAGGCATGGGCAGGTGCACATGTGAGGACCAGAGCGATAATCACACACTGCACACAGTTTATAGGTCATAGGTGTAGAAATGTGTCATTTTTATGTTCTCACAAAGACAAAATTTGGAGTTGCCTTCTACTTCATTATTTCCCAGTTTTTTATGGTGCTTAAACATACACCTTTCCTCCTTTGATGGCTAACTGCAATTGGGCAGATAAATCACTAGTTCTGTTTTTGTTTCATTAGTGGAAGATTAACAGTTATTTCCAGAAAACACTTCCCTAAGAAAATGTAATATTAATAATGAAGGCTTTAAAACTATTTTGATGAGCATTTGTCCTGCAACATGCAGCAAGGCAAACATCTGTTACAGATAACACAAGGAAGGTGGAAGTATGACCATTTAGTTTGCAAGCCAGGGATTTTAGTAGCTGATTTTTGAGCTATTCATCAAGCTTTTTTTGCAATAGAATTTGAACAAGATCAAGAATGGCTGGATAAACGTCCCCTCTCTGCTGCTCCTGTAAAGAAGAGATAGAGCTAGCTCACACATTTTAAATATCCATGAAGCCACAGCCATTATGAAGACCGTATGCTTTGACACTAGGTTGATTTCACTGTGATTATTGGAGTCATTTGCAGGGGAAAGGAAAGAGCAAGGAATGCTGTCTTATATCATTTCCATGTGAAAACAGGGAGACGGGGCAGACACGAAGCAGATATTCTGACTGCACTGCTTCTCCTTCCTGAGATTCAGGAGATGTAACAGTGCTATTTTGGAGATGAGTGAGCTGTGACTAGTTCATAGCAGGCTTTTTCAGTAAACCTATTTTAATTTTTAGTAATACTAAGCAGAGCAATCATAAACAGAAAGAATCATTTTGTGATGACAGCGATGAATTTCTTGCTATTGCCTCTATCACAGTAAGAAAATGGGAAATATATCCAAATATCACTTCCTTCTGCGGATTTATCGTCGCTAGATCGTATTTTATTGCTGTTATATGAACACTGTATTTAGATACTTGTGCTCAGAGAAAACCTCCTCATTTTTTGGCAATTTCCCTTTTTATAACCCTTGAATTCAGCTAATTTCTGCCTCATTACTTCAATATAATTCCTCACTGATGAGAATCTTAGGAGAAGGGACACACTTTACAACATCAGTGCCTCTTCATGAAAAGAGAATGTAAAAATAAGTATGAAAGCAATTGAGTTGAGCAGAAAACAGACAGGCATTAAAGCCTCAGCCCAGATCTATTTATTCAAAAAGAATTTTCCCCCCCCATGCCACCAAAGGACTAAAAGAAACAAAGAAGCAACTTTGTATATCAGGAAAAAAATTTAATAAGGGAAGATCATATTATGAGGTTGATTATGTGGGATAAAAGACCAAGGCCTAGGATATATGTTAAAACTAACCTGATAAAAGAGACTCAAAAGATTAGCCACAGGTAACCATAGGACTAGTTTCAGACTTGAGAAGAGATTTTTAAGTGGCATCACCACCCCGAAGTAAACCCAAGGTAGAAAAATTAAGATCCCTGCATCCTAACAGTCAAGCAGAAACCAGTTTTAAACACCACAGTCCTCCTTCATTCACAATACACAATTAATCCTCTCCCGCTATTTATATCCCTAATGTCATCCCATGTCGAGCATTCTTGGCACAGAAAGTCACTTAGAAAGAACCAACGGACATTCAAATATCTGTTTCTCAAAAGACCGCACGCCTTGTATATTTTTATACTCATGAGGAGCAGCTGGCAGATCCACCTCTCAGCAGCTTAACAAGCACCTAGATCTTCTCTCCAGGTTCAGCGGCTGCTCACAGCAAGGCTGCTTTCAATCCAGTCGGGGGGCTGAACTAGGTTCTTCCCTAGAAGTAGCCTTGCAAAATTATCTCAGCTGGAAGTCAGTCACTACTACCTAAATTTTTATCTCTGCCTTTAAGTAATGGCTTTTGTGGACGGCTTTGCAGTAATTCCTGAAAGTGATTTTGCATTTCACCTCACAACACATGGGAAATTCATGGTCTCTAACTTCTCAGTTAGTCGAGGAATGCCAAGGGTCATCCAATAACGGCATGGTCAACAGCTTCAGCACTACCACCCCGCAACTAACACTTAAAATGCTTCTTAGGACATGAACTGAATAGAAGTACTGTCATGGCCAAGCACTTCCACGGATCAGGGAAAAGGGGAGGGAGTAGGAAGGCAAGAGATCACACGTTTCACAGTATCTCTCATGATAGTTATTTTCTCATGGCAACGCAGTGCTAAGTACTCAGTGCTGGATGAATCCCAGCCAAGAAAAGAAGTGGGGTCTTAGAGTGGGTCTACTCACCCAAAATACTGGGAAAGAAACACCCTGGCAGATGAATTCTGCTGATTATAGACAAAAGGAAATGCAGTTATAGCAAGCCACACTGCCTGTTCGAAAATTCTGCTCACATGCAGTGAACCTGGGGGTTTTTTGGCCCTCCTAGCAAATGTCATCCTCAGAAGTCTGTAAGTAAGAACACGTGGATCCACTCGTGAGCACCTTCCCAAGATAACCACCAGAAAGAAACTACTCCAGGTCTCACGATAAAGTATAATTGCTGAACCTCCACTAATAAGATTCCTTCCCCAGGGCTCTGTGAGCTGCATGCCCCCATAGTTCAACTGCTGATCTCAGAGCAGTAAGAAGAGAAAAAAGAAAAAGAGGAGCCAGAAAAATAAATAATCAAGTCTCAAGTTCACCACCACAAACTGTTTGTAACACTACACGTATTAGAAGTGGCCAGCAGCTGAGCTGACACCTACAGCCTATGGAAAATAGGCTTTTAGTTTATACACCCTTCGAAACCATTTCCAGCGTAGACACTGACCCATGAATATAGGGAATAGCAGTGGTGAGTCTTCCTTTTGGAAATACTACTGCTAAAATAAAGCTGCTGAGGTTTGCCGATATAGGCCGTCTTGTTCCTTGTATAAAACACTGTCATAAAACTAAATGCTGCCATAGGAGCAGACAGCATGCCAAGCAGACACCGCTGATCTGAAATATATCAGAAATATCTAAACCTCTTGAGTCTGTAAGTTTTGGCTGGAAATTCCATGACAATAAACTTCCCAGCACTGTCACTCTGGGATCTGGAAAGTCATCTTTTCTCTTTGTCTTGTTAATTCCTTGATTTACACTCACTTTTGTGTGCAGCCCAAAGTAAGTCAGATTCTACTCAATTACACTCTGAACTACAGAATATTTCCCCACTCAATTGCATGGTGTTCCATCACAGTGAAATAGAAAAAGGCTACAGAGATGCAGCACAGAAGATAATTTTTTTTAAGGGCCTGTGTTTGCTTGGCTTTTTTTTTATTACTTCTCCATTTTTCTAGGGACATACTTGTATTGTTTGTATTCAAACAGAGAAATACTACCAGTTACATGCCCATCTGTGATAACTCTTATAATAAAGAGGAAATACACCAGATTAAGACTTGAAGAAAAAAAAACACATCCGCAGAAGTAAATTCCACCAACGAACCTCTTCTGACACTGGTATAGCAGGGAGCAAAATTTTCCAAACAAAACACAACTAGAACATAGCTCATCTTTCATACCAAAATAAACTTACATTAGTAGGCCTGGAAAAACCTTAGTAGTATTGTAGTAAAGGAAACTTATTCTGATAGAGATGTAAAAGTAATTCTGTATTCATATGTTAAAAGTCTTGGACTGGTTCCTCAATATTTGCCATTTAGAATTTACTCCTAATTTTCTTGCCCGGCACAGGAGTCATAGCTTTGATCGAGAGTGGACACATTGATAGGTTTCTAAAAGATGCTGAGGAACAAGCCAAGTTCATTTATGAGCTCAATTCTTTCCTCAGAAGGATAGTATGAGTTTCCTCTGTCCTTATCTAGCTTTTTCCCATTATTATTTTCAATTTGGAGATCAATTACAACAGCAGATATCTCAAGAATACAGACATTCACAGACATAGCAGCCAAAGACCTGACAGTCACAGGAGAATCAAGCTTTTTTTACTGGATCCAGACAGCATGAACGTCTGCCTTGGGCTTAAAGGAGGAAGGTGTTTTTTGAGGCATAAGAAGAAGAAAATGAAATTTTTTTAAAGTTCACAACTACAGAGAAGATAAGTATACTCCTTTGAAAGCTACCAAGATGATCTCCCACACATTGCAGAGCAAGAGGTGCAGTATTTGGTTCATCAATTATTCCTGTGTGACCAGTTCCTTACGCCAGACCAGGGCATCACTTCCCAGGGGTACCCAGGGAACCCAAGGTCTCAGCAAATCTCCATTGTTTGGTTCTGGCGGTACAGAGACTACAGCTATATGTGTCGGACTCCTGGAGAAAGACGACAGTTTGAAGTTTTACAAGAACAGCTTCACTACTGTATGAATATTGCGTGAGTGTAAGTTCATTGAGGCATGTTACTACTATCAACATTTCTTAGAAGGGAAGTCCCAGATTCCCACATCTGTCCTTTCCTTAGTGAAGCCTCCAGAGGGAAGGCGAGGCATCAGCGAAGCTGTTACGATATGGGAATCACCAGTCTGTTAAATCTGTGTAATCTTGACACTGTTACATATTAAAAGATAAGTGTAAACAATAGCTTTTTAAACAGTAGTGAAATATAAGGAGAAAGTATGATCTGATAAACTGAAAAGTCATTTAACTCTTCCTGTGTGTCGTTAAAACAGATAAGTTAATCATCAATCCCTGATAATGACTCGTTCATTTATTTTGCCAGCAGGGCTGATGTCCCCTTTCTTCTTGGTGGATTTTCAATCAGAGTCCCAGTTAAAAGAAGACAACTATTCCTTCCACATATTTATATAAGGCTAAGAAAGAATTGAGATAGATATCTTCGTTAAATTTCATACAGTATTTTTTTTACAGTAACAATTTTGAATGCCGTGGTAGGAAGTCGATTTGATCTGCTCTTAATCAGCCTTGAAAAGCTGCAGTAATTTAGTATCATTGACATTTAACTCTTACTTACTTATTATTTTAATAAAATCTTGGAACTTGAACCTGTTACCTCAGGGCAAAGGCAGTTTCACTGAGGAATTTGAGAAGTGTGGCTCAGTTTCAGAAGTCAAACCTTTGACCTTAACAATGCAAACAGATCAATTTATGCAAACTACAGGACTAGAGGGTGAAAAATCACCTTGACCAGACATCCAGTCCAAATTCCAATTTATTGCTGAAGGCTGATGGATGTGTTTTATACCGAATTTTTACACTGTAAAACTCCACCCTCCAAAGCCCCACGTGAAGCCTGTCTAACATGTGGCAGGAGAAGGAGTGTAGCCCAACAGTGCAGGATCCCACCAGCAAGCATGTTCCCCAACAGGGTTACATGCAGCTGCAGTGGTCCCCTCACTTGCAACCCACTCTCAGCTATTTAACTACAGCCAAACCAGTAACCTAGAGCAGAAAGAAGGTCACAGTGTCGCTCTGAATTATGTGTGAGCTAAATAACATGCTACGAAAAAACCACATAGGTACCACATGAACATACATGTGAGAATTGACGTACTTGTCCATACAGTTTCCATTCAAAGCTGACACACCAACTCTTTCCGAGTTGTATCGCTTTAGATTTTTTTATCCTTAGAGCTGACAAGAAAGATAACTTATGACACCGTCACAGATTTCTCATTTTCAGTTTTCATCCAGATCTGCATCTCACAGGTTGGGAGAACCGAAGTTGTTCATTTTGAAAACTTACCTGCACAGCAGGTCCTTCACCAGTGGAGATTTAACTATCGGATCTCCCAGTAGGCTCTCTCTTCTTTGGACTGTCATATTCAGATGAGGTAAGGCTTCCCTAGAGAATAAGACAGGAATTGTAAGGGAATCGATATCACTTAAACAAAAAGTTATGTAATGTTTTCCCTTTTTTAATTGGGGTATTTCCCAGGTCAGCTAAGACAATAAAAATACACTGGAGTCCCACATGTTCTCTCAAATGTATAAACACTTGGAAGTTTCCACAGCATTCTTCTTCAAACAAAAGATATGCAATAGATGCACCTTTATCTAAATTCTGGGCCAAATTCTCTGGTAAGTGTATATTTTTGCAGCCCACTGCATGCTGCAGAGGGCCAGCAGGAGAGGAGGCAGGGAACAACAGGCACCTTTCCTGTAGCCACAGGCATCTCAACACACTTTCTGGTGGCATCAACTGGTATTTCCCCAGGGCTCTCCTCACCTCTTTAAAAGGCTCAACATGCTCTTTTGTTGCAGAGAAGGGAAAACATGCATATTGCCTATTAAGTCCCCCAATAAGCCTAGTTCAGCTTTTGCTGTGAGCCACGTTCGGTCCATTGGCAGAAAACAACTCCTTACAGCAGACCTTTTTGGGAACACGTGCCTTTGGTGGGTGGGGAGTGGGTGAACCATAGCAGAATTAGACCTGATCATCCACCCCTTCAACCTTCATAAGCCAGGACAGGCATCAAAATCTCACATCTGCACATAGCTTGGCAATTAGGCTTGAGTTCAGTAACATGGCATTCGGATACCTATTTTAAAAGGCATCCAGGATTTGGAATGCATTGCAGTTGCAGTAAATGGCAGTACTGCAGTCTAGGCAGTTTTAAACTGCTCCCTGCTTGGAGAGGGGTAGTAGCTCACTATAGGGCAGCCAGAGCATTCACCTGCAGTTTGAACCCTACATAGCTGCAGCTATCCTACTGTGCTGGCCAGAGCCAGGCTCGGTATATCCACACACCAAAACATTATCCTCCAGAACGTAACTTCAATATGAGTCTCAGGAGAGCTTTTCTTCTGGATTAAATACAATTAGAAGGCACAAGGAAGAAGGCATGGTAAATCACAAGGTGTTCCAATCAGTATCACTAACTATCACCTCTGGTGAAGTCTCCTGATTGCACACAAACTGAGATCCATACTTAGGCAACCGCCAGCCTATCTACATTTGCATTCCACCATCTCTGGGTAGTAGTACCGTACATTTTTTTTTTACCATCTTAGAAATGTATAATGTGCTTATTAGATGTATCAAAAAGAAAGAAAATCCCCTCAGAACTCAAAAGTACGCTCCTGTGCCCATATCCCGCCACCCCCCCCAAACTGTACAACAGCATATTCCCTCGTCACTGGTAGAAGTATGCCCTTGCATTAACCCTAAATCCAAGAAGAAAAATGTTCATGTGAATTTCTCCACTGTAAGAAGCAGTAAAAAAAAAAAAGTGATAAGTTGTTCCACTCCTAAACTTTATTACTTACAGGGAATATAGATTAAAATCACAGATGGGATGCGATCTTTAATTATTAATTATTCAGCATAGTCTGATTACTTGTTTAGAGACAAAAGCATTTGAATTAGTGCTAGGAACCCTGCCTCACCTCTAGATTGCTTCTACTTTTCCCTCTGCCATACATGTGTTTTTATTTTAAATGGGACTGTAATTTGTTCTAAGATAGCAAACCTGATACGTCAAAAACTTTTTCAACTGAGCAGCTCAATCTTAGAGTGCTTGCACGCGTAAATGTTTGCAACACCATGTAACAACATCAAATATTTTACTTATACGCTGATGGTTAAAATTTTGTTAAACTTATACCTATACTATGCTTCTACCTAACGTGCTTACAGAGCATTACTAGAAAAGAAAGTTCATTTTGTCTATGTATACAAATGCATGTGATGAAGGACATGGTGAAACATTTTGACTGATCACAGCAAAGAAGCTCTTAAGACCATTTTCAGATGTAGCTAGAAAGAACTCACAATAGTTTTTGTGTTTTGCTTGGGTTTGCATTTGGTTTTTTGGGTTTTTTTTTTGTTTTTTAAGTTTAAAACTAACACACAAAGTTCAGTCATTTGAGAAAATCATCTTGGAGTAATTGTCACACTAACACTATTTAGCATGCTCCTACCCTGATTGAAATACACATCAAGTAATTACATGCAATTAAACATATTCTTTCGAATGCTCTTGCCTTGCTTCCTTTTTTTATTTCACTACAATTACTGTGAATATCCTTTTACTAATCCACTTGCACTTTTCAAAACATTTTGCATGCATTGTATACATCAAAAGGGACAATACAAGATTTCGCCGCTCTTTCGGAACGATCACCTCTGTCATCACTCTTTACATCAAAAACAAACCCGCCACAAAGCTGTTTTCATACCAGTCTTTCAACTGTTCTGTTTATTCTGAACATAACTTGGGTAGGGGCCTTTCAAAGAGAAGGACCTTTGTAGCCTGCCCTGATGGAGGGCTGTCGCACATTCCCAATTTGTTCTGTGCCTCATCGAGGGTCTCATAATAGGATCTACACAGCAAAAAGAATGAAATAGTCATATCGCGCTATGAACTGAAGAATTTTTTTTTCTTTTACTGCATGTTAGCATTTACATGAATCATTAACTACAAAAAGGAACTTCATAAGCTGCAGTGCTGTAAAACAAATGGTTTGTTCACTTGAGGTAGGGGCATAAGATGAGAAAAATACATTGCATTCTCCAAAAGAACGCATCTGATACCTGCTACATTGAATTACTCAGTTTTCAGGCTCTTTGAGGTGAGGGCTGCCTTTTGATATGTTCTGTGGTATACAGCCTGAGCGGGTCTCAAGAGCTAAGGTACATAGGTAATACCGCAATGCAAACAATAATAAACACACATAAGTCTAGACTGTTGGGCATAAAGGTCACTATCTCTGTCCTTTATTAGACCATAATTGTTGGTATCTTCCTAGTCCCAAAAATTTTAGGAACACAAATCCTTTCCAGCCCCCATTAAATAACACATTATTGATTTTTCTCTATACCAAAGGCAGCAGAAACATGCTACATCCTCAACTAGAATAGTCATAACAACTCCCATTTCTAATTTTCAGAAGTCACCTGTCCAACTACTGTTAAGTAAAGCAGACTAGCAGCTGTTACAGCAAGTGAAACATATACAGAGACCGAGAAAACTGCTAACAAACCTTTTCCTTATGGCTTCTTTCAGAGAATATTACAATAGTTTCTGGTCCTTTCTGCAAGCCAGTTGCCACCAAAAATATATTGAGAATCCATAGAGCTGGAAGAAATCTACTCCTCCGTATACTTCCACATTCTTAACACATAACAACGCTGCTCAGTTTTCCTTAAGTACATCATAGTACGATAACAAAGCAATTCAATACTCTATGCCTGCTTGATGCTTAACAGGCAAACTATTCAAATAGACAAATTTACCTTAATTTGAGCAGTCCTGATCCCATACAAACCACAACTAAACATACCTCAGGCACAAGACGACTCTTCTAAAGCTTGCTTCTGTATCTAGCAAGCTGATAAGCTACCACTCCATCCAGAGTGCTGCACCCAATACTTGCATCTCAGTGATTTAAGCTCACCTGTTTGATTTTCTGCTGAAATGAAAGGGGAGATTGCTACCAGAGGCTGTAACTAGACAGAAGGTGGCATTAGAATCAGCTGGGAGCTATGGGAGTTAGTAGCTCCCCACCTGAGAGCTCATGCTCCTCAGGTGTTTTTCACTTATTTTGTTGTAAATCTGATTTTTTCACTGGTCTGGGAAGAGGAGTATTCTTGAGTCATTTTCAGCTAAGAAACAGCCACTAGTCCCACATTATAGAAAACTAAATGCTATTATCTACACGTGGGATGTGCCTTTGATTGCATCATAATTCTGAACAAAAAATAATCTAAACATGAGCAGGGCAGTGGGGGCACGGTCCTGAGTTCAGGCTTGGGTCAGTGTGCATATATCCTCAGGGAAGCCTCCGAAGTAGGGCAACTGGTCACACCCAGTCCACTAAAACAAAGGCGCTCTGTTCCTCCATCCCCAGGCATATATGATCCAGAAAACCAACTATTTCATCTCTTTGTCCCAGGATGGTCCCTGCTTCGAGTCAATCCAGTAATGACCAGCTAGCCGGTCAGAAGCAAGACATTATGAAAAAAAAAACCAATAAATCAATAGTTTTGTTTTATATAAACTCCTGTGTACTGGCAGCTTAATTGAGCTGTCTTCTTTTGCACAGAGACATACTAGCAGCATGTATTACTTGAGGTTAGACTTAGCCAGAGTTTAGAAAACTCTATCTTCAGCAGCTGACATAGCATTCAGATCCTACACATGCCACAGAACAAGGAAAATGGATGTTGTTAATAGATCCAACATTTTTTTCCCCTGTACTTTTCTGGCCATTTTAAGGTTGGAATTTTGGTTTAGTGAGTATAAAGTCTTGGAGGTGAAAGACAACAGCCAATCTTAATAGCTTGATTTTTCAAAACCTGAAAAATGAGAAAGTGGTCTCTTACCAGCAATTCCTAAATGCTTCTTTTTTTTATTCTACTGCTCGCCTGGATCTTCTGCCTATATTTAATGCTAAAATCAAGGCGGAGGTTAAAGATTAGGACTTCAGCAGTGTAAATGGTGATTGGATGCAGCAGGCTGAAACACTAGGACGAAGGCAGGTGTAACTTTCAGTACCTCATTTTCTGTTTCACTCTTGATTTTGGTCTCTTTAGATTTGGGATAGAACAGGGGTGAAGAAAAAGTTTAGAAAAGATAAAGCTTTTGTCTTGTACACAGTTAATAAATTAGGAAGAGGCCTGGTGTTACTATATTGTAATTTTTTTTCTCTTATTTTTCTCTGGGTATTAATCCACCTATTTTAATCTAAGTATTTGTTCCCTGTCTGAAGTTAAAATCATGGATAGTGTTCTGGACAGTGGAAGCTAAAATTTAAACTAAATAATAGATGGAGCCTGAAAATTCAGCAGAGTTAGAAGACTATTGGAGTCAAAAGGCTCCAATATCTTACTTTCCATTTTAACCTAAAGAATGACACCCTTGTGGTATTTAAGGTGAAAATTAAGGTGGGGATAACAATTAGAATTTGAAAAAGTAAAATGTCAGAAGTTCTCTACGTGACTGGAATCTGCTTAGTCCACAGAGTTACAAAGAGGGTGATGTCAGCAGTAACCGATTCCTAAGGGTATTGTTTACTTTAGGAACCAGTCTCATGGGTATAATTAAGTTATCGGAACCTAAATGCTCAAGAATCAAGTTTATGTTTGGGTTCTTCAAAATACAAACTTTTAGGGATTATAAATAATGCTCGACTTGTTCCTTTTCCTTTTTGTTCCTTTTCCTTTGTTTTCCTTGTTGGCTAGTGCCCTATCATGTATTTTATTTTGGGATTGGTCATAAACTACAGCTGTGGTTAGCATTGAGACTGGGATTAGAGCTAGAGGTCAAGGATCAAAACCTCAGCTTTTTCTAGCTGGATGCCAGTGCATCTGCTGATCTGGAAGTGGTTTTGTTTTGAAAAGGTATCACAGCAGTTTCCTGAGTTGGGCACAGCTAAAGACAAACTACCTTTCTATGCAGACTATGCTGTGGGTGCACAGCAAGTCCTAGAGGTCTTTGGGGGCTGCACTTGGGCTCCCAAAGTCTTTTTACTGCAAGTCAAAGTGATATACATGGGCCTGGCCAAGTGGCTGCGTCTCGTTGTTGCCTCTACGATTGCTGCCTCGAATTCCTCCCAGTCTTTCTCTCAGAAAGTGTTTAACTCAGAACAATTAGTCTTACCTTGTATTTTGCATTGAAAATTTATGCTTCTGTTTTGCATCTGAAAAAGTCATCAGTAACGCTAATGGGCATAGGAAAATACATTATTTTTCCCCACAAACCTATGATACTGTTAAACAGCTTTATGAGGAAAAGTTTCATTTGCCTTTCAGACATTAGGCATTGGCCAGTGTTCAAAGAAGCATATCCATCCAGATGAACTGGCTTGTTTTGCTACCGAGCAGCCAAATGCATCCCTGGAGTAACACCAATTAATATTTGTAAGGGATATATGGCAGACATGAATTCAGGCCACTGGAAGATGCAAAAGTGGTGTGTCTTAAATATTCTGGCAGGGCATACAGTAGTTAATGTTCTACAGAAAACAGATATATGTAAATCTGAGATACACAGGTTTTATTTTTAACATACATAAAAAAAGCAATTGTGTCAGACACAGCTCTATTAAGTGTAAATCTCCTCAAAACAAAATCGCCAAAGTACCCACCCAGCGTCTTTCCTCACCTCATTTCAGACAGCGTATGGATGCCACATGCCACAATTATCTTTATATGTGATTTAGAAAAAAAGCATTGAGCCTGTCTGCCTTGCTTCAGCAGTGTATTTTAGACCACTCATCCACCATCAATTATCTGTGCAGAAACAAATACTGAAGACTGAATCTCTGCCACTAAAGGCTGGATTCTTTACGGAGCCTTGTGATGACTTATGGTTGCCCCTCAGACAATGAAAAACACTGGGAAATCCATACGCTAGAGCGCACTGTCTCCCATGTCAGGGAAAATGATTATATTTGAAAAAGGAAATTGCAGTGAAGGAACATGCCATGAAAAGGAAAATGTAATTGTCACAGGACTTTTATCAAGGGACTATTCCAGCCACTGTAACTTACAGCATCCCTGAAACTGTGCTAAATTACCATCTGGATTTACTCTCTGGTTGACTTATCCTGAGAAGGATTATTAAATTTTATTATTTGGGCTTTTAGGGATACTTGGTCACAACCTTAATGGCATAAACTGTGTTTTCATACTTATTAGGGAAGACAATAGGAAAATTACCACTTTCTTTCTCTTGCAATGGTGGAAATAAATTTCAAAAACTGGAGACTGAAATTACATGCCCCAAAGACCATAGAATTTGTATTGTACTTCAAAAATGGTGAAGCAGTGAGGCACAGAGAATTTCTGCATCAGACTGACAATCACCCACAATATCTTGGAGTCACAGGGATAGAACTTTCAGTTATGTTTGCTGTCTGGAAAATATCAATAAAAAAGAGAGCTTAGGTAAATATCATTCAGAAGCCAGCTGGCACTAAGTAGGACACCCATATACACCCTTAGGATTTCCGTGCAAAATCTGACCCTGTCTCCAGCAAGAAGGCATCTGCTTGTTTAATATGAGAGTCCATATATGAGATTCCCAGGCATCAAAATCATAAAGCCTGAATAGTGACAAGTGGCATATTATACCTGCTTCAATTACCTAGCTTTCATTATTGCTGACTACTGGACCAGAAAATATCACACGTGAAACACCTGCATTATTGAAGCATCAAGAAAATGAGGGATAATAGATATATTTTGCTATAAAATGCTATAAAACACATGACACCTAGATCTTTTAAGCATATGCCTCATTTTTGGTTGTAATAAAGAATTTCTGAGTTGCTGGTGTTGAATGCAGGCAGCATGTCATGGAACAAGTCCTTTGGAGCACATTTCTGGGGACATCAAGGGGAAGAAGGTGATCAGGAACAGTCAGCATGGGTTTACCGAGGGTAAATAATGTTTCACCAACCCCATTGCCCTCTAGGATAGAACGCCTAGATTTGTGGACAAGGGGAGAGCTGTAGTTGTCATTTACCTTGACTTTAGCAAGAGTTTTGATGTTGTCTCCCACTATACTCTCGTAGCCCAGTTAGGACATTATGGTCTGCATAGGTGAACAATTAGATGAGTAAAAAAACTGGATGGATGGATGGATGGATGGATGGATGGGTTCAGAGGGTAGCAGTTAATGGTCATTCTCTACCTGGATGGGGTAGACCACCCGGCAGGGGTCAGCCAAAGTGGGACCTCAGGGGACTGTACTGGGACCTCTCCTGTTTAACATCTTTATCGATGTTCATTCACCTCCTCCAATGATGAGGAAGACATGATGGAGCTCAGCAAATTTGCAGAGGACTACAAATGGGGGACCCGCTGATAGTCTCAACAGCAGGCTGGGTAGGGCTGCCATTGAGAAGGACCTAGACATGCTGGAGGAACGGGCCAACAGGACCATCATGAAATTCAGCAAGGATAAACGCAAAGTCCTGCACCTAAGAAGAAATAACACCTTGCGACAACAAAATAGGTTGGGAACTGACTGGCTCGGGAGCATCTCTGCCGAAAAGGACCTGGGGGTCCATATAAACAGCAAGCTGAGCATGTGTCGGCAGGGTGCTCTCACAGCAAAGAAAGCCAACAGCATCCTGGGCTGTATCAACAGAAGCACAACTGGTAGATCAAGGGAAGTGATCATATCCTTTCGCTTGGAACATTTAAGACTGCATCTAGAATACCCTATCCAGTTTTGGGCCTCCCAATTTAGGAAACATATCAAAAAACTGAAGAAAATTCAGCAGAGGGCCATGAGGATACTCAGGAGGCTGGAGCACTGGCCCTACAAGGAGAGACTGAGGAACAGGGCTTGTTCAGCCTGAAGAAGAGCCAACTACTGAAGGACTGAACAGCAGCTTTCCAATACCTGTGAAGAGGTCTTCAAGAAGACAGAGCCAGGCTGTTTGCAGTGGTGCATGGCAGTAGGATGAAAGGAAATGGGTATCTGTCTCTGTTTATATTAATTCTAGAATACCTGCTTCTGCAGGAAACATGAAAGGAATTAATCCTCAGGCTTTATTGAATGGGTAGGAAACATTTGAATGGCTTTACAATAGGTCACGCATTTCAAAATGCTGTACTCAAGGGATTCCTGACAGAACTCCCACAGGGTGAAGATGTCCCAAGGATTAAGAAATATTTTAAGTATCTTGAAAACACCTTTTTTCTTCCTTGTCTCCTAATCTGCAGTGCATAAAGTTTGTCTCTAGGTGAGGATATGACCCACAGTTATATCACATATCTCACAGCGGTATAAACTACCAATTTTTAGCAAAATAATTGCTCTTCACAGTCCTGTCACATTTCCTCGATATAATACTTGCAAAAAGATGTTTTAGGAATCATTCATGAACACACTTTCTCAGCGGAGGTTTACCTAAATAGTCTGATTTCTTATAACTATTTCTGTTTTGGGAGAAAATAAGCTCTGAGGTCTCCAGGATTAGCATGAATATTTTTATTTTCACTTTCAAGTTTGGGTCCTTGCTTGCTCATGTTACACTGTTTTCCAACTGTGAAGGGGCACTGCCTTCGCTAGCCACCAAGCTGAGAGAGTTAGGATGCAAACTGTAACATCTGAGAAGAGAGAATAATTTCAAAGCTCAGAGACTCTCTGACCTTTTCTCTCATGCCTTCAGTTTGGCAGGAAAAATGTAGGCTTATTTCAGTTTGTTTGTTAAGCTAGGGTCATGTCCACTCAGTCCAAAGAACCGCTTAACTGAGATCAAGTCACAGTGGAATCAGCATCAGCAGAAGGAAAACACAAGCAGAGACTTTTCATTATTTGGAATTTAACAATCATTATGTGATAGTAAAAGGAGAGGCCAGGGAAAAACAAATCTAGTGACTTTTACTTACCTTCTACAATTGCAACCTGACCAACTGGGTGAAGTAAATGTTTAAATAAAGGACCATAATAGGCATTATACCTCTTAGATTTCACAATTCTGAAATAAAAGAGGGTTCTTCGATTAGATGTCTGAAATCCACTCTTCTTTGTAGACAGGAAGCACAAATGGGGCTTAAGTGGAACAGTACATTCACTCTCTGCAGAGGAGAGGGTTTTATCAAAGGCAAGCATCTCTGAAACAGGTGTCCGAAATACTGCTGTGGATGATTTTTTTTTGTATAAGACTATTCTTTCTGTATGCTATATGCATATTATGTCATAACTGGTAGCTACTCCATAATTAATATAAGTAAGTCCATAATTATAAGGTTGCATCAATGCAGTACTGGAAACTTAAACCAAGGTGGGGTAACAAAAAAAGCCACAGACCATTATAAAGAAAAAGGCTACCGTTTGAAATCTTTCACTTTCAAAAAACCAGTTGGTTTTGGTTTTATTTTTGATCTTCAAAGAAGACATTGTTTTTTCAATCACGACCCTTGGATGCTTACAAGAAGCTACGCTGTTCCAGTCCCGGTTAGAATCTCGTAGCTAGTGTTGCCTCATCTACGTTAGTAAATAAAATGGGCAAGAACACAGTATGCCTCATGTCTGTATAATTAATTTCTCTTGCCTTCCAAAACAGAAAGATTGCAGCCAAAATACCTGTTGCAGATAGTCCCCAACTCACGCTCATCCTCAGACTGAGCCTGGTAATTGTCTGGGAGATTCCTCATCGTCACAAGACCAAACCGTGCCAAGAGCTGTGCTGATAACTTAGCAACTGTGGGAAACAGTCCAAGACCATGCCTTGGCACTATTTTGTTTACCACTAAGAAGCAGATGATAAGCTTAAGTGGATAAATGCACAATAACAAAAGAAACATATATCATTTTCTTAATCTTTCTTGAGAAAAAAAATTAATAAATATTGTGGCCCACATTATCAGGACAGGCCTGTGAACTTCTCACTGAACTGGTGGGTATGGGCTAAAGGGGTCAAAGATCATATTATCTTATTTTGAACTGAACCATGTTGATATAATTTCAATTATTTGAGAAAAGTTATTCTTAATCTGCTCCGATAATATAATAAAAATAACCCTATCCAGTTATCCAGCCTTTTCTGGAGAACAATATCTAATTTCTTCCCTTGCTATATTATTCTGATATTCACTTTTGTCTTTTCCCTTGTCAATATGCCTCTCTCTGATCTGTTATCAATGGATACCGTGAAACCTGGTTCTCCTTTAATTGATTTCTATCACAACTTCGTTACATATACCTGACAAACTTTCCACAATGCCAAGCATATTGTGTTATAAATTTCCAGCTGATAAACACAAAATATTTTTATAGAGTGTCAGATAGCATCTTGCTTAAGCTAGAAATATAAAATATGTTAAGACATTTCTAAGCAACCATTTTGTCACTTCCATGACAAAAGCAGCAGAAATTCACTCCCTATGAGATTTCACAAAATCTAGAAAATTCTGCCTTTTCATTCAAGCTGTTGCACATCATGCAACTTAGAAGCTGTGCACAAGGTACCTCTGGGAAGCTATTAGCTCACACACTGTGAGCCGCTTTGTCTAAAAATTGTTCTTCTACATGCCTGAAGAATTTTGGTCCATTGAGCTGATGCATGTTAGGCATCTAAAACAATGTAATTCTTATGTCTTCACACTGAACAAATCTTTTAAATACCTTTTGTCTGAAACTCCTCTTAGCTGGATCAGTTGTTGTCCTACAAGTTCCCTGTAGATCTCCCAGGTTTACACTGGTAGACGTGCAAAAGGGATTTATCTGGCTCTGTGGACTAAATTTTCTTCTATAGTCAATGAAATGTGGAACAGTAGATGTTGCTGAAAACTAACCTGGAATACTTCAAAATATAATTCATTATTACATTGACAAAGTCTTAATAGATCATAATCATTGTTACAGAACCAACTGCTAAATTGGAGGAACATCTTTAATGCAGAGAACAGTCTGGATACAAAGTACAAACCTGCTGCAGACCCATTAAAACAAACTGATTTATGCTCTTCTAATTGGAGTCCAACCCTGCTGCTTCCTCCATTCCCTATTCCCTACAGTAGCTGGGACTTGGATCAATTGACTCCTCCAAACCCAGGTGGACTTTATCAAATCTCTTACTACAATCTGTCAGGCACTTCTAATCATATTAGTGATCTCCCATCATAGAACATCAGTAATTATATTATTCGACTTGGGTTTTTTTCCCAATCTGATATCAAATTACCTCTGCATATTAATAACTTTTCTATCATGAGACTTTAATGAAGCAGAATATCAATGAGATGTGATGGGGTGGAAAACTGTTAGCGATATAAAAGATGTTCACATTCCAGAACAGACATGTCGTTCCGCACTATTAGAAAAGGTTTTCTTATAATGGGCAAAGGTCTCTCTCTCCTTTTTCTTCTTTCATTTCCCTCAATGTGGGACAACTGTAAAACTTTATTTACAATTCACATGGAGAATGATTAAATAGCTTTCTTTCTCTGTATGTTGAACAGCACTGCAAGTCACAAAGGCATGCACTTGGTAAGAAGAAATTACAGTGATATTGTCTCATCCTCAGCATCATTTGTTACTTTAAAAAACATAAGAAAGTATGTCACATTGTGGCAGAGACTGTAGTTTTATCTAAAATAAACTTATTAAAGAAGACAGATTTTTTATTAACAAGTCAGAAACCAAATGATTAAACAGCTTTCTCTCTGCCTGAATACCAAACAGAAATCATTGTACATTATACAGCAGTGGCAGCCGAGATTGCAGAAGATCCAAAGATGGCATAAAGACTGCGATTTAGTGAAAATATTTCACCAGGGCAACAGCCGTAAGATGAAGTCTAGTTTGCCCCCAGAATACATTCCCTTGCTCTTTTCAATATGAATTTAGAACACTTAGTTGCATAAACTGTAAAAAAGATGGTATTCCTGTTACAAATCCATAGCTGTTGAGCTAAAAAGAATTGTTTCTACATCCTAAGTAGGTCCTCTAGAAAGCCTTTTGGAAATTTATGTATTGCTGCTCAATGGCCGACAATGTTAACCATTTTTTTATCGCTGGTTGTGACAATTACAGCAGTAGAAAACTTAACTGCGGAACACTGTGTTTCTATAACCTCCTTGCAACACTCAAGAGAAAACATCATAAAAAGTCTATGCTCACCTGGTTTTCACAGTGGTTCACAACACGTCAGCTTCATGTAGGTCTTCACAGATAGAGCGTACAGATAATCTGGATCTACCCATCCAGATGATTAAAGGATGATTTCCATTTAACATTACCATCAAAGGACCTATAACATAAGGTAGCACACACGACAGCTGAAGTACTTCAATAAACTGTGCAGGTTTTTTGGTTTCCTATAGCTGTCTTTGGCAAAGATGCCAAACTGCACACAGGAATCAATTTTCCCAAAACAAAAATACAAGATTTTTACACAGTTTCACAAGTTATCCTTGGTTTGCTTTTTCATTTGCTGCATTTAACCTGGTAGAACTGAAATAAACAGAAGAATGCGGGGCACAGTGGCTGAAATTTAAAAAGTAAACAACAAAATGGTGGCGATACGGCACAGAAGTAAAAAGATTCTGGACGATAAATGCTAATCACCATGAAATAAATAATAAAAAGAATTCAACAAATAATTAGACATCATATTCATTCTATTACTTCAACTTTAGTGACATAACTGGAAATTATTTAGCATTATTTTTTAGCACACAACCTGACCAACATAAAACAATATCACACAGAGAAACCTGTGCTTTTCTGAGCGGCTTGGGGAAAAGATTCATGTACATCACACAGATAATATACCTTCCACTAGGCAGTACCCGTGTTTGTGAGCCTAACAAAAGTAAATCTAGAGAAGCCCTGGATAAAACAATTGTACTGCAGGTGACAATCAGGTAGGAAATATTACGGCTGTAGACAGACATAAAGACAAGTTTCATCCTGATTTATAGCCCGTAAAATTGTACCGGCTACAATGGAGAATACTTATAATAAGTCAATGCAGTTTATAGGTGATGCAAAGCAGAACAAATGCTTGCTAGGTCTGAGTAATAGATTTTATTGAGGTAAAAATGCAAATCCAGAGAGTATGCAAACACTCAAGAAAATGCATTTAAGCTTCCCTTATTTATAGTGCGCAAAGATACAAAGTTTACTAGGTACATCCCTCCTTAACTCTTTAAAACAACATATTCACCATCTGAAGTCAGGTGAATACTTCCAGGCTATGTCTGCACTAGTTTAAAGAAACTAGTTTAACGGTATGGATGATTTGGGGCAGTTCCCTAGCCCCGGTGTGGATGACACCTTACAGCTCAGTCTGTTCTAAGTCTGTATCAGTCTGTAGCACACACTATAACCTGCCACAATGGGGAAAATAGATTTGGTTTTAAACAAAAAGTGTATTTCAGGCAGCAGGTAGATTTTACAGTTTTTCCTTGCATCTAGGATCTAGCTAACTATTTTTCTCAAAAGTTTAGTGGGGTTCTCATGGTGTATCAGAGTTTATGCTACCCTTTCAGACCCTATAGACATATTACAGCACAGGTACAATCTAATTTCATAAGTGGCAGGTCTTATTCTGTCATGGCAGCCCACAGTAATTCCCAGTGATAGTCATGGAAATTGCATTCATATCTTGCAGTGGGAGAAGAGGGTTTTGTAATGTCAGATGACAGCAAAATTCTTAGTAACTCAGGATATCTTCTCTAATTGTCAAAGGCTATCATAATTTCGTACAGTGAATAGCCAAATAGTTTTAAAAGGTTAGCTCTCCTCCTGTAAATTATAGCTGTATTTTCTCTGATGCTCCTTTTGTTTCAAAGTGTCTTATTTTACTCATGTTCAGCTAATAAAATCTTGTTCTGTATTTTTAATACTGTATCTACCCTACACAGAGACGATGCCCAGAACTTGGAGAGAGTTAATCATGATCATGAAAACGTCTGATACGTTTCCAATGAAAGTTTCAAACAAAAATGTGGAGCCTCGTAGAAATGGGATTATCCAGTGATAATTGTTTGTTTTGCATTATACACCTTTTCTCTATGAAAGGCCAGACATTGGACTAATTCCTAGAAGAGTATGTATGAGGAGGACCTCATTATTTCCTTCAATATTTGACTAGATAGGACTGTCACCAGCTAGAATTTCTCCCAAGGCAGATGACGACTGATGGAGACATCATTCTCATTATTAGATGAAGGAAAATCCCTAAACATTCAAAAAATTATTAGAACCCTCTATAAAAAGCTTTTGGCAATGATCTAAATATATTTATACTGTTTAAATATTACATTAGCGTTAGGAATTGCGAAGGATTCATTCTCTTAAATCCTGTCAGAGACCTCTCTTTGCAGTTAGAGTAAAAAAGTAACTGTTTAGACCAAATGCTTGCACTACCTAGAACACCATTTTAGTGGTTTTATATATATACGTAAGAATATAGTTAACAGACAACTACAGATAAGATAAAATATTTTTGGGGACACAAAGAAAGTGGCTCTATATTATAATAATTATTAATTTCTACACATTCCAGGTAAAATAAAAATCCCCTAAAAACTTTTGCTGAGAAAGTCAAACAAAACAAAAATTCACAGTCTGAAAACTACAAGATAGGTAGAATGCGCATAGGAAAATGAGACAAAAAAAATATCAGGAACACACTGCAAGCCAGAGATGTGCAATGAGCTTATACAATGAAGGCAGTGTTAGCTGTTACTCTGGATACCTAGAATCTGTATTAGGAAAATATTTGAAAAAATTTTAAATGGGAGCTGTATGATTTCAGAATTTGGAGAATGTAATAAATGTACCTGGCTTAAGGACTTTGAGTAGCGATGGGAGAAATTTGAGAGAGAAAGACTGCAGACATGGAAGGCAGAACTGAGCCAAATCGCAACACTTTTAACAAGTTAAAACCAATTTCTTTTAGTCTGCCACATTCCAGTGTTCTGTCTCAATACATGAAAAACACTACTGAACTGGGGAATGTTAGCGCAACAAGAATATATACAGCTAAGAGGACTGAATTGTAAAGGAGAACCGGGAGAAATTAGTGTAAAAACATGGCTAAGTGGTGACTGAAAGATGTGAGAAAATGTGGTAAGAATTTATCAGAGCAGACCACTGATCTATAAAATCCTGAACTAGTAAAGAAAAAAAGTGCAAAATGAGGTCTATTACACTAAAATATAAGCCAGTTAATCTAAAACTAAAAAAAGTATGTGAGAAAATGCTGATGGGTTTCAGTACATAGTCTGACATGTCCGGTACTTTGTTCTTTGCAGGAAAAAGCCACTGTTGCACGTTGACTGATAGAGTGTGTTACAAACTATTTTTTTTTTTGCCTGTATGAACATCATAGAGCAGGGAAGAAGTCTAACTTTTTTCCAAATCATTTAGTATGATGTCATTTAGGATATCTGATATGACTGCAGCCATGTTAGAGGAAACACAAGGTATGTCTATACCGAAATGGAAGTGCAGGCTTGAGCCCACTTTGCTAGCTAACTAGCAATACAAACTGATTTGCTTTCCATATGCTCTGCAGTTTGAATGATGAGAAAACGAGCTTTCTCTGATCCAGAAGCCTTAAAGGGCCAAACGAAGAAGAGAAAACAGAGATGACATTGGGAAAATTATATGTGGATTTAGAGTCTAAAGCAAAGAATAATCAAGAAAAATGTCAGCACAAAATAGAAGGCAATTCAGATTTCCAATTCTTTTTGTGCTTTTCTCTTCCTATAAGTAGTCTAATGTTACGATCCAAACATACTCACAGTAAAGTTTGACAGTTTCTCTCTGAGCTGAACCTAGAATTCCCCAGGTAACAACTCAGTGTGACCTGTACAACTTATTTCCATTCAAAGAATGACGTTAAAAGGCTTTGAACAATTATTCAGCAGTGTTGAATATCCATTACAGATTCCTTGCAAATATCTATAAAGCCTCTTTCCTGGTACCCAAAAAGTGGAAAAATGTTGAGTCAACTAGAAAAAGCAAGTCCATTAAAACAGTTATCTAAGCTGGAAGTTAAAACTGCTGATGGTTGTAACTCCATGGACTGTGCTCCTGCAAGAGATCAAGATTCATAGGGTCAAGCCGTTGAGTTCTCCATAAGCTCTTACGTGAGCCCTCGTGAGGTTAGAGCAATGCAAGCCCAGAGCAACCCTACTAGCTGCTGCAAAGATGGAAGCTAACTGACTTAACTTCAGAGATACACCCTTTATTGTTCGGTAAACACTATACCAGTGTCTCCATAGTCACTAATGGTCTTGCTAACAGAAAAAGGCTTCCAGTCTACTTGTAGAGATTTCAGAACATTTCAGTTTATAAAAACAGATCATAAGAAACTTCACAGCCAGCGGAGATCGCACCATCTTTGATTACGATCTTTACAGCTCTTTACTCGTACAACCTCACTCTTCCTTCCTCCCTCTGCTTCCCTTTTATGTGGTGGAAATTGTGTTTTGTTTCCCTCCACCCTTCTGGGATTTCAGACAGGCTGAAACGGAAGAGGGACAACAGTGTATGCTTGGATGACTAAAGAAACACCAGTGATGTGAAAGGGGCTTTTCAGGTGATTCCTGATATCTTTTCTGCTTGCTAAAAGGGAAAAAATAAAGAAAATATTTTCCCATGCTTATCTCCTGTCATATGTGGACACAGTTCTTATTTTTATATGCTTTAATCACAGTAAAACACAATCTGGAAATGTAGTTATGGACAGGACCATACAGAAGGACCAAGTCACTGCAATTAATTATAAACAGAAAGCATGTCCTACTGTTGATCCATTTTCAGAGTTTACCCTGTTTCTATTGGGGATTCACAAAAGGAAAAGAAATTTCAGTAACAGTTAAATAATGAAGAACAAAGCTTCTACGTTTGTAAGACTTTAGGCAGGAAAGAAAATAACGCTATCCAGCTCTTAACATAGCTTAATATTTAATATACTGCCCTTTTGGTTTGTTCAATCAACAAAAATTAATAGTAATGAACCTGACGACAGGTAGAATGATGTAACACTTAAATACCATGATAATCTTAACGGATCCAGGAACCTGTAGGAATAGAAATATTTGCTATTCATGGCTCTAGTCTTTGCTTTTTTTCTTGGATCAAAATAAGATTCAAGGGTTACCTACAATCACTTTTTCATTGTTGCATTGATCATTTAATAAAAACACTTCTCCTGAAAATTGGGCCATTTTCCAGGCATTGTAAATTAATCTTCCAGCTCCACAATTAAAGACGTCATGCTGATGAATGAGGTGGTAATGCTGATTTACATTCAGCAGTTATGTGACTCAAAGATATGATGTACAATATCTTTGCCTCCTCAGCAGAAGCAGCAGGCAGTCTCTGAAAACCATTGTCCGCCAGGTTTCTTTGTTACCACTCTCACTGCAAAACCTGTAATGCTTCGGATAGCAGAGAATTTGCTAATACTAGAAAGAGCTTCCTTCTTTATTATCTGTTATAAAAGCAAATTAAATGCTTATTGATGACATCAAACTGATGGTCTTGAAGACAGGTTATTTATTTTACTCAGAGGATTGTCACACTAGAGGCAGAACCTGGACCAGTTTTCTTTCCCACTACAGGAAATCAGCCTTGGCCAGAAACAGCTATTCTGAAAAGGATGGAACGTGATCATCTTCAGCCCTATTCAGTTCTGGATCTCCCTACAGAAACTGCCAACAAATGTGTTAGTTAGAGACAGTCTAATTCTCTAGATGCTGCTACCATTGGAACAGAGACCTTAGAATTTGTCGAAACTTGATGAGTGCCTATCATTTGAAACAAGATGGTGGAAATGCTCCAAGAACAGGCACGTGAGAACCTGTAATGAATGTGTAAGGGCTTTCAGCTGTGCCTTCTCCTTGTAGGGTAACTCTCTTCCACCATTTAAAGTGGAGATCTACTGCTCTTTAAAAATCATCTGGCAGCTTCCAGATTTGAATCAGAGAAGGCGGGGGGTGGTAGGAAGCAGGATGAAGAGGAGACTCCTACCTCCTCTAGGTCCCAAGCCTAGCTGTGGGAGGATTTTGGAGAGGGACAGGAAAATGAGGCAGATGTCAGAAGAAGTTGCTGGCAGGGATTTTCCCTGTTTCCCCTCACCTGGGACCAAGACCTTCCAGATCCGATTTTGAGTAGAAGGAGAAGGAAACTCTTGCCAAGCTGGGCTGATCCTGGAAGAACAAGCTGCAGAACCGTGGAGAAAGGTGCAAGTGAGTCAATTTTTCACAACCAGCTATCCTTTTAACAGCTGGTTCAAACAAAGGCATTGCAAATGCTTATACTGAGGAAAAAGCTGCAAACCAAACCAGCTGTCCGCTAATCTGAGCAACCTGATCTAGTTGAAGACATCCCTGCTCATTGCAGGTGGGTGGGACTAGTTGACCTTTAAAGGTCCCTTCCAACCCAAACTATTCTATGATTCTAATATATTAATTACTTTAAAAGTATGTGGTACATGGTTTAGCTACATCAAATTTATACTGTGACTACTCACACACTCTTTATGTCAGATATTCAGCATTTATTTTTTGATAGCTATGTTATGTGATTCATCATCTAAGTCTACACTCTTTATACACTTCCAGATTAAATAACCAGCCTTTCCTGAAGCTAGGAAAGAGCGAAGAATAAATTTATGGATTAGTAATTATGTATGGTAGAACACATGGAACTTCAAAGGGTTACAAATATTTTTAATTAATTCCTCAGAGTTATAAAAAGTCCATAGGTAAAATCAGAACTCCCAGTGAATGAACAGTATGCTTTCACTTGGAAAAAAAAAAAACCCCACAGTTGCAACTGATATATAGCTCAACGAAGTTAGAAACATGCTATGTTAACACTGGGCCTTAGTATTTCCTGACACGTGCAATACAACTTGCCTTGTGCTTTTAATCTCCTTCACCAAAAAACTAAAGAAAATAGGGAATATTTAAGGATTGTAGGCATTATAATACCGACATCATATTCAGATGATTAAACCTCTTCTTCACCTGAGGTTTAAGATCCTCCTGAATAGCTCATCACTTGTCTGTAGTTAATATACAAAAGGCGCACTTTGACATAATTTTAGAAAGGATAAATGAATCTGTCATAAAGGGGTTTGGTGCTTAAGAACAAGTATTAACATAATTGCTCTAAAAATATTTAAAAGAGCTGAAGGTCACTTCCTGACCCTTCATGTCTAAGAATATACTGCAGTTGGCCTCTGTCTCTTGACAATAAACTGATCAAGACTGTTGCAATATCCAGATATAATGCTGTCTGCCAATGCTGCTGAAGTTATGGATTTATCACAGGATTTTCCTTATCAGTCCTTGGTTTTGGAGATTTATAGCTCCATTAATCACCCTTTAATATTAATGCAGTAAATTTGCCATAATGTACAATGGGATTTAATTACTTGATTTTTTTTCCATTTGTGAAAGGAACAAGTCAGATTATTTTCAATTTTCAGAAGACTACTGCTTTTAGATTAGAGGTCAACATACAAACCTTTGCAGATGTCTAACACTCAGCATTGCCCATCATTCTGCTTTCTTATATACACAGAATAAAAAAAAAAAAAAAATCACAATTAAGCAGTTATTTTAGTTCTGCACAGTTTTGTGTACCTGCTAAGAAGCACTGGCAAGCCAAAGGCTATCTCACATGCCCAAATTTCTGTTTCATACTAGATAAATTCAGACCCTATGCAAAGCTGTCTATGTCCCTCATGCCTCAAAGGTCCCTGGATTCAGAGGTTTTGAAAAGCAGCCACTGTTCCCACTAAGATCATTAACAGATCTTGGCATTTGGTACATTAGAAAATCGGGAACTTTCATGTGGGGCTTTATGAGGCCCAAGTGCTACAGGGATTCTTGAACAGCACCTTTGAACTGGTTACAGTTAATTCTTCCAGGGGTGAATTTTGCTCTCAGTATGTAGTAATTAGATTCTTAATGCTAGTATGCATATAAAAATATATTACAGATCAATGCACGGGGATGAATTTCACTCCCTCCACACGATGAATCTTAATTGCATTCTCCTCCGAGTCTCAGATCTCCCCGTAGGAGAGCTGCGATCACTCATTTAGATTGGAGAGAAGAGCCACTTTTCTCAATGGGTTTCATAGCAACAAAATCCTTTTAGATCCAGTCAATAACGCTGCCACATACTGGCCTAATGAAACACAATTTTGTATAAACAAGATGACATGTTTTAGACAATATGTTCTATTTGGTTGTAAGGGAACACAGGTCATGATACGTGGCAGTTATTCTTTGCTTTGCATCTTCAAAGTACTTCAGAAGCAAACTAATTAATCCTCTAAGTAATTAATACTAATTATTTAGTAGATGATAATTATGCTAGTCTATTGCTTTAAACTAATTAGTTGCAAATGTTTTCACGATATACTATAATGTTTTATATGCAACTGTTATGGTCTGCTGGGTTATAATGTGTATCTTACGGCGTTTATTCCAAAATGGTTCTCTGTGCATTTATACGACAGGTCACAACTTTTAACGGATGATCAGGCGAAAGCATACACAAGCTGAAGGACCAGGTTCACACCAGGACTCGTGTGCTGGGACTGCCATTACACTAACTGGAATCCAGAGCAGAGTAAAGTATTTAGTCCTCCTTACACCATGCAGGGAAACAGCGAGGACTTCAAAATTAGGGGCTTGAGCGAAGTGTGATAATGCACACTCAGGGCACAGCACACCTCAGCAGCTGTGCAAGGATGACCGAAAAATGACAACTGCAGCCCTGTACGTGCTGTTTATCAATGCTGCGCAGGGCATAAATCAGCTTTATGACTTAAGGATGCATATTCATGTGAGCTTGCTTTCTTTTTCTTAAATCCAGGAAAGGCAATTGACTCGCGTTAGTCCACAAGTAAAGAAAGAGAGATTCACAAGCCAGAAATAGGTATGAACAGCCACCTGAGACTGAGAAGCAACCAGAACATCCTATGCTGCAAGAAGGAGGGCACTCTCTTGGGTGACTGGAGATATGGGCTACAACCCACCTTCGGCAAAGGGGAATCAAACCGGGTCTCCCACACGCAGCAGGAATCCTCTTATCCCTAGGCCTTCCTGACATGCTTTCGTCAGAGCTTTTCCAACAGGTTTCATCAAGTGTTTTCTATGGCCGAGATGGGCACTGAAATGCCTGGCTTGCGAAACCCAGCAATGCTTAGGGATGAGAAAGGCTCTGAGCTGCTCAGCACCGCCAGGACTGAAGAACGCCTAAGCACATGCTGGAGACTCTGCCTTCTTTTTGCCTTTGACTGTTGCTCTGACAGTAGACAGCTTAGCATCATTTGAATGGCAGTACCACTTCATCAGCACAACAAAGCAAAATTTTAGCTTTAAAATGTGTTTCAAGTAAGAAAAGCACTGTGTCAGAAATTACTTCATAGGGCTTTGTGTTTTGTTCTTCCCCCAGTGACTCTACATCAAATCCAACAGGCTTGCAAAACAAATGATTTTTCTAAATGTCATCTCTAGCGTACAGAATCCCCAAGATCTGAAAGTCAGCCTGTGTTCATTGTACTTCTTGCACCGTTACGTATAATAATTTTGCAGTCCAAATCTGAAATTGCAATTTTTGACAGAATGGAATTCAGCTCAGCTGTCTACAAAATCACTGTTTTAGTACCAAGTATAATAAAAAGTTGGATTCCCACTGCAAATTAAACATAAAAAGTCAAAGACCATCGGGCTACTTTTTTTTTAATATACGCACATTTTGAGCATTCCTCTTCTTCGAACAGAGACTTTCACCATTTAACTTACTCCAACATAAAAGAATTGTCGTGAAAATAAATTAATGTGAGGCTGAAGCCAGAACTGTTGCTTACTATATATATATTACTATATATTTTTTTTTAAGAGTACAAAGGGGATTGATTCACTGCATTCACAGTCAGGTATTGCAATGCTTCTCTTTCACACGTTACAGCCTTTTAAGCCTAGAAAAGCCCATTTTAACTATGTACTCTAACCTCCTGATTAGCACTAGCTGATTTTAATGCGCTAATTCCAGCTTCACAGTCCAACAGCTGAGTTTGAACAAGACATTTTCTTTCAGAAATATAACCAGTCTTGGTTTTACTACTTCCCACAGATGAAAAAATACATCAGAACTCTTTGTAAACTGCTCCCATTTTTAATCATCCTCACCATTTATAATATACACAGAAATAACATTCTTAAAATTCTCTCTCTTGACTTTTAGCCTTTTGTTTTTCCTGGACTTCTGTGCCTGACTAAGAAGCCTTTTCTTACCAAATTTTGTGCTTTAATTATACTACCGTCCTTTTAAGTCTTCATAAATAGAGACCTGTATCAATGCATCCATTATTTGGCCAGAGATCACATTGTGAGATGGCTGTCCTTTAACTTAAACAAACAAAACTCTCACGGTACTAGCTTGATTTTAATCCTCGAAATGTCTGTGTTTTTCCAATATGTACAGAAAAATCAATATTAACAATCCAGAAAGCTCTTTCGCTAGCTGTCTTAAAAGTCATTCGATGAAGCTTAGGTTTTAAGATTTATGTAGTTAGTCTTGTTAGGGAAAGAATGTCATCACCATTTGAAAATATAAATATACTGATAGAAATATATATCAATATATTTATAATATTACATGTATATAAAATCTGTAACAGTTTTTTAGAATTTGTACCATGGAGATCAGGGGGACTATTACAGCCACAGCTCTACTGTAAGCTGAGTATAGATGTTTAAGTGACACATAGATACTACCTAGAAACAACCCTTTTGGGGGATTCTTTATTATTTTACTGTTTTTCCAAAATGTCCTATTCAATATTGTTTAACACTTATCAGCATGTCTGTAATACCGTACGTTACCTGGAGCTGTATCAGTGGACTCTGTCAACTGAACATTTTCAGAGAAAAGTTTTAGATCACTCTAGTAACTTTTAAGAGGCCCTGTAAGTTACTGTTCCAGTCATATGATAAAACTAAATCAGAGGTAGCAAGTACCATCACATGTCTTCTGGTAATTATTCGCTTAAGCTCACAAATGTTGGCATGCTTAGCTTTCCTGAGTACCCTTTGGCAATCTGGAAAAGTTATCTTTGTCTACCTACTTTAAACCACAGTTCAATTAATTTACTTAGTTTAAGTAAAGTATGTAAAGTCAAATTCGAATGTGATTTCAGTGGGTTTCTGTAAGTATTCAGTCAGCCACAAATTTGGACCTTACTTATCCTCCAGATGCGTTCTGTGAAGGTGCATAAAGCATACCGTTACATTGACTGTGTTGGCCTGACTACTTAGTCGTGCAATGAGCTGCTGCAACCTGAGGAGAAATTAGCATTCAAAGCCTATCTGAAATTCCAGAACCATGCTTCTAAGCATCCTTCTAGACTTTTTCAGATTATCTCCTCATCAGAGGAGTGTAGAGAACAGGCTGTGCATTTTTAAATTTCTCTACTGAAGAAACCTTTCATAGAGAATCTTATTTTTCCTCTAGATCTTGACTGACATTTGAACAAAGCAGTCATCGATAAGATAACCAAACCAAGTGAAAGCAGGTGAAATAGTCTATAAAATAAGCAAAGAATTTGCTTTTAAATGAACAAAAATTATTTTCCCAGACATAAGAAAACTTTGAGCAAGTGGGAATTATGCAGTTCATATTTTCATATTTAGGGAGAGATTTTTTTCTTTAAGGTACACTTATGGAAAAAAATCTAATGAATTTAATGCTGATGAATCCAGTTGCTTGATACACACTTTTAATAGCGTTCTATAGTTATTCCTAAAAAAAAAATAAAATTATATTTTATATAGAACAATGAGTTTTCACACGAGATTTATTCTTGTTATTTTAGGGTTTCTCTTTGATTATTTCACTTCTCTTGGATGCTCAGATAGCAGTGGGAAGACAACAGAACATTTTCTCTCTTATCTAGCAAGAAAATTGAGACTGCCTTTCCAAAACAATCCTCTTTATAATAAAGCATATTTTCTTTGTCACAACAGGATTAAAGCTATTGTGTTAATTCTGCATAATATATGGGAAAGTTTTTCAGCAGGCAATTTCTTCTTCAGGCACAGTGAAATTTTGTCCTTGAATTTTACGTCCCACACAGGCACTGTTTCTATCAAATAAACATTTAAATTGTTGTCCTCGACAGTTCTAAAAGTAGTTTCTTCCTCTTCATCCATGCACACACTCTATAATCTAGCTTCATCCTCTTGTGTGTCAAATGCTGAAGCCTCTTGCCTTTGCTACTTCGTTTCCTTATTTTGTTCAAATAGCAGCTCTTCCATTCCCGTCAAATCATCCTTTCACCTTGACTTGTCTGAGTGTCTTCAAGGCTTTCTGACACTTCCCATATCGGTATCAAACTCCTCATATTTATCTGAAAAGTTATATGTAGACCCAGTGACTTAAACATCTCCGCTTTCATGTCTTACTGCCATCCTCCACACTCTTTTTCTCCGTAGTCCTTTTTTCCACCCTCTGCCATTCTTGTAACTAGCTTTCTTACACTTGAACTATCAACCTTCTTCCTAGAAAAAGAAAGGTACTTTCGTTTTTGTTCTTCCAAGATCCTCATCAAATACAGTTTTTAAACTTCCTACCACAGAAATTCCCTCAATAGATAGTGAGAAGTACCATAAAAGACCATAAAAGACATAAAACAAACTTCATGATCTCTTTTTACTGGGAAGATTATCTGCTTTTAGGACTAGTTTTCTCTTCCTCCATGATCTGTTCCCACCACGTTCTGTTGCCATTGTCTATGCAATAAGTTTCTAAACATGAGACTAATATTCTTAAAATACATGAGATGCAAAACACTTTTTTTTCACTACCTCAAAATTTCTCCTGAGAAGTATGGGGGTTTTGGCTCGTCAAAATTTCAAGTTGCTATTATAATTCATTGAGATATTAGAGCTCTTCAAAATAAGCAAAAAGAATTTCACAATAGAAAGTACAGAGAAACTAAACAGAAGGTTTTCTCCCATATCTTATAATAAAGTTTCTTGAGCTTCACTATTACCTTACAAAGAGGAAGAATACCCAAAACACAAGCTGAATTTTGCAAAAAATCAGTTTTAACAATATCAGTAGTAGTGCTTTGTTTACATTCCACAAACAAAGCTTTCATTCTTTTCATTAGAATGAAAAGTTACAATTCTTGATAAACCTGAAAAGAATTTGTTTCGACAGTGCAACAAAAAGAATGCTGACAACAAATTTGAACTGCTCAATATAGCTGCTGTTTTATAGTAAATATTATGTCACAATCAAGTTTTCATTATGAAAACTTCCACTTCACGTTCTTGGGGTATGACCTTGCAAAATCAAGGAAGTACCTTGTAGGTGTGGGCTGTTAATGCATGGATTCTATATGGCTTTACCTGCAGCAATGGATTTCTGTGATAACTCTAATAACTGCAGTAGACATAGCCTGTATCTCCAATATTCTGTAGTGTGGGTAGTGGAATTTCTTCATTAAAAATATTACTTCTTTATAAAGATTATTTCTTGGGCAATTGAGCTGAGCTGACCACAACATTATGGTCCTCTACACTGAATATTACAATTTGTAAGAAATTAGTTGGGACAAGTAAATGCCTACTACAATGGACAAACTGAAATTAGATCGTTTTCCTTACATGCAGATAGCTTTCTTCCCTGGTCTGCCTTAATTCATCTGCTCCTTCTAGTCTTTCAGAATCACATTTGTTAAAACTCAGTCTCACTCCAAAAGACTAAGCCAGTAAAACACAACATATTTTTGTAAACTTGGCTCTACAGCTGGCTGCTTTTCACCCTCTTTTTCCCACGTGCAGAAATACATTGCAAATCACTGTCTCTCTTTGCCACCTAGCGGGTAGCCTGATTTTACAATTTTCTTTGAGCTACTTCCCTCTAAAAATATGATCATGGCATCCTACATAAACATAAAACTTGAAAAGTATCTCTGGTGGGCCTGCTGGAAGCATGGGCAATGTATGAAGTATGCCTACAGTCTAAATTACAGGGAAAGCTAACAAAAAGGCTTTGAGGTATTGGGTTGCTGCTCCAAGGGTAAATGTAGCTTTTGAAACAAATCAAACCGTTTTTCAAACCCTTACACAGCACATGGTATCAAACTGTGATTCATTTCTGAAAGAACCAGAAAGTCCTCGCATGCTTACTTGCATTGTTAGTATATGTTTGCTTGTAGGTTCCCCTGTTCTGAAGTTATGTTGGAATATCGTCAAGTCTGTCCTTCTTCAAATTATATTTGCATGCAAAAATGGATATGGATAAAGATGAGAAAAATTATTAGAATTTGCTTAAAATTTCTTGGCCTTATTATGGAAATTATGATGCTTGCTGACCTATGCATTTAAAGAAAACAAAACCTAATTCAGGCCTTTCCATGTATCTGTTAATGCGAGTCTTTTGCTTTCCAGCTGGCCCAACACTAGAGATCAAATCCTGGCAATTGTCACCAGTGCCGTGAGGATGCAAACAGTAAGAACTCAAGTCCTGAGCAGTTACATCTCCTGCTTGGGCTTTGCTGAGGCACAAGTTAGTCATGCCAATGGCCATTTTTATTTTTCACATGCCTGGAATTAAACTGCTTGCAAATGGCCCAACATCATACCAACTGAATCTATGCTATCAGTGTTGCAACTATTTTTTCTTATTTTTTAAATCAGTTCATGTGTATTTGATCTTTAAGACATGTTACCAAATCATTGCAGAGCTAAAAATACAGATTGTTAACAGCTGAGCATTCTCTGCTTCTGGATGGGCTAAACACAACACGAGATAAGGTAAAGAGACAGATTTGAGTGGAGATTGACCTGGCAGCTTGGCTTTGGAGGTTGGCCTCAATTGCTTCAAGACATATCTGTGCAGACTTGGCCACTACAGAAGTGTGAATGAAATGGAACACCAGAATGTTGTTCCTTGTGAGCTACACATTCAAAACTATAGAGATCAAAAGAGTCATAAGATCTTTTTGGGGTCAGAGTATATAACTGCTAGAAGAGATTGACTTCGGGGACAAAAAAACAAAAAAAAAAAAGAGTATTAATCAGGAATTTGTACTATTATTTGCAACTAGTACTTGAACCTGTAGTATATCAATAAACAGCAACTTTAAAGATTTACAGAAACTCTCCAGTATACATAATAAATGAAACTCTGGTTTGTGCAAAAGTTCACCGACACAAGCCAAATAAAAGCAAGCACCTACTGCCAAGCAGTGAATATTCAAGACAGCCTGGATGTCAGAACGTTAGCTATTTGTTACCAGTCTTCCTAAATCAAGTCAATAGAGTTTGGCATATTCTACAAGATGTACTCGAATGTGCTGTGTTATTGCTTGTACTATAACAGGTAAACAGGATAACACAGCGCTCTCATCTGCTAGCTAACATGAAGCATCATGACATTTTCCAGGCTGTTACACAGAAAGAAAATTACCCATGTCCTCATGTTCCCCTCCTACAGAACAGATTTATTTAAACAGAAATCTCTTCTCCAAATTTCCATCTTGATTTAATATCCTTCTGATGCTGCATTTTCTCTAGAAGAGGGAATCAAGCAGTCATTCTTAATTCTTAAAATTTGATAGAGATGGAAATGGTGATTCATTACTTTGTCAGCTCTATATCAGCTCTTGGGTTTGGTACTTTTCCAGTATTCCAGTGAAGTTAAAGACAAGGGAAATCAAAGAAAGTCCTTAATCGTGTTCCAGAATATCACAGTTATTCTCAGCTTGGTATTCATTGAAATGTTCCTGGCATGAATTCATTGCCTGAAGATGCAACTTGCAAGCAGAAATGGGTCAAGGAAGACCCACACTTGATTTGCCAAAGGACTGCTTTGATGAAAAGACAGCAAATGCATTTGATTCATCTTTCATTTCCCCAATGTCAATTCAAGTCCATTACACAAGGGTAAGTGATTAGAAAAAAAAAAAAGGCCTAACAGCTTTCAGTGTTTCTGCTGAGCTCAAGAAATGCCTGTATTCTGCTGAATGGTACTAATTTTTGGAGGCTTTCAATCCACTGAAGACTGTTTCAAAAGGACTTTGACATTTGCAATAATTTCTCCTTCCCTAGGTTGTTTCCATCCCTCAGGCAGATATCCATATTTAGATTACACATACCATACAATACAATAATCAATGTGATTTTTAAAAATGCTAAGCAATTTTCTTGATCTCTGCAATATTGGCCCATACCATTACTATAAGTTGTGGCAGCTTCCAGTTACATAGAGCGTATTGTAACCAAGGACATAAAAGAAGTATACAGTTATTGTGATTTATGGTGCAATCATCTAAATTATATCAACTCAGCTATGATAGTTAAACACGATGCATATTGTGAGAAGCGCTGAACTGGCATAATGTGAATAGGTAAGACAAAACAGGCTAAGCCTACATCTACAGAATAGGGGCTCCCGTTACTGCCCGCAATGTAAATGTAGGTTGGTGGTATTATGAAACTCCAGGAATTCATCTTCTTTTCCTTCTTCCCTTTTTTTTTTTTTGACATCCCCCCCGTCAGGCAAACTGAGTTTTTACATATGTACCTCACTAAATAATTTCTCCATACCAATCGCAATTTCTGTGTTACTTTTTGAAACTTTTTACGGCAATTTCCACACCACACACAGTAACTTAATATGCAGCCCTCCGTGAAGACGTTCCAGGTTCTTAGGATGAAATGGCAGCTGCAGGGAGTTAGGCTAAGACCTAACAAAATAACAATAAATTGGTGAAGGAAGTCCTGAAGTGACTATGTGCATCATAGTTCCTTATCAGTGTTGTCCAGCGGGCTAACCCTCAAAAGCTTCCTTGCTTAAACACAACATATTACAAGTTTCCGTAAGAAATTAAAATGTTAGTCTCATAGCTGCATTTCTAATTGCTCTCAGCTTCATTTCTATACTAGGCTTTCTGGAGTTTACTAACAGTTGAATAATGCAATTAGGAGGAAACAACACAACCTCACGAGTTTATCATCTTTTTCCTCACCAAGACAGATCACAGTTTAAAGGACAGCTTTCAGTTCAGTTTACCGAACTGTTCAAAGGACTGGAGTGATAGCCACTGCAATCCATTGAAGCTAAAGCAATAGAAGAATTCTTCTTCCAAAATACAAGCTTTATACACTTACGTGTCCTACAGCTATCTGGAATATAACATGGAATTGACAAACTGTTAAACTGATCTCTAAATGCACTACTGTAAGAATATCAAGAAATAGTAAGAACATAAAGAAAATAGACATCAAATGAATACATGTAGTTAATAATAAGATGAGCATTTAATCAGATTAAGATGTGCAATTCAAGGGCACATCCTTGACCTAGCCATAAAATTCAAATGTATTTTCAAGTATTTATGAATTGTATTCAACAGATAATTGATGTTAGGTTTGTACACAGAACAATGAAAAATTATTAAAAAATAACTTTTTTTATCCAACACCGTGCTACATTCTACTCCTGCTCAAACTTTTGCAACATATGTCCTTTAGGAATAAATTTCCCATCCATTTTTTTTTTCCCCACAGGCTCATTACCTGCAGCATCGGTGCAGAACGTACAACCATAACACTGAAGAATTTTAGGATTAATGCTAGCTAACACTGCCAGAAAAGAACAGTTCTTAGTGATGTCAATAACTGAGAAGATGTCTAAGCATGGATAGCTAACCTAGAACCTTAAGCTTTAATGCTATAACATCTTGTAACAAATATTTTTTTAAAAAGCATTACTCTTATGGCAATTTCTGTATTTTGGAATTAAACTGCTCCTTTTCCACAGTATTTCAGCATTTCATCTGATTCAGTACCCTGAAATTATTACTCATTCAGATACGCAGAAGATCTGGTAGGTATTAATCACCTATACAAAAAGAATTCTGTAAGAAAGTGACGTGAGCTATGTATCTTACAAACATTTCCCCGACATAGAGATAGCACTATATATAAATAGAGTTCCTATAGTAAATCATAAAAGCGTCATTTTCTTATGTTGGAGAATCTGAGGATCCCAAGTGCATAATAACGCAAGTACAATTTAGGACAGGTCAGACAGCTTTATTAACTATGATCACAGTGAGAGAACATTTGCAGAGCATCTCCCCCTCTGCTCTCCTGTTCTCTCCCAAGTGATTGCAGAGACCCCACCTATACACTGTTTCAGAGAAGAAAGAAAGAGGGGAGGAAAAATAATCACGTCAATGTTAACAAAGCCAGGTATCCATCCCCGGGAGGGATGGACTCCTCAGGTAGCTTGCTAACTGCCAAGGAATCACAGTAAATAACGTGACAAAATGGAGAGATGGCTCTTGATGGAGTCTACAGGAGTGGCACACCCAATATTATCTTACCTCAGAAGTGGGGAGTTGGAAACAATCACAGACTGTTAACTTTTAGTCGGAAAGGAATGTTCTTTCAGTAAAGTTAACTTCTTAGGCAAACCTCTCAATCTTAAATATTAATAATTTTACCACCATACTTACAGAGTCTCCACTTACATTTTCCTTCCTACCCATACAACAATTGGATAACCAAGACAGGACATTTTAGACTTTCAAGCTTTATGTCCATAGCAAGCACCAACCATGGAGGCTGTAAACATGCATGCAAAATTATTGTAAGCATTAGCATACTAAAAGGACAAGCAGCATGGAAACACAAAAAGGTTATATTTCAAGCTAATATGGTATAATTGAGAAAGACTTATATAATTATACTCACAAAGTATTAACCACAGATTACTAAGTGAGAAGTTAGTAAGTACATTATTGTTGATGAAGAATATAGGCAAATTATTGGCCAAGGGAAAAAAAAAGGGTTACAGCAAACTGACTACTACATTTGCACATAACATTATCAACCAAAACTGTTAGCCTTCAGAAGAAAGGAGTAGGCATGGAGGGCAACTGCATTTGATAATGAGTCTAATAGAGAGAGGAATAGTCAATATAAAGCAGGAGGGCAATAAAATTTGGAATGGCTTAAACTGACCTGAAGCATGGGCACACTAAGCATGCCAGCATTGAGAAGTGGAAGGTAATGAGCCTGTGGGGAAAAAAAAATTGGATGGGAAGTTTGTTCTTCAAGGCCATATGTTGCAAAACTTTGAGCAGGAGTAGAATGTAGCATGGTGGTGGATAAAACTAAATACTCTTGGCACTGTGCTTGAGACTGATAAAAAGAAAATCAAAAGACTGCAAGATCAGATTTCAGAAGATACTGGAACAAGTTCAGCTCTGGTGTGAGAAGGTGAAACTCCCACAAGGAATAGTTCTCTGGTACCACATGACACACTTTGGCTAAATACAGGCCAAGAAAACTTAGTCAAAATTTCAGGACATATGAGAGTCTGTAATGTTACACAAATTACCAGCATGTGTCTATATGAAGACTGCTATTTTCTCCATTTTACTCATGATTCATCAACATTTTATGAGAAATTCTTGGCCTGGACTGTGCAATTCATTAATTCACAGATCACATAACTTATGCATAGGCTTCCATTCTCTAAGCAGAATGTAATTTTTAGAATCTTTTTTTTCACAGGAATGCTTTGAGGAAGCTTTTAATGTGCTCTGTGTAATTCCAAAATTCTTTCCATGATTATTGATACCACTGGGCTTACTTACTATAATATTTAATGAAAGCAGTTAAAAAAAAAGAAAAGGGGGGGCACAGACCTTTTCTCTTCCTTACCATAAATTCTGCAGTGTCTGAAGATGAAATAGGTGGTTTAGGGAAGCACAAGCTTTATCCTTTTCTTTCATTTTCTCCTCCAGCACTCGAGAAAACTCCAATCCCACATAGTACTTTTTAAAATGTTGGGATCCGTTTTCTACATCTAGCTCAGACAGCCTCCGTCTGATTTGATCTGGCCGCCTTCTGGTCACGTCATTTCTCCATGCTTGCAGCTATATGGCTGTAAGTGTCAAAAGTTTGCAAGTGCTTGAAGGACAAAATGAGCTTCCATTGCCTCTTTTCTCACTATTTGGTAGCAATTTGGGCCATGGTCTTTAAAATATTCAACTTCGGTTACTATTTTGGCTACTGAGAGGTGCAGGGAAGAAAAGGAAATAAGGATTTCTTATGATCAGTAAGGCAGCGGAGCTGCCATGGAGTTCCATGGGACAAGACAAAGGTGGTACATTATTTCTGAGGTGCTATCCCTATGAAGTATCAGAGAGCCATCATAAATAGAGGTAATGTTAGAGCTTCCCAAAAGGATCACAGCATTCTATCAACTTCAGTATTTTATGTCTTATCTTTGTGTTCATATTTCCTTCCACTGATATGAGCACGCTGCCAAAAGTAATTAGATTTTTATCTACCACTAGCTCCATATACTGTTCCTATTTACTTTAATGGAGTCTGTGGTCATTAAAGATACACAGAACTCTCTTGGCCTTGTTCCGCATTTCCCTCAGTTTGATAGGTTGTTAATATCTGAACACAAAGACATTAAACTGAGAATACAATTTAAAAAAAAAAAAAAAAAAAACAGAGTTCTCCTTGCTGATTGTTTCCAAGCCTTGTCGTCACTTTGTTTAATTTCCGTTCTGTTTTAGGTAAAAAGTTCTTGTACTAGACTATTTGTGAATATTGGTATAAAGTAACAACAAAGAAACAGTTCAGATTTTCTTTTGATGTAAGATTTCCCCCACTTGAAGTAATAAAAATACTACACATTGGCACAATGCATCATACTTTGAAGCACTTTGAGTGTCTCACAACAATAAAGGTTATTATATATTTTCTCATGAGGAATGGCATGCACAAAGTTGATAATGTAATAGCATTTACTGAACCTGGACATAAATCCCAATATACAAGTTCTCAAGACAAAGGGGTATCTTTTTCACGTGTCCCGATAGTGAGTAATATAAAATGTGACACTATAATTTAAATCATAATTAATATAGACAAAAGGCAAACCCTTTTTTGAGACATGTTTTCTATTATTCAAATAGAGATTATAGAAGTCCAAAATTCAAAACTATGAGACGGATAAAATCAGGATAAATGTCTACGCTCTTTGCGCTTTTCCTTATTAAGAACCATCTCATAAGGCAAAACCAATATATTTTTTTTAAGTTTTACACAACAAACACAATATGACAAATTCTATTAGGAATTATGGACACTGGAAGTGTTCCACTGAAATACTGTGGATTGTAGACTTATCTATTTTGATGTTTTCAGAGATTACTAAAATAGAAATACATTCAAATCCAAAACTTTCAGCTTAAGACAACCTGAATGAAGCTCAAAGTACAGTAATTATAACTTTGACTAGAACCACCTAGATGAAAGATATTTAAAACCTGCTACTTGTATAGACAATGTTCAGTTATTGATCAAAAATAATCAATCATTGCCAAGAGAACTAATATTTATAGGGAGCTCATCTCTTTGGGTAAATAAGCACTATCGACTTCCAGCTGACAAAACTTTTTCCCATCCGATCTATATTTTTGTCACACATTTAATCCAAACTGCTTTTTGTACAGGACTAGTATTCTGTTCACCTCAACAAACCACACAGGAGATTTAAAGAGTTACCCAGTCAGCATATTTCATTAACCCTATCATGCTCATTTTATACCCCTAGACAACTTTTTCTAACGTTAACACAAGGATATTCTCTAATTCACCCACCTATCTTCCCAGATTATTTTATTAATGAAAAGTGGGAGGTTTTTTCCCTGCTATTTCTCATTCTTACCCTAATTTAAATGTACCGGAAGTGAGCAAGTCAGATTTCTCAGTAACCATCTGTTTCATTATTAAGATTAGCTATATTTTAACTCATTATCAGACATGGTTCCCTACGTTCTCTTTTATATTCACTTGCAACTTCCTTATTTTTTCTGCATTTTCATTCCTTACGTTGCTTCCACTTAATGTGCCCTTTTTTTTCCTAAGCTTATGGTAATTCAGAGCCACAATTCAGTTTTATACATCTGCTATGACTGTGGTAATTGCAAATATATAGGAAAACTGAGACTTGCGATTTCTTTGTATATTCTTGAATGGGATTACTTGCAAATACTAGTCATGTGTTCTCTGCTTTTTTTTTACTATATATACAGCACCACATTTAGTTTCATTGATTAGTTGGCACAGTGCATTGACATACCATAAACATCTATTCAAAATAACCCTGGGGTAAACATAATTTTTTGCTAATTAAGAAAGCTGCAGGTTTCCTTTGAGGTAAAGGATGCACCAAGCTAGATTCATTGTTCATTTAAATCGTGGTGATCTGGTAAATGTGTAATACAATCATTTGTTATTGACAATAAATAATACAGAATATTTGGGGCTGCTCACACTCTTTCTGAAGACAGAAAAGTGCTGCTCAAAACTACAGTATTTTGCTCAACAAAATTCTTCTTTGTAGGAAGCACTTCTGTCTCAAGGTGTTTAGATCCATGTCTTCAAAATGCTTCCCTCATGCCTTGGGTGCAATCTGAAGTGCTTTTGCACTACCTTTTAGCAATAATTGGCAAAACGGATCCGCTTTAAGACAATGAAAACTATCAGCGTATGGTCCCTAGGTCCCTAGGGTTGAATACATACATCTCCAAATATGACCTGATAAAGGACTATCAGACAAAAAATGTGTCCGCTTTCTAACTGTATCAGTTAGTCTGATGAAAATGCTACCTGTTTTTAAACATTTTGCCATTCTAAATCAGCTTATGTTGCCTAAGGTAACAACCTTGTACGAAAGAGACCTTGAGCACCAAAATAAAAGCCTCTACCATTAAACCTAAAGAGACAGCAGCTTTTTCTGCACCAGCAGCATACTGCACTGCACTGTTTTCATTGGTGAGAAACATATAGAAATAGGGCACCTCTGCATTAGCATTTTAGTGTACATCAGGAGAGCAGATTTGATGTCAATCTGTGAAATGTCCCCGTTAACTGCTCTTTCATTCTCACTGCAGTGTGGTTTTGGACTGCATGAATTGGTCCTTCTTCAGGTGGAAATACACCCAAAGTTGTGCTGCAGGAGCACACCTAGCAACACTGAACCACCTATATGCAGTCATTCTACAGGACCCAGAATCAGGCTCCTGTGAAGTAAAACGTCCTGAAATTCATACAGCACAGACATTAGCTCCTCTGTTCCACAGAGCTGCTGCCTGCCATCTGCATCACTTGCTGGCACAGACATAGCCATAATAAACAAGTGGCTGTTCTTAATACCTTTGAAAATCTGTTAATCTTAGAAGTCTCTTGTTAGGTACCCAGCAACAGAAGTCATTTAACAATTTTGTCTTAAATAACTTGACTTAACTGCCTGCAGACAAGCTGAAATAGATCTGTACAATCATCATTCCCAGAACACAACTCTAACCATCGGGTATCGTCTCATTTTTTACTTGAAGATAGCAAAAATTAATTGCTAATGCCAGATTTTGAGAAAAAAATGTATCTCTTCTTCGACAGCTTTATCAACAGAGAAAAATCACTACTGTAAATGAAGGAGTAATCAAAACAAGTTCTGTTCCCTGAAATAAAGCAACATAGGTAGGTCATAGCGAAAGAAGCAACAAAGTCAGTATCCCAGCCCATACTCCAGGCATCGTTTGTGCACACTCTAGGTAACAGCCACAATTCAAGATAATTAAAAACCATTCAGTCTCTTCCCTCAAATTATTTTTAATCAAGCTAAAGCATGATGCAGTGGAAGAATCGACTAAATATATGTAATCATTACATTTTAAAATATTTTATTAAGCAGGAGGCATTCAATATATTAATTAGTGTATTGTCACAAGCAATTGGAAAGCACAGGTCTTAATCCAAATAGAGTAATTTACAAATGGAGAAATACTGGATTATCATTTGCACAGACATTTTGATGTTGACTTACAGCATTGTTTCCTAAATTCAATGATGTATGGGAAGAAATTAATATTTTAAAATGAAAATGAGCATATTTCATCACAATGTGATACAGATACTCTCTTTGACAGAGACATTATTGGTAATGGCCTGGAGCCAGTATCTGGCTGTTATCTTATTTGTACAAGGCTGCACTTGAAAATCAGGAACAATAGCTGAGAATGCGTTATTTTATTCAGTTCAATCATTTTGGTTCCTTCTCCGACATTGGATTTGTGCAGCAGATGCTCAATATGTTTACCGGAAAATTCACAAGGCCTACACAACAACTTAAATCCCATTAAAGCTTCACATTGGGACTTCAGTGGTGCATCAGCCCTTTGCACATGGGTGACTTTCACCATAAATAATGACCCTTTTGGAGCAAGGTTTCCACTCTAATTAGAAAACATTTTTGTTATTCTCCAAGTGGAAAGCTTCCTGGTGTCTCAATGGAGCATCCTTTTCTCTGCCCAGGACTGCAGTGGCTCTGAAACACATATGCCTGCCTTCAGCCACAATGTACAGATGGATTGGGTTATAATCCGTAGCAAATTTTAAGGTCCTCACTCAAAGAAATGCATGGAGTTTAGGAATACATGCAGTTTATAATTTGCAGAGGAAATATTCTTTTAATGTTATTTTTTTTTTCTTTTACCAGGCAGGATTCATTGTAAACTGGGGAAATTTTTATGAGGTTGGCTGATTTCTCAGCATCTGTTTTCTGTGCTTCATCCATCCTTAATGGCTTTTTCCCCATATTTACTTTTCAGGCTGATCTCCATATGACGCTCATTCTCCCTTCAAATCTACTGACAAGAATAAGGGGACATTTTAAGAAATTTTGAGCTTTACAGAACTTCCTGACTGAGTCAGATTAGCCTTTCACTTAGACAGTCTAAATGAATTCTGTATAAGCCTCTCCTAGCAAAGCTACTGTATCCTTTTCCAGCAATCCCATCCTCTCTCTATACCGTCAACTCACCAAGTGCTGCAAATGTAGCGGAGCAGCTAATTATACTGGAAATTAAAACTAGTAATGTACTCAGAAATTCAATCCAAGAAAGGATATAAGCATGTACATAACATGTATACAGCAGCTGAAGTAGCAAGATCTTACAAGTCATGTCAAAAGGAACACAGTCATTTCTTGCCTTTCTGACTCAAATTCAGACTGTGAAACTGTAAATGAATAAGAGTAGGAATAATTTTAAATTAGGAGCCCAGTTTCTCCAGTTGAGGCATAGGTAGCTGTGTATAAAAAGAAAGAATGATAATGGCATTATGTAATATGCCTATAATGGAAGGGAAGGGTATATTCCTATTGGAAAAATTCCACTCATTTGTCATTACTATATTTCCTTAGTATTGTGAAATTCAGATATATACTCTTTGACAAAGGGGAAATTTTTACAAAGCTGGAATAGCAACTAACCACTGCTTATTTTCTATAAGGATTTTTACTCCCACAGACCTTTGAAATCATTGGTACTACTGCCAGATTTTATGCTTGTCCCAGCTTGTTTGGAGCTGGAATTTGGGCTCTCTCTGAGTAATAACTCTATTTCTAGATAAACTATTTAATAAGCAGAATATTCTACACAATAGGAACACTATCCACTATGAAGTTGTTCTCTTTGCACTTGACCCTTGACTTCAGCAACCTAGAGCTAAGTTTAGCCTTTATCTCTCCTCTGCTTTTGTTCTGTATAGTTTAATATATTAATTATCTTAAGGGGAAATTCAAAAAAGCAAGATCCATGTATATGAGGCAGATGAAGCTCAATGCTTTCGGTTTTGAACACTTTTCATTTAAGTTTATCTTTTAAGTAGGCCTTTCAAACTGTCCAGGGTTACGTGATGTACATGAAGGAAACTGAGATGTTCACTGAGAAAGAGGGTAGAGAGTGGGATGAGCAAAATCAGCCTAAAGAATCTACTGTTCTCATAAAAAAAAAAAAAAAAACAAAATTACTCTATTACAATGAAAAAAGCTACAAGATTTCACTCTATATAATACGGAGAGATTGTTGCCATGGTACCAGCAAAATTTCTCCTTCACTTATATGCACACACAGGAACCTTTCTTGACAGAATAGAATTATAAATGTGCAAGGTAAAATATTTTCTATTACACTTCTTCACAGTGTTTTAAATGGATATTTGCATTATATTTAGATGAAATCATACAGGTAATCATCTCTTGCAGATCTCTTCCAAAGCAAAGCAACATTGTATTGACATTGAAATGCATGTCCTCAGAAGGCAGTAGGTAACTCAAGGCACGTAGAAGGGTATATATTGACTTCTGAGCTGTTCTCCAGCAAAGACGGATTTCTCAGCAACTGGAAACTCTCTTAACCTGGACAAAGTCATATTCAACAAATACATAACTGTCTTAAAGTTCTTTATCTGGGATGACTGAATGACTCAGAGTCATGTTCCTGGGGCTCTGTTCCTCATGTTCATACTGTTATTATTACTCTGTGGCCTAAAATAGTATAATCTTATGTTCCAGTCTATTTGTCTTTATAACGTATATGATATTTTGTGCCAATTTCCCCAAGTGCTGTGAGCACTTAGCAGGAAAACTTTTATTCAAGAGTTCTTAGGCACACAATCAGATAGCTATTCAGTGGCCTAATGAGAAAAGGCACTGCTAGATTTTCATTGCACTTTAAATAGGTAGGTGTCCATTTCATGCACAAAGATTTCACACCAGTCCTTAATGTCAGTACAAGCATTGATTTTATATGATGATATTATACCACCTTGCACCTATAATTGGTCCTTGCAGATATAGTAAATTTAATGACAGACATTTTGAAGACAAGAGGGACCACCTACCAGCACTCAAATCCTCTATGTTCTTGCATAATACATGACATATAACTGTCCCTTATGCTAATTTCTGGATAAAGAAGGAATGTATATTTTCAAAAAGATCACTGATTCACTGAAGATCCCAAGTCACTAGAAAAATCACCAATCTTTGAGTAAGGTACTATAATAGGGTTTTTTAAGTTTATAAACTAATTTACAAATACGAGCATAATTTCTACCTGAGTTTCGTTTGACATCAACTTCTAGCCACTTGATTATGCTGCACTTGCAATCAGCTGAAGTCTTTCCCCATGTAATACACAGATGTGATCAAGCCACCTTTTAAAGTTCTCTTTGATAGACTGTGCTTTTTTAGGTTTCACCGAAGTGACTTTTGCATCCTTCTGGACAACAAAACTGGACATAACAGCCCAACAGTAATTTCACTAATGCCATGCACACAGGTAATATAATTTCATAATTCCCAAGGGAAAGTTCCTTCTTCATAAACCCTCTCAACGTGTGTTCTCACAGCTAGAGCTTTGCACAGGGAGCTCATGCTTGGTTGATTATCCAGTATGACCTGAAAGTCTTTTCCAGAGGCAATACGGTCTTGAACACCATCCCTCAGTCTGGCAATTTGACCTATATTCACTGTTCCTAGATGCATAATATTGCATTTGGTTATGTTGAAGTTAGACTTATCTGAATAGGAAAGCAAGCTATCCAGATCATGCTGTATAATTGGCTTGTCCCCGAGCGGAAAAAATTTGAAACTTTACATTCCCTCCGCAGGATCTGTAGTCTTTTTCTGTAGAGGAGAGACTTCATCCTCCAGTGCTCTCTACTTTTCACTTTTCACACCAGCATGACACTCTTAGAAAAAGTAATGAGAGGGAAGAAAGATTGAAACTTCATATAGTCATACATTTAACACTTTATTTTGTCAGTTATCAATCCACGCCCCACCATTTCATCTCCCCGGTGCTAAAGCCAGCCGCTTTGGAGGGATGAACCGTGCTGCACGCAGATCTAGAACATGCATTCACTGCAGCGCCTCATTGCTCTTCCCTTCTTTCTTTCAGTAAGCAAGCAACAGTGAAAACAGACCAGTATTGTGCTTTGCTGCTTTCTTTCTAACATGCTGCACGCTACAGACTGTCAAGAAAGATTATAAATAGAACAGAGCTTCTTTCTCATTACAGTGATTTTAATGAGAATGATAAATGGGTTCAAATAAAATCATTCAGGCTTCAGTGATAAGATCGCTATCTCTTCCAGTGCTGTATCTAACCCAATTTCATGATGTCATTATCTTCTGTGAAATGTAATGGAATTTATGGCAATTTAAAGGATCAGTCTTAGTATATTTTCTATATGCTGTGATTTCTCCAGCACAGGAAAACTCTTCTCACTTGATCTTCATTATGGCTATACTTTCAGGTATTCCTGCTCACAAATGATAAAATCGCTAGCTACAGATAAACACATACATTGATCTGTGCATGCATAAAACACTTGCCTCTTGGTTGTTGTTTACTCCTAAAAGATCAGAGATCTTCTGTTATGACTTGTACTGAGATGAATAATATAATTAAACAACACCCAGGAGAGAGAGGAATAAAAAATGCCTGAAGAACGAACTCATTTGTTTTTCAGATTACTTTTTTTAGACTGCCAAACTTTAAAAAGGCTGCCAAAGACTACCTCCGAAGGAGTACAACAATCATCAACACCAAGCTTACAATGAAAAATAGATAAATAATCCTGACACTTTACCATGAAAATTTTTCTATCATCAGAAGGTTAGAGAGAACTGGAAGTTCACTACTTACATTACCAGCACAGAGAAGGCATAAGTCAAGGTGAGAGAACAGCAGGCTGAAACTTCAGCGGTGACAAGGTCAAGGCAAGGATTTTTGCCACAATGAAATTAAAAGCTATTATTCACTTTCATCATCCTCCTAGAAACTGCCTGTGTTGCTTTATGTTTTTCCTGGTCCCATGTAAGAAGAAAGAAGTAGAGTAGCTCTGCAAGACTATGTTGTCATCTTCCAACAACCCGAGTACTCATACAGCTTTGTGAATTCTTGAGATTATCGACTGTTTTAATATATCTGATGTTTTCACTCATAGTTCCTTGTGCAAATGTTCATCTGAGAACATAAAAAGAGTCTGAAAAGTCACAAATTATATCTCCTTTTTCATGCCTCTTTTTGGGAGCCTGGTTTATGATTCTTTCCAAAAGAGGTGGGCTGTGCAACGCTGCTGCCAGAACGCTGTTTCACTGAGGGTTTTGTACAACATCCTTGCAGTCTTGGTAAATACTAGAAACTGTTCCAAAAGTAAACACGGCCTTACAGATTTTCATTGAAACTAGCAATGAGAAAATGCTAGCGCCATCAGCAGAGTTATCTGAGTATTTCACCTAATACGTTCCATGTCATTGCTAAACCCTAGCAAGGGAGCTAGAATGTCTCTTTATCCCTCTCCTCCTCTCTTCTTGTGCCTGATCTTCAGGCTTACACTTCCCTGCTGAAAATCTAACTGGTTTAAGGTGACGGCAAGTATATTGTTTCTCGTTGTATACAAGGAAGACCTTTCCAGACTTAACGTCTTATCCACTGCTGTCTATTAGTAGAGACGAGACTCAATAACACAGTTGTCCCTTTAGTCCTGTGTTCTTACAGCTCTCAAACCTTAACTGTTGGGTCTTAACTCTTATGTGCTAGTAAAGTTTTCCAGCAATACCACACCTCTGTGTACTTAACACTCAATAGGACTTTTTGGCATAGTAAATTTTGTTCTCCTCCCCTCTTCTTCCTGTTATGTTTGTCAGTCTCATCAGCCAAAACACACAGAAAGATACACAGTTAACACACAGTCATTTTTGCTGACCTTGTGGGCTAAATACCAGCTGAGTTTTTACAGAAACATAAGCCTGAATGTTTATTGCAATATTTACCCAGCCTTTTGTTCTCTGCAGGATGAAGAAGTCTGTATTGTGCGTTGGTATTTGCATGAGATTCCCCCCTACTGACTTATCTAAATATAAAATACAAAAATAAACAACATTAACAAAAACCTTCTGATTTGAGCCCCCATTAAGCATCAAGTTTTCAAAAGCACTCCCTTTAAGTCAAAAATGTCACAGCTTTTTTTATTAGGAGTGAAATTATACAGAATGAAAATATCTCCTCTTCTCTGCGCTCCAGGAAGGCCCTCAACCACCTCTTCGTTCCAGAGATGGCTAATAATTCCTGCATGTATCGGGTGTATGCATGAAAGTGCTTCAGGATGAAAAGTGCTATATAAATGTAAGTTGTTATTAATTATGGCACTTGAAGGAACATTCAGATAGCTTAGTTTTTCAAACCAAACCTACATTAACGTTGCTGTATGTCTAAATTTCATTTTCTCCACATCTTTTAATTTGCCACTCTGTCATCAAACAAATTCACTATTCCAACACACCTCTAAACCTAGATCTACTCTCCCTACTGATTAAACTGCAGCAATTGACAAATATATATTATTCCTAGAGCTCAGCTGAGGTTGATGTGAGGCAAAGACTCAGAAAGGAAGATGACAAAAAATGAGTTAGTTTTATATGTACATATAAATATATACATTTTACAACCTGGGTGCAAGAGTACTGAGCAGGGAGATCAAGAGTGAAGCTGCCACACACAGATTTTCCTCAGATTTCCAACAGGTTACGTTAAAATGTAGCAATTAAAAGGGAAGCAGAGGATTATAAGGATTATAATCGAATTTGTTATTCTGGAATATCTTCAAGCTAGTGTTCTCAAATCATTTCATTAAAGAATCAAATCTTATATGACATAACATAAATTTACTAAGGGATTAAAAGATATTTTCACCCATCACCAGGATGACCACCTGGTGTTTAACCAGCAGTTAATACTACCCAAAAGTAGCATTAGGCTTTCTGAATGCAGGTGGCTATACAACTGTTTGGTTTCTATGATCCACAGCAGAGAAGTGATTTTGACTCCCAGATGGTTTTTGATGATCATAACATAGCAGCAACCTCATCATTTGACGGTCTGCATCCCTCTTCAGCACTGCACGTTCTCTCTTTGAATGCAACCCTTATCACTCTTACCAAAATTAGCTTGCTGGAACATTAGTATGGGGCTATCCTTTAAACACTCTATAGATAAATCTAAGGAACTCAGTTTGTTAACTTGAGCATCTTGCTAGAACCATGTGACCACCATAAATTTTTATACGACCTACACTCACACCAAGATGTACATCTTCCATGCCAAATTTCCATTTGCTAGGAAACCTGCTCAGTCGGGACCTGTCATGTCACAAACAGTGGGCTGCTGGCAGAATGCTTTCTACAAGGTCTTGTTCCTTTTTTGATCTGGGCCAAGTGGAAATTGTATCAGGTTAGAAGGCTTTCAAACGGGATAGCTATTTTTTCCACACGCTGAGACAAGAGGCAATTCTGTGTATGGTTGAATGATTGATTACATTAATGTTTCAGAGATTTAAACTGCATTGTTACCGTGCATCACAACACTAGGAACACAGGCTGAGGAAATTGTCTTTTACCTATAGGTAGGATCCACTCATGCCCTAAGAAACTATTTCACCCAATGTTCATCTCAGAGAGGTAAGAAAGAGAGAAGAAAAGCATCACCTATTGAATTAACAGTAATTATCCAGCTATTGGTAGTTCCTGCTGTCATCACTCTGAATAAGGAAGAGATCTGATTTTCTCATGTAGAAAGATATGACAGGCTTCCAAAAGAAGGCACTATGGTTGAAGTCTCACAGAATCTCTAGACAATAACATGATTTTTCCACATCAAATGCTGGGGAAGATGCTCTCAGTATGCAAAACCTCTAGATTTATATGTCTGTGTTAAAGGACACTACTCAAATACCCCTATGAAGAAAACAGAATGGGCGAATGAGCAGTCACAGGCTATCTGTAAAATTACCCATGCGGACTGCAAATGTCAAAACACAGTATCCCACATGATGCCTCTTTACTAGGTAATAGTAAGATATTGAGATTCCTCATCTCTGATCTTTAAAAACATAAAATAGTAAGGGCTGTGTTGCAGCGTTCCAGGGTTGTACTTTTATAGAATGTCTATGAAGGTGAGTGTAAAATGCTCTGACAAGAGAAAAAGACACAGAGATATGCTGAAGAACCACTGGGAGAGCACTGGAGGACTGCAGAAGGTGTAAAGTGCCAACATTGATTCCCTCTTGTGTATACTACCTGCAGGAAGGTAGACCCTAAAATGAACCATCCCAAGAATGTCCCACTTCCATCTCAGAGGCTTGATTTGTCTGGGAACAAGAGACAATTTAGGCAATCTGGACTAGGAGCAATCTGGGATCCACATTATTGACACCAGAAATACTCAAGATCTGTATCTAGGCAGGATTGGTCAAGAACACCGGGCTCCCCCAGCACAGAGAAAAGGACTAGAGGTGGGTAGGACAGACCACCATGGAGCAGCTCCAGACTTCTCTTTGAAGAGTCACTGCTTCTTTAAAATGGAAAGTATCACCTTCCCTCTTTTACACTTCTCTTTGGGAAGGCAACTCATGCAACTGCAGGGTTTCCTTCCTGATACATATCCAGACAACACAAGAGCAAAAATGGAAAAGCATTTCATATCTCATACCAGCTCAGTGGAATCTCATTGTCTTGCTTGGTGTGGCTACTACAGTGACTTAACTGTTTTTTGTATTATTTTTCATCTGCTGTCTTAGAAATTACACTTTGGTTTTAGACTGATGGGTAGTTCATCGTGTCCTGGTTTCAACCGGGATAGAGTTAATTTTCTTCCTTGTAGCTGGTATAGTACTGTGTTTTGGATTTAGGGTGAGAATAATGTTGATAACAGACTGATGTTTTAGTTGTTGCTCAGCAGTGCTTACAGTAGGTCAAGGACTTTTCAGCTTCTCATACTGCCCTGCCAGCGAGCAGGCTGGGGGCGCACAAGAAGCTGGGAGGGGACACAGCCAGGACCCAAACTGGCCAAAGGGATATCCCATACCATATGTTGTCCTGCTGAACAAAAATAACTGGGGGAGTTGGCTGGCAGGGGTGTGGCCACTGCTCAGGAACTAGTTGGGCATCGGTCAGTGGGTGGTGAGCAACTGCATTGTGCATCACTTGTTTTGTATATTCTTTTATCACTGTTATTATTTTCTTCCTTTTCTGTCCTATTAAATTGCCTTTATCTCAACCCACGAGTTTTACCTTTTTTTTCCGATTCTCTCCCCCATCCCACCGGTGGGGAGTGAGCAAGCGGCTGTGTGGTGCTTAGTTACTGGCTAGGGTCAAACCAGGACACATTATAAGAAAGAAAGTAATTTAGAATTAGAGATCTGAAACCAAATGCTGATGGTGCCATTCAGGACAAACTTTGGGACCAAACCCTGCCCAGGAAAGTCACAACTCTGCCTCGCTGTTATCTCCCCACAAGTCACACCTGCCCATGCCCGATCCTGGCTCTGACAGCGTCTGACTGCTCTTCAAGCACGTAACATCAAAATTGCAGGGCACAGAGGAAAAGAACCAAAAAAATCCATCATTCAAGCTTTACCAAATGACTAATCTAAGGGGGTTTTAAATTTTTGGCCTCTAATATTTTCCAAATTCCCCTGAAGCAAATGAAAAATGGGTATTAGTTATTGGCCTCCAAATTATCTTATTTTGAATTAATACAAGATACAGAAACAAGATTATTGAGTCATAATTATTTCTTAATGGGATGAAAACCAGTGGATTTCTCAAAGTATAAGTCAAGGTTCAGAAAATTCCTTCCCCGAACACTTCTGTTAAGAATAAATTATTTCTCTTCCCGCTTACGAGGACAATTCATTTTGCAGCCCAAACTAGCAGAACTTCTAATTCACTGGGTAGCAGTCTATGCTTTTACAGTTAAGGAACACATTTTGTTTCTTCCCTTTTAGCCAACATTGACAAAATGCAAAAATCACCTCGTTATCTGTGTTAACCTGCCCTCACACAAAATAACAATTCAGACATCTACAACATTCTCTAGATAAAAAGCTGCTGCAATTCAGGATGTTGTCTGTCCCTCTCAAAAGTCAGAGAACGTGGTGTTCTCCTTCAGTCTAAATGCCATGGCAGATTCAGATTCAGTTCTGATTAGAGCCTGTGGATTGGAAGCTGCAGATAAAGACTAAGAGATGGAGTTTTATTATGTGCATAGTTTGGGTGGGCACAGCTGTGTTAAATAACTTAGCAGAAGTCTGACAGTGAGGGAGGAGCACCTGTAGTCCAGAGAACTCCCATGACAACAGCTTTCTACCACAATTGTTAGGCAAGTTTTACCTAAAGCTGAATTACCCCACCCAAAAACCCAAAGCAGTGACTTTTTGTTGTTCTACCAGTAACTGCTGCATTAAAGGGTATAAATTTCATCATACTAGCATTTCCTGCTTTAATTTGTTTAGTTTGTTTTTTCTTCTTGAATGCCCTAAGATTTTATGGGGCTTTAATGAGTAACTAAAAAGGATCCAGACTTGTTAAGCCTCTGACAGATGTTCTTTAATAATATCATCATTCTTGGTCTTTTCAGAGACTGACGAGACAATCAGAATTATATTTTGTGGTCTGGTATGCAATCTTTATTAGAATTTAACTATTTCATTAGTTGTCTTATGAAGATGCTGTGTTGATGGATGCTGTTCCAACTTAATTGTTGCCGATTATGTTTTTCATTTTTACAAGCATAGCCACACTGCGTGTACCCAGTATATCACCTGCGTTTATTTTTTAGGGAGATAACAAGGCTTACCAAACAGGATCATTCTCTAGATGAAATGGTGTCACCCAGTACGTTTTGATTGCTGTATACACTTTGAGAGCATAATGTCCTTCCTTTGGATTTATCAATTATCTTCACCTCTTCCTCCTTTACACTAGCATACTGTTGTCTGTTCAGAAATAGGAATAATTTCCTTTTCTAATAGCACAAGCATCACATTCAGTTGTATCTCACAAAAATATGTCTGTAAGTTTGGGGAGGAAGTGTGGCTGACACACAGGATAAGAGAAACATGATAAAGCCAAGTATGCCAAGGCAGCAAAGATGAAAAGACATGTAGCTAGATATCCTACTCCAATATTTTTACTAGAACCCTAAATCTCTTTTTCGATGAAAAAAACAACGTTTTTGAGATTGCTTTAAGAAAATGAAGACAGCATAAATATCTATTGTTCTTCATTCCTGACGGAGCAACCAAACATTCTGGCCACACTTACAGTATCTCATGTAAATCATGCAGCCCTCCAAATGGGACAGAAAATTGATCCTTGAGCTTCAGCCAAAAAGCACACTTCAGGTATTAGTACCAGCTATCCACATTGACTTTATCGGTGCCTGCAACCAACAGCATTATGGAATATTTCCACATAACTTATCTGGAGCCAGTAGAGTAAGGATACCTACTAGAAAAATGTCCTATAATGCTATTACTTTAAGTAGCCCAAGCTGCTTACCTGTCTCCCCAGAGTCCTCGGTAATTGCCCGGTAAAGCTCCCTTTCTGGAAGCATCCTTGCACTAACAGTGCAAACCTCTGACAGATTTCCTTCTCAATAGTCCCACTGCTTTTTTCATTCCTTCTGAATAGTGAAAAACAAATTCTCTAATGACATTTAAAAGGGGTATTTTTGAAAAATTATTCTGCCTTTACTTATTTACCTTAATAAAGTTAAAAGAGCCATAAATCCATAATTATAAACACGGCTCATTTTGCATATTTTTGTTTTACTGGTATAGTGGGGTACCTAGTTGGGGGAAAGTGTGGTGGCACCACTTTATTTATTTTTTTTATTTATTTACTTACTTACTTACTTAAGCTCAGTGTTAACTCTCTAGCCTGCTTTTGCAATAATTGCAGCTGACTCCACGCTATTCCTTATGAGGTTCACCAGGAGGATATTTCCTGTCCCAGAATCCAATCAGGTTTTCTCATTAATCAAAGTCCTTGAGAGCTGAATGTTTCCTGTTCCCTAATCACATCTGTGAATGCTGCATTAGGAAATCTTTTTTGCCAGCTTTAACCACTTCTCCTTTTCAAGTGGACTGAAAACATTACAGTTAACCATGTATTTTTTACAGGACCTAAAATCCATTTAATGGAAAGAGGGAGTAATTTCCGTATTTCTCTTTCTCTCTCTTCTCCATGTTGTGTGAGGTGGTAATATAGCCATGTCTTTACCTACCTCAGTCAGCAGCGCTTTTTCGTCCACTTAAGTGCTATCTATCTCCTATTTCCATATTTTGCTGCCATCTTTTATTTTCTTTCCTTCCTCCTCCCAGGTTTCTTCAATAGAGATAAAGGAGAAGAGGGTCAAAACTCAGCATAAAGCTATGTCTGCATTTACAAGTTGTGCAACGCAACAGGAACATATTTGTAGAGCGAAACAATTCTTGCTGGAGAACTGACATCCACACTGTACAAGTTTCAAGAGTTTTATTTCAGAGGAACTCTAACCTGAATAACTATTAATGACTACAGGTGCAATTCTTGAATGTATCTACCACTGTAACTTCACCGGAAAAGGAACCAGTCTGTGTGTTCAGAGATTACCCCATGCTATAAAACACAGCATGGTAAAAGGAGAGATTATTAGAGGATTTGCTTTAAAAACAGACTCCTGAGTTAAGTTGTTCATGTAGACATACCCTAAGTCACTGAATCCAAAGTAATTCAAATCCTAAAGTTACAATTTTCGTACAGTCAACTTCATCAAAAAACACACTTAAAAGATGCCCGAACTCAGTTATTGAATAATAATATAAAGCATTTATCCAGGCAACAAGAAATCTGAGTACACTTACCACTTCAACAAGAGGGACTTCAGTCAGTATCTTACTGCCACACAGAGTACATAATCACTGGCTAATGCAGTAAGAAGGAAAAAAGCATACTTGATCCCTTCTGTAGAAGATGAACTACTGTGAGGCCATAAATTCAAGCTTCAGAGGACCAAAAGAAATGTAGACTAGAAGACAGGTTAGCAAGGAAGAAGATCAAAAGTCTTGCATTTTGTTCCCACAATTGTTTGTGTATTTTAAATTGCCCAGTCACTGGCTAAAGCAAACAGAGACCATACTGTGAGTAAGCTTCAGATTCAAGTAAAGCATACAGTTCCCCATCTGACAGAAAGCAGTAAATTGTATGTCAATCTCGAGGCAAGCCTAATACCTGAAGGACCCTTATGCATGCCACTCAGAGACTCAGACAGATTTGGGGAACCTCTGCACCTTGCTTTGGGACCACAGCAGAGCAAGGCAGGCATTCCAGGCATCCACCTCTCTCTTTGATTTCTGCAAACATGCTAGTGTTTATGTTCAAAAACCTCAAGAATCTACACTTCAGAAAGTAGGTATTTCTAGGGCTTTAAGGGTACTGGAAAATGCTTCCTAGTCCTGGGCATCTGAATTCCATCTGTGTCCTACAGACAAAAAAAGAGGTATTGTTGGCTTCTCTCCCCTGTGACATTTTTGGGGTGATCTGCACTTGCTTAATTCAACAACTTGCTCAGCTCAGTAGGGAAGTAGGGACTGAGTAATTAGTATCATCAGTGCTGAAACATCATCCTTTAAATTCCTCCCTCCCCCCTGTTTTTCTTACTTACACTGAGAAGCCATCAGTTTCTCACATTCTTTGCTTTCAGCTTTCTTTACAGTTAAAAGGCTCTGTGACTCAAGAGAAGGCTTATTATGTCCGTCTCATTCTGAGTCTTAATGGTGAAAAGTAAATTGCACAAAAGCTAGCTAAGAGGAGAGGTCTTGATATTAGCTTTAATTTTAAAAGAACTAATGCTTCTACTAATGGAGCTTATTAATTAGCAAGGGATCCTTAACAACACGAGGAAGTCGAAGTTTTATGAATACTCTTTTTAATGGCAAATATTTTTCTTCAGGGTAAAATGCTGGACTGCAGCATTTCATTACTGTATGGAATCAGAATTTCATACAGTAAAGCAAACACAAATATGAACTTAGGAGGAATTCATTGTCAGGCGAATTTGAAAAGGATTGCAGGCACCCAGGGAATGTTTCTGTTTGTTGGTTTAAAAGGCCTTTTAATCTGCATCCAATTTCCTCCTAAATCTTAAAGCATTTCAGCGCAGTCTTTTCATACAATGTAGAGTGTGATGCATGCCTTGCACGTAATTTTACCCTGGCTCAGGCTTTGAACTAGAGGCTAGCGGTAATGGAATATGGAGCTGTCATGTGTTCAGCTATTTCAAATTCAAACTAGGAGATGAGAGACTGAAAATAGTTACTCTTTTGACTCTCTGTGTTCTCTGTCACTGAAGTTTGAGTTTCTCCTTTAATATCGGAGAAAATCCAGTGAAGTATCACCATCTGCCTTGTCTTCATACTGTCCCCTGGACACCCATCGTTGGCTACTGTCAGAGATAAGATGCTGCACCGGATGGATCTGACAATGGCTGCTGTTACGTTTTTTATGCTTTTCTGAAATTTTAGTAGATCATAACTACCTCACATTGCCACAGTCACCCTTAAATTATACCTTTGGTTGATCTCAGTAGAAAGGCCAAAGCCTGATATTCTTCCCACCATAAGCAATGCATTTGGTCTTGTTGCCTTCAACGAAAGTTGCATTAGGTTTTAACACAGAAAATCATAGAATGAAGAACCTTAAGTGTTTTCTCCTTCTCCATGTTATCTTTTGGACCAGATTCAGGTTTTTCAGAGTACAATAATCTCCTTCTGTTTTCAACTACCCAAGAGGAACAGAAGAATACCGGTGCTAGTCATATGAGCAATGACTCCTCGTGTACCAATATCATTCCTGAGAGGCTGGCATAGAGATCAACACATAGCTTCTGTGTGAGCTGTACTACCATAAGACATAGGCAGCCAAAAAAACCTGCAAGAATATACACCTCTTGTAAGAAGGAAACATGATTAACCAAACCTTATCCCTAGGTCTATATACAGAAATTATATTGCTGTCAGTGAAACTTATACATATAGATCCAAGAGCAGAATAAAGCTGCTAGAAAGCATTTCACTGTAGAGCTGTAATTATTTACATTGTTTTTCTCAAAATAAATTTAGATTAACATACTGTAAAACTGTGTAGTGAGTAGGGTAAATTCTACTTTCCAGCTGGAACAATTCCAGACTAAGATGCTTCCTGATGAATACATACGCTAGTTCTGCAGTCAATGAAACTACGACGTGATGTTGAAATATCAATCCAGAGACTTTTGGACAACATGCAGAAGAAATGCAATGGGTTATTTACTTGGTGTTCGATATTCTTTTGTTATGGAGGTTGTTTTGTATTTCTTTCCAATTAGAGGCAAAGGTTCACAGAAAGTCCAATCTGTGTTTAAATTACATTATCTACATGTTCACAGGCTTTTTTGCCGTTTATGATGTTAACTGCAGGTGTCAAAGATCCAAGGCTCTGGCATGCATCATGAGTCAGCACACAAGAGACCAGTTTCTGAACTCAGCTGTACAGTATAAATCCAAAGGCATACTATTACCCGTCTCAAAACCAAAACTTTCCCATAATAAGGAACCAACAGCCTTTGTTCACCAGTCTTTGCCAAAATCTCTTAATCTAGCACTCAAAATTATCAGCTGGTGGAAAACAGATTAACTCCAGCGCTGTACACAAAATATCAGCTGGGGCTTAGGGCAAATCTTGGTCCTAATGAAGTTAATGGCAGAATTCCCACTGATCGCAATGAGACCTGACACAGAATGTGGCAGCTGCATATAAACCAGAGCAGACTGGTAACAGCCTTTCAGCTCATTATACTTCCTTGGAAACACAGAGAGGCTTTCACAAGTCCTTTTGTCCACTCCAGCAACTCAAAGGAGATTTAAAATTACCTCGAGGCTAATGCTGAGCGGTACAGATACAAGTGATTTTTAGTTCTCTGCTGTATAAGAAACATAAAAATGAAACGTTGTTTCAAGACACTCTCAGTTGAATATTTCACGAACTTTCGAGACAATTAAAATTCTAAAAATTACTAGCCAGGTCAAAATCTGTTCAATTTATAAGTAAGTTTTGCAATACAGTTTAAAAATAAAGAAAAACAGCCTGATCGTTCATTTAAAAAAAAATAGTAATTTTGAATTTAAAAACTACGAAAATATTTTTTATAACAGCTTTTCATTTTTGACATGAACTAACTGGAACAATGCCTATAAAAGTTGTTGAAACTTCATTTCCCCAAAAATAGTTTTGGTCAAAAAAATCCTAGCTCATTTTTTGTAGATTTGACCTTCGGATAGCATGAGGCTGGCAGAATGGGTCTCAAGCTGCTTCTGGACTCCTTCCCAAAACAAGTGGCTTGTGGTGATCTAAAAACATCTCAAGACAAAAGAGAAGTGGGTTTAGTAACCCCAGCTGACAGAATCGCTCCTCCTGTCATGCAACTACTGTACCCTAAACTGAGGGGCAGTTCAGGACTCCTGGGACAAAACAGAAATTGAAAATGGATTTGCCTTCCACCAGGCTTGTTCAGTGCCTACACCTCTACTGCACTTGCATAGAGCAATGTTCAGAATTTCCTCCTTCTCCTTTGATTTTTCTGCTAGCAAAGTAGTTTAGTACTGCTATACTGAGTCCTACCACGCCGTAGGGTTACCTAATTATGCCTACAAAAAACGAATTTTACCTTCTTGTCCTACCATATCTTTGCCTTTATAGTCCATATCACTGGGGTTTATTCAGCAGGAAGAATAAGGTCAGGGTCTTCTATTTTTCTTTGAAGAGGGTATCACAAAGCTATCCTGTTTTTTCTTTATTTAATTACCAATTCTGTGAGGAAAGCTCTCACACAGGTTCTGTTGCTGTTATTTTGCTTCAGTTGCTACTTGGGGCCATTGTACTGTCTGTTTCGGATATGCCTCCAGGCAGTTTTGGCCTGCTGAGATCTTTTTTTGACACCCTGAGAACTACTGATGAGTTTTCGTACCCCTGTGGCAGTGCAACCTGTCTCCTTGGCAGCTAAAAATGACGCTGCACTGGTTGGACTGCTCTCCGGTATGGTTCATGTATTCTTTTCCTGGCACATAATTTTCAACAGGTGTAACCATGCTCTAAGAGGCCCATGGTAGCAGCCTGTAATACAGTAATTGCTTAAAGGAGCTGCTCTTTTAGAAGAAATGACGCTTGCATTGTCATGCAGGCTGTTGATCATTGCCTGGCACCTCTGCCCTCAAGGCAAGTGTCCAAACAACTTGTGAGAAGGCACTTTGCCATCTCAGCAGATGGACATGAGCATAAGCAGCTTAGGGACGATGTCTGTGTATCAAGCATAGGCATTGAGGGCATGGTTCCTCGCCAAGAATGCTGCAACTGCTGTTTATCTTCTGCTTACCAACCAAGAGTTGTTTATCTTCTGCTTACCAACCAAGAGTTCAGGGAATATGTCACTGCTAATTAAGACCTGGGCTGGACTCAGTTTCAAAAGTATAAAATACGACTGTGCAAAACAAGCGTCTGTCTGGCTTGAATCGAGCAGCAGGTCCCGAGGGGCCAAGGGAGTCATCAGGATGAAATCCGCACTGGGCCTGACCAAAATGCGGGAAACGATACCTCAAAATGTTGCCATTTCATCAGGTTGAGGGAAAGAGTAAGGGAAGGGCGAACGGGGAAATCACTGTTAATATATGGGTGGGTTTATATTTACTCAAAAGTAAAACTTGGCATAATAAAGGTATGTAGTTGAAATGGGAAAAAATTCAGGCCCAGTATTAGAAAAAAATCCTGATTGTAAATTGCATGAATTTACAGAATAATCTCAGAGAGGAAGGCTTAGAAGCATTTCTGATTGGCAACTGTAATACCCGAAAGAAAAAACTTCTTCAAAATAAGAAGACAATACTGTATTCACTGCGATAAAACCCAGATGACCTACGGGATCTTCTCCTCTCTCAGTTCCATGAGTCAGGTAAGATTACGTTACGTGAGGTACAGTGGTGCTACAACTCCTATCATGCCTTTGAAAGCCTGAACTAGAACTAAGTGGTTCAGAGGACTTGTCCGTGTACAGAAAAGAAATGAAGCAGAGGATCAGGCAATATATTATCTAAACTATGATGTGACATGCTTTTGCTCATTGGAGACAACTGCAATATCAGATGACAGGATCAAGAACATGCTGAAAATATATTGGAAATATGCTAAAACCGGATTTTGATCTTGCCATTGTTATCTGGGTTTCAGGCCAAACATTCATGAAGTATCATAAGATCTGCGCACACCCCCTTTTAGGATTTTAGTATCGAAAATGGTTACTAATTAGGGTAAGAAAAGAGGTCAAGCATTTGCTTTTCTGATAAAAAAGAAATTATAAATAGATAGAAGGAAAGCAGTGAATAAAAATGCAAAACTAAAACTGAAAGGGATTCACTGCATGAAACTTTACTGAATACTTGAAATACAGCACCCTAAAAGGAAAAGCTGGCCCAAAAGGTAAAAAGCCCGACACACAAAAATCATGAACCAGGCACAGCAGATTTCAGAGCTGATGTTCTCTCATTCACTGTGAGTAACAGGACCTTGTATTTTACATGATTTTATTATTTCACGTATTTTTATTTACACCCATGAAGCTATCTTCATCAAGCCAAGTTTGAAAGACATATGCCTGTATGGAAACTGGGATACAAGAAACTCAAATGTTCTTCAAATCTTTACAAATACATATACTCAGACAAAGAAGTTTCTATATATTGTATGTTTCTTTTACCATGCACTGATACTAAGAAGTTAGAAATGTCTAGCTTCCTTTCCCACTGTCCTTCCTCTCTCCTGACCTCTAATATAAGAGGAAGAGCCTACAAGGGAGCAAAACTGAAGAACAAGCACAGCTCACACAAACAGATGCAGCATGTTCCAACACCCTTCTCTAACCATACAACTCGATAAATTATATCACTTCAGACTGTTCTCCAACCCTATGCAAAAAGACAGACGGGATTCGATTGTCATCACCAAAATGTCTTTCCACAGCTTCCAAAAACAGCACAGTCCTGACAGCTACTTTCATTATCACTATGCTTATATCTATATCAATATTTGAATTTCTGCATTTACACTTCTGTCAGAGGACCTTCATATATAAGAAGAAAATTTGTGAGAAAATATCTTTGGTAGTATCATAAAAACGTTGCAAGGCCATCACATCCCCCTGCATGGTGTCATGTGATAATGCAAATATTGGGGGATACAAAGTAAATTAGAAGAAATCTGCAGTTTTGCCCTTGTCTTTTACCACGCACTTTTTACTACCGTAACTATTTAAAGTCTAAATCAAAGCAGAGTGAAGTTAGAATTTGCTCAACAGAATAACCTTTTCTTATTTATCACACTTCAAGTCACCCAGTTTTTATTTGAATATCCTGATGACCTACACAGTCACTCACGAATGTCAGCTGAACTATTGAACTCATTTTCTCAGACTGCTCATACTGCTTTGCAGTGCAGCAACACACCAACAAAGTCAATTAAATGGATATTCTTTGCTTACTTACGAGATGCGGGTCAGCTATCAGGTTGAAAATGACGCATTACCCTTATCCTCTCTGCTAGCTGGCAGAATATCTAATTTTGGGAGGGTTGGTTTGGAAAAAATGTAGAAAAAGATTGGTCTCCATCACAAATCACAAGTACAGGGTACCGTGACTGGGTTTTGTAAGGCTGGAGGATGAGCACTGGGCAGTGCCTGAAGTTTCAGGGAAAACAAAAACCTGAAGAAAGTAACCAGCAGTTGAACAGCAACCAGTACTAGATAGCACGCAGACAATGAAAATGTGTGCTACTGAAGTAGTGCTGTTTTCTTCTGGTTTACCTTTAGCTTTTTTCTCCTCTTCCACGGTATCAAAGCCAAGGCTAACAAGGAGAGTAAGCACCTGCAAGTCAGTCAAACTTGTACCTGCAAGTGTCCAGCTCTCCGAAAGGTCTCCAGACACCTGCCGAGGTGCCACTGCTCCACAAGCACTGCACAAGGAGCATGAAGTACCTCAAAAAGGGCATCCAAAGATGCTTAAAATGCTTATGTGGTACTAAAGCTAGACACGAGCATTATGGTTATTCTAAAGGTAATTCAGTCCTCCTCCTTGTCTCCAGCTTCTGGGTTTTTGTGTCCACTCTCTCACAAATTCACACACTACCCTTCTGAGGCTTGCCCTAGCTATTCACCTCATCTTCCATTTCACCAACCCTCCTCTAGCATAACCATCCAGACTGGCTATTTCTACCCTGCGTAAAAATTCTTGCACGTCCAAGCTCCAGCAAAAGACGTCTTGCACACCAGATCTCATCTGGGACTCTTATTGCCTACCTAGAGATCAAGAGAGCTAAACTGCCAGACTTGCTCTAAAGAGGACTTGCAAGGCCTCCCATCATTAACCTCAGGCCTTGTGTCCCAATTCACAAAGAGATTTCTTGGAAGATTGCCTTTTTCTTGTGTAAACTGTTTTCTCACAGTCCAACTTCCTTGCTACCTTACCTCACTGGGTAAGCAGAGATCTGCCAGCGGTGGTGGCGTGGCCAGTGCACCGCCAGGCAGGCTGGAGAGGGGCAGGAGAGACCGACCATCCTCACCCAGCGGCTGCCACAAGGATAGGGCACGCTGGAGCCTTGGGTCCTCCTCATGCCGTCTTCCTCCAGAATGATTAGCTCACAGTAACCAGTGTACACTTTCCACATGGTTACCAGGGAGAAAGACAGAGGAAAAAGGGAAAGGTAGAGTCAGTGATCTTTCCTTGGGTCTCCTCATGCTCCTGAGAAATGTATTTCAAGAATTTATTCTGTGCCGTGGGGGAAGGTAGGGGAGGAGGCGCTTTTTGAAAGCAGCTGTTTTAGGAAACACTAAGCACAAGGATGCGTTTGAAATGTAACCCTGACCTACTCTGTGCTTCACATTTTGCAGGAAAATGCTTTTATCTGCTGCAGAGCCACAGCTTTTAGCCCTTTCCTGAAAGAAGGGGTCTGTGACCTGCCTTTGAAATAGCTAAGCAGAGACTATTCTTTTCCTTTTAAAACATAGTTGAAAGGGGAGATGATGAAATGGCATTGAATAAAATATGAATCCTTGGAGCGGAACCCAAGCTATCCATCTATCATGTAGTGCCCTACCCATGAAGCTATGTTCGTAGTCCTATTATCTTACTGGCCCAGTGAATCTTGAGTTCATTTCTATACAACAATCCAGATTCAACGGGACGGCTGAAAAGCACTGCCCATGTATATACCCCATTAACCACAGACACCTAAACTAGGCAAGAAAATGGGGCATGTGGGTCTCAACTCTGTAAGACAGGAAAGAAAAGTGAACCTAACTCTTTTGCAATTACAGACTACTACATATAAGGGAAACGGTAGGGTGAGACTGTCTTCCTTCTAAAGGAAAATGACATCTCCTACTGCATTTTGTCCAATCTTTCCAGTTCATAAGGCACTTAACTAGTTGGAATCCCTTTTGAGATTTAATCACAGGATTATCTAGTTACTGGATCTTGAACGTGAAGCCTGTCAAACCCAAGTCATGAATTCATTGTTACTTTAGCTTGGTATCTGGACAAGGCTGAGTAACTCTGAACTCTGGCAGAAGAGGGAAAAGAACCATACTAAGTATAATCAGTTACAGCTACTCTCTGAAAGCCAACAGCAGTCAAAGGGCCAGCATCCAGATACTGACACACAGAAAGAAAAGCATGAGTTCATGGCATATTTAAGCTCACCAGAAAAGAGGGAACTGAAAAAGGCAAAATATATAATAAAAATGTCATGAGCAGTACAACTTTTTAGGTTTCTTATTAAGTAAGCGTGGTCCAGCAAAGCAAGTATAATCTGAAGTGCGGGTTCACTAGTTAATACATTAAGTAAATTCTTGGTTCAAAATTCCACTGGGAACAATAGTCATTAGGCACTGTCACCTACTGTAGAAGGTTAATGAAGGATCTTAATAGAGGAAGAAGCTATTAAACATTTCATCTTAATAATACCTACCTGCTGTCTCATGGTCTACAAAAAGAGACACGAGAATTTTCCATTATAAATTTATCCCAAAGAAAAGGAAGAACTGCTACTCGCTACAGGTTTTTGGCTGAATTTTTTTCCACTTGTCTTTTTTTGCCATTTCACTCCATACGCTCTGAAGCATTTGCTGCCAGAGGAAAAATATATTATTTACTGAACCAAACCAACAGTTCATGTAGTTTTATGCCCTGTTGGTGGTGGTGGTCAATATGAGTTACCTGACACAGAATAGGATGGAAGAGGCACAAGAAAATCTAACTAAAAATTCTGAATAGCAGGCTCAATAAGAAAATTCTGGCTTAAGCCTAGGACAAATATACCCTGAAACATAATGATTTATAATCATTTAAATACTGTATCCCATTAATATTTGTAATTTCTTTCCAATTTTAGTTCTGGTAGTTTGATAATACTGAGACTGTTTCAACTCATATATTCCTAAGTAATATTTCACTCCCATACTGCATTCTCCTAGTTCACCAGCACTCAAGCTAAACCGATTGAGAAACAAGCCATTTTCCATCTGCTACCAAAAAATGTGATCTAATACATTAATTATATTAAAACCCTATCTTTGAAGAGTTTTTTAATAAAGTGCTAGAGAACCATTACCATCAGTTTTTCCAATTGAACTTATTTTGGCTCACAGTCTGGTCTAATATTCCAAACCAGCCTAACTACAGTCTGCATTTGAAGGGCAAGCTGTTAGCTTTCTGTTTAACAGCTGCCCGTATGTTTTGGTTTAGATTCCCAAAGCCAGATGCAAATCCCTCACGTTGCCTCCCTTTTTCTTGACTGCTCTGCTCTGCTCAATTTCCCCATGACCACCACCTCCGTTATGTTTCCTAAACCAGAAATGAAGTATAGATTTGCCACCTAAGCAGTAGGTCTTCATATTGGTTAGCCCAACGCAGGCATTCACACAAATGTTTTTTGCATCCGATTCAACATTAGTGTGTGGGAGAACTGATTTCCCCCCACACTTACTTCCATTCTTCTGGAATTGTGAAAAATCAGTGGCTTTGATTAGGTACTTTGTCAAATAGGTTTTGATGAGATGCATAGCTGGAAGGATATCTGACTAGTTCTGCATCTGTGCTCTCCAGCAGAAACAGCTCATCAGCTTAGCTCATATATTTCACCAGAAAGAGCAGGATGAAATGTCATGAGGCAGTACTGGATTATATGTGAGGTTTCCTGACCCAATTCACTTTCATTTTTCCTTCTTTTTCCCCCCTCCTCATGCAGTATGCTTCAGTAAACCTAATATCTGACTTTCATAACTGTTTTGAAAATTATAAATACCTCTTCTATGAAGCACTATGAAAAGTCATTGTATCACAAGCCTTGCAAAGAGATGCTGAAAAAAATCTTTCATTAAAAGTGCATTAGGTGCTAAATGAATCTACAAAACCATATTCAGAGACCCATATATTGCCCGTATGGGGAATAAGATATATAAAGTTTGTGGCTGGCAATCTGTTATTTAAATGGAACATTAATGTAATAGAAAGTATCTGCTTGTATCAGCAAGACTACCATCATAAACTTTACAGAGTAATCTCTTGCTGTTAATAGCATTTCACAGGAATCACCACAGACAGCACAGAAAACATATCCACTGTAGCAATATACAGCAATAGCCAACGGATAGGCCTTTCTCTTCAATAAATTTAATGCAAAATTAGAGAGGGCATTATTTAAAAAGGTCAGCACTTGAATTTGATTCTGGATTGCAGATCCCCAAAATATGAAGGTAGGGTACCAATCTGATCCCGATTTTCCATTTTTTCTACAAAAAATTGAGAACTCACCAACACTGAAATCTGGTACTAAGTATATAAGGAAGGAAGAAATGTTCTCAGGCGTGGAGTGTGGTTTCTCCCCCTTATGTTAATGATACAAAAATTAAGTTATACTTAATGGATTAAGATGTGTAAATTCAATTGAAGTTTCCGAGCCAAATCCTTAACTGGTGTAACTCAGATATAGTTCAGATTTAAATAATGCCAAACTAACAATATGAAATACTGGGAAGTAAAAACAATCACTGTAAGAAGGAACAAATTACTTAACTATGTCATTTCACTGACTAAATAAAATATCAGGTTTCAGTAATTTTAGCAATAGCAAGGCTTCAAGTAGCAGTTAGCAAGATGCTTCTGAAAAAAATATATATTTGTTATTCTCTTGATGTCTGAAATAATTGAAGATTTTTTGTCTTGATGGTTTTTTTCATCCTCTACCACTGCAATACCCAACCAGAAAAATACGTGACGTCTATTGGGCTTCATTTAGACTTCATCAATGAATGGTGGATAAGGGCTTTTATGACCACCTTGAGGTAGGAATTCCTTTCTGTTTTCTTGTCTCCATATTCCCGTACAAGTCTGTCGACATGTCACACTTAAAAAACACTGTGATTCATAACACAGACATTCTCCTTCCTTTCTCAACGACAGGACCAAAACAATATGTTCTGAGCATGTTCAACCCAATGAAAGAGAGGAGAAGAACTCTCCATAAAGTCATTAGAATATTTATTCAGGTACTGGACAATCCAGATCAAAAAGCTTCATCACATTATAAAACTTGGACCTATCGACCCTACCAGCAGGACAGTATCCCACTGGAAACCGTGACACAAGCGATTCTCAATCTTTCCTTGTGAAGCTCTTCTTCTTTGCATAGAGAAATTAAAAATACTTGTCATTAGTTTGAGGTAGATTCTTGGAATTCATATGGGATAAAGCAAAATTAAAGTCCTTGTGGAAATTAATGTGTTTCTTAAAAGTAGAGAGAAGCTGGGGAGGGCCATGAGAGACGGGGAGCTCCCCAAAGGCGCTGACATTTGGGCCGTCCCCTCTGCTAGCCTTTCCCCATCACCTAGCTGTTTTGCCATTTCTGCATGCTGACTTTTATAAATCCCTTTTTTAGGTAAATATTAGATCCAAGGATTGGGTGACAGAATTTACAAACTTATCTCTGGGTTGTGAACTCATCTAGCCCTCTGGGTATGAAAAGTTAGGAATTCTGTAGGTTAGTACTGCAGCAACAGAAATCCCCTTGAGAATCTACCATCAATGTCTCAGTTCTGTGTTGCCTGAAGAAGGGCACGGGTCAGGTTATTCTACATAACAAAACATAACAAAAACAGTAATTTTTTTTGCCATGTAAATCACCACCGCCTGAGACAAGAAGCAAATTGTAATCTCTAATTGCATGTTGTCAGAACCAAGTATTTTTCCCAGTTCAGTATAATGGGGAACGGTAGTGACAAACCGATCCCATATCTAAAAACATGATTTACTGTCTCCTTCTTCTGACTTTGAAAAGACTGAAAAGCCTTTGTGTTATTAATAGGACATACTTTTTTAGAAGTATAAAGCACATATTTGTCCAGAATATTTCTAGATTAGATTTCAGGACAGCCATAAATCTACATTAGAAAATACCTTGGCAAGCAGCTGAGGTTTGATTGTACAAAATGCTTCCGAGTAATACTTAGCAGATTATGCTGCAAATTTTTTAAAAGCTAAAATCAAATCTAATTTAATCAAAACCAATTCAGCTGAACTTCCTGGAGGAAAGGATAGGCAGGTTGTCCACTTACATGACATCTTTACATTTTTCTAGGATTTTCAGAAATATGGCTTTAACGTAGAGATGCTTGCAGTCCAAAGCCACTGAGTGCTTGGAAAAGTCATTTATAGTAAAATTTTAATAGGCACATTGATGACTTAGGAACCTAAATTCCCTTTTTGGAAGTGAGGTAGGCACTGACATGCTCAACTCTTCTAAAAATATAAGTGACACCATAATTCCCCAATTCCCATGCGCATAACCAACATGAATTAAGCTTTTTATCTTTTAAGGAACTGAATTATTGAAAATGACAACTATTTTTCTACTGATATTCAAGGAAATAAAGAGACTATGCATACTTTCTACAGACTCTATTTTTACATCTGAATCTGAAATTATTTAATCTTGGAGTTGGTTAAGGGTATTTTTTTTTGTCTTGCAATTTGAGCAAGGACACTTCCATAGCTGTGGGCAGTTTGTAGCAGACTTCTCAAAGAGCATCAAAACCAAACCAGAAAATACAAATGCTTATTATGAAAATGTTTATATTTAAAACAGGGGCAAATATTTTAAATAGTTATTTCCACAGGAAGGGATTGCCAGAAAAGGAAGAAGGTGGCAATACATGTGTTTGTACCTCTTGCTAGCTGGGAAGAAAAAAGGCAATTTAATTTCTTTCTACAGACCCGTTCTAGGTAGTCTGTCAAAACCTTAGCGCAGAAGGCCCACTCCCCTTCTGCCATGCAAGGGGGCTGCAAGGGAAGCAGTGCACCCAAACCCGTATTGCCTTCCGTTGCCATGCTGTGTGATTAAAAGGTCCAACTCACTGCTTCCTCAGCCTCAATGTGGAGCTGCCTGTTGGGGACTTGCCTTTCAGTTTTGCTTTTTCCTTGCATCCAGAAATATCCTCAGCGCCTTAATTCCTCAAGAGGATTTTCCATCAGCTAAATATTTAAAAAAAAATACCCCAGACATTTTCTAACGTTCAGCAATCTGCTGACTTTTGGAGCAGATGATTACTTACTTGAGCACAGACTTCCCTTTTTCTTCATTTCTGTACAGTGCTTTGCACAATAAGGGCCTAATTGTATTAATGGTCCTTTGCCTCTAAAGTCTGTAACTTGAAAGGGTCATTTCAGAGACTTGGGCATTTCCATCTGTGCCAAGCCTCTAACAACCTATTATTCTGGAAAAAAAACCCCTAAAGCACAACATTTAAGGATCTAGCAGATCACTAAGGATCTACTTGAGACAATAATACAAATATATCAACTCACAGAAACCAATCTGGTTCTACGAATTCACATTTTGTTTCCAGACAGTATCAGATACCTTGTCTAAAAGAACTGCACTCATCTAACCTGTTGACAATAACCTTTTCCCATTTCATATAACACATTGTGATAAACTAATACCAGTATTCATATCCGAATTTAGAAGATAGCAACTTAGGATACAATGTCTGCAAACTCAACAGGATCACTCCAAGAACTAAGGTGCTCAGCCATAAAAATACACAGTAAGGGATCTTAAACTTGTAAATAAATGTTAATGCAGAATACTCCTGAGAGCAAGTGTGAAAAAAAAATAGTTGTCAATAGTATATTTTAAAACAATGAGCTGCTGTAGTACTGGAATTTAGTGATGCTGGTGCCCTTTGTGACATTACAGCGCTTGCCATGCTTGCTTTGTCTGATCAGAGCCTGTAATCTTTGCTGTTGCTGTATTTCAGGCTGCTGGTGAAACAGCCTGAGGAAGACTGGAAATACCTCTTTGAAATGCACAGCAGGACTTCTCAAAAACAAACCAACAAAACTTTGAGAAAACTCTGCTGCAGAGTGAAAAGCAAGAGAAAAATATGCACATTACAAGCATAAAGATATTTTGACATCTGGGAAATGCTCAGATAGGATTAAAATGGAGGGCAAATAATTGTCTAAAAAAATAATTAAGTATGGACAAGGGTCTGTGCATAGATGTAAGATTCTACCAGCTAAAAGTAAACATTTGTCCTTTATTGTTTTTCCACCCTCATGTGTATCTAGCTTCTGCAATGGCAGGAGGACAACTAACCCTGATTCTTTGCCATGGTCTACATTAGGAGATACGGGCGTCACTTTAAATTATTTCAATTGCAGAAAATCGCTTGGTGAAAGTACATGGCAAAATTTTTCTGTCTCAGGTGAAAGGCTGGAGGTTGGGGGAACAGGAATTGACAATGATCTCAAGCTGATGATTTCATGGTAAGGAGACAAATAGGAAGTCTTCTGTAGCATCATGCTACCAGAAAATTAGGACATCCTTTCTCACAAGGTTTTGCTGGTATTTTATTATTGGTGACATTTCTGTGAGTACCCTGTGTGCAAAAGATGGAGCATTGCACTACAAAGGCCGTCATGAAAAGCAATCCCAACCAATGTTGATTTCATTTAAAGGTAACAACATAGGAAAAAATTGAGCAGAAACCTAACACTCTCCTATGCTATATATGGAACTTTCTTGCCAAGAATAGTGCTCTGGAACATTTTTTTCCCTCTTTCTGCTTTTGCTACACCTGTAAAAGAAGATGACCGCCAGCATGCAGCAATCAGTACTACTTTGTAAAACAGATGATAAAGCAAACTTGCTTGCAACAGCAGATAGCTGGAATCAATGATGCAGGGTCTTTCCTCCAGTGCTGCATTCCCACAGATGGTCATAAAGTATTTGAAAAGGAAGCCTTAATATGTTTTACTCATCTTTATATTTACTTAAACAGACGAACTTTAAAGTTTCGAGCCTTGTGACCCCCATCAACTTCAATAAATCAGGAAAAGCACTAGTAGGTAAATTACAACTTAGCACCTCAGAGTAGTATTGTGCAAAGGCAATACATTGCCAATGCCACCTATAGACAAACTGAACTACAAAGCGCCCGGGGCAGTACCTGCAACAGCCTTCTCCAGAGCAGCGGGTCATTACCCCGGGACATGGCCCGCTTGGCACACAGACACTTGTGAGCTCTCTGCAGCAGAGACCATCGTGTTCTTCTGTGTACTTTTATCGTGCAACACCGAGCAGAAGGCAGTCTCACTTCACGACCGAGGGAGGCTCTGGGATTCTCTGGTGCACCTGTAGATAAACAAACCCACCGGACAGCGCTGCACGCAGCTCCGACATTTTTCATGGCCTCCTCCGGCAGTCGAACCCGCTCTGTATAGGATGGTCAGTGTTCACTCTTTCTAACCATTTCCCTTCTCAGTCTGAGAAATGCGGCAAGATTAGAGGGTTTCTACTGGAATTATAATTAGTCATTGAGGCCTTGAGCCACCTCAGGCCTTTAAAATACTTCAACACGAAAGGGAGCGTTTCGTTTTACGCTGCAAAGCGGGAGCCTTATGTCCGCTATATTAACAATTAACCTTAAAAGCGACCTTCAAGCTAAACCTTGCCGGGTGAGGGGCACCGTTACGCACCAGCCGCCCCCAACCCGACCTGCCTGAGGGACGAGGCGCACCTCGCGCCGCCGGACGCTTCCCGCGCCGCTGCCAGGCGGCGGCCTCGCGCAGCGCGGGCTGCAGCGCAGGCTGCCAGCGCCCCCTGCCGGCCCCGCGCCGCGCAGCCGCCGCGCAGCCGCCGCGCAGCCGCCGCGCAGCGGGCTGAGCCCACCGCGCCGGCGGCTCAGGAAAAAACCACACCGAAACAAAACCACGGCGTCCCTCGTCCGAAGGCTTACCTGCCGTAAAAAGGGGTTTATCTATGTGCATTTTGAAATACCCGTATTTTCACTTTATACATGCACAATTTCGTACGTTTGCGCACGCTCTGCGATTTCCAGAGTCGCCCGCCAGAAGAACTTGCCTGGCACCGTGCGCACGACAACAGATGCCCACGCTGACCGTGACAGATAACCCGTGAGGAAGAGCGACCTTCACCCGTACGTGAGCGATGCGGGTCAGCGTCCAGCCTGTCCCCACGGCCGTGCCGGCCGACGGCGTTCTCTTGCTCCAGTTTCTTGCCCGCGAGGAGCGGAGTGCCAGTCACGCCTGCTTTATCCGCACGGCCACACTCGGGGTGCACGACGGGCACCCCGCACCACCCGGAGGGCCGACAGCCGGCCCGGTCCCACTGCCCCAGCCAGGAGCAGGGCAGCTGAAGGGGCACCGGGGCAGCCCCAGCCCCGGGCATCGACCACCTCCGTGGGGACAGGGATGCGCCGAGGCCGGGTCGGGACATCAGCCAGGCGCATCTTGGTGGGGCCCATGGCAGGCAGGGCAGGGCTGCGGGGAGGTGGGCAGGGGCAGGCAGGGCTGGCGGTGCCCTCAGGGCCCGGGCAAGTTTGTCTTCTGTCTTCTGGGTCCTCCTGCTTCAGCGTTCCTCCCAACTCCCAGGTTTCTCTTCTTTCCTGCATTTATGGAGGGAAAGGAAAGGAAGCGCACCGACCTGGGCACGGCAGGGGAGCCGGGCTCCCATGCAACACGGAGGGCAGGTCTGTGTCGCGGTGAGTGCAGGGCTGGTTCTTGATGATTAAAGCTGACGGATAAAGACTATTATGTCTCCTTGTCTGCCTAGTATGCAAATTAAATACTTTCCTATAGCACCCACAAAGAAAGAGCTTAAACAAACCCTGAAGTGAATTAAGCAGCTAAGAAAAGGAAAATTTCCTAAATTTAGCAGGATGGAATTCATAAAATAGTTTTTAAAAATATGAGTAGGAGCCTCAAAGTGACCACGCCGGTCCTTAACTCTACCATCTCTAGGCTGCTCTGGTGCCCAACCAAAGCCCAGAAGTTAACATCTCGTAATCAGAAATTTTTAGCACTTGTTATCTCATGTCACAAATTTATACTGAAAACACATGTTTTAGTAGTCATGCTTTAAGCTGCCATTTTGTTTCCACTGCAGATACAGAATTTTTTTTAAATATGAAAAAATAAAAGCATTATTATATGGAGTAAATGTGCAATCGGGACTTTGGAAACAGTCCCTTAATTAGTTTCCTTAGGACAATATCAAGTACCTAAGAAATAACACAATAAAATACAAACTGAAGTCACTGGAAGGTTTGAGTTCTGGCAGGACTGCTTTCACTTATTATAAAAAGAACAGAACAAATTTCCCAAAATGTTTAATGTCAGTACTCGCAGTTCTCCTTTTGCAACAGCAGGAGAAAAAAAATTGTCTAATGCCCAAAAATGACATCTGTGAAAAAAATCTGTGCTAAAAAGGATGAAAAGAACATCTAGTGCAATTTATTCACAGAAATGCCCTTAATAGACTAAATTCATGCCATAAAAACCCCTTTCTACCCAGTTTGTATAATAAAGAAAATTATGTTACTGATACTAGTGTTAAACCAGCTTTGTGTGGTATAGTAAATCAGACTCATGCTATGCTTAGCAGATGGACACATTTCTGCTGCGTGCTAGGGACTGTATCTGCTAGCCATCCAAGAAAGTCTTAGCAGCACATTCATTCCTGTCATCTAACTTGCATTTAAGGGCATCACTAAAATCAGTAGCTGAGATTTAAAAGGTTGAGAAAGCAAGCAGATCACCAGAACACTCTTTTGTTATACCGCCCATCTCAGCCCTTGCCACGGATTTGAAACCGGTGCTGCAGGCAGAGAGCAACAGAGTGAATTCAAGTAGCAGCCATCTTCCCAGAACAGGATTTGAAATTTCACTCGAGGAAGCACATAGTAGAGTCAACCAAATTAACATTTGCACCATTATTGACACTACAAGATTTATTACTCCCTGTTCAATTTAAAAAGATTCCCCGGGGAAATTTTTAAGGGGTGCTTGCTTTATTAGTTGTTATTGAATTGGACCATTTGACAGCTTGTGGGTAATGTCTGAATAGCAAAATCCTTGCTGGAAAGAGATCAAGAGACCCCTGGTGACTGATACGGATGACATTGATTTAATTTTAGCATGATGCATTTAGTTTCCATTGTTAAAAGACTATAGCAGATTAATTTATAGAATGAATAGTAACTATATGAACTGTATACACAAAGGAGTCTGGTTAGGTCTGTGATAGAACCTGGAGCCCTACAGTGCACGCAGCTCTCGCTCCCCCAGTAAGCAATAAATTTCAGCGAGATTACTATACAGAGCTGGATTACTGCGGGGAGGAAGCACTAGGGCTGAACCCTACAACTTCTACGCTTGATATCCACGGAATCACTCCATTAACGTATTACAGTGGCTGTGAGGTGGGGAGAGAAGGAAAGATGGGAGAGGAAGATTTCTGTCATCTTAAAGCTCATAACTAACTTATTTTCAGCATAAATACAAAGAAACCATGAGACATTCTTGTATAAGACATCTTGCAGGAGGTTGAAACAATAGAAGTGCTCCAGCAAATACAAAGACAGGGTGAATTAGAGTCACGCAGGCACGTAGTTTAAGAGGTGTTCTTGGTATTAAAATACAAAACAGAAGGCTAGCTAACAAGTAACAAAACACAAGGTTAAGCACTGATAAGACTGGAACTATTTTTTTCTGAAGGATTATGAGAAAAACAGAGCGAGTCTAGGGAAGTGGAGCCAGGAAAAACCGTAAGTTTAATGAATTCATCCAGACACTAGAGCATTTATAGAATTATGCACAAAGACACCAGCTTCCTCTAATATGCTGGTAAGAAGAACTTTTAAAAAAGCAGGAGTGCATCAAGTCTACGTGATTACATCACCGGCATCGTTTGCTAATTGCCATAACCCGTAAGTCCCTCATTTTAGACTTAGTCAGTAGTCGGAACTTGTATTGCTGCTGTCAAAATGGCTTTCACTTTCCGAAGAAAGGGTTGGTGAATATTCCTGTTACACCAAGAAACAGTAGGTAGTGGAGGGACATAATGTACTCAGAGATGGTTGAAATCAGCTTATCTGAAGCTTAAACTAAAAGCTGAAGATTTTTTAAAAGGACTTCAAATATGTCCTTAAAAAAATGCCTCAAAAAGTCTGAGGTGTTTCAATTTCAGATGAAGTCTCTGCTGGATGGGAAGCAGCTATAGATATTCTAGACTGAGAACAGCACTAAGATACCTTTCTACCGTGGTTCCAAAAATTCCCTAGCCTCATGTATTTATTTTCTACCCCCTAGCCCCCTGGCAAATATATAGTTGTGGCGACCTGGTTGATCATCCCTACAATTGCAACCTGCAAGCACTGAGAGCCTGAAAAATTACCATGTGAAGGAAGCAAAGGGGTTTTATTCAGTCTGTGAGCATTTTGAGGGCCTATCAGATCTGAATTGTCTAATCCTAGAGTTCATCCGAGGCTTAATATGAATCGATCATTAACCCCACATCTGGGCTTTGGCAAAAAAGCGTGCCAGGCAAATATTCAGATTATACAAAACAAAGGAAGCCTGGAATCTGTTTCTCCAAGCACACCAAGGTTACTCAGCAAGAATAGCATTTGTCCCACTATTTTTCTACCCATCTATAGCTGTGTACAGCTACTGTAATTATACTTAACCCTCTCTGTGTTACATATGCTAATGTAATTTTCTGTACTGTGTTTGAGTCATCCATAATTCACTCCTGCCTTTCTAACAGAAAGCTTTATGCCTGTGGGGCTGGAACACACAGTTGGTTTTCCAATATGCCAGATGAATGCCCAAACCAATGGATTGCAATCAGTTTCCTTAACCTTGACTCTGTCGTCAACAAGTCTGTAGAACAAAACAGTTTTAATAGCAAGGGATTCCATGGGGCAGGAGATATTCACAAGCAATAGCTCTAACTCACCATTTCTGGTGATCTGGCATTTCTCCATCACCAGGTTAATATCCTTGTCATTGACCTACACAATTACCTTGTGCTAATTTCCTCTTGTTTTGGCCAGAACGAGATAAATCCTTTTTATAGAACAAAAAGAGTCTCAAGAATAGTAAACTTCTTACTAAAAGCATCAACTTCAACTAATTAACATTAGCTTTTGAAAATCAACATTGGACTCTCAGTTTGAATGGTATGTCTGTTGTTCCAGGTCTGAGACCAAAAAAGTCAGTGACTGTGAATCTCTAAATGGTGGCTAAAACAGACAGAAAAATTATTGCCAGGTGTTCCCCAAATGACAGCTTTGCACATCTTCCTAAGTAATCTGTTTACGGGAGGAGCGATTCAAGGGAGCTCCATGAGGTACTGCAGTGCAATTCCATTCCTTACACACTGCTGTACGCTGTGAAAGCCAGAGGCAAGGCACAAAACACATCTTACTAAATCATACAAGAGAGCTTCCTCCTCCAAAGACCAGCAACTTTTATACAATCCTTTCCTGAAATATAGGAAAGGAAGAACACACTTCTTCACATTAAACCAAAATACCGTGTTCAAGAACCTAGCCACAGATGAGTAAACCTAGTAAATTGGATGGTTGCATTTTGGTGAGCTACAGCCATTGGTATCGTACGGCAAGGAGTACCCTGCAACCAAGGAGCAGCACATAAGATCAGCCTCGCTGAAAGAATGATAGATTGCAAGCAAAGAAGATAGAAATTACATAGTATAGCTTTTTCTGGGGACAGTACTCTTCTTTGTGCTCTTTACACCCAAGACAAAGCCTTTGGGAATGTAAGATGCTAATTTAAGAGAAATTAAAATTATTTCTAACTTGTCATATCAAACCCTGACATAAAAGCATTTCCATTCGCTGTGTAATGTCTGTAATGGCTAAAGTTCTTCTCAATTATATTTGTTTTCCAGTTGATTCTCCTCATGTAAGAGAGAGATACATTGCTATCTAAAAATGAATGCTTCTGACAAGCTTTTACTCTTTTTCAATGACATTGTAACAGTAACAAAAAATCTTGAGCCATTAACTTTAGTGCAAATTTTGTCTGAAAATGGACAAACTAAACATTTCAGGTTTAGGTCCATAGAATTACACCATCGTTTTTAGATTCAAATAGATAAATATTTATTCACTGTGATTGGTATCTTAACACTTCCAAAGGGACCGCGCTGGGAACAAAGGACGACAGTATCAGCAACAGCCCGCAGTAGTCTGATGCTGAAACCTTTTATATATTCAAATGTTAAATGTCAAATACTTGCAGACAAAGAGACAGGGATGCATTCAAAGGTGATATAAAAGACTTGCTGTTCCCCAAGGGTAACTGCTGGACACCAGGAGACTACCGTGACAGCACCTATCCCCTGAACTAGCAATCTCTGTTTCAGACAGTAGGAAATCTAGTTTTGCTAGGAAGGAAAAGGGAGACTGTGTGGCTGTGCAGGAACAGCAGAAGGCCAGCCATGGAAGCAGCAAAAATCCTGTACTGTTGACATACCCTCATCTCCTTCTTAAGGGAAAAGCACCAAAACTCCGAGAAGAGGAAATGATGTTCTGAGCTGGCTGGGAAAAGAATGATAAATGAACCTGAGGGTAGGAGGGAAGGCTGATTAGGGGAGGAATGGAAGAAAGAGGGATATCAGAATCAAGTGGTAAGGGAAGGGATCTGGACATGGGTAAGAAGAGCGAGGTAGCACCAGCGGGACGAGAAGAGAGAACAGAGGTAGAGAACGCAAAGGCTCTGGGAAGTTTTGTTACATGCCAGAGGAATCCTTGATAAAAAAAAGTTTGGGAATCACTGGCATAAAACACTGTACACAATACAGCAGTAAACCTACCTGAATTATTATTCAGATTACACATAATTTTCACTCTGTGTAGAAGTGTGAGGCTGTAACAGGAAAAGCACAAAATAAGAGCTGTGAAGTGTGAAAGAAAGTAGAGAGAGGAGAACTTGTTTTTCTCGGGTTATGATTTTTACATGCAGAGAGGAAAACGTTTTCATTCTGAAATATTAAGAAAAACAATTAAAAAAATAGAAAGTCTCCGTTAAAAAAAGTACCTTCTGGATTAATATCTTGTTCTGCAGTTTGTCTCACCTGCTACTTTTCCTTCTCCCAACTACACTTCCAACATCTAAATCTGTATTTTACACATGTATACCTAATGATCCCTAGCTATTGAGTATACCCGTCATATATAAGAATCACCACCCTGCCAACTCTGGTATGTAAGTCTGATTTGGGCTCTGTACTGGGAGATATATATAGATAGATAGATAGATATAGATATGCCTCTTGCCATCAGAAAAAGGTCTTGCTTCTAGTCATGCCCACAACACAGCAGGCCCACTGGAAGGCAGTCTGGAAGTGAAGCTCCTAAAGGACAAGGCTGACTAAACCTCACCAAAGCAGTGCCTTCTGAATTCGCGAGAGTGAAAAATTAGACAAGAATTAGCAAGAGAATAGGTTAGGGCTTTATACCTGAGAGCCATTAAATTGTACGTGAGGTAGTCCAGGTTTTAGGATAACCTAGATAGGTACGAGGTGGGAGAGATTGAGGTGCAAACTTAAGTAGGAGAGAAAAACTTTGCTAAGGTCAGGTTACTCTGGCAGGAGTTAAACACAATACCGTAACACTAAGGCAACTGTGAATCCCCTACATCCTCGTGATTCCTGCTGGTTACTTTGCATTTTGAAACAGCAAAACAGGGCTCCAGCCAAGCCGTTTGTTTGGATTTGGCTCAGACATGTCTACGCCCCAATGAACCAACTGATTTCACTGGCAAATTGAGAGTAGCTTGAAACCTATCACTGGAAATTATTTGTTGCACAAAGCCAAGCTCACTTGGCCAAGTTCACAACAGGTATAATAAAACTAGGGAAAGTCTCTGGCACATTTTTCATACAATTCACCCAGGGCCCTCCTTCCTGACATATCCTTTATCTGCTAGCTAAGCAACTTCTGAGATGGAGCAATGTTCCTGTTGTTAATAATTTTATCATTGTAACTTGAGTTGATAGATTATCACTGGACTGCTCTATAAAAAATAATTATGAGTGGTGACAAGGGGTTCCGGAAGAGCAGTTGATGACAATGCTTATCCCATCACTGTCTGGGCCTGGTTTTTATCTGAATTAAAATCAGCGGTGAAAGGGTCAGTGGTAGGAATCCACACAGGGGAAGTTTCAAATCTAGCTTCTGATATAGTATGCAGTCACGGTGATTGCACTCGATGCACCACATAATCATGGTGGGGAACATAACTGTGTTTCAGAGTTTCCTGTGAGAGAAAAGCAATAGAAAGAATCACATCACTCCATGTCCCAGCTCTAAAAACAATGAATGACACCAACAAGAAAAAATTAGTGAAAGCTTACGGGAGGCACGTGAAACAGGTTTCTCAAAATGTAAAAGACGGGCTCATGAAGCGGCGTGGGACGCTGACTATATTTCAGGAAAGGATTGTATAAAAGTTGCTGGTCTTTGGAGGAGGAAGCTCTCTTGTAGGATTTAGTAAGATGTACCATAGTAAAAGAACACTAATAATCAATTCCCCACTGTCTGATAACACCGCTAAAAAGATTAGTGTTAAGAAAGGTTGATTAAAGCAAGTGCTGCAACTGCTGTTGACCCTGACAACATATGCAATTGTGCTGAATTAGAGAATATGAGCCCCAATCTAGCAGCAAAGCATGATCTTGAAAATGAATTCAGAACAAGGATTATCAGATGTCTGGTTAAAAAGCATTATAACAGACGAAGAAGAAGAGATTTTAAACACGAGTTCTGGGGCATGCAGATAGAAAAATGATGATGGACTCTTAGACCATTAGCATTTCTTAAGGGCTGTGGTATGGAGATACTAAACCATAAGCAGACAGTCAGAAGTATTATTTTAAAATAGCGTGGATGCTCATAAGTGCAAAGTAAAGAGAAATGCTCTGCCTGTTTCAGCTTTCATTTGAGCATTGCAGGAAATGTGTGGGGAGGATATCAATTTTACAAACAGAAACGGAGGGACAAAGCTTAATAACTTCATTACTTTGTGAAAGTACAAAGGAAATGAAGAAAAAAGCTGCAGCAGGCCAAGGCAGAGTTAGCTGATACAGATGGTGCCTCATTGGCTAATGATTGATAAGAGCAGCCATTACTGACAGTTTTAAAAAATGTCATTCTATTTTAATTCTCAATATGTCAGACCCAGGAAAATTAAATCACATCAAAAGCCACAGACCTATTACTGAAAGGCCAATTTTTATGAAACTTTTCCTCAATAATTTTAACAGAGAGATTAACTAAAGCCTACTCCATTAACTTGAGTCAGACAAGTTTTAGGAGAACATCAGGCAAAAACGGACTAAGAACTGTTGTACTTAGGGATACTGCACAAGGCTGTGCTTCTATTTCCAAAGATCACTTCGAAATCAAAGAGTAAATGACCTTGATATTCATAGTAGTAATATCATTCAAGACTTCTGTCAAAACATGCAGATGTGCTTTGAACTGAAAAATGAAGTAGCATGACTTGTCTTAATGAATGTAAGGATGGATCAGGAAAGCCGGTGTTACCCCTCCTGTGTAAAGTCATGTTCACTCCTCTAATGCACCCATGAGAACTGATGGGGCAGGGTATGAGGCAATTCAGTCAGACCACGACACCTGCAAATCCTGGTGCTGCAGCTTCTCCAGTAACCTGTGGAAGGGCACGAAGGAAAAGATCATGATCACCGAGTCCTTGTGCAATTGGCTGGTTTTAAAAGCCAGGCCAAATGTGCTGTGTGTTTTATACTAGCTCATTTCTTGATTCATGCACAATTTAAAATTTGAAGCACAGACTATGCCTCTGAGAAGCTGAGTATGATTGCGTTGGAAAACTGTGAGAAAATTGAGGACCAAGTTTGATCCAAGAAAAGGAAACGTTATTCTAGACTTAAAGGTCTAGCTTGGAAAAAAACAACAGGAGTTCTTGAAAAATAGACCTACTGATATATTTGCAGTACCAGAGTTTATGTACCAGATCACACAAATATCACTTCCTCTCCTTTAAAATGCAGAGGGCTATCAACAAACATCTGTGTGTTCATCTTTTATGTTTGATGATAAGGATAAGCCCAGTAATTTCAAGCATTTGATAGGTACACTACTACCAGCTATCTTAGCAGACTGATTTACCTGAAGAATTAACTTAAAGAGAATCATCCAAAACTATATATTGTAGGCTCATTAATAGGAGAAGTACTGAATTCAACAATGAGGAAAAATCTTCACAATTAATACAGTAAGACTTGAGGATTTCAGAAATGATCCAGTTAGTAATTATTGGATAAGTAACTACCATGGTACCTTCTCGCCTCTTTTCACATCTGAAGTGTGAAACAGCAGAACTTTTAAAATGAGGGAAACAAGAAATGGCAAATGAGACTCTTCCTCATATATTATGCACTTGAATGGCTGTCTAGGAGGGCATAGTCAGAAGGGGCAACTAGTTTGTCTTCTGCTAAACAGTACAATTTACAGTTCATAAGAAGAACTATATTATAGACATCAGCAACCATCTCAAGAAAAGAGATTTGACTTTTATTAGAGATGGCATAGTTCCTCTTACGAATGCAGCAGTTTGACAGGAAACGAGAATTAACATTCTGAGAGACAGCCGCCGAAAAAGCGTTTGAATGGCAGATTTGCTCTACAGCAATAACAGAATTAACGTGCTGGCCTATTTGTGTTAGTCTTTGGCTTTCCTACCTGAAGCCAGAGGTAAACAGCAAAAAAAGAATTTATATTGCTGGCACTGGTAGGCCTCTTTGAAACCAGATGGAACAAAGTAGCACCTTGCATTTTCAGGGCTTTTACCTATTCCCCCGAAATTTTAAACATACTTACCAGCCAATGAACGTTTTAGTTTTCTGTTACATTTTCCTTATTTAGTGCTTCTATTCTTTTTCACTCTCACAGGCTCTGCTTTTTCCTGTTTAGAATGTGTACATAAATTATTAGATTATATTGATTTCATCCTCCCATTCATACTTCTTATCTTACTTTTAAAGTACTGATTTTTAGGTACATCTTTTCTGCTTAAATTTGTCACTTTACTTTCTGCCCGATCCTTCCGATTCTGTTCAATGTGGCTGAGGGTGCCTGCGCGTTTCACGGCTCCTGCTGCTGCTGGATGCTTATCATGTTCACAGAGCTCACGCAACTAATCTGTATGCCCAGCGTGAGCTGCTGCTGGGAGGGACAGGCCAGCTGAGGCAGCCCTGACAACTTTGCACAAGGGTTCCCCTGGGTGGGGAGATAAGCACGACATTATTCAGACAGGATCTGGGATAGGGATCAACTAGGGCTAGAGGCTGGGGAAAGGCTGGAAACCATACGGTCACTGTATTTCACACAGTTGCGTGGAAAAACTGTGAAAATGAGAAGGAAACTGAAGGGCTGCAACAACCAAGAGCTACCAGCTCACTTACCAGTTTTATTAGAATTAAAATCAAGACTGTATCGAGTAGTACTGGATCAAGGCTGATGTCATCTGCTATTTAATTTACCTCTTATGAAAAAAGCTCCCTTCCAGCATATATTAGTGTTACTACAACAGGGTACAGGCCAGCACAGACATCCACATCTCCAGACAGCAGCACCCTGAAGCACGCAGCTGGGTTGTGAGATGGTACCAGCCAGCGCACAGCCTCGAGAATCTGGGAAAACCTGTGCGTGCTTGGGTAGGGTTGGTTATTACAAAAACACCCTAGTCACCTTCCTTTCTGCCTATGACCATCGCACAGCCTTCCCTAAGGCAGACAGCCCTACACACCCCCCCTCATCTTGCTTGCTGCTATAAATACTAGTTTCTAACTTTTTCTCCTTCTGTCTGATCTTTTCTGCCTCCATAGAAAACTGCATATTGTTTTCTTTCCTGGGCCATCTATCTTCACTTATTTCTGCTTAGAAGTGCTACGTGCAGCCCTTCACCTAGACCACTCTGTAAGATACAAGGCCTTTGCAGCTTCTTCTCTCTGCTTTTGCAGGGAAGGAAGAGAATGGGAATGCTGGCAAAGAAGGGGAAAATAGGAAGCTGCATGAGCTTGTGAAGGATAGAAACCTTCAGCCAAGGCATTGGAGCTAGTCTGCAGAGCCTACCCAAGGGGAAGGACTGAAAAGAGATGATGTAGCTTGATCATTTGATGTCAGAGAAGCCAACATGGAAAGATGCTTCCTTTGTTTAACTTGTTTATGGGTGCTGTATATGTGCACTGCAAGGAATGGAAGCTTTGAAAACTAAGTGTAGGTCTACCACATATGTAGAATTAAACAATAATTTATAACAGCAAATGTGAAACTTTTTTTTTAAAGCTCACATTATAACTACTATTATTCTTCATGGAGAATGTTATAAACAGAAGAAAAGAACACAGTCATTCAATACTGCCCATAGGATTAGACAATCACTTGTACTATTATTTCTATTATTCTCACCAGCCTGCCAGCTAAATAAGCTGTGTTTGAATATCTCGCACAAAATAACTTGTGCTTCAATACCCTGAAGGGCTTATATTTTTCTAGAGTTTTTGTCAAAGCTGCTAATCTCTTGATATAGCTTTTATACACTTTGTAATAAAATATGTAATCGAGGACAGCTAAAAATGTGCATATCTGAGAGATGCACAAGTAATTAAAAGGTGTATACAAAAAATTGTGGTTATCAAAAATTTATTTGTGATTACACACAATATTATTTGTGTGTATCTCATACATAACTGCACTTTTTTGTTCTCTTTTACTTTTATGGTAGCTTTATCATTCAGTTCTGCTTTACTGTGTAAGCTGATTAATGCACACTGAACTGAACCAAATTTTTTAATGTTTTTGCTAGAGCTGCTGAGCTCTCTGCTTCATTTCAGTGCTCTGGCTTTCACATATCAGCTTCATTTACTCACTCCACAATCCTCTGTGTTTAAAAAAACAGTAAAATTCGATTTTATTTATCCATTTTTCACTCTGGGATAATCAACAGATACCGGTAAAAAACCAAAACGAAGCATGAGGTGTCAGCATATCCATAGTTTCACAGGAAAAACCACTATTACCACCAGAGGGCACTGAACCCTGAGAAACTAAATTGTCTCAAAAACAAGCGAGAAAATGGATGATTTCACTAGAAGCACGCAGGAATTTACTAAGATGATGCAACTTCTTATCTTAACATTGCCATTTAAGTGCCAGAACTGATGAAGTGCCTTTATCCCAACCCTACCGCACTCCATGATCTTTTATGTGAGCGTACCTATCAGTGCACAACCCATCAGAATTAAATACTGATCTTCACTCACGCTGTTTAGGAGCAGTTTAACAAAATCAATGGAACTATATCCACGGAGACATGATGAGAGTGAAGAATCATGCCTCAGACATCGTTAGTGAATAGATTTTGTACATATTCAAGTATCCTTAAGAATGTCTCTACCAGCAGGAAAGAGATGAATTATCTCTATTCCCCAAAACACATCAAAGTGATTTTTTCTTGTCATCTTTTTTTGTGGTTTCTTTGGATTATTTTTTTAAGGCGGCTTTGATGGCAGCTGTAAACTGGGCAATCCAGTTACAGGAGTCTAACTGCAAGATTACAGAACTAAAATGCCTGCTTGTGCTTGAAATGGGATAGAGGCTTCTGTTAAGATTACCTTGATCTCTAGCAGCTTTCTCAAAATCTCTGTTGCTCACGCAGAGTGCACAGAGCCGGTGTCCCCGTCTCAGGCTTTCCTCCTCCAGCAGCCAGCACAGCTAGGACGTGGCTGGGCTTAGCTGGGACCGCACCCATGCAGTTTCCTTGCCCTGGGGAGAGTGCAAACCGCGTAGTTGATTTTAGTTCTACTGTTGCAAATGTGTAGTAACTCCGGCCAAGAAAAAGGTCGATTATAGTCTGTAAAGTCATGTTTGTTTAGACATCACAGGTATTATTCTTACCTGCACCACTTACTGCAAACAGCTGACTAACTGAAAAGCGATGGAGTAGAAAAAAATGCAGTGAGTAATGATGAACTTTTGCACACTACGTAAAACCTTCTACTTCCTTTGGGAAGTGTTTGCATGCTGCTGCCCTGCACCGCAACCCTTTACAGCACTCACTTTTCATTTCCTGACAGCTTTAGGGCTGTGTGGCACCACGCAAAAAGAATCAGCTGTCTCGATAGACAAATTCAAATGTCAATCCCATCAGCAAGCCTTGCTGTATTTCTCAGTGCCTGACCCTGGGCTGGAATTCAAGCAGCTGTGTTTAGCCTTAGGAACTGCGTAGAGCAAGAGGGGAAGAGCCGGATGTCAAACAGCCTCTGAGTAAAATGCAGAAAGAGCTTAGGAAGCTCAGACTGAATCTCCAGGCAGTTGCGATCTCCCTCGGGCTTTCTCTCTGGTCAGTGGCTATTACATTCCCTTTTTTACAGTGGCAGCCTTCACAGGAGAGCACGTAGTACTTCCCCATCAACCCTGTCTCCTGCCCAGCTGCTCACTCCCTCCCCACACCTACCCCAGCCTGCAGGCTGCTGGGGCAGCCCGTCCCCAGGAGAGGCTGAACCCCCTCTGGTCACAGTAATTGGCCTGTGATCTCCCACACTCCAGGCATGTGTTGAAACTTTAACTCACGTTGTTGCCTGAGATACAGAAGCTGCCCCTCCTTTCTGGTGCATTTAAAAAGAAAAAAGCCTGTGGAAGTTCCAAGGTTACGTGGTAACTAAATGGCAGTTTTGGGTATCCTAATGCTGGATTTGGGCACCTAACTTCCACCTAAGTCCCACTTTACCTTTCCAAGCCTGTTTGGTGTCTGGCCCTACTGGTCTCTAAAAGATTAATTTCTTTCCAAATGACACTATTACTTATATTCTAAAGGGCTAATTTAAAGACAGGGAAAGAAATTGGTTAGCTCTTCAGCTAGAAAGCCTCAATGGCCTTTAATCGGTTGACAAAAGCACGCTCATGAAGACGTAGGAGGCAGCAACATTTGTTTCGGGATGCAGCCTGCGGGCGCTGAAATCTCACAGCAAAGCGACCGTCCGTGCGGTTGTTCAGCCGTCAGAGGAGAAAAAGCAGGTTGAGAGGCTGGGAAGGAGATATACCGCTTCCCTTTTGTTCCCATATTGGTTTCAAATTCGTGTTTTGTTATTGTATCTGTTTCTAACTTGTGCTCACAGTCTGATCTGAAAACTTACTAAAGCTCTACATATATAAAAAACTTTTTTAAACAAAAGGAGTGTATGCAATACACATCTTCAATAGCAGAAAGTTGCTGCATCTTCTGAGACTGTGACATGGATATATGACATGCACAGCGTATGTTATCTGAACAACTTATAGGTAGGTCCCCAAGTGGTAAACGCATAAAGCTGTATATATTAAATTCCTTCCCAGAGGACAGATAATAGAGAATGAAATTTTTCAAAGCATCTAACTGATAAACACAAAAGCTCCATTTTTGACATGATTTAGGACTCACGGCCATATTTTCAAAGATGCTTTACTGCCAAAAGGTTTAGACAATCCTCTAACAGGACTTTCAAAAGTTGGGATCTCAGGTTTTAAGTTGTGAGTGATTTTGAACAGACCCTGGGGTACCTACCTGAGACAATGATGGGCGCAGACATACCTTTGAAATCTGGCCCACCAATTCCACCAACTTTCTGTGTTTAAATAATAATTTTTTAAATATGAAATCAGTTCCATGCTTTGGAAAAAGCCCATCAACGGAAAGCAAGACTTTATAACAGCTACAAACTATCTGCTCTCCTTTAGCACACACAGTTAAGGATTACGCTTTGGTGCTGAACATCCTAAGTGTGATCACTGCTAGTCATTCCTGGTGATGCTTGTTACCTACACCTACAGCCTTCTAGGTGTTTTTATTACTTCTTTTTTTGTTAGAAACAGTGTTTGAACTCCAGACCACCAAAAGCAGGAATACTATGGAATACCTGGTTATTACATTGATATTTCAGGAATAAAATGGTCCTGCCGTTGTGCAGTTCCCCATTTCCTCCTCCGTTTTTGCAGTACCTGTTGCTTGCAGTGAGTCATGGAACTGAAAACCCAGGAAAAAAAAAAGATCAGTCAGTTTAACAGGTTGACCTGACTCACTGTATCGCCTTACGATCGATCAGCAGTGAAAACGCAAGGTGGGAGGGAAAAAGGTCTGTGCCTTTTGAAAGAAGCGTGGTCTTGGATCACTTAGGCATACCGTGAAACCACCGAGTCAGACAACGGCTGCTTAAACTCTGAATATACATGAAACTTCAAGGCTGGGTATTGCATGGACCTCCCCTGCGCCTGCCACGGGCACAAAGCTTCTGTAGATAGCTCCTTCTGGGAGAGCAGACTGCTGCCCCGTCCCTAACACAGCACACAGTGTAATTTACACAGATTCGGTGCCTCAACAAACCATGAGCCTGTCCAATTACAGAGATCTGCAAAATCATCTTTAGCATCCTGGATGTGGTACTACACAGCTTTAGGTATGGTTGGCTTCGCCGCTGCACATGCTGGGTGGAGCTGGGAAGAGCGAGCGTGTAATTAGAAGGCAAAACCCAGCGATGGCCGCTGCAATTCTTGCTGTTCCTGGCTCCTGTTGAATACTGGCTCTAATTGCATCTTTTTGTGGGCATAAAAGCATTTATCTGAGATATATAATGCTGTGAGGAAATTAAAGGCTTAGAAAATACAGCTTTTAAACTAAACCGTGTGACCTGGTGTGTTGTATGCAGTTACAAGCTGTTTAAAGGCGCCCTTTGGTGCGCCGTGCCCGTTGCTCTTTGTTCCCACCACCCTGCATTGCAAGATTAAAAACCAAACTAAACATTTCAGACTTTGGAAAGCAACCGAATACATTTTTAGGTCTTGCTCCTGACTAAAAATACACTTCTCGAAGCATGCCGCACAGTACAAATAAAGGCTTAATACTGTACGTAGAGCTGCACACAAGCCCAGCACCTAAATTGACTCACTTTACTTGATTAACTTTATGACTAAGAAATCCTGTCACGAAACCGCTGTTGCATTACAGTTGCCCAGGTAACAAAACTCCCTATCAGTTTGGTGCATAAAATGGTTACTTAGGCAGTAAAAGCTGAATATACAAAAAGATAATCTGAAAGAAGGCCTGAGATTGTATTAATGAACAAAAGGTATGCGAAATATATGTACTGAACAAACAGTCTATTGGAAACTACCTCAGATTATTGAAGGAAGCGATGAGGAGATGGGGCTGGCTGAGACACGGAAATGGTGCCAGCTTCGGGAGAAGGGACAGCAGCTACGACTGGAGCCTCCCGTCCTCCCCGGCACCATCGGGCTCTGGTCCTGGGAGATGCCCTCTGCGTCAGAGATCCTGAGGTACCCTTGACTAGATTTGACCAGACTGATGGACCAAGACGGTCTTTCTTGTCCAACACCTGGAATGAAAGACTTGTGTTTCTTCTGCTACCTTTGCATGCCTCATTTCCCCTTTTTCAGGCTTCATTCTTATTTCTTTCTCTCTCCTGACTACTACTTAAAAAGAACCCAGGATCGTTAGGCAAAACAATGTTTTTGCTAGCTCTGAATCTGTCATCAGGACAGCAAAAAGCATCATCATTTATTGCCTGACACCACCTTAAATTTGCCCTGTAGGCGGGAGAACTGCGTGCTGTTAACATCCCCGCAGAATCAAAAGTAAGAACAGATTTATCCTCAGTAAAGAAGAATCAGTGACTGCACTGGTTTTGGCTGGGGTAGAGTTAAATTTCTTCATAGTAGCTTGTATGGGGCTATGTTTTGGGTTTGTGTTGATAACACAACAGTGGTTTAATTGTTGCTGAGCAGCGCTTACACAGCTTGAAGGCCTTTTCTGTTTCTGCTGCCCAGACAGCGAGTAGGTCAGGGGGGCACAAGAAGCTGGGAGGGGACACAGCTGGGACAGCTGACCCCGACTGACCGTCGGGATATCCCACGCCACACAACATCATGCTCAGAAATAAAACCGGCGGTTGGCAGGGGCTGCTGTTGCTCAGGGACTGGTTGGGCATCGCTCGGTGGTGAGCAATTGTTTTCTTTTGCATCACTTGTTTTTCTTGGGGTTTTTTTCCCCGTTTTTTTTTTTTTAAATTATTAAACTGTGTTTATGTTAACGCACTAGTTTTCTCAATTTTACTCTTTAGATTCTCCCCCCCATCCCGCTGCGGGGGGGTGAGCTGGGGGCTGTGCGGGACTTGGTTGCCTGCCAGCGTTAAACCACGGCACCGACCCACAAAGCGAATATTACTTTACGCCACTGTCTTTCCCTTCTTCTCTCATGAACGATCAACTATTATAAAAGATAAATAATAAATAAAGGCAAAATAATAAAAAAAAAAGGACAAACCCTTTGCTATATGTCTTTCCTCTCTTCTCTCATGAACGATCAACTATTATAAAAGATAAATAATAAAGGCAAAATAATAAAAAAAAAAGGACAAACCCTTTGCTGTCTCTAAACGGAGAAATAAAACCGTACAAAGGGGTTGCTTTTCCAAAATGCCACTAAAGGAGCGCACAAACGCTCGAGATTTAATCGCTATTCCCCGGTTTGGATGTTTTCCCAGCTCGCCTTCGCTCCTTTCTCTCTACGTAGCGGAACAGCAAAGGGTTTAATGGTTCTTACCGAGGTAAAGACCTTCCCCCCCCGGGGGGAACGCGCCACCGCCTCCCATCGGGCGCGGCTCCCGCCCGGGGCGGCCGACGGGCGGGTTCCCCGCCCGTCGGCCGCCCCGGGCGGGAACCGCGCCCGGGCAGGGGTGGGCCGCGGTTTCCCCTCCTTCCGCCGGTCTCCCCCCGCTCCGCGCTCCGCCTCTGCGGGCAGTGCGCATGCATGGGGCGGCGGGCCGGCCCCTGACTCACCCCTTCTTCTCCCATCTGCTCCCGGGAGGCATCCCCCGCCGCGGGCGAGGAGGAGAGGAAAGGCGGCCACCATGAACCGTTTGGGGAAGAAAGCGAATGAGACCCTTATCGAGATGGCTCTGTCTGCCGACGGTAGGAGAGGGCGGCGGGGGGGGGGATCGCTGCTGGGTTCCGCCTTCCACCCGCGGTGAGGAGGGTGCTGCGCGGCCGGGGCTTCCTGCCCGGGGATGAGTCGGAGCCCGTGGAAGCGTCGCGGGTGGGAGGCAGCGGGGGGGGGGTCCGGTTGTTCCCCGGGGCTCTGCGGGCAGGCGTCTGGGAGACGGGGGTAACTCCCGGCGCCTCCCGAGTCTTTGATCCTCCGGTTGCCACCGGCGGACAGCAAACACGTTTGCGTGAGCCTGAGCGTGGTTTGATGAGGTCTTTATAAACCCCAGATAAACCTTGAAAACATGGCTCCCGCCTCAGCACACCGCTCGGAACAAAACCTCGAGCCTGCCCGTGATTTCTACTTCTGTACGCACTTCAGATGCGAAGGTGGCTTCAGCCTAACAGCAAACTTTCAGCCTTTCACCAAGCGCTTGAGGCCGGGCTGAGGGGCTCTCCAGGGCAGCCCCGCTCCCGCCTGGCTCCCTCCCGCTCGGCCCCGGCTGCCGCAGGGCCTGTGCCGGGCCTGGCGGTTTTGCGGTAGCCAGGTTACAGCTTCCAGCTCCTGTCAGTGTGGGATGCAATTGCTTATTATAAATAATAATAGTATCACTTCATAAAATAAGGTGACGCAGATGCCAAGTGTGTATTGATCAGTACCTCGCCTGGCCACGCGAATCAGCACTCAGATGTAAGGTAGTATGTTGGTATTTTCAGAAGGATTCCGAGATACTTAAAAGAAAAACACTGACCTAGAAAAATTTCTTTAGGTGAATCACGCTTTGCCATCAGTCCTAGAAGTGAGGATCTCAAAGTAGGAAAGAACCACCAAGAGCTTCTGGGTTGGCTGCTTGAGTTGTATGTTTTCCCTCGGAGCTTGACTACCCCGTCTCCTGTAGAAAAAACGTATAGTGCCATTTTAAACACCTCGAGCGCTAGTGTAAAATCGTGATTTTCAACATATTTGACAGTCTTGTTTCAGAGAGATACGACAGCAGATAATGACTATGAAAATAATCCAACAGAAGCTGTTTGCGGCGGCAGCGAGGAGCGGTGTCCAGCTGCGGAGAGGCAGGCGGCCGCAGCAAGTGCCAGACAAGCGTTTGCCTGCGCTGTGGCAGCCCGGTGGGGCTGGCAGCCTGGCCCGGGAACCGAAGCAGATGGGCGTTACAGCCTCTTGGCCAGCAATGCATTTCCAAAGTCTCGTTGGGAGGCCTGAGCTGTTGCCCGTCCTGCTGCCCGTGAGCAATGAAAAGTGCTTAGGACCGAGCTGCCGCTGTAACCGCTGGTTGTTCTGAAGTAGCTTGAGACTAAAAAAATACTTAGAAGATATGCGATAACCATTTAGGGAGTGATGTTGGAAGCCAGGTTTGTAAACTAAGTTCCGCAGCATTCAGTTTTCCCATGAGCGTCTTGCGTTTTTTTTATAGTCATAAACATCGAATATAAGGAGGTGTGAGGGGTTTCAGTGAATGAGGATGATTTAGTAGGATTTACCGGACACCAGCATATAGCTGTCCGTACAAAATCTTGCACCAGTTCAATTCATTTTTTTAATCAGCCACTTTTCTAAAACAGAAACAAATTGAATACGGGATGAAGTGAGTAGACTTTTTAAAGTTTATGTTAATTTGTTGTCAGAAAATCTCTCAAGGTTAAAAAAAAATACATCTTCCTTAAATTATGGTTTAGAGGAGTTAACAGTATGCATATATTGCCATTGGGACTTCTCGTAGATCTAAACATCTGCTTTGTGCTTTTAAGGGAAAGATAGCCTCTTAAGGAGGCTCCAAGCTATAGATGTCTGACGTGCACAAGCAGGGTCCGTGTGAGTCAGTAGGAACAAGGCAGAAGAAAAAACATCTGCTACTTATTTTCCTTAAAGACGTATTCATATTTGGGTAGTACGTGTGTATTTAATTCTGGTTTACTACTGCTTTTCATTAAACTTGAATGCTGAGGAACAGGTTGTGGGAGTGAAAAAGTACTTACCAGCAGCAGAAAGTTTAACTTGCAGAGTCTGTGTTTAGAGACCGTGCGCCAAAACCTCTACCTTGAAGGAAGCGTTCTGGCTTCCTGTTGAATTATACCCGCGTGAGGTAATAACTTCCATTTTGGTGTGCGTGGTTTTGCTTTCTGTTGGAAGATGTGTGGCGTTTACCTCAAAAACTAAGAAAATTGAACTTGCAAAATTAGAATGTAAATATCAGAGGAAGAAGACCCCAGTATGTTGTTAGGAATATTTCCTTATGTCCACCCTATCTTTCAGCATTTCTTTTCCAGCATGAAATGTCAATGCTACAGTAGCTGTGTTGTGGGATATATCCCAAGACTGTGGATCTTCTGGAAACTTGTAATTGGCTCCATGCCGTGATTTGAAATATGCTGCCTTCACGTGGTTACTTTTCCAAAACTTCCAGGAGTCTGGTTTGAACTCAAAATGCTCTAAGGCTGATCTAAATTCAAACACTTTCTAAGGTTGGTCGTCGTCATGCTCGTGTTCCCTCTGAGAAAGGCAGCAAAACATCGGGAAAAGCCGATGGCGTGACTTGCAAAGGGCGCTTGTGCCAGTGTGTCAGCTTCTCATAATGCCTCAGCATTCGGGGCCAAATACTGCTGTCGTTTAATAGAATGAGACTTCACTTATTTAATCAGAATTACTATGATTCATACTAGTAACATAAAATACAGGCCTCTGTTCAAAACTACATTTGTCTTTAATTAACTGGAGAAATATACGTAGTAATTTCTGATCTATTTGTGGAAAGGCTGAGTGGGATATCATGTTCCCACAGGGCTAAAACGGAGGGTTTGTTAATGTGAAAGCTTTTTTTTAAAGATTATTCCTAGGTAATGAAATAAAAGCTCCCAGAAATTTAGACATAGTTCAAATTATAAAAGGCAGGAGAGAAAATACTCCCTTAGACCATCCACTGCGTAGTTCCCCAGTGGAATTTCTTTACCGGCTGCGATGCGTCACTGCGGGGGCACAGTGTAAATACAGGTTGGTGATCGGAAGGTAAACCTCCTTTTAACGGAAAACTCCAGTTTGTAGTACTCCCAAAAGCCTGCTTTTGGGAACTGATCCCAACAACTTGCATAATATCACCTTATGTATTTTTTTGTATATGTGCTGTGGTGCTTTTAATGAGAAAATAAACGTCGAGCTCATTCTGCCACAGCTGTTAAATATGGATTTTATCCAGAGATAGTCTCAGTTTAAAAAAAAAAAATTGCCTTTAGACTGGTGACTGAGACTTAAAACACTTTTCTTTTGGATGAGGACCCTGCATATGAGGTTAAAGTCACTCTGTACAGCCTGGTGAGTGGCAAAGTGGAGCAGCTCCCAGGGAGGGATTAAGTGTCTCGCATGCCTTCTTAAACCAGTAGCAATTATGTGGGAAGTTTAGGCCAGGCTTCGGAGGGCTGGGCCATACAGCTGAATTCCCTCTGGTGAAGAACTGAGTGGCTGTCCGTCCATCGCAGGTGAATGCTGTTTAGCCTCTATTTAATAAGGGGTCCGCAGCTTCACTGTTTTTGGTCAGAACATGCAAGAAAATGCTCTGCAGCTCTTTCTCCCTCGCAGGGGTTCCTGGGGGAAGGGCTTGGTCCCAGCGGGGGGCTGTGAATGCCAACTAAACACTAAGGAGGCAACTGGAGCCCTACTGCAGCAAAAGGCAGAGCGATGTTCTCTTAGTGTTTCCCTCTCGGGTAGTTTGCAGCTAAGGTACTGTCTGCTGTGGTGTCCTGTTCTGAGGCGTTTATAGGACTAACGGAAAGGCACGTTCCAGTGCATAGGGGTTTGACTTTTTTTTTTTTGATAAAAGTTTGGCTTTGGATCTGAGTAAAATCCAAAATTTTGGAAGTATACTTATGGCTGGGAAGTTTCCAGTCTTTGCTGCTGCTGTGCCGTAAGTACGGTGTTGCACCCTGGAAGGTTTTTGTAAGTAGTTCTTTCCAACTTACAAACAAAATTCCAAGTGACTTTGCTTTTCAAGCTTCTATTTAACAGGTGTGCTAGCAGCACGTGTTGAGAACTGAAAGCCATGTTGAAATGCAAGTTTTTGGTCTCTACAGAAATGAGAGAACTGTATCATAAAATGGAAGGGCACTTTAACATCTATGTACAGATGGTTAATAATTACTATGATGCAAAGAAAAACTAGGATAAGATATGAGGGCGCTACTGAAAATGTGCTTTTAAAATTATGCTGAGAAGTGTTGGCAGACAGCTTGGAAAAAAAGAAAAAAACAAAAAAACCTCAAAAAACCAGAAAACCAAACACCATTGCCTTCATATTTAGTATCTGTAAACTAATTAATGAGTTGTATGTACACATGGAGAAGTACAGTCACCTAACATAAACATGTAATTAAGAAGGTACAGGTAATGTGAAAGTGTGGCGAGAGTTGCTGTGTCAGATGTTAAGCAGCAAGGTAATAATACAGTGAACTTTTCCACTAGTTTTTTGTTGGTATGTGGGAGTTGAACTGTAGAGCGATGTAGTTGCCAGGTTGTGCTTCATTATTTAGCAGTAATTCCATTATATTTGGTAATAGCTTTTCACGTGCGCATAGGTATAAATGCACGAAGGGGAAGGAAGGTCCTTGTGTCGTGTTGCTAGGGACAGTTCTTGCAATTGTAACGTGGTTATGGAAGGATTTTGAGGAGTCGGCTATCTGCAGAAAGCTGAATAATATGTCAGGAATTATTTATAGATTAAACATTGTGTGGGGGTGGAGTTGATTCTAGGTTGGGACTTGGTTACTTGGATTATACTATAGAGATGTGTGTTTTTTGTCGAAGGGCCTCCTGCAAGAACCTACAGTTGTTAAACCTATGGTGTTCATTGCTTTAGTCTGATGCGTGCCAGGAAAAGGTGTGCTGGCAGGCTAGTTGCCTGCTGCTGATAAAAAGGCACAGAATAAGCGGGACGTCTGAACCAGCGCTGGAAACATCACGTCTTGTGCAACTGTGCTGGCGTGCATTGTGAGCACTAATTAGCTCTCTTAGTGTAACATAATACAATTCTTAACTTGCTTATCTGAGTAGTCTAAGGGATTTAACGTGAAAATCTATGTGCAAGTGTAGTTCTCCAGAACAGCTGAGAGAATACCTTAATTCCATACCTGCAATATTCATATTGCAGTAGTCCAATAAAGGCTTCTGAATCTCCCTCTGTGTATTCAGAATACATCCATGTGTAAATTTGGATCACTTTTCACACCACATCAAGGCAGAACTAGCATGTATTCTCACATATTGTAGGCCTGCCTTCAGTCTCTCTCTTTGGCCCCTGTTTTCACCATTGGTTTCTGCTAATATAGGGTTTCTGCTTTAGTTGTAACTGGTGCCCAAGAAATGAGGGGAGAAATTGTCTTAGCTCCTCTTTGCACAGTTGTCTTGCGGAATTTTCAATAGAGCCTATAGATTAAAGGGTTATGGGATTTACTACTTTTTTTTCTTCTTTTTTTTGCATTTGTAGTATAGTAGTCTGTTGCAGATCTGACTGTTAGGAATAAATTAAGAATAGACCAACATTTTATGTTACTTGTGTTAGAAGACTTCATTGTAGGCTACTGTTTCAAATCAGACTTTTTTTCCAGTGCACATGGATCATTGATTTACACATAATAGTATAATATAAGCACCTCATTATTTCATCTTGTTGGTTTGTTTGGGTCTTTTGGTACAGTCAGGACTGTTCTCCACTGGTCCTCAGTGAGGACCAGTAGAGGTAGTGAAGTTCCAAACGCTGTTTCTTAGGAAGTGACAATATCTTTAGGTGAAGTACAGTCTTATAAATGGAAATCCCAGGTGATCCCCTTGTCTTCCTTAGCAGGCTCCCAAGGGTAAATGTGAAATTTGAGGCCTTTGGCAAGACAGCAGAACCCCAGCAAGCCACGTGGGTAGGGCTCGTGATGCAGATGGCCGGCCTTTAATTTTCTACACTAGCCCTAAATTAGAAAGGGCCCTGTGGTTTGTTATTCCAAGGGGTTTTCTTAACTATCAGGTAGGAAATCAGAGAGCTTATGTTTGCACAACTTAAAGTGTGCTAGAAATATACCATGCTAACGAGTAATGACTAGCAGACGTGGTTTTGAGGCCACTGGCGAGTTGGTTGCCTTTGCGTACTTCAGTCCTGTTCATCAACTGGTGCTTACGTAAAAAACTAAGCGATGGGAGCCACGGTCCATTACCCTGCTCGTTTGCTTGATGGATAGGAACTGTTTCTCTCTGGGGTCAGTATATGACTTCCAGAGTTATTCCGTCATATTTAAAGTAACTTGAACAGAAAATGTTAAGTCTTGCAAACTCATACTTAAGAAAAAAAAATTTTGATGGGATTTGTTTGAAAAAAGTCTTTCTATACTGGTATATTTTTATGTTGTTTAATACGAGAAAATGAAATATGCTGTGAATACACTAGCAAAATTTCCAATGACGTATTTCATTGCAAGCATAACCGAAGTAGTATTGAACTAGGTAGAGCATGAGGACCAGAAGGAACAAAAAATTGCAGATGAAATTGGCCATCTGAAATTAAATGTCTGGGTAGCATGCAACTGAGGAATACTGCCAGAGGACAGTAAATTGGAGGTATAGTTTTCTAATATACGGCTTTTTACTTTCCTATTGAAAGTACAAGTTATATGTGTTCCTAGTTTATACTAAACCTCTTCCCACCAGTTTTTCACTATTTCCGCATCGTTAGTTCCCCGTTCATGTATCGCTTTTCTCTTACAGTATCTATAGAAGACTCTCACACGAGGGTGGGAATGTAATGTGCGTCCATAGAAAGAATAGTACTTCGGGCCCTCCACTACTTTTGAAAACTTGTGTATTGTGAATACCGAAAGAAATCAGAGATTGTGTTGCTTCGGGGTTACATCAGTGATTTCAGTGGAAGTTGGAGAACTTACAGCATCATTATGAACATAATATAGAACTTAGGGCATCATTAATGAATGATGCTATAAGATTTTAAGTGTATCTCTGGGAACACTAGGAAAGCAAGTCGATACCTAACACTTCTTGAAGTGCTTGTAATTCCCCTGGAGTGTGATGAAAAGCAATCCTGTGGCTCCCCTTTCTTCGTCCTTTTCTTGAAGGAGATGTGAGAGCATCTGGCATCTTCACAGATGTGCAAGGCCGTTGCCCGAGCTGTTTGCCTGCCTCTGCACTCAGATGGTGGTGACAAAATCTGGCCCTGCACATATAAATAGTCTAAGTGCAAACAAACACAGCCATAGTCCTTCATGAGTTGTCAGGTCTTCTGCAGTCTGGTATTTTACCACCCTGCTCTTCTGAGGTTTAGTTGCCATCCTATTCCCCTTGCTAATGTGCATCTAAATGCTACGCAATTTAAAAAGACCTGACTTTATCCAGCTATCACTGGTCTGGGCTTTCTTTTTTTAATTGCATTTGAACCTATTAATCAGTTTACGTGTGTCATTCTGCAAAATGATGATACCTGAAAGGTGTAAGTGCTAACTTCAGTGCTCACAGCATGCTTTAAGTCTTGTCTGTGCTGGTACATACAATACGGTAATGGTTATTGCCTTAACCGCACTGAAATGCCATTCAAGTTCTGTGTTACAACACTATGCTTGTGGGTTTTTTTGCTAAAACCAGATTGACACAACTTTTTTTTTCCCCTCTTTTTTTTAATCCAGTGCCTTTTAATCAGAAGGGAGGTATTATGGTTCTTTAAAAGGAAGACAGCTGAGGGTAAACCTCAGTTCTGATTTAAAATACTCTTTTACTATACTAGAGGTTAGAACTGAGGACTTCATGTCTTTTCCAAAGGCCAAATGAGATTTTCTTATTGTTAGGAACAGATTTCTCTTCTGTATATTTATACCCATATAAAATACTGGTTTTTTTTCTTTTACTTTCTATGTGTTGATAAATACCTGTTCTCTGGAATCACTTGTTTAATAATAAAACACATGCTGAAAATTAATATGTCTGTGAAGCAGACTACACTTGAATGCAATTTTTTTTTTTTTTTAAGGAATCATAAATTTCTTTTAAAATGCTCCCAATAAATTTTCTTGGATTTACTGAGAATTTAATGTTTTCATTGTTAAGGAATAGTTTTAAATTTTTAGGAGCAGCTCTGAGAGTGCGTAAACCACCACTTCAAGCGTAATTTTGAGATGGACTCTTTGGCTCAGCAGTGCAGTTACTACTCTTCAGATGATGCCAGGTGAAGTAATAACACTTATTTTGCTTGCTCAGGAGCCAGCGTACTAGGTGGGTCCTCAGTTCGCCTAGGCAACTCAGTCATCCAGCTCTGGGAGGATGTGGTCAGTATACACATAGATTTAGTTAATAAGTCATTTTAAAGCCATGTTTTTCTTAGATATGGAAGCACTCACAATAGTTATTATGAAGCTTACTTGGAATGAGTGACCTTATTCTGGAGAGGTCTTTGTTCAGTATGCATTTTTGTTAGTGACTCAGTGCTGAATCAGCCTCCTTATCAAAGATGGTTTTGTTGACTGAAAGGGATGCTGTTACTGTGTCTAAGAAAATGGTGGAAATAAACGGAAGCAGTATTTGGGAAACAATATTGAAAGTAATAGCAGGACCAGTAGTAACATTGTGTTACTGCCGCTAAACAATAAACAGTTTATCAACACCTGCCTGGGAATCCTGGCTCTGACTTTGCCTTTGGAATAGCTCTGACAGAGGTCTTGGGAGTGCAAGTGCAGATGATGTTCTAGTTCTAGTTTTAGTAACCAAATGAAAATTTTGATCCCTAAAACTGTCTATTCAGCTGCTGTTTAGCTTTAGAAGCACCTAATACATTAACATTTTTACCGGTAGAAACACGTCTACCAAGAGCTCTACTTGGTGCAGATGAGCCAGGGTGATAGAAGCTGAAAGGAAAACTTAAATGCTTTCTCTTGCTCTGTTTTCTGACGCAGAGTTGCTCGGAACTATGCCAGACTGCAGCATCTACACACCAGCTGCTCCGTGCCCAGCTGTATCTTGAGTGCAGCATCATCGGCCAAGCTTTTTTCTTGCCATCTGCCAGCAGACCCCAGCTTACCTGAGGATGCTAAAGTGACACAGATCGTCATCTTCCAGGGAAATTGCTGGTTAGATACTGTTAAAGATGCTAGAGCACGCCTATGCTAGTAATTAAAAAAGCCAAGGATTTTTTTCATTGATCTTTGAGAACAGGTAGCACAGTCCAGCCATGTCCATGTGGCTGAACTCCCTTCTTCCCCAAGCAGGGCAGACTTCTCCATACTGTTTTGAAGACCAGAATCTGGCCTGTGGTGTCCTTCAGAGTGTGTTTTTGCTCTGTCTGGGAGAGCGCTAGAAGGCAAAAACTGTTCCACAAAGTGCACTAGTAATTAAGTGGAGTGAGCAGTCCTGTGGTTGGGCCCGTGTCCTGGACGTTTTATTTGCCTGGTCGAGACACAGCTGTTGTGACCAGGATGTGGCCTGTGATGGGTTGAGCTTCTCCCAGAGAATGTGCAGCTCGTTTTTGGTGCAGAGGGATACATCACTAGTCTTGTGGCGTCATTGAGCCATGCTGCTTACCTCACCCCAGCTATCAGAAAATCGGGGGCTAAAGGAGACCTTGATTTATAAGGGCATCTTTACTTTTTTTGTGTCAGCACTGAAAACACTTATTTGTGTTTTATGGGGTTTTATAAATTAAATTAAACAGCACTTGCCAAAATAAACAGAATTTCTTTTGAGCTGCTTGTTTTCTTGCAGGTGACTTGGATTTTATAAAGCCTGTATTGTTGTAGTCATCGAAGAGAATTTTCTACTTTCTGTCATACTGTTGTGTAAAGGGTAGGTAGGTCATGCATGTGGTCTACCATCCATTTATTTGATTTTAAATATGTGACGGCCACTCGTACTTGAACAGCTTGCCTGCCGATTCTGTACATTGCAGATACAGTAGCGTCTTTGAAAAATTGTGAGCATGTTGGTGTCTAGACCACTAAGGGGTTTTGTCTTTCATTATGGAATGAATAGGAAGGTTTTAAAGGACAACTTTTTGATTCATGAAATACTAATGGTATTAAACCACTTCTTTTAACGGGTAGGTCCAGACATGTGATTAAATTCCTTTTATTTTTTTCCTAAAGCATCAGTTTTGCCATGTAGAAAAAGAAAGTGATTCAGGCACTGTGAACAAAGTTAAACTATTGTAGAATGACTAATCATTTCATTACACAAGAAGCCATTTTTCGTGCTTGTTACAGAAATCATAAGATTACACTAATAAAAGTACCTTTTTTGTGGGGTAAACTACTTAGATTTTTAAGAGGTGAAATCAGTCTTGATTATATTCCCCAGTCTTCCATTCTAAATGTTGATTTCTGTGAGCTGTTTTGCATTACTGTTAATCTGATCATCTGGGTCTGTGACTGAAATAGAATTTGTCTGTAATTCTTAGGGGTGGCATACTGAAAGTTTATAAGTAGGTCGCTCTGCGGTAGGGTGTAGTTTGGGACAGCGTGTGTTAATACAGCAAAATTACAGGCCACGTGAAGCTCACTTACTTCCAATAATGTGCAAACTCCCAAGACACACGTGTTTAAGGAGTTACAAATAGCCCTGTGCAGAACTGTAAGGCTCTTGGAGACGACAGTTTGCATTGGGAAAGAGGCATTTCTTTCAGCTAGGATATGTGCATGCCCATGAAAGGCCAATGATTTGAATAAAGATTAAAATTATATATGTCTGAAACAATTGTAATGAGTTTTGATAGTTATAGCATTGTTCTGGAGTTAATTTTGAACAAAAAATTAGCAAGGAGTGACTGCAATTAAACAAATGAATTTTGTATTGAAGGGGCACTTACGTTTAGTAGATGTCCTCATTCGTCGTTCTTGGTGTGCAGATGTTTTTAGATCTCTTTACATACAGTAGAGCGCATAGTGTTGAAGAAGTAGGCTGTTCCCTTAAATATAATGGTTTTAACAGAACTTTAGATATGAAGTTGTAATTTCTTGAAGAATTTAAAGGCATTTCCTCAGCTAGCAGAAACTATTATAGTCCTCCCTGCTGTTGATACGGGAAAGTGGCATCCTTGTTTGTGTTGCTGAATAAGGTGCCTGGACAAAAAGGCGAATGTTGCTGTTTCAAGAGGAACCTGCTCCATGCTTTCTGTCTAGGTCACAGTCTCTTCTTTCCAGGGCTTATTCCTTTGTTTGGATATAGTGGCTGTATTGGAAAAGATAGAAGAGAATTATTAAATGGGTTCATGTTAAAAGTGGATTGCTGGTTCTTACTGAAGTGTTTTTTCCTTTTAAAGATGACATTGCGATTCTCACCAAGTTCAAGCCATCGCGGTCAGAAGGTATTGTACTAACCGGCATTACGCCTTCTTCCCTTGTGTGTGTGTGTATCCTCTGTCCTTTTTTCTTTTGTTTTCTGCTGAGAGCCTCTTGGGAATCAGACTTAAGTTTATATGAGTCGTTGATATCACATGTGAGCCAAGCTTTTTGGAATGTGATTTACACGTCAATTTTTAGCTCTCTGTGGGCAGCTCTCTTGGTTAAGAACTAACGGGGCATCTCCATTCCTGGTGCTTGTTGCAGTTCTGGGTTGCGGCTCCTTTATACCTTCCTATGTGAGTTGGACATGCATTTCTTGTACTGCTCCTCCTTAGGAACCTGTTTATATGTTTTTCACGGAGTGAACATAGTATGTGGTACTTCTCAGTTAATATATGTTTTGCATTCTCTTCTTGCCTTCTTGTGTGCTGCACTAGGGTTATTCAGTTTTATTCCCCTGGATCAGAGATACCAAGAGGATTTCATTTGGCAAACTGCATAAGTAATCAGCTACGGTACGGGGAGAGCATTTAAAATGCAAAACTGTGAATCGTACTTGTTTCTGAAGTTAAACTTTCACAACTACAGAAAGGATAATCCAGAAAAAAACAAACACCAAGGCTGTTGTCATAGGCCATGGAGTCAGTTCAAGTCCTCTGAGCAGCATAGCCAAATTGCATGTTACTGCTCTAGGGACGAGGTGCCAGGCTGCTCCTGCCACGGAGGATTGTGTGACAAAGTGTTTTTGCTCCTGGGCTCGCTACCTTTGGCCAAAGCCGCAGCAGCCACCTGCTTCCCAGGGCTGCAGGCAGAGCAGGCAGCAGAGCGTTGTGGTGATGATCCCTTTCGTTGATCTGGCAGCGGTCTGCTGTCCTGGGCAGCTGCTGAGTTTGCATATGCAAACGAGCCAGCCCTGTATGAAGGCAGACCCTCTCCTTAGGAATATTCTTGCAGAAGCAGTTTCTCACGGAAGTTAATCTAAATATTTTGATAGTTGTTGGTTTTTGGAGTCAAGGCTTCTGCGTTCTTATTACGATATTCTCCCATTATGTGTCATTTGTTTCTCTTACATGTTGAACGCTTGTGCTGTGTTGGGAGGTGAAGTGAATTCAGTTCTGTGCTGAAGCTGTTCCTGTAAACCTTGTCTGTGTTTGGTGGTCTGTCTTACAGCATAGTCCTTGTAGCATTTATGGTACGTTTGGTTAGGAAGAATGATCCCAAATTACTTACTTTCACACTAACTTTCTACAGAGGACTTAACACTGGTCTTCAAACTTGTGTCAGCATATGCAAACATCTTTCTACAGGTGCATAAATAAAATTTAGGTGTTCAAATTATATCTACTAATACAGATTTTGCAGGCATAACTTGCTTTAGCAAAATAGCCTGCAACAACTTTGAATGTCTTAGCATTCAGAAGCTTCTTCATTGTATGTTATATACCAGGATACACCATTGCCAAGTTTCTCATCACATCGTATGTACAGTTATAAGTTACAAAGACCATTTTCTGTAAGTGAACTTAGACAAAGAAGATTATAGGAAACAAAATGCTCTCAAGGTGCACCTGAGTAGCTTATTATAGATTTTCGAAGAACCTGTTTGTATCCTGCCTGGATGCAATTTTGACATCAAATATTTGCAGGTTACAAGAAAAAAGTAGGTTTGTTTTATTGGTAGGAATAATCTAACCGTAGTTGTCTTGACAGTGGTCCAGTCGAAGATATGCGAGCCAGTCTGTCCAGTCTGAGCCACACCCACGAACACTTCCTTGCTGTTTGATGGGGAAAGGAGCGTGATGAGTCCTTTTTTGGAAGAAAGAGGCACCGTTATTAGATGCCCACTCTAGGTTGCAATGAGCTGTTTTCAAAACTGCTTATCCTTTTCCATTGGTGGTGGAGTTATTTAGATGCCTGATTTAGGAGGCTGGTTGGTCTGTCTAATCATCAGAGAGAGATGGTTATTTACAGAAACTTCTTAGAGCAGGAGCCTAGCTTATGCGCTCTGAATTGCTCTCCAGAAGAAATTGTTGACAGAGTAGGTTCAGAGGCACAAACTCAGCCGAGGTCTCAGTATGATTTAGGGATCTAAAGATATTCAATGTGATTTTGCCCTATAATGGTGGACTGACTGTATTTGTGGGAAAGTCATGCTGGAGTTCAACGCTGTTGTTAAAATGAAGGATTTTTAATTTTTTTTTTTATTATTTTTAAACAACAAGAAGCTTGGTAATTTAAGTTGATACTACTATTCTTGATCCTGTCATCATATCTTCATTATGTGGGCATCTGTAATCTTGAGGTTAGCAACAAAAAAACTAATTAAATTTCTAGCAAGCAACCCCAGAGATGACGTTCTTAACTCAGGCAGCAAAGCTCCAGGTGTGAGACCCTCATAGACAGTCACCTATCGGACATTCGAGACAGGAAAGAATTTTATCTTATCAAATACGTGATGCTGACAGATTTTTTTTTTGTCACAGTTAAAAATGTGTTTCTGTGACTGCGAGGTTACAACCAGGTGTTACAGACTGAGAATATTGTGTCTCACGGTGTTTTTCCCCTTCAGAGACCCATTCTTGAAGATTTTATGTAGCTGAGTATTATTTTCCAGCTTTTGCTTTTGCTTGTTCATAGTTCCGTGCCTTCAAGCTTCACTTCATTTTCAGATACAATCATACTTTAAAATAAGGAATGTATTTACGTGAATCTTTCTTTCAATGCTCCTTAGGGGAAGAATGCAATGGACCTTTATGTGAAACTGTTTCAACTACAGGATCTGAAGTCCCAAGCAGCTCTGAGGTAAGGTGCAGTACAGATGGTGTTAACATACTGCTGGTAGGAAGAAAGAGGAACAGTTGCTGTGAAAGAGAGAATTAGTTTTAAAAATAATAGTTCTTTTAGATTGTCTAATACCTCCTTTTTTTATCCATTTAAACATTTTCTTCCTCTAGTGTTCTGAAGGAGCAAAACCATGAAAGTAACACCGATACTCACTGAGTCTTAGAAAAGACTTAAAAGAGTTAGTGCTACAACACAGTAGTAGTAGAAGACATTGTGGGCTTGACAGTGTTTCCAGTATCGGTCTCGAAATGAGAATCACGCAATCATTTAATGTTTTGGCAATTGGAAAAACATAATGCTTCTGCACAAACCCAACACTTTGTTTTATGCTGCGTGTTACATTGCTGGCTTGATAGGGAAATTGAGGCACTCTGGTGTTTTTCTGCTCTAGGAACTTTTTGACAGTGCAGCAAGATTTATGAGAAAGCAAATGAAGATTTGAGTTCTAAGAATGCCTCTTCCTTGCAATGGGTGCAATCCAAATAGCATCATCAGCTATTCATTTTTTCGCAGTGCCTCATTGCTTAATACATACAGTACACAATAGCTTAAATTAAATAGTGGTGTGGGGTTACTATTCAGTTAAGAAGCAAATTTTAAAAGAATATTGAAAATATGCATTCTTGAAATTGGTATTTTATTTTAACTTCTATTGTCCGATTTCTTTATTATGGTTATTATATGCTTCGAGAAAGATAGGAAGAGTTTTAGACAGGAGAAGAAATAGTAGCTCTGTCAAAATAGAGTCTGATATTGGCCATGAGCACTCATCAGAAACGATGTTTACTGAACTGAATGTTGGAAAACTGTAGCTGTTCTGCTGAACTTTTGAAGAGTAAAACATGTCCTCACCTACCTCTAAGAGGCAAATTTGCAGATGGTCATGTGAAGGCAGAGCTCAGAAGTGCTTCCTAGATTACACAGATGTTAATCTTGCTAGCACATGCAACCGTATCATCTAAATGTTTTCATAAATCTGCCGGTTCCATCTTAAAAATGGAGGGTATGTTCACCCTGCTACTTTCTCAACCTATTGCAGGAGTTGTAGTAATCTTTTTCTCCAGGAAAAATTTCAGTCAACAGCCATATCAAATACTTCATTGAACCCTGGGCAGATACGATCTCAAATGATAGCGTATGAATCATCATACCATGATAAGCATCAGAGTCTGAAGATGATTTTGAGTTCTTCTTGAGTGTCTTTGAGATGGTGGAGGTGACCTATTTTGCCAAAGCCTGAAAGAATTCACTTCATGACTTAGGACGTAGGATAAGGCGGGAAACGTGGGAGAAAGGGTGCAATGCACGTGTCATATCTGTAGAGACGTGCGATTTGAACTTTGTTTGAAGGGTGAAAGATTCATGATGGAGTAGAAAGGGAGGCTTTGATCTTCAGCACTTTCTTGTCTGGGAGGTGGTCGTCTTATGAAAAATATATCTGGTTACCCTCTCAAAAATCTCTCCTTGGTAACCTCATGCTGCCTTTTCTCTTGTTTTCTACTTACGCGTGTTCCTAACATAATTATTTTTCTTCATAATTTGTTCCTAAACATCACAAAGTATTGTCATGGTAGCAATATTAGTCTGTAGTTGACTTGATGACTCTGGGTTTTTTGTTCAGTTATTTTCTTCTCTCCGTCTAAGAAGAGATGGCTTATTTGGCTTTAGATATTTTATTTCTGTGCTTTGTGTTATCCTACCCCATGTCCTAATACAGTTTCATTTATCTGATTATTGCTTTCTATGCATTAGCCAGACATAAAGTTACAGAGTTACTCTTCATCTTCTTGCCCGGTTTCACACTCTTATCAGCCATGACAGGCTTAGTTCTTGATGATTAATGTCGTATATATTGAGGTTAAGTCTATCCTTAAAGTTGTTCCATGAATTCATATCAACAGTAAGATAGCCCTGATTTTTTTTCATATAATGTTAATCCTTTATCTTCATGTGTTGTCACAACTTCAGTTTTCTTCTGTATAAACTGGAAGAATTTCTTTTCCCTCAGTTCTTCGCTAGGCTGCCTTTTGTCGTCCTTGATGCATTCCCATAGGAGTTGAGTAGGGTCATCTATCCCGGCATGAAAGACAAGCCATGGCTTCTCCTCTTTTCACCAAGACCCTTTTGAGCTCAGGTCAACATGCTTTGTTCTTGTTTTGACAGATTTCTCTAATTTATCATTTTATAATTTTAATCTGTTGATAGGTTGGTAACTTTCTTGTTGCTTAACCATGTTCCTGCAAATGGAAGTCTTAAAACAATATAAGTCAGGTAATTTTAAAACAAAAATGGAGTTAATTCATAAAAAGATTGTTGGGAAAGAGTTAAATGAATTTACATTCAGGTCACAACTTTATTATGCTTGGGCTGTCTTTTCTTTTGGAAGAGAAGAAACATAATAGACAATAACAATATGCCTTTGCTCAGCAGTAGGGAGAAAAAGCTATGGCTTTATTGTTGATTTAGCAACGGGGCGGGGGGGAAATCTAGATCCAAGTATGGAGAGCAGAAAACATTACCTATCCATAATTCAGTGGCTTTTTTTTTTTCTTTTGTAATCTGTAAAGGAATATGTGATTTGTACATAAGGAACGATGCAAGTAAAACAAAAATGAACGTGAAAAACAGTCTGTAGTGAAGCCTGCCAACATACATACAAAAGTCAGACGAAGTCCAGGACTTAAAAAGCAATTGAGTCTCCTATCAAGGGTGCATTTGGTCCTTCCTCATGATTTAGCATTTGTGGTCTAATCCACTGCTTCTTCCCTATTTTACCCTGTTTTTTTTCTTACCTGCTTCTTGTTGAGTCACCTTATTTTTCTTCTTCTTTTAATCTCCCACAAGGATAAAAGAAACAGGATCGCTTGGAGTTCAACAGCTTTTCATATTACAAGCCTTATAGCATGCATCATTTCTAGATGTTTTGTCATGCAGGGAGGCAAGGAGATGTTTTCAGCAAACAGCAGACTGGAGAGGAGGGCAGCGGGGGGGAAAGGATATGGCAGGGATATTTTCAAATAGGCACTGCAGTGGCTCTGCTTCAAATTATGTCATTGTTAAATCAATAATTCACAGACAGCCACTTCTGTTAGGCATAGGCAACTGTCCTAATTGAGTCTCTGTGTACAATCTACCTGAATCAGTCTTTATAGAGTTCCTGTTGCAAGAAATACATAAATGCCTCTGAAAGTCCTTTAAAGCAAATTGGAAAAATGAATGAAATAAACCCTGAGAATCTGTTTTTCCTCCGTGCTTTATATTTATGCAGAGAGCGTGCTAGAAAAATATGTATAATGGCATAATTCTGTTTTGATGCATCTCTGTTCAGTGATTATAACTAGTTGCTCAAGTTACAAAGTAAATGAGGATGAGGCCCACTGTCAAAATAGAGTTCCTATTCATAAGAGGAAAGAAGGTCAGTTAAATAATTGAAGATTGGAAGAAAGGTTGAAAAAATGGAATTTGTGTTAGATTTCCTGACAGTAAAATTTTAGGCAGTTCAAATGGGAAAAATTTAAAATTAGTACAGATTTTTTAGAAGATTGAATAACTAGTTTTTTAGCTTATCAACATCTGTAAGAGGTGTATACAGAGGACTATTTGTCCGTCTGCTGTTCCAATTAACAAGTATAAAGTAACTTCAAATGTTTGCTTTGTATGTATGTGGACCCTGAGTTTCTCAGCCTCATAAAAGGCAGATGGCTGCACTACTCTTGAGTAGACCTGTGAGAAGGTAGGAATTAATTTTGTGCAGTTACATATGAAATTTTCACCTTTCCTGTTAATTTCAGACCAGTGAAATCCTCGCTAAAAATTGCTGTTAATCAGGATTTTCCATATTGTAACTTGATCGTGAGAAAATCTGAGAACAAGCTGTCTTTATTTAAACCAGCTTAGCAGAAGTAAATTGGCAGAGCTCCCATCGAATGTATTAAAGCAATGCATTTTACCAAAATTAGGGGTATGACACATAGATTATTTTTTTGAGAGCAGCAGGTGCTGCATGTGTTCCAAATGAATTGATTTTTTTTTTTTCCTGAAGAAACACCATCACAATGTACATTACGTTTCATGCTTGCTCATTTTTTCAATTCAGACCGGTGGGTTTTCAAGTAGAAACAAAAAATACCATTATTTATATTGTGAAGACAGACCAAATCAGTTTCAAAACCTAGAAGGAAATACAGAAAGACTTCTTTCAAGTGTAACTACAAAACACTATCTGAGGGGTATTTTGGGGAGAGAGAGAGTTCATTAAAGACTGAAGAGAGTGGATTCCAAAGTACGAAGGACCAGCCCAACACTGCTGCCACCACTGCCAACCACCTTCTTTATTTTTGGTTTTCATCTCATGGAAGTTGGACTATTTGAGTGTTTCTGAAAACCCTAGTTGGATCTTGTTTTGGGCGCATGTGTTAACAAGATTGGAGCTCCTTTGTGATTATATGACTTTGGTATATAACGAAGAAGTGGTGTCTCTACAGAAGTTCTTAGACTTCAAATGTGCAGGAGAAGGTTTGATCACCAATTTTATAGTAGTTGACCCCCATGACTTGAGCTAATTAATTTCAGACAGTTGTTTTGGGAGCAGGGTAAGTTCCCTAGATTAACAGGAAAGCATTTCGCAAAATGCGTAGGAATGTACAAAGGACTGCCAGCTGCGTCTCTTCATCTCACAGGTTAGCGTTTCACTAAATACATTAAAATCTTATCTCGGAGTGAGGCAGTGTGGGCAGCATACGAGGACCAGTGGGTGGCTAAAACCTGTATTTACGTCTAAGCGTGGAGGAGGTGGGAGGCTGTGGGTGTGAGGAGTACGGGATGGAGAGGTGGAAGGGTGCCAGCTTGGCCGGGGGGCAGGTGTGCAATGGGGAGGTCAGGAGCCGTGGGGTAGCAATGAAAAGCAAGGCTGCGCTTCCATTGATGTAAAATTTGTACAGTGCTTGACATGGCAGATATTGTCAGTGTATAATTGGAGAAAAAACTTCCCGCTTAAGTGTCTCAGGCCTTAGTTCTCTACAAATAGCGCAGTTTTTCTACTAGCATCAGTGACATGAGGATTAGACTGCTAAACCCAGTTCAGACTATCTTAGGGTAAGAGCACAGTGCAGCTATTTATATTTCCACTGTTTCTCATGTGGATTCTTTGCCAAAAACCAGATCAATCTTTCTGTGTTGATTTGACTGAATTCTGAAAAGGACACATTTATCTTACTTAGATAAGCAAGTACTCAGAGATGCCATCACTAAGAAGGAATGTAAAGATGTGTGTATGTATTACTTGCCATGTAAACAGGAAGAAAAATAGCATGTTCGTTTCACAAAATTATAGGAATGGACCTGTGTGGTTCCTCTCAAGTAAAATTGTAACAAAAGTGAAAAATATTTGTTTCTAATTTCAAGATCGTAGGCAGTACTTGATGAAGATTGGATTTTGGGGAATACACTTTTTGAAATATTACAACTCTAAACCAACAAATGATGATACAATAATGAAATGAAGTTAGTGTTCTGCTTCTGTTGAAAGTTAATTTAATTCCATAGAGAACTATTGTATTTTCATAATGCGCTCGCCCTATTTGGTTGCGCTGTTTAAACCTGTCTGTGATTTGTTTTCAGAAGCAAACCAAAATAACAGTGTGAGAAATTATTGACTAACAGAATAAGATATTGCAAAACAGCTTAGGTATCGCAAACCATTATTCATTCCAATAGCAAAGCCTGACCTCAAAATCCCTTGCTCGTGCAATTGCACGGTTGTGGGCCAGGACCCCAGACAGCCTATGGAGACGTCCCTGCGTGGAGCCTGGCCAAAGGATGTGGCAGCATCCTCCAGGCCCACGTACAGGAAAATAATGAGCACCCACATCTTGTACAGTTAAAGTGAGGGTAGGGCCTCACCAGGCGTGGATCAGAACTGGACGCTGGGAAGCCCTCGCTAGTCTCACTAGGCGTAACAACTACAATTACTGATACCAATTGCCTTGTCTACACTGAGATTAATGATTTGTCTCCTCGCATTTGTTTCCCTTCAGCTCACACGGTGTAATTTCAGTTTGTATTGCAAAAGTAGCTAAGTAAGGGGTGTCACGTTTGTTCCGAATGCAAGTGCAGCCATCTATGCTATGTACGTTTTCTCTCTTTGATATTAAAATAACAAAAGTACTGTTAAAAGTTGCTCTTTATCAGCTTGTTAAAGGAAATCTGTGTCAAGTTGTTTAGACTTTTTATTTTCTATAATGGGAATGCTGAGGAATACTGTGTGACTTTTAATAAAAGTAATTCTTATTAATGTTTAAAAATCAATATGGGCCGTGTAAAAGTCAGTGCCGCAGGCTGGAGACCCAGCTCATCTGAGGAAGCAGAGGTTTGTTTAAACTTTGACTCTCTAGACTGAAAATCCAGCTATCGCTCAGAATTCAGCAACTTAAACCAGAAGCTACACTGTTTCTTCTGAAATAGCTTTTTATTTTAAAGCATCCTTTGCATCATCGCTAACAACATTATGTTTTTCCCATGATGCCACTGGCAGGGCCTAAACAGCACTGAGACTACTTTACTCATCCCTGAACGTCAAGTGGTAAGCAGTAAGCAGTATTCATGCTTCCTTGCATGAATTTGTGTGGCGTTTTCTATTACCGTATGCCAAAAAGTCCCTCATGAGAAAATTTTCCAGTTTCAAGGAAGCCATCCTTAGAAAAAGAATTGTTTTTCTACCATATAAAAATGAATGTGGTTTTTGAGTTCAGTCCTAGTGATGGTTTAAATGATAAACGCCAGCAAATTGGAAGGATAATGGACAAAATTGAAAAGTTAAGTATTGGTGGAGAAAACTGGAAAGTTTGCTTTTTTATCATTGTTTTGGTTTGGTGGGATATAGGATATATTCTGACTATGGTGTTATTAACAAATGTGGGATTCCTTTTTATCATGATAATCTGGAGGTCTCTGTGTGTCAGCATGATACTTTAAAATGTTTTAAAGAGCGAGAACCAAACACTGACACCATTTGAAATGTGTTGCCTTTTTTTCTTATTGTAGTAAATAATAAGGAAAGGCTCAAAATAGCCTCTTACTGAAATTTGCAGACGAGGTAATTGTGTTAATTGTCAAAAATATCAGAAAACTCAAACTTTCTCTTATGGAGAAAAAAACTATAAGAACTCATCTAAGATAACTGAAGAAGTACATGCTGAGGTATATTAAAACTGTCTGCTTGCTTACGTTGGGCTCTGGTGCCTTACATTAACACATACGCTCTCTTAGCATATATTTTTTTTCCTTTGTTCTATTCTTGTTTAATGTGCTCTTTCATCCGGAGAGGCTTTTTCTGAGCATTTAAATTTTAGTGCAAATAGCTTGGTGTCTTAAACTGCTTTGAAATGCATGTTTTCAAGCTTTCAGATTTTAATGCGGTTCAAAATTGAAACACAAGCGTGGTAAAGGTGTAAAAAAGTAGCTCGCAAGTTTTAGCTGCAAGAATTATGTGGGGTTTTGTGTTTCTTTGAATGGGAAAGGTTATAATTTTGTATGCAACTTTGTAGTCCACATGAAGCATAACTGGAAATTGGAATGTGTGGTGTTAAGAGTGTTGTTAATACACTTCTTTGAAGTGGGTAAGCACTTCAGTTGCCTGGATTCCTCCAAGGAAGAATATTGAAGAGAACTTCATGCAAAGAGGATCTCTGGTATAATGGGAACTGAGTTTACTGTGCATAAGCCAGGAATTCGCCTTCTTGGTTTTCAGCAGAGTGCCTGTATATTTGCATATGTTGTGTAAATGCATTTCCAAGAGCTTTTTGCTTTGGGAAATAAATTTTATCAAACAGTTATATTTAGCATAACAGCACTTAAATCAGCATGTTTTTCCTATAGCTGTAAGCGTGTTTAGTTCAGTGAAAAGGCGGGGGGGTATATAAATATTCTGTGCAAACTGGGGATCTAAGTAAGGGTGATAATTTTGTTTTTAAGCCCCTGAATGTTTCCTACCCTTGCAATTATGGAGGCTTTTCTTGTATTTTGATTCAGCTTTCAAACCCTTAAATTTTTGTCCATTTCTGTATTCTGAAAAATTTTCTGCCATGGATTGTCAATTCACAGATTAACTAATTGCTTTGTAATACAGTTATTTTGGTCTGTTACATTGTCTGTGGTAAAAACTAATTTGCTATATGATCGTCAAAGGTATGGGGTAAATAAAATATTTGGGTTTTTTGACTTGTAAGTAAGCAAAATATCACAAATCAATTTTATTTTGTAATTTGAGGCAGTTTTCTTGTCTGGTACTGTAGGACTGTGATAATGTAACTCCAAGATACACTGACGGGGATCACGTTATCGAGGTAACTTCTCAGCATACCTGTTAGTCCAGAGCCAGGGATTCTTCACTGTGCTATACCTCTAGTGAAGCTAAAGTATTCGCTTCCTCCATCTCAGATTAGTGTTGGTTACTGCATTGTTACTGAAATTGCTGGTCTAAACCGTCTTCCCGCTCTGAGATACAAAAAGCAGAAGGTGAAGGACACTGAGGCTGAACCTGCAGTCCCAGCTCTGCGAGCTTGGACGCTTGTGAAACCTTGAATCCGGGGAACTGCATTTGGGAAGTGCGTTCCTGAATGTGGGCCCTTAAGAAACTTGCAGTTTTCTGACTGAATATTAATCTGAAAAGTGTTGCTCTAAGCCAGGTTCCTCTGTTTTTGAAGTACGGCTGTGGAGAGGGCTAGGATATTTAGTAGCAAGGTGTATTTGGAGGAAGCTCCATTGCCTGCAAGGAGAGAGCTGTGCAAAGCGGCCTGTAAGGACATAAATTTCCTGTTAGGGGGAACAGGACCAGGAACAGAAATCCCCCTGAGCCCTGTGAAAATATACAGGATTAAATCATTCAAGTGTAATCTGCAAAACAGATTTGGTTTTCAGGGAGTGTGACATGGCTAGACCACCGAGGGCTAGCTGATCGTAGCGAGCGAGGTCAGCTCTCTGTGCGCTTCGGTGGGTGAGCAGGGCCACGAAAACGTTTACCGCCGTCAGCTTCAGTCCAAAGTCGTTTCTCTGAAGCACTTTCTGTTGCAGTGTTTAGCGGTTGATGCCACATGCAGCAGCTCGCTTCCCCCTCTCCTCTTCGTGGTGACCAGCTTGTTTGCTTTGGCCCTGGAGAAGCGTATCTGAGCCGCGGGCGGGAGCGAGGTGGCCAAGGCTTTCTCCTCAAGTATTTAGCAGTGTGTATTGGGTTTGCATGGCAACGTTTTGGTAGCGGGGGGGGGGGGGCTACAGGGGTGGCTTCTGTGAGAAGTTGCTAGAAGCTTCCCCTATGTCCGATAAGGCCAATGCCAGCCAGCTCCAAGACGGACCCGCCACTGGCCAAGGCTGAGCTCATCAGTGGCGGTGGTAGCGCCTCTGGGATAACATAGTTGAGAAGGAGGGGGGAAAACTGGAAAACAGCAGCCAGAAGAGAGGAGTGAGAATATGCGAGAGAAACAACTCTGCAGACCCCAAGGTCAGTGAAGAAGGAGGGGAGGAGGTGCTCCGGACGCCGGAGCAGAGATTCCCCTGCAGCCCATGGTGAAGACCATTGTGAGGCAGGCTGTGCCCCTGCACCCATGGAGGTCCACGGTGGAGCAGATACCCACCTGCAGCCCATGGAGGACCCCACGCCGGAGCAGGTGGACGCCCGAAGGAGGCTGTGATCCTGTGGGAAGCCCACACTGGAGCAGGCTCCTGGCAGGACCTGTGGACACATGGAGAGAGGAGCCCACGCTGGAGCAGGTTTGCTGGCAGGACTTGTGACCCCGTGGGGGACCCACGGTGGAGCAGTCTGTTCCTGAAGGACTGCACCCCGTGGAAAGGACCCACGCTGGAGCAGTTCGTGAGGAACCGCAGCCCGTGGGAAGGACCCATGTTGAAGAAGTTCGTGGAGAACTGTCTCCCGTGGGAGGGACCCCACGCTGGAGCAGGGGAAGAGTGTGAGGAGGAAGGAGCGGCAGAAATGACGTGTGATGAACTGACCGCAACCCCCATTCCCCGTCCCCCTGCGCCGCTCGGGGGGAAGAGGTAGAGAAAATCGGGAGTGAAGTTGAGCCCGGGAAGAAGGGAGGGGTGGGGGGAAGGTATTTTTGAGATTCGGGTTTATTCCTTATTATCCTACTCTGATTTTGATTGCTGATAAATTACACTAATTTCCCCAAGTCAAGTCTGTCTTGCCCATGATGGTAATTGGTGAGTGATCTCCCTATGTCCTTGTCTCGACCTGCGAGCCTTTCGTTATGTTTTCTCTCTCCTGTCCAGCTGAGGAAGGGGAGTGAGTGAGCGGCTGTGTGGTGATTAGTTGCCGGTTGGGACTAAACCACGACACAGTGTGACCACCGGCCAGCGTTTACATGCTTTCCCCAAGCCAGTTCGGGCAGAACTGAACGTGGGGTGTTACAGCCTCACTGTGCTTTGTTTATTTCCATATTGACATCTTGGTCTTTCCTGTAACCTGTCCTATTTGAGTCAGGATTTCCTACTGCAGGGCTTTAGTTCGTGTCTAAGGTGAGGACTGCACATCCAGGTACTTGGAGGGTTGTTTGGTTGAACATGGTCCGATACCCTTGACCTCTGCTGGATGTCGAGACAGAAGTTATCGATTATGGGGTAGCTAGAAATTATTAATATAATTCTGTATGAATCCAGTCGGTTTGCATTTATGTAGCCACGTGAAAAGAAAATTTAGCTCTTTGTGATAGACCATTACAGGGTTCAATTAGCACATCTGTCCGCAGGCTATAAGGTCACTTCTTGTAGAGATAATTAGACTATCAAAACTGGAAAGTTACCACAGGAGAACAGGAGGGCAGTATTTGTTTTTGAACAAGTAGTTTTTGTAAACTTACTTTGTAGCTGATGGATTTCGGCAACGTCTTGGAAGCGCTGGTAAATGCTGAACGCTTGCGGTAACACCATTTTGTAGAATCATACAGTGACTTGGGTTGGAAGGGGCCTCTGGAGGTCTCCTTGGCCGACCTCCTACTCAAGGCAAGGCTGACTTCAAACTTAGGTCAGGTTGCTCAGTCAGGGCCTTGCTTGGTTAAGCTGTGTGATCTCTGAGGATGGAGATTACGCAGTCTCTCTAGGCAGCCTGTTGTACCTGTTCCTGCTCAACCACACCCTCGCATCCAGTAGGAATTTCCCTTGTTGCAACTTGTGGCTGTTGCCTCTCGAGTTTTCACCATATACCTTGGGGCTCCATCTCTTCTGTAATTCCTCATTGGGTATTACTCAATTATTCAAAAGCTTCTGCTTGCTATCTGTGCTGCGTTGGGACGTTTTAATTTGGTTACTTGTATTCCAGAAGATACACGTCACAGAATATCTGCTCTCATGAGGTGTAACTTCATTTAGTAACTGCAGGTTGTCTAAGATCAATTAATCTGAATACAGTTCTGGAAGGAGCTGTTAAGAAATAAGATCTACTAATGCGTAACGTTTTATGATTCACTGATGCAACCAATGCAAATTACTAACATTTTATATATTTTAAACCTGTAAGTGCACGTGTATGCACAGAATTGCATGAATATGCAAGACTGATCTTGCTGCCCTTGTGAAATCCAAATGCAACAAAATGGAAAAGAATAATTTATGGGTTTAATAAATAGGCCTGTCACTATCCATGATGAATAATCCTATGTACAGAAGGAGGGGGAAGTGATAAGTATTCCCCTTCTCAAAGCAGATCCAGCGATGACTACTGCATCTTCTTAAATTGATAGTCAGACCTTTAATGACGGAGCAGGATTCTGACACATCTTAGAAGATGAGTAAACTTTGATGGCACTAAAGATAAAGTATTGCTTCAGTTGTATGGAATAATCTAACTAGAACTATGCTACCCAAAGAATTTGGGACACTCCTTTGGCAGGAGCTTTTATTGAAGTAAATATTATTTATTGATTTTTTTTTTTCCCCTTTGTGTATATGGATTTTTTTAGTTCGCTAGGACAACATCTGTGCTTGCACAATCACTGTCTTTTTAAATTAGTGGTTGGGGTGGTCTCTTTTTAGGCTGATTCCCAATATTGTAAGTTGCACTTTGTGGTTCGCTTACTGTAATGATGAATAATTACAGTACCGTTGATGCTATGTAGATGTCGGTGTGGCTCTATGCACTATGTTAATTGGATTAAATTAACATATAAACAGTTGCAATTTGCTTGTAGTCACAATCATATTTACAAAAAAACCCAAACCCCTGTAAGCACAAAATAGGAAAATGCTGTTTCTTTTCTTCTGTTGGATTCCATGATTTTTGTAAGTCTCTTAGTCTTGCGTGATTATGTACCGCATTTGGAAATGAAAGCGTTTTCTGAGGTAGCTGTCCTGATTTCAGTCTTATGAAGTAGTCTACTTTAATTGATCTGCTGTAAATAATATTTCTGAAGAAGAAAAGCAACAAAAAGACCAACAGAATTGCCAAAGAGGGAAGGCAAAGAGAGGATTGCAGCATTTTGGGGAAATAATTTCTTTTAGCTTTTTTGTGTTACTTTGATTTGCGACGCAGTGTTTTGTAGCTCCCCAAAGGCCAGGATAGCTTCAGAAGTACAGGAATCATCCATAAAGCGTGGATGGTCCAAGAACGCTACAATCTGGTTTCAGCAGTTACCAGTGTGTCTAGTGAAGACGCATAAAGTTGTGCATCCCTATGGAATGATAGGGACTTTAAAATATTTTTTTATTTTATTAAATTTGAGCCTATTTGAAGATAAACACATGTCTTGGAGCATGCGGATATTATTGTTTGTAATTTTGTCAGCTCTGGAATTATGTGGTTGCCATTCGTCTTTTTATGTCCCAGTGGGTCCAACCTAACATGAGCGTAACGGAAACACGCATGCACTATTTATTAGCCGGTGCTTGTTTTATTACCTTTGTGCTAACAGTCAAAGAAACTTTCTTATTGTTCTATTTAGTGCTTAAGTATCCAAATGATGGCAATTAGCATTATAGGAGTCATGATTTTAAAACACCTGAGTTTATTATCAAAATGAATGCCAGCACAGCTTTGCCTTTAATAAAAAAAGACGACATAGTCATAATGTTTGTGGGTGCTTGTGTTTTTCTAATAGTTAGAGGCTTTTCCTGGCTTTTTTAAGGACATGGATTTCTTGCTAACTTTAGCTGGGGGGTATGTGCTCGAAGCAGTTGGTTTGGGTCTTGGAGAGGATCAGTGGGCTTGCTAACTATTTGTTGGTTATTCCGGCAGAGTGGAAGGAGATATAATCTGTTCCTGAAGCGACGTCTCAGGGTAAAACAGTGATGAATGATATTGCAAGTGGCTTGGATGGCTGCAGTAATAACATGCTTCACTGTGTGATGCCTTTTGATAACGGGGAGCAAGTTTCACAGTTATAAATAGTCTGTGCTTTCTCAGAGAACTTTTTCACGTGCATCCTTGCATGGTTTAAGAGGGAGAAGACAGAGATGTAACCCTCTGAAATTAGTCTTCTTTGTTTCTACTCTAATAAAATGAAAATCCAATTCAGTCCTATATAAATACACTTCTGCTGGTGGGTGTGGTTACAAAAAACCCCAACATCAACCTTCCTTAGCATGGAGTTAAATTTAGACCAGAGTATTAGCTTCTATGGAGAGCGCTTTGCCGTGTGAACCTCTAGTCTTGTAAACAATTTGGTAGTGCTGAATACTGATATGACGATAAATAATATTGCCTAATATTATGTTAATTTCCCTAGGAGAGTGAGGTAATAGTCTTTATTTGCTTAACATTAATTGTTGTAGCCTAATTGGTGAAAAAGATGAATGTTGTTATTGCGACATTCTGGCATGCTGACAAATGAAAATATGACCTTTAACAGATCAATTAGAATACTAATTACCCTGTGGCATTGATACATTTTATTAGATTTTTTTTTTTTTTCTAAAGAAATTAAATACTCAATTTTGAAATGTAACCCCTGTATTGTTTGTGTGCTGTTTTCATACATGGTCATTGCTAGGACATATTTCTCTGTGGTAGTTGGCTTAGTGAATCTTGTTATGTAGAAGAAAATGCATGGAATTTACTTTTTGCGAGCTGCTTCAAGTCGATGAACTGTGCCCTAGCTGGCTTTTGTGTAGAGTGGCAATCTGACTAACTGCACAAAAAAAATCATGCTGTAAAATAACACTTGTCTTGATCATTTATGACGCGCTGTAAAGACTGTGAAAGACTAAATGGTAGCGTCGTTCACAAGTATTGCTACGCTAACATGTATGTATTCTTCATATACCAGTTACTTATATGTAGTACTTGTGGATATAAGCAGTTAATTTTGAAATTATTTACACTGGATTATAGCCCTTGTTAAAACTTGCCTAAATATACTTTCAGCTATGAAGAAACGGAAGAATTGAGGCAATTTGGGGAAACTTAATTGTCTTCTGGTATATTTTAGAGCGACGGCAATACTTGTTTTTTTAATCATATGCCTATATCTTCCACAGATTGATAAAAGACATCAAAGCAAAGATTCTATTTTCTTCAGGGATGGTGTCAGGAGAATTGATTTTGTTCTCTCCTATGTGGATGATCTTAATAAGGAATGGGAGAAAAAGTTGGTAAGTTTGTCTTCTTGAGGTCCTCTTAATTCTTCCCTAGCATAAACTGAATATCAGTTACTAAGCCTTTCAAATCACTATGCTCAGCTGGAATTGGACTTAGTAAAAAATTTGATAACTGTGTAAAAAGCCATTCCATGTACTGAAATTTCTGTATAATTTACTGTTGTGTATTAGGACCCGATTTTTTTAGATTTTTGGGGCTTTATTTACTGAATTGATCACTCTGCATTACATAGGCTGGTCAATGTATTATACAATCAGTGCCAAGTAATCCAAATGACTTTGCTTTTTTCATTTAACAGTCTTATAGTTAGCTGTGGCTTTGGTGGAAACATATCTGTAAATAGCTAAATGGAGGTGGTTTCTCCTAAATAAGCAAAGCGTTATCCAAATGAGATGTAACAATAACTTTTTTTCCCCATCCTTAGACTTCAGTTAAGAGCAGAAATGGATTCTTAGATCCAAGAATCCATGCAATTTTCCTTTTAAGACTTTTTTATTACTCTGAGCAAAATAAACTCAAAGCTCCTCTTTGAGCTCTTCCCTGTGCTTGACTTCCTCTCTACATATGTGTATTCATTCTTATAGAAGGGTATTTAAAGTGGCTTTGGTAAGAGACCTCCTATATAACAGAGCGTGCAGTACAGGCTTTCTCTAAAATGCTGGTCAGTGATCATCCCTGAACTTCCCAGCAAGACCCGGTTGCCTGAATGGTAGCAGTAGGTCAGATGGAATCAGTGAATGACATGTATTTGTTCCTTGCTCACGCTGACGCTTGAGGTCTAACTTGACTAATACATAAATCCAAGCTATTTAAAAAAATCCAGTGCTATGAGATGCAGTGAAGAAGAACAATAAATTCTATATAAGCATAACGTTTAAAAAACAATAGTTGCAGGGATTTTAATTATTTTGTTTTCTCTTTATTCGCTGCCTTCTTGCTGAGACAGGAGTTTTACAAACTACTCTTTCCAATATGTGTCTCCAAAGCTTGTTCTTTAAAAAAAAAAAAAAAAAAAAAAAAAAACCCAACCAAAAAATACTTCATTCTCATGTAATCACATTATTCTGAAAGATAAGACTTTCTGAAGAAAACTAGTTAGACAGAGGCTTATGACAAAATCATGATCAAAACTAAAGGTCTGTGAAGTAAAGAACGTTTCTCATCTATAATGGTCATCTTAAAGTTTTTTGTAATTAAAAATTATCATTTCCTTTGAACAAAAACTGCACAGCTGGGCTGTTCAAAAAATTGCTTACTGCTTACATTCCTTTATGAAGGAAATACTGTTTTCATTATGGACTTACACTGCCTATATGCAAATGTGATCCCGTGTAGAACACAGCTCCTGCATCATATTCTTGTTACTTTAAAAAAGGAAGAATCTCTGTCATCGTCTCTGGTGCTTTTCCCAGCTTAAGCATCTCACAGTCAGCTTTGCTCAGCTAGCCACCTCCAGGAGATTTGCTGGGGAGACCAGGGTTTTATTATCACTATGGTACCATAGGTTTATATGAAGGCATACTTTTTCAAACCCGCACTGACTCTTTGCCAGGCTGTAATCCTAGCTAGAGTCCTCCTTCTACCATAAAGCAAAATGCATTTAAAAAAGAAGGAAGAGGAGACCAATCAGTTTAGAGAGAAGAAAAAGATACCCATGCAAAATATGTGAAAGCAACTCTTAAAATAAACTTTTCCATTAGTCATACTCAAATAACATGAGGGAAGAAATGGAGACTATTTAGGTAATGTTTTAAATGGGAAGGAAAATGAGCCAGATACTCAGTCTAGTTACTCATTCGTATTGTGTGTAGCAATTTCCTTCTCATGGGTGTAGAGGTCATTAGGGGGTGGCAGGAACCTTTGCCAGACCAGAGGCCGTGTACATGGCTGTCATTGACCGAAGGATTCACATGGGGAAGAACCCAAGAGCTAGTAGCTAATATTGAAGTTCCTCTTTGAGGCAGAAATGCACTTAGGTAGGAAGAAACATCTCTCTCTTGCAGAAGGGTGTAACATCTGCATCAAGTTTCATGAGATTTAATTCTCTGTATGTCTGTGACTTGCAAAAGAGTTTACGGCCCCATGGAAGGTGTTTGGTCGGTGGCCCTGTAGGTTATTAGCTCTGCAGTTGCAGAACAGACAGACGTGAAGGTATCGATGTTACAGGGTGTGAGTTTTCACACAGTTCTTGGGGACTGTGCTAGGAAAATTAAATTTGCCCTACATTTATGTTCAGCATAGACCTTTATACAATGAATATGACCGTAAATTAATGCAGACTTCTTAGCGTAGAAGTACTGTGCTGTTGTCTTTGTGGGAACACGGTTTAAATATTGATGCACTGCAGCCTTTGGAATTTGTCTGACATACTGTACTTGCTATTGTACAGTCATCGCAGGAAAGAAATGTGAATTTCTTTTACTGTAGTACAGTGATACAGCAAAATGGAACAGCTAAGAATAGAAACGTTCACAGGAAGAGAATAACAGTTGTGACAAAGGGTTTTGTTTCCTTGTCTCAAGGAAACAGCTTTATTCGGCATTTCGAAGAAACACTTCTTTGTGTGTTTCAACATGGCCCTGATACAGATGTAAGAGACGGTCTGTTCATCTTCGCCTTCAGCTTCATGCGGAACAAATGCATTAACCTCTTTGATGTTCCCCAGAAGCTTTCCAGCTTAAACTCTGTTTTGAACTTGCCTTCTATAAGCTACATGAATAAATCCTAACTACGAAGTCTCTCTAAACAAAAATTTTTCTGAGACAATACTTCATATTTTTCCTCAAAGCCTCTAGCAGATAAGTGGAAATACTTTACCCGTATATGAAATGCATGTGAACATGGAAAAATAAATACACCTGTACTCTGTACAAGTGTGCAGGATATCCACAGCGGTGTTTGGAGAGGTGCATGCTCTACTGACATCTCTGCTACATAGGCCACAGTGGTCTCGGAAAATGTGGTTTTGGTCTTTTACAGATGCTTTAGAGAGGCTTAACAACTGTACTTAAATAAAATGTGAGGAAGGGCATTAGCCCACTGTTACTGGTCTTCACTAGTGTGATTACTTATGTTGCATCCCTCTTCCCTCTGTGACTGCAGAGTGGCATCTATAGCAGAGCCACAAATATACGCACCAGGTCTAGCTTTTTAGGTTTCCGACAGTAAGCTTAAAATTCTTACAAGTACGTATTAAAACAAAATAGAACCGGTCCAAGGGTACGTTTTGTCCATTTTAAGCCTTTGACGGCAACATGAAGAAATCCAGTGTTTGGCAAGAAAAGGGGGAGCATTGTTTCATTTGTTTGGTTTTTTTTTCAGCAAATTGATTGCCTTCTAAAGATGGTTGTTTCAAGTGACTGGAAAGTACAGTTACATTCACAGGGCTTTTGGAAAAGGTGGTTTATGGGAAGAGAGCAACGTGGTAAAAAGAGCATGATTTCTATTGGAGCACTGCAATTTTTCACACTAAGCGTATAGTAAGGAAGGATAAGTAAGGTGGGGCCAGACCCTTTGGCTCTGTCTGTTATTAAGCTGCACAGCTGGAGGAGGAGCTGGCTGGTGTCTCTGGTGGCGGAGGACCAACCCTCTGAGCTGGCTTGCTTGGCTCTCCCCCAGCATTTGCCGGGGAAAGAACGCGCGCCAGCGTGCTTTGTTTGGAGAAAATGTAGTCCAGAATAGCACATAGCTTTGGATACCAGGCTTGACTGTCAGCTTTTATATAGCACTTTCAAATGTAATCATAAATCACCTTTTAGTTGTATTGTTCTCCATTAGATCAGCAGTCAGCAAACAAGAGTTCTCTGGTGTGTTTATACAGGTGCATGTAGGCAGGTTTGGGGGATAGATTAATTAAAAAATAGTGCATGGAATTGCATTTGCCCCCAGCATGTGCTAGAACTCGGGAAGTGTCATATCTGCAAGTTTATCTAGGCCAGTGTCTAATTTAATATTTAATAATATTTGGCAAAATCAGATGTGACAGGTAAAAATGCAAGGCCACTAACACAGGAAAAAAATAGATCAATACATCTTAACATAGATTTGAGGGCCATTAAAGCTATTCTTCAGTCTATATTCATTCATCTGAAATGCAAATAGGGCAGCCTGCTCCTCACAGACACACAGGAAAAGGAAATTGGCTGAAAACTATGGTGTTTGGGGGTTTTTTTAAGTGTGTTTGAAAAATGTCATTTAAGACTTTTCAACAGAGAAAACATCACACAGCATTGCAGGTGTTAGCTAGAAATAAATTGGTATTCTAGCTAGTGCATTCTAAAGAGGCTAGGACTCAATATTTAGCTTAACTTGTAGTTATTCTGGCAGTTCTTCAGCAAATTTTATATAATTAGAAGGAAATTAATTCAATCTCCCAATAGGAGCAAAAATTCTACAGGGAAGGAGGGCAAGAAAATGTTCTTACCTAAAGACACCACCTAGGAATTACTTGGCAAAATAGAGAGTTCAAGAAGAGTCTCGCACTCGCAGAGGTCGTGCAGCCCTCGTGCACTGCCACAGGCAGGTTTGTTTATCTCTCCATGAAGTCCATGCTGACTTTATGCAAGCCAAGCATATGTAAGCTTACATGTGATGATTTGTTAGTCTTATCTAGTTTTACAGTAATGTTGTTTGGGAAGCATACTGTTTGAATTGTCTGTAATCGGTACTTGAACATCTGTATCGGGCATGATTGTTAAGCTGGTAAATAGATGTTACTAAAAGCGGTCAGTCTTCCAGACGCTCCCAGAGTTTTTCTTTTCATCTGGTTTTAACATTCTCTTAGAAATATAGCTAAACTTGAACGGGAACACACGACACACATCACCCTTCCGAAGAGTCAGAAATGCTCAAGACGCATGACTTCATTTACTTCTCTGGTTAACAAGATTGGACAGTTTATGAGCCTGTTCCTAACAGATAGGTTTCCTGTTGCTAGTCAATGCAGTTCCTGATGTGTTGCCATCACTAGGCTGGCCTTCGCTCCGAAGTGGCCTGGTATGCATCAGATGGTTTTTGTCTGTTGGTCTGCATTCTTTTACTAAGCTCACATAGCACTCGGGGGTTACCATCAGGGCAGTTAGGAGGAGCAAAACTCAGTGAATTCATCACTAAGTGATCAGTTAGTTGCTAACTTCATCAATTAATAAAGTGTGTTTATTGTTCTTCAGGAAAGAAGAAAAGAATTTGAGAGAAACCTGCAAAAGGCTGGTTTGGAACTAGAAACGGAAGATAAGAAGGTAAAAAAAAAAAAAAAAAGAGAGAAAAATTAGGTCCGAAGAACTAGACCTGCAAATTACTAATTAATGTATACCACTTTGTTTCTTTGAGACAAATTATACATTTTTCTAGCAGATTCCAGTGGAGTACGACTAATTTAAGTGCAACAAGCTTAATGTGTCTGTGTTATTTTTCCAGATATGTTCATAAGAATTGTGGAATGTGATTTAAATTCAGGAGGAAGTGATGGCTTCTGGTGTCATACCAAAAAGAAAGCAGTTCCAAAATAGCTGGGATTTAAACCTGTGTAATTGGGAAGTGTGCTCACAGCTAGATTTAATCCCACCTAACAACTAGAACCATGTTTGGAAGTCGGTGAATAGATTAGCGTATGCCCACTGGATGTTGTAATTACGATGAGGAAGGACTCTGGTGTAACAACTTGAGGATGTTTGATTAGTGTTGCTGTTTTGTTTAATAACTGGAGAACGCGGGATGCCGACTTCTTCAGTCAGCACGCTCTCTTTCTTCTGCCAGAGACTGAGTGGGGCAGAGTAACTCCTGATGAAGTTTAGACCCTGTAACATCCATAGATGGGGGTTCACTGAGCAACATGTTAAAAATACCTTCAGATGGCCATTTTCTCCTCTGTACGCAGAGGAGCACTAGAACATATACTGTGGGGTGAGGCCAGTGGTTAAGATGATTCCTTATCATAGCTGTGAGGCTGTAACAGATCTGAGCTCTGGTTGGTAACTCCTTTTTGCAAGGAGTCTTGTATGCTCTACTCCGCTCTATGAAAACTACACCCTTCAGGAAAGAGGATAGCTTTACAGTCCAGCACCGTGGGCTGCCACGTGGCCAGCCCTGCACAGCAAACCCTTGCGTTTTCAGTGCACTCAGAGTGTAATGAGAGTTTTCTGGCCTCGGTGTACAAGGTTAATGGAGTTGGAAAAGCCTTTATGAGCTTTTAGTAGTGCAAAGATTATTTTTATGAACAACCAACCGCTCGGATAAGCTTTTCAGTTAAAAAAAAAAATCAAAACAAAATGACACACACCCCCAAAAAAACCTCCCTATTCCCCTCGCCTTTTTTTTTTTTTTTTAAAGCTTTCAAAAATACGTAAAAGGCAATAAATTTTGTATAGCAACTATTCTCATAAATCTTGCAATAAAACAGTTTAGTCTGATATCCGATTTAAATTTCCTGGGGCAGGAATCTGAAGATGGCAAGATTTATTTTGTGAAGATCCATGCCCCGTGGGAGGTTTTGATCACGTACGCAGAAGTGCTGAACATTAAAGTTCCCATCAAGGAAAATGACATTCCCTCAACGGTGGAGAACCCCCTGGACTGTATGCTTGCACCGCTCAGGCTTCCCGAGAAGGTGATGCACCCTGAACCGGATTATTTCACGGCCCCATTCAGCAAGGAGAAGCAGGAGCTGTACCTCATTAATGACGAAAGCACTTTCTTCTCGCCATCCATGAGAAACAGAATAGTACGTATGTGAATTTGTCTACTTCTATTTACATGTAGATTTACATGGTCCTGTAGGAATATTCATGCAAGGAAGGAGTATATAAAATGTAATATCTGTGGGTAAATATGAGGAAACCTAGATGCCTGTGCGTCTTTCTTAAAAATCTGGAATAGTATTTGTTGGAAAGGATTTTCTAGATGTCCGCAAGGCAAGCGTGCCCTCAACGGTCTCGTACAGGGTAGAGCCTTCTGAAGAAACACTTTTTGCTTTTGCGTATTATTCCTGCAGATGATACACAGTGCGCAACCATTAAAGGTTTCTGTTAAATGGCCTTAAAGCAGGAAAGGTCTGAAATCCTTGTGTTTGAATCGCAGGTTAATTACATTCTAACACGTTGCCCATATGGAACAGAAGAAGGGAAGAAAAAATTTGGGATTAAGAGACTGCTAAATAATGGTACCTATTCAGCTGCGTATCCTCTTCATGATGTAAGTATTTTGGCTTTCTGCTCCCTTTAGCATTTCCCAGTGTTTTCACTCTTTCACCTACTGTGACGTTTGCAGTTTCCAGCAGAAATGAAAATGCACTCAAACCCTTCCATTTGTCCCAGTAGTTGATTCTGTTTTAAAATACAGAAGACATATCTGCTAGCCCTACTATTTGGGTTTTTATGCGCTGAAATGTTTCTTCCTATGCATGCATACAGGAGCAGAGTTTCTAGGATATACTTACGTGTTAATCACATAATGTGTAAGAGACTTACAAAAACACAGATAATAAAAAGCAGTTGTACAAGAATCTCTTCTATACAAGTGCAACCACCTTAAATGCTAAGAAATTGTATGAAAAAATTCCAAAATTGTGAGACACTCGCAAATCATAGTCTAAAAAGTAACTATTTGACCTTTTAAAATATTTTAAAAATGCAAACTTGAAGTTGTTTAAAATTCTTGATTTCTATTTGGAGACCAATTTCCATGCTTTCCTTTGTGATTGAGAGACATTCAGAAAAAAAGGAAAATCAAGATCACAAGCTGAATCTTTAAGATAGCCAAGTACTTCTAAAGGCAGAGTTCTACGACACAAAATAAAATTACAAGAGCTGTCAGAAACTGCAGTTATTTTGCACTGTTTAATTTCTAGGAAACGGATGAAGTTCCAACATTTTCTTAGTATTTGACAGGTAGATAGATACATGATGGTGATGAACACCACTGAAGTTAATTAGTGTCGGAATTTCATTTTGCATGTCCTTGCATATTACAGCTTGAGAAACCGCAGCACGGAGTACGTTATAGTGTTATGGCTGGAGGCAGGAAACAACTCTAATTTATATCCCCTAGTTTACATCTCTCAGTGAAATGCTTTTGGCTGTGCAGTTTCCAATGAGATCCTGATTCAAAAGTACAGAGAACAGGATTTAAATTTGCATTATTTTTAAGGAAGCGGGAGTAAAATGGTGGTTTTGTACTTTAGGGAAGCTTGAACTTCTGCAATTGCATATGCTACACCAGTGTAAAGGAACAAACCATTCACTCCAGTAATCTACCCGTGCAAATGAGTTTGTTGTACCAGCACAACACTGGTGTAAAGCAACGTGATGTGGTTATGGTACAGGTTGACTTAATGTCTAAGATTGATAAATGTTTTCTGAAAATGTCTGTTATCTTAAAACATATAGAAAGGGTTCTACTTAAATAAAGTGGTCAAGTAAAGTGCTAAGTTTGAATTTCAAATTAGTTTAAGTGGCATAATCTTAAGAGGGCTGCATCATCGTCATTAATGTTCATTTCTTTTGATGTAGTACTTGAGTCTGTCGATGAGGTGTTTTGCCTTTACTCTGATTTGCTCACAGTGCCAGTACTGGAAAAAGGCAAATGATCCAAACTGTGACAATGAGAGATACACGCTCTACATGGAGTGGGCCCGTTTCTTGCGGTTCTACAAAGAACAGCCTTTGGACCTCATCAGGTAAAATACTGCCTGTGTTTTATTATATTTACTTGGTTTTCACTGTAATATGAGCGTGTATTCATTCATAGCTTGATCCTGCTGGGAAATTTTTACTGCTTCTAAGATCCGATGAGCATGGGATACTCAGCTGGGCACTAGGTCCTTGGAGGACACGACACAGGTTTTTATTGGCAACTGGAAAAATGCTTTATCTCAAATCAAGCCTCTTTCAATCTAGCCAGCACTCCTGGGGTCAGGTGTATTACAGATAATTCAGCTGTAGAGGAACACATACGACGAATACCTTGCATTTTGTAATCAATGTCTGCCCCAGTGTTTAAAGATGGATGTGAAATTTTGAAATTTCAACACAGACTGGAAAAAACATTGATAAAATCAGTTTCTGAAGCTTGACTCTTAATTCAGTACTAAACGCAAATTTAAACTAACCTCACCCAAGACCTCTTTGATTCAGCTCGTATGATATAACAAAACCATTACTTTTATTCATGGGTTACAGTTGCCCCATTCGTAACGCAACCAGTTGTATTTCTGTGAATTACCCGTTAGTTGTAACCGTATGATCAGAACTGTTGTGCCCAGTTTTGTTTTGTATAACTCCTTGGAAAGTCAAAAAGGTAAATCTTCATTTACGTTATCCCGTGGGAAGAGGAAAGAGTGATTTGATTTTTTTTTTTTTTTTTTTTTTTTTTGAAGCTGGAGCTTCTGCTAGGAGGAAAAAAGAGTCAAAAGAGGCCATATATTGTGTTCATTCAGCTTGTGTAACTTCTCACAGCTAGCTTCAAGTCCCATTTTTCTAGTGTACATCAAGGCATTTATTCCTCTGTTAAATGAGAATTTTGCCAAGTGTTTCATTTTGACTCTGGCCAGTTTGCTGTGTTGCAGTTTTAAACTTTGCTTTGTATTCCTATTAATTGCAATTTTTTGTGTTCAGGAAGTACTATGGTGAGAAGATTGGAATCTATTTTGCCTGGCTAGGATTTTACACTGAGATGTTATTCCTTGCAGCAGTTGTTGGCTTAATCTGTTTTCTTTATGGCTTGTTTACAATGGATGAAAATATGAGCAGGTGAGTGTAATATTGAAAATCTCCTGGGCTTACAATGGCAAAAGCTAAGTGATGTGAAAACTTTGTTATTGCAAAAGAACGGGTAACAAGCTCTTAAAACTTGTCAGAGCAGACAAATTTGTTCTTCAGCGGTCTTTATTGACAGAAACGGTGGTGAACAGCTAATGCAGAACTTGTGACTATTAATTAGTAAGACTCAATTTGTAGGTGAAAAGCAGTATTTTATTACCATTTGGCAATAGCTTTTTATATTGGATTACCTGCAACAGATAAAATCCTAAGAGTACCACTGACATCTCTCAAGATTGTTTGAAGTGTTTATTGTTGCCTTAAGCTTTTATATTTTCATCTATCTTGCAGAGTAGTTTGTTGACCTTTTTTTGTAGGTCATCATTTGTACTAACTACCGAAAGCGTGAGTACAGTACAGATAAGCAGTGTTCTCCCGTCAAAGAGGGATCTGGTATCTCAGAAGCGAAAGTTTGCTTTTTTTTAAAATAAGCATTGTATTTGTTTTTTCAAGGATCCCAAGATTTATTGTATTCAGGGATTTGGGGAGGTGGGGTGAAGAAAAAGAGGGTTGACATTTCATTGCTCAATGGTTTATTGTTTTTTTTAAGAAGTCTTCCAGAAAATTTTGAGCTTTAATCATAAAAGATGAATAACAGGATAAAATTCTCATCCATTCTATTGAATTGTGTCATTTTGAGACTTAGATTTAACTAGGTTCAGAATTCAGCTGGGAATACTGCTACGCATGTTCAGATTTCTCTGGATACTGAAGGACTGTCATAGGATTGTTAACTTTGCCCACCGTAGTAGTTAAATTGAAGTAGCAAATTTTAGTGTAGACAGCAAAGCTGAATTAATATCTCTGCTTTTAGAAAAGGTGTTTTGAATGCGTTACTAACCTGATGAGAAATAATACGGTTTATATCTCACCTGAAAGCAGTGCACGTGCAGTACGGCTCCTTAAGGACGTCTGATTCATTACTGATAGAATCAGAAAGCCCACACCAAGTGAATTGCTAGTTCTCCTCCTTGTAGCAGCTGCTACATTTCTTGGCTTGCCCTGACCAACTACAGGTTAACACCAGTGAACGTGATGAGACTTGGCATCTTCTCTGTGAAGCTGTAGATGTTGAGCTTTGAGCAAATGAAGCTCTTCATTTTTTTTTTTTTAAATGAATTTCATACAGCAGCTCTTAAGATGCTATGAAAACAGATACTGTATGATATTTTCTCCTCAGCAAAGAAATCTGTGACCCTGCAATTGGAGGAGAGATCATCATGTGCCCTCTTTGTGACCGAGAGTGTGAGTACTGGAGGCTAAACACCACCTGCGAGTCCTCAGAGGTCTGTGTCTCATTCTCCAGCCGCTTGTCATTTTTGTTCATACTGAAAACTGGTTTGGTACTGACCTGTTCCTGTGTATTCTGTTGCAGTATTCCCATTTGTTTGACAACGTGGCAACTCTCTTTTTTGCCATTTTCATGGGCATATGGGGTGAGTGTATTGGATAAGTTTTATGTCAAGCAATAAGGAGATCTTGATCAAACTGCTGAGGGACACTGGAATTGGGAAAAGAGGAATAATGGCTTCGCTTTAATATCCTGCCTCAGATGCAAAAGTGATGAAAGAGTAAAAATAATTTCAAGTTACAGAGGGATTGGACTTAACCAAAAAAATCCAGCAGATATATCTAAGCTATCATAAGCATTGTGTACTCTAACGGCTAACTTTTTTTCTTTCCTTCGTAACCTAAGACAGAGTGGTCCAACCTTATGTAGTCCTTGTAAAAGTCCTCTCTGCTGAGGCCTGCACGTTATCAGTGTCCTGGTGAGGGAGTAGAGAGCTTTTGTGTCCTTTGACTGGATGGTGGTCTGGACTACCGCTTAATTAGCAGCACTTCTAGGATGAGAATCAGTGGGCTTCAACTCCAGTGAAGTTCATACATTATAGTATGTTTTGATGATGTAGAAATAGGTGGATTTCCTGACTGTCTCTATGGTTTCACACCAAGGGATACTTGTTCAGACTTTAAAATCGTATTGTCTTGAATACATGTTCTTTTCTTAAAATCTGTGAAGGTTTATAGGTGCAGGATAGTGTAGTTACTGTTTCTTATTTCCTTAAATATCTTGTCCCCCGTTTCCTACTGTTTGTGTATATCATATACAATATCATAATTAAATCTTCTATTTGAATATAGATATTTCATTAATGCATAAAGATCTCTGCTAATAGGATATCTCTCTGTGTATTTGTTATCGGACGACCTAGCCACTAACTTTATCGTAGAGAATTCTCAAAAAGAAAATCTAATAAGATGATGTTGCATGGCTGTTTTCTTAAACTTTTCTTGGTTTTAAGCACTAGCCTTTGAGTGACATGGATTAGTCATTCAGAAAGTACCAGCAAAAGATTTTAGAACTGCAGAAGATAAGCTTTCCTGTGTTTGTGTAAACTGTAAAGCCTCTCCATTTCAAATAGGAACAATCAGATTACCAAAGGTTTACATTTTTAAGTAGTTTATAGAAGGCTTTTTAAATGTTGTATAATATTATAACTTTTGTAGTTGTTTATTTCATATCTGAAAGCAGTTTCCTCTAGTGTCTTAAAAATTTCTTAAGCCAGCCTCACTCTTGATCATATGAAAAGCGTGAAACAGTTGCTGTCTTTAAAATGACCGTGATATCAAATAATCATCAAAAAGCAACAGAAATCTTTGAACATACTACTTGAAAACAGTTCTGCTTATTTGTGGTAGTTACTCATGTGTTACAGGTTTATACACAAGCAGTTAGTTGAATTATCATGTTCCTTCATTAATTCTGTGTTGCTATTTGCATATGACAAGTAGTTAAACTATAATTGAACATGGTCATCATAACTGTGGAAATACCCATATCCTGTCTTGGCATCTTCCTTGTCATCCACTTCTGGAACTCAATTAGCTAATGAATTACTTAATCCTTATTATGGTCTTAGCTGTGAACTTTAACAGGTAGTCAATAAAAATAGATGGGTCCCACTGTGAGGATAAATAATAGACAGCAGAATAGAAGCCAGTGCAGAAATAAGTTTAACTCGGTTCATGAACCTGTTCACTTCTCCCTTAACTGTATTTTAACATTTCCAAATTGCAGTTACACTTTTCTTGGAGTTTTGGAAGAGGCGGCAGGCTAGACTGAAATATGAGTGGGATTTGGTTGATTTTGAAGAGGAACAGCAACAACTCCAGCTGAGGCCTGAGTACGAGGCAAAGTGTACCCAGAAGAAGAAGAATCCTGTAACTCAGGTAATGAGCCTGCTGGGTTGACGGGCATGCAAGTTCAGTTGTGTGCTGAAAGATAGTTTGATAATGTGCGAGTTCTGCCTCAGGAACAAGTCTGTATCTCATGGCTAGGTAAAGATTTGTGTGACACACATAAGCAATGCTGCAGATATGTACTGGAGGAGGGCAGACCCTCAGCTATTGCATCTACACAGAGTGGTGTTCACAGTAGCAGTGAGTTTGGCTTAAATATGTAGAACGCGATGCCAACCTTGCCCTCACTGATCACAATGGATTGCATCGAATTTCAAAGCAGAATTTGGGAACACATTGTTTTCTCGCTAAAGGCATCCAGTTGATGAGTGGCGATGTTCGCGTGCTGATTGACTAGTATCAGAGAGAAACGCTTCAACTGCCAAAAGCAGGGTAGCTGTGTTAGCGTCAATAAATTCTGGAGCTGATAGCCCTACCTTTCCAGGGTCTGTTGACCCTGGCGCAGGGCCACTGCGGTGTGGCTGTCCTGCTTTCCGGTCTGAAGGCAACAGTAACAGAGGGCGCTCAGCACTTCGGCCTCCTCTTGCACAGGACATGCGTGCCCCATCTGCCGGAAGAGAGCCATGGTCCAAGAGATGTCTTCTGTTATTTAGGCTTTTGACACAGAATAAATGAGAACATGGCGGGGTTTGCCTCTGGAGTGTGCATAACTTTCATTAATTACCCTCTATTGATTTTAATTTCCGCAGGAAACTGATATATTAAATCAGGAATACAAAGGCAAAGTTTATAGCTTTCACTTCGCTAACACTATCTTTACCGTGTCCTTCACGTTTCAAGGTAGCAGTCTCTGAAATCTTCACGCCTTTAAAAGCACTCTTTCTCGTCCCTGCACAACATAGAAAGGAGCAGTCGTCTTGATCTAAAGATACAAAAGTGGGGCTAGCTGTGGTTTTATTTCTGGTAGACAACCGCTTTGGGGAACACTAGAGAGATGAAGGTTGCTGAAGCCCTGTGTTTGAAATCTAATTGAGATACAATTAACCACACTATTTAACTCTGTTAAATGCTCTATGTAAATACCTATTAGATGTTAATTGTCTTCATTTAAATTTAATTTAGGTAGGAGTTATTTGACAAATTTAGGGGATCAGATGGTTGCATTCCAATACAACAGCTACCACCTCAATTTGGCGTATTTTTAAATCATCTTTCCTCTTCCTAGAATTGTATAAAAATAACTTATTTTTACTAGTCATAAGTAGACTTAGATAACACAGTCTTCAGAAAAGAAATAGAAGCTTAGCCAGAACATGGGAAGCATCATTGTTATATAAACAGTAGCCCTGTCTTCCGGGGTTTCTCTCCTTAATTATTAGGAAATATATACACTAATCTTATTTCTCATGAGAGACAGTTTTTCTGTCTCTCCTTCCCCTTCTGCACATGCAGCATTAATCCTGTTGTTCTTATACCTGTAACTTGTACGCTGTAGTCACGCAGATAGCCATGCGCTGTGATTTTGAGTGTAGCTCTGCAGAGGTATTGATTTCTGCATGCTCAGGAAAGCAGTTTCAGGTAAATCAATTTCTGATTAGCTAGTTCAGCTAATTGAAAACAGATGCCTGCCTGTTGCATGTTATTTGCTAGTTTGCTTCCCTGTGTATGCTTAAGCTCAAAACCTCCACTTACATAGCTGCACAGTGACCAAAGCCAGCCGAACCACTGCAGTTCTGTTGCAGTTGCAGGGAAGAGCAGGGGCAAATCACACAGGAGGTTCAGGGCCCTTGCGTGCTCTGAAGTAACGGGCTGCAGCGGGGGGTAATCGTGTGAGGACAGGGAAGTAATGGGCTGATTTGTAGGCACTGGTTACGTACGGCGTGGACCAAAACTCGTAGTCCAGCGAGGTGAATCAGCTGCAGCAGATTACAGCCAAAGATGGCATGGGTGAGGTCTGTTTGTGTAATTGTCCTGAGGGAGAAGGTTGTTCTCTCTCTAAATTCATGCAGATCTCTTAGGTAGGATGGTTTATTTGTACTTTATTTTGGAAAGAGAAGTTGGACCGTAGTATATTTTTCTTACCTCAGAGTGAGATCCTGCACTGTTCTGTGCTTTCTAAGTCTGCGTTAACAATTACCATAAAAATTCAATGACCGTACAATCCTTTATTTTATGACACATCAATTTATTACCTTGGTGGATTTTCAGAAGCTTTTGTGCGGCAGGGTTTAGCAGTGATCCTTATCGATACCCAGTTATAGCAAACCATACAGGTTAGCCATGCTGTAGTGTAATTTCCTTTCATTAGATAATGTGCAATACTGAACGCATGGAAGGACAGTGATTTCAATTAATTCTGCAGACTGGTAAGATAATATGGATACAGGTCGCTGAGTTTCTTGCATCCCAAGACTGGCTTGGCTTTGCTCAGAAAATTGTTTCCTCACTATTCTGGCCATGATTCAAAGTTCTAGGTGCACTGAAACAGACATTGCCCATCTTGAGGCTTTAATTAACGCCTCATTTGGTCACGATGCTAAACTATTTAGCTAGGTCATAGCTAAAAGCTGGTTTTGCTGATTACAGTAGAATCTTAATTTACATAAATAATGAAGCATTCCATTCTAACTTAGGCTCTGTCATTGCACGTTATTGCCTACATTTTGTTCTAAAGTAGAAAACTTGTTGTATAGCCTAGAATGTGCAAAATATTTGTTCTCAGTATAAAATATAGGTATCATTTATTAATGCATAATAGGTATAAAATGTTATAAGCCTATGTAAAGCCACCTGATATCTGTGCTTGTATCTTCAGCTTTTTTTTTTATAGTTCTATTAATAGAGCCTTTAACTGTTATCATCATCAACTTGTTGTGGCTTGAGACTGCAGTATTGATAATTGTGTTTAGTAAGTATACTTAGGCAGATACAGGTGGTGTATATCTCTCCTGAGAGACCAGCACATTACACTTCAAATAAAATCATACTGGTGTGAGTGTGCTGATTGACTGAAGAATATCGCCATCGAGAAGCAACGCTTGTAAAACAACTGCTACTGCTTGGTTGTGTCAGGGAGAAACGTGCAGCGCGGTTGTGGCTGTTGCACTCAGCGTATAATTACACCGCGTTATGCCAGTGCGTTCGGCGCATTCTGGGCTTTTGTGCAACACAAGATAAACTCCCTTCAACAACGTTTTACAGGTTCAATATCTTCTGTTGAAACAAGCATTTCCTGCTTTGATATACTTATTGATAATAAACTTAATATTGTGCTCGCCCATAGTAATTGGTGCCCCTTTGTCCAAGAGGAGCATAAGCATACTACAATGCCTTGTCCCAAAGATTTATCAAATTCAGATAATTTTTTACTAAATCTTCTTCCACTGGCATGAGTTTTTAAATGTTCCTTTCTTAATACATGTAATCTGATATTTTAGGAATTAGAATTGGTTGCGAAAAAGAGAACTTTACACGAACATGGAAAATTGTTCATGTGCTATATGGGGATACTCGCTTGGGTAAGAGCTAGCTGCCTGATGCTGCAGCAGAGAGTGGCAACCGATAAATGTAGCCATTTCTTCAATTAACGAAAAATTAAAAATAAAAAATTGAAGGAGTGGAGGAAAACGCTCTCTGGCTGTGTGGAAAAACATGGTACATCCAAGTAAATGACCATTTTAAGAAACCTTGACATGAAGAAGAATTCCTTAAAATTGAGTCCAGTGTTGGACTCGGAGCTGTAGGACGGCTGACCGAGCATTACAGCAATAGTTCTGTCCTGCTCACCTAAGGGAATGGTTTCGGCTGCCCACCAGAAGGAGGTGGTCCTTTACCTTCAGCTACTGATTCATTTTTGCGAAGGTTTAACCATTCTTTCCAAGTACTGTCTTTACTTTTAGCTTTGTTATGGCCACTTCTATCCTTATCTGTTTTTTTTTACCCCCCTATATATTCAAAATCATGTCGTATCTGCCCTTTGACAGAGGGGGGTTCTGAGTGGTTTTCCTCGGATGTGGGCACTTCCACACAGCTGATGAGACCTCTGTGTGCTGCTTGATGTTAGGATAAGATTATGGATTTGTGAACTGTGCTGTGCTTGCTTGACTGTTTCAGGAGATGGAGCCTTATTTGCCTATAACTAGCCAGGCTGTGCGGTTCTGCATCTCAGGAACTACAGTGTTGTTCTGGGTGAGCATCTTTTTGAATTGTCCTTTTAACACATTATCAGAGTTGCTGATCATCACTAATCATGACATTAACACAAACTGGTTTTAATTGTGATAGTAACATACGCTTTTATTGTTGTCCTGCAGATTTCCTGCTGTCATGCAAAATGCGCTTCAATTCAGATTGGGAAAAAAAAAAAAACAAACCTTGGAAATCTGTCATTAATTAGTAATTTGATTGGACATTTAGCATAGGGATAACTTTTTCTCTGGCTTACGTGCTGTTAGCAGACCATACTGAAAAAATTTGTAGTAAAGACAAAAAAAAGAAAGTATTCGTCACTACAATGGAATATCTACATATTCCTCTGTAGAAATATCTGCAGAGTGAATTTCAGGGTGGGCAATATAATCTAACTTGTCCCTTCCATCTCCGTTTCTGTGAGTCTGTATCCTTTTGCACTGTTTATTATTTTTGATTATTGGTATTAGATTGTCTGCTTTTCTTGTGTTAACAAAACAAATTTGTTGGGTTTAACGTATCTAATATAACAAAGTATTTTGCCTGTGTACTTCGCATTTCAGTGCTGCTGAACTCATACCCATAAAGAATAAAATCTAAAAACTACAAAGCATGATGATTTACATCTTATTTCAAAAGTTGCATGCATATAGCTATACTGAGCTGTAAGCGTATTTCAAATCTCTGTCCTTTCCTTAGGTGTCACTGATTATAGCTAGCATGATAGCTGTGATTGTGTATCGTCTTGCGGTGTATGCTGCCTTTGCCAGCCTGATGGAGAACACTCAGACTTTACAGCCCATCAGTGGATTACTGACCCCTCAGCTAGCAACTTCAGTCACAGCCTCATGCCTGAATTTTGTCATCATCATGATACTGAATTTCTTATATGAGAGAATAGCCATCTGGATTACTGATATGGGTAAGCAGTGTACGTGAAGACAAAACTTGCAAGGAATCGCTAAAGGCAGAACCTATCTAGAGGTGCTCTATGTAGTTGTTCTCAACTCGGGCACAGTGGGAGCACTGGGACATTAGTCCGTAGCTTGCAGCAATGACTCAGTTGTATCCATGGCCATACTGAACGGTTTTCTCTGCCTTTGAATAGTTATCATAAGCTGGTTTCTCTTAGTATAATGTTTGCTTGTATTAAAACTAGTCTACAGAGACAATTATAGTTCTGAACATAATTAAAAATTACCATGTGTTATATTAGAGTCATCACCAAAGCAAGATCAAACTGTCTTGATTTATCAGTATTTCAAAATTTCGAAATCCTGAAGATAGGTTTTAAAAATAGATCACAGCTTTCACAGCCATCTTTACAAGAAAAAAGACTAAATAATCATGTTTCTTACTTTGGGGGGAAAAGGTAGGAGGCTGGGGGATGGGCTAGGACAGTATATTTGCCAGGGTCTTCTCTTGACACTATTTCCCCTAGCTATGGATTTACAGATTTGGTGTTAATACAGATTGAAGGCAGAGATTGAGCAGGTTGTGAAGTTGGGCCCAAGATGTGTCGCTGTGGCTATAGCCCTTGGTATCGTTACCTGCAGTAGGCTCACTCCGGAGCTGGAGGAGCCGGCAGGCAGGCAGGCCCAGAAGGATCTATTACTTTTGTAGCAGATTTTATGTTTGGCTGTTGCTTGCTTGCTGGAAATATCCTTCCCTAGAGCCCTTCTCATGTATTTTAATTTGTTTGCCCTTAATGATTTAGATGTACAAGTCCCTGCAGGTGCTTTATAGAAATAAAAAATCGCAGAATATTCAGCTGAGGGGGGGGAAGCTGAAAGTCTTACGTATTTGTAGTTTGTACAGCTGTCAAAAACAGCTGGGTGATCTTTTTTATGAGGTCTTACAAGTGGAATCAAGAATTGAAAGGTGTTTGTTGCAGAAACTTAATGGGATGTTGCATTGGGTTTATTTTGATTTATCATGGACCATCTCTTGTCTGAGATCTGTATTGTTTCTCTCATTTGGCCAAATTAGACCAAAGGAGGACAGAACAAGTAATAAGTAAAATTGCCCCTAGAAAAAAAAAACCACCAAAAAACCCACCCCAAAACAAAACAAAACCCAAAAACCAAACCAGAAAATCCTCATTTCTTAATCTTTCTTTCTTGAAGGGCATGAATTACAAGCCTGAAGGCTCAGTAATGTTATTTTGCTGCTTGTAAGTGTGGAGGATTAACTTCTTAAGTGTCAGCACTACCTGTGGTTCTCAGTTGCAGAGGGGGAAAATAAATCTGTTCACTTTTGTGGGACTGCTGCCCTCCTCTGGCAGCCGCGCTCAGCCCAGGCTCAGAGACGCGGTTGGCTCCGGGGTATGAAATGTTGGCTGCGGCTGTCAGGATTGTCTGTTCTAACTCTTCTCACCCTTGAATTCCTTAAAAAGGTTAGGCCAGATTTCGGTTTCAGACGTGCGGGTATAACCTACCTCTGGTGCGCTGAGCATCGAGTGACGTAAACATTTGAACAGCTCACTGACAATAAAAGTATTTTAATGAGCTGCAACCTAGGCAGACTACCTCACCTGAGTACTGCCTTCTCTGTAGTACACTCTTGATGTCAGGTTCCCAGTAAATACCTTCTGTCATGCAAACTTAGGCCAAGCTTGGAAACGTTAATTTACTTGGATATATAAAATAACTTTGCCATGGGGCGGGTGAGTTCAACACGTCTGCCAGGTCCTGACCAATTCAGAGGGACGTGAATGCTCGTGGTGTATTTTCTTCCCCATTCTCCCAGCTTGAATTGGCTTTATGTTATTATTTAACAGGACATTTTATCAATAATGTGCATAGCGCTTCCTGCTACCTTTAAAAATGTAAACATGATGGAGAATGTGCTTACGAAGGCAGCAAAATCTTAAGCGAACACTTGGTGATGTTCAGTACCACCGAGATGCCTGTATCCTTCCCCCCACTATGAGTCTCATCTCTCAGAGGCACAGGACCCATCCAGTTTCTGCTGATTTCGATATAAGTTACACACATACAGCATACTGAAAAAAACAATGCTATCACATACTTCTCTACCACAAAAAAAAAAAAATATTCTTTATCATGTGCATTGCCAACAGTGAAATTTCCATAGTCTAGAAGACCCTGCTAGTTAATGTTTGAGATTGATCTTGGATCTCCTAAAAATAGTGTAAGATTTTGGGATGGACAAGTGCTAGCGGAGAGTACAAAGAAGGGGAAGTTGAAGCTTATAAGTGTTTCAAGGAAGAATTTCCCTTGCCCATCTACTCAGAGCAGTGCATTGTAAATTTGGGGCAGGGTGTCTGAGAGCAGGAATTCCAGCTGCTGAACTGTTTGTAGGTGGTTTTCTTTTTTTTCTTTTTTCCTTTGGGATATAAAGGCACTGTGGGTGATGAGTATTTATGAATCTATATCATTTTAAAGGGAATAAAGGCAAATAAAATTACTGTTTTCTGGTTTCACAGAGATTCCCAGAACTCATATGGAGTATGAGAACAGGCTCACTATGAAAATGTTTCTGTTCCAGTTTGTCAACTACTATTCATCCTGCTTCTACGTGGCCTTCTTCAAAGGGAAGTTTGTTGGTTACCCAGGTGCCTACACATACATGTTTAATCGCTGGCGAAATGAAGAGGTAGGACTTTCTTGAATAAGGTGGACTGAATAATAATAATAATAAACTAGGTTAAACTCTTTACCCCCTCTAACCTGTGCAGTCATAAATTGCCAGCTGCAGGTTTGGTCTGGAATGAGCTGGACCTCAGCTGGTCATCCTGAAGCTGATGGGGGGGCTTCCGAGGACTCTTCCTGCTGTTGCTAGTCAGGGAAGCACCAGCAGTGAAAATCTTGGCTCTCAGTCATAAGGGAGAAAAATCAAAAAGCTTTTCTTGGCCCCAGTTCTCCTGAAATACCAGTGGAACTCGCCATAGGTCTTAAAAGTGATCCTTTAGTTTGAAGAAAGTTAGTATAAATGGAAATGGTCTCTGGCTTTTGGGTGTCTTGATTAAGCTTTTTGAGGCACTAGATTTTCAGAGAAACCGTTCGGTAAGAGGCAGATCTGTAAGCTTTTGCTTTTTCCCCTCATTTCATTGCTAATTATGTTGTTTGTGCAGGGGTGAAATAAAATATTTAATGTGAAGCATTTCTTGGGAGTCAATAGTGGAGGAAAAACTTCATGCAAAATACAGTGAAGTAATGCAGTGTTCTTACTGATAGAGTATCTCCTAATACTGGTCTGGCTGCTAAATTCTTAAGAAGGTCTCAATAAAGAGTTGAAACCTTAAAACTAGTGTCCTCAGCAAACAGCAGAGACCAGATACTGGCAGGTATTTAAATACCTCTGGTGTAGGGATATGAATAGAAAATGCAGGTGCTCGGTAGGTCAGGATTGGTCGGGTGTTGAGAGCTAACCGAGCGCCGTAGATTCACCTTGCTGGGGCTGCGGGGTGGCTGCCGCATGCGGATCCTGCTGACCTGTCTTTGTGTTTCTGCACTGTGGTCAGCCTGAAGCATCTCTGTATTACTCTGTCTTTAGATGATTGTTGTGTTTTGGTGGTTTGTTTTTTTTTATCAAGCACATCAAGCATTGAAAGCCCTTCTGTAACAGCTTTCCTGAGAGGGTTATCTTAGCTGGCAGTCCAGGTGAAAATTAAGAATTGTCCTAACAAGTTTTAAGAACTCCTCTTCTTTCTTTCATTTATACAGTAATAGAATATAGTTCATCTGGGTAACACGTTATTCATGTCCACTAACCCCCAGTTTGTCTCTTGCCAGTGCGATCCTGCGGGCTGTTTGATAGAATTGACGACACAGCTCACCATAGTCATGGCTGGCAAACAGATCTGGGGAAATATCCAGGAGGCCATTGTACCGTAAGTTATCTCTTATACTGAGACACCCATGTTATAGACAGAGGCAATTCTTGGAAGGAGTGATAACAAGTATTTCCGTATGAAGAAGCTAAGAAAAATTGTGTAAACTAAGCACAAATTCTGACAAGTGGACTCATTTCGTAGAGGCTTTTGGCCTCTTTTTGTGAAAGCCCTGCTTGTAAAAGCATGTTGCAACCAGGAGCTTGCTCAGAGAAAAAGGATACTTGATCTGCTTCTCTCAGTGTTAACTTTTTTCTGCATATACAGCTGGATTTGTAACTGGTGGGGTCGCCGGAAAGCCAGAAATAATCCAGAAAATTTATACAGTCGTTGGGAGCAAGACCATGATCTGCAGATATTTGGAGCCTTAGGCCTGTTCTATGAATATCTGGAAATGGGTAAGTTTAAAAATACACCTTTGGAATTGAGGACAAGACACCTTGTACTGACACTTTCAAAAAAAGAGCTTTTCAACTAATTATTATGGGTTGATGCCACCATTTTCATCTGGTAAGCAAAAGATGATTAACTGCTGGAAATTATTAAATAGGTCATTCCAACTGAAAAAAAAAAAAGCTGCCTTTGCGTCTTGGACTGCAGGGAATTTCACAGAAATGCCGCAAAGACTTGTTTGTTTCCCTCATTTGAATGGGGAACATTATTCTTGGTGCAGCCAGCTGTCTCGGTGTCTGTTCTGTTGTTGTTCCCAAGCATATTCTCAGCTGATGTCGGTGGAAACTGTAAGTATAGGATGAGTGCTAAATACGCTGTAGGATGGGTACTGCAGATATGAGATCTACAAATTGGATCAGGGAGAATCTGTCTGGTTTTACGTTTGCCCTGATGAGTGCTTCGATACAGTCGGGTAGACCAGCAGAGGGAGCATGGGTAACAGAGTAGGATTTTTCAAAGGTAAAGTGAACAGGGCAGCATATGAAATTAGTTTACAAAGCAGTATATGAAATCAGTTTACAAAAGCTGAGAAACTAAAACTGGAAACTGAAGCCAAACTAAATCTAAAAGACACTAAAAAAAAAAATCAGTATTTATCTATTAGAAGGACAAAATTGGTTGAAAAGGGGACCTTTGTATTGTTTTATTTCTACAGAATTAATTTTAAGCGTTTCAGATTGCCTAGAGATGTGTAGCCTTATTATTGTCACTTCATACACTTCATGATATTTCATACAGGGCTGTGATCTTGATCAGTACACTCAGAACAATCAGTGTTGTCAGCCATGCCTGTTAATAGATGTCCTTGCTCTTCCTGAATCAGAACTGAACCAATATGCTCCAACATTGTCCTGGGGCTGCTAAGCTAGAAGCAATTTTGTTGCTTGTCTAAGATGAAGAACACATCACTGAAATCATGGAAGAGCTGATGGCTGGTGTATGGGAATTTATTTTTATCCACTGCCTAAACAAGACAAGATGTTCTGTTTCCTATCTTTAAAACACAGAGGCAATATTGGCTCTGCACTGAGGACTGTCACATTCTGTACCGAGGGACATTTCATTTTGGTAATGACTAAAGGGATCATTTGTGTATTTTATTTGCAATTCTTAAACTAACGTTAAGACTCACCAATGGAACTATTACATACAGAATTGCTATTAATGTTTTGACTAAACCAGTAACGATGGGTGGAGGTAAGGTTGTGACAAAAGTGAAAGTATTTCCTCTTTTTCATTTAGGACTGTAGCTGATAAGTAAAAGGAGAACGCGCTTGCTCTGTACAAACTGCAGGAGAGGAAAACTCGCCTGTTTTTGTTCCTTACTCATAATTTAGAAATTGGATGTATGAGTACATTCCCATTCCCCTACAGTTAAGTTCCATTCGTGAGAGTACTGCAGCACCATGAAAGAATTAGTAACCAGCACTGCTGGCAGCATCATTTGGCAGGACCCGAATGCCCTGTTCTTCCCTTGGGTGCTGCTGAACGGCATCCCTAAGAGACCAGAGAAGTCTCAGGGCTGGGGCAGGTTGTCACTTAGCTCCGGCCAGGACTGGAGATGACTTCTTGTGCAGCCTGGCAGAAGTTTGCCATTTGTCTGCAAGTGGCAACTTGCATGTTTCATTGTCACCCTCAGGGTGCTTTTGTAGGGGCAGATTTTGGCACTTTTCTTTTCTCCCTTGCAGTCATTCAGTTTGGATTCATTACTCTTTTTGTGGCGTCCTTTCCCCTGGCTCCCCTTCTTGCTCTGATGAATAATATCCTGGAGATTCGAGTAGACTCCTGGAAATTAACCACTCAGTACAGGAGACCGGTGGCTGCGAAAGCACATAGCATAGGAGTTTGGCAAGAAATCCTGAATGGAATGGCCATCTTGTCTGTTGTCACTAATGTAAGTACGTTAACTGTGCTATGTCAACTTTGATTCTTCCGTGGACTCAGAATTTGCAGATTTAAAAATCAGCTGATGCTTTTTCTCCTTCATCAACAGTATTCACTTTATCACATGTTACCCTATGGAGATATGGCCAAACCATTTGGGTGGTTCAGCTTGTCCCTGTGTTGACGACATGCAGCTCCCAATCCACACTTCATTGGACCATAATCTTTCATTCACTTGTCTGTGTTTCCCAGCGTTTTGGAATGGCATAAGCCAGTCTGAAGCTTAGTCTGATAAAGCACGCTGATTGCCCAGAGGGGACTATAGGGGACAGGAGAGGTGGATTAATTCTGTCGGCCAGATGACATTTCTGTCTTGTCACTACGAGGCCTATTCTGTGGGAATTCTGCTTGTTCAACTGCTTCTGGATGCCCCTGTGGGGGCAATGGCTCAGAGTACTGCTTATAAACTGGAAACTAGATGCTATGCTAGTATTTCATTCTAAGTATAACGTAAATTAGACTGCTGAGCAAAAGAGTTGCCTCTTTTTAATGTAGAATATTGAACGGTATCAGATCTGCAAGCGCCTTAGGCATCAAACCCACTGCAGGTATTGCCTAATTAGCGAGGTACCTGAGCATCTTAAGTATCTCAAGTTTCCAGGCAAAATGTGCTGGTAGCCATTGTTTCCTTTTTAAATATAGCTGGAGAAAATGGCTCCCCTTCTTTCATAAAGTGATCGCACACTGGATTTGAGTTCATCCTTTCTCACAAGAATTCAAAACTCCATTTCCTCTAAGGACTTCCACTGTTATCACAGATAGAAGACAGTTTGATATGAGGGGATATTTGGGATTTGGTGCCTCTTGTAAGGACTATTCACATACTTTGTTCACTGAGGGCTGGTCCTTAGAACAGAGGCTGCCATCAGCATCTTTACCAAAGTAAAATGCCCTAATTGTGCTCACCCTTGCTTAAAAGATCCCGGCTTATGCCACAGAGACACAGTACCAAAACCCCTTCATAAATCTGCTCACAAGTTTCGTGTGCCCCTTCCTTAATTTCTTTTTCCGATATCTTTTTCAGGCTTTTATTGTTGCATTCACATCAGATATGATTCCTCGTTTAGTTTACTACTATGCTTATTCTGAAAATGAAGACTCGCCTATGTCTGGATACATAAACAACAGTTTGTCAGTGTTTCAAATCTCAGATTTTCCTGACAGAAACAAGCCTAAACTGAATCCAGAAAACTTTGTCATATGCAGGTTGGTGTTGGTGTAATAATAAATATTTTATCACTTTGTTTAGAATACAGCATAAAAAGTCAATGCAGATCTAAGTAGTCCACTAGCAATTAAATGCTGTAATTCTCATCATTCTGAAGTATGAGAAGTAATATTTAAGCTATTAACAAGGCAGTGCTTGAGATGGTAAGAGGTCATGCCAGTAATGAAAAAAAATCACCTTTTTGTTGTTTAAGAGAGTCTCATTGCTAATGTTGGGGGTTTTTTATTCGGTTTGGTTTTTTACTTAATTAAACTATTGATTTTTGAGTGACGGGGGAGATTTATGTCACTAAGCTTGCTAACTTCAGCCTATATTTTCAAAGGTTTTCAGGCTGCGATGCCTAAGTGGACAAGGAAATGTCATTAAGGGGATGTTTAGATTCCAAAGCTGAAAATGAGATATGGTATTTAAAGTCAATCGTTATTGTGCTAGATACCACCAAGGATCTGGGCCATCCTGCTTTCATTAAAAAAAATAGTCCTTGCTAGCTAGAAGAAGCATTGGAGGTTCTAGAAGAATTGAGAAAGAACTTTGGAGAAATCCATGGTAAAAGAGAAGTATTGATTTGATGAAAAAAAAAAAAATCCCAAAACAAATGAACCAAAAAAAAACCCCCAAACAACACTTTAAGAAGCAGATACATTTGTATGATGGTTTAGCTTTAAAGCCCCAGGAATCTTGATCCTACTTATACACGTGAGTGTCGAACACGTACTCAAGACTGTCCTTACGTTAAACCCTGCATCTGTCCAGCCCATAATCTGTCAACACCTGCCACATTTATTCAATACTTGTCCATTGCTATGTGATATATTCCATCACTCTGTCCTGTGTTATTTATCGTTGCCTGGAAAAAAAAGTAACCTATGTACAGAATTTCATTTCGCATACATCCTCATCTCTGCTCTGTTGCTGTGAATGTGAGGGTGTTTAAGCAAACATAAGACAGAAACAAATTGAGAGGCACCCTTTTTCGGCAAAAGGAAACAGACCATTTAAAACAAGATGAAAAGGTTCCTTAAGTGACAGCTGTATTTGCTTGTAAGTGTCACTGAGCTTGTAGTCTGTCTCAGACTGAGTATGACATTTCACCTTTGCATGTCTTTCTACCCAACAGGTACAGAGACTATCGATATCCTCCAGATCATGAGAGGAGATATTTACACACTATGCAGTTTTGGCACATTCTTGCTGCAAAATTGGCCTTTATAATCATTATGGAGGTATGTTCCTTACGAAATTTCTTTCTGAAATCGGTACCTTATAGATTCTCTAGGTAGTTACTAATGTTACAGAAAATAGAACTGCTGAGAGTATTAAATCATTCCTTCCCTAAGTAATACTCATGTCCTAAATGATTACTATAACTAGGTCTTTTAACTTCAGGAAGTTAACCTCAGAGTAAGAACAGAGGCAACAGCTGAGGAGACTGCTAGATTTGATACAAATAAAAAAGCAGAATAAAAAAGGTCTTTACACAGATGGAAGAGACATGAACCTCCAGGACTAGCACTTTCACTCCTGCTGGTTTCATTAAAGAGCTGTACGTGAGATGACTGTATTCAAAGTTCAGAAGGCATTTTGCAGTGATGTATATTGGCTAAAAATAGCTAAATCGATAATTTGGATAACCGGCACTTGAGTATTACGCCACTGTCTTGCAGGTTCTGAAGGGAAAAGGGAGTTGCTAAAGTGCTCTTCTCATCACTTTTCCTACTGTATCTTACCAGTTCTCAGTAGCTGAGCGTTATCAGCACAGCAATGTGCATTGTCTAAGAAACCACACAGAGGTAAAAAAAAAAAAAAGAGATGCTAGGGGTTCAGAACCTGACACTTTCCTCTTGGGTTTGCTAATTCATAAATGGTTTGGAATTAAACTTTATGCATAAAGGAAGTGTTTTAATCTTTTGCACATCTCGGATACACATTAGTTTATGTATTGTTGCAGGACAGCCAAAGGAAATGTATTCTGTTTGCGAATGAGAAGAGAAGTAATCTAATTGGTGTTAGATAAAACAATAGTTCTTTCCTTTGGTAATGACTTGTTACATTTCCCCTGGCTTCCTTTGTTTGTTTTTTTTCCCCAGCACGTTGTATTCATCGTCAAATTTTTTGTAGCGTGGATGATTCCTGATGTCCCTGCAGACGTGAAAGCTAAAATAAAACGTGAAAAGTACTTAACACAGAAGATCCTACATGAGTATGAACTTGAAAAACTGAAGGAGAGACTGTGTCAAGGTGATAAACGAGCCACGGAAAAGGAGTTCATCGCCACAGAGGGGAGAATGGAGTTATCCAGAGCAATGTAGTTGAAAAAACAACTGTTTCGGATTTAGCTCATTTTAGCTTTTTTATCTGTGATTTGCTCAGTATGCATCATCTTGAAAGCTATAGGACAGTTTCAACCCTTTGCTTTCAGTCCAAAGATTTTAGACTTTTCTTTTAAAAGTCTTACTGAGCATTCTAGGTTGAGAAAATCTACTTAAATGTATGACTTCAGCACTGTTTTCTATTTACCCATCACTTTGAATAATAAGTGTAATCTTGTAATCCTACAATTTGGATTCCCAGTATAGGGAATGTTACCCTCAAAGGGCTCACAGGATATGATAAGGTCATCACCACCAAGCCCTCCCCCTGTTGCTAAATGCAAAGTTCCAGGCTGTATCCCAGCTGAATGAAAAGGATATCGGAGAGGACTCCTGCTGTGGAAAATGCTGAGAATTACTGGTTTGATGACATGATCATTTAAATAGGAGAACACTCCTGATACAAGGGTTAGGGTTTGGGGCTTTTTTTGTATCCACTGTGTCTTAAGAACAGTTTGTTTGCAGCTTTGAACTTCTATACACTTTTTAGAAGGAATTTATTTTTAAAGATATATTGGCTTAATTCCACTTGGAATTATTTATAGGCACAGAATTCAGTTAATACATACTAATGAAGGAGAAAAAACCCACAATTTATTCTCATAAAGATATCACCTGCCAAAGAGTTTGCTTTTTAAATGCAAATATTGTGGAATCATCTAATTACAGTGGTTTTTGAAAAGATGTATACAATTTGGAGAAGTACGGATAATTTATTTCTCATTCTCAAAAACTGCCATAGGAAGATCATACTTGACATGAGTTTTGGCCAGAGCTGCTCCTTTGTTTGAATTCTTTGTTTTGGATTCTCTGTGAATGCCAAGAAAGGGCTAAAGCTGTGTGTCTGTACTCAGTGCATACTGGGGAGCGTGACTGCACAGTGCGGTGGGAGCCAGGCCGCCACACTAACTGATCTAGCTGGGTGGGTTGTACATGGATTTGTATTCAAAAGATTTTAAGCATGCCACATATTCTATGTTTACGTTGTTATTGACCTTATACATAGGAGCCTGGGATTGTTGTGGTTTTTTTCTTTTTTTTTCTTTCTAATCTTTAAGGAGGATTTCTTTTTTTTCTGTTTTGTCATGGGGCTTTTCTACAAAGTTACTGATTTTATGAATATATAATAACTACTTCTGCAAAGTAGCTACCAGCTGTTTATGAATGTGCCCTCATTTTATAATTTGAAGCAGTTACGCATTTTTATGATTTTGCTGTATATTTAAAACATATCAACACTTCCATGCTTAGTGCCTTGTTGATTTGCATTTGGCAAAAGATGTGAAAATGATCACTATGGGGAGATGCATATTTCCCAAGTGTGCTTGCAGGCATCATGATACTGTGAACCTGCTGCGCACATAGCTGTACAGTGTTAGCCAAACCATGCCTGCCTTGGCACACTTCTGTTCTAGTGCTGGGCCGACTGCTCGCAGAGAGCAGTTCATACCTAGACTGCGTAGGTAAAGTAGCACCAGACTGTTGAGTTCTCTCATGCTGAAGTACACTAGCTAGAGAGATTAGAAACGTTACTATATTTGCACTTTGAAAGCTATACTTCCTTGCAAGTATACACAAAAAAATTTAGATTTGTATTCCAGATCAGCCAAATGATGTACTGTTTACTAGAGCCTCAACTTAAGGTTCCGTATTCTGTTTCAGCAGACCTAGCCTATGTCTTGGAATACTCAGCTAGTAACCTTAATGTTGTAACAGAGTTTTAAATCGATGTCTTGGGTGGAACCGTCATTATTAGCGAAAATTTTAACATTGAAGTGCCTACCTCGAACAAACATCACATGGTTTGGCTGCCAGTCCAGGAGTTGAAGCAGTTGTACATTTCTCGTTACCCTAAGTTATTCAGCTTCGTTCTGTAAGTTTGCTTGATGAACCAAGCATATTGGCAATTCATGTTCATGATGAACTGACTTGGATATTCAGATATATTTGAAGTAATGGATTTATTGGAGGAATGCATGTATAAATAAATTAGCTCTGCTGCTTAATGTATAAGCCAAAGAGTATCAGTCGCCACAATTATGTATGCGACACCAGAATTCTCACAATGCAAGCACTTTGCTGCTTCTTGCACATATACTGTTAACGAAACTGCTTAATTTAGATTTCACGGTTTTGTTACTGTTAGCAATGCAAACAATTGCTTCAGATGGTAAGGTGATGAGATGCAAAACGATACTTCTATGCAAAATGTACAATCTGATTGAAGCTGAAAACAGGTTTGAAAATTCAGTATTAGATGCACTATTCCTGCTTACGGAACATTAGTTTCTTCAGGTCCTGTAATAAAGTGTCCTACTACACTACACTTGAAAAGATGTCAGCAAAATAGATGTATGGTGAATGAATAATGCTATTTAAAAGCAAGATGGAGGAAAACCTTAGCTTGGGATACAGCATAGATGTGCAGAAGCCCTGCATGCAGACCCGGAATTTGAATTGATGTTTTGACCCCTACTTCCTGCTTCTTTCAAAGATATTTTTTGAGATCCCTTCCTATTTAATGCCATACAAACAGATGTTTTGCATATGTTGTATCACACAATAAAAAGTGGAAAAAATCTGGGATCACCTTATTTAAAAAGAAATATATATGTATTAAATATATCATTACACTTCATAGCATTACTTCTTCATGTATAAAAACTGTTGGAAAGAGAACGTGTTGTCATATTAAGAGCTAATGTCACATAACAAAATGAGTCTAACACCTCTTTACCTAATAGTTTGCCTTCACTTGTCATTAAGCGGTATTTTGACAAACAAAAGATAATTAATATGGTTAGGATTATAATGGTCCACATACATACACGTTTCCTGAAGTGTTCTGGAGAAGTGACAAAAATAAGAAAGGTGGACTGGTCACTTTGGCCGTGTGCTTATTCTTACTGTTGGAATATTTGATTTTGATGTGTTCAACAGAAGTATCTAAAAGTGTCCTTCGACCAAAGTGAAGATAGTTCTGTGTTGGAACTGCTGTAATTTAAGCAACAGTAGATTGCTTCATTGGAATTAGTTAGAAAAAGAAAATTGGCCTTTCAAGTGTAATACAATCAGGGATTTATTTTTTTTCCAATTAAAATTTAGTATTTTTACCTTGGGAAGACTTAGTGTGGTATGTTCTAAGCAAATGACTGCAAAATAAGAGTGCTACTATAAGACACTATACTGTTTTTTTCTAGAAGATTTTGTTATTATGCTTTAACTTTCTTATGTAATAATACCAGTTTGAGACAACAGAATGGAGTGAAAATGGATGGACTTTCCTACTGTTCCATGTGTACTGCTTGTTTGGACTTGTACTGTCATGCAATCAGAGTGTCATTTTTGTCTGCTAAGTATGTTGCCGGTATATATGATACACTAATGTTGGAATAAATTTTTTAAGCATTACGTTCAGCTAACTTATATATGTACATTTAATGAAATCTTAACCTGGCAAATAAAGCAGTGTTTATTTTTAATATGCTGTCAACTTGTTTTTGAAAATTCCAAGAGTTCAGAGAGGAGCTTGTAGTATTAAAAGTTAAATGCCCAGAGGGCCTCCTGGAGAAAAGTATTCATACAGATGTCTGCAACTGATTGCAGGATCATTGGGTGCTGTATATAGATTTCCTGCAACTTCTCAAGTTTCTTACTCAGATTATTGAAGACAGCCTCCATCTGACGGCCGTCTTCCACTTGATAATCACTATGTGTAACTGCCTCTTCTGTCTTCTTGCATTTTCTTAAGAATGAATTACCAAGGAAAACCTGTGCTCAGTTCTGCATGTATTGTAGGCAATGCACATGGACTGAGATGGCATGAGTGGGTGATAGGCCATGAGGGAATGGAGCTTTGCACGTTCCTTACGTTAGAAGACTGCAGTTGAGTGAAAAAGACTCGGCACTTTCATCTTTCTTCAGGTGCGGTACCAACAGTGTGTTAACACGCATTCATTTTCAGCCAGGCTGCTTTTCCTTTCAGCCTTTGGACACAGTTTTTATTCTGGCGATGGCAGGACCTGAGGTGACTTCTCAAGTTCCCACTCAGTCACACAAGCAGTTTTCACACGCAGCGCGAGTGCTTCACCCACGGGCACTTAAATAGCTTTGAGCACGTATACCGGAAAATATGGCAGAGCTAAAGCTTTTCCAAGGGCCAGGTAAAGTCTTACTGTTCATAAATACCTCTACATATTTTAATCTTTCTTAAAACTCACTTCTGGCACCAGTGTAGGGTTTTGGATTAAATCACAGAGAATCTGGATTTGAGTTTATGACTCGCTCTCAATAAGCAGCATCAGCACATGTCATCCCTCCTGTTACACCGCGGTACCAGAACTTCTCTGGGAACAGCATCACTTGCCAGATGTGGTAGGTCATTTCCTTTGTAATTTTGAAATTATAATCTGAGAGAGATGCAATAGCAGTAATCAAGTGAAAGAAATGCGTGAGATAGAACAATCTTGTCTACATTAAAAAAGGAAAAAAAGAAGAAAAGACTAAAACAGGCAAGCTGTAATTGCGTATTCTGCTACTACCACGGTGCTGGTTACTGAGGTGGGATAGGTTACTTAACACAATTTGTCCTTTTGATACCTGATTAAGAAGGAGGGAGAAGAAAGTAGTAGCAAAAGGAAAGTGAGAAAGCAGGGAACAAATGACAGACAAAGGAAGGTGCTGTTGCTATGCAGGATCTAGGGGATATTTATCTATTTATTATGAAAGTGCTAAAAGCGTGCAGGTGAATTCCAGCTTTGCTCTTGGAGGTTAAATCTTGCCTCCGCTGAGGCCTCTGGTAAATGGGTAATGAGGTTTAATTGGGCGTACAATTTAATCCAAAGCCAATTATATTTTATAAGTAAGGGTAGCATGGGAACTTGTGGGACACTCACCAATCCTGGAACAAGCTCGGCTTTCCCCATGATCAAAAATTGCAGTTACCCTTCAAAAGTCTTAATTCCTTCATTTAGGTTGTGCAGTAAATGAAGAGGTGCATCGAAATTTTGGTGGTTGCACTTTTTGCATTGGAAAAATAGGTAAGGCATCGAATGTGCTCAGTGTCTTCCTCTACCCAGATTAAAGGGTCTTTCTAAAAATAAGTCCTTGTTTATTCTATGCAAAAAAGGGTAGGGAGCACTAAAATAGAAGAAGTGTTTTGAACATGCACATCTCAACCAACCTGATGTAAAATACATTGTCTTACAGGAGTAGAAAAATATGTAACCCATTCACTAGTAGGTCAGTGGAAAAGAACGGCAAGATGCGGAAGAAAAGATATCCCAACATCTGAAGTCTTCACGTTTCATGTCTGTTTCAGATGTGTGGGCTCTGCAACAAATAAAATCTTGTCTAACATTCTTCAAAATGTTCAAAATTAAAAGAAAACCCGTGTGTCTGAAATTAACATCTTAAACATGGCCCTGAAAATATACTGAGGTCAGCACAACTGTACCAACGGCAGGCAGCTTCTGCAATCTGAGAGCCCAGCTTGTAACTGGGAGGAGATTTTGAACGACGCACAGCCGAGAGATGCAGGGGACGGGGTCAGGGTTCCCAGCGTCCAGTGTGGCGAAGAGATTGTACCAAGAGAGGGCAAAGGCAGCCCTCACAAAGGACTCATTCAGACACGAAAATCCTTCCTTCCCTGAACAGATGGAAAGAGGTAAAGGGAAAAAAAAAGATGATCATTACCATATGAATGATAACAACATAATTTCCAGAATATTTGAATTACTTTGTAACCTCATTAAGCCACAGCTACTATTTCTTGTCTGTCTGCCTGCGTGCTCAGGGTGGTCACAACAACTCTGTGGCACAGTCTTGGCATCCTGAAAAAGGGATAGCTAAATTAAATCTTGTTCTGGTTTTAAATAATCAGCTGTCTCTACCCAACACTTACATCATTCAGATGCAGCTCAGGAAGTTTTTTTAATGTAAGCATGTGTACTGAGAAATCTGCTGGGAGATGAGTAGGATGTGAAATTCGGCAGCCGTATCAATTTTTGGAAGGCGCATATGCGCGTTCCCCTGCAATAATTAGTGACTATGCTTTCTCAGTCAGAAATGAGTCAGTCTAAAACATTTAGTAAGGGTATGATTCTTTTTAATTCTTTTTTCACTCCTCAACAAGCCAGTGCTGCTGGCTAGTCAGAAACGCATTTGTATTTAAATTACTGACCGACCTAGCTTTGTCCTTGGGTGTTCTAAACATCCAACGCAGGTCAGCGTTTTGGTTTTGGTACGGGAAGATGTAGGGGACATCATAACTACTTGTGTAGTTGAGAGGCATTAAATAAATGAGCCTTTTAAAAATTATTATCTTGTCCCTTCCATACCACAGTAGGTTGGAAATGCTTGACGTTGCTAATATATCCGGACCATACTGTCCTCGGCAATGAAAAGCCATGGTGGACAAGTTCTGCACCTGATGGCCCTAGTGCCATGCATCTCTCTCCCATGCTGATGGCTTTTACTAATTTGTCTCAAGAAGCGCTTGGTGCAATGCAATAGGCAGCCAACGTTCAAGAAGCACGCGCTGCACGCTCTCTGGCTCTTCCCATATGTTTTCAAAAAGGAATAAAAATACTCCAGACAGAAGGTTTTAGCAGGAAGAACTGATAGGAAGGCTGGATTCTTTGCCATCTTACAATCTCATCACAAGAGACAGTTTTGCTATCGGATTCTCTTGAATAAACATTTCTGTTGACATTAGCCCATTAGTAGAGTGTCAGCAAACGGCAATGCTACAGTTAAGCCTGTTTTCTGCTTGTGGCACCTGTATTAGTATTCGGATAAAATCCTGGCTCTGTCTATACCGAGGGAAATTGTACTACTATTTTCAGCCATGGCCAAGATTTCAACATTTCTCTAACAAAGATCCAGGTAAAAATAAAACAACTGAAATAGGTGGGCCAAGAGATGTCCATACAGCTCACCATATGATGGTAATCCATTAATTTTAAGGTGTCTAGACTTCATGCTGCTCTAAGCAAGCTGCTAGTGCATTGCAATCAGGAAGGATTCCCTGCTTTCCCCTCTCACGTAGGATTGCCTCTGTGTCATGACAGCTTTTTTGGCTTCCTCAGAAGCAGTACAGGAGACAATGTGGCAGTAGTGCCAAACACCGAATCCTAGGTGCCAGGTCACACTTCCACTCATCTGCTAGCAGAGTGGAACCCGTGCAGGGGTTTCGGTTTCTCAGCTGGAAGTGAGATTCATGTGCCTGCAGAGCATCCTCTCAACATCTCAAGACACTGCAGAGTGTGAGGGGGCACGTGTCAGGGAGACAGAGAATTGTGCTGGGGAGAGGATATTCGTGTTGATGCCACATTGCATGAACATTGCAAGAAATATTCCTTGTATCTCAGCCAAGAAGCCAGAGCATCCTGAGCTAATGATGCTTCCTGCCACTTCAACTCCACTGAAGCTGGTGGCGGGGGGTTCAGGCCAAAGAAACAAAGAGATAACTCCGTGGGGTGTGCCGGGGTGTTTCCTCAGGAAAAAACAAACATTCCAGCCCTCTACTTTTTTCTCTTTTAAAAAAAAATGGGACAGTCTGGTATATCACCATAAAGGGATTTTTTTCACAAAGATTTCTGAGCAGAAATGTCTCATGTTTTGAGTGAGGGAATAACACGATCCCATGTGTTTTATGGTAAGCAGCAGGTGGCTCGATGCTTTTTCATTATATTTTTGTGGTGTGCAGTCATGTGACAATAGCAAATTATTTTGAGGCTACAGCCAGCCTGTCACGGTGACTCGTGTTTTAATGAGAAGATGCCACAATACGCCGAGCCACTATGTAACAATGAACAACTTTCAACTTTTTCATCACATCAAAGTACTCTCTCTGGGACCGGTAAAAAGATGATGATCTAGTTAATGGGGTCGCTACCGTGATTAGAGCTGAAGGAGGTGATAGGAGTAGACGAAATCAATGCAGAAAGAAACCTGCTTTGTACTTTTACTGTAGGTTCAAAGTGCTAGGGTTACCTGCTGAACGTGTGGACGGAACTGAATTTAGCAAGGAACTATGAAGTCCTTGATATAATGACTTTAGTTTCAGAAGGGGGAGGGTGAATAGATGGAAGCGTAAAGGCTCATGAGCCGGAGAAGATAGAAACACTGAGGCACCAGACGAGCTTGAAGCCAGAGCGTGTAGAGAAACTGCTATGGAGACTTGTTAATATTCAGATGTGTAGAAGAAGCCTTTAAACGTAAATGCTGGTCTGTCAGCAAGTCTCCCCTGCCTAGGAGAGAGGAGCCAATTTTATTAGCAGTTAATACAGGAACTGAAATGGGGCAGCCAAGAGGTTGATTCTGCAGGGAAGGGAAAAGCAGGCTTTCCTCTGCTTTTTGCACCTGGAAGAAATTAAATGCAAAGAAAGCATTTGGAGCATTTGCTTCACTTTCAGTGCTAGGATAAACTCTGCGTCAAATGCCTATCCAGCGTAACCAGACACCTCCCCGCGCACAGAGCAGCCTCCTCTTCTCCTGCGCACACACCGCCACTGCCAGTGATTTATTCCTGCCTCTGTCATTGCAGGGCCCTGACTCATTCCTGGGCACAAAGACAGTCACAGGAGCAAGTGCTTTTCCCAAAGAGCTCAGGGTGTCTGATGAGGATGGGGCAAATGCTGAGGAAGGGAACTTCAGTGTCTTTTGTGGAGAGAACAATTACAACTTCCTATAAGGCTGCCTTGGTGGGTTTCTTCATTCTGCAATAAATGCCAATTATTTGGCATATATTTAGCACAGAAATGCACAAAATTCTGTCATTCTGAAACTTTATAACTAAACCTCTACCCTGCAAAAGGGTTGATATTATTTAGCATAAGAAAGACAAGTGACATGGGATCATTGTCTTCAAAGAACATGTTCCCTGTCACTTTAAAAAGTATGCTGGAACAAGCAGCTGGGCCTGGAGGTGTTTTGATAGGGCCAACCCAAAGCGGTAGGTAGGAATTTTTCTGTCAATTTTAATGCCTTTGATCAGACCGTAGTGATTTGTCAGTAAAATGTCAAACACCTAAAACAATTAAGATGGTCCCCCCATAAACCTCTTCTCAGAACTGACAATAATGATACAGGCAATCACAAGGTGTTCATGTTAACTGTAACGCAGAGAGGAGACATCTGTCACGGAAAGTGGAAACATCGTGCTTTATGTCTCTGCATTTGGACAGAAAACAGAGACAGATTTTTGTGGAAATGCAGATACCATCTTGGCCACTGCTCACAGGACTCTCCTTCCAGGGACTTTTGCTTCATCCCATCTGTGGGGCTGACTGAACACCTCTGTTATCTGGATTTTCATCTTCCAGGGGAAATGCTGGACTCAGAGAGCACGGTTTTCCCTTGCAGCCTGGTGTTAGCTGAAATTATGCGGCTCCTAACCTTTCCCTTTCTGATTGTCCGCCATTTGAGCCAGCTCCACTGTATCTTTTGAGATGTTTTTTGCAAGACAGCCAGGACAGTTCACCATGTTTGCTACTACAGTACCGTCTATTTTGTCACATGTTGGAGCGTGGATTGCTATTTGGCCCTGATGCATCCACCGAAATCCTTGAGGGTGTTAAACAGTGGTGGGTTCTGATTTGCCTTCCCATATGGACAATGTCTACCCTGACCAGTGTGCCTGTCAGTGCTCAGACGTGTCCAAACAACGACACTATTTGTTGCATCTTTGTAGTTTCCAGCTTCACCTCTCCAGCGCTCCCCCTTTCCTTGCACTGCGCCTTTTCCGGCTGCTTACTGCCCATCATTGGTATTTGCTGCTGTTAACTGCAGCAGCATCAGGACACTGACAAATGGAGCCCTCCTTTCATTTTCCTCACAGGAATAAACTCAACAAATGTAGGTATTCCACTCTGATCGTTTTTGCCTTCCCTTAACCCTTGTGAAGAAAAACATGTGTCTTTTCGAGATCATGGTGGCCCACTGCCAGGAAACCCACGGGGCGAGTGGATACTTTCTGAAGATAGCAGCATGCAGCCTAAATACTTGCATCGATCCTTTCTTCTGCTTCTGAGCTGCAGGGATTTTTGAGAACACGTTGCTCTCAGAGTAGCCTCCTCTTTTTGTAAGAGCGCAGTTTGGAAAAGTCAGCAGCAGAGGGCATCTGTATAACCAGCATAATTCCAGCCTCCCATGATACTAGCTGAAGAGATGAAAACTTTTCTGCCATTGAAACCGATAGCAAAGCCCCATCGACTTCCCGAGATGGGATTACCCCATATATGTAGGACATACACTGGCACTCACGCGTATATTCCAAAGACTACTAATTTGGCCAACAAATGGCTTCAGGCCCCACAACTGTCAATCTCCAACCCTGAACATTCTGTGATGTTGAATGAAGCGAAGTAGGCAATGAATAGAGCTGGCAGAAAAAGGAAAAGCCTGGGAAAAAGTATGCTTTCAAAATTTTCTTTTGAAGACTCACAACTGATTTCTTCATCAAGATTTGGTCGTTTCTTTCTGTTATTGCTTTCATACATCCCATGTACTATTAAAAGTGCCGGTGAAATGAGTTAGCACATTTTGACCCCTCATTTTTGGCAAATGAAATTATTCCCTTAGTTTTATTTCCTGGCTGTTAACCCAGTTTTTCTAAAATAGGATTTTTAATTAAAAACAGACTTCTATGTGGACAGTTTTTAAACCGAAAAAGCTTTAAATCATACAAAATTTTCTAAAAGGTTGTTAAGTAAGCTTTTGGGAATATTTGAAAATATTAAGAACAGAAGTTTTCATTGGTTTTGTTTATCATCAGAGGGAAGAAGTTCTCCACTTCCTGCAATTCCACCTTGTTCTGCAAGACTGAGTTACCAATCCCCACATTCAAGCTGCATTTCAGCTACTTGCATTTGCGGGCTGCCATGGGGCCGTAATCTCGGACAGATTATGTGTGCTTAGTAGCCTATTCGTATTACCTGAAGATCTATTCTCAGGCCCATTCAGTCCTAAAGAATAAATAAAAAATGATGAGAAGTATCACATATTTGAACGTAATCAAGAAGAAAAAATTTCTTGCACATGCTCAGTTTACTCAGTCTTCCCTCCCAATGCACAGAGAACTAAGGACTTCTGAGTCTGATTTCTCTCGGAGTAGCTACTAGCAGAAAAACTGATGAAGTTACACTTTGGTCAAGTATTTGTTAAGGTTATCAGAATTGGGCATAAATGTTTAGCAACATGATCAACTGTTTAGAATTATTTTAATTTTGGAAGTGATCTCTTTCTATTTATGTCCCTCTAATCTTTTGTGAAATAACAAGGAATAAATTAAGAAAAAACTTGGAGAAGAAGGTGATTCAGCTGTCCTGTACCTTTGCCATCCCGCTTCTGCTGATAAAGAGACATTCATTCCTACACTGAGAACCACTGGATCTGTAAACTGCTCGTTACCCTGCTACAGGGAAATGGGGGAGATGAGGCATGGGATGATGGGGCATAGAGTATTTTGGAAAAAAGGAATATACGTGTGAAAGAGAAACCCCTGTCATCCCCCACAAAAGACCTAGTTATGCTCTACTTTCAGGCTGATAACCTGCCTGTGGTATGGGAAAACAATTCCAGAACATGAATCGTTGTGAGGTTTCCTGCAAAAATGCTAGCACTCGTGAGAAAGTCCTGTTGCATTTAAGGTCATATGCCTTGACACTGAGTTTGAGTAGAGACACTTGGGCTGTTTTTTACACTCTCTGACCTCCCCTGTGCTCCACATGGACTGAAGAGAAAATCCTGCTCTCTCTTTCCCTCACTGGTCATATTTTCCCATCTCCTTCAGGCTGTATGATTGGTCACCTATCCTTTTAGTGAAAAAGGATTAATGAGGTTCATTTTGAAGTCTATTAGAAGTGCTGGAGAGTATAGGGCAGCTTTTGAAAGACAAGCAATCGATTTATGAAGCCTTTTGGAGAACACTAGTCAAGGTACAAGACACGAGCAAAGGAAAGATGCCCACGTAGACCGGGAAAGCCTGCACTGCACGAAGCCCTTAGGTGTAATGTTAACCAGATGCGAAAGTACCTCTCAATGATTTATGATGTGCACTGATGATAGAGCACGCACCATTCAGAGAGTGATTAATATTCGTGTCATAAATGGAAAGAAATGGGCAGCCTGCCAAGTAAATTTGTCTGTAAAAGTAGAGGACCAACTCAGTTCACCAAGAGTGACTCAGTAATACGAGACTGATTGAACTCATGGATTCAGTGGAGATTTTTATTAAAGATAAGCTACCCCCAGGGAAAGGTGTTTCCATGAGCCATGGGGGCCTCATAGTAGAGAAGAATTTGGAAGTGAAGGAGATGTGACTGACAAAATGGATTTTTAGGGACTACTTGCTTTCCAGCTGTTCAATTAGGGGATATGCAGTTATTTCAGAGCTTTGATTACTATATGATTAGTCCTAACAGAAAGTCAAAAAACCATGACCCTGTTGTTCCAAAGGCCACAAAGGCTACGCTTGTAATGCTTCTGATGCGTTCAGCCCTTCAGAAAGCAGAAGACATCCAGAAAAAAAGGAATATATAACAACATGTTAGCTGTGAATCACTTGGCAGCCCCAGACCAATTACTGGACACACACAATCACTCCAAAACAAAACAAAATAAAACAAAACCAAAACAGGTACAACTAGTACCTTCCTCACTGAGTTAAAAGTCAGTCTATCCCGATAAGGGGAAAAAATGATCTGCACAGAAAACATATGGCATGATTCAGATCAGTGTAAGAAAATTTAGATCCTTTGTTCTGGAAATAGCCCCAGTGATTTTATTGGAGTTACATACACAGTAAGACCTACGGTTTGGAACTGTAAGAAAATATTAAGTGAGAGAGAACAAGAAAACAAACAGCTAAATTTAACAAGTTATGTGTTGCAGAAATTAATTACCTAGCTGCAGCCCCCAGGGTGTGATCTCAGGACATCTGGCGAACAGCAATAGAACTGCGCTTGTAGCCTACCTTTTCTTACATTTATACACATCTCAGTCTTGATCTTTGCTTGGCTGTAGCATAATGCATATTTTTCATGGATAAAGCAGGCTTAATATCTAAGAAATTACTATTCCTCAACAGGGCTTTAGAACAACCAAATGGTAAGACAATTTTTGAGGAACTGGCATCACTTCTGAAAGGAGAGCATAGAGGATGTGAAACTGTGTATGGAAGGGTTCTCAGCTAAAGATAGACCACTGGTAAAATGCAACGTGCACGTTAAAGTTAGTTCCATACAGAAGGCCAAATCCTGAATTCCTTTCTTAATACTCTGCAGAGACATGCCTCCTGCTGAGTTAGGTAGGCATACAGCCCAAGCAGAGACTTTGACATTTGTCTTTTTCCCCCTTTAAATTGTTATTTTCTAATGGATTGAGAAGTTTCTGTAGCACTAAACCAGAGAATAAGCAGCATTGCCTTATAAGAGCTTTCTATCTACTCTTTCGTATTTGGCTTTGGCAAACAGAGTGGGATTCATAGATCATACACCGCAGCATACAGAGATAGCGCTAATGGTAATACTGATCTCTTCTCCAGCTGCGAGAAAAAAAGCCACTTAAGGACTGCCCATAAACCAGTGCCCTTTGGGTAGAAAAGGGAAGCAGCCAGAAAATCTTTGCCACAAGAGAAGCCAGAAAGTCCCTCAAGTACAGAATGAGTTGCAATAATCATACATAAGGCAGTACAAGTCTGTGGTGAAGGCCCAGTAGATGTCAGCTGTTAAGCTGAGGGCTGTTGGGCTGAAAACCAAAAAAGCTTGTCCTGGCCTTCACGATGCAAATGCCAACTTAAGAGACAGACAAGCAAGCCCTGAGCCTGGTAAGTCTTGTAATAGACCACTAAATATGTAATTAAAATTCACCTGCCCTGTAGGAGAAGCCCTGGAATAGCTAAAGACATCTGAACTGGTCACACAGGGATTGAGTCACACAAGGATCAATGAGCTCAGTTTGACCCAGATGGAATTGAATAAGCCAGAGGCATTCCTTGAAACATCTGAATTTCTGGCTAACTACATTCAGAGGAACCTAGGAAGGACAGGCTTGGAAGGAAATCACGACCGTGCTCTTAAATGTGTGGATGTGCCTGTCCTTGATCTGGTACACCTCTATATAAAATTAAGGTGCTAAATAAGGGTCCAGAAGCACTCCACCCATTTCAGTTTGTGCCTGTAGAGCCTAATCGTGCCAGAGCAGTACCATTGTGGTGTAGCTGTCAAAGCTAATATCACCCCATGGCACTACACAATGCATTTGGAGCCACAGCTTCCTTTAATGGAATCAAGTAGTTAATCCACCAGCTCTGTGAGGATTTATTTATAACAAACCGTAAGAAAAAATAGATATAAAATATTTACTCTTAAACACCAGATTATAAAACGAAATGCACACGAAGCCTAAGCTTGATGTTTTTCCCTGTGACATTTAGAAAAGGGATCTGAACTGAGAACTCGATATTTTTAGCTACATTTAGAGATCACAGATATTTTGAAATGGATGGGTAGAGTGCTTTGGCCTAAAGCTAACTATTGTGATACCCCAATCTTCCCCCCTGCCCTGTGGAACACAACGTAATCACCATTGAGCTCATTAGCAGTGCCCTAAAATAAAGCAGAGGTTTTTCCTGTCATCTTGAATTATGTGCTGCTCTAATGTTTCCAGGGGATGAGTAACATCTTATGTATTCAAGAAACCATCAGGAATAGTGGTTCTGCGCTTAGATTCCCTCAAAACCTTTTACAGACTTTGGTTTTCCTTTGTATCTTGTGGTAAGAAAAAGAACATTCGGCCTTTTATGCCTTCAAAGCCATGAACATGTTGTCCAAAGAAGGTATCTAGCACTTCTTAAGTATTTATTGTATAAAAGAGGGGACACCTTTGTGGTTTATACAAAGCAGAGGAATTGTTTCTCCAAAAATAGACTAATATCAAAGATAACTTCTGCTATTAATGAAACATGAAATCCACAAAACCAACGATATTTAACGCTGATTGTTTCAGTCCAGTTTTCTAACAAAATGAGACTTACACATTTTATTTTTTGTTCATTCCCCTTCATAATCACTTTTGAATGTAGTTTGGTCAAATTTGCCAGAAGCTTGAAAGTCCCACAGGTTAGAGTTCTCCACAATTTTCGGAAAAAATAGTTTACCAAAAAATGGTTTTGTAAAGAAAAACGAAAGAGACACGATGAGGGAGAGGGAAAAGGCATGCTGATGACAGGACAGGAACTAAGGATGCTGACAGGAAAGCATTAGGGACTGTGCAGAGGAGGACTGGAGTTCTCATAGATCCTGACTAGGGTCTGGTGTGACGAGGGGATAGTAGCAAACTAGGGTTACTGAAGACAGGAAGCCTCGGGGAGCCAGATGCATTCATTCTGATGCTCATAGAAGAAGCAATATTTGATTTTATATTATAAATAAAATTACAGGAGTCTTTTGATTAAAATACTAGTCATTTGAGGACATGCTGGCATTGCTAGCTTGGGTTAGTGTTATCTGATGCAGATGCAAACATGTGACATAAGACACACACACACACACACACACACACACCCCCCGGCAGATTCCTTATTTTCCTATTTTGTATCCAGATTGAAGAGAATTCTATTAGGCTTATTCCAAGGAAATGTAAGAGAAGAAATGTGATCACATTCAGTCTTGAATTCATGTGACGGTTGTCAGCTTGTCAAGAAATAAAACTGAAGAAGGAAATATGGGATGAATGGAAGGCTCCCTCAGTGAAAAACAAGATTCTTCCTTGGGAAGGCATGAAAGTCACTGATACCTTTCTACAGACTCCGCTAACCCCAAACATCAACTAAAGACACATGCTTCTTCCTTATTTATTTTTCACTACGGTTCTACACACTGTCTCAATATGCTTCTACATAGAAAAGCTGTGATATAGCAGTTGAAACCACACAAGTGTCCTTAGATCACTGGAACCTGTTCTGGCAGAGTCTAGTGTTGAAGGCTAAATGTGTTGGCTGTATCACTAGCAAATTATACTCTGTGGATATAGATTACTGATTACTAACTAGGTATGTGTTTCTCCTTAGAGAAACTGCTTTACATGTAATAGAATCTCCATACATTCTTCCTACACAGCATTTTAGGTACTTTGGTTTATTTTAGTCTATTGACAAATCAGTATTTGCCCTAAGGAAGGATTATTCTCCCTCTTTCATACCCAAAAAACCCTGAGGTATGGAAAAAATGAGTGACAAATTCAGGCCGTAATATCAATCCCAGATCCAACACTGTAGTCCAAGAGTCTGCCCGCAAACTCAGATCTCAGTTCTCTGTTGTACTAAGCACAACTATTTTCCAAATATTATTATGAGTTGGGCTGGGTTGGTTTTCCCCACCAGGAAGAGTTTCCTGATCAAATGATGTATCTGAAGTTACCTTTGGTATCTCTTTAGCAGTTCTCCTAGCAAATGAATGTCTAGAATAGATTTAAGCTCTGTTCAAATCGGTGTGATCTGGGATCTGAATTAACAGAAATTCCTCCCCAAACTTCTCCTAATACTTTTTAAAATAACGTTAAGAGACAAGTCAACAGACAAGAAAGGACTACTGCAGCCCTTTGGTTCTGATTTTCTAATTCTAGCAATAAAAAGGCGCCATGATGCATTCTTCAGTTTGTACATTTCCCTCAAGGTTTCTCATGCAGTGAAAAGGGACCTGACTATCACAAAGACCAAAGTGACTCTTGCGTAGAAGCCTTGCCTAAGCTGTTAAACAGTCCAATGATGGACACCATGGAAAAATAAGGATAATGATAGATTAATGATACAAAAGATCATTGACTATCCTATTAATAGAAGTAGGATAATACGCTGCAATCCTTGGCTGAATTTCATTGTGGGTAATTGTGTCCCACTCACCAAGCATTGCATAGCTTTCCTGTGCACTAAGAGAATTGCTGCTGCGGCTCACCCCCAGAGGTAGGTGCATTTCTGCCTGTGTAACATGACAGATGGCTTGAAGTCCTTCGGGATACTTTGCATTTAACTCATGGAGAAGTACAGGAATTCAAAGGAACAGATGTTCCTGTAATATCTGGGAAGAAGATAAGCACCCCCATTTACTTTTAAGATAACTATATTCGATACTGTCAGATTTCTCCACAGATACACCAAAAAAAAAAAAAAAAGAAAATATTTTTAATACGAATATCATTGCTTTCATGATTTAAAAGGCATTTAACATTGGGTAGATTTTTATTAGATTGGGTTTTTTTTAATCTAGTTGCTAACATTAAAAACAAACTAGATTTTAGACAGGAAAGGGAGAACAGAGAAAATAAATAAATCTTTACGCAATGTAACAGGAAAATTTCCAGCCATGGAGTAGTCATATATGCTAACTGCAAATCACCTAGTGTTGTGGGTTTTTTTCACCGTGAAACCTGCTATACTAATAGAACATAAAAATTGACTGCCCTTCTAGTGCCTTAATGGCTTTTGCCACTAGACGGCTGAAGCAACAGCTTCAACACAATAATGAACCTGCCCTGCCACATGAGCCAAACACACCTTAGATTATCTGAAAATTAGACAATGCCGTTAGAGTTAACACTATGAATTTATATGCTTAAACACAAGATATCCCTTATTACAAAGAAGTGCAGCTTTCAGATACTTTTATGCCTTTTTTTTCTTTTTTTAAATGACCGTAGTTACCTTCTCAGAAAGCAATAACAACTTTCCAAACACTGAGTTTTTCAGTAAGTCATTAGAGTATTTAATCATCTGTTAGTGCAGAGATTTCTGGGCAAAGTATCTCCAATTCGGCTTAAAACTAGAAATCACCCTGAAAAATTAGCATGCAACTTCTGTCCTCTATTACGTATCATTTCTTGTGCTTATCAGGCTATTGGCAAAGCAAAGTAATAATGTTCTAGCAACTGAGTGGGGGCATCTGAAAGAGAGCAGCCCAAATTACAAGCTCTAAGCTGTCATATATCACACTTAAGCGAAGTAGTGGGAAAGCTACACAAACTTACTAGACAAAATCCACAGTTATAGTTTATTTTGGCCCTGTGGCCAGCTTCCTGATAGATTCTTCTATTTGTCCCTGTAATCTTGGCCCAAAGTTCCAGATTTTTATTTCCAAGAAGCATGGGCTGGTTGAGAGTGACCTTCCATGGGAATGCATATGTTCTGCCCAGATGCATGCATTCTTTAGCATGTCTCAACTCAAGCCCATTCTCTTCGGGGCACAAAACGAGAAAGATAAACAGTCTTCGTGCTGTTGTAGTGATGCAGAGCCAAGATCTGATCCAACAGTTCAACTTCTGCCATGTTTGTTTTATAGCGTAGAAATTACCAATCCAGCCCACAGTTCAGGAAATTAAAATGTCATCCAAGATATAAGCGACACAGAGCAGGAGGAAACAGAAAGAAATTCTGTGAACTTCTAGCGTTACGGCGCATTACAGCTACTCCTTTCAACACCGTTGGGTAATACACTTCTCAACAGAACATAATAACCTCATTGTGCACACAACCTGGGTCTAGAAGTTATGTGCACAAAAAAGAACAAGGCCATTTCATAAAATATATATTTAGCCACTGCTGGATATATCTCCAAGGCAAAATCTTCCATAAAGTATTGTCAACCCAACTTCATGTAGTTTTAGCTGGGATTCGGGAATCTTTACAGGTTGGAGTGCAGAATTCAGCATAGACACATCTTTAATGTGTCAGCACATGGACACTACATCTAAATCCTCAAATTGCCCGTCTGTGTGATTTTTCAAGAGACTTGTCCAGTTGTTGCAGTGAACCATCATGACAGCAGGGTATAAATCAAAAGCCCACCTAAGGTGTTCCAGAGCGTGACCCTTACAAACTTTCAGGGAGAATATGGAAGCTCCTGGTTTAAAACAATCCCTTTGTCCCCCTTTTCTGCCTCTTCAGTCAAGGGCTTGGCACAAGACTTTATTTCAATAATTTTGTGAAATAGTGAATATTTCTTGTCAATAAATAGCTTACTGAAAAAGAGTTTACAAAGCTGTTGCTTCTTCCAGACAACCTTCTTCCTGGTGGCCTGACAAGGAAGATCATTATTTTGGCATTGCTTTGGGATTTTGCAGCTCTGTAGTCCCAAAGAAGGTAAAAAATTGCTTGGTTCTTAAGGTGACATCAAATTCCACTGGATTCAATGGACAGCTACCATAAATAGGAGTGAGAATTCGATCATAATTTTTGAGGCATGTTTGTGCTATCTTCGGTCCCAAAAGACTCTGTATTACAGGCATGCAATTAATGGCATAACTAACATTTTAAGCACATAATTTATTTCTGAAGATGATACTGTATCATTAAGAACAGTATTTTGTCACCTTTTAGTAGATGGGGAAAACAAAATCTCTTACATTGAATCTGTATGATGATATGAATTTAAAGTAACACATATATGATTAGGGTGTAGTTCACTTCAGCAAGACTAAAACTTAGTAAAGAGAATTGTATATTGCTGTGTTGACTTTGTAGTCCTCTAAAAGGATTACACGATAATTAGACACTATTCTGAGGGTTATTGTGGAAAATTTTGAGATCAGATCTGTAGTAATAAGGAAAAACCGAGCTAAGAGCCACACCTGTAATTCTTCATCTTTTTCAATTAACTTGTTGAAATAGCTCAGTCAGAAACTTGTAAAAAGGAACTATTTATAGAAATGAAAGGGCAGGTAAGGACTCAAACCTTTAGCATTCACACAAGCAAAAGAAAAAAGAAAATCTTATCAGGTGAAGAGAATTGTATTTAATTACAGGATTTCAGGATTAAACAATAAGCTTTCTGCTCTATGTGAGAAACTGCAGGCATCTGCAGCACCCTGCATCATACCATATCATCCCACAGATATTCTTAGAGCTTTCTCAGAACCGCATTTTTTACTGGGTGACTTTTGACTGAATCTCTTTCCTTCTGGTCAAGATGTGAACATTCAGCAGTGATACCTGGACTAGAATTTTCTGCATAACGTCCTATATTACCTGCTACTGACACCAGTGGAAAGAACTCGCAATGATTTCACTGGAGTTTGAATTAGGACTTTTGTGAGATGAGTCTGTCTGTGACAGGTATCCATTATAGGAATAATTATTGATAACAATTTTGATAACAGGTATTAATGCTATGTGTTGTTTCTTCTAGAAATAGCTTATTCTACCAAGGTTAAATAACTAATAGATAATTTTAAAAAAGCTGACAAGTCTGTACATGTTTTGTAACACTAATGACATTAGCTTTCTACTGCTCTTATCAGGGCCTTATGTGAAACCAAAACAGCTGAGCTTGGTAAGGATGTGACTCAGTAATATCTGGATACAACATGTGAAAGACATAAAATTTCTGCTTCAGATGGCTACAGCAGCAGCCTAGTCACGACAGCATTTTACTATAGCAGGGTTGTTTGCTATTTTGCATATTTTATCCGATTAAGAACTAACTAATTCTCCTACAGTAAGAGTCTATACCCGGGAATGCCTTATCTGGCCTTTAAATTCATTTTCGTGTGATATGATAAATTATTTATCCTTCCCAAATCAGTCATCATTTACTTATTAAATGCTATTATTTCACTAATAATTATTGCTGCCACTTAGTAGCCATAGCATCAAAAACACGTCAGTCCTGAGCTTTCTAAAAAACGAGCCAGAGCTCCTTGTACATAGTGTGCAAATAAACAAAGCACCCTTGCCCTGCAGGCTTTACAGTCTCAAATTCCAGCTCAGTACTTTTCTGAAAGGCTTGTGTTACGGAATCCAATCCCACTTCATCCCTGCTAAACAATTTCCTGTTCCTGCTGGCCCTCAGAAAAAGCTATTAATACAGGTTTCCTTTGAGCATCCGCAATGGCACACTGGAGCCATGAAACACTGGGAAGACTTGCTTATGTAACTGTGCAGCTTTGCATGTACTGGGAGAAATCCTTTCAGCAGCGTAATGGTAGTGAAGATGCTGTACAGAAACCGATGCTGAAAACCACTTTCAGTACCTACCGTGATTTAGAAATCATCTCTGTGTTATGATGCTAATTAGCAACACTTCAATTACATATAGTTTTCATTTATTTTGTACTCTAATACTTTGTAGTTCTTTTACAACTTTGAAAGGAAATACTGAAATTCTACACGGATTAGTCATTACGGGAATTTCAATATTAAAATAATTGGTCTTTCTTGTCTAAACGTGCTTTGCTGCTGTAAAACTTCATTAGCCTCCACCAGAGGGCAACGTCAGAAAAAACTATTTCTATAAATCCAAAGAGCAGTTGCTTTTAGGATATTGCAGCCACAACACACGCTTTCATCGGGGAATCTTACTTTTAAAATACGATGTTTACATTTTGTCACCAACTAGGCAAGTGAAGGAGCTTAATAATTTTAGAAGGATTTGTTTAGAGGAAAAGTTATACTTTTTTTTTTTATGAACAAATCTACAGAAATTTTAAGATTAACATGAAGACTAAGAGAAATACAACGGTTATGATTTAGAAAGACATACTATGTTTTGCATCTTCAATCTACTTCAAAGTCATTAAAGTTGGAAAATTACTGCTAGATTCTGGAAAGAAAAATAATTCTGTTCAGAATGTGTCCAGCTCATTCCAGTGCTGTAAATACCGCAAATCAAGTCTAAATGTTATGCTGGCCTACTCGGAGGCACGAAAGCAGAGGACACAAAAGTGATGGAAAATACTAAATGCTTAAGAGAAAGCAGTTGCTAATGGATGCCTAATATGATATAAAATAAACTGTGTGTGTAAACATGGATATATAGAGAAATACGCCTTTAGAAGAGATGCTACCTATTTATAGCAAGAGCAGTACTATTTGCAGTTAATGCCCTGTTTCCCCAGAAGTGCGACTGGCCGCACGAAGGCCATGTCCTTTCTCCACACGAACAGTACAAATGGATCGGCGACACCCGCCCCGACGTGCCGCAACCCCGTGGCGCGGCGCTGCCCGCGGCCTCGAGCTGGCCCCGAAGAGGGGGGCGACGATGGGCTCCCACGAGGCCCCGCTTGCGCGGCGCTCTTCCCCGCGGACGCGGGCGGGCGGCGAGGGCGCGGCTCCCGTGGGCTGCGGAGCGCGGTCCGCCCCCGCGGCGCGGAGTGGGCGCGGTGCTGTCCGCGGTGCTGAAGGGACACGGCGCTGTCCGCGGTGCTGAAGGGGGCGAGGCGCCCTGAGGGTGCCGCGCCGCTCGCCTCCGCCGCCGCCTCGGGAGCAGCGCTGCGCGGGTGGGCGGGCGGGGGCAGCGCGGACACGCCAGGGCTCCTCGCTGTCGGAGGGATTTAGCCAGCGGCTCCGGGGCGCGGGGTGCCTCGCAGCTCTCTGCCTACGGCGGCGAATCGCACCCCTCCCCCTCCAGCTCTACAGCCGGGGACACCGCCAGCGCCAGCCCGAGACTGCTTTGAAACGCGCCCGCAAAGGGATCTCCGTCCCCTCCCAGCCGGGCATGGCACTGCCTCCACCCGCCGCCACTGAACCCTGCAAGGCCGAGGGGACTTTCTGACCGTGCCTGGCAGCTCCGCGCTGCCGGGAAACCCGGGGGCTGCCTGCAGCGCGCTCAGACTCCCCGCTCGCTGCCGCACACAGGCGCGCTCCCTCGCCCTCGCCCTCTCCCCCCCCGGCTCCGCACGCCGTCTCTCCCTCTCTCTCTCTCTCACACACACACACACGCGCGCACGCTTCCTCTCACTCTCCCTTTGCCCGGAGGTGCACTGCTAGCCATTTAATGAGGGGGGGAAGTTAAGAGATTAAACCAATATGAACCATCGTTGCTCGTAGCAGTGCCCTATCCAGATCAGAGCAGAATCCAGCGAGCACCCCTGCAGGAATGGAGTCGGTAAAACAAAGGATTTTGACCCCTGGCAAGGAGGGATTGAAGAATTTTGCTGGAAAATCCCTTGGTCAACTCTACAGGTAAGACTGCGATCTCTTACAGGACTCTACTTCCTAGAATTAATTGGAAGCTTTTCTTAACCGCCAGCTGCTGAAAGAGGTCGAATGCTTTGGGGAGGCTGGTGGTGGAGGGGCTGGGAGCTGCTGAGATACTGCTGATATAATCTGGATCCTGGAAACTAGTGCTGGAGCTTCTCAATATGGCACCCTCGTAACTTCTCTGATTCGTAGATGGTGTCAGTAAATATGTAGCGAGATATTACCCCGTCTTTCTCCCACAAAAACAGGATCCCATCTTGAAATCATAATCAGGAGAGAGCAGCTCCCTGTATTTTTGTTCGGTGTTAATTTTGCAATGCAGTCACAGGATCTTTCCCCTGCCCTTACCAATCATTAAAAAATAATCATATTAATAACAATAATCATCTTTCCTGGTTTCGATTAGTCTTGTCCCTTGTGTAATTCGTCGTCAGAGGAAGATAAACATGGAGATGTATAAATAATTGATATCCGAACGATTTTTTTTTCTCCTGAAGGTGAAACATATAGAGGGATGTGTTTAATTATTTATCCAGCTGCCTTGAGAAGCATCCACTTGTCTTATAAGTAATACACAGCTGCAATCGCTAAACTCAAAAGCATCACTCAACAGTACGTTTCTGTGTGTACAGAACATTTCTACCGTCTTCGAACCCTGGACACACAGCAAAACAAGCCCAAATTCTCGCACGCCTAAGAAGTGTATGCACTAAAGTTGACACATCGTGCTCCATCCAATCTGGCGACTTTAGTGACCTCCAGGACGTTTGAGAATAGTCCGTGAAATGCCAATGTATTTTCGATTATCCCCTCTGATAGAAATTACCCCGAAGGGTTTTTTTCGAGTTACAGATTAAAGGTAACTGCGGATTTATCTCCCCAGGGTAGGTCACGTAAAAGTCTTTTTTCCATACCTATGCGGCAGTGTTGGGCACAGGCACAAGGCTGGTCCACAGCATGAGTCACAACTTCTGCTGCCATTTTCAGGGGCACACCAGCGAAGCGATAAAGACAAAATTAAGATTTCCATTTTAGTAGGAAGGGTACAATTTTGAAAAGCCAAAAGCAAAACCAAAGCCATCAACAATGCAGTGAATATCCTGCAGGTTTTGGTCATATTGAAGTCATTTTCAATGGTCAGAAAAAAAAATCTTGATAATCCAGAATAACTGCTTAAAATATAATTAGAGAAATAAACCTCTTTTTCGCCCTAAAAGACTCTACAAGGTACAAATAAATCGATCATGTCTACTGCTTTTTATATAGTCACACAGTGAATCATGGAGAAGCGGTGTTTGTATTTTCCAGCAAAACTCTGTTTGAACTCCCCCCTTGATGACCAAATGCGCGATTTACTCATCTTTTTCAATGCACGGGACCGAACTACTTTGCTTCCGATTCTTAGAATTAAAATCGTCTTCCTGTTATAGAACGTGATTTTCGGTAACATTCCTGTCCCCTACACTTTAATTTCTAGTGTCTTCCCGAAGTCAAGAAGCCCATTCAGGGAGAAAACACTTCTACATCATTCGTTACTCGCATGAACGAATTTTCGAACATAAAAACACGGTGTTTTATTTTATTCGCAACTTTAAGACATTTCTTAATGCTGCGGTCTTTAAGCATGGAAACAATTCTCCCAGCAAAGAAAAATCGGGAGAATTTCAACTAAGTGACTATTGGAGAAAAGACAGGGATTTTCTCCCAAAGACGGAGAACCGTTTGAGCCTGATGATGCTAATTGTTACTGCCCCATTAGCCGGGTGAGTTAACCTCAAAGAGACGCTCCTCCGAGGAGAATTTCTGACCTGAGAAAACACTCCGAGAGCAGGGGCGAGGGCGGCGGCAGGAGAGTCCAGCGTGTCGGGAGATGGTCACATATTCGCTCCTCAAGACGATGGAGCTAGGGAGGAAGGATGGAGCTGGGATGGGAGCGGTTAGGTTTTCTGTCTTTTAAATCTCTCAGTGACTGCAGAAGACGACTAAGAGATTCAGCACGGGACACTTGCTCGATAAACCCGATCTTTTTTACTACCGACACGGCATTTTTACAGCTTTTCCAACAAAGAAGAAATAAAACTAAATGTTCTAAGTCACTTTTCGTGGATAGCAGGGTTGGGTTCTTTCCGGTATTTGTCTGTTGATTCCAAATAGCTGCAAATAACCATTCCCCTTCAGATGCCTGCACATCGTTTTCTAGGAGATAAGATTCGCATGTGAAAACACGGGAGTGAGGGCAAAGGGATCGAGCGTCAAGCCGATCAGGGAAGGTTAAACCTGCTAAGCGATCACACGCTCACACCGTGTAGCTGAGCAGATGCGATCTATTGGAAAGACTTCTCCGGAGCTGCCAGTTCTCTAAAGACGGTCGTGTTTTCTTCCACCGCATGTGACAGCCATTTTGCAAATATAAAATAAGTAGCAATGTCGCCCCCCCGCCCTTTCTGTTAACATTTCTTTTGTTCCCAGACCAGAAGCGAGATGCACACCAAGATCATCCCCCTTGGTGTTTCTAATACAGCAAGGAGGGAGTAAAACCTTCTCCAAAAGCCTGTTTCGGCTTCCATCCTATGGCTCTTGGGCTACCCAACATGGCGCCTCTGCAGTGGTTACAGATGATGTCTTCTTAAGGCGTCCTACATATTTAAGCAGAAGTCTTTAATGATAGATGAGCAATTCTCAGCTAGAGCTCCTCCCTGGGCTTCTGCGGCGGGGTGGCGGGGGGAGCCGGGGATGACTAACCGTGACTCCCACAGGTCATTGCTAAAGAACAGCTGAAGGTGAATGGAAAACAAGGAATACATCCTCAAATCGATCCAAACCGAGCCGAAGGGGCGGGGGGAGCGGGAAACTTAAGCCTTCGGCTGCCCGAAGTGGCTGTGCGCTCAGGCGGCCGGGGCTTGACTTCCCCTTCTTGTGTCGGGCAGAGTCCTAGAGAAGAGGCAGAAGCCCGGGGACACCATCGAGCTGACGGAAGATGGAAAGCCCATGGAAGTGCCCGAGAAGAAAGCCCCGCTGTGCGACTGTACCTGCTTCGGGCTGCCCCGGAGGTACATCATTGCCATCATGAGCGGACTGGGATTCTGCATTTCCTTCGGGATCCGATGTAACTTGGGAGTGGCCATCGTGGATATGGTCAATAACAGCACCATACACCGAGGAGGAAAAATTATTAAAGAGGTGGGAACCCTTCCCTCGTAAATCCCATGTCTTCCCAGTACAAGTCCCAGGTCACGCACCTCAGGGCGGGCGCGCCGGGCTGGGATGGGTTCGCGGCGTTTCCCCGCGGCTCAGCCCGCGACGCGCCCCGGCCCGGGGCGGGGCCCCCTCGCACTGCCCGGCCCCGCCGCCGCCCTTTGTAGCCCGGAAAGCCCGTTCTTGAAGGAGAAACAATTCCTACCGATTATTCCTATTTTTCCTTTTCGGTTCCCAGCCCAAAGCCATTTTGCGGCATTAATTTGCGGGCAGATTTTTTCTTTTTTCCTTTTGCACACAACCTTGAAAGACGCATTTACCTCGCAAAATAAATGTAGGAGATGGAGGAAGGAGGGCGTCGAATAAGCCGCTGCCAGCGGGTGCGCCGGGCTGTAACGGGGCCGGGGAGGTTGTGCAGGTGTGTTTGAAAACACCAGCGTGAAAGAATTTGCGTTGGTCAAAGGCGTTAAATGATAAGACCGGTTTAAAAGCGAGTTATAGCGCAGTGAGAAAGAGTTGAATGCTAAATACAGATGAGTGTTAAATATGTAAGTTCGGAGACAAACCAACCCCTGCAGCTTACTCCTTGCACAGGCAAGAGCTAGGTGCTCACGGCCCCGGCCGGACGGGCACGGAGGGCAGGCGACACCTCCGCCCCCCCGACCGCGCCGAGCTGCAAGCCCGGCAGCCACGGCCGCGAGGCGGTGCGGCAGCAGCCGGTGTCCCCGCGGGTGCCCGCGGCTCCCCGGGTCTCCGCGGCCCCGGCCCGGCCCCGCGGCCCCTGCCCCGGCCGAGCGGCTCAGCGCACACGGGGCTCCGGTCGCTCATGAGTGCCCCTGCCCCGCTCGTGTCCCCGAGAGGCACGGGCGGTGCTGGTTTTATTGCTGTTAGCGAATTTGTTTTGCTGCTTATTTATCCGTCGGGCAGCTGGAGTATTTGCGGGGCGGGGTAAGGCAGAGCGAGCAGCTCTGGGCGCCCGGCGCCCCGCGTCCTTCTCCCTGTGCCCCGGCCGCCAAGTGCCACCGCCGGCGTTAGACCCCCCTCGACTGCCCGGTATGAAGTTACTGCGGGTGAATGCTTTGCTCTGGCACGATTACAGCCTTCCTCTTCTCTTTCTCTCCTTCTCTCCCGATCCCTTGCATTGGAAGAAAGCGAAGTTTAATTGGGATCCTGAAACAGTTGGCATGATCCACGGCTCTTTTTTCTGGGGATACATAATCACCCAAATCCCCGGCGGGTATATCTCGTCCCGGCTGGCAGCTAACAGGTAACGACGGCCTGAATAGCCCCAGGGTCCTGTACGAGTCGGAGCGGGAGGCGGCCGGGGAGCGGGGGGCCGGCGGCGGCGGGGGGAGCGCCTCCCGGCCGCTGCCACTGCCCCGCCGGGAGCCGGGGGGACCGCAGGACGGCCGGGGCTGCCCCGCACCCCTGCAGCAGCCCGCCCCGGCTCCAAAGGCACTCGCGTTAAATAAGGAAGCAACCTGGAACGGCGGGTGTGATGATGCATTGATCACCCGTCTTCGAACTGCCCTCTGGTTTCGCGGGGGATATCTCGGGTGGGTTTCTTTTCCTTTAAAAAGTCAATGAAGGAGGTTGTGGCAATGATATTCGCACACCCCGTAGTCAGAGGCCAATTCAAAGATTCATTATTTCACCAAAGCTTGAGAGATTTTTTCCCGATGATTGAACGAAAGAATTCTATGATTTTTATTTTAATGAAAAGGAAAACCATCAGCAGGAATTTTCCGTTAACGCACAAATTAATTTAGAATGGTCGAAACCCGTGTTTTAATAAGACTTCCACACTGAAAAGAAAGTGCAGATGGTGCAGGGACTTAAGGACTCGTTTCTATGGTGTCTGGCAGTTTTTCAAGCACCCAGGGTGCGATTCTACCTGTTAATTAGATCCACTGAGTATTCAAGACACATGAGGCTTTCACATCCATGCCTAATGCCATAGGCTCATCGCTCGCAGAAGTAGCGAAGGTCCTAGTGCCACTCTTCAAAACAATAACAAACTAAGTGCAAATGGATACTAAAATCAGCAATATATACCTTTAACTCTTCTCAGGAGTGTGCAACATCAAAGGGAGGCCTGGGTAGGCAGAGAGGCTTTGCCTGGCGAGCAAGCTGACTTGTGTTTGTTTGAGAGAGGGGGGGAGGAGAGAGGGGAGCTACGGCAAAAATGCTCTTTCCAAGGCAAGTACCTTTTAAACAGAGACCTACATGAAAAATAATGAGTATTTGCTAATGGAGACACGCTCTGTAACTGAGATAACCCTAATATCCTTCCTTTCAAAGCAAATAAACCAAAATACAGCATTTATTAAACTGGGGTATCCATTGCCTGTCTGTTTACAAGTGCCATCTTTCTGATAATGGTTCAGAAATGTAAAAGGCTATTTCAAATAGCAATTAACAGACAGTTAAAGGGTTCTTATCCTTTTCTTCCTCCTTCGAGCATTTTTGCATCTTTACACAGTCTGTAACTCCTTCGGGGTTAACTGGAGTTTTGCTTGAGTAAAGGCTGCAGAATTTGACTCAGACAAGCAAAAGTCCGCCTTTGTTCACCCCAGCAACAGCAGTAAAGTCACCTTTATCAATCGAGATCTGAAGTGGTGCAGCTACAAAGATTTGCAAGACAATGGCAGGGACATTCCCAGGAAAACTCGGTAGTAGAAACACACAATCTGGCAGATGTCAATCAAATTTTCCTCCTCTTCACAAACGTTTACAACAGTAAATGAAGACTCGTTCCAGTTATTAACCTGGGTGTATTTTAACTCAGCAATTTTCACATATTAGTGGTTAGTTATTATTATTGTAGAAGCCTCTGAGGCAACTCCAACACCAGGCAAATGACTATGTAAATCACAGTTTTAATTATGGAACTAGCTACAACACACATGCCAGTAATTGCAAATAGTAAAATATGGATAGTGGCTGTGATTTATATTTAGTCTGTAGATAAAAATGGCAGAGAATAGAGTGCTGGGTGGTTAGATGTAGTGGTTGGAATAACCAGGTAGTGAGGAGGTGAAAACACAGGTTAGTTCCTCAATGCTATAAAGAGATTTTGACATCTAGACATTCAACTTGAAATGAACAGGATGGCTGTAGTGTAAAGCGGCACCCAAAATAGGGTGCAAGCCTTGATGCCCATATCCTGTCCAAGAAACTGCATGAGAAAAAGTCAGACAAGTGAGTACGCAGACCTAGAGGCCTACAGCATCAAGAGAATACGAGCTACTATAGAAGTCTCTGCTGATTTACCTGTCTTGTGCCACAGCCACAACTGGTCCGTTCACACTGTGGTGGATGACAGCCAAGTAACATTTTTTTGTTTACAAACCTTGCTGATTATCTTTGTGGTGTCAATGGTTTCCTTTGCATTCGGAGTAAGTTTGAATTTATACAGAAAAACGAAGTTCAGATGTGCTTTACATAAAAAATAATAGACTCCAGAATAGCATCACCAGATTCAAGATTATCTGCGAGAAACTCAGTCTTGAGCTCAAGAAAAAGGGAGGTTTTCAAGAGATTCATTCGTTGGAAGGGCAGGAGATCGTGATTTCATGGAAAAGATAGCATGAATGAAAAACTGACTCCAAGATGCTAAGAGGAAGGAAATTGGGAGGAAGGTTAGGGTGTGCTTTGTGAGCTTAATTTGTTATTGACAAGGTGTTGCTGAGTGTAAGGCACTGAGTTTGCTTGACACTAAAAATCAGTCTAGCAACCAATTATAGAGATTGGGTTGACATAATTGGAAAGTTTCACTAAGGTATAACATATAGAAGAAACGACCCTGCTGTGGTATCACAAAAACCTTTCTACGCACAATGCATTAATTTCAAGCTGGGCTGAAACCCTTTATTTTGATTCTGACCCTGTTTTAAAATGCTTACTGCCAATGAAGAATTATCAACCCTGAGCTCTGAACTCCCTAACATATTTTTGTCAACTGAGTCTGTCAATGGGTAGCATTTTACTGAGATCCTTTGCTAATTGTAGAACTCGAGGCTGCTGCTGCATAGTTGTCCTGTTCTGCCTTGACCCACTGCTCTTATCATGCAAAGCTCCCCATTATTTCTGACAGATCAGATTTAGTGATTTACAGATTTACAAGTAGTAGATGGAGTTTCTCAGGTATTTGCACCTGATAGCTTGGGTCTCAATTTATCTCATATTGTATCACTGAGAATCTTTTGTTACAGAGTATTTTCAGCCCAACACTAAGAAAAATGCTTTATTTAAAAGACATGCATTTATGCTGCTGTAGTACCGACAGCAAACAAAACTGTGTTCGAAAATTCCAGAGAACATTCAGAAACAAGGCATCTCCTGAGCACTTACCTCTCAGGTGGCCAATAGAAGTTGGGCTAGTACATTACAAAGGTCAGTGCTCCTGAACACTATCAACTTCCATTGACGTCCGTAGGAGTAGGGAACCTTCAGTACATTGCAAGACATCATGATTTTTCAAAAGACACAGATTGGGCCTCAGGTGCCCCCTCATTGGCAATCAGTGAAGCTTGAAACTTGCGTCCCTTGAGTAGTGTGTGAAAAGAGAAGAGGATTCCCTTTTGTACAAGGCTAGAGACCTCTTCTCCCAGGGGAGGATCCACCTCTGGAAGATGCTGGTATGAAACCACTATGCAACCGACCACAGGAGACTAGAGGTACAAAGGAAGCGCAATGCGGAGTGCCATGGGAAGGGTTTATTAGGGCTATAGCTTTTCTCAGGGTGAAACTCCCAATGAACAATTAACCTTGCCATCGATTAAGCACGACACGATGATAGCAGAGATTGTTGAGCAGGCTCTCGTAGTTTAAAGAAGGCATCTTGTCACATGGACATCCAGGTTTGCAACTAATCTGGGTTACTTCTCCTATTTGAACATATATACAGCCTTACACTAAAAAAAGTGCCCTTCTCCCCAGGCTGCAGTACACTGGGAGTAGAATTCATGGTCCCTGCAGAGATATTTACGTAACCATCTTTACCGAGAGAAAATCGGCTATGATTCAGAGCTTTTGAGACTGTAGGGGCAAGAACAGACAAACAGATTCCAGAGGCAAATCCAAAATAATATAAATTTTTATTGGTTACAATCCTTTCTGATTAGTAATAGCAAAGATTTCTCCCCAAAAAGTGAATAAAGAGTGAGACGACTTTTTTTTTTTTTGAGAGTGTTGGGGATTCAAGGCTATGTTTTCACTAAATCACAGTGGATTCTGACCAGTGTGAGCAGGGTTTTCAGGAGGAAGGAACTGAGTTGCTTTTGCATTGTTTAAAAGTATTTTTCCTTGAAAAATACAAGAAAATGTGAAAATTAAAGTATGATGACCTAATATCATGTATCCACACTATTTAATCAGCTGAGCTATTACTCATAATGGTAGTTAATGCCATTTAAAAGCACACAAATCTCATTTGAATGCTTTTAAATGACAGGTTTTAATGTTAACATTACGGAGGCTCCCACCAGAGGGGTTGCCATTATATGATTATGATGTGGTGTGAACAGAAAGGGTATGAAATGCTGACAATCCTCCAACCCCACCTAGTCTTAATTTCTATTTAGTCCATGAAAAGAACTTTGGCTAGGGCTGATCAGAATTCATCTCATCTTGACAAATCTTAAAAACCATTCATCATTCTCAGGGACTGAAATCATATTAAAAGAAAGAAAAAGAAAGCTGTGGTTTGGTCGTTCTCCAGCTCCATCATTCAAAAGTTGATTTAAATGGAATGCAGTGGCCAAGGTGTTTAAATGTTCTAGAACAAAGCACGGAACGCAATATTCTGATATGAAATTCAGAAATGTTGTTTAATAATTACATTCTTTGATAGTATCTTAACCACTATATTAGAAACAGATTCTGCTGTTCTGATGCTTTCAAAACAGCAAACTGGAAATCGGTGCAGTTTTTCTCGACTCTGAGCTCCTCCAGGAAGACTTATACTGTTTAACCAAGTGAGTGAGTTAATCAGCACTTCAGACCTCAGGTGTATTGTGTCATTCCCAGACTACACGTATCTCTGCCTGCCTACTGTATAAGGACCCCAGGTTACTTGGGGTATTTGCGCAGGTCATCACGTGCTGTGATGAAACCCTTTTTTTTTGTGTTTTGCACAACCAAGTGAGTGCCTGTAACTGGACTAGTGATATTTATCACGCTGGGAGACTGATGATTGACCAGCCAGTGTTCATGAACCTTTCAAAGATACGATACTGTTCAACAGTCCTTAAACAAGATCTACTGTGATCTTCACATTTCCTCAGCCATTTGGGGAATATGTACAAATGCTGATAAACTTGGGGGTATAAAAAGGACCAGACAACCAGATGATATATTAAACACCATTCGGTAAACTGGGTTCTGTTCAATATATATGACACTCAAGTGCAAAGTAACACCAGGGAGTGGGGAACCACCCTGGAAAGCAGTCACGCTGAGTGGGATCCTAAGCCATGCTGAACTCTTAGCATTGTGAACTTCCAACATGATGCTCTAATAAGGAAGTCGATGTAATCCTGGGATATTTATTTTTCTGCTTTTAGTGCAGTGAGTGTATTTAGGTCAATGACACTGACCTTGGATTGTTGCAGGCAATTTGGGTACATGCATATTAATATGAGTGTTGAAAAATTAGAGATTATTTTTAGAGGTCTTTAATTACTTAAAAGATGATAGTATACAATGTCACATAGTGAAAGAAATAGCAAGAACTAGGTATTCAGTGTATCAGTATATAAAAAAAATTACTTGGATGCAATTTGATGACAAAGTATGCATGTAACTCCACTGGAAAAAATTGCTGAGTATAAATGTCTGTTTTAGTCCCATGGAAAGATATAACAAGAATCAGTAATTGAGAGCCAGATAAATTCAAGAAGCATAAATAGTAACAATAATGACTAGTCACCACTGGTCCAAGCAGAGAAATTATATGTTAGATTCTTCTTCTTTGGATGTTAAATTCCTATCTTGGAAGTTATATTTTAGCTATGATAAACAAATCTTTTCAGTACAGGGATAATTAAGCAAAATATAAGGGATAATCAAGTGAAACATAAGGGTTAATGCCATTGCGAATATCAGGCTAGATGGCCTTAAAACTAAGCACTTGTTTTGTCTTTAACCTAGAAATATAATAATATAATTTAAATTACTATTTCCTATTCCACATTCATGCTATTGCAAAGCTACAGCTGTCTGTGAATAAACTACCTGCTGTGCTGTCACACATATATGGAAAGGTAAGAAGCTGTACTGTTTTTTACCACCTCGTCTCAGGATAATTTAAATATTGTTATATTTTAACTTCTGACACACTCTTTAAAAATTCTTTTAAATTGCTGGAAATCTATAATAAACCCCTTGCCCTCTCAAAAGCACTACCAAAATGCTGTGGCAGTATTTCCTCACTGACTTCCTAAGTGAACAGTTTAAGCACTTACTGTAACTCGGGAAAGATGCTCTGAAATTAATGGGTCATTGTTAGATTACACAGGATAGGGAATTAATTCCCAAGTTCACAGTTATGTATTTAAAATAGAAATGCAGGTTTTGACTGTACGTGCCAAGTACTGTTTCAAAAATACATCTGCAATTATCACAGACTTTTTTTGGTAAAACAAAGCTGAGTGACCATTTTAGCTCATTTGTGTATACTCAAACATTAAAACTCTCTTACGCAAAGAAATACAAACGGCAGAATAAAATGTCAATTTTTTAAAAAATTAAAGTCACTTCATAATTCTATGATAATGACATACATTTCTTATTGCCTGTTAAACAGCACTGGCACTATTCATATTAAGAATCGTCACTGCATAACTATACTAAATTTCTCTACAATGCAATTATCTCCCATCTATGTTGAACTCTTCATCATTGTCACATTCTAGCCTGAATGAAAATATATAAATCAACCTTTCACTTCAAATTCATCTTTGTTTTTAAAGTGCCATTCATCTTGTTATTAAGGGCTAAATCCTTCTTCCCAGCAAGTAATCCGATAAGATTATTTGCATGAATAAACTGAATGATATTTCAGACAACTGTATGTCAGTGCATCTCATCTCAGAGTCCCAAAGATTTTCGCTGAAACTGTGTCATTAGAGCATCAGTGAAATCAGAATATTTCCCCCTAACTCAGCCTTAATGACAGCAAGCATAAAAAATGTAAGGCAAAGTATTGGTTTAGAAATGCAAGTCCAAAGATTTCCTAGAACTTTACATCTTCACATTTTCCTGGTTTAAAGAAATAAATTACTCACTCCCCTTTAGCAGGTAGACATATTGTGTCTTTTTCTGATTTGCAAACAGTGTGTAATTCACAGCATGCCCGGGGATTTGTGCATGGTTAGACAAGAGCCAACTTCTGTACTTCTGAAGACATAAACTGACCTTGCATTGTAGAGAGAACCCCCAAAGTTGTACTTGCCAACCCCACCTTTCATGTTCAGTTCAAAATCTTGCAGAATAAACTGGGCTCTGATCCCAGGCACTGGTGTTGGGTTCGTCTGCTTCCAGGCAAAGAGGCCAATATGGCACAAAAACCTCAAGACGATTTTGTCACCCTACTGCATTGCAGGGTCTTTTAAGCACCAGTCACTGCAAGAAGGGGACTGGGGAAACATCTCCGGGTGGCTGGTACCACTGGTCCCTCTGCCATATGGCTCAGGGTCCTTCCATTTTTCTGTCATGAATGATGAAGCTGTTTTCACAATTTAATGATGCAACAAGGGATTTGAATGGGGGTTTTGGTTGATAAAAGGGGGCCTCAGATGTGTGACAAAAATTAATAATGTATCCAAGCCCTTATTATACTAGATTAGATGGCGGGAGGTCGGCTTTTACATATTAATGCCTCATGAAGGGCTTATAATAGGATTTAGTATGAAGGGCACACAGACACGTTCCCCTCCTCCCTTGTACACATATGAATGAAAATAACCTGTTTTATCACATTTTAAAAACGCCAAATAAAGCTGCTATACTATGGCTTCTGGCCACAGACTATTATGAAAGAGGACTGGTTTTACGTCATTCTCTTGTGAAGCATGGTCAACCTAAGACTGGCACTTGGGAATAAGTGTTCCTCTCTAATGTCAAAGGTAGCTGATTCTATCTGTTCTGCTGGGCAGCTGAGTTCATCAACCACTCTAATATTCATGGCATAATCCCAGCTTTGTTAGCCCTATGCCATTTTATGCAAATTAAAGGCCCAATTCAGAAAAAACCCACTACATTCTGCCTATCATTTATGAAGCCATAAACTGCCAGGATGGGCATTTCACAGGAATATGTCTACTGTAAAGGGGTCAACAGAATCATCAGGAAATTACCCTACACTAGAGGAAAGTCTGAATGATTATATATGTTGCAGAATAGGTAAACAGTGTCTCCCCATACTGGGTTCATTTTCACTTAGTCCATTTCAAATACATGAACATAAATAGAAGTTGTCTCAAGAAGGGTAATCGGCATGATGGCAGACCAAAAAGACAGCTAGAGTAAGAGAAGTATTATCAGGAGTGTTTAGGTTACAAAGGAGATGAACAAGTGACACAATACGTACATACTTAATAAACATCAGTACAGGTAATGTAAATATTCCAAATGAGTGGCTACTCACCATTCGCAGGCAAGGAGGTAACCATTGATGCACGGGGGAACAGCTGAAAAAATGAAAAAAATTGCCACACTATATTACCGAGGAAAAATAATCTTTTCAGAAGTCAGTAAGAGCACTGTTTACACGTACATAAATTTGAAGCAAATAAACCATCATTAATGGTGTTAAATTTTTAGCTCTCAAGCAACCCTCAGGCAAGAACATTATAGGCTAAAATATTATTTTCTCTGTTACTGAGAAGCACCTGTATAACTCTCAGTTGACAAATGTGGACTTTTGGAACTATTTGGATGTAGAATGGCAGTGATCCTCAAGATACTAAATGCAGAGAACTACATTTGATCTTGATGAGTTCTTTCAGGACTAAATATGAACATTTCAGAATTTGGCCCTGCTTGTTCAGATATAACTAACAAGAGTAGGATTATGTCTGAAATTCGGACTTATTTTTGCATTCTATCCTCCATTGATCCAAATCCTTTGAAATCGGTATCTGTAGAAAATTTGCTACACAGTTTACATAAAATCACACCAGACGCTTTCACACCAAGCTGATAAAGAAATTTACTGTTTTTTGGGATTATATCACCCAGATATGTCGATACTGTCAAATAACTTTGCTCCCAGTTCTCTCCCAGGTCCTGAGCCTCCATGAATCCCTACTGCATGTATGATACCTCATAACCAGGGTCCCTTTCAGATGGGAAAAAACTAATCCTCTCTGAAACAAAACCCATGTATGCTTCTGACATAGTTAATTCCAGGCGCTCTATCCAACAGGTATCCTTCATCACCTCTACCTCCTTTGATACTTCACCCCAATACAATATGTACACTGGATTTGATGCCACAAAATGCTGTTTAGGTTGGTGGTGTAAAAACACTAATGTCACAGTCCCTTTGCTCTGAAGGAATCTACATTTGCTCTGAGCAGTCCAGATACAATCAGCTGTAACACGTGGCCCGTATGTCAGAAAACACTCCACAAAGCAGTACAGACGTAGCTTTTGAGTCCAAGACATAGCAGTTATCCTCCCAACCAGCTCCACAAAACATATTCAGTTAAAAACACAGGTGATTTCTTTGATAAGTGTATTATATATCTCTAAATCAACAGAGACAGTTTAATCACAGCCTAAGCCCTGGAACTCAATAAGGTAGTTTGAATGAGATGGTCTTGGTTTGAAACGTGATCTAGCAGATCACATATTTAAGGAGCAAGCCATCCCAAAGCTAATGAGCTAGAAGGAATGAGTCAGAGTTTTATCTAGACATATATGGATATAATGAGTTGTAAAATGAAACCGCAGGTTTGAGAGATTCCCCAGCTGAATTCAAACAGGAGAGAGAGAGGGTTGGTAGGGTGATCAAATGAATGAAGAATAAAGAAGACGAGGTGAAAGAGGGCCTGGCTTGCTTAGCGATGCGAAAGAAAGAAGATAGGATTGCTATTGGGGTAAACTGCAGAGATTAAAACCGCTAAAATAAAACAGCATGGCTACAAGAAATCTACTGGATGTAGGGAGTAACAAGCTGGAAAGGCCTCCAAAATAAGTAGGGCAAATGCTAATTGCTTCTGAGATGGAACCTGATCTGCTTATGGAAGGATGATGTAATGCACTTGCTGGTAAGAGCAATGATCAAAATTTAACGACCCAGGAGTCTTTTGCATTCAGCATCGATTTCCATGATGCTGTCATCCAACAGTGCCCGAGTTCTTCATAAAATACACACTGACATATCAAAAATAGTCCTGTGAACAGGCAATGGAAGGCACAGCCTGAAAACTATTTAGGGTCTTGGTTTGACCTATATCAGTCAGTGGCATTAGTGGGGCTTGCAGAAGGCAGAAGGCTAAAGGGACTTTGTGTTAGTGATACACATTGACTGAGTGTCTGTATGGCATTTCACTCTGGCTTGATTCAGCCCTTGCATGGTCCATTTAGCTAAAAGACTTGTGAATGTTTTGGGATTTATTTATCTTCAAAGCTGGCAGATCGAATCACAGCAAATTCAGGTTGTCAAAATGTTCATGTTCTGTATCAAAGCCTTAGAAGACCCTCATCACACCTGATATGGGTAGCAATATGCTTTGTAAGAAGGGAAGTGTTAACTGGCAGCTAAACCCCTGAAATTTCTACATGTTCAGTCACAACTCAAAGGAAAAAAAAGTTAAAAAGGATGATCACAAATTGTCGTTGCTAGCAACATTTGCAGAAGGAGGGATTCTGAAAAACTGCTGCGTGCCTACAGGCATTCCAGCTAGCTCCTGTCCTGTTTCTCCCTAGACATTATGTTCTACTGAAAAAATTAAGCATTTAATCCAGTGTTCAGCCTTGCAGTTCCTCTCAGACATGAAATTCTTTGCATTGTATAAAAAAATAACATAATCAGTTTTATGTTGTGTTATTGGCCTTTTGCAGGAGGAGGTGTGTCAGAGATGAATGATAGTAGGTAGAGTTAGAGTAAAAGATAATAAATTTTAGAAATCTTGAGCTGACAGAATAGTCTAAAAAGTCACTTTGTGTGATACATGCTCAGCTGCTCAGAGCTGCTCCTGCGCTGGGACTCTCCCAAACAAGCACTGTTCAAGAAAGAACATCAAAGGATAGTCATGACCCAATTTATTTCTTTATATATGTTTGATAAAATAAGTCTTTGTTCAACATATTTTATGTGTTTTCTTTAAGGAAAAGGAATGGCAATAACCAGCTCACCAACCTGAATCCAAATAAATTTCTTTTTTTTTAATGACAGAATTTTCATCTCATCTTTAGACTAGGTTGCGAAAACTGCATGGAAACCTCATGTTTTCACTCCTCTTTAGTTTCCACCCTTACCTAACAGAGGAATCTCATCTAAGACTAGTGAAAATGTTTTATCTTTGTTTACAAATACAGTATTTGTTCAATACAGATACTTTACCCAATGAAAATAATGTCCTCTATAGTATGATCAGTGTTACAGTAAAATTGTCAAGTGCTGAGGTTGTATGTCCCAGAAATGAACATGGGCTACATTTTCCATAGGTTCCCATTTACAGTCAGAATAAACCACCTTATAATATTTTGATTTAATTTGTTGTATCAGTGTGAAATGATTTCACACCCCTCTCCCCCCACGATTCCCTAGAAAACTAACAAAATAATGAAACTTTCCTATTCTGTAGGTAGGTCTCCCATGAATGATGATCAGTGGCTTTTTGGAGGTGAAAACTTTTCAGTTACAGTCCTGAATGAATTTTCTATTGAAGCCATTGAAAACTTCTTTAGGTTACCACAAAAAGTGATGTGAAACCTTCTATGCCTTCATTGTTGTCAATGTAAATCCGTTAAAATATCTCCAATCTTGTTTTGTAGTTGTCAGTGACCAACACTTACTATTCCGTAGTTATTTTGGATTTTAATGAAATGGCATTCATAATTCATTGATACAGCATATATTTAAGCATCTTAAACCTACAGTATTTTCTCTTCTAAATAAATACAAAAAATGCTATTTTGAACATACAGAGTTACTCTTTGATTTTTATTTTTTTTGAAAGGATAAACTTTAGTTAAGGTACTTCATATGCTCTAGAACAGACATATTACTTGGTTTCCATAACAGTTTCATTTTCACAAAGTTGAACCATTTATTCAGAGAATACAGAGACATAGATAATTGTGGAATTTGTCAATTATATTTAAAAATGACATAAATAGAAATACAGGGGATCCAGACAGCTGAGGAATTGACTCCTCCCCATTCACGTACGAAAGAGGCTTTAGCTTCATGGAGTCATTGTAGCAATTTTCACTCCCACTCATTGGGGTAAAAGGATGCTTCCAACCAGGATCCCTTACTTTCAGATGTCATATGTGTAACCAAATATGTCACCTATCTGGCATTCAGCATTTGGCATGCATCTGTTCTCCCACTGTTCTCCGCTCACTTTTTGAGCTGGCGCTTCTTCCAGCCGAGTAACAATATCTATAACGCACTTCCACACAGAATGCTCATGTAATACGAATTGCCTGGAAAAGGTAGATGAGAATAGTGGGGCTGCACAGATGCAGAGATTAGAAATCCAGAGATGAAAATAAATACATTTCTTTCTCTTTAGTTTGTCCCCAAAGAGAAAAATGAGCCAATTGGCTTGAAACCCAAAAAGATTAATTCCCCCTGCAACCTCATTCCATTCTAAGCATTTTTCCTGAATTGTCAGAGTCATTTCCTTCCTCTGCTCCCATCCCAAATGTCTTTTAGTCAAATATGATTTTGCTATTATTACTACTTGTATTACAGGAGGACTAAGTCACAGCTCGTGACCTTCATATAATGCCAATGTCAGTAAAACACTGAGGATCAATGTTAGATTCTGTCTTTTGGGACTGAGTCTACCGAGTCTAGAAACAGAAATAGATAAGCAAAGCATAATTCTTTGTGTCAGGGATTATTCTGGTCACTTATGAGGACCAGGATTTACCTTTTTTTCCTCTGCAATATCTATTCATCTATCATCTTCTGTATATGGCTATTTTCTTCTATATAGATATGCAGTTGCTGATTTCGGGTCAGAAGGGAATTTTCCCCCAAGTCTAGTGACTGCTGAAGGCAAGTCAGGGCATTTTAATTCCCTTCTAATGCCAGAGCTGAGAATGATGGCAACGTCATTGGCCTCTCCTGCTCTGTCTCTGTGGCACACTGTAGTTTTCCCAGACTTTACCTTCAATCTGCTAAAGCTCTTCATTTTTGCATGGCATTCAAATATGGTTTGTGAGGTTTGGAGTGTGCCCAGCATGAAATGGGTGTTCAGGGATACCTCTGAATGAAAATTCAACAGCACAGCTATATGGAATTCCTAGGCTGGGCTCAACCCAAGGGGCACCATGCAGCAAGACTTGACTGACTCTGTAAGAAACGTGAACTCTAGTGGTGTTTGTGCTTGGGTTATAAAGCTTTCTCCATGAGTCCATGACACTATAGAAAGCATGACAAAAGAAATGCACAACAGGGCACGGCAGCTTTAAGAGTGTCTATCCCATAAGGGCTACACCCGTCCATTCAAGATGATATCAGAGTATCAAGAGGACAAATGGATACACGTATAAAAAATGCACTGGGGTGTGGGATAGGAACTAACACTCCTGAACAGACTGAAAGTCTTCTTTTAAACAGGGAACCATGTCTGTCTGAGAATGAACATAATTCATCTTTAATTGCAATAAATACAACTATGGAACCCCACATACTGCCAGTTTGCCATGGAAACATAAGGGTCTTAAAGAAAAACATGGGTTCTAACCCATGTTTGGAGTTGACATTGCAGGAAAATTGAGCAAACGAGAATTGTTTAAGAAGCAAAAATGAAACTGAAGAGCATAACCGATCATAAAATCACTAGCTTAATAAACGTAACGAAAAGGTAAGCACAAAAAAAGAACAAGACAATTTTGAGGTTTCAAGTGTGCGTCAGTAAAATGCCTTAGAAATACCTTAGGAACAACCAGAATGTTCCATTTCCCAGTTAAATATGTTAGAATGTGAGCAGCATTCAAATATATTTAGATTTATTGTAGCTGAAATCATTCTTATTTGATCTAAATCACAATAAATGTAGTTATCTGGCATATTTAAAACAATGAACCGTAAGTTTGTACAAAACCCAGAACTATATCACAATACTCTGTTAGGAAGAAGAATTTAGTATTTATGGAGGTGAAATAAATGTAACAAGACAAAAGAGCGCGAAGGAGAAATACTGATTATATTTATGGATGTGCATTGAGAGATGCAAAGCAAGTGTAGGAAGATGTATTTGCTCTTGACTAAGAGTTACAGAGGAAACAGACTCAGTAAAATAGGCGTGCGCTAAATTCATGGTACCGCTTTTAATATGCATTCAAGAAAAAGGATAGAAAAGCCATTTCTGACAAGAATCATAATTTAACTCTAATTTATTCTACCCTTAAATCCATAGATTTTGGGGGGAAAAATTGATCTGGTTTTGAGAAGGCTGCTCCGTTAAAGCATAGTTCTGGGAGAGAATTGACTTACAAGTGACATTGTGGAATTATTTCATTATCTGCTCCTCAGTGTAACTAAATATTCACTGGTCCTTGTGTCTAAATACAGGCAAGATTTTAATTTGGAAGATGCATGTCTCTGATCATTCCTTAAATTACATTTTCCTTTCTCTTCTAGAAGGAACAGACTCAAGGAAACAGCTTCTCTTTAGTGAACATGAGAACAAAGGCAATTCTGTGAAACACAGCTTTCAGCTGTGGCAAACAGAAGCTGATTTCAGATACAGAATTGAAAAACAAGAGTAAACTTCCTCGAAGAAACAGTTACATACCTTAACAATCTTGCAAATCTCATCCTTAGAAAGAGATGGCATTTTTTAATATTCTATCTTAGCATGATTTTAACAGGAATAGTGATTTAGAAGGAGTTGCACTGATTCACACTAGCTAAGAATCTGCTCCAGCAAGTCCAGGCACCATAACAAATTTAAAACCATATTGCTGCATTAGGCATTTAGCTAAATATCTACTCAGAAAAGAAACAGGAAAGGCTACAAACCAAACAGTCCCTTCTTCCTGCTTACAGGCAAACAAAGATTTCCTGGACAAACCCTTAGAAGAGTTGCAGTCTATTGCTCTTCAAAAATTGCTAAAAGGAACACCTAACTTCTTAAAAGAATTTGTAAAAATCACAAGCAAAGCTCCTACGAGTCCCAAACTCTTCTCATTAGTAAATAAATAAAAAAAGCAAATGAAAACTAAGACACCATTGTGGTTTATGCGAACATATGGCGGGTATTAAAGTGTAAGGAAATGAACTGCATGTACATTTGGAGTAGAAGCTTACACATAAAGAAATTAAGAGTAAAGACAGAATTCAGGCCAAAATAGTTCACACAGTGCAACACAAACACATGCACCAGTCAGTCCCAGTACATGTATTGAACGTGCTGCCAAAGCAAGCCAGAAATGTGCTGCACAGCCAGCTAGGTCTTGTTTAACACGAGATGGGGATCACAGGGAACACAATGAGGAGACCAGATTTAGAGCTATTTAACAAAGCTTCCTTACCGTGCCAGGAAGCTTTTTTTCTGCTGCCCTTTAATATCTGTCAAATAGAAGTGGAGTATACTCAGTTTGCTATTTAAAGATTCGTATCAGGCTGTAATTCTAAATAGAGAATGTGAAACATAGATGTCTTTAGGAAGAATTTCGTCTTGAAACTTATCACTGCTTCCTGCTGCTTTAGCTCAAGGTCTGTTTCTCACTAACTTATGGCACTGTACCAGTTTCTGAAGAACACATGCTAAGGTTAAAGGTTTCTGTCAAATCAGTTCCACATCAGATACCGTGATGTCATATGTTAAGACATCTCCAGGATTTATCTTAGCATTACATCGTTTTGTATAAAGAAAGCGGCCAGTCACTGCTACTGGCTTCATCCCTTTGCATAGTTCCACTGAAAGGAAAATGGGGGGGGGGGGAAGGATTATTTCCACAATAAAGGAATGGATGAACATTAAAAAAAAGATATAATAATGCTGGAGAAAAGGCTTCCTTCTACAAGGGGCAGATATTAATCGAATCAAATTAAAATTCAGACAAAGCAGTGGAATTCCAAACTTCACAGAATCACAGATCCATCAATTCACACATTTATTAGACTTTGTAATGTGCCTTATTTGAAGCAATTCCTAGGATGCTGATGGAGTCAAAATCAGCAATATTCAATGAGTAGCCTCCAAAAAACCAGCAGAAAGGATGTCCTGTTTTCTATGGATATGTGTTTCCAGATTGATTAACTCCTGTGTCTAAGAAAATCCCATCTCTGTTTGAAATTCTTCCTGTTGCTTTGGCATGTATAGAAGCGGAATCTCTTCTTTAGAAGTAGTGAACGCATGGTGCCACTTTCTTACAATTAAATACAGAATCTCTCTTTTACTTGGCCACCTGTTTCAGCAAACCACTTGGAGCCCTAATTTCTAATTTCTCTAGAGGGTGGTGAATTCAATCAGATTTGGTTGAAATAGACGTGAAAATTAAACGAAAGAGTGGGGATTTATAGGGAGAGTAAGATCTATACCTGTGATTGCATAAGATGTATTTCCTTAGGAAATTACACTAAATAGATGTACATGTCCATGTCTGGTCTGGGTCTTATCAGACAGGTTATTACACCTGATGGAAGTAGACACTAATCCAGTCCAGCAGTTAGCATATTCCCTACGCAAAGAACATATGTTTAAATACATCTATATTGGATGTGAGCATACGTGGAATAAGTCAATTGGAACAATACTGAAGTTACTTCCTTTCCTTCTTTTTTTTCACCTTTGCAGAGTATTTGGTGCTGCTATACTGCTGACATCCTCCCTCAACATGTTAATACCGTCTGCAGCCAGGGTGCACTATGGGTGTGTCATCTTTGTTAGGATCTTGCAGGGCCTTGTAGAGGTATGGAAAAATTATAAAATAACCCGTAAATGTGATAGATGTTTGTTAGCCTTTAACTAGCAATTGTAACTTTTGGGGGAACATAAAAATTTCTTTCAGTTTGTTACTGATTTTCAGCATAATGGATTTCAATATGTGAATGACAGCTATTTGATTTTCCTTCATCTATAAAATTACACAGCAAAGTTTTCACTTGCTGAGAAGCCAGTGATGTACGTATTTAACACTGAAGTTTCACTGAAATCCTGTACTGCATAGGGCTTATACTGGTGCTGTTCTCAACAGTTACTTGCTCTCCAGCCTCACAGATTAAATCTGTAATAAAGAATTAAGCTGCTGTCATAGGTCCTGACCATGTTCTTGTTGGAATGAATGAGACATTTTCCGTAACTTAAAAGAAAAAAAAAATTGAGCCTGCCTTCTAAATTTATTTGTTTGTTTGTTTGTTTGTTTCTTTACTGAAAGACAGATTTTTAGGCCTGTGATCACTGGTTCTGTGTTCCTCAGGGCTACATGCTTCTGTTGCATGAGCTGATTGTAACTTGTGCACTTTATTGCATAAAAAGACTCCAAAAGAGGGTGCAGAATGTGCCTGAAAGTTAGCTAACCGTCAATCAAGTTCGTAAAGTATATGTGTATAAATACGGATCCATTCCTGAAAAGCGATCTGCAGGTACAGAGGTGTGCTTGACTGCAAAGAGGAGAGCAACAGAAGCAAGTGGGTAATTACAAAATAAAGTAGCTATTCTACACCCACTCATTTCTGTGATACTGTTCGAAGGAATTGTGAATGCAAAACATCTCAAAGAGGACCATTTGAAGAAGGTTGACAATAAATCATGACAAACTTAAGATAACGTCTTTATATTTTTGTAAAATTGGCAAAAAGACTGAAATGAACATGAAACTGGTTATAGGATCTTCTTTCAAAGCAGAAGAATGTATTTTACAACCTTTTGCATATTGAGACTGATAATCTCAACATTTATGATATCCTCAACATATGCAAAAATTTATTAATATTTCCTACTTTTTTCATAGGAAACAAAACTTTACACTAAGAGAGAAGTGACTCTATATAACTATGCATACATTATAATAATTCTTAGGCAGGAATTTTGTGGAACATTACTGTACATTTCATATTACATCTTCTAAAATTTCAACACTGCAGGATGTAATGATTTTTATTTTTACTTTTTTTAGTTTTTCTATTATTAAGCTGAAGGCTGGTTTTGAAGACACACCTAAAAAGTAACTGGTTTAAAATCAAACCAACTGAGATCATTCAATTATTTGCTTTACGTGCTCAGGAAGGTTCATTAAAGGCAAAGACAGTGAAAAACTTCTCTCTTAACATTATATTTTTAAGCTCTTATTGATCTTCTTTTATAGTTTTAGAGCAGTGGAACAGTAATCTGTATTTCCTAAATTATACTTCAAATGTTAGATCAAAGAAATGTTAGAAGGCCACCAAAACTGAGGGTTGGAGAAATGAGCCCAGCATTAGAAAGACTCCAGAGGGTCTATGTTTTCATCCTTCCTTTGCCTCTGGTACTTGTGGATTAAGATTCTTTCTTTTTAATTCTTTGCAATTCTTTCCTGGAAGGTGGAGGGGGAGCCAAAGGAAATAATTATGTTTTATATCTGCTTCATAAGGCTTCTTTAATGATTTGGAGTGATATACAAAACCCATTTCAACTTTAATAGAAATTGAAGTTTTTCTCTGGCTGTGCTCAGACTTTGCTATAGAAATGCAAAGCATCCTCAGCTTCTTGTTTGTAGCGCTTAAAAATAAATAATGCAAAGACAATGAACGGAGTGACTGATCAGCATTAGCTAACTTGTGGCACACCCATTCCCCAGGGGGTCACCTACCCTGCCTGCCACGGCATTTGGAGCAAGTGGGCCCCCCCATTAGAAAGAAGTAGGTTAGCAACCACTTCCTTCTGTGGTAAGTAACTTCCTATTTTTGTCTTTCACTCATTTGTAACATAAAAGTATTTTGAGACTGAATTTTTCTCCCTTTTCACCCACGCATGTCTTGTTTTGTAGGTTCCTATGCAGGAGCTGTCATTGCAATGCCTTTAGCTGGAATTCTAGTGCAATATACTGGGTGGTCTTCTGTGTTCTATGTGTATGGTATGCACTTTTACTCATCTCACTCCAATGTTGCATGACCTTACTCTACCCTTTGGAAAAATGTAAAAGCTACTGTTAAGAGGCCAAAAAAAAAGAGAAGTGGGTCCGTAAAGCTACAAATACAGTCTAGAGAAAAGGACAATGAAAAAACAGAATTTAAAGGAGAGAGTAGGAAAGCAACGTTATTAAATACGAAGAGAAGCTAGTTCATGGCGAAACCTTCATCACTTCTAGTACAAGTGCAAACTGCTATGCAGATCTATAGAATCTCATGGGAAAAAATGTCCCAAAGGAGTTAATTCTGCAGTATAAAATTGATGTGAATTAGGGGGAAACCTTATAGAAATTTAGTAAACTACTCTGGAAGTGCATTGCTATGTCGAAAACAATGCCGCAATCTTGTATTTTGCAGATAAAAAATCTAGTGCAGTAATCAAACAACAGTGGCTTAAAGCAGAATGGAACTTCATTTAGAGTCTGGTGAAATGAAATAGAAGCTGTTTCATTGCATTGCATTGTACAAATTGATGTTAAAATATTAGTGAATATTCACTTACAGTGAAACCATTCTGTAAAAGAACCAAAGACAACTTCACTGTGGTCCAGCTCTGCATGTATTTTGCACAAATATTGTTTGCAGGATCCGATTCTCTGTTAGAATGACTCAGTACAAGAGCAGTAACAACAATTGCCATTTAAATTTGTTATAGTTATTCACAGATTTTTTCCTTGTTTGCTGCTTTATTGTGCACTTTTTTAAAGTCTGTCTTTCCATTCCGAAGGGAGCTTTGGTATAGTCTGGTACATGTTTTGGCTTTTGGTTTCATATGAGAGTCCTGCAAAGCATCCTACGATCACAGATGAAGAAAGAAGATACATAGAAGAAAGCATTGGAGAGAGTGCCAACCTCCTAGGTGCAATGGAAGTAAGAATATTACTCATACACTTGTTTCCTATGAGATAGTAATAAGACCCAAAACACCCAAATAGAAACAAACAAAAAAAAAAAAATCAAGCATCCTTCTTCTTTAAGACAGAAAAGCATGTTTCAAACAATTGATTTTTTTGGGGGGTGGGAAGATCTGAAATCTGCTGATGGATTTCTGAGTGGATATTTCTTCTGCACGAAAAGAATCACAGAACCATAGAACAGTTTGGGTTGGGAGGGACCTTTAAAGGTCATCCAGTCCAACCCCCCTGCAATGAGCAGGGGACATTTTCAACCAGATCAAGTTGCTCAGAGCCCCGTCCAACCTGACTTTGAATGCTTCCAGGGATGGGGCATCCACAGCCTCTCTGGGCAACCTGTGCCAGGGTTTCACCACCCTCATTGTAAAAAATTTCTTCCTTATATCTGGTCCGAATCTATCCTCTTTTTAGTTTAAAACCATTACCCCTTGTCCTATTGCTACAGGCCCTGCTAAAAGGTTTGGCCCCATCTTTCTTCTAAGTCCCCTTTAAGTACTGAAAGGCTGCAATAAGGTCTCCAGTTCTTCTAGCAGATCGCTTATGGAATTTATGCCTCTTTTTCTACTCCAAAGTATAAAAAAGCCCTTACAGCTACATTTGAAATTGCAGCTTTATTGAGACTTTCATAGTACCTTGAGTTCAAGTGGTTAATTTCCTTCCTACATAATCCCTTCTGGAAGATTTTCCTCTTCCTAAAAGTAAACTGGAGGAAAAGCACTACTCAGTGGCTCTTGAGGTTCTCAGAACATCAGAAAAAAGGCAAATCCTGACTAGTCTATGTTTCATTTCCAAGAAAGCCTGTAAGTTTCAACAGAGCATGCTAGGAGACCCACAGGAACGTTCCCCATTATGGTGGTAACTTTGCTGGAAACATGCTTCAAGCCTCTCATAATCTGACTGACTTCTGTACTGGATTAGTTCTCAAGAACTCTTAAAAACCAGCTATGAACTCAGAGAATTTTCTAGCCACTTAATAATCCTATCATGCTAAATAATAAGTTTCTTAATTCTCTACCTCTTGAAAAGCTTTAAAGAAACTATCACCATGCTTACTAACTCAAGAAAGTAAAAAAAATTTTGGTTCTTAACTCTCACTTCATCTGCTCAAATTTTTACACCATCCATTCCCAATAGACCCTCACTACCACTCTTCATTATGTTTTCTAACTGGTCAGAACATTGGTTCTTGATTGAACTCGGGAATAAACCATTTTTCTCTTAGTAAAAAGGCTTTGATCCAGATTAAATAGGGAACTGGAAATATTACAGAGTCATTTCTTTGATAGCTGACATTTTTAGGTGTTCTTGAGGGAGAGTCTGAGTTGATACTCAATGGCATTCAGCAGTGTTCATGGTTTCTTATACTTGTAAGTGCTTTTGAAAATCTGACGTGAAATGAGATACTTCAAAGGATGTCCATATAATTCTAGCTTGGGCTGGATAATTTCTGTCTATTTTTTATTCTTGCTTTGTAATCAAACATTTTTTGAAGTGATTAGTTTGTATCAATAGTTCAGTTGCTTCTAAAATATTAAGGCTGAAATTCTTCCCATAGTATCAAGTTAGCTTTTCTGGCTGGCTTCTCATTAATTAAGTCACACTTAATCCTTAGCTCTCACTTAAGCGTAATTTCATAGGTATACATGATATTGCATATATCCATCTATGGGCTGTTTTTCTTTGAAGAAAGCCAGTATTCAAACCAACACTACGCGAAATTCAGCCTGAAACCTTGCTGAAGTGATTTTCAAACACTCATCTGGATCTGGATCCTGTATTTGGACCAACACAGATGGGCAGAACCCTGGGCTCATGGAGAGGTGCTGGGACTCAGCAGGATTGTAGTTCTGTCCATCTGTCACTTTTTTTTCATTATGCAATTAATTTTAAAACTACAATAAAACAAACAAAAAATATATTGACCAAGCAGTTTCAGATGAGGCTTGATAAGAAATTATTCAGAACGCTGGGATTAAGATTTAAATGCTAAAATACATGCTTAAAATAAATCTGGATGAAATTGTGTACTTACAGTGTAAAATCTGACTGTTGTCTTAGATAAAGCAACATTGTCTTTTAAAGACATATTATTATTTTGGACCTAGTATGTTCATGTTTACATGATTGAGGTAATGGCACTTGTACATGAGTGTTGTGACACGGCTAAATATCACTGAGTTTCTCCACTTGTGCATTTTGTAGTAATTTTTACTCGCTTAAATTAAATTTTGATCATCCAAACATGGATGCATGTGCTTCATGATAATTGAAGTCATTGGGATTCAGATACATAAAGCTGTGCATATATGAGCTTCTTGGAGTATAAGTAAAATTAACAGATAGGAAAAGGGAAGATAGATAGGTGATAATGATCAAATTGGTGACTGGATCCCCCTTTCTATGTTTCAGAAATACAAAACTCCATGGAGAAAATTTTTTACATCTATGCCAGTCTATGCAATAATTGTTGCAAACTTCTGTAGAAGCTGGACTTTTTACTTGCTGCTTATTAGTCAGCCTGCTTACTTTGAGGAAGTCTTTGGATTTGAAATAAGCAAGGTATGTAAAAATAATGTCAAGCTTTTATCTTAGCTAAGTAAGTATCAGAGCTACACTTGTGGTATTTATTAGGAGGAGGAAAGAAAAGTGTTCTGCATCTTTATCATGGGTTTACAAGTCTTAAATCTTATCCCTCCCAGTTACTATTCCTTTGACCAGTACATACGAGTGAAGTAACAACGACAAGGGATTGGATAGGGGAAGGTGAAGGCAGGATGAGATTTAGTGATGATCTACCTGGGGCCGTATTGCAAAAAGACCTTCAATTAAATGCTTGAAACCAGATCGTGCATGGTATTAGAAAGGTATCGAGAGACCCATTACACTTCTGCCCCTGACACCCCAGGGCATGCAGGATCCCACCGAAGCTGTAAAGAAATCATTGAGAAGTGGTTCCATTTTTCCAGGTGCGTTTTACAAAGCAGGACCACCTAGTTTTAGGAAGGGTAGTACAATTCATCACCTTTCTATATCCCCCTTTAATGGGGTGAAAACTGCTCCCCCTTTTTCACTTAGGAAGCAAAGGAGATGGTGGCAAAATATGAGACCTAGGGATGACCTAAGGTTCCACATAATTCATATGAATTTTGGATCAGACCTGTAACATAAATATGGATACATGCAAACAAGCCTTCAGACTGTAGAGTATGCTTTCTACTAATACAGATTTCCTTCTTGTGAAAGTGATGGGGGCTTGTGCTTTTGAGAGACCTGTATTCTTTTGATATTGCTCCATGAGGTATTGTCACCCTAAATTGTGGTGTAAGTGACAATTAGGTGAGTACCTTCCAAAGTGGTGCCACATTATGGAGTATTGTCAAAATTAACTAATGCCATCCTGCATTTAAAGATGGGCTTTCATCTTTAGCTGGAGTTCTGTTCAGAAGCTTTGCTATGCTTGAAACATCATTTGTTATGCATGCAATACGAATGGTCACATCCTATAGAGTTAATCTGATCATTTTGTTCTAGAAGATTTTTCTTAGAGTGTATTCAAAGAAATGAGGAGCTTTGTAAAGAATGACAGCAAATTCACTCTTCACCTGCTGTGGATAGGGATGCTGATAAATGAATAGTTACCATCTAGTCAGGAACACCTCAAAGCAATAGTTGCAATACCGTAGCTACCTCATAGTTAGTATCTGGCTTATTGGGAGAAACATCTATTAACATGAAGCTAGCTGTCACAACATAGGCACCACATACGTAAACTGCAGTGAAATACACAATTTCACAACTTTAATTGAGGAGTAGAGAAAACTTCGTTTCTTTTTGTTCTCATGGAGTTTGTCTGCTCTGCACACTGATGTAACTCACGTCAGACATCACGCCAGACTGACACACTGTTCAGATAGGAATTACGCAAAAAAACTTGGGCATAAGCACGTGTTCAGCCAGCCGCAATAATTTTGTTCCCTACTGGAACAAAATGCCATGCAAAACAAACCATCTGCAAGGCAGTTATGTTGACAGGAGATAGTGGGTGGCAGTTCATGCCACGCTCACAGATACCCTATCCTGCTTTGAAGGAATGGTCTTCAAATATATTATTATGTCTTGGGACAGTCACCACAAAATTACTACGTCTTACTTTGCTAGTGCGTATAGCATTTGGAATATTGTCAATGGATATTTAGTATGTTATCTTTCACTATGTACAGAGTTTCTCAGAGGTATCCTTTGCCCACATGAAATTTGAAGCCTGAGGGATAGTCAGAAATCAAAGGCAAATGTCTGTTGTGTCCGTGAGGATGATTCACAGGGAATCTGTCTAGACATGTTAGGTTTGCTGGGCAATGCTACACCAAACACATCACCAACAGAAATGTAGCAATTTAGTGCAACACGTTTGATCATAAATTTTCAGAAAAGAAAGGGCAGAGGGGCTATAAGTCAGGGAAAAGAAGCCTTTAGCTTAAATATAAACTGTGAAAACAATCTATAATCAAAAAGTGTCACGCATCAGAGGTTCTTAAAAACTCTGGCTGTCCTTCATAACACACAATGACAACTTAAGATCACCGGTTTTGTTCATTTAATAAACCAAGTTAAGATTTTTAGTTTACGCACATAGCCTGAAATTGAAGAGACACAATTAATTAGTTGCTGAATGCTTCAGAAAATGAAGAATCAATATTTTCTTACGGTTTATACTCTGCTGCTTCTAATGATTATTTTAGGTGGGTATCTTATCCGCTGTGCCGCATTTAGTGATGACAATTATTGTTCCTATTGGGGGACAAATTGCAGACTTTTTAAGAAGCAAGCAGATTCTTTCAACCACTACTGTGAGAAAGATAATGAACTGTGGAGGTAAGTCTTCCTATTTTATGAAAAAGCTTCTTGTACAGATTCAATATCCATATAGTATGCTGCATATGGTAAACAAACAAACTGCATGGTTTTATGTACCTATGAAGCAATACTTTGTGCATTTTTGTGTATTACAGATGGGGTTACTAAATAACAGTAAATACAGTTGTTCCTATTCCGAGTTTCAATGTAGATGTTCAGTATTTGAAAAAGCATTTAGACTGTTAAAGAAACAGATGAGCTTTTGAGGGGGCAATTTGCCCACCCGTAGCCGCTTACTGAATCTTAGCTCCTCATCTAAACACCTTCTGCACTGAGAAAGCCCAGACAACTACCTGAGATTACATGTCTGACTCCTGAGAGGTTAAAAGCACATGAGCTGAGTCCTGGCTGTGATAAGGGCTGCAAAATTCATAAGCAGGTTAAGTGTATATTCCCATCAGGGTTGGCTGGGATGATCTAACCAAATCACAAGTATTTCTTCTCACCTTAAAACCAATGGGAAGTAACAATAAATCAGCATACAAAGAGTAAAATGAGGATTATTTCAGATAGCACATGTGTTTTTTAGGGATGAAAGAAATACCTGATCATATTCCACTCTGAGGCAATGTTTTGCCTCTGCCTTCCTATGAAATATTACCATATCCTAAGGCCTGCAATATTTGAGAGGGAATGAAATCTGATGCCTGGTTTTCTTTATGATCTCCCCAGGTTTTGGTATGGAAGCAACTCTTCTTCTGGTGGTGGGGTATTCTCACAGTAAAGGAGTGGCTATTTCATTCTTAGTGCTTGCTGTAGGCTTTAGTGGATTTGCCATATCTGGTAAGATTATATTACTGTTATTAGTAAATTATTTTATCTTAAGAGATAGAACATCTCATGTGGTTTTTATTCATTGGCAGTAATTTAAACAAACCTCGGAATTCCAAATGACATTACAAAGGAAAGTACAATCAGTACCACATCTTTTATATGAGATTATTTTTGTTCAAAGACTTCAATCTTTTCCATTTTCATTGCAGCAAATTAGACTTTCTTTTCAGTGGGGTGCTAATGTACACCACATATTTTTCTCGAAATCAAACATATAACACAAATGGACTGATCTTATACAATGATACCTAAATTTACATGTCTTTGTTTAAATATAGGCCTTTTACTATTTTTTTTCCAACAGTATATTAGTTAATACTTTGTTAGAGTTGCATTTTTTTATTACTTCGGGGCCTAATTACTAGCAATTTTTTTGTGATTTAAAATTCAGCTCTTCGCCTTTGCCTCTCCCAAGCACAAGTCACCTGGCCTTCCCTTGTTTTCCCACTGTGATCTTCGTATCCTCTCCCATGCTGGTTCCTTATGTCTAAAACAGGCTCTCTTTTCTTTTGTGCCAAACATCTAAACTCTCCTTAATCAAATCTGTCCTTGATCCCATGTATTCTGCAAGGTATCATGCCTGTTTTGTACCACTTGAAAAGTGTATCGCACTTTCTCTAGCAGTTATCCATATCATACTGCCTGCCTTTCCCCTGTTATTATCTTTCTGTATCCAAAGATTTGGTTTCTGTTTTCACTTACTTAAGTGCTTTTTTTAGGGACAATGAGTTCTGTCACTTCAGAGAAGTATGTCTTTTTTCTAAGATTGTTTAAATAGCTATTGCATAAATTTGAACAAGATTAAGCTACTGGAAATGCAAGAGAACAAACAAATATTTATAAAAATAATTACTAAATCATTCAGAGATACTGTCTTTACTCCCTTCATTTTACCACTCAAGAACAGAAGTGAACTCGCTTCTGCTGGCCTGTGTGACAAAAAGAAAAATGTGGGCAATAGGAAAGGAAAGTGGTACAAGCTAGGAGAAGAAAGGACATGTTATTTGCAGCATGAAATGGTCATAAATGGTACTGCGAAAATATGAACTTTCTCCCTGCCTAAATGTCTTCTGGGTTCTCTATTCCCCACAGTCACTACTGGGATTTTTTTTAAAACTGCAATTTTGGGAAGAAAATACATTTGTTGTCCTTTTATAACATATTTTTAAAAGAAAATGAAAACCCAGAGTCTCTCTAGGAATATTTAACCATTATAAGCCTTTTAGAGAAAAAGAAATGCGATTAAACAGACCAAATACATCATAGTAAAATTGTCAAGTGATAGCATCACTTTTCAGAACTGAAGTAATGCTCTGCTTTTGGTATGAATATTTGCTGACCTTTATTATTGCAGGATTCAATGTCAACCATTTAGACATTGCCCCGAGGTATGCCAGCATCTTAATGGGGATTTCTAATGGAGTCGGGACCTTGTCTGGAATGGTTTGCCCTATAATTGTAGGAGCAATGACAAAGAACAAGGTAATCAGCAATGCAGTTTTCAAATCTTCCAGTGTAATACCATTGGTTTCAAGAAAAAGACCTTTCCGTAGTACAACTTGCCAGAATATCCGTATTAGAGTCTGGGACCTCTAGGGGATAGCATCCGGGAACTTGCAAATTTGAAGCGTGCTTCACTATATGTTCACTAGGTCAATGCTTTTGTTGGCTAACGAATAGTGATTTTTCAAAGGAAGAAATAATTAGAAACTGGACACTTAAATTTTTTAGTTGTGTTGCCTGTCACTGCCTCGATCCCTAATTTAACTCTTTCTGCTCAGAAGAGTTAAATAAGTCTATGCACTACTCTGATTTAGCAAATTTCTTCATTACAGACACGTGAAGAGTGGCAGTATGTCTTCCTCATTGCTGCTTTAGTTCATTACGGAGGTGTTATATTCTATGGCATATTTGCTTCAGGAGAGAAACAACCCTGGGCAGACCCTGAGCAGACAAGTGAAGAGAAATGTGGCTTTATTCATGAAGATGAACTTGCCGAAGAGACAGGGGACATTACTCAGAATTATGTAAATTATGGTACCACCAAGTCTTATGGTGCTACAACCCAGGTCAACGGTGGCTGGCCTAATGGTTGGGAGAAAAAAGAGGAATTTGTACAAGAGGAAGTACAAGACTCATACAACTACAAGGAAGGAGATTATTCATAACAAACCTAAATATTGGGTATCTTTTGTAGTGTTTGTGATTAAATTCATTGTGATTGTTTGCACACAGAAATAAAATGTGGTATAAACATGTAAACACATATCAAACAGGAAGGTCTTACTGTAAAAAAAAATCCATTAAAGTGCAATCTGTATGAGTTGTGACATGTCATCACTTTCATTAGGTTATATTTGTTCTATAAACATTAGAGTTTTAAGGGTTTACTGGTCAAAACTATAGAGGCAATTAGATACTTACAGTATACAAGAGCTAAAACTCATAACTAAGGATTAAAGCACAACTAAGCAACCAAGTTGGCACATCTAATGCTCTTTTTAGAAAGCCAAAATTACTTGATCATTAAAAATGCACTTATATATTTGTTACACTCTATTGAAAGAGATTGTGTTAAATACACGCGTTTACTCAGTGCAATGTAGGAATTGTGTGTTAGTCTAGGACAAGACCTTTCTTACAGAAGAAAGGTTGAGTCCTAGGCATTTACAGAGGATTGATCCAGTTCCTTTAATGGTAATTGTATCAAGCCTAAAGAACAAATAGGGCATATTGTATGTTTATCGTGATTACATGCTGCAGGCTACTCTGTGATGAATAAAGGAATTATTTAGGAGTTTTATACTGAATGTTTGGGCACAAATTCTTATTTCTATTCTTTACATAATCTTAATTATATAAATTAATTATGTGAAATTACAGGCATTGTCATGTTCTTCCCTGCATTTATCAACTAATATAAAAACAATACATAATGCTAAGTCTGACTTTTCCTGCAGACTGTCAAATCCCTTTATCAAAGAACAAGTTTTATTATTCTTTTCTTTGCAGTATATTCCAACTTTGTACTGGTGTCTTTAGAGAGAGAGAAAAAAACCAATATAACTAGAAAAAGATATAGTCTTTTACAAAATTCCAAAGAGAAACTTACTATGAGCACGTAGCCCTATGAAAAAGGATGTATTTGTTTTGCAGAATATTTTGAAGCCAATAGAAGAAACAGAGAATGATTTAACCCTTATACTTCCCCTAATAGCTTTCATATTTTTACACATCGTTCCACAGTTGTATACATAGATATAAGTTTATTGAAGATACTGTAATTTTAGAAAATGTTGCTATTTTAGAAATCCCTGAAATAAAAAATGTATTTGTCTTTCGATTAAACCTAATAATAATGGACACTGAATATGAGTAACGTATAAACTCACAATAAACCAAAGTGGCAAATAACTAGTGTTGGGTTGAAAGAAGCCAACAAGCACCACGCTTGTCTTTTTAGCATAACTCAACAGTGACTGCAACATTAGTGTACCAAGCAATAAGTGCAATGCATTATGAAGTGCATAATCTTCTAGACTATATATTAACCTTCATTTAGCTTGTTGTATATATTTGGGGTTGTTGGGATTAAACCAAACTGAACCAAACTGAAGTTAGCAACACCAGACCACTTCTTAATACTCTAAAATGACAACAATGATCCATTTCTTAATTCAATCAAATGATTATTATTGTATGTAATAATCCATTCTGGATTCTTGGTCTGTTCATTGTATTGTGCTAGTGATTGGAAACCCTGCTACCGCAATATACAACTTGAGGATTGTTTCTTCTCCTTTTTTTTAATGCAAATCATACCTTGACCTTAAGAAAAAAATATTTTGCTTTGTGCCTCAAAGTGATGTAAAATGTGACCATAGCTTTTGCTGTGTTTAATGAAAAAGATGTGGACTGTGTCACTTTTGTTGCTGCAAAAAGTGTTAATAAAATGCTCTATTTATCCTTTTATATAAAAAAGGACCATTGCAGTTTCTTGTCATTTTTTTAGATGTACTTTAATACAGACGACTAAAATCATAGTCACTGCAGAACAAATTCTGCTATCGACATGGAGATTATATATTGTGTTCCAGCTGGGAGGTATGCTGAATGCTGAATACCCAACGTCCTGCATTGTCTACTGTCTCCTCCGACCATGCACAGATGTGTGGTGGGAGAGGCACCTAACTCTAGATTGATATTCCTCTTCTCATAAGGATGGCTGGAGTAGGCGTGGAAGAGAAAGGAGCAGGAGGATCAACGTGCCAGCCAACGCAGCGAAACTGGGAAAGACAGACTAAACTGTGTTAGCTTAAGAGCTGGTGTGGATCAGCATTTTCTAAAGCAAATGAAAAGCATCACAGACTGCTGTTCTTGGAATTTGTTTCCTTTCTTGCTCCTGCAACAAGACTCCTTTAACTGAAACAATTTTTTACTTTACGTCCATCTTTAGCTAGACCCTACAGGAATCAGTAAATTCAACAAATCCTACATTAAAAGCAAGTCTTCTTCCAACAAAATTTTTACTCTTCAATAGTTTTCTTGCACCAAGTAGAAGACTGTAGAAACAACAAACTGAACAAAAGGCTGCAAAACGCTAAACAGAACAGTAACGGGCCCAGTGTTTCTCACCACCAGGCTAGTTGTCACGAGATGCTGAGTCAGGTAACACACAAAGTTCCTGCTAATTGCTTTGATGGACTGGTGTGATGTTGCCATGGAAACATCTTGAAAGATTCAAAAGTGGGATAAATAGGGGCTGTAGAAGTACTGTTGTATTTATCGTGGTAAGTGGACAGCTCAGAAAATGAAAACTAATTAACAAACTTATAATCAATTCTTCTTAGTTTTCAGTCTAATCTTACAGGTTCTTTATCCTTTGGAATTGTTTCAATAATTTCCTTTCATTAAGCATAGGTAATTTTTTTTCTTATTAGCTTGACGCCTTTTAATTACTTAGAACAAAGGAGAGACTTTAATCCAGGCATTAGACATTGCACTGTTCAGCCATGCACAACTCAGTGGGAACTCAACAATTGCCTTTAAATGCTACAGCACTCTAAGATCCTCCACATTCTCTTTCTAGCTCTCTGCTTCTGCTTTGACTCCTTTACTTCCTCTTTAAATGGCAGTGCAGAGGAATCCGTTCTTCTGGGAAGGAAGAGGAGCATGACAGGTTTTAATATTTTTACTTCTTCACAGACTTCTATTCATAGAAAAATACAGGAACCAATCATAAGGAACATGACTGAGAAAGAAGAAGGGGAAATGGAGAAAAAAAATGGGTTCTTGCAAAGGATGATTAAGTGAAGACAAGCAGCAAGACCTGGACCTGCTTTAGGGAAAAGGAGAGCTGAGGGGATGTGACCCTTCATCTAAACTCCTGTATTTTTTCTCAGTAAATACATTTACGTTTCTCCCTTGCTACTTCATTTTTATAAAGTAGCATTGCTAAAATATACCTCTTAAGCCTCTTCTGAACTGTGTCCTTTCCACCCAGAGATTTCTCTTCTGCACTCAGATTCAAAGACAAGCTCAGCAGACGCGTTGCACTTGTATGGCACAGTGTTTCTCTTTTGGAACTCTTAGCAGCTCAAATCATCCCCGTTTATCAATCAGACTGTGTTCACAGTCACTTCATCATTTTTTCCTGTCGCCTATTTCTGTTCTGTTCCCTTATCTGGTACTCTGGGCTCACTCACTATGTTGAAAAAAAGGAGAGGAATTGTTACTCGCATTTTTATTTATCAGTTATCTATCTTTTCAGTGAAGAACAATAAGTAAAAGGAAAGGGCAGAATCCAGGCTCCATTAAAATAGTTTCAAAAGCTTTGAGTTTAGAAGGGCTAGAATATCACCTCAAATGTTTGCCTTTATGTCCTCAAATGGTTTCATACAGATAGTATCACTCAACCAGTGACAATTTTTAAATATTTGAATCTGCATTGGTCAGATCCCTTCTGTTAACACATGCTCTTTGTTGCAGAGATAAAGCTATCATAAAGTGCTCTTTGCTTTCAGAAGTGATCATGAAATTCAATGGACCAAATTTCATAAAAACACTTTTCTATGGGGGAAAAGAAAGCCTCAAGGTAAAGGTTGAATAACAGTGACAAAAGAATATCTGCAAATATGAATGAAGTCCTCTTTCAGCATGAAGCTAGGAATAGGAATGAATGTGGAAGTCAGAACAAATGTCACAGTTCAAAGCCGTACTGTTAGAAAGATAACATCACAGTCCTAGTTGCTGCCTCTGAAAGATGAAATGTTTTGTTCCTTTCAGGATAAGCTGTGAAGGAGTTTGAAGGCTAGTCTAAGTCTAGATTAACTACTTAACAGTAGCTGCTTTTGTACTTAGTTTGAGTTTGCCTGTGTTTTTTGCTTGAATAATTTTCATTGCACTGGGAGATTTAAGAGGAAATAATCAAAGGACCTAGAACTACAGTCAGATATTTTAATTAGACATCTATGTATATCGTCTCTGATCCAGCTAATGTGTCTGATATTGCTATTCTAGTTTTGCTTAACACTTTTTCACTCTCTTGTAACCCAAAGCACGGTAAAGAATGAAATGTATTCTATATTTACATATGAACAACTACTGAAACCTGTGTACTTAGTTATACCGATAGTGCTTAGACACTATCTTCCATGTTTGAGAATTAATGTTACAAAATGATTGTTGGCAAATGCTTCCTTGGTAAGGCTTTTAACATTAGAAAGATATAATCCTTGCAATTTTTGCTTTAGGTGAAGTCGCATTCTCTCAGATGCCATGGGTGAGGCATTAGAAAACAATACAAAATAAGATTTTGAATGACAGTCCAACCTCTGGCAGGGTCTTATCTATAAGGAAGTAAGTAGAGAATAAGTATGAAAGGCAGATGTAATGTCAAACATAAAATATAAGGATAAGTTAGGAATTAGAGGAAATAAAATGTTGTAGGAAATTTAACGAAAAGCTTACAGAAGAGCTGCCAAATTTCCTCACTTTTGCTCATGGCAGTAGCGAGAGGAAAAAACTGAACATGAAGTCCTAAATATCTGGTCCACCCTATCCTGAGCCTATGGTATGATCAAAAGTTGGCTCAGAAGCTGATTGCCACATTCTGGCCGCACCCTACCTTGCCCTAACATTGTTTCTAACACATTTCTCTGTCAGGGCCACGAGGGCACTTATAGGCCGTAATTGCCCTGAGCATCCTGCCCTGGGACCCCCACCTGCACCCCCATCCATGATCCAGGAGCCTCATTTCAGCTCAGGCCTGGGCTTCCCTGTCTCTGGTCTGTCTCCGGAACAGAATTTGGACCTATGTTGTGTCCTTGTCTCCGGTGCCGCCTCTGGCCCTCCTCCTGTTGCTCCTGAGAGGGCTCTCTGGATGGACCCTGGACCCAATTCATTCCTTGCTGTCTCTGGGACCACTGGTGGAGCTAGCACCCTGCTCTGCCGATGCTGCTCAGACCCTGTGGGACTGCACCCTGGTCAACAAGGGCACAGCCAGCAGCTGGGTCACCCTTGGCTCGTGGCTCATGTCCCTGGTGAGCCGCCCTCCCTGCTCTTCCTGTTGGACCCTTTCCATGTTGTGCCGGTGATAGTCCAAGGAGACTTGCTAAACTTCACCCTATGAAAGTGCATATGGTCAATTCACACTGCTGAAATTAAGCACCATTGTCAGTCCCTGAGGCAGCAGAATGGTGCATAAAGATCCCATCATTATTTTCTTAAAATACCATGAAACATACTGACATGCCGAGCAGGAGATTTAACCTATCAGAGCGTACTCCTTCCTTAGTAGTAGGTTTTGGATTCCTACTTAAAGTCTGTCTCTCCACAGATGTACTCTGCCATCATGGATATACTCATGGTGCCAGTTTCCTTTTCCAGGAGGAGCTATGTGTCAATGTGTTTCTTGATGGAACTGTATCAAGTTTTCATCCTCACACCCCCCACAGATTTTCTTCGCTGTGTACAGGAAGCTGCTATTACTATCCTCAGTCCTTCTGCTGGAGACGATCAGCATTCACTTGCACTTTAACTAGCTTTTCAAAACTGATGTATCTTCACACTACCTCTGGCTGGGCACCGTTGTACATTGGCATACTGTCTGCTCACAAACGTATGCAAGCAAATGATGTTCTTGATCTTTGCGCTAACCAGGGTCAGCAGTTAAAACTAATGGTTTACAAACCTGGCGATCAAGGCATTATAAAGAGTAACACCACCTTGTACGACTGACAAGGAGTTGATGACAAGGTGTTGCTTGTACACTGAGGATCAAATGGCAGGTTCTGTGCACAAAGAATAGTGAATGAGATGAGCATTTGACATGGACAAACAGTACAGCTATATTTGGTTTAGCAAGATCCCGATTCATACTAAGTAGTATGAATTCATTCACATCTTGAACACTCAATATGTAATTTATACATGTGCAAATTTACTTCCTCTCTTACTTTTCTTTCAGAAAATACAGAGATTGCACATGTCATTAGCAACATAACAAAATAAACTGGTTAACTTAATCAGCAACAGGAAGAATTTTATTTCAAATGGTAAACATATCTTATATGAGAAAGATAGCAGATGTCCACAAAAAAGATGGTTATTAAAATTAATCCAATTGTAAAACTTCACTTTAAATTTAACATGAACAACGTTAGGGTATTCTTCTAGGTTTGTATATACATACACATACATGTACATACAATATGCACATATGTGTGTATATATATCCATAATATATAGATATTTGGAGCAGTAATAGGAGTGAAATCTTAGTGTACACAGAAATAGTTTAGTTCTCTTTTGACCTGGTCAAAATCCTAATGTATCCTCAGCAAGTTCAAGTAGCACTTACATAAGTCTCCTCTCCAAACCACTACAATCTACATGGACATCAGCAACAAGTAACAAAAATTTTAAATAATACGTAAGAACTTTGGTTGTTTTTGTTCTCTCTGAAAAGATCTTGAAGTCTGATAGCTTGAGGGAACTTCAGAACAGCAACCTAGAAAAGGTCTGTAAAACTGGATGGGGATATTGGCAGGAACCATTTGGTGTTGTATTAGTTATCTTGACACTTCCACTATTACATTTTCCAGGTCACAAATATAGAATAATATTATTTATTTACCCCATAGCAGGAACATAGTATTTAGTACTTACTGAAGTTGATATAATTAAGATTCATAATATTTCTGGCAGTACGAATAGCCTAATAGTATTCTCCAATTTAGGGGAACTCAAATTCAGAATGTACTTTTTCAGAGCATCTGTGTTCTTTCTTGAAAAATAAATATGAAAAAGAGCTTTCCTCGAAGAATTTAATTTCTTTCACTTATTCGAATGGTTGCAGTCCTCCTGCCAGGGTTTTCAAGTTTCCTGTGCTTCCTGTGCATTGATTAAGCAAGACATGCACAGTAAAAACAATACTTACCAGGAAATGTTGGACTTAATATTTCCATGCCACGCAGATGAATAGCACATGCACTGTAAAAATGTGTCAAGATCCACACAAGCAGTGTCTGGTTTAAATCAGTGTTCAGAAAATGTGAGTGGATAGCTGGATGTCCGAGGATCCAGAGAGAGGAAAAAATACCTCATGTTTTGAAAAATATTTCTGTGTGATAGAAGGAGTCATATCTAGAAGAATCCAGACTCATGTATGATTGCCCTACTCACTTATTTACTTTTCTCCACCTTCCTGTAGCATCTGGGAAGGTCAAGAAATCAAAGAGAAAGGCCACTATTATGCCAAAAACAGATGTAAAAAAAAAAAAGCAAAAATGATGCTTGGAAGGAGAAAATGAACTAGATAAGAAAGTACTTAAAAAATAAAGGATAGCATTGTTAAAATTGGAAGATTGCCATTTAATTAGACTTTGTGTTGTATAATCAATTGAATGTCTCAACACTGGATAATTGCCATAGATGGCCATGAACTAAATAAGTTTGTGAGGAGGGTATGATCATTTTCTTCAAGGTAAACATCAGAAAAATCAACAGAACTGCTTTCAGTTTTAATCTGGAAAGTTACAACGTTATTTTCTTTTTTGTAAATGTTGCTGTGCGGAATTAGAATTGTATCAAATAAAGATAAGGTCAACCAAACCTCAACTTTTTCCTCAGCTGTGTTTTTCTGTGCAGTTATGTCTGATCATAGGATCGATAAAGCACAAACTGTTTACGCTGTATAGATGGAGCACCAAATTAAATGGGATGTATGAAAAGGTGCTTTGCCACATGTACAAGTCTTACACAGAAAATCACAAGGCAGCACTGTAGGGTGAAGACCGACCATCTAGCTCTGCTTTAGGAGTCCTGAAGACAATGGTCCACAGTTATTTCTTGACTGGTAGTGTGGTGGTGTATAATAGGATGGGACTATGAAGAAGTGGACTGACCATGCTTTCTGAGTTAGTATTGTCCATTGCATGAACATGCAAATCCCAATTACTGTTGACATATGCCATTTAATAATAAAAATATAATAATAATCTCAGCCTGAAGTATAAAAGAAGAGCTAATTCATGTATGTAATACATGTATACATGTATGTATACATCCTCCAAAAACTTTTCAGCTCATTTTAAACATCCTGAAAATTAAATATGTTAAAAATTAAATTAAATATATTAAATGTTTTAAACAAAAACTGTGTTCCAGAAAACATAATTTTGTGTTGTGTCCCCCCCCCCCATTTTTCTATATCTCAATCATACCTACCCATTTACAACCAGATCTATCTCATATCTCATATCTTTTTCAGATATGGTCTGGGTCATGCTGAGAAGCCTAAAATTTGACTTTTTCATAAATCAATACACCTTTCCTGTCAAATCAAATAATCATACTGAACACATATCAGTAATGAATGAGACAGAAATGAAAATGTAGGAAACCAGAATTACCTCTTTAGCCCAATTATTTTAAAGGACAATTTTTTTTTGTCTGTGTTTCAGATGAGTAAAAAAAACGGGCATACATTTAAAAGGCATTTTCTAGTTAATTTATTTTCTTGTCTTAGACTGTCTTTATTAGCCTAGAAACTTGTTCATTCAATGCCAGCCTTATTGCAACCATCATTTACTGTTTAGATTATTAAATGTAAACACTCCACATTTTATTTAGAATAAAATCCTTTGGGCTATGAGTGGTTTATTTGTTCTTGTGCATTAATGTGATGCGAGAGGACACAAGAACTGCCTAGCAGAAAATATACAAGCTGAAATAATTGCTGTAGAGTGGGAATACCAGCACTATTTAGCATTTAACTATTGGCACTCATTTAAGATCTATTCCCTAACTGATACTTGAATGGACAGACCATGAAACTTTGGAGAATTGGGCCCTATCTTCTGTCAAAATACCCAGTTCGGCTCCCCATGGAGGCCATGTGATTTGAAGACATTGACTTCAATACAAGGGAGATAAACCAAATTTTTCAAAAAGGCCACTGTCACACCCATGAACCCTGTGCTGGGTAACAGCCACACAGCGCTGGGTAACAGCCACACTGCAAGCACTGAAATTCTGTTCTGGAACAGCCACCGCCAGGCAGGAGATTATCTGCAGTGTTCTGCTCACCAGATTTCAGTCTATGTTCCCATTTAACAGAATGGAAGAACTGAAGCAGAGAGAAAGCCCTAACTATATTTTCCTCAAATTCAAAACTTCTGACATTTGTTAATTCTCTGTCAGAATGAAAGCTTTATCTTCACGGGACTTCGCAATAAAAGGGGATCAGCTCCAGAGTAGTCCTGGACTATGGCTGCTGCTGCAGTGAATGAGAGCCTCAAATGTAAGCCTCGCATATTCCAGGCAAATGTTCAAATCCTTCTGTCAGTGAATTGATCTTCTGTAATCTCCTGATCTCTTCTGTTTGCTTAGCATGAGGTGGTAAGAGTATTTGAAGCAAAGAGAAGCGATGTCTTTATGGCACAGAGTAGAACTGGGGAAGATACGGCTCCTGGACCCGGAGCAATGTATCTGTGTCTGCCTGCCACGGCACCCAAACGGTGGATGTTCCAGATGTTCTGATTCCAGTATCAGTTAGGCAATACATCTTAATGCACACCTACATTTCTGTCAGCAGCGACAATGGTGACTCCCAGAATAAAGACAATCCCATAAAATAATGAATGAAACAAGCTAGAGGCATTATGTCATCAGAAAAAAACCCTATTTGACTAATAAGTGAACCTCGAGTCACTGCTGGGAAATGCTTATTTTCTTTTTTGTTATTGCTTCATTTAATCTTGTGAATCTATCACTTTCAATTAAGTTATAAAGATGAAATACTGGCTCATAGGTAAATTGATCAACAGCAACATGTTAGTAGTATGACTTAATCATTCCCTGGGGGATTACTATTTCTTTTCTTGTTCCTTTCATTTCAAGCAACTTTGGCTTTCTTTTTCTGCACAAATCATGTGATTCCTCCTGGAATAATCTCAAAAATATTTAAAAAAGGCGTACCAAAAAAGGGAAGTGTGAGAAAGAACGAGGCAGAAAAGAATCCTCCAGCTGACTAAGGGGAGAGATTTAAAGGTCACCATCAAAACAGGCTGCAAACCAACCATCAGAAAAGACAATAAAATCAATTAGCAAAATTGTATTGTTGATGTTTGAAAGTTGAATGTCTTAATAACAGGGTACAGACACATTATGTATTCGAACACTTTTGGGAAACCTCAGTCCCTTCCAAAATAAAAGTCTATGTAATTTTTATTAGGAGCTAAGGTTTCTTTTAAAAATTTTTTGATGTGCATATGTTAGATTTTATATGGAGAAAAAGTGTTTATAGAGTAGCTTGAAGCCTGACATCCTGTTAAGTGTGACTTTGCTTCTGTTGCCTGAATAAACAGGGTAGTGCCCACTGAGACTCTGTGTCATCTGTAGTGAAATGGTGTTGATCTCCCGGGGAAAAATGTTGGAGTTCGTCGTTTCATTTGTTGTGTGTGGCCATTAATTTAATTTGTGATTGCTGGCAAAATATAGGAAGATATATACAGATGAATTATTGATCTGCTTTCGGGCACTAATTAGAACAGGTTTACAGTTAATCTCTAAAGCACTCTTTATCTTCTATGCAATAAAAAGAAAAACAAATTTAATTTGTCCTCTGTTGTTCTTGCGATTAATTGAATGTATGAAAACAAATCAGCATTATATTCTTAATAAGGCATTCGCAAATGACCATTCTGGTTTGCAGACATCATTCTCCTTATTCTATATCTGTAGAAAGAACAGAGACTGTCAGTAACAACTTGACAGAAGGCAGGGCTTGGGGAAAATTTAGCTATATGCTAATATTTGATTTGCAGCAGAGAAAATGCTTACTAAGAAAGCATATTAAAAATGAAAAAACCTGACATTTTATAGGAGTAAAATATTAATTTATCATATGATTGTATACTGACAATGTCTTTCTCCTTTTCCTTTCTCCTCCCTCACCTCTCTGAGCCTGGGATATGACATTTACTATCATGTGCCAGCAAAGCTGAAGCTCCATTGAAAGCTTCCTCTGAGACCATGCTGTTGTTTGCCGTGTGGGCAGCGCTGCGGCAGTAGTGCTCCTTCCTTCCCTTTGGCCATAGACAGTTTAAAATAAGGAGCCTGATTGCCTGTGCTGCAGCACAAATTTCATGTCCCACTTTATCACTAGGTATCACTTCCAGGTAAGCAAAACCAGACTTTACCAAGCATCATCCGTCAGCAGGATCCTCTCTTACTAATTAATTTTTATATTGTTTTTAAAGGCAACATCTTTTAGACGATCGTCCATTTTGATATGACACAAAATATGTGACATAATCTGTATATTAAATGGGAGAAATGAAGATGTCTACATGAAATAAAAGTTGTAATTTGTTTAGCTTTGTTACTTTATTAATGCCAATTAAATTCACATTATGGTTTTTGCATTAACATTGACAATTATCTCACTACTCAGTATTGTTAGGTTTATTATACCTTAAAGAACAGAAAATCAGGAAATCTCTTTTTTCTCTCGAGGCTTAAAAGCAGGTTTAAGTCCACAGACAGAAGAACAAACACTCCTTGTAATTCCTTCTGCCTTCTACCGCCTCCAGATGCTCAGACGTCAAACCGAGCATGTGCAACATACACTTGCTAAAAATTCTGGCTGCTACGCTGGGTGTTTGTATGTGCTATACATACTCGTGTGTCTATAAAGATTTAAGATTGCAAAGATGAGTATTAACAGTTAGGAGACAGCAGAATTAAAATTTGCATGTACAACCCTAATCAGCTCCTTTTCCACATATATTCGGAAGCAATGCACAACGAACTAATGCATTTTCCACAAGACCTCTGTGTCACTCAGTACACAAATGAATAACACAAACTAATGTGCAGCTATTGAATATGTTGTTTTCTCCTCCTTGTTCAATGTTATCACCCCGTTTAAATCCTGATTTGAAGGCAGAATGATTAATTTCCTTATTTACTCTTCAATAATACACATCACTACAGTGTCCCAGTGCTTCAGACATTGATCCTCATTTCCTCAGCACCTATGTAATATAAGAGGGCCTTGATTGCATGCTTAGGTAGAGAACTAGATTAAAAAGTGAGAAGGATAACTAATTTATAGGGCACTAATTGAAGAGTTTTTAATCCTGATTTTTCAGAACAATTGGCGATAAATAAAACTACATAAGTTTATAATACAGCCTCCCATATGGGCTGCAGTTAGAAATGCTCTAATGCTGTCAATCAGATGTATCATCTGACCGTAATCAGACTGTGTCATCTCACACTATCCTCCTGGAAATAAGAAATGCAATTATTTAATATCTATGAAAAGTTTTGTTTAATAACTTGTTTAGTTGCAACCTAGACATTTTGGAACAAGAAAAAAAGGAAATTGGTTCATTGGGGCAGCATTCAACAGTCTCAAATAAAACATCATCTCCTTTTGCTAGCGATTTTCTAGCAGTCTTCTGCCTAATTCACCACACATTTGTCAATAATGCGACAAGCCACTTCTATTCATCTATGGAAACTGTTTTCTGTGTAATGAATTAGTTGATGATCTTGTGAGAACAGTAGTGCCCAATCCCCGGCCTGCGCTCCTTGCCTCACTCGCCATTAGCCCAAATCTGCAAACTGCAATTACCAGTCGCAATCTATAATCTCAATTTCATTTGATTCCTTAGTCCAGAGGACCATATGGATAGCAAAATGGTTGTACCTCATCTACCCGTAAGCCAACCCTTTTATGCTGTTGATAAGAGCAGCCCTAATGGTCTACATCACCCGTGGAATCTTTTTCACAGGGATTCTGCATGAGCTGGAACCCAGTATGGAATTTATTTCAGTGCATGCAGATAAATATTTGTGCATTTGAGTACAACGAAGTGGTGCACCTTTTGCTAAATTTTGGTGGACAAATACAATGATTGTACATGCCACTCTGGAGCCCAAAGACTTGAAAGCATGCTTTCAAAAATTTCAAAGTTCGAAGTACTGCATATTGGTTTAATTGTCTAAGTAAGTAATTATCTATTTCTGGAAGGTTTGCTTCGTACCCTGTGAAAGGATGTTTTCATTTTGTCATGTATATTGCAGAAATGGACAGAAGTGCATGGGATATGTTGATAGTAACAAAGCAACAGGGTTGCAAAGAGACATTCGTTCAATTTTGGTAGAGTAGCTCTACCGCCTTCAGATGATTCAGGCCAGTTCAATAAGAGTAAGAGCTTCCCCCATACATCTGCCATTTAAATTTTGGAAGACTTCATTATGTGCATTTTTTATGAGTTAACACACACTGAAAAAAAAGTCAGGCAAAATACCAAGAAACAAATCAGTTTGTAAGTGAATATAACGAAACTGCTGAACTACTTTATAAAGGACTTCTGTCTTCAAATATCTGGAGGTTTCTTCATAGCTATTTACTTAAGAATCAAAACCTGTATGTACATGCAAGCAAATGTAAAAAAAAACCACCTTCAACAAACAGTTAATCAGGTGCAGGAGTTCAGTCTAAAAAAGGCAACTCCACAAGGAGCCACTAGAGTATAAGAAATTCCGCTTATTTGTAAATTCATGAGAAATATAGTTACTCAAATCCAATGAATTATGAATGGTTCTGAGCAAAGGGGGGAAATTGTACATACTGTGCAACTGACAAAGAATGTTTTGGCATCCAAATACTGAGAAAAATACTGAATATAAAATAAATAGTAACTGACAATATGAAAACATTTTTCTGTCTCAAAGCTGCCAATCTAGTGGTGAAGTATATAGTTTGAAGATGTTGTCCTTTATTTACATAAAGAATGAAATGCTAGGAGCATGAATGATGTCATCTATCTGTCTCTGGTATTTCTCAGTTGCCTCCCCATCTTTTAGTGAGTGATATCTCTTTCTCTAAACAGCTATTTTTAAAGAGAAAAATTTGCCATTGGCTACATTTTTTGAGTACACAAAACCCAGCATGCGGCTACTATATTAGATAACAGCAAAAACGAGCTGGCAACACGATGTGCCAAAGGTCAAACTCTCGAAGTGTAGTTGCATACTTTGAGCTACTCCTACTTTTGCGTACTTCTGACATGTGTCTCACATCCTTCATTTCTGATTCCTGGAAGCTGCCAGTCTGGCCACTCTATGTCAAATTGATTAGATACAGAATCATATACACTAAGGACAGGAGCTTGCCATGACAACTATTATGATTTTCCTTTCAGCATGCTGAATTCCTTTCAAGATTTTCAGATAGACTACATTGGCATGAAGAGAAATAATTGCCTGACCTAAATTTTTAAACACAATTCAACATCAAATATGGCAAATGTGTTGAGTTTCACTTGTATTCTCTCACGAGCACACGTTCCCCCTGTATCCGAAAGCTTATTAAACCAAATCTTTCTCCTTTTTCTCCATTTCAAAATCTTACTGTCAGGACTCTGGCATAAAAGATCTTGCAAATCCATAGCAACCTAATTTTTAATCTGCACCACCAAAAATAAGTGCGCACGCGTGGCTTCCTCTCCCTCCCCCGGTCATATGCTCTGCTGACAAATTCAGCATTTGGAGGGGAAGGGATTAGTCACTGGAGCAGCAAGGGAGAACTAAGGATTCCTTACAAAAGAAGTGCCTTCAAATTGTGTGTCTGCTACTCATCACTCCCTTCACGTGAGAATTCAAAAATACTTGGCATGTTTTATGGCAAGTTGCCTTTTTAAAAATAAAATGATAATAATGGGACCTCTCTGACAGCTGCTCCGTGGTTTGGAATATGAATACTAGTCCCAGTGGAGGCAGATTAGAGGCCGAAGTGCAGATGAAAAGGGGAGATGTGAAAGGTTATTAGCTTGAGACATGAGGCTCCAAAATGTATCTTACAGATCTTCACCACATAGCTATGCTGTTCTATTTACAGCACTGTTTTAGTTTTGGTTGGGTGCTCTATAAAATAGAGTATACATAAAAATATAAATTACATAGTCATTGTACACATGATATACCTGAAATAGCATTTAGCAATCTTTAGAAAAGATTATGAATCATAATCATAAACAAAACTTTATGAATATTATGCATTATAATTAGGCAGGGCATTAACTACATGAAGAGGAAAATCTTTAGACCAATTTTTTTTCTTTCATTCATAAATTATTTTCCTATTTACCCAAAGCATGCACTGTTACTGAATCTTAATTCTTCCGCTGTAGCGTTTGCTATTCAGGCACAAATACTGACAACTACCACTAATAATTAGCCAACTAATTTTTCTACATGGACGGTCTAGGAATAGATACACACTATCATCCCAGCAGCATCAGATATTGTACAGAGAACTTGTGGAAGCTGTTGGGAGCAGCTATCAAGACTGGGAAATAGGATATGCTATGAGATCATCAAGAAATGTTTCTATTGTTTCATCGTCTGATGTAGCACATACGCAAAGCCGCCGATTCCTTACCTAGCCTGGCAGAACACAGTTCCTTTACCAAGAGAAAAAGAAAGCTGAGCACCTCTTTGTTGGGGCTGAGCCCCTTTTAGGATGACAACATATAGTATATGCTATTATATAATTTCTAGTGGCAGCTACGTACTGTCTAAGGATTTACACACCATTGACGCCGTAGAAGGAGAGGTCAGCTAAAATCTCACACAATATAATTTAGTTTTATTTTTGCCTTTTAAAGATACCTGATACCAAGTAAATATATACAGAGTTATTCTTAAAAGAACATTTTAATTAAGTGCTTGATGTTTGGGAAATAGATGAGTTATAGATGCTTCTGAAATTTCAATTTGTGTATCTTTCTGTACCTGTACGATAACATTTTTCAAGGATCATTTGACACATTTTGCACTGATTTTCCACACACAATGTACACAAGGACAACATCACTAAGAGCTCTAAAGCTATTTTAAATTTTGCTTTTCCAAATATTTGAAGTCCTAACTTATGTGCTACTTAAACAGCAATTTTTTAATACATTTTTGCATGAGTTTTTGCAGTATTTTATACCGACATACGGTAAAAGCTTTCACATCCAGAGAAACATTCTTTTATCACTCTGAACCTGCCAAGAGGTCCCTGCAGCACTCAGAGAATGATCAATACTGTAGAAAACATCAGACACGTCCAACTTCCTTTTTCCCCTTAAAGCATTAGCACGTAGCATATGTAACCTGATGCTCAAAAACTTGGCGTAATGTCACGACCCCTGACAATTCCGTGTCATATCTGGCGACTTTCAAAAGCTTTATGAAAGGCTACTTGAGTGGGAGGAGAAGGTAAATATTAGTAGATTAATAGTAATAGCTTTTTCCCTAAATAAAATTCAGTACAAGTTTGGAAAAAGAAATATACATTGGTAAGTATTACAGACACTTGAGTAGAGCCAGTTACCGTGTACACAGGCACCGTCAATGTAACTAATTTAATCACTGGAACTAACTCAAGAAAAAACTCAGTTAATTGTGGTCTTATATAAGGAGTGACGTCAGTCCATGTCTCAGTACTGGAAACTAATGCAGCCTTGTGGGGCTTTTAAATCTGGCAGCTGGCAGACTGTGATGTTGACAAGGAGAAAGACTAGGAGCAAGAGCTGTTTTATTTTTAAAGACAGAACTCTCTGTTAAAAGTTGGGAGAGATCTAATATTTTTCTTTTTCCTTTTCTTTGCCCTCTGCCAGTTTGGAATTTAAATGGGTGGAATTGGTCTAGGTTCAGGTGTGGCAACTCTGGAACCTGGGCAATTTCATTTTATTATCATCATTTACCTCTTTCAAGTTGCAGATATGAATAGGCATCATGATAATTCTGATACAAAACACTAATAAAAGCACAAATCACTGTGAATGCAGTATTCATGACAGTTTTTCCTCAAAGGAACATTCGAGAAAATGTAAGTAGTCCTTATTTCTTTATACTGCTTTTGGAAAATGTTCCTTGGGGATCTTTTTCATTACGCAAGTTGCTCTGTTACGTGAAATGGCCGGTCACTTGGCATGCGTTTTGGAGATAGAATGTGGAATGTGCTGGGCTGAGAGACCAGCAAAGGTACTGGTCCAGCATTTCACTACGCAGCCTCACTTCTGTGACCGTGCAGAATGGCTGATTCACTTGTCTGGGTCCATGATGGTGGGAAGAAGAGCAGATAGCAAAGGAGAAAGATGTGGCTACAGTACAACTGATCTGATATTTTGTTTCATGATGATGACAGCAAAGCTGCTGATTGTTTATGTCACCTGGGTGATCTCAAAGAGATCTTCACAGAGAAAAGAAAGCATGATGCTCTCTTACAGGCAGGAAAAAGTATAGAAACTGGGACCTGTTTACCCAGTAGGCTACTGACAGAGATAGGAACAGAACCCAGTTTCCAGCTCGAATGTGCCATTGAACTATGTTACCTTTTTGGTGAAGAAGAAAAAAATAGACACATACAGATATACTTGGATTAATTGGATTGGACTTTGATTAATTTCAGCACAATTTAATTCTTGACTCATCAGAGTCTGAAAATTGTGGCTGAACTGCTGGGAATGTCACTTAGCAATTCTTTACACTCGTTTGTGTAAACGGGACTTCTGTAACATCGGGCTGTGGACAATGAAGACATTCAGCAACTCACAGGATTGAAAACTAAGTCATCACGTTGAGCTCTAAATAATTCATCGGGGAAAAATATTTCTCCCTCTATCTCCTTTTGGAGTCTCCCTTGAGAGACTTGTTCTTCCATTTATAAAAATTCTGTTGTTCTCCTTTAAGCAAAGAATTGCAAGAAACAAAATTTTACTGGGTGCTTCAATAAACCACTTTGAGCTGCTTGGCTTTGCAGACATGCAATGAATGAGTAATAAATGCTCCTTGAAGGATCAGAGCAATTGCCAGTGAATGAGATTACATGCCACGTACTGCTGCTGCCTATCTTGGCAGCGCTCACACATTGGAACTCTAGAGGAAGACATGAGAAATATTATAAATATTAGTGGAATATTACTAGGGGCATATACATTTCTAAACACAACTATTATCTTCTAAAAATCAATATCTGCATTTCAGGTTCTACACCTCTCAAAATGTAACATTTCAAAGAAAAATGCATGAGCAAGCACAGTAATCCTATGTGAGGAAATTCAATTTTACTGAATATTCTGTATTGATATTTCTGAAAAAGCTTTAAACACTGCTTATATATTTTCCTGAAGGAATACCATTCTGTGAACTCCTTTCTTTGAGAAGTATGTTCGTTTCTGCACAAATGTTACAGAAGACTACAGAATGCCTAATAGTTTATCATTGAGATAAATGAGCAAAAGAGCTCTTTTCTTTCTCATTCCTAAGCGTAAGCGAGTGTATTTCTCAGTGCCATAAATCAAAAATATACAAGAATTCCAACCAATTTTTCAATAATATATGCCTCCTTCAGATTTAGTGTATAAGATAAAAGCATTCTATCCTAAGACAATGACAACGCTTTTATCATAGGGAGTGACTGAGCTACACAAACCACGGGCAGTCGTAACTTGTGTTGCCAACAACTTATGCAGCCTTTTTCACCTCCTCATTGTGCTGTTCAGTAAAAAAATGCATACAGGTAGTTACCATGGTAATTCCTGCATCACATGATAATCATAAGCTGTTGCAGAGATATAGAGCATCTTCTTAAAGAAGTATGCATAGATGCACATAGATAACAGATAATACTTTTTAGACAAACTTCCTTGTTCAGTACATCTTAAATTAGATCAGGTGTGAAAATGTTCGCACAGAAAAGATCATGTCAAGACTTCCCAAGCTAGACAACTGTTACAGCGGAAACACACTTTCTTGTAACTAGCTCAGTGGGCACAAATGATTGATTAGATTTTAAAACCTTGGGACAGAAGTTGCATTACTTTTTTGCACAGTGCAAACAGTATTGCATATACTTCATAAATAATCATAACAAAAAGAACTGATTATTTCATTTGTAAAATAGTCCTGAAAGCGCTCGATAGATATGCTAAGAAGGTATCTGTATGCAGTAAATTAAACTCATGCAGTCACACAGAAACAGCAGAATGAATCTCATTTTGAAATCCTGTGATTTTTTCAAATATGAAAGTAACAACTTCTGTTAGATAAGTGTGTGTTTTAGTCTTTGGTCACAACCTAAACACCAATGCCTGAAGAAAATATCCCAGTTACTCAAACAGAAAAAAACATTTCAAACTTAGGAGCATGCCCTTGCCTTAGCTTCTACATCTGAGAACAGAGCTCTTTTTTGCTTTTGAAGCAGCTTGTCTTTAACTGTGAAGCAATCCCTCGTCAGAAAACTCTCTCTAAAGTTCTCATTCAGGTTGATCTAAAGCAGTGCCCGGTGTGTGACTAGGAAAGGACATGAAAGGACAGACGAAATACAAAATGCATCATTAAAAGATGTTTGTTTACATATGTGAGGGTAGCAAGGAGGGGAGATAGAGGAGGTAGTGTATCTGTCTCATCACTTTTCCTGTTGCACTAATGCAACTACTGAGTTTTTGTGTGGCTGGCAACACGTGGAGCCGCGAAGCCCGTTAGGCAGCCTTGCTGCTGGTCTCTGCACAATAGAGGCAAACAGGGATTCTTCTTTTTCTATTTCACATCTCTCACAACCTGCAACAGTGATTTTTCACAGAATCTTTCTGCACATTGGGCCAGACATACAACAGAGTAGAAAGATGGGCTTGGTACAAAAGCCTGGCCTCTTCTCCCTTACCAACCCCACAGAAACAATTCAATACAAAAAAGCTAAAGTGGTATTACCGCTACCGTCTACCATCAGGATTTATCACAGGTTTAAAAGTACTGAGAATGGAAGTAATCTGTTGGATTTCTCCTGATGATCCAGTGGTTGCCTTTTAATCCCAAAGACATTGGCTCCTCAGCCAAATTAAGGAAATTTACCTCATGTCTCTACATCTGATGTTTGAATCCATCTCTGAAATCTGCATCCTAGACCTCTCAAGGTGTAGTAGCATCTCCATAGCAATTTTGAATGTATTTTTAAAAGCAAAATTATTAAAATTATTTTAAAAGACACTAAAATCTTACACAGTCAATTACAACACTATACACCGTATTTGTGCATTCCATATGAATTTACTGCTGTTGCCAGTACTTACCCCACATCACCTGGTTAAGAACAACGGTGATGAGATCCTGTCACCATAAAAGCCTAGGAAAACTTCGGTTTTCTCTCTAAGTGGAACCAATATTACATAAGTAGTCTGCTAGACACCCTGCTTTTCACTCTTCAAGGCCACATGCGTGAAAGCTAGTGTCTGGATTTAAGCCAGCACGTGTGGTGAACACAGGTCTAATAGGTTTAGTGTGAAAGTACTGCTGAATAACTAATTTTTTCACTTTTCCTCAATTTTTTTTTTAATTTTAAGGAAAACCCATGCAAAATGGATTGTAGAAGTAGTAGCGTAGTCCAGCTGAGAGGGTGTGGGCAATATTAACTGGAAAGCCAAGACTCGCGCTCTTTGTCAAGTGAAGGTAGAGAAAGAAAAATAAAACATAGCTCTAATTAGGGACAGAAATTAGCAACGTTTGATTCTGTGTATAAGCAGCTCTGCAAGGAATGGAGCACTTCAGCTTCTACCAGCATCTGAAGACAAGGAGGGGCCACAAGCACTTCACAAATGCTTTTTCCAACTTTTGAAAGGGTTTTGGTTTTTGCATATTTTCTTTGTCTACTTTCCATATCAGAGCAGACCCTATTTCTCCTGTTCATTGCCATAAGCTACTTAGAGTTAACAAAACTTAGCCTCAGGAAAACGTCAAATATAATGAAAAAGAAAGAGGAAAAGTTATAAAAGGGAGAAAGTTGGCAACAAGTTCTCCTATGGGTCACATTCTCAGAGGTTCTGCATGTTCTTCTGTTTCATCCACTAAAAAACATGCTACCACCTCAGCTGCTTCTGCTGCTGCCATTGCTGCTCTGGTTTGTGTCACCAGGGTGTTGTCCATAAAAAGAACACCTCCTAAAGCACTGCATAATGTCAATGCTGGTTGACAAGGTGGAAAAACAGCTTTACTCTTGAAAAACACCAAAAACGAACCACTGGGAGTTTACCCCTTTTCTTTCTTTACCATGAAGCAGATTGGGAAAGAAATGGAGTATAATGACGTTGATGAAGAAAGAACAAAGTATTTATTATCATAATGTGATGTTCAAGGATAATTTTGAGAATTATTAGAATATATGAGGGGGCCAAAACCTGAGTAGAGTTTAGAAAAGAAGATTTTGAGGTCCCCTAATATGAACTCCGACACTGAGAACCATGAAGAAAGAGGAAATGACACTGATTTGTCGGTTGGATATAATCACTTTGTTTGGTCTTTGTTCCAGCTCTTGGAAAGATAGAGAGCCACAACTTACCAGAGTAAAAATTAAGGTAATGATCAAACTTGGAGCTAGTGGGCAAGTGATAAAAAATAACAGAAGGCACGTCAGAAAGTTTTCAATATTTTTTGTTAAATTGCCTGTTGATTCTGTATGTTGACAGCAACTGGTTTACACCTAGAGGAAAATTAATTCTTAAAAGAATGGAAAAAATCACCTATCAGCCAGATCCCTACACAGATATATCTGAGAATCTCCACAGAGATTCCAAAGACACTTTAGATTATTACCAAGACTTTAAAATGAGCCACAGTGAACGTTAAGGTACTAATGACCGTGGGGAGAAAGTGATAAAATATTTCCATTAAAAATGTGGGTAATTGGGACCCTCGATCCATCACTTACTGATGTTTATTAATATATTTTATAGTTGTAGATATCTGCAAATCTGACTTACCTCAATATCCTTCAGTGGTAACAGGAATCTGGGGAGTGGATGAAACCCGAGAGAGTGTAAAATAAGGAGTAAAGTACAAACTCATTTAGAATTTATAAAAGTTAAAATATCAATTGTCTAACCATCTGATCAATGAGATCCTGGAACACCTTTCTGTGTAGATGCTGAGGAGAAGAAAACTTAAGTGCTTTTAAAACAAAGCTTGATCATTTTATGGAAGTGTGTATGCAACATGGTTGCCTGAATAGCAGAAGACCACATATAAGGATTCACAAGTTTACCTCTAGTCCTTGCAATATGTAGGACTATTTTTAAAGGACCAAAAAGTAGCCATGGCAAACATGCTTAAAGCAGGTCTCTCAACATCACTTCACATTCACAACAGGATGTGTTGCTGGTTTTGTTCTTTAGTTCAGGTTTGTTTGGTTTTTTTTTTGGTAAGCTGGATTCTGTTAGAGAGATAGTAGTCTTTGGGGTTTTTTTTACAGTCAACTCCTGAGGCAGAATTGCTAAGAATTAATCATTGGGCTGAGTAAGGGTTGCTCCACATGTTACTGACCAAGTGATTATTACAATGCTGTTAACTGCGCCTGCTGTTGCTTTGGAGCTAACCTTTATGTCTCTATTTGGCTTTCAGGTCTAGACCAAGTATGGCAATACCAGGCAGTTTTCCATAACTGCTGTTTCAGACTGACAGGTACAACGTTACCTGTTCTCTTTTTTCCCCATATGTTTTCTGGTCATGAAAAAAAGTTTTTATTCTCTAAATAACCAAATGCATCTTCTAACTTTCAAGAATATCAGGAAGTCTGTGAGGATCAAGATGAATCATTTGACACACAAGTATTTCAATGAATATGTGGGTGGATGCCAGAATGTTTTACCCTTACTGCTGTTAACTTTCAGGCTACAAAATTATCAGGTATCAAAATTATGTCCTTGATTCCACAGAATCTTCACTAACAAGATCTGCCAGGCGATGACTAAAGAATTATTCTGAGATTTGGAAGATTTAAATTGAGCCCCGTGTTAGGATACAGGCTTCCTGCGTGGTCTTGTGCATGTTACTAAGGTCAGTCGAACGTGATGCAGAAAATCTATGATTTCTCCTCTGTATGAAGGGCTTTGTTTTCAGTTCTCTCAGAAAAGTTATGTAGTCATCAGGGAATAAGGTCTGTTTCATGCACAATCTTAACCCATCTTTGCTGCTGAAGCAGTTCCACATGGAAGGAAGGATTACAGAAGACCACAAGAATAGCCATATTTGTTCAGACCACAGCTGACTGTGTGAACACCTATGGAAGAGTACAAACATGGCAGGAATATGCCATATTTCCCCTGTTAATACTCTCCCACCCTCCAACAACTTTCAGTTTGGAAAATTCCCAAAGCCTGCTGGTATTTGTCTACTAAGTAATCCTCAGCGGATCTCTCTTCCAAATACTTATTAGTCTCCCCTTGACACAATATATTTTGTCATCCAAAATGTCCTAAAACAAAGAATCTCACAAATCTAACACCCCTTCCTTCTTGTTTGGGGTTTGTTTTTTTTGTTTTTGGCAGGTTTTTTTCAGCCCCTACTGGCCTAATTTGATGGTCCTGATTTCTTGTGTTGGAGATCAGAGGACCAAAACTGTCCACTATAGATATGGTGTCAGCAAACCACGGATGTATTCAATGGTTTAATGCAGTTTTCTCTTTCATTCTCTTTTCCTGTTCTATCAGTTTCTACTGTTTGATTTTCTTTTTGACCTTTGCTGAGCACATGGCTCTCTATACTATGATTCCAATGCCTCGTTCCTGAATGGTACTGGTCATCTCAGAGCCCATCAAATTATATATGAAGGTAGGACAATCTTTCTCATGTGCAACACTTTACACATAAATACATCCAAATTCTCATACATAGTTTATATATAAATTGTTTAGTCCAGAAATGAGAACCAGGAATAGTAACACAATCAGTGTCACGTGGAAAAGAGAGATCGGAATTCTAATATCTGTTCCACTACATAATTAATTTTTTATATTACTAATTGATTGGAAATAAGAAGGATACGTCACCCTTCCTAACTTAATGATATCACCTGGCTACAGGCTCTCTCCCTTGTCTCAAACATGCCTTCTCATATTTGTGCACTCTCAGTAAGTTTGCAGATGACACCAAGTTGGGCAGGAGTGTTGATCTGTTCGAAGGTCAGAAGGCTCTGCAGAGGTACCTGGACAGGATGGACTGATGGGCCGAGGCCAATTGTATGAGGTTCAACAAGGCCAAGTGCCGGGTCCTGCACTTGGGTCACAACAACCCGTTGCAATGCTACAGGCTTGGGGACGAGTGGCTGGAACGCTGCCCGGTGGAAAAGGACCTGGAGGTGTTGGTTGACAGCTGGTTGAATATGAGCTGGCAGTGTGCCCAGGTGGCCAAGAAGGCCAACGGCATCCTGGCCTGTATCACAAATAGTGTGGCCAGCAGGACTAGTGAAGTGATCGTGCCCCTGTACTCGGCGCTGGTGAGGCCACACCTCGAATACTGTGTTCAGTTTTGGGCCCCTCACTACAAGAAGGACACTGAGGTGCTGGAGCGTGTCCAGAGAAGGGTGACGAAGCTGGTGAGGGGTCTGGAGCACAAGTCTTGTGAGGAACGGCCGACGGAACTGCGGTTGTTTAGTATGGGGAAGAGGAAGCTGAGAGGAGACCTTATCGCTCTCTGTAATTGCTTGAAAGGGGGTTGTAGTGAGGTAAGTGTCGGTCTCTTCTCCCAAGTAATGAGTGATAGGACAAGAGGAAATGGTCTCAAGTTGCACCAGGGGAGGTTTAGAGTGGATATTAGGAAAAATTTCTTCACCAAAAGGGTTGTCAAGCATTGGAACAGGCTGCCCAGGGAAGTGGTGGGGTCACCCCACCCCGGAGGTATTTAAAAGACGTGTAGATGTGGCATTTAGGGACATGGTTTAGTGATAGACTTGGCAGTGTTAGGTTAATGGTTGGACTCAATGATCTTAAAGGTCTTTTCCAACCTAAATGATTCTATGATTCTCTCTCCTGCAGAGCTCCATAAATGTTTAATGGCTCAAGTCAGTGTGGGACAGCTTCAGGCAGGAGGGACTGACAACGTATTATTCCACAGTGTTTTACTGGCTGATGACTAAAACCAGAGAGAAGGGAGGGAGAGAGAAATGGAAGGAAGGGGAGAGAAAAGGAGGGAGAAAGGGGGAAGGAGAGAGAGAGGGAAAAGGAAGACAAGGGAGAAGAAGGAGGGAGAGAAGAAGTTAACACTTGTTTGACAAAAAAGGGAACTGAATTCAAGTCTATAGCCCACATTAGTCCTTGTACTACTGAGATATTAGATAAATTTTGGAGCATCTGCTGCTGCATCTTTTGAAAGAAGATTGGCCTCATCTCAGAAAAAAGCTGAAATGCTTGATTCCCAGGGCGAGTTCAGGATTGAACTGAGAAAACTAACTGATCAGTATGCAGATCAGACTCAGCCTTTTAATTCCCGGACAAGAGATGAGTTCAAGCTATGTCTTTCTCATTGTGATTTCCTCTTGGCATTTTACAGTTCCTTGGTTGGTACTGTAGCCTTTGCACAGCACATTATTGCTAAGCCTGACTTTTCTTGTGTTGTGCCAGGCCTGAGGGACTTTGACTGTGGTTTCCACACAGTGGCAAGGAAAACAAGTTAGGATCTGCCAGGCGTGGCATTATGATACCCAAGGTCCCTTTGCCACTGTAGTCACCACATCTAACTGAAAATCAAATGTATTTAGGTTCAACAGAATCTGAAGTCTCATCTTCAAAGTCATTAGTTTTCTATTAAATAGAAATAAAATGGCTAATTAATTTTTAAGATCTTGGCGTAAGCAATTTTTTTAAATGACAATTAGATTCCCAGAGGAACTAGATATTGAAGCAAAGGATGAAGCCAGAATAAGGTACTTTTAATATATAGCACTTTAAGAACCTCCACGCCAGTTCATTCAGTTCTCCACATGTAAGGTTAGCATGATAATGCTTTCATTCATGCTTCATTTCTCTCTGGATTTTATACTTTTTTTGGGGTACGGATTATTTTATACTGTATGTACAGTACTGAGTGTAGCAGGGCCCTAATCAGTGTTATGGGCTACAGTAACTTTGGCAAGGTAGTGGCCACCCGTTTCATTTATATCTGAGCCTTTTTAGTCATTTCTATCTACTTTTATGACATCTTTCTCTCTCATGGAGAGAAAAATACTTTCAAAATGGTGGTATTTGTGGACACCACTGCTGGTGTAATCACTTAAAATATTTGCTTCCCTAAATATGATGAAGAAACCTGAATAAAATCAGCAGTCCCTTCAGGTGCTTTGAAAATCCAGACCTATGGGATTTATGTGTTCATTTCCCATTGAAATAAAGAGGAAATAGTCAAATACCCTGTGCAACTCTGAAAAACATATCTTAAGATTTATGACAAAGTCTAAAAAGCTAAAAAGGAAATTCTTTCCCCGGCAAGAATATATATTATTGATCTCCATATTTTCATTCTTCAGCAAAGAAGAAAATATTGGTAAGTCTACTGATTTTATTTTTTAGTATTCCTGGCAAATACGTGATTTTTTTTATCAGTGGCAAAACTCAGCTATGCACTCTGCGTTCTGTACTAAGCTGTAATGCAAGCTAAAAGCTTTTCTTGGGTATGCAAAATAGATTATTATTACTAACGGTGATACACAGCCAGGTTTAGTTAAAGAAATATGGCTGGATTTAAAGGGCACAAACCCTGCAAAGACCTAAAAATAATCAATTCTTTAGGGGGTTCTGGAGCTTTTAAGTATGTTTCTGCAGAAAGGAAATCTGATGTGGATTATAAAAAGAAAACAGTTCCCTAATAGCTTACAGTATTATTTTACACCACAAAATTGTACAATTCAATGTGTACACTCCATAACACAGGGCCAAAATCCGCCCTTCTATGCGTCCCCATTGATTTTAACATTATTTAAATTGTTCAAAACAGAAAGAAAGCTATTGTAAAAATTTTTAGGCTGTAACATACTTTACTGTAATGACATGTATAGTATTAGCATATTCTGTGCAACACAGCGGAGTTTTCACATGGGCCAAGTCTACCTCTGGCTCCAAAGGTGTAGAGGCCTCCTGGCAGTGAACCAGGGCGGTTCTACTAAATGAGGGATTACTACATTTGAGCACCCCACCAAATTAAACATCACTGTATTTCAGTGCAACGTTTGAGCATATGGAATCTGAGGATCCAGAATTTAATATCTAATCTTTAACATTCACAAAGCTTTAGTCAGGCCTTAAAACCTGAGGGTTTAGGGAAAAAAAAGTCATCATTTTCATGAGTTGAAATTTAGTGTAATCAGCTGTTTGCCTGTGCTGTGGTTTTTTGCTTTTAGCTTTCTGGATCATAACAATGTCACTACATTATGCCGTCCAGCTTTCTTCCATATGTACGAGGACTTGAAACTGGCTTTTTTTTTTAAATGAAAGTTTGTGATTCTCACTGAACTGTCTGAATTAAGAGGCCAGTTCTTGAGCAAAACTGCCAAGCATGGTTACACTTTGCTAAATTGCTGACAGTTCATTTAAAGATAGTTACCTCAGTGGTGTCTTCTACAGTTTCCCAAAGAGGACATGCTCAGGCCATATTTGCTACATACGTTAGGGTTCCACCTCTTCTCGGTTACCCTGAGAACAGAACTGAACCCCATCCAGTTTAGTTGTTCACAGAGCTGAGCCTAAGCCTGCGAGGTATTATCAAATCTTTGCCACCAGTGTGGATGTCTGATATACTGTCATCTGTAGAAATGCTAGGACTGGTAAAATATTTGTACAAAGGAAAAGTTCACTATTTGCAAAGAGTTATACCCAGATGCTTCAGGATTATAGCTTTTTGTATGCAGAGAAGCAGAAACAATACAGAGAAATTAATGCTGTCCATTGAAGGCATCTAACATGGAGCCTTTCTACGGAGCCAGAGCCAAAGGTTTTTCAGCTTGCTTCCAATAGCAGAGTCCTGACATTAAAGAGAAGGGAATTTTTGGCAAGGAGAACTAAGCTAAATCAAAATGAAACTGTTGTTTAGAAAATATTTAATTGACGTATTTTACATAACAATGCACTTCTCTGCCAAAAGCTGAAACACTCCAGTTTCATTGAAATATCATTTAGTTGAAAAATTAAAAGAGGTGTCAAGAATAAAGCATCCTGTTTTAGCACTTCCGAACTAAAAGTCTGTAGTTTTTCTTAGAGTGGAAGAAAAATAGAATGTTTCAAAACATCTTAAATTTTTTTCCAGAATTTTCATTTTAGAAATTCCAAAATTTAGATGGTTCTTTCCTAAATGGAATAGGAATTACTACTGAAATCTTAATTTTTCCACAGGCTGGATTTTTTTTCTTCTGTGTAGCATTCAAAGTGTTCCAACTTCTCAAAAAAGAACAACCACCTTTGGTCTACATCCTCACTCGACTGGTGTGCTGAGGAGCAATTAAAAACCTGTATTATTGAGCTGCAATTTCCACTCTCCTGGGAGAATGAAAAAACCAGAGTGCCACATGAAGGCAGTAACACATCGATGGTATGACTTTACATTTCAAGAAGTGTCTTGATAATACTTTTAAAAATGATGTTACAAAAGGTAGCCATAAGATCTGTGCTATGTTATATTAGATGACTGTCTTGTTGTTTGGCAGTTCCAAGCTCAGAGAAACGAAAGAAACAAACCAACCAACCAACAAAAAATGTCTTGAGCTATATTAAAATAGCAAGACAGACTCAGCAACCTGCAGAAAATCATTATATAGCCTCATGGTAATCTTGTAGTCAGTTCTTGTGTGCCTTCAGCTTGCTCACATAATTAAGGGCAGGCAGCATAAGCTGATGAAAGGAAATCTTTTTCGCAATGTACAAAGAAAATACCAATTACATATACATTTATTAAACCAACTTGTTTGACCACACCTACGTGTTCATGCTACTTACTACAAATGTAAAACATACCTAAGGAGAATAAAGGCATGTAGATCTGTGCATACTGCATGGTCATACAGTGAATAATAAAGAGAGATCTGTGGTTCAACATAATTGCCACACATTTCTTAAAAATAAATGTAGATTATTCTACAAACATATTCTACAGATTTATAAATAATTGCAGGTTTTCCACCATATATCCCTTTCTAGGTAAGCTGTTTACTAACTGGAATAATGCTAGCATAAAAAGGCAAATGAATATTAAACAACCTTTTTTGTTGTTGTTGAAAATTAAAACAGTAGGTTTTTTCCATTAGGCAGAGAGATTTTGGCAATATTTACTTATACTAAGTTTCCTACTTCTCTGGGGGCAGGGTAGGTACAATGTATTAGAGCCCTTAGCATTTACGCTTCTAACTAAATTCATAGATGCTGGCAAGCTTTGCTCATTTGTCAGAATGCTCTTTGCTCTGCTTGGTTTCACAGTAGCTGTGAAACTGGTCTCCAAAGCCTATGCACACCACAGATATTTATGCATATAAAGGGATAGAAGCAAGAGAAAGCTTTCAAAGAGTGGGCTGGCTGTTCCCATCTGGAGCTCTAAATGAGGAGCTTTAGCCTCACTCTGCCCCACAGGGGACATGCACACCAGTGCAATAAGGTTTCCTATACATCTTGTTAAGCCAGCATTAGATTGAAAAATGCCAGTTTTCATCCACACGCCACCATCTCCTGAGCCCCCAAGCTTGTCCTCAGGTCTCATAAAATACTTGCTTCCACCTGTTTCCACCAACATCCCCGAGAGTTTACCATGAATTTAATTGCCTGCCAGTTTTTATGTCTGCTTAAACTACAAGACCTTTAAATAATTTATGTCCTAATTACTGTTCATCATTTTTTAACTAGAAGGTTCAATTCCATTCACACAAAAGAAAATTCATGGGATTCATTCTGAGGAAATACTTTCAAGGAGCCATATAAAAATAGCAAGTGTGATCATGGTTTTGAAAAATGAACTTAAACTTACTCTAATAAAATGTCATAAAAATATTAATCATTCCCTCCTGATACGGCTCATAGTCATTTTAGCACAGCTTCTATTAAATAAGTTCATAGTTCATGTGAAATGTAATACCTCGGATTTCTGGGAGAGCTTATTTATTGATCATCTCATTCAGGGCTACCATTCTGCTTGCAATTTATATTCCTTTCTCCCAAGAAGCAGGCTTAAACCCAACTGATGTTTCAATCAATCTCAGCTAACACAACCTCAGGCTATCAAATTCATCCACGATAATTCGGAGCAGAAGCCTGCAATGCCTCTGGGCCACAGTTCAGAATTAAACTTCTCTTTTTTGAAAGGGAGAGTGATTTTTTTTCAGGACTACAGTATTTTCAGGTACAAGCAAGTAATGCTTAAAGTTGCTCTGTGATTTGTGGCAGGGCATCTTAGGGAGAGGGGAAATCATTCTAATGGAGTGTTATAAGTTTCTTGAGTTGAACAAGTTAATAGAAGACACATGTCTGGAATGATTTTGCTGTTAGCATTTTGTCTCAGAAATACACACAAAGGAAAAACAGAAGACGAAATTATAGGACAAGGGTAGACTAAAGGCTTTTGAAGTTTTACTGTCGCTACCAGGAATAGCGGTAACTCTTTTACAGGTTTATGGTATTTCTGTTAAGCATATCCCGGCCAATACTTTAAAAATCTGATTGTGTATCCATGCATGATTGCTTCTCTGGTTTTGCCCAACTGGGCCTATTTAACAGAGCAGGGGCCAAAAATTCCAATGGTCTATGCATTCAGAAGCTCCAAAAATGAATTCATTGTGAATTTGAAATATACGTGATTTTGTGGACAGAATTAGGAGTTACAGGAGACATTGGTTATTAAAAGGTTTACTTAAGAAAATAAAACTGCTAGATGCTGACCACTGTAGAAAACAAGAACAAAAATAATATGACTGCTCAGATATATTTTTGCATAACTTTCCTTAGGTGAGTAGTGCTACATTTATGAGTAAATTTGTCAATATATGGATGTCCAACCTCTGGCTGTGGGCTGGATCTGACTCACCGATATAATTCAATGCCTGCTCTCCAATTCCCTCTTCTCAGGAAGCCCTTCAGGCACAACCTATCACAGAACCTATCTGGCCTTCAGGGTCCTGAAGTGCCACATCCTTCACAAGATGCCACGTCATCAGATGAGAACGTTTTTACATGTGTATTCACGAACACAACACTGTGTTTGCTATTGCACGCCCCGGTGTACGTGCACTGCATGCTGGTGCCTGTCTGCGTTCGGTCAAGAAACAGATACCCTTGTAGTCATGTAACTGGGGGAAGGAGAACATATGGCTCTGCATTAGCTTCAGAACAGACTATTGGCATTTCTCTTTACTCAAAAGACTGGGCAGAACTGGAACAGTTGCGAAAAAAGACAAAAACCTTCAGGTGAATCCACTCAGTTGTGATCCTGTGTCATATAGGAGATAAAAAGTTTTCCATCTAATTTTCTGTACATATTTTGAAGTAAAGGTGCTGCACAAAAAAAAAAAAAGCAAACCCAAAGCCCAGTATATTCAATGACTGCATATTTAGATTACAGCAGTCACTGCTCAGTTACCCACATTTATCTTGTTTTACTTGAATACCTCATCACATTTGAGCTTTGGCTAGCCTAGACGCAGGAACTGTGATTAATTTTTTCATCTAATACTGAAAAAAGGTGGCAAAGATTTCTGGGCAGATTTTCTTTCCCAGCTTTCTCCAAAGGCCTAGCAGATACTCTGCTTTTTCCCTCCAGGAGAAGCAACATATGGAAATAATATGGGGCAGCTCTCACTCCAAGTCACTTTTAGGCTGTTTGAAACCTGACTGTTCAGGCGGTAAAAGTATTTCTTGACACAACTGCTCTCAGCTACTATGTTCTTGTTAAAGCAGCCCATCGTTTTCAGCCCAGACGGAACAAACATAGTGACCCACATAATCTCTGGCCTGACAGATCTCTCCCCATATCCCCAGTCAAGGCATATCATGCCTCTATTGGTGTCTGTCAAGAAACCAGCATACAGCCACCGACTGCAGCTTAATATAGTACAAATTCTCAGCCCTGGGTGAGACTGAAGTCTTTTAAAGATAGCTTAATGCTTGCCACTTGTTTCCAGGTAAATATACATGTGCTAAAGGTACAATCAGAATCCCACTTTCACATCTTCTGCCCAAGCTTGGAAGTATCCTGTCTGCAGAAGAAAATTTTGCATGATTTCAAACACACAGGGGGATTACTGGGGCACTCCTTAAAGCCGAATAAAGAATTTCATACTTAGTTCAGGTATACTCTTCTGATCTTTTATCGTTAGAATTAAAAGGAAAGATTTTTATTGTCAGATTGAATCAAATACAAAACTTTTGCTTTCACCATATCTCTGGTTTAAAATCAGATAGTTGTATTCATTACTGAAAGTATTGATGTGAATTCATAAAGGGAAAGTGACTACATGCAATCTGTTTAGAAATGCTAATGTTGCTTTGCCACGTGTTTCATCCCACTGATTTTTGTATCAATAAGGGAAGTCCAGAGGATGTTGCTGTAATAAATTATTTTTCCTGAGAGGGATTAGAGTCCTCTGACGGTGCCCCATGTGTTGTAATAATTCTGGGCTACCACAGCTTCATCATACTGTGGTATCCTTTGTTGATTTATTGCTTAGCTAATGGTCTTTAGAGAGGAGACTTGCTAATAATTTTAATTCACTCCACATACAGTTCAACACAGATAGCATTATGTGTATCATCACATTGTGAACTTCTAACAGTCCAAAAGACTGACCGAGCAGGAGGCCTCATTCACAAGGAATTAATCAGTATCTAAAAGTAAGGGTCCTGTTCAGACAGAGGGACACCCGTTAGGATACATGACTTGTGTCTTTTAAAGAGACAGAGATTTTAAAAATCATTTTGTAGTTTTTTACAGGACATAAGATCGCACACCATTTCTCACACAGCAACAACAACAAAAATCTAACTAACTTGTTAAAAAGGCAGAACTTTCTGCTGATTCTAACTTCAAAAAGATGTGGTATATGACAGAAAAAATCCATTACTTACTTTGTGGTGCATACTAAATCTTTTTTTTTTTCAACAGAACCGTTCATGGAATATGAGCTGCAGAATCCTGAGTTCTGTGAATATTAAAAAAACCCCAAACAGGTATGTGCTTAATGTTTACATTAAAAATACTGTTGTGCCTTGAAAAAAATCACTTAATTTGTGCAACACATCCATGGAAGATATAAGGGGTTTTTAATTTTCCTTAGGTGAATTGTGTTTAATCGCTGACTGGAAATTAGACCATTCACTAGGAAAAGAACTCCACACATTTTGTAGGAGCTAATTTGTCATCCAGTTTTGCAGGTAGAACTCTACTTAAGTATTCAATGCCAGAACAAAGAATACTGAAAAGAAGCTCATATGAATTCTCCCTAAAGATAGTAGATTGTCGACCCCATTGGACTGTTTCTGCCCAGAAATTTCCTTCTCTCAAAGTCTACTTTCTTTGATGAGAGACTCATTGTCCCTCTAATGAGTCCACTAACAAGTAAGCAATCTGTGCATTTGTTTACTTGGTGTAGATGATTGCTTTAAAGGAACAGGGCCAAACCAGTTATTAGTTCATCTCTGTTTCATAGCTATTTCTATCTTGTTAAAACTCTGGATTTTTTCTTTATGTCTTTGTGGGACTCTAATGTACAGTATTTGGAAAAGTAAAGGAACAGAATCCATAAGGAGTATCCATAGCTAGTCTGGTATTTTAAAATGGCAGTGAATTCTTTCCATCGACCTAATTTTAGGGCCTAAGGCTTATGGAACTCCTCTCTCCTTGTTGTCTTCACCTCTGTCATGCACTGGGTACCCAAAATTGTTATGTATGAAGTTCATGGGTATACTATATCCATGCTCTGAATACTCTCTGCTCACATTATAGAAAAGGTATTCTAGGAGTTTTGTCATGCAAGATTGTGCAAGTACGCAAACAGAACTGGCAGCTATTTATGGCCATGAAATTTCAAAAGTACCAGAGATCAGAACGGTACTGGTCCATGGTCAACAGTACCAGAATTCAAGAGCTGGCCCAAAATAAAATAACACACACTGAGATTGTCCTTGTACACATGTCATCAGCCCCATAAATAAATGGCAGTGTGCCACATATGTTGGCAACTTCTGTATATATTTCCATTTGTGTCCTCAAAATTGCAAAGCTTTTGGCAATTGAAAAGGTAATGGAAATCCCAAACTGTTCATTGTATACCTTTTACTTAATTGTCCCAATTTGAAGAGAGAATGTACTTTAAAAACCCTGTTAAAACTTCACCTGGAATGTCACGGGCATCCCACTGCCCCCTTAACACTTCACATTCTTCAGCTGAATGCCCAAGAACAAGAACATACTTTCTTGAAGAGTTCTCATGCTTTCATAAACAGACGCAGTGTGATTGAAAAGTAACAAAGGATGAAATGGCAAAATTCAGAGTTGTCTTTTGTGTACACAATAGCAATTCATTATGCTAAGTGCTAGTATGGCACAGATCCTAGTCGCTTCCTCTGCATATATCCCAGTTTTTGCCCTAAATGTGAAAGTATTTGGCAAACTTAGATTTGTGGTTTTATTTTTAAAACCAGTCTTTCACTACTCAGGGAGAAATTCTTAGAAATTATCGTGACTTCAGGGACCCAACTGTTATAAGAAACCACTAACAAATCATGATGTTGCCATGTAGAAAGGGGAAATATATATATACTTGTAATGACATAGATTTCAGTTTCAAGTTATCAAAAAGTCAAATTTGGTGATGTGCCTGAATCTGTCTGTAGTTAGGGCAGAAAATCCATTGATTTCAATGGGCACCCAAAACCAACAAACATTGATTGAAAGAAATTCTGCTTCAATACATACACTGGATTACACTGTAAACTTCAAAATTAAATCCTGCATTTTATCTAGCTACTGGGATTGTAAAGAAAATACTGAAACCCTAAACCAAGTGCAGTGAGAGTTGGCAGGGGGCACAAGCACTACCTGTAACACACTTGAACAATCTTATTTAAATTGCTGACTGTTATTAGATACTCAGTGGTGAGGATTTAAACATCTATTTTATCAATTACTTCTCTCCACTGAAGGAAAAACAGCATCATACCATTAAGATGCTCTAATCTCCCTTGCAGGATAAATCACATTAGAACTATATTTAGGTCGATGAGATAGACACCTTCATTCCCATTCATTCCAAGTAAGGGGTACAGAAGACCAAAATGACTACTGGGATTTCTGAGCATGATCAAAATGATGTAAGTATGGCAGATTTGTTCTCATTCTAGTCACATAACTGTTGCTGCCTCTGGCATACATAAAAAAAATACCTTGTGCATTTAGCATAAGAATGACAGGAAGAACGCTGAAAGATGCAAGGCTATGCACTTCCTAATCATAAAGAAAACACAACAGAATTAAAGAGCACACCTGAAACATAAAGATCAGATTCTGATCCTTTTCTGCTAGAGATCAGATTTATATCTCTTTTTACAAAAAAAAAATGAATAAAGAATTATTTAGTTTGCAGGTATTGCTCTACTGTAAAAGTAGGCACAGACTCAAAGACTAGCCATATATCCAAACTCCAAAATGTCTGTCTAATAACAGATACTAATTGTTTTTCCTTGTCACTCAAACAGATCTAGTGAATTTGCAGACTTGTTTTGCTCACTGATACAGAAAGAATATTTTCCCATTACACAGATGAAACCGAGTGAAGCAAAGGACGAAAAGTGGAATATTTTATTACTCGAAAGGTATTTCATAATTGTCCGAAGCATTCCAATTTAATCAAATCCACCTAATGTTATTGGTAGCTCCATCCAGTGTTGATTTAATCAAACTGATACAGAGCAGTTGAAATCAGGGCCCGGTTCAACTGGCTTCCTCAACTATAATTTATTTTCCTTGAAGGTGGACATATGAGTTTCACACACTTTGGCATTTCTGATAATGAAAACATCAATAGCTTGGAACAGTTGTAATGAACATATGAATAAAAAAGCCACAGGATCAGCCTTTTTGTCGTTACAGATACTTGGGGAGACTGGGGCACTTCTGAGCGGGACACAGGAATCCGATGCCGACGCAAAGTTATGCACCTGGGATGGAATAACCCCATGCAACCCAGGCTGAGCATCGGCTGGTTAGAAAGGACCTTTGCACAGTGAGGGATGGGGGTCCTGGTGGACAAGCTGAACGTGATCTGGCAGTGTGCTGATCCAGCAAAACAGGCCAATGACACCAGGCTGTTTTAGCAAGAGTGTAGCCAGAATGCTGAGGGAAGGGGTTTTTCCCCTCTATTCAGCATTTGTGAGGTGGCATCTGGAGTTGTGTCCAACTTTGGATTTCCCAGTATGAGAAAGACGTTGACATACTTCAGCAAGCCTAGTGGAGAGCCACCTATATGGTCAGGGGACCGAAACATGTTATGTACTAGAAGGTGGATGTATTCAGAGAAATGGGTTTGGGAGAAGGCTAAGGGTGGCTCTTATTGCTGCCCTCAACTGCCTATTGGGAGGACAGTGAAAGTCTTAGAGGTGTATGCTGGTGGAACTAGAGGCAATGGGAAAAGTTGTAAGAATGGAAATTGGCATCACATATTGGGAATTCTGTTTTCATCACAGAAGTAGTTAAATACTGGGAGAGGTTGCTCAGAGAGGCTGTGAAATCTCGGTCCTTGGAGATACAACTTGACTGGACAAGCCTCTCAGCAACTGGAGCTGGGTCTAAACTGACCCTGCTTTGAGGGCAGTGGGGCTGCACCCAATGATCTCCAAAACTCTCTTCCAGTTTCAATTTTTCTGTGATTCTAGGATTGCATTGGATTACATCCTTAGTTCAAAGTCTGGTTCTACTGTGGATAGATGATATGACCATCAGTTTTATTTCAAACATTGTTTTCACGTAAACTGTAAAGAGCACTACCTTTTCTGTCAGTTTTGTCTCACATTGTGCATGTTTTTGAAGTATGTATTTCTCTGACTTTAAATTTGGGGATTACCAACTAGAACAGGGTTGAAATAATGATTTAAGCCTTTCTACACTTCTCAAAATTTGATTTGGAGCCAACAAGAACGATCAAGATAGAAGGATAATAACAAATTACTGAGTTCTTATCTGTTCCATTTTGCCAGGTATCTCTGCAATAACTAACTTACTACTATTTCGGTTTTAATATCTGTTTTGAAATAACCATGACCAATGTGTTATGAAAACCATGCATCTGCTTCTTAAATTCCTATTACTGTACTACATATTCAAATGTTAACCTTAAACCCTTAAACCTTAAACCTTAAAGGTGATCTATTCACTATATCCTCTGACTTGCAAAGATGTATTATGTATATGTAATGAATAAGCAAGAGCTATCTAATAAATGGAGTTGAGATCTATTAAATATCATTAACGGTTACTGTAGAAAAAACAGTATAATCCAGTAAATAGCATATAAACTGAAGAGATGGCACAGGTTCTATTGTGGTCTCTGCCATATTTTCCTATGTCACCTTTTTATGCTAACTACTCCCACATCAGTGTGGTTCCCTAGTAAATTTTAGCCCTCTCTCTAAAATTTTTTGTTCTCTATTAATTACATGTTACCCAAATAAGATTAGGTATATAGTATCAGAATTTATACAAAATTTGAAGATGATGTCAATCATCTGTAACATTATATCACACCCAAAGAGCACAATAGGATGCATCCCTCCTCAGTTAATTCTTTTTCTTGTTCAGAAAAAAAAACATATTAGGAAATATATATTCATTTTATTGTGCCTAGAAAGCAAAAAGAATAGATTCAATGAGGAAGGAGTAAGACAACAGGTGAAAGGAGCAACTGGTTGAGGACAGTTCCTCTAGAAACATACAGTAGAAGCAATGGATAATTTACAATTAATATCAGCTGAGTTTATCCTCTTCATCTCTGTGGAATATTTTCAGGAAGGTTGTGATATGCTAAAAATAATTCCTTACTTACCTGATCTAAAATTCCCCAAAGCTAACTGAAAAATTCCATTAACGGGGATACCATGATTGTTTTGGGAGGTAGTTTTGGATCTATGGATTGGACTCAAGGAAATCTCTGCAAATAATAGAGTTTATAGAAATTCTAACCCTTCTAAGGGTCATTTATTACTGCTGTGTCCTTGCATAGCAAGTCAAAATAAATACTACTGATTTCTACTAATATAGAGTATTTTTTCCTGGAGACGAGTGGTTAATGCTGTATGTCATGCTGCATTCTATGCTTGCTATACTATCTCTGGTTTTATTTGTGGCACAAATGCTCCCTTGTAGAATTTTAAACTTTAGTTTCTACTAAATCATGTTAAAGGTCTGAAATATCTCGTGCCAATAAAGCTCAGTTCTGTAAAGTTGCTACGAAAGGGATATAAGCTTGGTTAAATGCATTCATTTAAAGACCAGAGAGGCCATTTACATGAAGAGTTCTTACACTGTTATCATTATATCCATTCTCATTTGGATCTCTATTATATGATTAAGGAGTGCACAGTAAAATTGTAAGACTGTTAACTACTTTCATGATCATATGTTCATCTTGAGTGTTTCTTCAATCTGAAACACAACATTCAGAAAGATGCTTTGGGTGAGAGCACTCAGTAGCACCAGAAGTAAAAGTAATCTTCAGGAATCAGGTGATATGAACATGAAGGTTAGCTACCTATTCTTTAAGTTTGGGCAAACCATGTCCTCACTCCAGCCACAGGCAGTGGGACCCTCAGGTCCAGGTCACCACAGGCCCCTTCCTTGCGGCAGTCAGTTGCATCCCACTTTGCTTTGCTGCTGACAGGCCACCTCTAAAGGGAGGAAAATAATCTCACCCTATAGATGTGAATCCTGCTCTGCCAGCGAACGGGTCTTTGTCTATTTTGCTTGCCTTGACAAAGCCAAAATGAGGAAGGTTTCCTTTCTATGAACTCTCCAAAGACAATATCTTTATCTTCCTGAGATCTTTCTCATCTGCTAAATAATGCTCGAACACAGTAATTTCATTATAAATGAAAATAATAATTCTGTGTGCCTTTACTAATGAAGGAAAATGCTAATTTTATAAGTGAGTTATAAAGGACTGTTACTCTAAAATTTCCACATGAAATATTCATCAGAATTCAACATTATAGCAAAATTAGAACAGTAATATTGACTAGCCACAATTGAACACTAATTGCTTGTCACATTTTGATGAATGTTTTTTTTTATATACATAATTATATGTACATAATATGCTGTAGTACTACTGCTCTGTAATGAAGAATCTGATTTTCTGGGGTAATATATTTATAGCTTAACAGTATGAAAAAGCAATGTATTGATTATTTTAAATTCTCAGCAGAATTTTCCCCTGTGACTAATTGAGTATTCTGATGTTCTTCCAGCCTTACATCCCTCTGCAAAGCTCCCATGAATCTTTAATCCCCTTCTAACTCAGTGATGCCAGAATCACTTTTCATCGTCATATCCACGCAGCTGAATTCCAACGATCTCCACAAAACAGAGTATCAGAGTGTATTTTTGAGATTGATTGTTTCACAAGTTATGAGCTATAATAGAAGAACATTAAGTTTCATTACCCCACACACTCTTCTTGAAGGGTTTTCAAACAATGTTTCCTCTGATTATTTCAAACACTTGCATGTGTAGCAAGGTGGGAAAATAAAAGCCCTTTCAATATCAAAACATATTCTTTGGAAAAACTCTTTCCATGAAACTGATAATTTTTAATAAGTTCTTTCAGTGTAGAAGTATTTCACCAAAATTGTAAAGGGAAAGGTTTCTATGCATAAGGTGACCTTTTTTCCTCTTTAATCAGTATTATCTTTCACTGGCCATAACCTTTCATTTACTATTTAGTTATGCTGCTTTTTCTCCCCCAGTTTTTGTTGACTTTTTAGCACTGTGTTATATTTATATTTTATGTTAATGCATCATGTCCATAAACTTTCTTTTCTATTTTCAGATAAACTTCATTGTTGTTTTCTTCACTGTTGCATTTCTTGTTCATTCTTCATGATGGAGAGAAGTGTAAGAGCAATGCAATTTTAGTTTCCATCTGTTTGCTATATTTTTGAAACCAATAATTTTTAAAATGAACATTTTCATTTTCCTAATGCTATATTGGTTACCTAAGTCTCTTATATTGGAAATGAAAGTATTTAAATTTTAAAAATCCATATTTCTTGCAATTATTTCAAATATTTTAGAATGTATTTATTATAATGTCTCTATTTTAAAATATATATTTATACTAGTGCTAGAAAACAAACCATATTAAATTATGTAAACCAGATATTGTATATGTTTTCTATTTTATTTGATAGAAAAAATATGTCGAGATAACTATCCCCAATGATTATTCCTCTCTTGCCATGTTACATCTGCCTAAACCTCTCATTTCTCACTTTGATTGCCACAACTTGACCTTTGATTATAAGACAATATGTGGTAGCTATCTTCACAAATAAAAATGTATTATCAGCTCTTGGTACTGTTTTTGGAAATGGTAAAGCTGAGAAAATGCAGCATAACTCTTTACTGAGTGACACAATATAGTTGGTGGAACTCTTATTCTGAGAGGCAGCAGGAAAAATAAATTGAGAGAAAACTATCAAAGGAAAAACAAACTCATAACTTCATTCAGGCAGGTCTGCAGGAGGTGAGAGACAGTACACAACTTCACTGAACCCAGGAGAATTACCTGCAGGTTCATGATTCTCCTTTACCACCTGCTACGCATCTCTTGGTGGCAAGGCAAGTAGTCTGTTCCTTCCACACCGGCTCATCGCAGCTGACCAGCATGGGATATGGGAGCAGCTGGCCCCAGTTCCTCCTCTCTGCAAACTAGACTGTGTATACATCAAAATGTGTACGTCATGTAAGCAATAAAGCAAAATGTGTAGGAAGAAAGTGCAGTATACAGAACATTTATATTGCAAGGTTGCCTCCTTTCATAAATATATGAAAATACCCTTTTCTCCTTTCTTTTCTCCCCTTTAGCACCTTTTTTCTTGGTTGTCTACAGAAACGACCAGTTAAAAATATTCTCTGTATCAAGAACACACAAAAGTAACACACTACTACCTACTGAATTATGTCATACATGAGATTAAAACCAGAAACAAATCCCAACATTTCTCTAACTTTGACATTTCCCAAGACATTTTTATTAGAGCTACAGCTAATAAACAAATTTTTTGATATGGGGAAGCGGACCCTGAAAGCACAGCCTGACCAGATGGGTACAAGCATACAGACAAATAAATAATTCAAGATAAATGAGGCTTCACGGCCCCTGCAGGAAATGAGTGACAGATCGCATGCTCAGAGCATTAACATGACATGAATTCAAAGGGCTTGAAATTTATGTGGACCGTTAACACTGCACACATGTGCACAAACACATGCAATTTCTTAATCAGTCCTGGCTCTGTTTTCATGTACCAGCCTCAGGTCAGAAAGGGTGAATGCTTCCAATCAATATCCAGTTGTTAGAGTAACAGCCATGTCCGTTCTGGATGGCTGAGTGGGTGAAAACATGTTTGTTCTACTTAATGTGACACAGTCCCGTCAAATTAACAACCACGACAGCAGAAGCAGGCTTGCTTAATGGGCTGAAGTCAGTTCCACAGAGAATTTATTATCAACACTCAACCAATATATCTGAAACCTCATTACTAAAGGTTTATTTGCAGATAATAACTAAAGGCGCACTTTATGTACATAGGCGTTGTCTGATTTTAAAGTTACAGCATGCTACGTTACTTAGTAAACAGATTGTCTTTAAATTGACATAACCTCAAGATAACATCTGTATGTTATGTGAGTAGTAGAGTTATTTAGTCAAGCCCCTGTTCGGTTAAACTACAATAGGTACTAACCTTGTAAATGCAAAGAATTTCTTTTTCCTGCAGTGTGTCAATGGTAACAGTACAGGATATGCAAGAAAGATGATCCCCAATATGCGAGCCCTAATCAAGGTCCGAACCACAAATTTTAGCTCCCCCGTGTATTGCCAGAATGGAGTAACTGAGAGTGGTTAAAAGTCAGCTTCAGTCTGGACCAGCTCTTTGCCACAGACATGCAGAACTCCTTGCCATGCAGAGGTAAAATTCTGATAATCGTATTACCAGATTCTCTTCCCTTTTCCATTCCTGTGAGAATGATGTCTAGTGGTAATAGACAGCGGAGTCAATCACAATCAGTCAGAAAACCTCCTTTTAACCAGATATGGCTGGAATTTGTCTTACTTGATAGTGCTTGATGCTCAGCTATGAGAGAATAAACTTTTTTTAGCTTGTCAGTTAATCCACTTGTACCTAAGAAAGGATTTTTCTTTACCTGACTCCTAAGCAGTGGATAGAAAATTTTGGATAGGAATTTCATACTTTCTCAGTATTACAGAGCCTATATTTTATGAAAAATATTTTTACCGGTAGTTGGCATAGGATTAATAGTTTTCTCTTTCCTAAAATAAGTATTCTTCTTCATATGGAAAGCAGTGTGCTGTTGAAGTGGCGATGTAGCAGACTGAAGTCCAGCTGGGTTGGTAGGAGGATCTTGCAGTGTTAAAGGTGCCTGTGCCCATGATCTTAGCACAACCGCAGTGCAGGCTGTGCGGTGTCAGCAGAACTGACTTCTGCTGCCATAAGGATGCAGCCCAGATACTTCTGTTACGTAAAAGAGGGAGAAGAAGAAGAAAGACAGAGCTGCAGAGCCACGTTTACCTTTCCTACAGGGATGGAAAGGTGAAGATGGCAACTGACGTTCGTGGGGGCATCTTTTTCTTCCCAAAGGGGTACCACGGTGTGGTGGGTTGACCTTGGCTGGATGCCAGGTGCCCACTAAGCCGGTCTATCACTCCCCTCCTCAGCAGGACCGGGGGGGAGAAAATAAGCAAAGGAAAACAAAAGATTTATTCTCTACTTCCCATCAGCAGGCGATGTCCAGCCACTTCCCGCGAAGCAGGGCTTCAGTACGTGTAGCGGTTGCTCCGGAAGACAAACATTGTAAACAACGAATGCCCCCCTGCCCCTTCCTCCTTCTTCTCTTAGCTTTTATTGCTGAGCAGATGCCATATGGTATGGAATATCCCTTCAGCCAGTTTGGGTCAGCTGTCCTGGCTATGTCCCCTCCCAAGATCTTGCCCACCCCCAGCCTACTGGTGAGGGGGGAATGTTGGAGGGACAGTCTTGGTGCTGTGCGAGCCACAGCACTGGACTGTTATCAACACCTTTTGAGCTACCGATACACAGCACAGCACTATGAGGGCTGCTATGGGGAAAATAAACTCCATCTCAGCCAGACCCAATAGACACGGCCAGCCTGGCTTTCTAGAGCTCTCAGCATTTTGCTCTCCTCATCTATCTGCTGCCACAGCCAAGTGTTTACTTTGCCTTCACATAAAACTAGCCCTGAGCATTCCCTAGTGCAAAGGACAATTTTACATAGTTCATAGCCTTGACCATTCCTGGTTTATTTCCACTGGGAAATCAAAATTCAGCAGACTGCAAGATTAATTCCTTGCCACATTTCAAAAAACATACTGTTAACTACAGAAAGGCTTTGGAATTCATATGGGAAATCTTAATATTAGTGTACCTCCACCTGACATTGCTCTCAGTAGTTCTCGTTTTTGCTTCTAAAAATTGTAGATTAAATTAGTAATCCAACAATAAAAAATCAACCAAAATGAAAGTTTAAGGGAATAATTAGTTTATAAGAAGATCTAATCAGGGAAAACATTAGGCCCGCATATTAAATTCTCCTGTAAGTAGGTTTGAAGGAAGTGTTTCATGAAAATTATTCAATAGAAAACCATCCAAATTGTTCCACAGAAAAATTTATTTTCAATCATTTTTATTGTTATTATTCTGCCAAAAGGGTCTGCTTTCTACAGAGAGCTCAGAACTTTAACCAAAAAAAACCTTAGATGCTTGAAAACTGAAATATTTTGGCTGCAGCGGAACATCCTTTGATTAGGAGATGTTGCCACCCGAGAATTATAGGATTTGGAGTGCAGGTGTTTGTTTTGTGCGGTAGTGAGGAGGATGTGGCAGAAAGGCACAGATCACAGTCACTTAGTGGTCTCTGTACCTACCTAGGAAGAGCAGAGATACGACCAAAGGGCCTCTAAGAGGTCTATGGTTATTCCAATTTCTTTATACATTGGAACAAAACTGCTAAAATACTGCATACAGTTCTGCAATGTAGGCTAAACCAGGGATATTTTTGAAATCTCACAAAATTTAGGAAGGAAGACTAAGGTTTGGGAAGGTTTAACTGACCTGTGTCTCACTACTATAGTTTCTGTTTCCATCACATAATTTGTTTAAAATACAATTTTCTATAATAAAACAAATCCATTTAATCAATCAATTGGTCAAATTAATCAATCAAAGCTTTGGCAGCATCTTGAATTCACCCCTAACAATAGCTAATGAAGAAAAGCAAATAAAGCTTTATTTAAGAAATAAAGATAATTATTCTAATATTTGGCAGAACTCTCTAAGGATTTTTCCTTAAAATTTTGCTGTTAAAAGTTCTTATACCTCCTAAATCCCAATTTAATTATCTCTCTGCTTGCCAGGCCTTGGAAGACATACTTGAGTCTGTTTTATTCAATTTCTGTTTGCCTTTGAGTTTTTCAGCAACAGCCCCCCGCTATCTGTCTGCTGGGGAGCCATCAATACTGCCCATTGCATTCAAAGAAAAGTCAGACAGAAAAAAAAAGAAAGAAAAAAAACCCTTAATCTCTCTGATTTGGGATTTACTGTGTGAAGAGATGGAGGTGGGCACAGTTCATGTCTGCATTTTAGAGTTAGCGTTCATCGTTGAAGTGCAATCCTCTTCTAACAATTTGCAGCTTTATATGTCTCACGCTAAATTTCCAATTTGTTGGGCACTCTTTTAAGTAAATTTAAGATTTAGGAAGGTGAACGCAGAAAAACTTAACAGACTTGGGGCAAAATCCTGGCCTCATGAACTCAGTCAGATTTTGTTACTGACTTAGGCAGAAACGGAATCTCATATGCCTGGTCTGCTATTTTCTCTCGTTGTGGCCTCAGCTGCATCCCTTGCCAGGCATCACAGCAACAACAGCCTGTGATCAGAAACCGTTGAATTAAATGGAGAGCTTCAAATAGTTTAGCCAACAGGTAAAAAAATAACACCTTGGGATTTCATCACAAAAATGAATGATGAATTGAAAAGTGTTATGAAATGGGCTGGGAGAGTGTCTATTTTGGAGACAAGGGAGCAAAAAAGCTTGCTATTCTGTGACATGTGTCAGTCAAAAAGCAGGACTTTTTTAAAGAGATGACAGATACTTGGATACCTCTGCCTGGTACTAAAATCCTCTAAATCTATCAGCGCCAACAAATCAGCGAGAAACAAGATGGAATCATACCATCTTCCCCTTAAAAAGAAGGCATAAGGAAGACTATAAGAAAGGTGTTTGCAGGGTAAGAGAATAAACAGCGTAAAATTCATGTGCATGAATAGTCAGTAATTTTGCGTATTCTCCTTTTGATCTTAGTAAAATGTTTTCTTATGATATGTCTAAACTGATATATTCATTCTAAGACTGGCTGCATTATAAAGAGTGTTTCCAGCAGGTCAAAGGAGGTGATTCTTGCCCTCTGCTCAGCACTGATGAGACACAACTGGAGTGGTGGGCCCAATTCTGTGCTCCGCAGTACAAGAGAGATGTGAACGTAACTGGAGCGAGTCCGGTGAAGGGCCACAAACATGACTGAGGGATTGAAGCATCTGTCACAGGAGGAAAGCTGAGGGAGCACGGGTTATCTAGGCTGGGGAAGGTTCTTGGGGGATCTTATCAATATGTGTAAGTGCTGGGTGGTAGGGAGGGGAAAAAGAAGATGGAGCCAGATGCTTCTCGGTAGTGCCCAGTGACAAAAGAAGAGGCAATGGAAAGAAATAAAACCACAGGAAATGCTATTTAAACTTAAGAAAAACCTGTCTTCTGTGCAGGTGGTCAAACACTGGAAAAGGTTGCTCAGGAAGGTGGCGGAGCCTCCATCACTGGATACATTCAAAATCGAACTGAAGAAGTTCCTGCTGTGGAGAGGGTTGGGCTCGATGATTTCCAGCGGTCCCTTCCACACTCAGCCATTCTGTGACTTTGTGATTTTGTAGGGTAAGTATTTACAACCACCTCTCTGTATAACTGCTATTGCAGGAAGGAGGCCCAGGCTAGACACAGACTGCACCATGCTCAGTCCAGCTCCTGACTTTAGATGATCCGGGTTCCGAATCTCCTCCCATCACATGGAAGAAGTTGTCTGCTCCTTAACTAGATGGAGACAGAGGAACTTCTGCTGTGCAGAGGATGTTAAAGCAGCACAAAAGAAAGTTCGATTAAGTGAAATGGGCAGGGGTTATTTGTAGAGGACTATCACTGACACATTTCTGAAAGTAACCACCAGCCCAGAAGATCTAGGACATTAAACTAATTTAATTTGATTTTAATACAGAAAAGAACTGCCATTGATTCTTATTTACAATGTATCAGGTTATAATTGTTTAGTTGTTATTTCTTTCATATATTTTTTTAAAATCTGGCTTCCCCTCTTGGCTGCTTCGTATCAAAATAAGGTTATAACCGCCACAGCTGTTTATTAAGTGCAGAGAGCACAGGTGTGTATGAGTTTCAGCAGTCACATAGGACAATTTTCTGGCCCATAACATGCAGATTCATTGACTGTTGGCAGGAGATTGAAAGGGGAAATGGAGGCTGTACACTGTATAAGAGGGTACTAGGAACAGACATCTGCCATCCTTATATAGAGGTACAGCATCAGAAAAAAACAAGACAATGCAATGTACCTTAGGATGTCCGTGTTTGAGAGAAGGAGCTCTTAAGAACCCCATCTTAAGCTCTGAATGTAAATTGTTTTCTCAGAAAAACCCACTTTTTGCCTTCCCTAACATCACAACTTATCCCTTAGAGAGGTGAAAAGCAAGGGCTGTAGCCAAGCAACAACAAATAATCTTTAAGACTCCTCTCTTCAAAGCAAAGCAGAGCCTCAACCTGCACTACCCCATCATTTCTTCATCAACGTAGGCAGCATGCAGCACAGCCTGTACGCAAACAAGCAAAAGCCTTTGTGTTTCTTTGTTTCTCCAAAATAAATAAACAAGATTTATGAATAGATTAAGCTCTTTTAATATATTTGAAAAATCCTCCTTTCATCAGAATATAGCACGGCTGACAAGCGAATTGCTTGAAAACACAGTCTGCTCAGACTGAAAGCACTTTAGACAATCATAGGCAAAACTTTTGTGTGTATTCGTGTATGACTCCCCTGTGCAGCAAACCTAGACCTGTACAACTAATTGGTTTACTAGAAAGAAATAAGTTTTAATAAAAATAAAAAAAGATTAGATTCTCAAAAGAGAAATAAGTCCTCACACAGTGAAACTTCGAGTTTTAAATTTAAAGTCAATTAACTAATTGAAACAAGACGACAAGATGGTAAGTCTTTGGAAGTCAGGTTCTTTCCACCCTTACCTTTTCTCTCGCTCTTTGGCTAAAAGAGCTAAATAAAACTATTTGCAAAGACACAAAGCATTCCCAAATGTCCATTTGTCATTAAAAGAGATTAAATTTGCTCTAGTGCAGTCGTACTCTTGCCTATCCATGCAGGAATGCTTTGTTTACCTAGCTGGCTCTAGTGCTGGCACTGTTTTAAAAAAAAGGTCTCACAGAAATAGTTTCGAGGAGGTTATGGAGCATTATCCGTTACGTCTTGGCTTACCAAACAAAAACACAAGATATTTCCCATTTAACTGTCTGCTCTAAGCCATTAGTTCTCCTGGCAAAACACATTCCACCCCTCTCCCTTCACTCCTTTCTGATTAGAGGACCTTAATAACACAACTAGTGTCAATCCTTCAGAAAAAGATGGTCAGCAAGAAAACGTGGTTTTAGCAAATGCTGTCACCTTGCAGCAGGTGCTTGAGGACAGCAGGCAAGTTGCCTACCTTCTCTTGCCTCAGCTTCCTTACTTGGAACTTGGAGGACAACAGAGATCTGAATTGCAAATGGTATTGGGAACTGTTGATGAAAAAATGAGCTCTCTCTCTATATATATATAAAACTGTGTCTTTAACAATAGATGTCACCAGGTCAGATAAGAGTGTGCTTTACAGCTAAATGTCCGAGTCTTCCTGCCATATATGAAAAGGAGAATGCTGTACACAGAGAAATTAGTATGGACACTTGTCGGTAGCAGTATGTGAGTGCATTTCACAATTATCAAGGCTCTATGTAGAAAAATAAATAGCTAAAACACTCAAATAGCATTTTTTATATTCTATGCAAAAAGCTGCTATTTACTTTCCAAATCATCTTTACCCTAAGACAAGGAAAGGTAGGAGGAAAAGAAGGGAGGAAAGATTCACTTAATATTAATTTGCATAATAACTAGCTTTGTTTATAACATGCTGACTCTAAAATGGGTGCAAAACAGCAACTGTTTCCTAAGAAGAACATTCCTATAAATGAATAAATTAATGCAGCTAAAAAAGAAAAGATAGTCTAACCATTAGGTAGCTCACACGTGATAAACCTTTTTTTCCACTTCAGTTGCTGAAACTCTTAAGTTGCTTGACTACGTTTTGACATTCACTGCTATATAATAAAGTAAGAAAGGGTGTAATTCTGTTAATTGATGATCAATAAAGCGTGCATTATATTTGACTCAACAGTTTGCCATAATAACTTTATCAATTACTGAGTGGCATTTTCCTTCTCCCACAATTTACTTGTAAGAAACACTGTATGTCACAACATATTCAGTGGGCAATTATAATGGGAAGATCAAAAAAAAAACCCCACCTAAGATGAATGTGTTATTCTCAGGTTTTCAGTATAGCCAAATAAATGTTGTTAGGAGAAATCTAACATGAAAGGCATTTTTTCTTATTTAAATTCTCTTCCAAAGGACTGACACAACTTTTCACTGGAAGTGAGTAGAGACAATGTGATGAATGACAGCCCAACAACTTAATTTAACTAGAGACGTAAATTTGTTATTGTCAGATAGGCTGCTTTACCGAAGTCACATCCAACCCACACATTATCTCAGATAATCACTTGTAAGATGTCTCAGGTGAAATATCTCTTAACCTTCAGAGATAAGAGAAAATTACAACTAACATATACTGCTCTAGATTTTTGCAGTGCAGATTCCACAGGACATAACCTGCCTGTATTGTGTTTCAATCAATTTAAATTGATTTTATGAAAGCTGTGTGGCAAGCTGTTGGTATATTGCAGTTCTCTTTGATTAGATATATTCTACCCTGGTACAGTCTCTTTTTCTTCTGCAGTTGCCTTTTTGTAACATTTTGCAATCAGGAAATAACTCATGGTGAATAATTTACTTGACAAATTTAGGCAATACACACAGAACCTACGGAAGGGCACAAGAGTCTGTCTTTTGGGAGCAAACAGGAGAACTGGGGCATAAATATATCTTTTTTGCAGCAAATTTGTTCACAGACCTGTAAGTGTGCTCATTATTTGAAAGTGCAGACTGTTTGATGCACTTTTCTATGACCATCTAAAAGTACAACATTGAAAAAAAAATAATTTCTGAGAATGTTAGGGGTAATTATATCTATTCATCAAAAGAAATCATTCCTGTCTCTTGGGTAGATGTGTATAATTCCAGAATCCAGACAGAACTTTAAAAACCTGTGTAGCTTTACCTAGATATATGCTGATGTCAAACGGGTGCTTAAGGCTTCTGTAGACAGACTTGTGCTAGATTGAACTAGCTGCTCTAAACACACGTGGCAATGCAGTTGAGGAAATGCTGAACACAAAATACATTGCTGCTCTATGTAAATACATGATTAGCCCAAGTTAGCTTGCGTGTGTGGTAGGATCTTGCTACCAGTACTCAATCCAGAACATCTGAAACTGTTGACTGTCGTGTGAGCATACTCTGAGAATTAGTCAGGGGAAGGCGGCAGCTTTGTGAGAATAAAGAGGGTAGAGAATGTGAGTAACTTTTCACACTCCCTAATGAGGTATTTTTTTTGGATGGTAAAAGACAACTTAGACTGGAAGAAAGCAATTTTATCTGATTGCTGTGGTTCCCACTGTCTTTACCGCCTCAGACGGTATCTGTGGGAGCTGGCATTGACTCATTCTCTAGGCTGCAATGAGAAGAGGAATTATTTAAAGTTCTTTTGCATGACTAATGTAGCAGAAAAAGGCCATTAGTGCAATTAATCTCCATTAATATAATTACCCCTACAAAAGGCTCAATGAAATAATTAGAAAACAATAGCATAGGAGATGTTTGGCCCAAAATGTTATCTTTAGCTATGCGTGTGCATAAACTCTAAAATCTCCATCTGGTAACTGCAACAGAAGCTTTTAAACCAGATTTTGGATTCAGAAGGTATCACCTGCTTGAACTTAAGCATCAGTGGATGTATAAGCTTTACATTTCAGTCTGCAAATTTACCAACCGAACCCACATTCGTCTACATTATCTTTTCTATAGGCAAGAATGATATGCAGTGATTGCAGTCTCAATAAGCTTATACGCTATTAAAGAGCAGCCTCATGTTATTGCTGTTCACTGAGTAAGGGCAGGTCAGTTTGAACACCGGTTATGTCAGTACTCATGTACCAGAAGAGAAATGAGTATCCTAAAGACGGAGAAACGAGGGCCTTAACACTACTTCCCTAGTTCTGGGTCCAAGCATGGGGAGAAAAGTACCTATGTAGAGGGACTGATGGGGAGAGGACTGGAAGAGGGGAATGGCTCTTGGAATAAAACAGAACGTCCTCAGCTCGTTAATACTCTATACCATCTTTTTTGCTTTGCTTATGGATTTCATTTTGAAGGTGTGAAGATGACTAATATGTATCCTTTTTAAGTGTAACAGATGGTACAGACTTTCTGTAAGGTGTCTTAAAAAGATGATACAGTGATACTGAAAATAAGATGACTAAATGTTTTGGGACTCAAATCACCAGATAACGTTCTCCACAGGAGTCAAGAAATATGAAAATTCAGAAGTGATACATGCATTTTGTCACCAGATACTTACTCTCATACAAGTTCTTATGCCTTTTTGAAGCACTATAGATATGAAAAATAACACAATTCTTCAGGTCCCACTTGGTTCTAGTGAAGGAGCAGCTGCATACAGAGAAATGCAGTATATCAGGGGATGCCTGTCACTCGTTAGAAGCAATATCTGGAGTGTACTGAAAGCATCTTGCTTTCTAAGAAGGCTTAACCAGAGCGCCTATCAAATGCCGCTCCTCCCTGGATTTCCCAGAACTTTCCAATATCGCTAGTAAGAATAGTCAAGAGGAAAAAGGCAAGCGCTAGTTCACCCCGTCCTTCTGCAAACTGGAGTAACTAGCTCAGGTTAGACGCACAGTCACGTGAAGACAATAGGGTGGGGGCTAAGGCATTTTCCCCATTTGAAAAAATACATTACAATTGAAACGAGGAGAGAGCCTAGGTGTCTGACAGAACTGGCGGTAAGCACCTTTCTACCCTGGTATATCAGTCTTCCATTTTCATGTAGAGGTAATAAACTTGTCAATCTGCTCTATCATCTCCATGTATGTTTGTAATTACTATCTACATAAAAACAGGAAGACCCACGTGACTACACAGTCATAACTCAGCAAGAAAAATAATTCTCCAGACTTAGAGCAGAAAAGTACCTACAAATACTGAGAATGTATCATCTCAATGCTCCAATACCTCTGGAATCAAAGCTACATTAGAAAAGCACCTACTTTTCTTCAGTTCTTACTGCTCATTTCTGCTCCCTAAATCAAGACAGCTACTGCAAGCGTTTGCAAGACTGAGTTCCGAACTAGATCGGTGATGTGATCCAGGTTTAAAGAAAGAAAAATAAGAGTGGGAGAACATATGGAGTAATATGATTTTGTGAATTAGACATTGACTTAGGACTCAAATATCTATTCTTTTTGGCCTTGCTAGGGGCTGGTCTTCTGATTTTAGACAATTTACTTACTCTCGGCTTCAGTTTTCCGTCTGCTCAATAGGAGAATGATTTTGTTTCTTTTGTAAAATACTTCAAAATCTATACATGAAGAATGTTTTTTAAAATCCAAGTTCTTATTTTAGTGAATTTAAACTATAATTACTGCTTCTTCTAAACTATTTCAGAGGACATTTTTAAATGTGAACTAATGTCAATGTTTAATTACTTATTTTAGCCGATACAAGTTCTCAAATGGATTTCTTTTTTCTTTTCATGTTAAAGAAGGGCTTTTTTCTGCATCTGTCAGGTGCACATAAAAAAGTTCTATTATTCCTAATTTTCAGGATAAAGAAACTAGCCAATCATTAACTAATTGTTAAACTTTTTGAGATTGAAAACCATGTTTTTTCTGTGTAACAGCAGGCTAAATAGAGTCATGATCTCAGCTGGGAGCCTTGTCCACTTTATTAAATAATAATTACATGCATAATAGCTAATTTAATATCCTATTTGGCTACCAGTGAAAGAACATCTTATTTTTAATTAGCTATTTTGTGAAGTGTTGGGGTAGATATCACTGTTCTTTTCTACAAGATTTTAGCATGAGTATAATGATGCTGTGTTGGGAAGAAAATGTATTTTTAATCCCCTTGCATTAAAATTCAATAATTCTTGACCAATATATTCCAACAGGATAAAACAATGCAGTGAAAAAGAGCAAAGAAAATGGGATGTGAAATCAGGTAAGTCCTGAAACAAACTACAGTGTTTATGCTAACTACAAACCTTACACAACAGAGTTATGAAAAAGCCCCAATCTTGTAAGCTCTTGTTCATGCGTAAAACTTTGACTATATGAGTAGTTTCATTCCTTTAAGACCCTAGAAACAATAGTGAAGATTGAAATTAGGTACCTCTAAGTGAAATCCTGGCACCATCCTGAATGCTCTGTGCATTGCCATTCCATGACCCACATTATGACCAAAAGCATAGGCAATGCTGGCAAAACTGGTGCTTTCATTTGTTCGGCTCGTGGACCTATATCATGGAAACTACAAAATCGTTATGTCCTCAGTGGTCAGACAAGATAAGAGATACCTGAACTCTAAGTATAGCATGGAACTGTTTGAAGAACTCTGAAAAGGAGATATATTTTCACATCAAACAAGGAGAGACAGAAAAGGGAAATCATTCATGACATAGCTACATGAATTTTGACTTATGTGAAATGACTGCTATGCTGCTCCAAAAATCTAACAAATGCTGCAAAATCAATGAAAACGTGATTCATAAATCCCCATTCTGACTCTCATTAGGTACTTTTTTTTCTGGCAGATCCTGATTGATTATTCATAATTCCTTGGAACTTATGGGTTAGATAATCAAGAACCAGTTTATGAATCATGAAAGGTAAATATATTTTCAGTATTCTAATTTTCATTCACTCACCAAAAAAAATGGGACAGACATTCATTATTTGGTATTGTCTCTTTTTTCTCCATTTTTGAAGAAGACAGTCATTTGAAGGAAGAAAAAAAAAATGTCTTAAATTACCACTTCCATACCACTAATAACAGCTGGTCGAAGAGCAGATTCTTACATGCTCTAAATCAAATTTATTCCATGCATATAATAATTGCCAGGATGTGCACAATGAGAATAATTTACAAACAATGAACTAAACACCTCTTGTAGGTAGCATCTGTTTCTGGTGACTACTAGCAGGAGAGAGTCCACAGGAGTTGAAATTAATTCACAAAAGATATATTTAAAAAACAAACAGGCTAAGATGACAGGAGGTATTATTCCCAATTAATAATTCAAACAGATGTACTTGAAACTAACATTCAGAACAAAAAAACATACCAAGTGCTGCCCTGATTGCCTTAAATGCTTTATCTAAGGGCAAAACCTGCTGCCAATGATGGTCAGCTGAAGAAATTTAAGGAGCGGTATAAGAAGAGAATGTACAGAGAAAATCCAGTCAGGAACTTTTCAAGGAATACAGAGGAATACTGTGCAGAACTGCTATGATGATATATTCTTATTTACACAAGTTTAGGACCTAGTCCAGCCTGAAACAATCAGCTGTCAAAAGTGGAGAAATACAGCAGTGTTCTGCTGTTCATAGTTCTCCCCTAAATTTCATCAAGTTTTCTCAATTTAAAAACAAACAAAACCAAACCAAAAACTGCTTCCCCAAAGTACCAGGAGCCAATAAAGTTTTGAAAATTCTTGTAGTGCTTTGAGAAAGAATGGAAAAAATACTTTTTCTTCTCCATTTAAGCATACTTCAACAGAGAAGTTGCTAACTCAAAATGTCACGTCTACAGTGCTCTCAGGCCCTTTATGAACTTTAAAGCAAAGTGAGAGAATGTACACTCTTTGGTTCTTGCCACCAGCATTCACGATACTGGACAAACAGGAGATATCATGTTTGAATGAACAATTTTCTGCAGGCTGAGAAGAGGATTTTGAAAGTCAATGCCATTGGCAAATGTTCCTACCAACTCCCTTTCAACTCCCTGTACAAGAGAACACAAGCAGAAGAGCAACACTACGAAGCGTCTCAGAAAAACGAAACTTGGAGAAACAGCTGCACAGCCATTGCCCAGAGCAACTGCACACAGAAGGATTAGATGCCATGTTGGGTGGTGCACAGAGACAGCAGTGGAGAGCGGAGCAGCCACAGCCGCTTTGCCAGCAGCGAGCCTGTGTGTTCACGGCATTCTGTTATTTCGGTCGTCTGCCAAGAGTATGAATAACCTTTAAGACCAACACCGTTAAACCATTTCTTGGAAAGCGTTACTGTGGTTTGCTGTAGTAAGCCAAGTTTAGACTATATCTGTGCTGCGCTTGTGAGCACATGTGTTGTAGTAATCTTTCAGGGTAATGCATTGGCAGCAGCGGGAGACATTTTATTTTTACAATTGCTGGTGCAGTAGAAGCATATTCGTCTGCACTTAAATACACTTTATGGTTATTCACATTAGGGGCAAATTTTCAAAGAGCTGCTAAGGTTTTTGGCCAGGTATGCCACTGCTTTTATTGGGAACTGCATGTGTTAAACTGAGCAACGTGCTTTGAAAAACATGCACACACTTTCTTCCTCTGAACATTCAGGAATGTCTGATTTTTTTCCCCTAAATTGTTAAGGCAGTTAGTATGACTGACAGTTTGAAAGATGTGCTGGGAGAACTTTGATTCTCTGGTGCAACTAAGAAAGGCTCTGTGCCACCTGAGGATACTCTCCAGCTTGGGGAATCTTCCTGTGGCGCAGTTCGGAGGCCGCTTGGCATCGCTGAAGCAGTGCAAAGCAGTGCGAAGAGTGAAAGAGCCAGGTCCAATTATAACAGTCAAAGAGAGATGTTCAAGACTAACACAGTACCCTTTACCCTTCCCCGTCTCCAAGTACACTGTCTTCCCCCAAAATAGTCATATTTTTGTTTCAGAGCATTTTTCTTTCTAATTTGTACACTTGAGAAGAGGTCTAAGCTGATATTAAAATGTCCTTTTCCAAGCTGGATGGCCCACCATCAACAAAACAGGAGTATACATTTCATGCAGGCCTTTTGGTGCTCCTGTTGGCTCCAGTCCTGCAGAAACCCTGTCAACTCCAATATCCTGTCAGTTCACAAAGGGAGAGCCAGCCAGAGAAGCAGAAGGACTGGAGCAGGGACTGTGTCCTCTTGAACCACATATGGCAAAACAGCAGCCACCACAAGTTCAGAATCCTTATTCTGTTGCCCAACCGCCACAAATTTCTCTGATTATGGGCACGTTTTGTGCAAAAGGAATATCAGATCTTGTGACTGTTTCTATAACAGTGATTAGAAAGTGTTTTCATTTATAACAATTATAAAAGCAATAAAATTGTAATGAATGTTATTATTTGTTTATAATTAAATGCACATTTTGCAATTTGGAATTCAAACTGGCCTCCTTGAGATGTAAAAGTCTACTTAAGACTGTAAAAAGTGCTGGCTAGAAGATATTTAAAATATACTTTTATACTGTTTTGAAAGAAAGTGCTCATTACTTGAAATATTAAGGCAACAGTTGTATTTCCAGAAAAAGGGAGGCAGTCACTATACACCGTCCGAGGTGCTAACTCAATGTGTTAATTACTGTTTAACATGGATACAGATGCTGCTCTAGGCAATTTCCATCCAGCATTTGGAGGAAAAGTTCAGTTTTAATCACAATCAAATGAGGCATTATGTAAAACCACTCTACAGCAACTGTACACTCAGTACAAATGCTGGTGCTGGTTTTAGAACTAGATTAGGACATATATAAGAAACTACTAGGCTTAGAAAATGACTTTTCTTACCAAAACCTAATATGACAGCAGATGGTGAACTGGCTGTAACGAACCTGCAGAGAAGTCATTATCCTTTTTTCCAGCCTTGCCTTTTGATATGAATCAAGATTTTATCCAGGTAAGGAGAGGGTGAGCAAAGACTATTCTCTCAACAAGCGTTTGGAATAACAGAAAGATAGAAGAAATAAGTGACACTGTTATTCAGCTCAGAAAATATGCCAGCCTGAGGAGATTCTGAAAGCTCTCTAGGAAGGCGGAATAAATTATTTTTTCTTCTCTAAAAAGAAAGGGAAAACCAAAACCTACCAGGGCAGTCACCTGCAAAGGCCACTAGTTCAATACTGAAAGACAAAAGTAGTTGAACTTATTGATCCATGAGCCATTTCAAAGAATTTTTTTCTCTGTTAAGGTAGTGATTCCTGGTTTAAGTACATATAATTGAGCTCAAAGCAGGGCACACAGACAGAAAAGGCAGTTGAAGATTTTTGAAGTTTGCATTTGTAATATAATCATATGATGCTAACATTTTGGATATTTTCACTCAGCCTGTAAAACCAGCATCAGTATAACTGTAAGCCATATGATACAAAGTACCCATATGTACTTATCTGAAGAATTAGGCAATTTGCTTTTATGCTCTTGACATATTTTAAATTAGCACTTAACCATTAAGAACTAAAAATAAGGTAAGATGAGCTTTGCAGGCTTATCATGATGCTGAGATAGTGGATTTTGACACACCTTCTGCTATTATCCAGTCAAGAGTCTCAGACAAAAGGTAGCACATTTCTATAGCTTGAGCACACAAATTCTATAATGTTATAAAGCAGGTTTGCTGCTGGAAGGCCAGATGATAGTGCTGAAAATATCAATAGCTGGCAATTCCGTATAGTTGGACTACTGGAAAAAATAAATGGACATAATCCTATTAAAAAAAAGGCATTGCTGTAAAGAAACATCACAGATTTCAAAAGACCATAAATCTGCATTCAGGGAACAAAGACGCCACCTTTCTCAAGCAGCACAAGTTTACTGGCACTAGATGTGATCTATGATCTAGTCTTGAGAAGGCAGCAGCAGCACAAAATAAACCGCCACAATCTGGAAGAAACCGTTCTTCCTCCTCTCCTACTGACGTCTCTCTCCCGTGCTCCTAACAGCAGAAAATTGTCAGCTGCCATGATCAGTACCTGGGCTTTATACATATCTCTTCTTTCCTAAATATACAGTTCATTATACAGAACAATAAAACTTGCACCATGTCATGTATGTTTTTGAGCAACCTAAATGACTACCTTCTCACCAAACTTGCTTCGGCAGGTTAAGTGCAATTAGGAACCTTATTTATGCTTCATTTACAGTCTCTGGAGATAGAATGATGTGTTGTGGTAAAACCATCTCAGCTGAATCTTCGAAGGAGGCTGGAAAGGGGACTGATAGAGTCAAATGCCTTCGAGGAGTTTTGAAAATCCCAGTCTATTTAAAGAATTACATTATTTAAAGAATTACATTATTCTGAGATATATATCAGAATCTGGCAATGTAGGGCATGCACAAACATGGTCTTTATGTTATTAGGCTTTATTTCAAGTTAAACTTATTTTTTGCCCCTGAACTGTTCTTCTTTATCTGTATTTTTGCATGCCCGTTGGTTTGGTTTATCCTTTCAGATTTAACTGGAATGCTGTCTTAATTTCTACACAGCATTACAAAATTTGTTAATTCACGGTCTGTTTCTGTTTTGTTTTCTCTCATTCTGAATTGCTTATTCATGTAGGCAGTGCTTTTTCTGAGCTGAGTGGCAGTAACCCATCACTTCCCCACGACATCCCCTTCTGTTCCCCACCTATGCCCAGCAACAAAAGGTGGTGCCTATTTCTTCACCTTGATCTCTTCTACCGACTGCTGCAGTGCTGGAGGGGCTCGAGCTCTGCTCTGTGCAGCAAAGAAACAAAGCCTGTCTTCTTCCAGGAACAGACTATTGTTGGGATGAAGAGGTAAAGATACGCCAGTACCTTTCATTTGCTGCAAAGGTATTGTTTCTTACTGCAAAACACAGAAGGGCTTTTCTAAGCAACTGTGGTTAGAGCATGCTGGCCAGGATGTTGAATATTAAAATTGTCTGCCAGGATCTAGAATACCAGAATTGGCTGTGTATGTGACTAATAGAAAAACATTTTCTTTTGGTTTTGGGGGTTTTTTTTGAGAAAGATTTTTTTGTGCGTACAAAAGTATATGATGTATAAAGAAAACCAGCTCTTTGCTAAGGTAAAGTATTTTTTCACATACCGTTTCACAATAGCTATAGCATTTTGATTCAAACTTCCCGATATACTCTGCATCCAAACAGTGACTCACATAGCCTATAGTTATGACATACCTGCAATACTACAGCAACTGGATGTAAATAAATAAAATGGAGACTGTAAACACAGCTTCAGTCTGAATGGTCTTGTCATATTTCATCCCCTTAGTTTAATTCAATACTAAGCAAAGCATGGAAATGTTTACCTTTGTCTGATCTTTAATTCCCTAAATTTATGTGGAATCATGCACAGATGCTCTGGAAACCAGCCTGGAAAAGCCTGGCATTTTAATTGATCCCAGAGCCTCTTTCCTCACAGCCCCTGCTGCTACGAAGTCTGCTACTTGCTCCAAAGGGGCTGTGCGGTTGCCTAGCCACGGCGAGTGGCCAAGCAAGGTGGAGAAATCCAGGGGAGGAAGTAACCAATCAATTTTTTAATTTCCCTGTGTAAACAGCAGCAAATCAGGATGGATTTTGAAATCTCATTAGTGGAAAGTGAGACGCATTGTGCGCATTTTAACATATGTATTAACTGTATGGCTTGCAGCCAGAAATTATAAGCCATTGGGTATGTTTCACAAAGCTTATTTCATAAGACAATCTGAATATGTAATTTAAAACTCTGAATGTTTTTTTTGGGGGGGGGAATTTTTACTCCTCTATCACTACCACCTTATTAGTTAATCACGTTGTAAGAAATACACTTTTCTTCATACCTGAAAGGCTACACATTGGCAAAAGATGATATACAGAAACAAATCATGATGTCAGGAAGATTTAGTACAACAGGAAGAATTATCTGCTTGTCCTTAAAGATTTTCAATTAGTGTTGTCTTGGCATACGAGTAAAAATGAGTGTGAATTTATCAGTGTCATGTTTGCAAGTCAGTGAGTTGTGTGACCCCTCTGCACCTTCCTGCATAACAGGATGGTTTTGGATTGTTTCTAGGTGTTTAATACAGCTTGCCTAGGAGGCTTGCCCTTCTGTGTCATTACGGATAAGAGATTTTTCAAGGTATTCCATGCTTCCTGCTGTATCACCCCAGTAACTTCCATGGAGAAAGGATCAATGGTCATTTGAATACACTGACTCATTGCTAGTTTCTGTATAAACATACATTCTACTATGCCACTAGTAATATGCCACTTCTGCCTTAGAGATCCCTACTGCCTTAGTGTAGCTCAAATTTTTGATCCAGGTAATTAAGAGTCTTACATATGTCACACAAAATATCTGACTTTACAGTAAGATAATACAGGAATTGGTTGTAGTGATATATATGGAATTTGAAAACTATGGTGCATACCACAAGCTGTTTACTCCATTAAAAATAAGTTAAACCCAAATATTATATCTACGCAGGATGTATTATATATATTGCAGGAAAATGGCTCTTGGACTTTTAATAAGAAAATACAAATTTGCTTCACTGTTTCCCAAGAGAGACCCTTTTGGCACAGTGAAAGCATTAAACATGGACATTAAAGACTTCAGAGATCAATTAATTTTTTTCAGTAATCTTGAAAAGAGAAAGAAATCTTAGCTACATTCAGATCCACACAAGTTCTGCCACTGACTTAAAGTCAACACTTCTTCCACGGGCTGTACCAAAAGGCCATTAAAAAAGTGGCCAGGCTGGCTGATTACTGGAGGTGTGTATGACAGGGGAAAAAGAGGAGAGGCAAGAAAGTGAAGGACGACCCTGCGAAAGGGATTGGGAAAAATTTTTCTCAAAAATAAATTCTAACCCTGTCTCCATGAGTAAGGCAAACGTAACCTATATATTTCAGACCCGGCAGTGCTTTTGGAAAATAACGCTTGCCAGATATGATCCTTATACTGTCTAAAACCCAAAGTCATTCAGAACAGAAACTAAACCATTCTGGCCACTAATACACCCTGTCAGAGTGATGCAGACTGGCATCTCTGAACGCTACTGCATTTCAAATCATTATTTTGGTATTAAGAATAGATACAGTGCTCTCCATTACAAACTTTTGAATGCTGTGAGTCATGTTTTTGAACTTCTTGATGAACTGTTTCCTATAAACATTAGAAGCAGACTTTGTTTGAAGGCTGGCAATAGAAAAAGATGACTGGAGAAAGGGCCAGAGCAAACTCTCACGAAGCACTAAAAATACCATCCCCCTTTCCTTACCCCCAGTCAAGCTCACATGCTTATTGTAGCTTCTCCAATGATTTCACCTCTCACTCCATCACAAGCCTGAATGCAGATGTCTCCAGATGAAAAGAAAACACATTAAAAAATGACTAGTGAGCCAGCAAGAATTCAAACAATTCCAGAACCTGAGTGCCAATGCAGAAGTTGAGATGCAAGGCAAATCATCTGTTTCTGCATAACTAGAAGAAGGTCTGGTTTATTAATATCCAATGCCAGCCAAAAGCTTGAGGTTTCCAAGTACTTCAGGAGTAAGAAGAATAGATTTGATTAAAAAAATAGAAATGAAAATAATTTTTAAAAATGCTATTCCCAGGGTGTGAACTTGAATTGAAGAAAAACTTCTTGAAAACTGACGTATTAAAGGCCCTAAACTACTCATTCATACATATGGGGATTTACACTCATTTAACTGAAAATGAAATTTGGCCCAGAGCTAGTAAATAGTCTGAAAAGCCTAATCTAGAAGGTAAATTATTATTTTCATAGGAAGAACAGTCTATCCCAGACTTTGTAAATTTTCATTGAGTGTGACTGATAAACTGCATTAATCTACATGGAGTTGTGCCCACCTGATTTCTATATCAGACTAGTGAATGAAATAGCTGTCAGAAATCATGTGACCTTTGTAATTACCAATATGTCTACTACAAACGAGCATTTGTTCAGTCACAGTTTTGGCAGGGTGAATATGGAAAATGGTATTTTCCAAGAGTTACAATTATCAGGTATTTGGTATACACATTCCAAATAATCCCACCTTTAAACTATGAAGTTCTTATGTAGGGTAGCCGTCTCCAGAAAACCAATCTACAGCTGAACAACAGCCGTGCAACTACAGAGTTTATTAGAAGAAAAAGTTCCTGATTCCAACACAGTGAAATCAAACCCCAACACCATGACCCCTGTGAGTCCCAAATGAAACATCATCAGGGATAATTGTTGCTTCCTCAAATTTCTTTTTTTTTCTTGTGTCCTGAAACTTTCAGAGGAATTTGGGATTGGGCCAGAATTTATCTGCTCTTTTCTAGACTTTAGCTTACTTAACAGCCAGCCCACTCCGCTTGTCTTTTTCCAACATGTGAGACACTGACAAAATTGAATTTGATTAATTTTGGTTACTGAAGTAAAAGCTGGAGGAAAAATCTCAATGGATTATGGAGAATTCACTAAACTTTGTGTTGGCCCATTGAAGCTGATTGGCAAATTCAGCACAACTTCACAGATATTAAACAGACCCGTGTTAAACTGGACAGCAAAGAATTTCTTCCACGGCCATCCCCACATTGCTTTGCCATCACGCCATTTTGTCTTATAGGGGAATACAGGCATGTTATTATAAGCTATTTTAAAACTGATTCAAAGACCCTGACAAGACTCTGACATTTAGAGAAATATTTTGTATTTATAGTAGAGGTCTGAGTGAACTAAAATTATAATAATAATTTGATCTATCCTTGATAATGAAATAACTAGAGCCAAAAAGCAAAAAGTATATTATTTAGAGGCTGTCATTACTTTTCTTTTCATTAATTTTCATGGGAAAAAGTGAAGCTCAGTCAAATAATACTGGATTTTGTAATAAGTAAAAGATGAATAAAGAAGATTTTTAGGGGTTGTTGGTTGTTTGAAGAGTTGGTTCTTTCTTTTTCTTGGTTTTGTTTTGTTTAGCAAAAATGCTTTTTGTTGTCTTAGGTCTTTCTATAATAAAGTGGATATTACTTACATGTCAGCAGACAAAATCACTGAAATTATCCTCAGTAAAGTTCCCCTGGAAGGAAAAAAAAACATTAAGCATCAGCTATAATCAGCAAAATCGTTTTGTTTACATTCTTTAGCTTTGATTCACCCTACACAGACACTAATTTGATTATGAGGGTCAATAAAACCTTTATCAGACGTAACTTAAAAATAGTACTTCTATAAACACAGACACTTTCCTGTCCTCCTATCTCAGTTACTGCTTGGAAAGAATAGGGAAAGTGTAGGAAAGGACTCTAAAGGGATGCTTCACTTTCAACCGGCTATTGTGTCCTTGACTGCTTTGTTCTAGCCTCCATTCAAATTGCCAACTTAGAGACAAAATGGTAGTAATTTTCTCCTGCAGATGAAAATCCAATAGGGAAAAATAGACTTACTTGTCTATTGTTTAGAAGACCTATGACTTCTAGAGTCTTCAATCACTATCAACTTAAATTAATTTTCAATTCAGGAGTCAGGTGAGAACAGTGCACAGGAACACTGGGAAAAATATTTGCTTTTTGTCAAGATAGATTTTTAGAACAATAGAGGTTGCCGTTAAAACTAAAACCAAAACTTTTAGGTTGAAACTGATTTCAAATAAAAGAAGTATCCACACTAGCACTTTTTTTCTTGAAAGTGTTCCTTTACAATGAATGAAAGAGGAGGTAAAAATATCTTTTACTCAGCAATCGTACGGATGTCACAGTTAAGGCATTTATTTTATCGTCTCTCAAATAGCACAAAAACCTTTGATATCTTTGATCAGTTCTAGAACTTGCAGTCCAACAACTAGTAAGAATCTTAAAACAGACATTTAACTTTAAAAGATTGGAATTTTGGCACATTCATCTCATTAGGTCTAAGGTGCTGTAATGAGGAGTAAAAACAAAAATAGTCTTCTTCGAAATCAAAACTTTTGCAGTGGTTTGAGGGACTTTTGCAGCATTTTAGAGTTCCTCTCTTTCCTACTACAAGACCAGCCATCGAATATATCTTCTCTCTCCCACAACTCTTCACACCAGTTTCCCAAATGGATTTTCCACTTCTTTACCTTTTTGTCCCTACTTAAACATTAATTTTCCTCCCATTTCATTGTGTGCACCCAGAGAGGTGAAATAATTGCGGATGTTCCCTTTTTTTCATTGTGGTAAATAGGAGGTCTCTTTTCATGCTGACAGCATACTCTCAAAAAGCTGGACTTTACTTGTTTTAGCAGACATTTGTTTTTTAAAACTCTCAGAGGGCCTGACCATATGTTCAGCTCACATTTATACAGGCTGGTTAATTTAACCCATTAGAGTCTCATAACTGGCTTGAGAAAGTACATTTCATAAGTATACCAGGCCTGTAAATGTAATTCTATAAAACACAAATTAATTTTCAGTGTTAGGACACTCAATCTAGGTTTTCTGTTTAAAATACTTTTTATTTTATAGAAATCGCATAAAGTCTCAGGCCAGAAACAAAGAAGATATCCATTTAAATCACCTCTCAAACACTGGAGATCCTTTCCAGCTTTGACATGGTGATGGTGGAAAATGGACTCTCAAAGTATTTTTATTGATCTTTTGGTAAATGTTGCTTTTCTCATAATGATATATTCGATTAGTATTTGCAGATGTTCCCAACAGTAGCTTTTCTTGTGCCTTCACCATACCATTTACATGCTCTGGAGCAGCTAGGCTCTTGAGACAGCAAAGGAAAGTGTTGATTCCTGCCCAGCACTGATAAAAGCATTTCTTCAGAGGAGGGGAAACGATGGTACTAAAACTGCCCCTATTCTGATAATTTTGAGACAAAGTAAGAACTTTGCCAACAAAGGATTCTGAAATATTTAGTGATTCCTGCACCTCTCTTTTCTATATGTAAAACATTTGGGGCTCCATTTAGCCAATGGAGAGATGCAAGTACCTGGGCTGGGGAAGGGAAGGATAATGCAGAACATCTAACTAACTAGGGTCCAAAGTAGACTGAATTAAACAGTAGAATTTCTTCCTTTTTCATGGCTGTCATCATCCCAAAAGCGGGACTCTCCACTTGTGAGCTTATGTTGGGGGAGGCAAGGCTTAATACTATGCTGGATCTGATCTATCATACCGAGGCTGAGGTTTTCCAAAATATGCAGTCCTGGCTTTTGTTTCTTTCCGTATACTAAGTGGAAAGAGAATTAGCTAACACTGAATGCTTTAAAAATCCTGTCCTTCTGTTAGTTTACTTATTCATAAGAATATGACTTCGTCATTCTTATGAATAGGACAATATGTCATGTGAAATTAAAGATAATGATTACTTGTTACCAGTTTCAGTAACACCTGCAAATACAGCAGGGTCTACAAGACGCAAGGACGGAACCATTCTTCCCTGGCAGGGTTACAGGATAGAGGGCAAGCAGGTGGAAGAGAGGATGTAGCGACTCTGACAAGAAAGTGGCTCAGGTAGTAAGAGACTTAAACAATCACAGTCCTGATAAAAAGCATACTGAAGCCAGTTAAAATCTTGATTTCAGGATTAGGCTCATAATGAATAAATTATAGAGAGATAAAATGAAATGATAACCAGTTATTTTAAAAAGTCTTTTAAATTAAAATACAGTTCCTATTACTTTCCTCAGCTGGAAGGGACAGTTAGTATATGCTGCTGTACCGCATTTTGGACAATGGCTTTGCAGGCTACTTTGTTAGATATTTCTTTTATAAACAAATGAGACAATAGCAACTAAAAAATATTCTTAACCTCCTCCATGTCTCCCATAAGTGGAAAGCAGAAAATCTACTTGATAGGAATTTCTTGTTGCAGAACTTCATCTGAAACACTCATTTTCCGGGCTAACGTTTAATTTTCTCACTATGCTACCAACTAGGTAACGAACCTTAAGTACACGTTCAGGTTACATTTCTCGGCTTCTTGCACATTCCTTATTCACTGACTTAATCCTCAAAGTAGTTCTGCAAGCAGGAAAGCACACTATGTTTCCAACTTATTTTCTCAGTGACAGTAGAAATGCATGACAAGGATCTGATCCTAGCCACTCATAAACTGAAGACCAAATGTTTTAATTACAAGGATGTTTGTTTTTTTTCTAGCCACAGGAGAAATGAGATGAGACATGTCATTTAGGTAGCATTCATACCACATAATTTTGGAGACTTGACTCCCTCTATTCCTATATATGAGTATACACACCCATTTTGGAACCAAATCAACTCAGAAGTTCTCATTTCCTCACTGGTAATGTAAAGGGTCATGGAAGGCACGGTTCCTAACTGAGACGGCTACATACAGCTTCCTAAAATTTGGTAGCAGGAGTAGTACCCCAGATTTTTCTTGGGGCCAGGAACTGCCTGGAGTACTTTGCTTCCAGCTACAGACACAGCACAACACACTTCCAGCACAACACACAGGGTGCTGAGCAGAAAGACAAAGCATGGGAAGACAAAGTGAAAGAAAATGATTCACCACTCAGCGTTTCTGTATGAATTTCTTGATATGTGAAAATAATGGAACATAGATCCTGTCTCTGATTTGGTCAAGACAGTCAATAGGGAGAGCGATTTTTTCAGAATTCCTTCAGAATCCAAAAGTAATTCAGCTGTTTTCATTTTCACTTGTTTCAATATATTGTTATTTTCATATTTTAAAGGAAAAACTCTAACCCTTGCTGGTCACTCTTTAATCCCATAACAGAGAGTACAGCATGATGTTTCACAGTAAGAGCTATGACCGGTAGATATAAAGTCTGCTCCTTTGTCACTTCGGTGCAGTGGGTTATCTCATTACCATAGTACCCTACAGTACTTCTTAAACCCTACTGTATGGCCTAAATGTAACATAAGTGATTCAATAGCCTATTCCAAATCTGCCTTTCTAAATGCAGATCACAGCTGAAATGCAATTCTACAAATACATGCATGAGACAATTTAAACCCTGATTCTGTCATAACACCTCCCAAAGACTTCAGCAAAGCACAATCAGCTCTTTAATACATACAGCAAAAAAAAAAAGGTTACAACTGATTTTTTGATTAGTAAGTCTCAATCTGATACATACTGGACTCTCATCAGAGAACACTTTAATGGATTACATGCAATACACATTCCCACTCTTATTACCTCTAATCTCTCGTTTACCTTTTTTGGGTTTTTTTTATCAGATTATTTTTGCCAACCATGCCAGAGAATGCTTTGGCATCACCATTCATTGTCATTCAAAAGAGAGGAGGTGACTCCCCTGCCTGGAGCAAAACACTGGGAATCGGATTTGCTGATGAAACATTTCCATGAGATTGGACTACAAATGGGCATCAGGCTCCATAAATCTACCACTTAAAGTGAAAAATAAGGTACAAACAGCCAGGCAAAAGTCACTAATTTGGAAAACATTTAAAAATAGAGGATGACTTCATGCCACAATACTAGACAAGCTTTGTACCCCTTACAGATGAATTTTGCCCACTAATAAAACAACAAATTCAGTGCAAGTCATAGGTTGCTATTTTTAGAGTCAGTGGGTATTTTCTATTGGGAATAAAGTTTGGGAGTTCTCTATTAATGGATCAGAGCTTTGTTGAAGACAACCTTTTATTACTTTTATAGTCTACCTGCTGAGTATTTTAAATCACTGCTGAAGAAGCAGGTACAGGCATGAAGCAGTTCCACAAAGCTGTTTCTAATCTCACCAGTAAGCTAAGTGTTAAACAGAGAAGGCCCAAAGCCAGCTGGAGCATACAGAAGCTATTCCAAAGGAGTTCATAACCATCACACCAGCATCATTTCTAACTCTTCTAAAGTAAAAGAAGAGCATCCATTAGCTTATAACAACTTATAACAAAGAACTATTAGAAGACTATATCTCTTTAAACTTTCTTTTTCCTTTTGGAAACCTTCTAAATTACAGCAGTGACTAGCATTTGCAGAAGTAGAGCTCACCTTAACCTCGTGCTATTTTTGATCGAAGATTGTTAAAGTAGAATGAGAAAAGGTGGACTCCAACATCAATGTTGTTGTTGGTAGGGGGGTTGTTTGTTTGTTTTTACAATTTCTAGTGATGACTTTGTATTTATTTAAAGTAAGTATTGAGTAAGTTGGCAATAGGTCATTGGCAATAGGTCCCTACAAACGCTTAAAATGAACACCATTGTATCTACTACTAAGGGCAGTAAGACCGAGCACTGGAACAGGCTGGCTGGAGAGGCCATGGAGGTCTCCCTCCCTGGAGATATTCAAATGCCATCTGGACACAGTCCTGGGCAGCTTGCTATAGGTGACCCTGCTTGAGCAGGGGAGGGTGGACTACACAGCCTCCAGAGGTCCCTTCCAGCCTCAACCTTTCCGCGATTCTGTGATTCCAGTTAGCAGAACGTGAGCAAATCCTGGTAGGATGATTCCTCTCTATTGCTCGTGTTATGGTATCATTGCAACTGGGGTACTGGGGACAGTTACGGCACTATTGCCTCCAAGTAAGAACCCCATCACGAACAAATGTCATAAAAATTAATTCCTTCCCAAGCAGCATCAATAATGCAATGCTCTCAGAATAGAGCAGGCTTGGTCCCTCACTTTAAAGAGGGTTTCTACTTCACCCCAACAAAGAACTTCCTTTCAGCTAGTGGCAGTAGCTTGCTGAAAGCTCTTTGAATACACAGCAGATTTTCTGCATTATTTATGAACAAAGCTTGCAAATATGAACTGAGCATAAAACAGATTACTATTTTTTTTATTAAAATAAAATTTGAAATTCTGAGACTGTTACATGCTTTAGGGAATCAAGACCCTAGGTATAGCGTTAGTGCATCTGTGCTTTAAACTGCTCCCTTTACTTTGGCTTTTCTTCTGGTAGTTAACAAAGAGATTTTGTGATTCTTGCTGAAGAAAAATTCATTCTTTTAGATTAGTAAAAATTGCATCTGGAATATAAATCTGAAATAGAATTGAAATATTCTCAGCATTACCATATAATCGTATTTAATAATCATGGACCCATGGTAGCAATTCTTACATTTGCCATTGCTTAGCAAAAATTTCAGATAATATTACAAGCAAATTTATATTTAATTGAAAATGTCCCATGCTTCACGCCTGCATCATTTTTCTTTCTACAACTCCCCCCATACTTCTTCATCTTCTGCAAGTGAGTTAACATATAAAGTTAAATCCTGATCATAAGGCCATGTTTTGGTTTTATTCTGCAAAAATAAAACACCAACAAAAGCTGCTAATGCAGACTGATTTTGGTGCACATATTAATACAGACTTTTGGACGAATACAAATTGTTGTCACAAAACATACTCGAAAGACCACTGTTTCTGCATGTTCGTGCGAATGTCAAACTATGGCATCATTAACATTGTGTAGCATCCAATAATTCTGTTCTCCCCATGGACAAGGACTGTGCAGAAATAATTACTTGGCAATCACATTCACTTCATCACTTCCAAATTAGATTTTAGTAATCCACCGCTTTATTTCCAGAGTAATCAAATTACTACAATGGAGTTTCCTTCACTTTTTTTTCTTTCATTTGATATTTATTGCCATAGATGCAAACCGTGAATTAAGCACAGTCAAGAGAGAAGCATGATTTGGGGTGAAACGGTTGGATAATGTGTTTTAAAACATTAATGAAAATGATCCTTTAAATCTTCTCTATTACAATGTAAACACATTCAGTAAATCAATGGTATAAAAAAGAACGAAAAAGTATATCTAGAGAATACTCTGAAGAAACTGAGTTTTTGAAAAAAAAAAAAAAATCTTCTGATCACATAGGAATTCCTCTTTCACTTTTAACAGTACTCTTACAATGGAATTCTATAAAAAACATCATTTAGTCACCTTGGAAAACTTTGGGTGACTTCATTTTGCTGTTGTGATATCACCAGAAAAAAATCAAAACAATTTTTTTCTGCTAAGAAATAATTGGCATGTGAGAATTTGAGCTTTTTCTGGACTCTGGATGGCTCTGGATGAGGCAATTGGCTCACAGTTATCAGGTCATGTCTATTCATCACAGTATTTAATCAAGTGCTTAAATTTAAGCATCCAAGTCTCCTGCTATTGAATGACACCAAAGAAGATGCTTACATAAAAATTGTATTTAAGGGATTTTTTAAAGCAGATGTATTTGAGTACATTTTACATGCTCAAGTGTTTTGATATTTTTTGTTCTTCATTTTCAGGACTGAGGACTTGGTGTGGAATCAAACTTGTTGAAATTAATACCAAGTCTTGCAGATCCTCAGGATCCATATGACAAGCTGATGATTTTTTTTGTATTTTTTGTTCCTCTTTTTATGGGTCCTAAGACAGATTATTTTTTTTTATATAGCAAGGGTAGGTAGGTCTAAAATCCAACAGGATCATCTATTGGTTATTTGTTCAATCACCGCTGATTATATTGGACCTTTAGGCAATTAGGTACCTGGATTTTACTAAAGTCTCAGTATGCCTTTTACAGATGAATTAAGTCCTATAACATTAAAATGAGTGGTTTTAGCTCAGAATCAATCCATGTTTACTGAGTCCTGAAAAAGAATAAACAGTGTTCTTACTGATATATTTGCAATTAGAAAGAAAAGTAAGTAGATCAAAATACTACTGTTCAAAAGATACTTGGAATCTAATGACGTGTTGTCTAGAAGCAGAGTTCTCTGTTGCTTGCTGCTGTGCTACTAATGCATTGAAATATTGTTGCTTCTTTATTTGTGAATGTACAGATAAAAGTATCACGGTAAAATGAAATTCCAGAAATCACTGTTCTTGATAGACTAATAGCCTGGGTCTTTATTTCTACAATAATTAAAACTTAATATTTCAAATTAGAAATACAGGCTATTGGTTATTATAGCAGAACCCATAAATCTCTCTTTCACCACTCTAAAAGTCCAGAATATTTCATGTGGATTTTTCTTCAGGGAATCAGTATTCCTAAAGTTTCAGAAGTCAGGACTGGGAGAACAACCACGTTTCATATTATTCTCCCACATTTTTAATTGGATTTTCAGTCTACTGTTTTGCCCATCCTCTACTACACAAAGGCATTCTCTGAGATCCTTTGATTTAGGTTACTTAGTGAAGACGACTTTCAGGCACCCTCAGGGGCACAGTTTGCTCTAGTTCTCCTACGTCGTGAGGTGCCAGAAGGGAGATTGCAGTACTGCGGCCACCAAGGTCAGCCTTGCAAACAAGGGAAGAGAGTACCAGATACTCATGTCATGAGGATCTGGAGAACCTCTCTGAATAGTAAAGAAAAGATACAGCTCCTTTTGAAGCATAAGCTCCCTCCCCACAGCATTACATTTGTGCTAAAGATATTTCTTCTCTGCGACACTGAGGATAAAATCCTGGCTTCACTAAAATCAGTGTAAGTTTTCCTATTACTGTAAGTGGGGACACAGTTTCATTCTGTCATGTGTTCTCTCCTTTTCAAGCACAACTAAGACAGCACTTCCATTCAAATTTAGCTTGCAGTATTACCGCTGCAAAACAAAGAAGCAAGCAAGCAAAGCAGTCACTACCTGAAATCCGCCCCAACCTTCCTGTCTTTTTAATGAGTGTTTCTCATTTTTGGCAGTAATAATTATGATCAGATATTCATCTCTTGACTCAAACACTGATACAATCACATTAATTGCAAATCTAACTAGGAAAAACTGCCAGAATTGTGTCTCTAATGATCCTTTGTGGTTTCCACTTTACACTTGCTCAATAAAATCCAGTGTTACAAACTCAAGAGCTCAAAATGTCTGTTGACAGAATTATCAAGTTCCTTTACCTTTTGTGGAAGAAAGGGTGAAATAACTGGGTTTTAACTATTGAAAGCCTAACCTGTAAATTAAGTTATACCTTCAGATATGATATACCTAGAAACAGGTATTTTCTCATTAGACATTTATATTAAAACTGGGTTAAAATCATGCAGACATTTTCGTAATGATTAGTACAGCATAAAATAACACTATTTTAAGGCTAGGGAAGTTACTGCAATCAGTCCATTACAGCCAAACGTTCTGGTGCACTCTAGTGGCAGAACACTGAGATGTACAATAGCTTCGCTATTTATTTGCTTTGTAAAAACCTGGAAAACACATATTTTTTTATTTTTTTTTTATTCCAGATGTACAGGTAAGTAAAGGTTCCTGTACTGTATTTAGCTAATGTTCTCACATGGGGGACAAGTGAAGCATTCCTAAATGTCAATAAGAGACAAAGACGCCTTGATAACTAGTCTCCTGTAAAGCCAACAGGCTTCAGATTTAAGGCTTCATCCCGACACGAGCGAGGAACCACTTACATCCAAATCACATTGATTTGGATTCCAAATCTCTCTCCCCACACTTGGAGTTTGTGGCCTTTCACTTTCAGGGTTTTATGACTGATGACTACTACTACATAGTTGATGTAACAGGCATATGCAGGCACATGTGCACAATTGTATGTACACCTGCATTTACCAATACACACGCACGGGGATGTAAAAAATATACCAGCCAAAGGACTGTACCATGGGAAGGGAAAAGAAACCCTGCGTGCATACTGACAGACAATTGCCTAAACATTCAGAAATTAAACAAGACAAAAGCTTGAGAAAGAAAGAGAGGAGGCCAAAAAAGGGGACTTAAGGTACACTCATTTTATATCTGCTGAAAAAGCAACAAAAACAAATGCCAGTATGATATTCTGAAGCTTTAAAATTAAAAAACAGTGCCAAAATTGCACTAAAATACTGTATGTGCAAGACTGCCATTGTTAACAGAATAAAATAGTTTTTGCTAAAAAGGCCCTTATTTATCATTAATGGCTAAATATGGAGTTATTAGGAAGAAATCTCAACTATTCTGAGGAGAGGGAGAGGGCATATTCTACCCCTACAAGGAAAACTAAACAAAATCTCTTAGCTGAAAGTGCCTCACATAGATAGCACTAGACCACTAGCTCATACACGCAGAAACCGAGATGCAGGAAGATGAAGTGTCTTGCCCAAATTCATTTCACTGCCTAATGGCAGAGTTGAATTAGATCGCAGGTCTCTTGAGTTCCTCTCCAGCGCTTACCCAATAAAGAATCCTCCTTAGTGAAAGCACATATCTTATTTTGAAAAAGTAATGGAAAGGTGCTTGCTTTTGTGGAAACCATGTTTATCATTATCACTCCAGTACAGGTGATTTTTCTAAACGGTTCTGAGATGAACTCTTGTTTAGCAACTGCTATACGGCACAAGATAGATAGTGGTGATTGAGAATATTACATGAATGTGTATTAATATATTTCCCCAGAAGAGTAGTTGCATTAGGACAAAATAAACTGTGTTGCCCACCCTGAGCGTTCAAGAGTCGTTATATGACTTGTCTCTTTTTTTCAAATACATAGATTTGATGTGCTTTTCACTTGCTTTCTAGCCAATGGTTTTTTTCAAAGCATACAAGTTTCTCCCTGAAGCTTATTTAAAAAAAGAAAAAAATAATCAAGATTCCAGCTCTCTTTATATGTCCCAGAACTGAGACTTTATTTCAAGAAGACCAAACTTCATGAAGTCTGTGAAAATTCTGAGAAATTACAGAAATGTACATAGTTAGTGACTACATATAATAAGCCAGAACACAGGGTAAGAACTAAACAAAGATTCTCTGCCTGAAAAACAGCAGAAAAAAAGATTAGATTACTTGCACACGCAGAGGCCATAATGTGATAATAATTACTTTTCCAAGAGCAAATATAATCATTGCTACTTCTAAACCATTGCTTTTAAAGATTATGTCAACTTTGCAGTATAGAAACACAATCAGAACTTTGGCTGAGGTATGTAGACCAGCTTTAAACTAGCTAATTTACATGAATAATAAGAATAATACCAGTTGTTTCTGACTGGGACCGGAGGTCTGTATACTGTAATGAAAGCCCATGCCACAGCACCTGCAGTGCTAGCAGTAACCAGATTATCCTGTAAAGGTCTATACAAGATGCAGTCAAATCTTTGGATTAAAAGGTAGATATTATCCTCGCCCAGTTTCAGATCCGTGCAGATTTCAAATAGTAATTTGCATTTACCCAGCAGAGGTTAATTTCTGGTACCCCTAAACATCAAGAATGCTATTCTGCACCACGAATGAATCCACTGAAATCAAAGGGATTCCTCAAGAGCAAGATGCAGGAATGTATACCACATTTAATTCTAGGCCAACCAAAGGAATTTCATTTCTTTGCTCAGATAAACAAAGACACAAGGTAAGTTTGTTGTCACAGACGTTCCTTCACAGCATCATCGCCTGACACTTACATCAAGATATGTTTGAAAAGGGAAGAATCTCTGTCAGTGAAGTTGCTTATCATTTGTCAGTCAGATGAAAGCTCACACTCTTGTGTTATTCTACTAAATTGCAGTTGTCTGCAATTGCTTGCCTGTCCAAGTTCTCAGAATGGATGAAGAGATAAAAAGTTTCAAGGCGGTTTATTTGAGAGGACTCTTGAATATTTAAAAAAATACATAACCAGTAACTTAAAACCTTCTAAATATAAATTGCTATTCATACAATTCCTGGCCATGAAATCTATTGTGCTTTTTGCTGTATAGAGAGAGCAAAAAGAAGCAGTCTTCATTTAGGACTCTCACTTTGTCCTGCACTAACTTGTTGCCCCCCATCTTCCACATAGTTTTTAACTGGGGAGCAGAACAAGCTGTTTGTGAACTTGCTTCACATACCCATTCCAAAAAAAGTATTTTCGTGCCATCTGGACGTTGCCTACAGGTTGGTAGCTATCCAGACTGGTGGGAGGAAGTCAAGTGCCGGTGCTGTACCAGTGGTGGAATGAGACAAGCAATAAGTGCTTTATGCACAGAAAATGAATGTATCTTTTATGCCTGAAATCTGCCGCTTTTAGATAATGGGTTTCCCACGCTGCATTGCAGGCTCTGAGAGCGCTCATATGCCAATGACGTACCAGCCATAAGGACACAGGACTACGTCCTCCTCACGAGGGACTTATGTCTTCACCCTAGGGTATTGAAAAGCAATCGGTTCACAGAATGTACCAGGAAAGTTTGAAACAGCAGAGAATGAAAAGGCTTTGCAGTTGTACCTGAAGAAATGAAGAATTCTACTTGTCTTATTCAACAGAATATTTGTGTTCATGGCAATAGCTGTTTCAAACTATATTTAAGCACATTCAGCCCTGTTTTGAGATTAAGTAGAAGAAGGGAGTTAAAGCAGTCAGCCCAAGGTCTGTTACCATAATTGCTTTTAACATAATTTCAGGCTGGGGAATGCCCACAGGATGTTAATCTGCAAGAGATGCCAGAGTGGGCTAGTACTTCTGCTATGCAAGGGAGATTTTTCATTGCCTGATGATTGAACAGCGCTGGAGAGAAATTGTAAACTGCATGGACAGCCTTTGGATGTGTGCCCTACCCAAAAATCTCAATGATTGCCTTGAGTTTCTCCTGTATGGAAAATGTCTCACCATCCAGGCATGACAGTAGATGCAAGTAAAAACTAAAAAAAGGATTCTCTTTGCTTGGCTCCTGTAAGGCCTTGAGGTATGAGAAGGAAAATCTGAAGACCATTGATTCCAATTTTTACCCTCTTAAGTGATTTTTAAAAGGAAATAGATGCCAAAAGTCAGTATATTTACCACACTGACGAATAAAAAAGTCTTTTTTTTTCCTCCACTAAAGCATGGAAATGTTTTCATTAAAATATACTTTGAGAATGAAGGTCAGGCCTTGGTGCCAGGTTCAGTGCATCAGATGGATACATATTGATTAAATCCACTACCTAATGTGAAAATACAATTTAGGAAAAACAAAGATGCATACTTTTAATGAGCAATCACATCCCTAAAGAAAAGGTGCCAGATGGTTACACTTGTCTTGGAATACTGAAGCAGAATAAAGAAAAAAAAATTGTTCCCTTTTTGTAACAAGAACTAAAATAAACTTTTAAAGACACCCCCCACAACAACAACAACAATAACAAAAAAATCACGTTAAATGAATGCATGTGCTATGAATATTCACTCTATTACTTGCAATTTTACCACATTAGTTGGAACATGCCTGTTACATGATGATGGTGGGGAAGGTTTTTCTTCACTTTTTAGACATGAGTTCAGTGGAGGTGTGAACTGTGTTCAGCTAGCGTAATGTAGCCTAGCATGATTTCTGGTTTGCTTCATTTCACTCCCGGAAATTTTTCAGATTGCATTAATTTCCATTTCATAATGCTGCAATACTGCCTTTTAACTGGTTGCTCTTTCATTCCCAAAATGTTTTGCTTTTGGGATTCTAAGTCACAAATTAATGACCTGGCTCATTTGCTTTTGCAGGTGCTTGCAATAGAAAACTACAGACTCCGTACAGCCCAATTTAATTGTGCTAGATAACAGATAACCCAGGAGTGGCTGCTAACCCTCTGGAGAAGAGAGCAACTGCGCTCTTGGGGAGCTGCAGGATAAGGAGTCCATGAGCCTGGGGAAGCTGACCCACGGAGCAATAGGAGGGAGCTGCCATTCGGTGCTGGCAGCACCAGGCAGGCGAAGGATCAGATAAACTGAGCTTTTTTTGAGGTTTCCTCCCGTGTTTAGCTCACCTTCCCCCAGAACAGGGAACAAAACACCAGAAAGAACATAAATCAATTTCTCAGCAAATCTGGAGTAATTTTAACTAAAGACAACAGAAATATATTAGATGAAAAATACATAAATTTAAGTGAGGATCTAGTCCAATTCATTTAATTACAAAGACATTTAGAGATGCACTTGTGTCCTCCTATCAGCATGGATAGAGATGTAGAATCTAGAAATATCCAGGCAAAAAGAGATGGTAAGGAGAAGTCCAAAACCTAAAAGGAATATTAAAGTGCAAAACCAAGCCCTCAAAAGTTTGGAGTAACCAGAGCTTAATGCTAACCATAGAGTTATTGCTGCTTCTTTCTCTCCCCCTCCCTTCTCCCACTCCACTCAGGATGAGCAGGTTTTTTTGCTGGAACTTTTCGAAAATGTTCATCCTGGGGAATATACCCAGCAGGAACAGTTAAAATTTTTTACAATTCAAAACACTTTAGATCATTTTTTTAAAATGGGAAGTGTAAGACAAGTGTTAGCTATAAAGAGCAATGCAGGGACTCATTATAAACTCACATTCCCTGGATAAAAGACTGCAATTATCAATCTGACACAAAAAGCAGTGCACACTGTTCAGACTGGTATTGATTTGACAAAATATTCCAATAATCTCAAAATAAGGGAGCATGGTCTGGGACTAGAGTGAGAAAGGAAGGCTGAAGGGCTTTTCCCTCTAGCTCTGCCAAATGACACAATGTTTTTGATCTAGATCAAGTATTTTGGACCATTTCATTGGATTATTCACTTTCAGGTTTCAAAAAAACTTCATCCAGGTCCAAACTTTGTGATTCGAGACCATTTATAATCGGCCAGTCCAGAAGTTTGTATCCAGACAGCCTTATTTTAGCAGGAAAACTGGATTTAGATTTGGACTTTTACACTGGGAACCCTCTCACATTTATGAAAGGCTTTGAGAACGACAGCGAAAGGTATTAGTAACACTAGTCCCATAAGACCCTGCAAAATCTTTCCCGTAGCCATGCTGGGATTTCACATCTTCTGCCAAGACAGCTATGCCAGCAGACTTCCATTTTGTTGCTTTCCTAGTTTAATTATATATTCTGGCACCCTCACCCACTTGGGCTGGTGTTTTCCTCCTCTACCGACTTTAATACATCCACCAGGCAGCCCTGCTCAGCTTCAGCAAGTGGAGCCGCAAGGAAGGCTCCGATGGGTAAGCAGAGAGGGTAGCAGTTTGAGTAAGCCTTGTCCTCTAAGCATGCAAGCCCTTCACCAGAACATTTTGTTCTGATGGATATCTAAGACTCACAGATATAAAATCTACAGGGAATACTCTGAACACATTTCTCTTCTCTGCCCTTTTGTTCTACTCCCTTCTTCCCCCTCATTCTTCCCCCCATCTCAATTTCTCAACTTCCACGCTTGTATTTTTATATTTACTTTCTCTGATTTATGCTTGTTATAAATTCTGTGAATTAATTTATGTTGCCCTTATCATTGGCATTTCATGCGATAGATCTCATTTGTTTACTTCTATGTTTATATTTTGTAAAAATTCTCTACTTTGGTTTTCCACAGTCCTATTTCTCAGATCTTTGTCTCTCCCTTTTGAATCCTGTTCAACAATACAGTATGTCTACTGGTATCAGTCTCTGAAAATATTTTCAACTGCTTTATTCAAAAGTTATTAGACCTTTTCACCGACTGAAATACAGCTTGTTTGCTAACTTTTTCTTTCCCTTTGTGAATTATTCATTAAATTCTTCATTTTAACAAATGTGTCTTGTGGGAAATGATTAGCTGAATCTTCTAACATGCATTTTAGACAATGAATTCGTCATTAAGGATTCCTGTTGAGAATTGTTTCATATATTCAACAAAAACCTACGTGCTGAAATCTAAGTCAGTCAATCACAGAAGTGACATTATTTTCAGTGACATGATGATCATGTTCCTAAAAAAAGTTCCCTGCAATTTCATATTCAAAATCCAAATCCCATATCCTGTAATAGTCTGGTTTCCTGTGTTAGTGAATAGTTATGTCATTAAATTTGTTTTCTACAATAATCACAGAAAATGAGAGCAGAAAGTAAGTCTAATAAGGTAAGTTGATTTTGATAGCTGAAATAATATATATTTATGGTTTCTGTTTCTTGCATTTGGCTAAGTAAAAGCATTTCTGCCCTAAGCTATGAATGTCCTTAGCAAACTAAAAAAAAAAGGATTGTGAATCAGAAATATGACATAGTAACTTACATGATAACTTGCGTGATAAGTGTGCCTTGGACTTGTTCAGAAAAAACAAAAAGTGAACAGAGTTCAAGATGTCACTAAAAGTCCTCTTTGAAACCTACACAGAACTATATTACTGTTATTCTAAAAATTAAGTATCTAAAAGCAAGGCCTTAATTATAGGCTAAAATACAACTAATATAGGCTAAAATACAACTAATAACTAACTGTAAGAAGGGGAAGTTGCAACAAAGTCTAAATGGTCTTCCAAATTCAAAAGGTAATATATTTTAATCAAAGCCTTAGAGGATAAACTCATCTTGGTTTTGTGCTGTGTAGCTACTTAAAAATTGTCATAACTAAATGCAGACCATGTTTTCATACCAGTCTAAATAGTTCTACAGACAAATGTTTGTAAACAGTGGTGAAGATTCTCTCTACAAACAGTAACTATCCTTGTAAATTATACCATTATACCAATCAGTACACATGTATTTTGTTACTGAAAACTAAATTGAAAAAACAGTGCAACTAAAAGCTTTGAAAGGTGTAACCTAAAAGCTCTAAACTCAAAGAATTTAAAACAGTTCCTATTTTGCACCAAAGTGGTCTATTCATACTTTATCACAACATCATGAAGTGATTACTATCGATATTACAACACCAAGACGATAAAATATTCTGGAAGTAACATATATACATATGCTACAGCCAATTTTCAAACTGAAACATCTTAGCAGTTTCAAGGCTTTAAAGACTATCTTGAGAGGGGTGCTGCTTGCAAAAAATCTAAGGTTTCTTTAATAGGCAAGTAGATTTGGCCAAAAAGTCGCACAGGACTGTCTTTAAATTACCTTTCTGCACTGCTCAGTAACTAGAACATAACTTAAGATATTAAAACCATTTGGGGTTTTAAAAAATGCCTTCATGCTGAAAAGCTGACTAGTGTAGTTTTAACCTCATACAATCTGAAGCAGCTGGGGCAAGAACCTCACAAAATCAGGTTTTGTGATGAGAGAAGCATCTCCGTTCCCGTTATGAGTGGCATTTCTAGAGAAACAATTGTTTTTCAAGGTGTCAGTGGTCTGATCACATAAGTGACTTTTCTGAAAGTCCTAGACAGTCTTGGAAAGACTTGGTTGAACTCATCTTGTGCACACAGACACACGTCCCAGCTCTGATGATACTAAACAAAAGCCCTTGCTCAATATTTTCAAGAAAAATGCTGCTCCTAGATCTGTCAGTCCCATACACCAGTCCCTTAATGCTATCTAATATCTCTTTTTGAAATCTCCCTAGATTCAGAGCTCTGCTACTGCAGTAAGCTGAGGGTTGGGAAAAATAGCTTTTTCCACACTCCTGAAGGACAAGATGCGCTACGTATCTGGATCGCAGCAGAAGGATGTCATCCGGAAAAGAAAGGTTCACTAGCTTACACTAGTACTAAGTTATACTGCACTTCCACTATTCTGAATGATCAGGAAACTGTAAAAATGTCAAGAAATGCCATCATCCTCCCCAGTCCCGAGGAGCTGCTCTATGATGGGCGGGGAGCTGGGAACGAGCCCACGTGGGCTCCGAGCGTGGAGGCTGCTCAGTGTCACAGAGAGACCCTTCTCCCTGCTAGGAAGCATCCGTTACAAAGCGGAACAGAGCTCCGCTGCTCATTGATTCGCATCCAAAAGATTTCTACAATGAGAGCAACATTTTTGTCAGTCAACAAGTGGTCACAGAAGTCATCAGAAAACAGCAGCGAGTGGCGGAATAGCTTCCAGATACGCTGCGAGTACAGACCATCACAGAGACGGTTGTTATTCTGGACTTGTCCTCTAAGCTGGCATTACGCACAGGTCTGAGGAAGAGTCCCTTCACCTGTCACCAAAGGATGCATGCCCCGATAGACAGCAATAGCGCTCGCAGCAGCTCCTATGCCAACGTCGACCAGTGCAGGGAGCCCACAGCTATTCCCTTGCCTTTTATTTCACCCTATGCCTGTGCTTAGAACAGCAGCAGTGCTGTGCTCAGCAGTTGCGCTTTACCTTCCTACTTGCCGCCGCACACTAGAAAACAGAATCAGTGTAATTCAAAAGGCCTTAAGGCAGACGTGGTCCCACTATGTTATAAGAGCATATCGTGATAAAAGAAGTGTGCCAGACTGCACAAACAGGTTACCTAGAGCCCCAGCACAGAAGTCTCACAACTGATTTCACAACCCTACCTCAAGGAGTCATTGAGATTTAAAATCCTAGCAAAACGTAGTAGCAAAAGTGCAATTAGCAGAAGGCAAGTTCATTTCTTAAGTGGTAACAATAAACTAGTGAACTGGCTCAAGTCACAATGCAGAATCATTAGAGAGCCTAAAACAGATGGTATCTCATTTTTAGCTATAGGCAAAATGCCAAATGACATGACTAAATAGAAAAAAAATCCCTATAGTATTGCATTTTTGTGCCTATTGAGCATGGAGACTGAAAGGCAGGAACATTTTTAATAACGTTTCTTTGACAAGCTTAAAGCCATTTAATGCTGAAGCCTGTCCTCGACATAAAGCCAAGAGAATAGGCCTCTAGAGAAAGCTCACTGCTGCACAGCTTCACCTCCCAGCAAAACACATTATGCAGCAAAGCCACATAATACTTATTTTCCATTTAAAAAACCAGACCCTCACTGGCTATCGCAGTAGTGACCTTTCAATCCAGGATTCTATAGTATTTATTGGCTGAAAAGTTGTTTCTATGAATAGCAATTGTCTGGTTTAAAAACTGAATATCTCTTTTCTGTTTCAGGGAACAGCATTTGTAAAGGCAATGGAGTTCAATGGAAAAGTAAAGGTACCTAAAAGTAATCAAATGCCATGTACTCAATGGCTTCTGTGAACGACTACTTCTACTTGGAGTGGTTTTGCCGATACAGCAATTTTCATCGGAGGACCTTAAAGTAATTCCAAACACAAAGGCCCTCCACATGAAAGTATTCCAGACGTGAAGGCTTCACAACACCTTTGAGAAATACATGACAGATGGGTAAATTAATTAAATAGCAGGCCAGGCTCTGGACTTCATTCTGGCCCGTTTTTTGCTCCTTTGACAGCAGGAGAAGGCCAAAAAGCACCTCTGTCTTTCCATCTCAGGATTCACCTGGCACTGAGAAGTCTCCGGCTGGCCTAACTGGCACCTACTTAACACTCACCTGGAGCAGGACGCTGAGAGCTGTGGGGACACTGGAGCTGTACTACCCTACAGCAGCAATTTCCCAGCTGGCGGATGGCCCAGCCCAGGTTGGAAGGAGAAAGGCTGGATGAGAACAGCACCAAGACTGCAATGATTTATGCCGGTACTCAGACCAGGATACAACTTGCTCTGGAACCTGAGAAATGCCATTTTTGTGACTTTCTGCTCCTACAAGATCAGCCTAGCAGATACAGGGAACAATTTAGAGATTTAGGCCAAAAAGACAATGTTTTGCCCAGGTATTGCACAGGGATTCTTTGGTAAGCTAAAAGAGCTCAGCACTTCGCAGTCCTATTAAAAAAACCCCAACTCCTAAAAATGCATATAGTAAAATATAGAAGAGAATCAACTGTGTTTGGAGGAGAAAAGGCTAAGAATACCACAGTCAAAAAAAGGTCATTTTATAGACCGAAAGTCAGAATTAAATTTTGATTAGCATGTTAGGTTTTTTTCCTAGTGTCATTCAAAGAAGCAACGCTCAATTCTGGACTAATTGAATCCCCACTGACTTGACTGGAAATCAGTGTTGCCAAATCTTGTGATTTTAATCCCAAGTATTGAATTAATCACAGAATCACAGAATCACTAAGGTTGGAAAAGACCTGTAAGATCATCAAGTCCATGATTTGTTGTTGATGTGTTTGTTTTGTTGTTAAAAAAATAGAAGCTCACATAGTCATTTTATTAATGAGAATCTTTTTCCTTTTTTAAAGGGTTCTCAACCCTCTGGGTGGAGGGGAAAAAAAATGATCTAAAGAACAGAAGCCTTAAGGCTCTAGCACAGAAAGGAAGTTGAAGAAAGAAAAGGTATCAATTTAAAGTACTTAGATGTTTAAGCCAAACTTACAATTTGGGGTCCAGATTATAACTTGAAAATACCAAAGCTGCCACTATTGAGCACTGTAATAGATATAAAATGGAACAGGATTTTGTTTACGCTGTGCATTTTATGTAGTTTATGTATTATTAATAATTCTACAAACCTGTAAGAGGGAATTCTCAAAAATAACCTGTTAAAATTGTTTTTTTCCTCAGTGCAGGGTCTAGTGTCACTCAGAACTAAATTAGTATTTTAGCAATCTCTTTGCTCCTTTGAACTCCAGTTACTGGCACGTATTTTGCCAATAGAGTGTATTTGTTTTTCAAAGGTTCTAGTAAGAAAGAACATTTATATAGACATTGGGCATTTCCCCCTTGCATTAAGGGTTTCATCTTGTCTCAGCTGTTTCATTTTCCTTTCAGCAGCCCACAATGTCCCTGCTATAATAACGATGAGCTCCCGGTTCCTTCTGTTCCTTTTCATGAGGACATGAGGGCATTGAGGCTACTTTCATTCAGAGCTTGCTGATCTCAGTGAGTGTTTCATTTAACCCTTACTGTGTAAGTTAATAGGAAACCCAAACACCCCAGGAAAGGAAAATCCTGCGGAAAAGTTATTAATCAATTTATTTCGCAGTGTTGTTTCAGCCATACATGATAAGCCCTCTCTGTTCTGTCACACCGGATTGGAAAGGGCAACATGTTTTACTTTTCAGTATAAATGAAAGGGATTTAAAATAGCATTAGGCATAAATAGAGGCAGCAGAATCTGATATAGCCCCGTTAATGGGAGCATACGTACAAAAAGTATGTTGTAATCAAATTGTTTTTCCACTTCAATGTATGTTATTGATCCCTTTTTTTTTTTACCTGCTGTAGTGGAAGCTGTAGAAGATTATTAGACTCAAATGACTGCTTTATTCTATTCCTATTAATTTTAAATTCATTACACTACATATGCATACTGCATTGCACAGGGTCATTTTCAGAAGAGCTCTTTAAAGATACCCTCTTCTGTCTTTCAAAGTATCTCGTAAAACAAGGTTTAATAATAAGCAGCACTTGTTCTTTCCAAAAATATGTATTATGCCAGGGATGTTTATGATGTATGTAAATTTCTCAATGTCATTCTCAGCATCAACTAACTAATGTATTAATGGCTACATTGCCTTGTGATCGAGGTATTGCTGTATCTTAACAGAATTATAGAATGGTTTGGGTTGGAAGGAACCTTTAAAGATCATCTAGTCCAAGCACCCTTCCATGGGCACAGACATCTTTCAGCAGGTGAGGTTGCTCAATAAACATAATAAAATTGGAAATCAATGACAAAATGTATCCTCCTTAGCCTGATTTTGGATAAGGTAGACTTGGTAAGACACAGGATAAGAAATATTCTTACTCAAGCTGCGGAACGTCAGAACAAGTCATGGCAGTAGGTCCCAAAGTTCATCGGACAGTACTCCATTGCCGCATACGCTATTCCACAGTGCAGAAAACTGGCTGTCAGAGATGCCGTGCAGCAGACCAGTTGTCCTCCCTACCCCAGCACATGCCCTGCTCCAAAGAATCTTCATTTTAAGCTAGAATGGTGTTCCAGAAAGCTAGCTAGCTTTATATAACCTTATTTTTGGAGACTGCAGTTCAACTAGTCCTTATTTAAATACAACAGGAGGTTTTATTACAGGAAACTTGCCTAACAACAGGTGTCCCGATGGGCATGGCACCTCCCCTAATAGACTTATTTTGTCACTGGCTCTCAATGGGTGAGAACGTCGGCCCTTCCGCGTCCTTACAGGTTCCAGACAAAGTGCCAAGTGGTTCTGAAGGCTCTGCTCTTCTCTGTCTTTCCATTTCAAGCATGATTCCCAACCTCCACTAGCATTACAGTGGAGTGGTGAAATTTATCACTGCCTGCTTTATAAACAGGTTATTGCTCTCCAGCATTACCAGTTTCTAAAACCCTCTAAAATGCAGTTGCAGCACGTTCCCCATCTTATTAGGAAAATTTAAGAAACATCATGTACCTGAAAGCCTTAAGGAAAAAAAAAAAAAACCGAACTAAAAATTCTTGTACGTGGTAGAACTGACAAGAACATAAAGGGGAATGTAACTGTTGCCAGTGACCTCATATACAGTAGCTTTTAGAGAAAGAGCAAGAAGGAATGGGGTGAGAGATGGGCCAGGCTTGCATCCACCCCAAAAGCTGATGGAATGACTTGGTAAGTAAAAGGAAGCAAGACGCAAACTCCATGAACACTTGAATGCTTGCATAGAGGAACTTATAAGGAAGAATTTTGGCTCACAGGGACTCCCATTTCTGTGTGATCCTTTCATTCCTCCTTCTAACAGGGGATACAATCCTGCCTCTAATGACATTAAAATCACAACAACAAAGAGATTAGCCTCATATTTTATCTATTTTTTTATATCTCAGGTATTCAGAGAACCATTTTCAGATATTGTAATTAACTATTTTTTCTTGTGTAATATTAGAGCTGATTTATTTTTTCATGATATTTATATGTCTTCACTCCGATATATGGAACTTCTGAAGTTACAAATAAAACTTTTGCAGTAGATTGTATTTTTTTCCTTTCCTCTTCAAAATGTAAAGGATGGTCAAATTCTTTAACTCCTTTGGGGTATCTTTTTTTCCGGATATAAAAATCTGTTGGCGCTGTATTGCACGGATAATGCTACAACAGTGGAAAAGGCTGGCAAATTAAGGTTTTTACGAAGGTGCTTCACCTGCCCTGTTATTTTGGAGGGTCCAAAAATTCCCACTGAAGAATTTAACAATATTGAAGTATCTTCTGGAATAGGAATTCAAGATCAATATCTTTGTATTGCTGAGTGATGATTAACCTTTTCTATCTCCTGGATTTCTGCATTATTTCTTTTCTTTCAAAAACAGAGACAGCATGAGTGTATGCTGTCTCAGATAATTCTCAACGGAAAAGAGCTGAAATGACATGAGTTCTGTTCTCTACCTCCTGGAATATAAATCTGCATTAAAAGTTCATTTAGTCTGTTCACTTAAAGTATAAGGTATCTGACAAAATATTCAGCAATCTATCTGGTAATTGTATTAGATATCTTATATTCCCTCAAAATGGCCTATTTACCAATGTAGCTGGTTATGAATCTTAGAGTGATGAAACACAGAGCTGGATTCAACCCAAATCTGGACATCATATTTATTCATCATGTTTGATTACATATTGTACTGTAAAAGTTAAAAGGTTAAGAATCTTGAACCAAAATTTTAACTTCGGTCTTTCTTTACCAAAACAGTACATGAATTAGTTCAGACATACCCAACCTTTTCCTAGATTGAGCTGTTGCTTCCCTGAAGTTCTTAATATAAACTTGCTATTCTTTCCCCTGAAAAAGTTGAATTATTGAATTTTTAGTCACTTTCGCATTCTTCTATTGTGAAAGAATCAATTGTGCCTTCAGTTTAACCAACACACAAGATAAATCAGAATAGTAATACTGAAGATAAGAATTTTTTTATGCTAAACAGATTTTAACTGATAAGTTCAAAAAATATAAATACAAATGCTAGAATACGTTTTAATGCATTTTTGTACATTACTATGAAAGCACACTGAACCTGACAAGATATTCCCAAAAAATACTGTTTTCCCCAATATTTCAGCCAAGAGGATTGTTTCATTAATTAATAGTATTTTTGTTAAATTTAAGGATTCCAAAGCATTCTGCAAAAAATTAATTTGGATTCACAGCTCTATAGGGAACAAGAAACATTATTAACATTTTATATGTTAAAAAACTAACAAACCAACAAACATTAACTGGTACGTTATCTCACAGAAATCCTGCAACAGTATTAAAAACAAATACTCTTAATCTGTATTTAAGACTCAGTTATAAGAGAATATCATTTCAGCACTCCCAGAAACGGGCTAGTGGCTACCATACATGCACATATAAACCTTTGCTCAGCAGCTCTGCTGGTCACTGAACAGGCTTGCCACACAAAGTTACTTTTTGCCATGAGTCCCTACCCAGCTACGGAAGACCAAGGTCCTACACCAAGAAAGAGCTGTTTGTATGAAAGGTCCCTGAACAATCACAGTTAATAAATTGCCCCAAAACCACGAGGGCACAGCATGAACAATAAATTTACAGGTGTGGAACAGATTCTGGCACAGGGGGAGAATCAAACAAGTGGTGAGTGGAATTTTCTCTACATTTGGCAGAATGTTTATAGAGAAAACACTACGGAAAGTAAGAAAAAAATTCAGAATACCGAATCTATTTTCCAAGTGCCTGTGCCAAGAGTAGTAAAAATTTTGATTATTTACATCATAAATGCTTGTCATATGTACAAGACCTATGGCAGGCCTAATATGATCATATTAGTTTTAAGGATTATTATGCTGCAAGCGTGAACCATTATTCTTTCCTGTTTACTTCAATCTAATAAATAGACCATCTTATAAACATAATAAACAGAATGAATTAAACTTCCCGACAAATCAATACATCTATTAATGAACCTATAAATTAATGAAATTAATGACTGCATCAATAAATGGCTACATTTACTTATAAATATATGGATATATACACAAATCAATGCAAATTAATTTTTTAATAAATAAACATTAAACATTTTTTTAACCTGAAAACTAAAGATAAAAGCTAACTATGAATGAATTTTTAAATTTGGATTTCCTTAATTTTGTTCCCAAAATGAAAATAAAACCAAGTTATGCGACCTGCCTATTTGCATTGTCTTTAGCCAACAGGTACCATACGAAGAAGAAGAGAGACATGCCTGGTGATGAAGCCAGAAGAGAACAACGACTGTTTGCAAAAAGGCTGGATGTCCCGTTACTCAAAAGTGATGTTAGTCTATCCTTAGGGTTCCATAGGAAAATGAGACCAATACAGTACAAACTAAATCAAATTCTGCCCGAGTCAGAAGACTGACTAGCTGATAGAAGAAGGCTTTTCATGTCTATATTGCCTACAATTCATTTCTGTAATTCTGTGGATCAGCATATTATCAATACCAAGAGTTATGAAGTAGCGTTAAACCCAGAGATCAACATTATGTGAAAGAATGCCATTTGAGGGAGACAGGGAAGCGCAGTTTGCTAGCAGATATCTTGAGTCTCCCAGATGTCTGAAGAGAAAGAATACATCATCAGTCAAAACAAAAGCCGGTTCATGAACTGCTAAACCAGAAACTGAATGCTCTTGACTGCATGCCAGAGAGGATGCAGTTCATCACAGTTCCACATACTTAATCTCTATCATTGCGCTCAATACTGCGAAACTTTAGAACAACTCTTCTGCCCCAAGGAGTTGATCATTAAAATTAACAAAAACCAAGTCATGTAGACAATGCAGTTCAAAAATAACACACCATATTTTACGATATAGATGCACTAAAAAAATTGTAATTTGATATTTAAACTAAGCACTAAATTATAAGGGACCTTAAATCTGCAAAAGACGAAGGAATCTGTGAAAGATGAAGATGCTAAATATTCTCTGATGTAGAAACATGCCAGCAGGCAACTCCAAGGGAGTGATAATATGCAATTGCTATTGATTTCAGGAATACAAGGATAACTCACAGCTACTTTCAAGGCATCCATCCTTAATGTAGTTTTGCTCTTCCAAGTGTACAAGTACTGCGCAAGAAGTCACAAACTTAGTGTGCACAGACCCTCTAGAAACAAGATTCTGTATTCCCCCGGTAGGGTATCACCACTGAAAAGTTCACTAGACCATCCAGTAAGAACAGAAACATCATTTATCATGGCACACTCCATAAGAAGCAGCTATCCTAAAAATTTCTGTGACTGAAAACTGGAAAGTACTCTGTGCTGTAATCTAGCCCACAGCTAGCATTTTCTTGTTCCTTCATCACCTCTCGCCATAAACCACCAGCAAGAGTTTGCATTTTACATACTTGAGCTGTACAAAGCAAAGCAGAGGATGACACAAGATAGTTTCACAGATCTCAGATCACCAGCTATAAAAGGACAAATATGCTAGCAATGGTGAAAAAAAAAAAAAAAAAAAAAAGATCTGCAGGCCCTGCTTCCCTAACATTAGATTACTTCAACAAATAAAAAGTTCTGATGCTATTCACATATTTTCCTTGGGTATAAACCATTCATAACTGTGCATTCACCCAGCTGCATGCCAGTGAGCTCATAATTTTAAGATGTTTGTACAAGCACAGTACAGCTGGGAATCTTAAAGTATTTATAATGCAGCTGAGAGACTAGGAGTTTTGAACAGTTATTTGTAAAGCTGCAGCCTACCAGAGAGATGCCAGACAAACATCCCTCGGTGGCTGTGTCCTAGCCTAGCAGCAAAAGGACCGAGCGCAATGTTGGATTTCTGGAAGATGTAAGAGATTATTCATCTTTTTCAAAATGACTCAAACTTGAAAAATGCTGTACGGTGATACCTAAAAGCTTAAAAAAATTTAAGACAATTTTGTTCTTTAAATTAATGTTTATTTATTATTTTATTCAAATAGAAACCTCAAAAAGTAGGCTGAAATTTTCCTTTTTTTATAACTTCATTGACTCCTATCAGGCCTGAGTTTGGTCCACAAACTTTGGAGGGGTAGTAGAGCAAACATGACATTAGTCCACGCAAAAAACTTCCCAATATGCACTGCCATGCTGGTTTCTAATATAATAGCACAGGAACTGAACCCTAAAGGGGCCACATTTATGACAGACAGATGCTGACTAGATACATATTGAATGTCTAATACTTCAGTAAAAAATTTCATGCTACAAGTTATTAAGAAAGAGCATTAAAACCTGGATTACACGGAATACTCTCCACAGTACATCTTACTACTTATTTCTAACAGCCTACTTGTGTGATACCTAATTTCTTACATAAATTACTATAAGCTTTCTGTTCCATTCTTTAACAAGTGTCTCAAAAGCCTGAGCTAGAAAGATATATAATGATTTCCTGGAAACGGAGAAATCCACAGCAGGTAAAAATGCAAGATGATCGGGCTTGACAGGGACTGCGCCACAATACGATGTGCTCCAGTAACCCCCACGGGGTGATTTAACTCAGCAAGCCCCTTCATTTTTCACTTCCAAATGCCAAACTACCACAGAATAGCTACTACACAGATTTTCAATTTAGTGATTTTTGTGAAACAGGGAAAGGCTTACTGTGAAGCACATAAAGGACAGAACCTCAAAATAAAATCTCTGAGTATTCATTGCCATAAAATCAGACTCGTGGATTTCAGTTTACACCCCTTTTGAAAACCCAAAACACAGTTACTCTCAAAAGCTTTTTCCACAGTTGTTCATGAATTGTAACAGCTATCATAACCTAATGACAGAATTCGTAAGTTACAGTGAAAAAAAATACACGTATAGACAGTAACATATCCCCGTTCTAAAAATGTATTTCCTGCTGTTGCAAACTTCAGCACTATGAGTTTATCTGCCCAGCAGCACCTGAGATTTGCAAGATAAAGAGACGAGTGTACAGCATTTTCTTTTCTTATGGGTGCCTGCAATTATCAACTATTGATACATAATAATGACTTTACCAAAGAGGCTAATAATGTGTCTGGCTGGCCTGATAAATTGTCATCTCTGAATGCATCTTGTTTTTCTGCTGAAAATTGCTGTGGACTTTCTTTGGAGTAGAATCTCTGGTAGGTTAAGTACACAGATACTTGCGGCCCATCTCTTTCCCCCTTTGTTCATGCTATTTTTGTACAAGTAGCATAGGTAGCTTGTCCCATCGTCACCCTTCTCTCAGAATTTCTAGGGGGTTATTCTTTAATTTTTACTTTATTTTCAATAGGTGTTGAACTTTCTTCCATTCATTAAATCACCCTTCACAGGACAAAGAGATCTCCCTTTCCTGATGTTCACTAAAAACCTCAATGCTTGCCAGCTATAGGACACCCGTGTTGGCTCCACACCTGATCCAGTTGGTCTAGTAAAGTCTCTCTCACGAAAAAGATGTTTTGGAAGGGAAGATAGGAAACAGACTTTGGAGCAATGTCTAAACAACACAAAACCCAATAGGCTGGGCTGTGTTTGAAAGTGTCCTACAACGATAAGATGTACCTCAGTCAATTAGCATTAAACAAAACCTGGTCATAAGAACAAATCTTACTTTATGGAAAAGACAATGATTAAATATATTTAAATTAAGATCTTCAGCTGACACCATTGACTGGGACAGATTGGAAGGAACTTGTTTGTAGACATTTAAAAAGTGCCCATGATTCCTTTTGCATTGCAGTATGTGGCCACGACGCAATGAACTTAAGTCGTATTCCTTAATTCAGTGAGTAGAGAATGTTAGAGAATTAGTTCACCACTCACTAAAACCAATTCAGACAAAATACTAAATTAAAAACTTTATTTTTTTACTGTTCAACGGAAGAGAAAGACACTACCTTAAAACTTCACTGGGCCAGATCATTAGCTAGTGTAGCTGTAGCCTAGCTGTGTTTGCTGCAGCAGGGGTTGTTTTACAACAGGTGAAGACCTGTTCCTACATCTGTAATATATGACTTGTCCATACTGGGTTTGTGGAGCAGACTTAAGTTCCTGCTAACCTTAATTCATCTGCACTGAAGTAAGCTACATCTGCACAGCACAGCCCTTTGTGACAATGTGCATTCTATTATCAATATTGAAAGCATATAAAGTTCAATGCTCATTAGGTCTTTGTTTATAACATTCTTATGGACACATCTCTACTCCATATTAGCTTGGAAGTTCTCCAGTCATCTCACACTGGTTTGTGTCCCAGCAGGACAGACCCTTCTGAAGCCCTCCAAAATTCTGATCTCAATCCTATTTAAAACAGCTGCAAGCTGCCAGAGCCTTCTCATCAAGGCTGCCCATAAACTGAACAGAGAAAACACTCCGGGAGTACCCAAAAGGCTTATTACATTATGGCACCCGGATACAAAGGAAGTAATGTGGAAAGAAAGAAAAAAAAGGAAAAAAAAAAAGAAAAAACCACTTGCAATCTGCCAGTATCAGGAGGAAGCCGAAAGCTGCAATCAGAATTGAGGAGAGGTACTTTATTTCAATATTGTAGGCTTGAAATAAGTAACCGTGAATACTGCCCACAAGTCCAACAGCTCAATGGACACAATCCACAAGAACAGAATACATCATGATCCAGCACTTAACAAACCTGTGAGGAATTCCAGAAAAACCCCAACAAAATGTGCATTTAGAGATCTCTTAGAACATGAAAAGCAAACACAGATGGCTCAAAAATGCAGAGGATTCCTCTGATCTGAGTAAGCGGAATTAGCCACTCTGAACTGGTTCTCACTTTGCTCAGGAATTGGCTCGAAGAACAATACTATAAAATTATGAAAAAGTGCAGAGGCAGTTTCTGAAGATCACCGACAGGCATGCTGGCTTCCTCAAAACACAGCAAAGCTACGCTCTTCCAGCACAGCAAAACAGCTTCCCTGAAACAGTGCCTGGACCACAGCACGGAGGGCACTAAATACGAGCTCAGTACAAGCTGCTGCTTTCCTCCCCCTCCACAGCAAACCTCGGCCCCTGGCAGTAAGATCAGCTGCTCTGGCACCCACCTTTCCAGCATCAAAACTAAGCAGCATTCCAGCCTGCAGGTTACCTGTGACAGCCGCCCAGCAACTACAAAAGGCTTAATGAGTTCCAACTTGTACATTAAGAAAATGTTTGCTCCTAAATTTTTGTCAACTTCATTTCAAAATGTGATTTTATTGTATTTGCACTTTTAATAGTTAAATATCCTTCAGTTTTGGATTTGAAAAATATTTTTCAAGTATTGAATGCTTAATAAAAATTTAATATAAAAATTATATATACTTCACTATCTCTATGTAAATATGTGCAAAAATATTCTCTGAAATGTTATAGAATTAATAAGGAAAATATTATGAGCTTAATAAAAAATGCATTTAAAATTGCTTAACTATACCCCTGTAGACAAGTGGGAATATGAGGCACTGACTGCATGGTCCCTCCATTCTGCTGGAGGGATTCTCATGTTACATACAGCATTCCAAAAGCCTTGGCCCTTCTGCCTCTTAACCGCTGCTGAATACCTCTTTGCTTTCCAGAGCCAGGGGAAGGAGTTTCTTTTCAGAGAAACTAAACTCTCTAAATTAGGGGATGCATCTTCATGAGCTCAAAGAACCGCAAGAATTTTCACGTTACTATTTAAAAAAGAAACAGAAACTTTTTTTTTTATTCCCCCTCTTGTTATAGCTAGCACAAAGTCTTTATTTTTTAATCCGTATCTTATTATGAATCAAATAGTATGATACCTTGGGAACAAGACCTTGCCGCTGAAATAATTTCAGAGAACATCCTTATAAAAGCTATAACTTAGCTAAGCTGAACCATCAATCTTCCAAAACATACTCAGGCAAAAGGTAATCAACTCTATGCGTCATGTTAAAATAAGCAGAGAAGGAAACATTTTAATTAATGAACTTGAATGTTTGAATTCATCATGGGGCTTACAGAAAGAGAAAAAAAAGGACAAATTACTGTTCTTGGTAAAGACCCCAAGGAAATGAAACCAACAACATTTAACAGAGCTCAATTTTCATTTGTCACTGAAATAATGAATACTAAAATAATAATTAAATGCCCTAAAGATTTCTATGGTAGCTGGTAATAACCATATCATGAACCACCTAGTAAATTTCTGCTTTAAGATTCCTTAGCTGTAGGTATGTTGGTTTAGTGGCCTGAAATAACTATGGTACAAACCCTCAATTATTTTCCTGCTTGTATATCCACCGTACACGGCTGCCCAGGGGTCTGACTAGTGGGCCAGCAGTTCTGACTCGAGTATCTGCTGCACCTCTGCTACCGCAATATCCTTTGACATTACCTTAAGCTGCACAGTTATACTCCACTCTGCAGGACAGGCCAGGCGACCCAATATATCTCTGCAATTAGCCTGGTACCTAGACCAAGATAATAAGCCCTACCAACAGCTGGCTAAAGCTCAGCCTGTCCTAACGTTGGCTTTTTTTGCACTTAGGAGCACACAAAGACCAAGCTTGTAAAAGACCATGAACAATACCCATAGCTGTGTAAGCGCTCTGACAGAGCGCTCCTTTCGTCTCTCCTATTGTCTCTCACTCCACGACACAACTGAGACCTTGAGAGTAGCTCAGCGCCAGCAGCACTGTTGCAATACAAGTGACAGCAATGAAAAGATTAAAATATCAAGGAGAGAGAGAAAGGAAAAACTAAACCAAATATCCCGCTGACATCATCCTCCTGGCTTTATGGGAGTGACAAAAATTTTTGCTTATGATAGCTACTGGGTTTCACCGTCACTAATGAGGATGCAACTTTTCTGCCATGGTATTTACCTTCAGTAAAACAACTCTGTCACTCATTATTTATGCTATGTAAACATTATGCCCTTAAAGGTAAGAGCAGAAATTCTGCTTTCGTGTTCTGACCAGCATAACTCAATAATTTTGTTCTAAACTTGTCTTGGAATAAGTTTATTCTGATGAATTGGATAATATTTTCTTTTTTTTTTTTGTCTGTAGCTGTGAAAAACTTGTTGCTTAATCATAATGTACAGATTTTGCATATAAAAGTTTTATGAAAAGCAATGAAGATGCTTTATTCAACACTATACAAACCTTGTGCATATTAAGTATATTTGCATATATTCTTGCCAAATGCTGTGCCAATTACTGCTTTCTACTTTAAGAGCAGAGCAGCAAGAAAGTGAAAACATTTGAAGATGGATTTATATGTTGATTTACTCTTCATTTAAAAAGATGGAAATCCACCCTGGCAAGAAACAAAAAGGCAAAGAAAGAAAACAGAGATAGTATTGACTATAGTAATCTAAGGAGTGACAAAAAGTCAACATAATAAAACAGAAGAAAGCTCAGCTACAAAGTTGTAGCAGGATAGATTCAAATATATTAAATAATCTAAGTAATCTAAGTGTGAAATGCTAAGAACATATAAAAAAAAGTCTGTGCATTTGTTAAATAATTAAGCCATTCTTAAAAGGCCAGTTCAATACTAAGCTGCCACATAAGATCTTATTTTAATTCGAACTTAAAACATTTAAGAGAGAATAATGTGTGAATAGACCTTATGTTGCCTTTTGCACAAGATTAATTTCAGCCTTACAGCAAAACGTAGAGAGAAATTGGCATTCTTTAAAATGTCATCCTGCTCATCCCGTTAGAGGCAGCCACCAGCTTCTGTTAAAAAAAAATAAAAATCTACATCCAATCTTTGTAGTTTTTTATCCATGGGAGGAAAGGAAAAGTGTAAATCAGTAGAATAACTAAATGGGTTAGAAAGAGAGAAAGTATAACGAGAATGACAGAAAAAGACATCCTGGAATTAAAGAAGGAAAAAAAAAAGGAAAAATGGAAAAAGTAAATTAAACATGTTAGCTGCAGAGGCTGCGCCCAGTGCCACCCCACAGAGCTGGGCAATACCTGCTTGCTGTCAGCTCCCAGCACCCGTTTGCTCAGCTCCTACCAGCACCAGCCTCTTGCCTGCTACCAGTATGCCTTACAGGTTCACCCACTTTTTTTCCCCCTTCCAATAAAGGCCCCCGTTGCATTCATCCAAGTAGATGCTGACTTGGACTGTCTTGGAAATCCCTCCTTCTCCAGCCCGTGGTGTGGCAGGTCACCTGCTCTCACCTGGCTCAGCCTTTCGTACCCCCTGGGCTTCCCAATTCCCCAGCAGACTCAATTCCCTTTGCTACCTTTCTGCCCAGTAGCAGGGTAAAAACTACCCTGAGAAAGGAGAGACACCACTTATCGCACAAAGTTTCTGGCACATACAAATAGCATCCATCTGAAATGCAATGAAGTCTAATTCTGATAAAAGCTCTGTATCTAAAAACAAGTGTTCTCATCAACTCATTATACGTACCAGAACTGTTACCAATTACTTTCATCAGGGGGACTGCAGAATTAGTAATCTAATTTTCCAGATCATAAAAACCTTCCTGGACTGTACCAAAAGAAATATTTGATTTACTCTCTCCTGGAATCCTTTTGTACTTGTGCCTGTGCATTCAGAGAGAACACTGCAAGTTCAATCAAGATATTGTAGAATAGAATTTGAGGCAGAAATGCAACTTGGCTCCAAATAATCCGGTTTTACTGAGATACTCTGACCTTCCTTATTTGCTGTGGCAGAAAGAGCATGGTACTGTCCCAAAATACAGAGCCTGACAAAAAAAACCACCCTGCAATAGAACTCCTATATTTAGATGACCACCTGGGCAGTCCTATTCTGCAGCGCTTTGTGAAGTCTGTACCTTCCTTCATGTCAAAAGAACTTGGATGAGGAAATTTTGACCCTTTCTAAGTCAATAGATATGTTACTGTGACTCAACAGAGTCAGGATTTCACTTGTAATTTAGGTCTACATATTATTATTTCCTGACATACAATAACAAAATACAGGAAACCTAATGAAAGCAGTTGCTTGCTGGTTTTGGGGCAGGGGGGAAGACTTTGAGCTATTAAGTCCTTTCCATATTGGTCTATACCAGTGACAGCAAAAGAAACAGCGTTCATGCTTAATATTTCTTTTCTTTGAAGCATCAGCTACTTTACAAATTACAATTTCAGAACAGATATTATTAGATATTTCCTATAAATAAAGATCTACAACAGAAGAGGAACCGATGACCCTACCTGCTGATTCACACAGCATTCAGGGCAGCACACAAGCAGGCAGCATTCAAACATAATGAAAACCCTGAGGCCGTTTTTGTGAAGGAACACTCAAGAAATCAAGGCACAGAAATCAATTAAAAGACCACTAAGTTTCCATGGCGATTTTTCACATACATCAGTGAAATGGCATTAAATTCCTACAGCTTTTTTTCTCCTTACATGTCTATCACCAAAAATTCTTTGTGTTAAGAATACTGATTGATAGGACGGCAAAACATCTGTCAGCAGTTACATACAATGCTAGCAAAGGCAGTCACCTAACAAGTCAATAAATTAATGTTCAAATATTTCAGATAATCAGGTAGTATGGCTTATGGAAATCAGCTTCATTTTAACATGTCCTAGATACTTAACATCACAAAAAAATCAAACCTGCCTTTTCCCCATTTTATTTGTGTAGAATTGAATGGTTTTCTCAGAATTTTTTTTCCAGACCAATAGTTATTGCAGAAAAATATAAAAGAAGTATGCTGTTGCTGACAGCAACCACCTACTGATTTTACAGCATGGAAAAGTTTCAGATTACAGTTACTCAAGAACTCCGTGTGTGGGTGTGTTTGTTTAGGTGTGCGAGAAAGCTTAATTAATCAGCTGAAAGTTTATCAGCAAACACACCTAGTGCTATTAAATTCTGCTACAAATTTAAAACACTAGTAAAGGCAGGAAGACTTCACTTTCATCAGGTTACACCTATTTCAGTTATTATAGTACACTAATGGTCAGAAATAAAATTTTAAAATGTAACTGTGAAACATGAATTTTAACAAGTGTCGATCCTGAAAGTCTTGAACAGATATTAGATCAACGCTTTGTGTCCCAAGTGGTTCCACTGCTCAGAAGGTGTGAAATAGAAGCAGACCTAGTCTCCTCTTTTATTTATTAGAGATACATCCTTCTCAAGTCATCTTGTACAGTAAGATGTATTTCTTCTAGATGGAAAATAAACAACTTAGTTTTCAACTTGTGAAATAGGATTTTAAAAAAGGAAAAGGACTCAACTGAAGTGAATGCAATAATGTACTTTTTAGAATAAATCTAAGCTGATTCAGCAAAATATACCAAAAGTTGCTGTCTTTCAGCCGATCACATCTGAAATGACTACATGAATAATTCTTTAAGACAGCCCAACTTGTGCACCTTTGCAATGGAGTAACATGAAAGAAGAAACTCCGTTCCTTTCCAATGCTTTTCACCTAATCACGATGTCTACCCATTTTTCTAAACTGTTGGTTAGGAATAAAGAAAATACACACTGAAGGGTGTACTTGAAGAAAGTATAAAACACTAATGCAGCCAGCAGAAACTGCTGCACGTATCCCCTACCCCAGCCATATGTTCCCACATATGTATCATCCGCCTTTGCTCTAGCAGACACACTCTCAAGCTACAAGGTGAAGCAGAATGGGAAACGATTCAAGTGAAACCTAAGGTGTGCCGGGCTAGCAGGGCCTCTCACCCACGTAACAACGCGACCACACAAGCGCTTGGCCTCCCCCTAAGAGTGGGCAGGCGGGCCAGGCCACCTCCTTCAGCAGCAGTAAGGCTCGTAGGTCTGCGGAAGCACGGCATTACTGGGCTGGAAGCAGAGCTGATGGAAAGCACCATCCTCCAGGGAAGCAGAGGAGCCAAGCTGATGGAAAGCACCATCCTCCGGGGAAGGAGAGGAGCCGGGCTGCTCCTCACGAGGACACAGCAGGCTGCACAGAAAAGATAGCAAAGCTGCCACTGAGCCGGCACAGCTCAGTGCCCAGCACCAATTCCCAGGTGGACAAACAAGCTGTGCATCACCGGCCTCCTCACTGTCGCGTCTTGGCTCCGGCTCTCTAGGCTCAGAAGCAGACAACCCCCGATATGACAGAAACAATCAATCCTCTTGTCCTTTCACAGAGCCTTGGATAGGTTTGTTGGTCTTGGCAAACTACTTCCGAGAAGTCACATAGTGCCAAGTGGTTTTGTACCAGGGGAATACTCTCAAAAAAGAAAGCAACTCCCCCCCCAAACCAAAGAAATAAAGCCCTAATGGGATGAAATGGTCCAGTAATTGTTTTGGAAGTGAACCAGTGACAGTATTTGGAAAAATAATACAGGCTGCCCATACAGAAATAAAAACTGATGGAACAGTAAAATGACATCTCAGAAAGTATATCTAAAATGATCATCTATTTTCTCTCTCAAGAAGCCCAATTCTAAGCAGGTATAACTTGTCATAGCTCTGCAGCAATTCTCTATTAGCCAAAAAATTGGTCCTTGAATCCTAGAAATTCATGTCTGAGAAGAGAGAGAAGAATGGAATTCCATATATGCCTGAGAACTCCAGCATTTTGGCTAGTAACAGAGCTGGTTCTTAATGCTGCGTTTCATTAATAAAGCTAAAGGAAAAAAATCAAAACCAATGACTGCCCCATGAAAAATTAGGAGAGAAGTATTTTATAAACCTTTGTTAGTTTAGCTGTTATGAGGCCATTGCATAAGTACCCCATACTAATTTTATTGGCTCATAGCACATATAATTTGAAAGTATTATGTTACCTGCCTAACCCATACATATGGTTCAGAATGTCAGCGTAATCTGTCTGTGGGAATGGTAATGTACGGTTCTGGAATAGAGATGGTGTACATAAATTATGCAAGTTATTTTCTAATCCCCACAATATTTCAAGGAAAGGGACAGCCATTATGTAACAAGAAATGTCTCCTACACCTTTCTGACAGATGGGACATGAACATTATTGCTTTTCCCTGTTCCTTTAGGGCAGGTCACTCTCTCAGTTCACTACAGTAATGTGCCACTAATTCTAAAGGCTTCATCACTCATTCAGATTTCAGCATTTCATTGTGGTGGAAAGGCTACCATTTTCCATTTGCTTCATATGAACTTAATTACTTTTTTACCATAGGAATGCCAAAGGAATAAGAAAGTTGCCTAGATGAAGTTTGCAACAGTGCATGTGACAAACAATTTTGTTGGTAATATCAAATGGCTGTTTGCTTTTTCTTAAAAGTTGCCTTACAACTGCAGGGAAACATTCAAAATGTCTTAGTCTCATAATTAAACAAGGACAGATCTGTGATGAGACCCAGGAATATAAAGAGCTGCATCAAGTGGTCAACTGCCAGAAACTCCCCGTATCACTCTGCACAAGTCATTTGATTTCTCTGTACTTCCAGTTTTCATTTCACTTGACAGACTGACAATGCTGATATTTACTTTTTTTAGAACTTAATTTGATTAAAAGATACAGTTTTTGTCTGACAAATTTAAAATAAGTTTATTTTAAATTTAAACCATGAATTTCACAGTCCAGAAACATGATTCAGCAGTGAAAATACTGTTACACTGTTATTTCTCCTAAAAAAAACAAATAAATCTGTATGTTCAGAAGCACAGGCAGGCCTATAGATTTAGATTTTGTAAAAATATATTCAAAACAAATATATCAAACAGCACAGCAATTCATATAAGAATATGAAAATCCTATTCTTACCATTACATTTCAAGAACTTTCTTCTTGAGACCAGTTGCTTTAGTTGGACCAAACCATTTTAGTTATGCTCTACTACTGCATGTGACAGGCTCAAAAGGGGAGACTAAAAGAACCAACATTTCCAACCTTTGCAGTGACAATTCACACTACAAAATACGAAGCCAAGTACAAAGAGAAATTAAAGCCAAAGGTCTCTTCTAATCTTGTTGGAAAAAAGTTCCCTTAATCAGTGGCTGAACTTTTTACCTCGAGTACATGTGCAATGTTCACCAAACACTGAAGTCATGATCTTCAGCATAAAGAGCAAAATGCCACTGGGCCTGAAGCTTTTGTAGTGACAAGGATTCATCAGGTGCGTTACGATTGCGTGTCACAGCTGCCAAGATGATGAAAAACCTTTGCATTTTAAGAGGCTCTATATTTTAGTTTTATTTGGATATGCCTTCATGAAGACTGAAGGAGGAAAAACTTAATCCAACATCTGGGTTACTTTTCTGTAACTAGAAGACAGCAAAAATCTTTCTTTCACCTTTTGGGTTTTTTATCTATTACTTTAATTGCTGTTGGAAGAAAATGAAAAGATTAACATAAGGACATCATCCCCACCAACACACACTAATTCCAATTAGCTTCTGAGAAGCAGAATACTTTTAAAGCTGCCTCTTTTGCTAACCCTAACATTGTTTTAATATAATGATTTCTGGTTCAGCTAACACATTTCTTGAGCCGGCTGCATGGGATACAGTTTTTTGCCCCACTTCAGATATTTTCTAAAGGGAGCAAAGGTTTGTTGACTTGTGCTCATCATACTCGAACAGTGGTAGAGAATCCTCATGCTGTCATTTCTTCCAATTTATAATGCAAAAGTCAAAATATGCATTCTGTAAATCATTATCTTGACTTGCCGTTGCTTATAATTTGTTGAGACTTCTCAATCACTGTAAACTAGCAATAACCATGGTAATGCAGTTATGCCACGTATTTCTGGTATTATGCATTTGCAAAGCAAATGTAAAAAGGACTGAACAAAGCACGTGACAAAAGGCGATTGGATTCCATGAGCTCAAAGAGTTCAGAAGATCATCATATCAGTTAAATCGTGGTAGAACAAAACCACATGCAAGTGTTTAGAGACCGTGCTCTAATACAATGCACACGTACACAGAGAAGAGGTCCAGTTCACTGAAGCATTACAAATCAAAATGCAATCGCTTCCTTGTGCTTAAAGTGCTCTATGAGGAACTGAAAGGTTAATGAGCAAGGTGGCTTTAATTGCTTTTTTTCTAAATACCTGGCCTATAAACTAAATACAACTGCCTTTAAAAGCTCCATATTCCAAAATTTCTCTAGTGAACGTTCTTCTGTTGGAATTTTCTATTCATGGAACTGGACTATAAATAGGGATATAATATCTTTAATAGGTTGCAGACACCATACTCTTTTCAAATATCCTGACTTTGCTAGAGGCTATAATGACAACAGCAAAATAGCTTAGATACCACTGGGAGCAATTTGTCAGCGCAGTGCACAGGGTCCAGTGTTTTCCTGTTGTAATTAGTGGCTAGTGAATACTCACTATTACCTTAAGTTACTGTAGTCATTCCAGATGCAACCATATGTCCACTGACTAGTGGAGTGTGCATGTATCTATGTTTGGATAATGCACCTTCTGTAAATTGTTCCTGTTAGTCCTTTGCAATTTATTTCACGTTTCAAACAACAGCCTTGAACTGGCAGTGTCAGCAACACGTGTTATTGACATTACTGAGACACAGACAAGAGTGATTTATGCCATTTTTCCCCTTCTCAGACTGAACAGGTATAAAAATTGTCACATGTAGAAAGTCATAGGACAAAGAGAAAGTTTTAGAAAACTTGACTTAGCTGGAAGGTGTGAAGATGAGCGTTTTATGTTACCAGAGTTAACACCTTAGGAATCAGTCCTCAGTCACTTAAAAGAAACAATTACTTTTTCACATTATAAATTCCTTACATAGGAACTCCTGCCCTACACATTAGTACGGTCTTTCAAATTTAAGTGCAGCATTTCTTCCTGCTTTGGTGGCAATATTGCTTGTCACATTTCACACCAAAATTCGTACTCTATCTTGCTCAATTACAGTCGGTGACAAAAATCCAATTACATTCAAAGGGAAGCAGTTCTAAGCCTGATACAGATAAAACTTATTTTCTCACTTTTACTGGATGGACTCCAATAGTCTTAACAAATGATCGCTTCAAAACCATTACAACTGCAGCTTTTGTCATAAGCCACGTGCTCAACACTACGCTCACCACTTACAGAAGATCAGGCTCACGAGGTGTGACAAATGGCAAGATGCAGGGTTTCGCAGTGGGAAAGGACATGCACCAGCACAGCGCCCGACCACTATTCAGGTGAGATGTTCTGCTGTGCAGGTAAACCAGATTTTTTGTCAAACCACAAAGAGCAAAAGTGGGACAAGAGCAGGAGGAGGCAAGATGGCAGCAGCTCACACCCAATGGTACTGTTGCAGCACTGTGAACTCAATGCAAAACTCACAGTGACTTCACGCTTCACAACCACTATCCCCTCCTGACCCGTGCTGTGCGACCACACACTTCAACATTTCATTGACTCTGAAACAAACAAAAATACATTGGCTCTAGTAACAGTGGCAGAAGTCTTCTGACAGTATAAAGCTTTTCTCTAGCTCTATCTGTCTACTTGGACCTTGAACTATAGCCATGCATTTACTGTAAATATGGTTTGCATGATGAATGATGACACATGCCCAGTTTAAATCTGCCCACTGTGCCATCTCCGGAGGCAGCAGAGTCTGACAGGCCAGCTACCAGAGCCAGGCTCTTTGCCTCACACAACAAGAACTTGTATTTAAAAAAACCCAAACAAACAAACAAATAACCACCACAACACTCTCAGTACTAACTACAGGATCATACTCCTGCTCATCTTGCATGTCTGTGTTGTGTCATGGTCTCGTGCTGCGTCCAGGGTGTTAAATGCATAACCCAGGAACATGTGGCCTTGAAAACAGCCTTTGCAAACCTTACATCAGGAAGATCCAGAGGACCCAGATTCATACCAATAACCAATGTCATAAATTGTTGCTTCTTTGCTTATTTTTCACTTTTTTTAATCCTCACTTTTCCCCCTAGCAGGCCATAGGATTTCACTTGCTTGGTCCTACTTTTAGCCAAGAATCTTTTGCTTGAAATAAAAAAGCATACTTTTAGGAAGACACCAAGTCTCTGCAAAGGACTGCAAGCAAGGAATGGAAATCACAAAAAGTGGTGATAAATTATTCCATTAATTTGATAATCTTAACATCACAGAAAACTGAATCTTTCTTTTAACTGTTTCAGGCTTTCACTTCCTGCTGCTGGATCTTATCTCTGCTTTTTAGGTTAAATGACAGCTTGGCACACCATTTCAAGGTGTGGGAGGGTTTTGTCGCCCTGTTGAATTTTGGCTTATGCACTAACTAACTTGTTACAAAAATAATTTAAAAACAGTGGCAAGTATTTCCTTGACTACTCCAGTAGTAGTAAGAAATGCTAGCTCCACATTATAGAAATTATTTTCTACGCTATGGTCATCCTGGCATTCCCTTAACATAAACTATCTTTCAACCTGAACAAATTTTTGTGCACATTTATGAGGAATAAAAGGGAAGGTGCCTTTGGCATTTGGGGGAAAGCATACCTGTAAACAAAAAAGCAAAAGACTTAGGCAAATTGGAGATGAATTCAGTACTCAAACTAACTTGAAACAAATGATTTTGATTCTCAAAAGCAAATGATGGGTCAGATTATTTAATTGGTAGAATCCAGCAAAAAGCGTCTTCTTACTCAAGAGTGAGTCAAAAAAAGATCTAGACATTAAATGATGATGACATTTTCTTGCTTATCGCTTCCAATGCCTAAAGATCCCTGCGCAGCTGTCGAGACCCTTAGTTTCAGGTAGAAAGTGTTCCTCCAACCTGACAAAAATTTCCAACTCAACAGAATACTAGGCACATCCTCACGAGCATCACCAACCCTTCTCAGACACAAACACAACTGCTTTGGTAGGACACAAGCACTGGTGCTGTATCCTGTAGGTAGGAAGAGAACTCCAAGTGCTTTCTTTCCAGTTGCGCCAGGGGAGGTTCAACAAGGCCAAGTGCCGGGTCCTGCACTTGGGTCACAACAACCCCATGCAACGCTACAGGTTTGGGGACGAGTGGCTGGAAAGCTGCCTGGCAGAAAAGGACCTGGGGGTGTTAGTTGACAGGCGGCTGAATATGAGCCGGCAGTGTGCCCAGGTGGCCAAGAAGGCCAACGGCATCGTGGCCTGTATCAGAAATGGTGTGGCAGCAGGAGTAGAGAGGTGATCGTGCCCCTGTACTCAGCACTGGTGAGGCCACACCTCAAATACTGTGTTCACTTTTGGGCCCCTCACTACAAGAAGGACACTGAGGTGCTGGAGCATGTCCAGAGAAGGGCAACGAAGCTGGTGAGGGGTCTGGAGCACAAGTCTGATGAGGAGCGGCTGAGGGAACTGGGGTTGTTCCGTCTGGAGAAGAGGAGGCTGAGGGGAGACCTGGTTGCTCTCTACAATTACCTGAAATGGGGTTGCAGAGAAGAGGGTGCTGGTCTCCTCTCCCAAGTAACAAGCGATAGGACAAGAGGAAATGGCCTCAAGTTGCGCCAGGGGCAGTTCAGGCTGGATATTAGGAAAAATGTCTTTACTGAGAGAGTGGTGAAACACTGGAATAAGCTGCCCAGGGAAGCGGTGGAGTCACCATCACTGGAGGTGTTCAAGGAACGTGTGGAGGTAGCACTGCACGACATGGTTTAACGGGCATGGTGGGGTTGGGTTGGTGGTTGGACTCGATGGTCTTACAGGTCTTTTCCAACCTTAGTGATTCTGTGATTTTCAAAAGTTTGGGCCAGACCAAGCAGCTGACGGTCACTCTTAAGATACTGTTAAATTTCGTTACATCTTATATTTTCCCTACATAAAAGAAATTTAAGCTTGAAGACATATGCCATTTACAAGGCAAATTATGAACCACCTGAACTCAGCAACTTTCACTTCAACATTAAGAACGATGAGGCTGTGAGCGACAACATCCACAACTTTTTGTCAATAGTGTAACGATTTAAAAGCCTTTTCCCCAGGGCATGGCATCTTTTCCTAGCTGAAAGGGCAAGCCTGGGCTATTGCAGCATTAAACAGCTGATGAATGACCTTGTTGTCACACTTGTTTTAGGGATTGATCATGTCCAATTAATTCCTAGAAGAAATCAATTGTTCTTACCTCACTCATTTACGTTAATAAGAAAATATTAATGACTTCACAGCCTATAAGTATTGGAAATAGAAGTTGCATTTACATTTCAGCCTGCTGGTATTTCAAGAGGACTCATTATCTCTTTCTATGAGAGCAAAACAAATAAACCCACAGAATTTTTCCCAGTTACTCAGCATTAAAATCAAGTATTTCTCTATGCATTTACCTGACAATTGGATTATTTAACAATTAGTCTTGTATTGCTGGCTTATTTTTATGGGTGTAATTTTTATCATACACAATAGAAAGCGCATAATCATTTTCTTCCATTGCTAACTTCATGTTGAGAGAAGCACTACGTACAGAAACTCAAGACCACAATTACGATTTCCTGTTCAGATAGTCATAAAGTCTAACACGCCATAAGAAGAACAGGGATACAAATGTGCAGGTAAAAACAGTTCATATCATTTCATTCCTGGAAACGATCCTTAGGAAAACATTCAAACTGAATCTTTGTGGTGGGATTTAAAACTCATGACAACTGCCAGAAACTTAAATAACGCTTTATCAGATGCTGGGATTAGCCTCTTTGCAAGCTACACACTATGAATAGCCCATGTCTGAGCATTCTTCCCGGACTTTCTTCCCAGAGGGAGAAATATAATAGGAAGGTGCATTTCAAGACGAAATTCAGAATTTGATTGCTATAGTCTCTGTTCAGTGCATACTGCTATCATTTCTGGTAAAATGTTCTAGTTAAGGGTTACAGTAAATTGATCACATAATACTACAGGAATTCATCATGTAATAGAAGAGGAATTTAAGAGCTGAATACCTACTATTATTAATAAAACAGGTCTGTGGATAGAGACAGTTAGGGGATACAGTTTGTATTATTACCTGATCCTACATTAGATTAAAGAGCTGGTAAAATCAGAATTGCAAGGACAAAATAGACTCTCAATGGAATTTTTCAACTGGAAACTTCTGAGTGGGTAGCACAACAGTGGGTACTTACTCCCTGTATCTCTTCTGCCTCTAGAAACGGCCCACGAGCTTGGCTTCTCCCTTTGGGTCAGAAGTCCAAGCCCATCTGTGCAGAGAGACTCTGCTGCCACCCTCTGTGGTATCGGAGATGATTCAAAACACTAACTGTAAGTAAAATGCCAACCACTCTAACTAAAGATTTAGGGACAAAGATCTCTAGCTGTGAAAGAACAGACACAATGAAAAACTATTAGGATATAATTAAATATGGAAAGTAATATCAGTAACTCTAAAGTGTTGGCACACAATTAATTAAAGCAGTGTTGGTACATGAATGACTTCAATACGAAGCAGTAGCTATGTTAACCAGCTTCACATCTTTGGAAGCTACATTTGAAAAATTATAAAAAAGAATGCATCTTAACTACGTGTCTATCCCTGGTCTAGTTCATTGCTACAGACATGTTTTTTTTCTGAGAGGTCTGAAAAAGTATATAGGTAAGGGAGAACAAACATGTAATTGTTTCCAGGTTGTCTATCATCTCTTAATCTGAACTTCAGTACAGGCACATAACTGATTAATAGACAATGATGTGTTTGGTCAAAATAACATTTAATCCCTCCTGAGATAGATACAATAGTGAGAGCAAACAGCTTGTGAGAAGGATTTATAGTAATTATTAACTGATAAAAAGCTACTTTTCCTGACCATACTTGTGATTATTCAAGTCTATTTTTATACCAGGGCAGATAGGACATTGTTCTTCTGCTCTCACCTCTGTGAGAGCAACCCCTATTTAAATAAGCACAGTTTCCTACCCTGCACACACAGCTACATTTCTCATTCACTGCCTTAATATTCTTGCCTGTTAAACCATTGATCCAAGCAGTCATTAGGGAACGCAGAGGCTGAGTGCTTTAGCAGAGCAGTCAACATCAAATCAAGTCTTTTTTTTCTTTTTTTTTTAATCACAATGTTCACAGACCCAATGCCGTCCCCAGGGGCAGCAAAGCCACTCAGTTTTGGTGAAGAGGAAATCTACCCTTTCTCCAGAGCCTTCAGAAGAGAGCAGTTTTGTGCCTTTTCTCCTCACCATCTCCACTTGCATTTTATTTATTTTTCTGTAACTCTGCCCATCAAACTGAATAAGCTGCTCAAGCAGACGATTCCCATGCTAGTGCTCTTGGCTGTATTCTGCACGGCGATGGTGTGGGGCCTTCACTGGCCCTGACAACAGGTCATTCATTCAAACTGTTCACAAGGAATAGAATTTAGCTTTAAATCCTCCATTTTTCAGAAACAGCAGAACTAAAATTAGCCATACAACTTCAACTTAGCTTTCTAGTTGAACAGTGCCTGAAAATACTACTGCTGTATGATCAAAATATTAGTTGGTCTCCATGACCTAAAAAATATACTCTTACACACAAAAAATAAAAAAAATAAGAAAAGAATCACTTGTCATTGTCACTGAAGAACAAGAACATTAGATCCTTCCTAGTTAGGGGGTGGGGGAAAGAAACAAGAATTCATTTTAATGCAGTGTTGGACTTGACATCTCGACTGGACATTCTGAATTTAACATGTGTTCTTCCAGTCACAATCGAGCTCATATATTCATCTGAATGGTAACAATCTGTTCATGTGTTTTCCTACATGAACAATTTATTCTACACCATTTATCCTTATTCTAATAGCTAGATACATACTGCAAATTCCTAACAGAACATATATAATTTGTTTTCTTCTAGATTTTGCTTAGTAGGGTTATTACAAGGTAATAGACTTCACAAGAGAAATAAGAAAAAAAGCAACTTAGTATCCAGACATCCCCTATTATGTCACTTGTGGAGAGTTACAGTACTGTTTGACAAAGGGTAAAATGTTTCCCCTTTACTACTTTAAATAAAATCCATGGTAGCAAAATGTATCCATCTTCGTTATTTATTGGGCAAGTAAAATCCTCCTGATTCACTATGCAAAATAAGATGCCTCAATACTTACCAATCTTCTGAAATAGGTATATAACAGTTTCTTCAATAATCATTTTAATAGAGAAAATAGCAGAGATCTGTTTCTCTTTATTAGTAAAAAGGGGAAGAAGGTGGTGGGGGAAAAGGCTGTAGTCTGTCATTTCTAATATCTTATTTCCCGTGACAGTTGAGATTGTTTAGGTCAAGAGTTTGCAAAATTCGGGGCTGCAAACCTCAGCATGCAAATACATAGAGGGAGGAGGTTACAGACATCATACTTTTTCCTCTCCTGTTTACACTTTTATTAAAAAACTAGTTCCAAAAAAATTTTAATTAAGTGTCATTTGCACGGCTACCTGGCAAACTTGACAAGCATACTGAAATAATAGGCAATGTGGACTGGTGCATTTATTTCAATAAATGCCATATGGATTTTGGAATTCGGTAATCATGGATCTGGCACCTCTTTATAATATATTTGGGACAGATTGAAACATTTTCGTGAAATTGCTATAACCAGGTGCTTCTGCCTCACTGAGGCTAAACTACCTTTTACTATTCAGGTTTCCTATGAGGACAGAATTGGAAATCAAGTATATATGGTCTACACTGGCCCATGTCTTGCCTACCCCTCCCCGATCACTTCTTTACTTTCTTCATAAAGTCACACTGAAGGGCCTATTACTTCCCAAGTACTCCAGCAGAAGATTCTGTAGTTGAACTTAGCTAGTAAAAGGTGTAATGATATATTACCCAGAAAGAAAACATCTGTCTTCATGAACTGAATTTCAGAAGAGAAAGCTTAAGTTTATCAAAAAGCAAGACTTGAAATAGTGCAAGTACAAACTCCCTACAAGCATCAGATTTATCCTAGAAATAGTTAAAAGCTGCTAAGAGACTTAACTTGTGGTCAACATGCTGAGTACATTGGGAAACATATCTACCCTGACAAGCAAAACCAAGACTTAACTCTCATCAAAACTTGTCACAGAGTCTCAGGTACCTGGGAACAGTAAGTTTTTAAATAGTTGAGGTCAATCATCCCTCACTGAGAGAGGGAATGCCAGCTGCTTCTACCCAACTTTTCCCCTTAGACCTCCATGCAGAAGGAGAAGCTCTGATAAGGATTTCATTTGTTACTATAACATTTGTAACATTACTGCAACATTTGATATTCACCCTTAACGTACAGCCGGGGAGAAGGGAATGACTTCGACTAGTATCTTTGGGTATATCATTCATCAGGAACCTCCGATAGCAAAAAGTGTTTTAACAGACGAAAACAACCTTATGCCTGTTAAAAGCATTAAGAGCAAGTTCAAGTGAAGTTTCCATACCAAATGCCAAAACTACATAACGCAGGGAATTGTGGCTAGACAACGTAAGTTCAAACTTCATGCTTCATACTTCTAAGCAGTTTTAAACACTTATAGACAGTGTTCATATTCCTTTCCATACCACAGAAATACTGACTCAGTCCTGGGGTCCACTGACATAGTGCTGTCTTTTAAGACTGACCACCACCACAAGTTCCAAAAGGGGGGACAACCCTGTTTAAGAAAGGGCAAGACAACTGCCACAGCTGTAGCTTTTAGAATATGTTCATCTGCAGATCTCCATAACTTCATTGCCTCACTGACATGATATAGCAAGGGATCCAAAGAAAAGTCATATTTTTGATAGGAGATCAGCAGCATATCCTTCTAACTATTTAAAGTGTGCTACCCTTGAGTATCTTTTGTTTTAGAAGAAGGGGAAGAGTCAGAACTTATGTCTTTAATTATTTCCATACAAGTTACAATAGGCATTATTTCTTTTCCCCAGATAAACAATATTCGTCCCCTTGTATTAATTCTTTCCATTTCAAAATCATGAGATCCTGCCCACTCTAGTTTTGTGGTACAGAAATATCTACATAGCTGTATAAACTATTTTATGTTGTGATACAGACTATTATTCTAATTACCTTCAATCCAGTTTATACTTTTTAATATCTTGTTTGCTTATTAAGCTTACAAGCGGAAGTGAATCACCTTCTAACCCTTTCTAAAGGGACTTAAGCAATGAAAGAGAGAGATGTCTTAACTGATCTTGAAACTGTAAGAATATGGGCTACGGGAACTCTTTGACAGGTACTCCACACAAAAGATGAATGAAGACCTCTTTTTGCGGTATTCACATACATTTTTCCCATCTTCCTCAACTATTCTCTTCTCAGACTGTTCGCTTTTGGCAACACTAGCTTACAGAGCTAAATATACATGAACATGTTATCTCTGCATTACAATACTCATTTTAAAATATGACAGTAACAAGGTAAGAGAGAAACTACCCTGATCGAGTTTTGTTCATAGAAACTGATTAAACGTAAAAGCATGAAGGAAAAAAAAATTGTCATCTAATGAAAAAGTTCATTGTCCACTCACTTTTCTGTTCCACAAAACAAAAATAGAAATCATGAAACAGGCTATGGAAAAAGGAAGAAAACCACACAGAACACCCTACATTTTACTGCAGTTTTCCCAGGAAATACTTGCACGTATTATCATATAATATAGCAACTAATAAAGCCTTCTAATTTTAGAACTTTTCAATAAGCTTTCCAGTTGGCTTTCTCTCACGTTCACTTAGTCTCAGGGGCTAAGTCACATGCAAGAGCTACAGAAGCATGAAAGTGCCCGCCAGGGCACACAGCCCAATCAAGACAACCACTACTAAATTAACCCTGAATTTGGGGTTTTCACATTTGAAACTCCACCTTCCCCCTGAGCTTTTGGTCAGCCTCCAAGAGTTAGAGACATAACTACCATGACCGTATCTGAACTGTAATATTCTCTAAACAGAAAACTATTCTATACTTGAAACAGAAAGCATTTTCTTCATTTTATTAAGTGAGCAGCAAGGATGAAAAGAAAAATGTTTCCTGCGGTGACTGGCATTGACAACACAATTACAAGAAAGCACCAGGCCTCCCTGAAAGACTTTACACGCAGTCAAGAAACAGTGTGGTCAGCAGTCACAACAACGCTTGGTTTTCAACCCCAAGTGAGGTACGGTTTTCTTGCCTTTCACATCAAATAGAGTTAAGCAGATTTGCTGGACTTCAGAAGTATTCATGGTGCTTGTGCGTTCACCCATTAGCGCTCTGCTTCTTTCCTCAGATATTCCTCTAGTTCCATCAGTAAGTCAGTCCATACACTTAGGCCACAGACTTTGAAGTCTCCATCCCGTGCCTTCAGGAGTTTCAGAGCAGCTTGGGTCTGTCCCCTGAGTAGCGCAGATCCCTGACAGAGGCAGCTGAAGCGCTCCCTCAGCTCCTCCCAGGACAATTCAGCTTTGTCAAGAGCACTTTTAACCCACCGTCCCTGCAAGGGGTCATAGAGCAAGTGGCTTCCCCAGCCGCTTAAGAGGTCCAAATAAGGTCTGCTTAACTGGGAATAGTGACCAGCTAGGGAGGCAAGAAGGGAGCCTGGGAGGAAAAGGCAGAAGGCAGAAAATCGCTCCAGGTTGCCCAGCAGCCAGGAAAGCAGGGGCCCGGCAACCCATTCATCTGCCGTTGCACTCGCCAGGTTTCTGTCTAGGCTGTTCCCAGCCTGACCCCTGCCTCCGGCCTGCTCGGCACCACTCCCCTGCCCCAGCAGCAGCAGCGCCGCCGCCACCACCTCGAAGGCCCGGGCCTGGGGGAGCTGCTCCAGGGCAGGGGACAGCCAGCGCAGCCGCCCCGCGGCCTCCCCAGCCGGCTCGGCCTCCCGCCCCTCCTCCCGCAGCCGGCTCAGCAGCAGCTGCGCCTCCGCTTGCACCTGCGGCTCCATCCCCGCCGGGGGCCGCGGCGGGCCGGGGGGCAACGCTAGCAGGTGGGAGGCGGCCTTCCGGCGGGCGAGAAGCGCCAGGCTGCGGGGCTCAGGGCCGGCCTCCGCGCCGGGAGGCTGCAGCAAGTTGTGGATCAGGCGGCGGCAGGCAGTGGGCGGCAGAGCGCGGTTCTCGAGCAGCGCCAGGCCCAGCAGCTGCGGGCAGCGTCCCAGGTGGGAGAAGCCGAGCAGGGGGCTCGGCTGACCCCGCCGCAGCCGCCGCCCCAGGGCTTCCCGGAGGCGAGGCCGGGTGCGGAAGCGGTCGTGGAGGTGCTGGAAATACCGTGCCCACTCCAGAGCCCTGTCCAGGGTCAGGGAGTCCCAGTCCCGCACCAGCGTGGAGCGGGAAACGGCCAGGAGCGCGGGCAGCTGCCCCACCTGCTCCAGCACGGCCTCCATCGCGGCCGACCCCGGCCTTGGCGCCACCGGTTTGAGCAGAAGTCCCGCCTCCCGCCAGGAATCGCAGCCAATCCGAAGCGAGGAGGGAGGAGATTTGTAACTCTATTGACTGCACCTGACGTCAATCCGATGCGGATTGCATTTCCCTTAAAGGAGACTTTAAGCGGCCGCCTGCCTCAGTCATTTGTGTCTAATCCCTCAGGGGTTAGGGGTGGGTGGGGGAAGTGGAGCCGAATTAAAGCGTTGAAAACCGAGTGGGAGTAACAAATTAAAAAGAAAAAAACGAAACAAACAAACAGCCAAGAGGTTTAGAATAAGCCTTAGAGTAATATTCTTAAATGTCCCTTAAAAAAATAAACCTCTTCAAGGTCAAACATCCCCTGTTTGGGGGTATTTCCCGATTTCTGTGGTACGCCCGGTCCCCGGAGGGTGGCTATGGCCGAGCTCAGCGTGGAGCCGGGCTGGCTCCCCAGCGCTGCCCGCGGCTCGGCACCCTGCCAGGGCTGAACCCTGCTCAGCCTGCACGGCCGGGCTCGCCCTGCTGACCTACTAACTGTCACAGAATCACTAAGGTTGGAAAAGACCTGTAAGATCATCAAGTCCAACCGTTAACAAAAACGAACAAACAAAAAAAAATACCACAAACAAAAAAACCACACCACACACCACCGTGCCCAGCAAGCCACATCCCACAATGCCAGGTCCACACATTCCTTGAATACCTCCAGGCAAGGTGACTCCACCACTTCCCTGGGCAGTCTATTCCAGTGTGTTACCACTCTCTCAGTAAAGACATTTTTCCTAATATCCAGTCTGAATCTCCCCTGGCACAACTTGAGGCCATTTCCTCTTGTCTTATCACTCATTACTTGGGAGAAGAGACCAACACTTACCTCGCTACAACCCCCTTTCAGGTAACTGTAGAGAGCGATGAGGTCTCCCCTCAGCCTCCTCTTCTCCAGACTGAACAACCCCAGTTCCCTCACCCGCTCCTCATCAGACTTGTGCTCCAGACCCCTCACCAGCTTCGTCACCCTTCTCTGGACACGCTCCAGCACCTCAATATCTTTCTTGTAGTGAGCGGCCCAAAACTGAACGCAGGATTCGAGGTGCGGCCTCACCAGCACCGAGTACAGGGGCACGATCACCTCCCTACTCCTGCTGCCCACACCATTTCTGATACAGGCCAGGATGCCGTTGGCCTTCTTGGCCACCTGGACCAACTAATGGCTTTGTAGCTCATTAGGGGTTCCCCAGGGTACCCAGCCTTCCCCCCCTACCCGCGCTAGGCCTCTGGCTGCCTGTGGAGGTAATGGCTGACACCTGCCCTGGCCTTCTGGGCACCAGCACAGCCAGGGTTTCCCACATGGACGCCCCTCAGACAGCATGGTGGAAACGTGCTATAACCGCTTCTCTCTGTAGCGAGGAGAGGCCATCACTTGTCCCTTTCCCACCTGCACCAGATGAAGGACAGTTTTACATGGCAGGCTAGAGGTATTAAGTGTAGGATGCAGCTTACCCATTGAAGCAACAGTTCCCAGGTGCTTTCCTCACGTCCGCCGCCTCAAGGGATTCTGCTCAGCTGGGGGACAGGTCCTTTCCCTCCATCCTTGTCCCCACGACAGACCTGCCATGCTCAGCATTCCCTCATGGTGTGGAAGGGAGCAGGCCGGCCTGGCTTCTGGAAGCTTCTGCAGGTGCCCCCTGCTCCCCCGCTCCTGAGGGGCTGAAGTGGCGGCGGGAAGTCGTCGGGGCGCTGGAGCTGGTTGGTTCGGGAGCTGCTGAGTGCTCCTCAGGGAGTTTGTGAGCCTTGTGGCATAATCCTGTGCACTGAGCAGGTACGGAGGCAGCGGAGAGGCCTGGCGAGCCCCCGGTGCCGTCGGCGGGGCCCGGAGCTGGGCCCGCGGCGGGAGGAGGGCAGTCCCGGGGGCCGGGCCTGCGGGGGGGCATGCCCTCCTCACCCACGCCTGGCAGGACATGACCCCACGGCCCACCCCTGGGGTGACGGTAGTGAGGGATGACACAAATCCTGCTGCCAGCCTGCCTGAGCAACCACTTTGGTAAGGGCTTTCTGAAAGGTAAGAGCAACACCTGACAGAGTAAATGAGGTTTGACTGGAATTTATTGCAGGAACCAGCAACAGAAACCAAACTATAACGCTGCGAGCTACAATACTGCAGGGCAAACCATAATACTCGTCCTCTTAGGCAGAACGCATGTTTTCTTCCGTACATCTTAGTGCTGGAAATGGTTTCCCCTGAGTTTGTTATCTAAATGAACTGCATTTTTGTGTGATGGAGTGAGTGTGCAATAGACTTTCAGTAGCGAATATTCTTCAGCTCGGCTAGTAAGGGACACAACTCTTGTAGCCTCTGAGTTACAGCAGACTTCAAACTAACATGGGTGAAAGACAAGAGAGGCCCACAACCTGCTTCTACTGCTTGCTTTTCCACTAAGGAAAACTGAAGCGGGTGAACAGAGCTGCTGAACCCGTTAGAGTCCCATGCCTCACGGGGAACATGCTCAGACCTTGTCCCCTGGCCACAGACCCCTGCCCTAAAGGTAACTGCTAGCTGTTGGTGACTGGCTTCTCTAATTCACACCATACTTCCAAAGTAAAACAAAAGAGAGAATAAAAAAATTTTAAGTCAGGGTTTAGAAACTAGTCTCCCTTCTTCAAACCATCTCCTGGGCTGCCCTGGATAGTTGTTTAGGAAAGATCTTTCTCAAGTAGTCTCAAGAAAACAGAGCTCTCATCTGAGCTCTTATCCTATTTTCATATTTCAGTCATCTATTTAAAAAAACAGGGGGTTGTAGACTTGATGGTCTAGATCACCTGTAGGTAAAAGGCCTAATATGGGAACTAGAGTGAAATTCTATGGCCCTTCTAATTGAAGGAGCTCATAACAATCCCTCAGTATCTATGAATATAATGTATTTTAAGGTATCATTCTAAAATAGATGTTTTTCTCCTGAAAAATCTCTTTTAAGCTTTCTGTTAACTACTTCTGGAGTAATGTCTCTGTATGTTTCGGTTGAAAGAAATCAAATATTCACATTTGCAGCACCAGGAAACTAACAAAAACAGGTTGTGAAAATCTAACCAGACTGGGAAAAAACACTAAGTAACATGGTATCTGGAATACTCTTGCATGTGAAGGAAGATGGCCTGCATGCTCTAATGGGTCTCTGTAGAGCTTACTGAAAAATGGAATTTCCATTTTATGAAAGACTCTCAATATTTCAGCACTTGGTTTTGTCTCAAATTAGGATGAAAAGTCTAAATATCAGCATTTTTCATCAAGGGGATACAGTTTGACATCTCTGCAATAAAATAGTTCATGCAAAAAGACTTTTATGTATTTCTAGGTATTGCAGCTGTATTTGGAGTGTCCAGTCATGATGGGGCACAGCCGATGCATATAATGAAAAATAGAGCCTGATCTGAAGAACTAGGAGAGTTCTGCATAATAATGCATTAGAAGATGAATTCAAGGAACAAACAAAAGAAACAAGGTAACACTGAAACAGTTATGATTCATGTAATAAATTGCTACACTAAAAATAGTAGTTAAGCCCTTAAAAATAGTAGTTCTTTTTCCACACTCACCATCAAAGTTAACTCCCTTTCTACTCCAAGTTTTGTGTTATTGAGAGCCTGGCCACTCTCAGAATGTGTTTTGGTATCTTCTTCTGTAAGACTGGATTCTATTTATCTGTTGATTGATCTGCTGCTGCTGGTGCCATGTCGTAATCAAATTAAATTGAACAAATGTCATTTCTTTCTCACAGGTGAATTATTTTCCTATAACTTTTAAGTGCTAGTACTCTCTTCTATGATCAGTCTTAGTTCTAGCTTAAGTAGCCCTAGGTTTTTCCTACCAACAGCAAGAGTACTAAGCATCAAAGTTTGCATTTTGTAGTTACTGTCAACTTACGCTAAGTCTGTTACTACCTGATAGTATTGCTGAGTTGTGTAGATATTGTTTTAAAATATCTGTACAGTGCTGAGTTGGTTTTCTACCTGAGGAATGTCCATGGGATAGTGGGGAGATACTCAGAAGGTAAGCACTGCAAGACTGAGGAGGCTGGGTAGAGAGTGTTGAGGAAGGGCATGGGAAAGGTTGGGTGGGGATGTCAGGAGATACAGTAAGAGCACAGAGATGGGGGGGGGGTAGAATGGTGAGTGGATTTTCAGATAGCTAGGTCAAGGAGGGCACATGCTTTCCTACTTAGCTTGATTACTTTTTAAGAAAAAACCTAAAAGTTCACCTCTGGGCCTCACATAGGTCTTTGGTTGTTTAATGTCAGTCTGCTTCCCCCATTAATGACTCTTGTAGTAGTCTCTCGTACTGTTTTAGGCTATGTTTGGATGTGTGTATCATGTCACATAAACTATGCAGTCTTTTTGGTTTTTACTAATAAGAAATGGAACCCACAAAGATATCTTAAAGAAAATCATACATATTACATGCGTGAGTGCATGAGGCTTCCTTCTATGAAGGATGGGGAAATATGTTAAAGTAGCATTTTTCAAATATTTTGAAGAATTATGACTTCATTACACAGTCTGAAAAGTAACCTCTTTGTTTGGTCTGATTCAAAAGCAAAGAAGAAAATAGGCAGAAGAGAGAACAGGGCATATTTTGTATGACAGGCTAGAGTACAGATTTACAATTGCAACACATCAGATTGTTTAAGCTCTCTGCTATATGCTTCTTGCAAGTAGCTATGATACTGTGAACAGGGATAGCCCATGTTTCTTGTGTTGTGGGATTTGCTTCTGAGGTTTTTTTCTCTTTTTCCCAGTAAAGTCTGTCTTTTATTTTAATCTCTAAAATGAGCATTAAAATAAGAAAAGAGTCTTTGAGAGTATTCATCTACTGTTGTGTTAAGCTGTAGTAAATGTTTCTCCATTACAGCTTTTGATTGACAAGATACATGGCAAAGAAAGTTGTCGAGCAAGTAAGAGAAGTGTCTGTTAGGTACAGAATCTGGGAAGTCATTTCCACAGCTCCCTGAAAACAAGCCCACTTTTCAGCGAAGCACTGCAAAACAGTTTCACAAGCCCTGCATTTTGTATGAATTACTGTACTGTTTTATCTAAGCTGAGAAGTCAAGTAAAAGATTCATATGAAGTTTTATGGAACTAGTGAGTTTCTTCACTCTGGTTATGGAGCCAGTAAAATTCACCCTGGCAGGGAATAGCAGTTTTGAAGCAAAATTGGTCAAAGTAGCCAGAAGTCTGGATTCCATTGTTGTATTTTCCTTCCTCTCAGAAGTCATGTTGGCTGTAGCACGGTTATATTATTTCTCCTGAATAGAAATTTAGTACTCTGTTTACTCAGTATACCCAGCATTATAAAATTCCAAAATGGTCTTTACTTAGGTAGGAGGTGTTATTTCAAATTACAAAAATGAATACATTGAGAGAGATGTATGATCATCTTCTATATTTCTGGCACTAATATTCACTCTAACAAGGTTTGTTTAGCTGCCTCAAATTGCATGCTAGGAATAAGGTTGCCACACTTACTATGTAGTGACTTAAGTATATTGATGATTCTGAACTCGTGGACCGTTCTTGTAGAATTTCCTCATATTTCTGCAACAAACTTTGAGGAAAACTGATATTATTAGTCAAGCCAGTACCTGGCAGACTCTGTCACCCCTTCCATAACTTCTGGTGAAGTCCTTAGAATTTTTTTGTCGATGTAATCTCTCATATCTCAAAAATCTAGCAAGGTTGTGGTGGGCTTTTGGAATGAGAACAGAACAAGTGTGTGATCACATTGTATAATAAAGGTATCGAACCTACTAATTTGTACATCAGCATGAGCCTCAGACTGTACAAAAGGCATATCTGTCAGCAGGGAATGTTTTCACCTGAAACCTCTTTGTGCTGTGCTCCAGTTAGGATAGCATGGTAAATCCTGCACATGCAGATTGTAGTGTATCACTGGATTAATAGCAATGCCCATTAGCGATGAGTTAGACCTATGATTTGAGTAATTGATGTTAATGACCAAGCAGCAGTTGTATAATGCACTGGAGTGAAAATTGATTGAAAATCCACGTGTTGAAAGGGTGCTGCACGTAACATACGTCATTACTGAGATAACCTAAAAAACACTCTAATTAGGAATTTTGCTTGTGTCTGGCTATACCAAAACTGAATTTTTAGGAAACTAAACATATAAACAGGCAGACTTCGCTACCTAGCCCCATTTCTAATTTTCATACTATCAGTCAGGACTATACTAGCAAAGCTACTAAGCTAGGGTATAGCTCTTCAGTATTATAGACATAAAAATAAGTAAAATTGAGTGGCAAATTGTGCGACCATTTTCTGACTGCAAATAGTTGATTAGAAACTGTGAAGTTACTACACACTTACGAAGGTCCCTTTCACCAGATGAGCCACATTAATTGATCATGTGCGCACGCCAAAACCAGTTGCAGTTGTTGAGTGTGTATTAGCTACAACTGGTTTTACCTTCAGTTTGTTTGATCTAATGCATTTTAACTTACATTTGCTGTGGGGTAAGAGCATGCATGCAGTCTATTAATGTTGCTCAGCTGATGAATGGAAAGGTATTAAGCTGCATGCTTTGATCACTTGCCATTGTTTGTGATACCTTTTAGAGAGGTTTCATTTGCTGTCTGTTCTGGCCGTGGGTTTGATAGATCACAGCATGTACTGATTAGAGTATTTGTCTACATGCCTTTTTCTGGGCTTCTTTTCCTTTAAGCCAAGAAAACTCTTAGTTACTTACGTTAAGTACTTTTATTATAGGATCAGGTGCACAAATTCAGCTTTCTGAGGCAATTTGAACCCATCCCTCCCTTTTTAGGGTACCTGTTAAGAAGTATCTTAAAGAGCTGTCTGTTTCAGAGACCATCTATATCAGAATCCTCTGAAAATAATATTCCATAAAGCTTGAGTCATAAAACACTGGCTGTGGCTAAAGGTTTGTAATTTTGCCATATAATGGTGTGGTACTTGTATGAAGTCAAGCATACTAGGACTAAGCTTAATCTATCATCACGGGTTTAGTATTTAACAATGAAGTATCTTCAAGAGTATTGGGGGGAAAAAAAATCTGTACATTTAAGAGTAGCATCTGAAAATTTTTTCCTACTCATAGATTCTGTGTGTTTCCATGATAGTTAAATTGCTGTCATTCACAAGAGTACAGGGAGATCTTATAAACACACTTTCATGTTGGAATTGGTTATATTTTTCACTTAAATAAAAAGATATATAAAACTCAATGCAAGACAACTATGTGTAGAGCTATTTATATGTATGTCTGGGTTCTAATACCATAAGTCACTTGGATTTTTCACTTTCATTGCCCTAATATTCTGAGAACATCTTAAATTATCAGATACACTAATACTGTTCCTTCATAGCTCTGTACAGTGTCTTTATGAATAATACATGTCTGCATATACAGAGATAGCTACATTAACACACACACATGCATGTGCTGGATAGACATTTCTTTTTTTGAGAAATAAGCCTTTTAAGTATCTGTTGTTTCCATTTTCATGTCTCCAAAGCTTTTATGTGAATTCTTCCAGCACATTTCTCATTATTCTCTCAACCTTTCCTCTGCTGGATGGCTGGGGTTTCCAGACATATAACCTGAAATGTCCTGGGAGAATTTACATAAAAACAATAAAGCCAAGGAAATGGAAACCACAGAATATATACATAAATTTTTTTCAATCTTTGCTAAGAAGCTATTGGTTAATATTTACAAAGGAATTCAATTTTCCGTATTAACATCCTTTTCACTGTGAAGCAAATGTGGGAGAGTGGGATGGTAAGAATCATTACTTAAGTGAATGGGGGGGGATTTTATATGTTAATCTCATTAATGATTAAAAGATTTTACTTTTCTCCATCCTAGTATGTCAAGAAGAACATCGCATGAAAAAAATCATTTTAATGGCTGAATCAAGCAATTGTTAATGCAAAACTTTGAAGGGATTTTTCTTCCTATTTAAGAAAAGTTTAAGGGGTTTTTTGTTTGTTTATTTATTTATCTAAACACATGTAAAGGAATACTGGTTTCTGTTATCTATACTCATAGCATCCTCTGAAAGCAAATCATTAAAACTGATACAGCTGCTTATAGGATCAATAGTACAGTAAAACAATTTCAGTTTCTACTGAGAGCCACTTGTTAATAATGAGTTGTGTACCTGTCTCTAGGAAATGCCTCTGGCAGGTTTTGACAGGACCTTCGTGATGGTAAGCTTCTCGTATTACAGAAGTTGCTACCGTAACTGTCATATTGTCCTGATATTGATATTTTCTGCGGAAAGGGCAGGCCAAATAAACAGACAAACTTTTTTCCTAGCTCCAGAGTTTTTAACTTAATGGTGTTCTCTAAGAAGAAGTTTTTCCCACATTTTACCAAAGAATACTGGTATATAATTAGTAAAAATACCCAGAAACCAAAATATTTTTATCTGGTGTTACAGTTTTCCACAGCAGTTAGGATTTGTGTATTTCGTATTAATTCCATATTATTTTGGTTGTCTGACTTGGTTCCTGGTCCAGTGCTGAACCACACTTAAGGGTTTGTACAATGGCGAAGGTTGGAGCCTTTGCATATATCCAGAAAGCATCACAATACAGGTAATATATTAGAGGTAATACAGGTATTAGAATATGCTTGTTCATAGCTGAACCTGGGACATTGCCATTAGCTTTCTCAATAAAACAGGAAATTAGCAGTGCTAAAACAATGAATTGTACTTGCAGAAAAGAATAACAATGAGTTTAAAAAAAAAAAAGAAACAGAGATGAGGTTGTAGCACGTAGGATATTTGCATAAACCTAAAAGCCAGCAGAAAAAAACTGCTGTGTAGTTCATACCTGTGGATCGGATGAAGGTGATGAGTGAAGATGAATTCCTAGAATTAAGGAAAAAGTCTAAAACAGAGGTCTGCTTTATTAAAGGTCCCATTTTTTTGGTAAGAAAAAAGCAACAATAATCCAGTATTAAACCTGGAAATAATCAAATTCATATTAACTCAATTTGTTCTAATGAAAACAGCAAAAACACTATTCTTAGTTGAAACCATTGCTGTGAGTGTCCTCATATTTTTTGATATTACAATAGCTTCCCTTAGTTTGAGAGAAATACATTTGGAACTGCATCACGAAATAATTACTCTCTAATGAATGTATTGGAGTTTTATACTCTGCATGGAGAAAATAACACTCATGAAACAATGAAGAATTATTGTTTGTGTCTGTTTTTCTTTCTGTGAAATGCTGATGCTCATCAAGTGTTTAGAAAGAGTGTGAAGTTCTGTTAACTGATAACTTATGACCCTTGAGGGCTGGAATTGGTTCCCTTGCTTTTTGTAGGAAGAGTGGGATCTAATAGTTCTTAGGAAAAGGACAATAGGGATCAAGTCTTCCAGACAAAACTTGCCTATGACTGACTATTCAGAAACATCTAAGGGAGTTAGGCACCTTGCCACAACAGCAAGTCAGTAGGAACCAGGTGCCTAAGGGTTTTAAGAGCTCTTGAAAATTTGTTTATTAACAGAGATGCTTGTCTCCCAGTTAGGGATCCTCATTCATCTAGTGAAAGCATCCTGTGCTTCTGGCACTAGTCATGACTGAAGCTTTACATGGGAAATTTAACAGCTTATAATCTGGGTGTAACTTGCCCGAATACTGCAGTCCTAGTGGATAGATGCTACAAACTATATTATAGAATAGATTTACCCAAGAGAATAGTCCAGAGCATTTCCATGGGAGTAATCTGAGAAGTTTTCTAATCTCAAAATTAAATTCGCTTCTATTTTCTTGGGTGGTCTTTGCTATCAAACAGTGATTTTGCTATGAATGAGGGGCTAGAATTTTCTACCGAATGAAGTTATAAAATAAAATTACTTGGGATAAATCAAAATGTTAGCTTAGACAAAATCAGTATATTTTGTTTAATATTTTTGACTTAACTTTTAAATGAACATTTTTAAATGAAATTATTCTAAAGATTGAAAAAATGAAACATTTGTTCAAAAATGTTTTCAAAAAGCATTCCAATTCTGTAGTAATGTTGAGGAAGGAGGGTTACTTTTACCTCAACAAATGTTCACTCTAAGCAGAGAATTTGTTTGGGAGGTTTGACTTTGGAGTAAGGCACTTTCCAGGCTTCCACTGAAATATTTTGAACCTTCTCTTATTAGTTTGAATGGATGTTCACCAGTTTGAACTGCACTTCCCTGACTTGATCTCTCCAAAGGACTTGGAAAAGAAGAAAGGGTCTTGTCAGTCTCTGTCCTGTTGACAGGATTGAGATACGTGACCTGGTTTAAAATTACCCTTTCTCTTGCTGGTGTGGGAAGAACTGCAGAAGAGGAAGAACTGGAAATGTAGAGACTGCCTGGTAGGATGCAGTGGTTCCTCAGACAGTAGGCTTAGCCTGGGTCGATATCCAAATGGAAAATATTTGTTTCTCCTTTTGCTTACATTATATTGTTTTGTTGTTTGTTTCTCTGATTGAATATATGACTGTTTCTAATAGCGTTTTGTTCCTCCTGGTTTCCAAATCCTTTTCTTTTACAGTTTTTGCAAAATTTTCACATGGGAACGATTTCAACATGTGTATTTAGGCTTCACACTAAACATGTAAGGTTCAAGTTATACACAGTATGTTGGTTCTAGGTAATTTGTCCTGCAAATAAGACGCCTTCTGCCTAACTTGCTGCTATGGCTAGTGCATCACTATCTCAGGTAATTTGAATTAACTAGTTTGGTGAGTAGCACTGACAAAGATATTGGTCAAAAATAAAAATATGGATGTTATTTCATTTTTTTTATTTTTACATGTTGTTTTAATTAGTAAATTGCAAAGAGTGACTTCAGTCGTGTTCTGAGTATTCCTGCAGTTATAATATTAATGGATATAAACAGAATTTTGATCCGTCAGATTTGGTCATGGATTTCCCATTAAATTTGTCCCCAAAATGATTCAGCGTCCCAGTTCTTAACAGCTCACTAAACATACCCAGTCAATTGTAACTGGTCTGTACACAAATTACTGCCATGTTCAGCCAATCCATGGAATTGTTCCGAGTCCCTGGGGAGAGTTTTGTTGAACTTTGCACAACTGGGAGACTTTGTTAGATTTTATGTTATTTTTCAGAGTCTTTTCAAGGAGAGATATTCCAGACTCTTTTTTCTAAAATTTACACATTGTGGCCTCGGCATTCTTTGTACTTGCTCCACTTTCACAGTAGTGGAAATTTCTTGGCCTCATTAGCATTTCTCCTAATTTTTGTCTTTTATAGCGTTTAATGAAGAAGCAGCCAGTGAACTCAGTTTAATCATAGGTTATGAAATAGGATTATCTGTTCTACTTAGACTACCATATTTATTATTAGGTTCATAATCTAGTTTTTATTATTAGAGTAACAAAAATTAAAGTTTCCCTAAGAAAGTTATGATTTTTATCTATGTCCAGTAAAACTTAGTGTATGTTACAGCAGAAGATGTGGATCACCAGTTACGCCTTGGTGGAGCACTGCATATTTTTGTTTACCTTACATTTTCTTCTACAGATCAAAATTTCACATGCATAACTACTGGGATGGAAATAATGAGGTCCTCATGATGGATTTAGACCCTAGCACTTGCATATACTAAGACTGAAGTATGTCAGATTGCTGTCTTTCCCATCTTGTTTTTTGTTGAAAGAAGCCTGAGGGCCACAGATACACAGTACAGTATTTGGTAGAGAATTCCATATGGAATTACTAGCATCCAAGTATCTCATGCTATCATATCATTCAGATAACTGATCTGACTATTCGGTCTTAGTTGTTTGGTCTACTTTGTTCCCAATTCTTCTCGCCTACCAGGCCTACAATGTCTTGCACAAGTGTTTTGTCACATTTGATGAATTATTTTTTGATTTAACTATTTTGTGGGCTCTTTGCCTGGACTTGGGGCAGATGAAGAAAAAGCAACATACTGAATTAAAAGATCACACAGAATGTTTTTTAATACTGGAATTCTGACCCTGGTCTTATTTGCAAGCATGGCTATAATGTTCGCAAGGTAAAAAAACTAGCTTTCTGTCTATAGCTTTCTCCCCTCATTATTGGTTTTGGGCATCTGGTTTCAAGGTTGGTCTGAAATTTGATCTTACTCAAATTCTCTCAATGCGTTTCAGCAACATATGTCGTTAATGAAGGGCGCTGGGTAACCGGTCTCACCATTGTTTGTAATTCAGCCTATGACAGGCAGCAGGAAAGCAGAACAGTTTCAGCCAGCCCCAATTAGGAAAACATGCCCAAGGCATAGGCTATAGCATAAACAGAGAGATGTCAGGCTCCTCCCTAGAAGAAAACCAAAAGTGTACACTTGGCAATGATGCTTTGCTTTTATTCTGAACAAGAAACGTGTTGAACAAAACCAACTCCTTATTTTGACATTGGTATGGCTAACGGCAAGGATAAAGAACCATTCCCGATGAAGAGAAAGGAAAAACTGGAAAAGAATGATCTGTGGATTGCAGATGCTGAAGTAACATCTATGCAAAATAATAACCTCCTAAATTAAAAATGTACAGAATTACAAAAGCATATTTTTGTCTGAAAGAAATGTACTAAAAATGTAAACACTAGTCTTTTGTCAGCAATTAGATATTCCCTTATCACGTTTCAGATCGTCATGCTGTGAACTGGGAAGATTCTTCTGAAGGAAATTGCCATTCCACAGCATGCCCTTACATGAAGAATAATGTCACAGAGACAATTCTGGTATTGAACAACTTCTTCACAGCAAGAAGAACGCTTGCAAAAGAGGTAATATGTTAAAAAAGTGGTATTTATCATGTCTGTTGAATCCTCGGTCTGTGACATCAAGATGTTTAATAGCTCTCTCTTACCTCACAACCCTCATGAGATACACTTAATAATCATCATATAGATTGGAAGTCTGAAGCATCTGGAAGATTAACTAACTTTCCCAAGATCACACACAGATTTCTTGTTTTGTTATGACAGCAAGTGATTACCAGAGCCAAGATTATTCCCAAACTGCCTTACTTCCCTTCTCTAATAGCATATTACCAGATACGTGGTTTGCAGGATAAGGAAGAAGGAAAGACAGAGAAGGGAAATATGTGCAGGGCTCTTCTATAAATTGAATTAATAAATCGAGCCCATTTTTATATAATGCTCCCTGTCCACTAACGTCAGACTACTTTACAGGAGAAAGTTTTTATGAATATGCCTATTTTACAGATTGGAAAACTGAAATAAAAAGTGAATTGATGAAACTCATACAACAGATAAATTTGCGGGGCTGGGAAAAGGAACCGAGTCTCCCAACCCCCACGAAACAGGAATAACTTATATTCAGTAAACGAGCTGGCGTTCACCCTGTTTCATTTGGCAATGTAATACAGTGCAGAGGGAATGGTATTCTTTCCATTAGGAGCGCTTCAATGATGCCACTTTAATAGAAGAATGAAAAGGAATGCTGGACTGGAAGCATTCCCTAAGGTATAAGATTGACTGTTCGAACTGAGCGGTTGGCGGAAAAAACCTGGAAAAGAATAGCAATAGAAGTAGTATCTCAACAATAGCTTCTGAGGAAAATGAATTTGAAATGTTGATGGAGAAAGTGTAGGGTTGAGGGGTAAATGCTGAAAAGCGGTGTCAGAAGCACCAGGACAAAGGCTGGGAGAGCTATGAAGATAGCGTGGAAGGAAAAGCAAACTTACCGAAACGTAAGTGAGCACCTAATTTTTGCCTAGAAGAACGAGTCTGTCTCTCTTCCTTTACATTGCTGGCCAGGCAATGAAGCTCTTAATTTTTGTTGTTTACAAAGGCAGGTTTATTACAAAGTTACAAGTTTTGTGAGCGTGCATCACTTCAAATGGGGCAGAATTAATTATCTGCCATTTTTGACTTCATGAACAGAGCAATGTAAGAAAAGTAGAACTGAACTTGTGAGATAGCCAAAGAATCTGCTGCTTTATGGGGTTTTGGTATGAAAATAGGATCCTAAATTGGATTGCAAAAGTTGTTCCAGAGACTAGGCTAGAGTAACTCCATGAAATTGCTGCATTTTCTCTAGGTAGCCGACGGGGAAGGAAGACACATTTGTCTCACGTAGGCCTGTTCAGAGATACCTCCGTATGCCACGTATTTGCTTCTGGGTGCAGCTTAGTGTTTTCATTTAGAGGTATCAGATCACTAGCTAGCCTATTGAAATACATTTTTCCCCATCCACTAAAATATTATGAAAATGTCTTTGAGACATACAGACTGGAGGGGTGTGGGAAAGTTTTTCTCAGATTACAGCAATCAGTTTCATGTTTAAGATTAAAAGCAAAAAAGTTTCATGAAAATTGTAATTATTTTAAGTCCCATATAATTATAAGAATAGAAAGTACATTTCTTGCATGGTGTATTTACAGGATGGAAGGACAAAACATACTACTTTTATGGTGAAGGAATTGTTTGCAGTTTATTAGTAGAGCTTTAAAATGAGTATTCTACTGCAGGTTCCATAAAAGTTCAATTGATTCAAAGTCAGTGTGTGTGTTGAACTGAATTATCAGAGGATGGAATTAACTTACAGCTTGCCTTATTTTCATGATAATTAAAATGGAAAATCATGCTGAATTAATTAACTGAATTAATTTTAAGTTTTAACCATTCGTGGTTTTTCCACATATTCCTCAAATTGCCAAACACAGGATACATTTTAACTAGGATTTATACATTATATTCCAACTGTTTTAGAAAAAATGTAAAATTAAGAGGTACCTGGCACCGGTTAGTGCAATCTATTTCAGTGAGTTCCGCAAGGATATATTTACTGATCACAGGCCCGCAAGGCTACTCTACTCTACGCAAAGACTACTCTGCCTTTCTTAAAAGTCAAGGAAGACACGGAAATTTTTTTGCAAAGTAATATTGGGACAATGCTAGGTCATTTATGAAACGTGTTCTACACTCATTGTAGCTGCTCATATTCTAGCAAGCTGACTCGAGTATCAGCAGTTTTTATTCACCTCTGACTCCACATCTTTTGAATTTTAACTTCTGTGGCATATACTGAAAGAAAGAAGAGAACAGAGTAAAAGTATTTCTGTATTCCAAACTTGCTTAATTTTAAGTTAAATAATTTAATTGTATAGTCCCTTTAGTGGCAAAAAGCGAGAAAATCAACAGCTATGACATTCTCTACTCAGTAACACTTTATCCATTGTTTCTGCTACTGACCTCAGATGCTCTCTCCCATCTCTGTTCACTTAGCTGACCGAGGTATGTCCTGTTTAATGGCTGTATGTGCTTTAAGAGTTGATTTAGAATTGGGATGCCAGTCATAAATTACATTGTATCCATTATAATTATCTGATACTGGTCAGTTGTGACACTAATTACATACCAAAGAAGGAGTATTTGGGAAATTTGGAAAATCACCAGGAAAGCGTGATATGCCAAACCGGATGCCTGTGTCTCTTCTCTGCCCACCGACAAGTTCAACCTCCTCGCTACGGTCTCCCTCTCCTGCTCCCTTTTCTTCCTCCCATTTAGTGACTGCTGCTTCAGCTCCCTGTGCATTGATAACCCTTTGATCTAGGTAATTTTCTCTCCCCATTTGTAAGTAAGTGACCTGCAAGGTACCTTCTTCTTAAGAAAATCCTGATAACGCCACAGAAGGATATAGCATCTGCTGGTCACCAGAGAAGGTGATTGTAAGACATTTTTAGGAAAGGGCTGAGGAGTTTCATGGATTAAAATGGGCCATTGCGATCATCTTCTCTGACCTTGTGCTCCAGAATTTCATCTCCAATTATCTATGCATCAAGATTTATAATGTGCAACCAAGTTAGAGTAAATCTTTCAGAATCTTTAATCCTCAATTTTTGTCTCAAATCATAAAAAGTTTATGATATCTTTAGATAGAATTTGCTGCATCTCAACCAACTACACACATCTTCTATCTCTTTTGAGAGTTAATATTCCCTTCCTACTGTTAAAATTGTCTAAATGACAGCGTGTAGAACTGTTTTGTCCTAGTCATGGTAATAATTTTGCTCAGGCTTCCTGCATGTGGATATGACTTCCAAACAAGCTCTACTTTCCTCAGTCATGGTAAGTCCTCTCTCCATTTCTCTCTTCTCCTTCCTATGTCTGTCTTCAAATCACCATTTATTCATCTGTCTGCTCATCCTCTTATCTGTTTGGAAGTAGACTGTGTCAAAAATACTAACAGAACATGTGGACACTGGAAGTTGAAAGTGTGGGGAGCTGAGATTGTTTATGTAGAGGAATAGTGAAGAAAATGATAGCGTTTCTCAAGGAAACTTTTGTGGACTTCCCCTCAAAGGTTAGCAAGGATGTTATTGAAATAACCTTATGTAGAAAACGTATTTGTATTGTGGCTCTGAAGTTACTGTGTCAAATCTGAAAGTCAAATTCTAATGTTTAAGTATGAAACAGAAAAGCTGTAGTCTCGCTTGAAGTGTGAATCTCGGTGCGTTCGTAACTGTGGTGCCACTACCAAAACTTCCATAGCATTTATATAATGTTCATTTCAGATGTGTACTTGGCACTGTGTTCCACTCAGTCTTGCTTGCATAAGATTTGGTCTAACCTTCAGTTTTTTGTTTTTCTTAACTGTTGTCCTGGGTGTTGCATATTGCTAATCTACTACCAGTTCTTTATGAAGTGATGGTAAGAAACTAATGACTGAAATAATAAAAGGTAGGACATGTTTCATATATTCATAGTGTACCTATGAATGCATGCTCTTCTACTATCAGCTGATGTTAGATTATTCTTTGGTACAAACTGACCGTATCAAGGAGTGCACGACCAACCTTGGCTTCAAAATCTTACAACTGCTTTTTCAGCCCTTCCCACCGGTACATACGCAAATGCACATACAAGATTTATTGCATGAGGTCTGGAAAAGCCTCAGCTTAACTCCCTGTGTAGAATTGCTCCTAAACTTAGTAGGAGTCTTGTAACTTCAAGAGTACATGTGAACCTTGAGAAGTGTTTACTGGAGACAAAACTGCTGCTTAGGGGACTGTTCTCCAACTTTTCTGTAAAGTGACAGGGCTTTTAAGTATAGAGGACACCTTAACAGAATTGGTCTCCTCATCTCAAGCTGGCTTTTATATTGAGGTGACACATAAATTGGATTTAAATTGCTGCACATTATTAAAAAACCCCCATCTTTCTCAAGGTCAGATAAAACCTCTGTAAGATAATTAAGCGCATACAGGAATCTGCCCATCAGCTCACCATCTGCTCCACCCCAGTGTATTTTTAGGAAATTTGAGGGCTTTTTTCTTCATTTTTTTTCTGACCAAGACATTGAATGAGCCAAAGAAAACCGTCATGCCCAGGGGCATCCAAAATTTGCCACCCAGAACAAAACCAGGAGTTCATTTAAATTGGTACTGTTACTCACATAGTGCATGGCTAGAGCACATCATACTTAAATACATCAGCGTGCTGATGAAATGCTCTCATTTAAGTAGCACTCATCACAGCAGTTAATAGTCCATCAGAACAGCATCATATGAGTATAGAAATACAATAAATAACAAAATATGTGTGTATTCTGATTGGCTAGAAATGAACATCTGCTACTCAGAGAACAGGAATTTGCTTACAGTGCAATTATTGAGAAATAGCCCGGCATTAATTGTGCAAGTCAAGTTTTTCCAGCAGATCGGAGTACAAGAAATGAATGTAAATAAAAAATAAGGGTCAGCTTGCTGTGCTTTTCAGCAATCAGGTTAAAACAATTCTTTCAGTGTAATTATACATAATGTGCTTTGGCTAGAACAATTTAATTAAGTGGATATACACTGTGAAGGAAAGAAATGTGTGTGCTGTGTGACTGGAGCACTCTTATGGAAAGTGATAACATGATACCATTAGGAAACTCAACAAGACAATCTACATCCATGCATTAAGAGAAGCAGAAGTCTGAACATCTGTTTCCCACTATTGAATTCACGAAAGGGGCTTCTCTGTGTAGGGAATAAGTGGATAAACAACAGTTGGAGAAGGTTATCTCTGACATTTAACAAAATGTTGACATTCACGAAAATGAAAGAAGGTGAGAATGAAATGACTGAAATAAAGGTGTGCTAGGAGTTAGCTTGGCAAACGAAGCACAGACATACAAGAACAAGTAAAACCTCTACCCATCACTCTTCTAGAAGTGTAATGTAAGAATGATTAATTTACGAACGGCATACTTTTTTGTTCAAAATAGACTACAAGCTGGCATGAAATTGTTTTGGAGAAATATGCAATAAAGCAGAGTTCCCCAAGACATTCCTTTAGCCAAAAAAAAAAAAAAGTGATATTTAAAAGAGGTGCTATTAAGTGTTAAAAAATTCCAGAGACAACTAGTCAAATTAAAGAAGAAGAGAGTTTTATCTTGGATGTGAGATTTTCCTGTCTCCTTTTTTTTTTTTCCCCTCCACAATCAAGAGTCTTGGAAAGGAGTAATAATAATAATAAAAGAGAAATGGACCCAAGCACCAACTCACTGCCAAGGGCTGTAATACAATATCTCAGCATTTCAAGGGTAAATCAGTGTGAACTGCGTTTGCCGTCCCTCTGAAAAAAAAGTAAGTATTAAACTTCCGTTCAGTCTGTGTGGACTGCTGAAATATAGGAAATCGGTTTCGGAGAGGAAAAAAAAAAAAAAGGGAGAAAAAAAAAAAGGGTTTCCCAAAGAGAGCGCCGAGCGCAGCGGACAGAAGTATGAAGAGCGGCAGCGCGGCTGCTGCCGGTCTGCTCAGCTCCGCTCGGGGGGACGGCGGCGGCTGCCGGAGGCGGGAGGCTCCGCGGCGCGGCGGGCGGCCAGTGAGTACGGCCCCGGGGGCGGCGGTGGGAGCCCTGCCTGCCTGCCTGCCTGCCTGCCTGCCTGCCTGCCTGCCTGCCTGCCTGCCTGCCCCGGCGGCGGGGGGAGCCCTGCCTGCCCCAGCGGGGCTCGCTGCCGGCCCCACGGCGGAGCCCGCAGCCCGGGCTCCTTTAAATTGAGGGCGTTTCGCGTGTCCCGCCGGCTGCCTTCGAGTTTAAAGAGAAAGGGGCCGGGGAGCGAAGCGGGAAGGTGAGCTTCGCCCGGCGGCTCGGCGCTGCGGAGTAGGTGCTTTTGTTTCCTTCCCCCCTGTCCCGGGGCGGCCGTGGGGGCCCCGCCGGGGAAGCGGCAGGGCTCGGCGGCGGGCAGCGCGCTGCGGGGCGGGGGCGGCTGCCTGCGCGCTGGGCAGCGGGGGGCTTCTTTCTGGCTGGGGGGGGTTTGTCCTGGGTTTTTTTTTTTGTTTTGTTTTCTCCCGCTTTCTGGCTGGCGGGAGTTTGAAAGCATCACGGAGCGGAATGAGAGCGTGCGTGGGTGTGCGGTGGAGATCCACGAGCGGTTCTCCCGCAGCTCGCCGCGGCCAGCCCGGGGCTTGCTGGCGGGCCGCCCCGGGCATCCCGCGGAGGGCCGGGGGCCGCGGCGAGTTGGCTTGGTCCTGCCCCCGAGGGGCAGACCTGGGAGCAGCGCTTCCAGCACTCATGGCAAAGCCATTAGCTCAGCCTTACTGTGGAGGGGCCCCGAGGAGGACAAACGCATCCCGGCGCAGCGCAGAGCCCGGCTCCGCGGCGGGTGAGAGCGGGGGGGCGGCTGCCGGCCTGCCGGGGGCTGGGCGCGGTGCAGGCTGAGCGGGGGGGATTCCCCTTGCGAGGCGGCGTGCGCGGTTCCAGCCCGTCTCTCGGGTAGCTCCGACCCGCTGTGCGCTCCCCCCGACATCTTTCGGGCCGCTCCGCGCAGCCCGGGGCTGCTGGGGGTGTCCGGCGAGGGAGAGGAGGACGGGTTTTCCACGTTTGCGGCGCTCGTGGGAAATGCGAGCGCCTGCATCGGAGGCTGCGGCAAGTGGGGGGTGGGAGGCGGCCAAGCCCCGCCGCGATGCGGGTGGCTGCGCCGGGCGCTCCCGGCCTGCCCCCTCCGCTGTCCCGAGGGCAGGCGGGACGAGACCCCTCTCATGCCTTCCAGGTTCTTGCTTTCCTCTTCAGGCGCTAGCCTAGATTCGAATCTCAGGAGGGCAGAGTTTGACTTGAAGAGGGCTCTGTTTCTGCACTAGTGCTTTACTTGTTAGAGATGCAGGTCGCTGTCTTCCTTAGCCAGGAGTGCTGTCAGCACCCTGGTGCAATGGTGTGTGGCAGCTGAGCCCGCTGGCTCTACCGGCTTTGCGTGCTCCCAGGGGAGAAGGGCTCAGGGGGCATCAGGAAGGCTGCGTTGCAGGCTCCCCAGCGCAGTTCCAGCACACTTCTGATACGACTTTGAAATTAAAAACGAACAAAAAAAGTATTCTTTGGTTTCCATGTACATTAATTTATGAATGGTTTCTTCACTGTGGGGTAGATGCTGTGCCAAGTGTAATGGTTTTATGATGGTTTTGTGATGTGGATTGTGATTTAATAGGAAATTAGCTGACATTCCTAAATGCATATCATATGGTACCGTAGGCCATCTGATCAGCATTATACCGTGGTACCCTAGTTGGAACCGCAACCAAACCAAACCTAGCTGGAGGTGATGAGGTGCGGAGTCGGTACTATCCTCAAGTTTCTAGCTCTTACTGACTTTAGGCTACTAACTTATTTGGTCACTTTATTTATTTTACCCACAGTCTTATTTAAATTGGCACACTTACCATCCAAAGTACTTCTTTGATTCCACTTCACACCTCTCAGTTAGGCTTCACAATAATTTCAGGACAGGATTTGGAAATGGAACTTCATAATTAAAAGCAAAGCTGATGATTGGGAGTCAACTTGCAATACTGCCCGCATAGCGTGCTTGCGGCAAGAGACACGCTTGTACTCCTCATAAGATGGGATAGTCAGTTTAAAAATGTATTTCCTTTTCTAGTTGGTGGAGGTTGACATTTCTTTTGTATTAATTCTTAATGGCTATTTTGCTTAGACAAGCAGAAAAACATACGGTAAGGGCCAGGCAAAGAGAAGTCAACTTAAAAGTTTTTGGACTGTGTTAGGAGTCAGGCTCAGTTTCCAGAAGTTGTAATTTTATGAGCAAGTAGATATTGAACATTCCTAAAGTTTTCTTTTGGTCTATGTGAGAAGGAACTTTCTGCTTTCCTTTTGGTAGACGAGACATTATTAAGGCAACGAAATTGTTTCTACTAGGCATAGTCCTGAAAATGACTAGGCTTCCAATGATTAGCTCAGATTTTTAAGTGCGGTTAACTTCTTCGTTCTGGTCTGGCCTCAGACCAAGGGCCTTACAGGTCTAAAGTATCGGTAAGCTGTTGTGCCAGGTTCTCTGTCCTCCGCTCGAAGTACTGCACACATTTGTAACACGTATACTCATAACGTAAAGGACAAAGGCTTCTTGTGATTAAAGTTTACTTTATCAGTGTAGATCACATTTTGATGTAAGCCCTTAAAAATTCTAATTGATTAATGAGTTTCAGATGGTGGTTCCCCTCCAGTGCCCCTCCCCCTGATCCTAACATGTACAGTATGCTCCAAGTTAATCTGGGAAAGCTCCAGAAACCTTGGGCTAAATTGGTTGTGGTATAGTTTATAAGGATAATAAAATAACTAGAAAAATTGAATTTCCTTACGAAAATATGCTTGCTGCCTTTGTGAGCTTATTTTTTATCTGCTTGTTTATGGTGGTGAGAAAACTAAGATTACAGATAGAGGTATTAAGGATGATGCAGACAAGAATGACCTGTTGCTTCTTACAGAAGGGAAAGCTCTGTAATAGCTCTTGAAGAGGAGCTATGTGATGTAGTAGCAGAATCACTTTAAAAGTGATTGTGTTTGTTTTTACGTGTGTAAAAGGGCAAAATTGGAGTGATTACTGTTCTGTAGTAAACTGGAAATTGCAGGTGGTAAACATTGACTGAGTAACATCTGCCAGTGAGTGACAGGTCTCTGTGTTTTTTTCCTACTGCTTCTTTTAGTCCATTTTAAGGATTTCAGTAGGGAAGCTTTGACGGCTTCACTTAGGGAAATTATTCCACTGCCTAGCAGATCTCACCATAGGGAACAGTTTCCTGACAGTAAAAAAATATCAATTACAGAAGTTGTTGGTTACCTCTGTGTCTCTCAAAGGAAGACTTTCATATATCTTTTCTTCCCCCTTTCTGCATACATGTATGTGTATGCACATATGTATATGTATGGGTGAGGGGGGTGGAAAAACAAGAGCAGCCTTTAGTTTGTGGACTAATCATATACTCCCCAAATCTGAAAAGCATGCCAACACCGAGGCAGGAAAACGGAAATCAGTTTTCAAATTTGAATGTATTTATGCTTGGACGTGCCATGTGTGTAAAACTGCTACTTGCTTATGTCAAAGTGGCCATTGCCAGTATGGGTCCCAAATTGTGGGCAGCCTCGTTTCTGTTTGCACAAGTGCATGTTTTGTTGTTGCAACTTAATCTGTTTATGAACATTGAATCCTTTATTTAAGCCTCTTTTGCACCCAACTTCCAGTTACAGTAAGTAAATGCTTCACACAGCCTCCTTAAACTCCAGTAAAGTTTCAAAAGTTCTGTTCTTTTCCATCTGCTTGAGGTGATTAAAACTAGCAGGGAGATCCAGCAGAGACCCTTGCCAGATACTCATGAGCTCTGTTCTGGCTTTTGATCCTCTGTCTCCGCTCTTTCCAGGATGGCTGCTTTCCAATAGCATTACCTTCTCTCTAAGACAGCAGGAGATTGTCTGCAGTTATAGCCGATACCCCTCTGTCAAAGCCAATGTGCAGTCTAGTGCTCAAATTCCCGTTCCTTCAGAGAAAACTATTGCTGCTCTTGCCTAAGTTGCTCTCTGCTCTCTCTACCACTGACAGTAAAGCTATTGCACAGTTGCGTGCATGATGTTTTGTTTCTTCTACAACTGATAGCTAATGTGCTTCCTCAATCATAGGTCAAGAGACCTCATTTCACAAGCTTAAAGCCTGCTTATTTAATTCTGTAAAGATTTTGTGAAATAGTCTTTGAACCAGTGTCCAAGGCAGAGTTATGCCATTTTCTGTTGCAGTTGTTCCAGCTTTGTAGAGTCAACTAGGCCACCGAATTGGCATGCGCGCAGATCTTGGGTCCTGGATGACTCTGGGTTGGCCGCCAACCGAACAGAGCCGGTCAATTAGCTTGCCTGCTAGGCGGTAATACCTGGGGGGGCCAAACCAGATGCCTGTCGCACAGTGTCACAGGCAAGCTGGTGTGCTGCAAGCGGGACATCGTGTAGGACCTTTGCATCAGAGATCATTTGATCGCTAAACAGAGTTCTGCATTTGCTTTATGACGTTCTTTTTTTTTACCTCCATAGACATTATTATTCTTTTTAGTCTTTTCTAACTGAATGCAAACACAAAGAAAAAAGCTTGTTTTGCTGGATACTTAATTTCTATGCTAATTCTTAAGCCCAGTCATAAAGAGCAAGTGACTCGGCAAGACTTCTTCATCCCTGACCTGGAAGGATTGTATCTAGGAGCAAGTTAAAAGGAGGGCTTCAAGCCTCCTTTTGTTTGAGAACTAATGCACATGTTGTAATTAGGAATAAGGCTGCAGCGACAATGAAACTCGTGTCATACAGAGAGCACCGCATAGCCAGCAGCTACTCCGTATAAGCCATTACGTATACATGCTGGCACCGAATGGGTAACTTGGAGTAAACACCTGCTGCTTTGTATGATGAATTCACAGGGTAGAACATGTGTTATTTTCTGTGTTTGTATATCTATGCATACATGCACACTTTTATGTATACATTTTTACTACATAGAATAAATATTTTCCTCCTGATTATACTTGATTGTGGTTGAAGAGTACTATTATCGCAGTTTTACAGGTAAGGAAGGTGGTTGGAATACGAAATGGAATTGAATCCAGGGATCCGCAACTGTGAGTGCCTAACTGAGCAGCCAGTTTTACTTTCTGGATTAAACAGTCTTTCCCTCCAGTGTGTTTTGAGTACAGAGTGTATCATTCTTGAATCCTTTTGTTCTACCAGTTAACCCCAACAAAAGCCAGCGGCATTACAGAAGATTACTTGTTTGATTCTCATTGCTTTCACCTGATGATCACTGACAACAATCAGCAGATAGTGTAAGTTACACTGCTGGCAAAATACAAACAGTGAGCTACAATACACAGAAGACTAAATGTACTACTGTAAAGCAAAATAAAAACTTCACTGTTGGGTAGAAGCAAGCAGAGAGAAATATAACCTTCTAGTGTGTTGAATCTGTTACATGTCTCTGGGTGTACTGTAAACTATCCCACACTGAATTCTTCAGCTAGACAATAAGTCCAAGTATTTGAGATGTCGTCCTCTTATTGAGAGAGGTGGAAAAAACGGCTGTGCTGCATAAATATGACCTGTAACAAAACAGAATGACAAGTAGTTAAAGACCTTTTCTTGTCTGCATTCAGAATAGTGGGAGGAAGAGGTTGCTTTTTGAGGAACAAAGCATTTAGAGGTAAGTTTTAAAAATGCTTGTGCATATCTCCATCAGCCTCAACAGTTTATAGAGAAGCGTAACATTCTATAAAATATTTGACATGTTTGTGTTGGCTAGTTTTAAAGAGCTTTATATATGATGATTTGATGTTGCTGTTAGAAAGTAGGGAGATTAGGAAAACCAATATTTTTTGGCTACTTTGTTCATACCTTATGTCTGCCAAAAGGAAAGGATGAAATAGTTGTTGGAGCCAAAGAGGCTTGCCTCAGCTGTGGTGATGTATCCCTGAATGCTACTGTCTACCTCTGTGGCAAGTTAGTCCATTTTTCTGACCAAATTCCTCACTGCTAAATTGTCAATAAACTTCTCTCCAGCTCACCAGAAAATAAATTTGTTAAGCCATTTTAAGGAGGTGAGGTGATGGTATCTGAGCGAAGAATCAAGAGCCTGGCCTTGACTACAAGTAGAATCTTCAAAGGGGTCTTGAAGGAGCTCAGGACCTGATTGCTGTCACCTTCACCTGACTTAACTCAGTTCAGCTTCTTCACAGATCCCAGCTAGTATGCGATCAAGTTTTAAGAGCTAACATATGGGCTATTACAATTGATGAAGTAGATGAACATTTTAATGAAGCTTAGTTACTTCAGCACTTAAGTATCATGGAGGCTTCAGTTGAGTTAACTCCTAAGTTAACTTAGGAGTTCAGTAGTGGTCAGCATTTGCATAAAGAATAATTAGAGTCTGATAGCTTCTGATACTTGCAGTTTGATAACTGACCCTCAATATGACTTGAAGAATTTGTGATGGGAGCTACAGGTAACAAATTGCGCTCTGCTCCTTGAAGGCTGATTTTTATTTTTTTTTTATTTTAAAAATCCAAGGTAGGAATTTTCTTGCTTTGGTTATAACAAGGAAGTATTTTACTGAAGTGTAGGACATGTTTTCAGAGAAGTAGCAGGGAAAGGGAAAATTAATTTCTTTCAGAAATGAAATTAGAGACAACTTCCACAGAAGTAAGGCTGGATTGTATGTGATTCATCTGTGATTCTTCAGGGTTCTTCTCAGTGGAGACTCTTCATCAGTATAAACTTTCTCATTTCTCAGTCCTCACTCTGTATGCCTGCTTCACAATTAACCCATACGTTATTGTTAATTCAGGGCTACTATTTCAAGCAGACCTAGTCCCAGTATAGAGATGCCTGAATCATTATCAGCTGCTAGAGATTTTTGTCACCTGTCTATCTGTCTTTCCTCATCTTTCCTAGTTTCCCATTCTGAGAACCTGTGTCCTATTAAAACCACCTTAAACTAGGAATACCCTTCTTGTCCTGGGATCGTCTCTCTTCTTATTACCAGTTACTACGAAACTGAAGCACCCATGCATCCTCCGCAATCAGTGCTCTTTGTTCTCCTGCTTTTCTTCCTTCAGTGAGTCTCAAAAGTTCCTTGAGACCTTTACACAGCCTGGCTGCTGAGTTTTATGAAACAAGAGGTAGGTCAGTATGAAATGTATTTAAAGACAGCCCTGTATTTTAGAGACAAACTGAAGTAACATTTCAAATCCCTGAATTGTCTGCTCTGCATCTCCACAGAGATCAGCCTGAAGCGTAAACAGAGTGCAGTGCTTGTTTCACAGACTGAGGGGGAAACCCAAACTGCCTCCATGTAGCTGCTCCAGCAGCCTTCCCCTCTCTCTTTTCTAGTCTTAAAGAAATGCAACTTTCAGACCTTAGAATTACTTCAGCCCCACCAGTGGCAGCAGCCTGTGTCATATCTGGCTGTCTGTCAGGCATATTATAATGTTTTTGGTTATTAATTGGCTCCAAGTTTCATAGGGCACTTCATATACGTGGTCTTGGAAGTGATAAGGTCTCCATAGTTTTCCTCTTAACACAGCCCAGCTCAGGGTGTGTGCCACGTGTTATGGTCCTAGCAGGGCAGACCCTGCTTAGGGTCCCATGATGAATATTGCTGTGTGCATCCTTGAAATATAAAATCACAGAATAATTGAGGTTGGAAGGGGGACCTCCAGAGGTCATCTAGTCTGACCCCCTCCTCAAAGCATCTGTGAACTGTGAAAGTATTTCCAGTGAAGAGGTGTAGTGTCTAACTGGTTCCTTTAGTACAATGGTGCTTCTTTCTTCAGGTGTATTTTTCCAATCTGTATGTCAAAAGAAACAAATTGCAGGATTTTGTTTCCTAAATATGGAGATACACAGGTGTCAATAAACTGAAAAATTGATGCCAAAAAATGATGTATTTTTACTTTGCTTTATTTGTGTATTGTATATGATGTGAACATTCAGGAATGAAATTTTTTTTTAATTACTTTTTACGATATCATTTCAGAGGTGATCCAAGACAATAAACTAGTTTCAGTTCCGGTTCTCACCATATCAATGGAGTTTATAGAGTCCAGAAATCAGTCAAAAGATTATTTTAAGGCTTTTTTTCTGGAAAGGAAGTATATGACCGTGGTATTTATACTTGATTTTTCCCATATAATCTCTGAAGATGAGGTGGTGTCAGTTATCCATCTTGCCTCTCTTTCCATCCAACATGAAGCAGTGATTTGAAGCACTAAATTGCGTGGTTCTGGGTGACTTAGAGCAACTTTAAATATACTGTCATTATAATTCCTTAGCTGTTAGTATCATCTAGTCCGAAAGAATCTATTTTGAGAGTGACATTCCAGATAGGCTGTTAGCTCTGCAAAAATCAAATTCTTCTCCCTCCACTCCCTCGCACCCCGCCCCAAATGAACAGGTATGATTTGGATTTAATCAACCAGGAAACCATAAATCCAAGCCGACATTTTTACCAAGTCAGTTTTCAGAACAGAGCTGTACTTAAATTACATACTTTGGTCTGCCTTAAACTCCTCTGCTTCCAAAGGAACTTTGATACGTAAGGATTTCTTTGGTTAGAAAAATGTAAAATCTACTGATAATTCAGAAATGTGTATTTATACATGGGAATAAAGTCTTTTTTATGTCTATTTTCCCCCTTCCCCAACTGAAAAAAATTGGCTAATTTCAGTAAGAAGTATATTCGTAGTGAAAGCTGTGCCTATCTCGAGGACAAGCCAAACTTCAGGATTTGGGGTGAGGTACTCTCAACAAGAGCTTAAGCAGATGTTTTACGAACAAGGAGTTTATGCTGGAGTATTTTAATATAAGCATTGAAATATCCCAAATAGCATTCCATATATTTGGAAATGTTGGTTACAGCACAATTTTATGGAAAGGCAATTGCTTTTTACATTCGGTAAACGTTTTCCTTTTTTTTTTTTTTTGGCAAAGGAGTTGGTTTTGGTATTCTTGTTAATCCGGGCCACAATGGAATAGTATAACAAATTGTTCTTTTTTTGTTGTTGCTTTTAAAGTCACTATCACCTCTTACCTGACTTGAAAGGTATGCAAAGTACAGAAAGAACAGTGTTTGCAGGGTATCGTAAGCTGAAGCCAGCTGACACATGTAACCACAGTTGGGGTGGATCAGCCGGTTGACAATGGGCAAAGAACTGCTCCTTACGGACCTCCCACCCCCACTTAATGTCTGTCTGGTGCCACCAACATAAGACCTTGTGACTGCTAATTGGTGTCACTGGGCTTTCAGCAGGCTACAGCCTGTCAAGGATCTCAGCTCATTGCTACAAGCATTAGGGTCCAGGTCTGGGTTTCTTTTCAGAGGGAAAAATAACCTTCGCTCCTTAGCACGCTTCTGCTGCAGATGGGGGAATTAGTCCTTCAGGAGCGGAGATATAGGTCCAGTGGGCCTAACGTCTCTGGCTGCTGCAGGACTCGGAACACTTAACTAATATTTAACACATGACGTATTGTCTTACCTGAAACTAAAGTTCCAGTAAGCTGTCACTGAAGCAGAGGAGTATTTGTCTAAAAGGTGGAAGTGGGAAGTGTGGGGGACCGGCACAAGCTGTTGAGCTGCTTTCTGAAGAAATAATGCTATTCAGTAAATACATTTGGTGTGGGGTTTTTTCTTTACTTATTCTAAAGCTGTAGGATAGACTGATTCCATTTGGTAAGTGCATTTGTTAATTGTTGGTAAGTTTGCTGTACTAGCATAACTCAGTTGTTCCCGTGTTTTTCTTGGGCCTGATCCAAAAATCTCTGAAGCTTTCCATTTATTTTGAATCGATATTGGATCAGGCGCTGTAGTGAGTTGTTAGCTTTGTGTAAAACGTTTATTTTGATTTGATTTTAATCATGCCTTGCAGAATATTTGGTTATGTGTTGGCAACAAGTGTAGTTTGGTGAGTGCAAATGAAGTTGACATTTATCTGTATGATTGAATCACTTGCAATGTGATCCATTAACAAAACTTCAATCATCAATGTTGTATTCATGTGTTAGATCCACATCTGTTTATCTGACGTCTAATTTCTCAGAATCATAGTTACTGTTATCTGCTACAATCTGAACAACAGAAGCCGCGAAACTTATTTTTTGATATAATGAAGTACTTCTTTTTTCTTTTTTTTTTCTTTTAATACAATAAAACAGGTACAACAAGTGGATAAGCAATGTGCACTGCTCTGAGCCCGAAGGCACGTGGGCCTGGCCTCTCTGATATGCATCAATACAGTCAGTGGCTTGCAAGTAGACATGAGGCCAACTTGTTGCCGATGAAAGAAGATTTGGCCCTGTGGCTCACAAACCTACTGGGTAAGATACAATAAGATGGAATGTAGATACGGTGCAGTACGAGAACTCTATAAGCTGTTAGCTGGGTATTCAGTCCTTCAGACATCTTTGCGTTTCAAAAATAAAGGTAGTTATGATTAGGTAGCTACCTTCACATAGCGCAACCGTTGGCAAGGTCAGAAAAGCTAATAAGTAATTTGACTCCACAGAGTTTCTGTGAGTAGCATAATTCAACTTCATTATTCAGTTCATGTTTATTTTTCCTCAAATTTCCTTTTAAATGTTCTTTTACATGTGTTTTCTGTATTAATAGCATTAAGCTGAATGGTGGTAATTACTGCCATCAACTACGTCTTCCATTTTCATTGGTAGGCCTTCTGAAGAGTCTGGGTGTACTGACTGTCTTGAACAGAAGGAGCCATTAAATAGTTCTTTGCTGACCAAGCAGTCTAGTGATTGATAATTGCTGCCCAAGGCAATGCACGCTAAGACTTGTGGAAGCTTGTGCATAGAGGCCGCTGACCTAGTGGCTGCAGCTGGGACCTGGGGATTTACTGGTTGCAGCTGTATGTCTTGGTGTGTGAAGCCAAAACATGTTGCTGATGAAAGAGGATGCAAACCAAAAGCCAAGAAAAAAATCAGGTGCACATGAAGAGGAGAGAATGAGAGTACATCCCTGGCAGGAAGGAGAGAGACAACTCATTCAAGAAGGTGGAATTTAGAAACTATGAGCCAGGAAATAGTATGTTGTTTGTTGAGAACATACAGGGGAAAACGGCTTTTGTGTGATCTCTGTAAGTCTGAAGGATTCTACCAAAGAAATACGTGATTTACACAATACCTCCTCCTAAGGGAAGCGTGCTGGCAGTTAGTCTCGTTAAACAAAGAGGAGAAAATATTTCAGACGAGGTGATGTTTACATGAAACTTTCACTTATGTTATTTTGGAGGACAATTTGGATGAGGGTTTTTAAATTTGGTGTGTGTGGGTTTGGGGGTTTTTGGTTTGGTTTTTTTTTTTCTGGAAGTCTGTTCTGGTGAGACATAGGCAGTGTCTTGTCTTGGCAAATGCTGTAGCTGAACTGTCACAGTGATATCATACAATAATAGAGTGTATCTAGTGCCTTTCATCTGCACGTTCTACATTGCTGTATTTCCTCTTTTTTTAAGAGGAAGGGAAGTATCACTATGTCATGAGAGGTGTAGTCAGTAAGTACAGTGTCAGTAGAATGCAAGAACACGGTATTTTACAGGTAGGCGATACCCATTTTAGAGTTGAAATAGTTATGAATCCACAACTGCAAAAGTGGTACTTGTTTTAAATTACATCTTTGTGTGGTATTTCCATTTAAATTAATGAGTTTTGAATATAAAATTGTCTGGGTAATACCAGAACAAAATCCAGAAATCCTGACTTTTCATTCAAGTTACCAAAAGACAACAATCCAAAAGACTGTTTTTTGAATCAGAAGCAGCACATTCCATTAAGGAATTAATATATTGTTTAAATGTTTTAAACAATGATGTTTTAGTGAGCCACTCTAAAACAAATAGAAGCTTGTTTGCAGTTCATAACACAGTTCTCACAGTGACAAGTTTAGGAATGAGGTCACTTTTTTAGCAAGAAAGTAGCAGGCAGCAGGAGGTTTTGAAATGCCAGCTATAATTAAAAATCTGATTTTTCATATGGACACCAAATTCTGCACTGCTGAACTAAATGGGCACAACCTTCTTTTAATTAGGCAGCATGCACAGTTCATTTGCTTAATGCGTTCCCCCACACCTTCTCACACCAAGCTCTTCTTTTCTCAGAGTTTGTCCTGAAGAACTGAAATTACAGTGATTTGTTACACTGCTTTGAATTCCTGTGTGGACATTGTTATTCAAATTAATAATTCAATTAAGTTAAAATTCACATTCAAAATAAATTGAGTGTAACTGAATTAAAGTAATTAATATTCATCCAAATAGGTTAACTCAGAATTCAAATTTGGTTTAATTACTGTATAATTTAGGTTAACTTTAATGAGAGGAAGGACATGTGAGCATGTTGCTGTAAGATAAAATAGGTATGAATTCATAGCATGCTCTTGCCTTGTTGTAAAAACCCGTTGTGCTCTCTCACTTTTCAGCATCCAAAAGGATATGCCAGACTCTTGTTTGTTTTGTTGTGGGTTTTTTTTCCTCCACGGGAGAAATGATGTACTTTGCATTAACAGTCAGTAGATTTTCATGGGCATGGATGTGTAGATAACACAGGGCAGATAACATTCTGTGTATCCACACACTAGTTTGCTCTGTGCTACAGCTTGTGTGGCCTCATTGTAAGTGTCTTGATGCCAGTTTCAATGCCATAGGATTTCTCAATTTATAAAGAAAATGCATTTCAGTTATTTTTTGCCATGTTGCTTCATGTTTTGTTTCATCTATATTTTGTTCATTCATTTGTACTATCACTCAATGAGGACACATAATCTTTTCAAATAAATGTAGATTCTGTTTAAAAATAATAGAAAGTATTTTAGGCAAGAATAGGGCTGAACCTCTTTGAGGTAGTTTGATCAACTGATGGTGTTCTAGGAAATTTTTGTGGAGAGGCAAATATGTCCTACACAGTGTTACTGGAAGTTAAAATGGTGACGGTTTTGCAGCAGCAAAGCCTGGTGTGGGTTTGAAATTACAAACTGGAAAACATTAGAAGGATTTGCACTTTATAATATGAATGAAGGGTTTTGATATTAGGTGGAAATTAGGCATAGCTAGAATTTGACCTTACCCGAGTGACAAATTGGAAGAATGAGATAGATGGTGCAGCTGGAAAATAACACTGTTAGAATTTTTAACCCTGAGACTTTGGACATTTTATTCTAAGTTAGCATGGACATTGTTGCTGGTTTTTTTTTTTAGTAATCACTAGGACTTCTGTATGCGTTTTGCTAATTATTTTTGGAACCATATCAGAGAAACTCAGAGCTTCTGAGAGGGTGGTTTGTCATTACGGCTCCATGGCTGAATAGATTTTAGCTGCCTGTATTGTGGAGGCTGGAAAAAGGACTTTGCAGATGAAAGCTGTGTGTCTGATGGGATTGACTTGTATAATATTGTACCTGATAGCATTCTGAAAGTGGGACACATCAGCATTGCAGGGGTTAGGGTTTGTGTGCTGGAGAGGAAGATTGGAGCTATGGATGTTGTGTCTCTTGCCCTCGCTTCCCTCTGCGGAGCTCTGGTGGCTCTGTCAAGAGATGCTTGCTGTGGCAAAGTTAAGGAGATGTGTTGACCCAACTGCCTTGCAAATCGCTATCATCTCTCAGCCTTGTTTTTACTACGTATAGAGCCAGTGAAGCACTCAGCAGTGTTTTCACTGCTGGCATACTCCAAATTTCGTAGATTATGTATGTACTTATTTTAGCAGAAAGCTCTTGTGGGTACTGAAAACTTCTGTTCCACCTTGAGCAAGCTTCACATGGGAATTAGCACAGTTGGGCCATAGTAATCTTCTAGCAGAGGCAAAGTAGCAATTAGAAAGCAAATAGGGCTTGCTTGTCCGCTGTACTCTCCAGTACTGTCTTGTTTTCTCTTGTGTGTCTGCAGAGGTGAAAGGGCTGACATCAGGAGGAATGGGCCTCATCACCGGTCTGTAGTTTAGGACAGGTACAGAGGCATGGCTTCTCTGTTTCCCCTTTGGCTATTGTGTAGAGCTCTGATCTTTTTTCCCATTCCCAGAGCCCGTTTACCAGCTGCAGAGGGTTATGATGTAGCTTATTCCATCCAGCTTCATTTGGCACATGGGACCACGGAACAGACCTGGAAGATGTGCCTGGGCACGTGTCTGGGCTCCAAGGTTTTGGTGCTGAGGCCATTTCCTAACAGAGCTTTCTGGGCTTCAGAAGCTCGTAGGGAAGGAGCTGGAGAATGCAAGATGGTGAGGAATTGAACGTTTAAACGTCGAACATTGCATAAGGCATGTAAAAGTTGCTTGAGTGCAAAAGTGAAGTATGCTTGGAGAAAAGGAACAGAGAGGTAAGGATGTTAGGAGAGGCATTGAGTTGAAGACCAGGCGTGGAATTTAAAGGTGTGTTGAAGGAGGTGTAAAATTTGGGGGATGAAGGGTGGGAAGTCTTCTGCAAGAAAACTGCCTTGCTTTGTTTCTGAATTAAAGCAAAACCTGCTTCAGCTCAGTGTTCTTGCTCATCTTGTCAAGAGGATTCTGTAGCAGTACCTTTATTTTAAACATCAGCATGTTCAGCTCAAGCCAGTGGCAAATGCAGGTTTTAAATATCTGCATCTCAAGACATTCACGATACTGATACTTCTAGTGATTTTGCTGGCAGTGATGCAGTTTCTTATTTAGTTGAGTGGCTTTATAATTTTCTTTAGTATCAACATGCCTTTAGGATTGTTTATCTGTCCCCTTTCAAGTAAATGATAATATCTCAATGCTGTCAAAACTGTTTCTTTTGCTGTCAGCTATTGTCAGAAATAGAGTAGCCTTGTCAGGAAAGAACCAGTTTTGCATGTGCATAAAATCCTTGGCCTTTGTTTTCTTTATTTTTTATTGAGTATTGTTATCTTGGATTTAAATGCCACACAATTTGAGAGGGTCCGGAGGAGTTGTTCCACTGGTGCCTCAGTATTGTAGAAGCTCATCCTTCTACTGATGTGTTTCAGAGATTCACCCAAGTGAAGTGTTCTCATTTGTAAACTAGTAGTTTTGTGTTAGCACTGAAGCGTGCGATTCAAATAGTCCATTGGCTAGTTGTGAGGCTGGAGTCAGTGTTTTGCATTGTAGTTATTAAACTAAGTGTGGAAGAACTCCGTGCAAGAATGGAGGAACCAACTAGATTTTGGTACTTTGTTTTAGCCTTTGAGTCTCTCCGCCTTCTTCCGAAGGCTCTGGTTGTCTGAGATGGCCCGTAGGGAATGCTTCGTCTTCTTTAGGCTCTTGGGCACGCACCCTGGACATGGGCTCTTCTTGGTTATTCTTTCATAGACCTCCCAGTCTGGTTGCATTAGGACCCCCAGGACTGGGTGGCCTTGTAGAGAGCTGCCCACGGTTTCCAAGCGGTAGGTGTTCCGGTATAACAGTTTGTCTTTTTAAAGGGCATCTGGTGATTGTGGTAGAAGAGAGGGTAAGCAATGCTTGCGAGGTTTGAGAAAGACTTCGTATTCCTGGGGGGGGTTTCTTACTTTTAGTGTTGTTTTTTTATTATACTTAATGTTATTACCATTCTATAAAAACATTGCAACTGCTTTCTTGTAATTATAGGGGGACTTATACATTTTTAATGGAGTTTAATGTTTTTTCCATACAAATATACAGAGACTTTTTTTTCCTCAGGCTATGAATATTACTCTCATTTGAATCAATACATTTCAACTGTTAAATATGTCAGAGTGTCTGTTTTAGCAAAGAAATGCCACCTTTTGGAGCCATAAAATACAGTGAATTGAAAGCTGACACCTAATATATTTTTCATTGGATACAGATGTTCAATGCAAAACTCATTCTTTCAGCTTTCATAAAAGGGAACAGAACTGAAATACTCCGGCTTAGCGTACAATATGCAGTGACCAAACTGCTAATGCAATTCACCATTTAAAACAATATAAACATATTTTCAAATAGCAGAAGAAGATAGAGGAATTTTTCTATGTCTGTGTAAAGAGAAAATACCTCTAAATAGGTTTTAGGCTTTTTAAGGGTTGACCAGTGAAATAATAAATCTATAAATCATAGGACAGAGTAGATATGTAGAATGTTAATTTTTTTTTTTCCTGGGGGGGGCGGGGAAGCTTTCCAAATAAAAATAAAAAACTTGAGTAGGTTAAAAATATTTGAAATACATTTTTTAGAAGAAAATGAGTCTATCATAAAATGCAATCCTGTATTAAAATAAACCAGTTCATATAACATAATCGTTTTTCAAATTTAGCGTTCTACTGGTTTTATACCTTTTGCCAAAAATGCTGATGGGGCAAATGGGAAAATATGTGGGCTAGAACGGTGATGAAGGCTTTTGGGGTGCTGAGATGTTCAATTTGTGTATCTGTGGGCTATTACAGTTTCAGTCCTGGCTTCAGCTGAGCTGAAGGTACTGCTAAAATATTGTCGGTTATGCACAAGCAGTGCTGCTACCGCTCTTTTGCCTGGAGAAGTCATTTAGGTATTCAGGAGCTGTAAAGTGGGCTATATGGCAGGGAGAATTAAGAGGGAATAAAAAGGGGAAAAAACTTTACATTAAACTGATATTTCTGAAGTAGAAATGTGTTAGAAAAGAACAAGTTTAACTTCGACCAAAAATGTAAGTCTACTGTTGTATCTGAAGATGATTTGCTGCAAAGCTCTTTATCTTAGTCTTTGATTTTACCTGCCCAAACTGAGAAGACGCACAATTTTTTGCCCAAAGGGTGCTGAAGTATCTAACAGTTTTCAGACAAGGGCCTAGAGAAATCAACTTTTCTTTAGTGTTTTTGTAATCAAATTGCTTTATAATATGGTTATCTTCAGTGTTATAAGTGACCTTGACTATCAGATAACAATGTACTGGCAATATATTGCAGAAGTACAATATTAACTTCTTACTATATCTGCTCCATTTTTGTTACTTTTGAATGTTAGTTTTCTCCTCTCCTCTGAGTGAAAAGGTATAGAGAAGCTTTACTGCTTTTTTCTAGATCTACTTTTCCTAGTTTTTTTTTTTGACCAAAAAAAATGTTGTGAACCTGTTCTAAACAGATTAATGTTTCCAGACATCTCATGGGAAATAAATTTCCTCAAACTAACTGGAAAACCAAAAAAACCTCCTGGTTTAGTCAGGCTTGTTGGTCAAAAATCTGTGGCAAAAAACCCGACCAGCAACTGGCAGGCTTCGACCTATTGTCCTGCTTGGAAACAAGCCGGTTTTCAGTAGCAGGAGTGGATCTGGATGTGATGGAGAATGACTCTCACTTCAGATTTTCAATTTTTTTAATTTTTTTGGCCGGGTAGACTATTGTTACTGCGATTACTGTGTAACAGCCTATGAAAAATGAGTTGATAGTGTTATTCCTGTTCTCAAATGACGTATGTCAATATCACCAAAAATAAATAAATCCTGTCTTAATAGGAAGGGCAAGAATTAGTCCTTGATGCTCTCTTGGTATTAGTAGAAGTTAAGAGGGCTGAAAAACACAGCTGCTGGTCAAAAACGTGTCCAAAGAGAAGGCAATTTTTCCAGTAGAAATGTGAAAATAGAAAACCTTCAATAAGAAGAAAGAGTATTTTTACCTGGAAATGTTGTTAAGATGCTGGAAGTTTAATTTAGGGAGGTAAATGATTCCCTTCTCATCTAGCCTCTCCAGCCTGGGCAGAATGCACATCTCATCGTGGGGCTCTTGAGATCTCCACCACCGGGAAGGTGTAATTACGGTGTAAGGGAAGGTTGTTTGGTCTGCTGTGGCCAGGGAGGACAATCTGTGGCGGCTGAAGTACACTGTCATCTAGCATGATAAAAATTGATGTATTTTGAAATCAGAGTATTTTGGCTTTGTTTGTTGGGTGAAAATTTTAATCTGTGTGGCAAGTAGATAAATAACATGAAATTTCACTCTCTTCCTTTTTTTTTAAATGTACCTAATTTTGCTTCTGAAAAAGTTCTTTCAAAGCAGCATTGCAGTCACTGTGGTCTTTTGTCAACTTCTTGCAGGATCAAGTCTTAAAGTCTTTTTTAAAAAAAAATATGGTTCTTTCCTTCTTGACATGGTTTTCTACTTCTGTTACAAACTAAGCTGCGGTACTGTTAGCAACTCTTACGCTATAGCTACCCACGCACACTGGTGCCTGCTGTCTTTTAAAACACTATGTTAAAAGCATTGGAATTTCATAAGTAAAACGAGGTATGTGGAGTCAGATATGCTAGAATTATTTTTCAAATACCACATGCCTTCCCAAAGAAAGCATGTTATTTTTTGATAATTTGCTATATGTCTACCAGTAAAGTAGTAGTGAGGTTATTCACTAAATAGTCAAAGTAATGCAAGTTATTCAGTTAAAGCATATTTTAAATTGTTGTCAAGATTTCTATCAGTTTCTCTTTTTACACAAATGCAGTCTATACTATTGCACACTTTTTGCCATGTTAACTTTCTGTTTGCTGTTCAGGTAGAGAAATAACAGCAGAAACCTTTATGGAGAAATTGGATAATGGTGCCTTGCTTTGTCGGTTAGCTGAGACCCTGCAGGAGAAATTTAAAGAAAACAGCTTTGATGCAAACAAGCCTGGCAAAGTAAGTGTCGGTAAATGTTATGGCATGTATTATCAGCATCTGAGGTATCTGACTGTTTTGGTACTGAACTTCGTTGCGCAGTTAAGAGATTTCATTTGTGGAGGCTCTGCATATGGGCAGGGAGGCGATTGCTCCGTGTAGAAAAATTACAATACAAAATTGGGGGAAGTAATACTTGGGTAATTATTAAAGTAACTATGAAAAGAAGTTACTCAAAAAATGACTTGTAACACGTGGAGGGTAAGACATAGAACAAGATCTAGCAGCGTGTGATGTGGTAGCTAATAGAGAAAATGTGATCCTTGTATTTATTTGCAAGGGGAATATTAGGTAGCTGTAGGAGGTGCCTTTTCCTCCATAAACAGCTCTAGGGAGGCGATTAATAAAATTCTATAGTTAGTTTTGGTGCCTTGAGTTTAAAGGTCCTGTTGGTGTACTGGAAGGGGTTCAGTAAAGAGTTAGTTGCAGGGATGATGTGGAAAATGTGAAGATTCAGAAGATACTGAAGAGCTTTGCGAAGATCAGGTTAAGATCTTGCTTGACCGCAACCTCCCTTTAATTTAAATTATTTTCTTAGGACAGTCTTATTGGGAGAAATTAAAGAGTGCAGCAAGTTTCTTTTTGGGAGAAGTTAAATGAAATGGTTGACATGTACATTAATGCATTTACTGTGAAACTGTTTCTGTTTTTCTTAATTGAATTCAGATACATCTTCCTTGAAAGCTAAAACAGGCAAATACACAGCAGGTAAAAAAAGAGCTCGAGAGTAGAAATTACAAAATCTATCTTCTATTCTTGTTGTTCTCATAGCTGGTCTGTAGCAGAAATTAAGGCACAGCATAAATTTTATCAGCAGTTCTGAGAACTGACAGCCTTGTGTCAGCTGCAGTTGCATAAGTTGTTTTTCTTGGTTCCAAGCTCATAACTGTTGTTGCAGAAGAAATTGTCTGGACTAGGGCAGGCTTTATTTACTTATATATTTATTTTTAAGCTTCTGAGGGTTGGGGTGGGTGCAGGAGGGCATTGTTTGCTTGCTTTGGATTTGTTGGGTTTTTTTCTGAAGAAAAAGGAAAAGATAGCTGGGAAGAAAGATAAGAAGTAGAGAAGGAAGGAAGCCTTCCTCCACAAAGGAGGAAAAGACATCTGGAACTCATATTTCATATTTAAAATTGTAATCAGGGTTTGGTTAGTCGAAGTACTGGATGACTTCTGAGTTCCTCGTTATAATATGGTCCAGCTTGTCGTCACCTAAGTGATGGCCTGTTAGTGTTACGGTAGATCCCAAGTTAAAAAAACACTTAATGGCAGTCTTTTCTGTTGAGCCTAGGAACTAGCTAGGCAGAAAGAAGGATTGCTTGTTCTTTTGGCTTTTCCCCGTAAAAACAAACAAACAAACAAAGGTACCATTATTGATGAAAACCACGAAAAGCTTCAGTGAATACCCAAAAGGGAAACTTGGCTGCAGAGTTCTAAAACATTCCCTTTTCATATCTTGCCCAGGTGGCTTACTAGAAAATCAATTGAATCACAAAGTGAAAAGCATATTTTTTACAGACTTGACATCTCAGAAAGCCATGTCTATTTAATATAAAATACTCAGCATAATAAAAGTCATAAATTAATCAACAACTACAAAATTCTAGTGAATATTCAGAAATTCAAACAATATGTTTTTGTTAGATGTCTAACTACTGCTTTTTCGGTTTGTTTTTTTTTTTTTATCATCAGACTTTTGTCTGATGGTGGCTCATTTGGTGAGAGCTACCATTTGGAAAGATAACCCAGAAATGTACCAATGTTTGGAACTTCTGCTTTTGCCACTTGACAAGAGGTAGACCTCCTTTCTCGTATTAACTTCCTCAGCCGAGAATATGGCCTTCCTTACTTCAGTTACCTGATCCCCTTTTTTTGAACCTAAGTTACATTAGACACCAGTTAGACATTTTTAATCCCATATGTTTTAATTACTTAGATTCGTTGGTCTTTTTGTTTGTCAAACTGATACAACAGGCAATGCAATTAAAGGGAAAAATTCTGCTCCACTGCTATTTTCTCAATGTATATTATTTCATGCTTAGTATAGTAAGAATGCAAAGAAATGGCAGAGTAATAGATGTGTGTCATTGTAGGCTATTAGGGAGCTATTTATCCTTTCAGATTGTAATTCCCTGTGTAACAGTCCTAGGCAATAGGACTAGTCTACACATTGGAAAATCTGAGTTGTGGTGCCAAGGAAATTTATAAGAAGACTATACCGTATGCAATTTAGCATAGTAAGAGTTCCACAATCCTCCCCTGAATCATTATTATGCTTTCTGTTAACAATATGTGTGGAATTTGGAAGCTGTTTGGCCATTTCTCTGTGCACAGGAAAACGGAACCGTTATGGTCTTTCACCCAGTTGCCCTGGTGACTTCATTGGCAGCTGGAAGAAGCTGCTGATGTCTATAGAGTCCAGCCTCTATCAAAATAGATAATGTGCTTTTCTATCCATATATGTAACTTTTAATTTTTTTTAGGTAGAAGCAGACTGATATAAAATGAGTGGCTGCCAGAAGGATCAGCTTGCAGGCAGCACCAGGTTGCAGCTGGGTGAGGGAGACAGGATAAGGCTATAGATAATGGGGTGGGGGGAGCGGAAACTTGTTAAGTCACTCTACAAGCTTGAAAATTTGTTCTGTTTTTATAAATGAAGTTTTTCATTGTATGGGAGCTACTTTGTAGATAGCAAAGCTCCATAAAATACTTCGGTTTTAGTTTTGTCTTAGAAGATGACCTATCCTGTTCTGCTTGATGTGTACTACTGATCGTGAATTCACTTTTGCAGCTCTTTGGGGCTGTCTGGCCACTTTAGCAGCTATAGCAACACATGTAAGAAGACATTAAAAACTAGTACTGCATGAACTGACTCATCAGTTGTTTGCCATAATTCCTTAAGTTCATATTGCAATACTCTGCAGAACGGCAACGGTTAAATCCTATTGCACAAGCAGTTAACCCAGAAGCAGTAAGTTTGTAGTCACTGTCAGTTTTGCACTTTGTTTCTTAACAGAACTGTATCATTCCCTTTCTTATTAGGGAGGACTGAACTTTGTCCAGCTTTCAAGGACCCCCTAGGTCAGCATTGGCCTTTTTGGGTGTGGAATAAATCAGGAAAGCATAAACCAAAAAATTTGTGCCTCCCAAAATATCGTGTTTTCCAAACCTGGAAGGAAAATGGTGGTATTGATATAAATCCTTTTTTTTGTCATGTGAAGACACTTGTGGATACTGGGGATGCTTTCAAAAGAATTAGGAAACTACTGGTAATATGACTTGGGAATACAGCTCTAAGAAACTGAAAAGGAGATTAAAAGGGGTGTGATGCAGAAGTAAAGTCTTCTTTCCTTAAAAGTCAGAGGAAGGCAATGAAGGAGTAACTTTTTATGAGTGAAGGAGGTGAATGGAGTAGCTTTTTATGAGTGACCGAGTAGGTTAGGATTCTTCAGTGTGGAAAGAGGCAGCATGGGGGCATATGATGGAACCTGCAAAATTGGGAATGGCATGGTAGATGTTCAGTCTTTTCTATACAAAAACTATGGGACATAGAATGAAGCGAGTAGGAGCCAAACAAACAGAAGGGGGGGGCCTTGTTTATGAACCGGTTGGAAATTTCTTGCCAGTGAATGTTAAAGTTTACCTGGGTTCAAGAAAGCACTGAATAAGGTAACAGAAGAGACCTCTCTTGGAAGGCTGAATACACAGAAACCCCATCTAGATGAGGAAGCCCCCATAGCTGAAAATGGTTGGAGCTTGAGAAAGTATTGAGGGGCGTAACATGTTTGCTGTGGACTTAGTCTTCCCTAGATGCTTACTTATGGCCAGTCTGGGTTGGCCAAACCTTTGGCTGACTCTTGTGTTCTTTATGATATTGTTCCTTGGGGCTGAATACTTTGCTGGTTGTGCAGGTGGACACAGAGAAATCTGTCCTTTTGCAAGGGTCGAACTTCAAAGGAATTATTTTAGATTAAATAGGTACTTTTTGTTCTATATAAAGACGCCTCTTCAGGACTGAATCCCTACAGCTAAAAATAGCACTCCAGTCACACTCTGCTTTGGTATCTGTCATCCAGGGGAGTAACGTGTGATTGAGAGCACTGGAGTTTGGCAGCCTCTGGTGCCGTTTATGCAGTCTCTGCTTATGGCCCTTCTGAGCTTAATGCCATAATAGGCACTTCTGGATATCATAGTAGATGCTCTGAATGCATCCCCCGCAAGTCTCGCTCCCTAACTCTGTGGTGTTTGATTTGTTAATCAATCAGTAGTAAGTTCTTGAAAGCATTTGAGTTTCTAAAGGTGACGCATTTAACAATTGTTCATTTCAAAGGCTGTTAGGTGCCAGGTTCTTTTGCAAATCCCAGAAGACAATGATGTTCTTCATTGTTAAGCAGCTAAACCATGCTTCAAAACCTGATGATTCTGAAAATGTTGATGTTGTAGCTGATCCTTTGCTTAAGACAGAAAAAACTTTGAGTTTTAAATGAAAAAGGAAATTTGAAAGAGGGAGGGCAGTTCTGGACTGGTGTGACTGTATGCTGTATTTGTAAAGAAATCATTTTTTTCCCCTCTTTAGAGATTTTACAGTCATAAATAAATCTAATTGTGTACACTTATAAAATGACAAGGAGATGACTGATACCAATCTTAATAAATGCTCAAGATTTGCATGGTAGTAAGTTGTTGGAACTACCTGTGCTGCTGCTAATGATCTACTGTCTAGAAACTACAGACTTATTATTATAGCAGGAGTTATTCCGTAAAAGTGATTCATGTCACAGGATGCCATTTTGTAATTTTCTCCCATTGGCTTGGATTTCTTCTCCATGCTCTCCTGGCAGTATTTTACTTTTCCTGACAGATAGTTAATTTGAGAATTTCACAGCTGTACAAACAAATTCAAAGCATCAAGGCATGTGCAGTATGCACAGAGCCCACATTTGCTTGGGCTTAGTTTAGTAAGCCCATTAATTAGGATTTTAAAATAAACATAAATAAACTGTGTTAATAGTTATCACCATTTTAATAGGCAGGACATAATAGTCTGCCCACCGTCCTTGAAGCTGCCCGTATCTTTATGAACATACGACTGAAAACAATGTTTTCATGGCAAATGAATGAAAACAGGTTGAAGCTGAATCATCCTTTTTCTCTGAGTTCTCAGTGGTTAATCAGATAAATCTCAGCTCAAATCTCTCTTAGAAATACTTTTGAATAATGAATTGGAATCTAAAATTCCACCTCACTTTCAGGAAGCTGGGATCTAGATTTGATTTGGCCTATAAAAGAAATAGAAGTAAGTACAAAAATAAATCCAGATGCAAATATTTCCTAAGTCCTAGAATGTTTAATTCAAATATACATTTAATTTTATTCTTCCAACGGAAGCTGATTTAATAAGATTAAACTGAATGTGCACTGAAATAAAGCTGTTGTGTAGAAAACAGCGAGTAAATTTTGTCCTTGGATGTGCACGTGCACTTCCATCGAAACTGTCTATGAAAACAGTAATTTATGTATCCACACATTCAGGTATTCCTAATGTTAAGAGATTCTGTCTGCATCTTACCCATAGTCCTAGTACCTGAAGGGCATTTTGCAGTTGTTCCACAGCCAAAGCTTTCGTTTGCTCCTGGGAAATAGACTTAGCGAATCTGATACTTGGTGGGCGTAGATGACTCTGACAGCATTGGCTCCGCAGAGTCATGCAGGTTTGCGTAAGGCGAGATTTTGGCCTAGTGAGAGCACTTTGAGAGTCACATTGTGCATTTTGAGAGTTACAATTAAGACATCTAAACCGAGATTTGGGGTGGAAGTTTTTTGCCCTTAATTAAGTTCTGAAATTGAAGTTGGATCTCAGGTGCAAAACAGTTCAGCAGTGACGCAACTGGAAGCTCAGGTTTTTGAAATTTCAAGATGTTTATGTTTCTAAAGAGAATTATGTATATCTGTGGAAGTAGAGGCAGAATCCTGTAAACTAAAGGACTTGAAAAGCCAGGGAATTGACTTGAATTCTGTCAATATTGAAGGAAGGGGCTGGTGGCAGAAGAACAAGATAATAAACTGGAGGCCAGGTTAACTTCCCACCTCAGCTATAAGCTTAATGTTTGCTTTTGGGAGAATAGGTCTCTGTGCTTTCATTTTCCACATCTGTAACCTGGGAATACTGTTTACTGTACAATAGTGGCTTGATTTGTGACCACTGTAGAGTGCTTTGAGCTCTTCTTGTGCCAAACAGTGTTGCTCCCCTGTTTGGTGAGCTGTGGTTAGTATTAGGTAGTTCCCATTATGAAAACAAATTGATATTTGACTCTGCTTATTTACAGAAAATAATGAGTGGAAACTCGTGGTTCTCTAAATGTAGATAGGAGACAGACCTTTGTTTGTGTATCTACTGCTTCGGAGAGCTTTGTGGCTGCTTTGCAATGGGGTCACAAGCAAATGTAGTGAACCCAGTCGTCCAAAGTAGAGAGTCTGGACCAATGGTTTAGGATTTGACTCATCTCCCGAACCAGTGAGAGTCAGGATTGAGTAACAGCTCTGACATTGCTCTAACAATTTATAAGAACAAAAGATGTATTTATGCCTGTTCTATCTTTTCAGTCATTCCTTTGCATAAAGGGAATTATGTGAATGGAGAAATTATCAGAATCCCGGAGGTTCACGAGAAGTAACAAACGCCTCTGAGACTCCAGGGCGTGCATTGTCAGGGAAAGCAAAGTGTCTGGCAGCAGTTTAGAAATGAGGAAATTTGTTTTCAGAAAATATTATGTATCTTCATATGGATATATTATCACATAGGTTAAATGACAAATGAATATGCTGCTGTAACGCTCACTTGTAAGTCATCCAGGAAGATCCGTTCAAGTCTTGGACAAGGCGAGACACTTGTACAGATACTGTAAGGTTACATTGTTGGTTTTGTTTACAGAAGACCCTACATGTCTGACAAATTGCAGAAGGTGTAATAGGTCCTGTTAATGTATTTTCACCTAAACTGATGAAATATCAAACCAGGAAGAGAACTAGGACGATATTTCGTAGTTTCCCAAGGCAGCTAGCTTGGCGGGTGGACAGGAGGCAGGCTGCCCTTGGCATAATTCAAAGACTCAGTAGTTGGTTTAAGATCTAACTAAACCCGAATAAAGTAGTAAAGACCACAGTGGTTTTGAAGGGCTCTTAAAAATGAGGAGGCTAGTAAAATATTCCTTGGGCTAGATATTATAGTTTATAAAATGAACACTGAAGCTCTTTGACCTTCTCTTACTGGAGTTGTCAAAAAGTGGCTGTGCGTTTAAAATTATTCAGGATATTAAAATGCAAAAAATAGGCCAAAGCAGATTACTATTTTTCTTTTTCAAGTAGAAAAGGTCCTGCCCTAAGGAAATCTTCCTCTCGACAAATGGTTGAGGTGCTGTGCAATGAAAATTAGTGGATTTATGATTTATTTATATTTGGTCTTTATGAAATAGAATAACACTTTTTGAACTTACAGCAATTAAGAACAAGACTAACAGATTCCTAAACAGAACTGGATATGTGTGATTGCTATGAGAAAATCCATAGGTACAATAGAAAGAATTGCTTCGATTTTTTTTATTTTTTTAAATTTGGAAACGGTATAGATTTTCATGCCTGAAGGTGTAATTCAAGTTCAAATGGAAAAGGCTAAGAATGAATTTTCTCTTTGGACAGTCTCTTCTAGCTTTGTCTGCTTTGAAGTTTCTTGCTTTGAAATGTGGCCTTAGTCCTCTTAGACCCTGGATGGCCAAGCTGAAAATCCGATCTAATCAACATGGTGGTTCTATTTTTACTGTAGGCTTCACTTTCTCAAGTTTATCTGTGTCCTGTAGATGGGATGGATTCCCAGCAAATACAGTGTTCTGTAAGCTTGGTGCCTTCAGCCTGTCTGCCCAGCGTAGAGAGTCCTCAGCTATGGCAGATCCATGTTCAGATGCTCTCTGTAAGTTATAAATCTGACTCTCCAGCGGAGAATTGCATGAATATGCTTAGGCTATGAACAGATTCTTTGTGGTCTGGGGCAGCAAGTTGCTTGTCTGCACACTTGTACTTTCTGGAGACTTTTGTTTTGCAGCAAAAGCTCGTAGAGCCAATTTCTAATCATTTACGGTACAGATATGGCCCTCAGTTACTTGGGAGAAAAAAAAAGTAGAGCATTGTCTTTTCGTATATTAATCTTTATAGTGGCAGACTGATGTGAGTATGAGAGGAAAAGAATAATCTTGTGAAATGACTCACAAGTGCTAATCCATCTGGAAGGAATCATTTCCACAAGACTGTAAAGCTGTTTGTTAGAGAATTCCTTGTACCTTTCTCAGACATGTCAATAGCTTACTGAGCTCATGTTCAACTGGATTGCTACCAGGTTTCTTGTACATTCTGTAAGATTTGCCTGCAATGGGTCATGTGGACAAACCCTATATGCCTCAGCAAGTAATTCTTACAACTAAGGCTTTTCTGCTTGCAGGAGGATTGCATGGTGGGATAGAGTTCTGTTTCTCACCAGACCATAAAAGGAGATGTCTGAACAAATTTAGGATGTTCTGTGGTTGTCTGCTTGGCACCTTCCAGGTGAATACGCTGAAGAACTCTTTATAAGCTTTTAGATATGCTTGAAGCCATGCGCTGTGTTGGGGGCAGAGCTACACAATCCTGGAAGGAGCACTGAGACATCTCTCTCCAGGTCGCTCTTCCCGCCGATGCTGCGTGTCCTTGGGAAAGCATGGTTTGTTCCTTGGTTTGGCTGGAGCACATGTAATCTCTGTGTGAACTGGCCTTGGTCTTGTCAGTGAACCTGAGGTAGGGATTCTCCTGCATACCCCTCCCTCTGCTCCTATTTGGCGTTGCAGAAATAATCAGAATTTGCATGTCAGGGTAGTTGTCACAGAAAAAGCAGTGCAGATTTAAGCAGTTAACTGCCTGTTAGGTCCTGCTTTGGAAGATATCCTAATGATTCAGACTGCAAATCGGGTCAAGAGGAGAACCAAACTTTGATTTCTAATAATAGCTTTTCACTAGAAGACATCTCCAGTTTTTTTCATTAACATTGTTTTTGTATGGAATGCTAATACTTAGACACTTGATAAAATTTGTATTAAAACTGGAAGTTTTCATAACACTTGTACCATTACTTCAGTCCAGGTATTGCAAATAGGGATGGCATATTTTTCTGAGAGAAATATGTAAACAGCCATTTTTAGATTTGCTGGATTTGTAGCCTTCTATGTGAAATGCATTGTAACAATCCTATTATTTATTTTGTTAAGTCTTTAAAGCAAACTGCAAAAAATCTTTGTAACAGATCTTTCTATGGGGCTTTTTATTTAGACTGTTAGGAATAGTCTGGAAGAGAAATGTAAGATTAGGGACTTGAAATTAGCATATATTTTTAAAAGCTTGAGAAAATATAATTTAGACTAACTATCTTCAGCTTAATTGTGCAATTCTTAGGTCAAACCTAGTGTTACTAGTTTTGAGGGAATCATGAATAAGCAATAGCTATAGAATTTGGTCCATTTACCAATAATGAGTCTTGAACTTAAAATAATGAGCCAAAATTTCTGAAACAGTGGGAATAGTGACTATACCGCCATAAGTGATGACTGCAATGCAGAAGGAGAAAACAGAAGTCACTTTCAGGCATAGACACCAATTTATAGGTATCATAATTATGTCTAATTTATTTATTTAAATAAAAGTGTATTCCCATTTGGGCTTGTCTATGTAATTTGGCCCCAAATGCTTCAGGTATACAGTAAAGCTTTGTTCACAACTTTAGAGGCTGATTTAAGGCTGGTTTGGAAATTTGGCTGTATAGATTAACATTCCAACATGTTTTTCAAATCACGGACATTTTAAAATTCTACGCCAGCTTAGAATTCCCAGGGCTCTAGCAGTTTCCTTGTGGTTTCTAATTGGAAAACTCAGAGAAAATCAGATTCTTAATCATAAAGGCAAAGATAGAATTTTTTCTTAAAAATGAACATACAGGGCTTTGGAGAATCAGACTTACCTGCAGTGAGCTACATGTGAAATTCTTTCTGAATGTTTTCAGCGTGTGCATAATAATTTGTATCTTTGTTAAACATCTGGAAATCCAAAAAGCAAACAGATAAAGCATCTGAAAAAATTCTGTCTTCCTTTAGCCTGCATAGATCTTTATCACAGTCTTCCTTGACACTTGGCTCATGTTAGGTAAAGCACCATTTGGAACTAATCTTAGAGAAAGAGCTGGGAACCCCCCGCCCCACCTCGCACTTCAAAAGGTCACCAAGTGCGAGACTGATCATTGAGAGAAAAACAGGAGGAAAAGGAAGAAGAGGCATGATTGTCATACAGCAGCGTACCCAGCGTTATAATTATGACTTCAAGGAATTTGCATGGCTTTTTACATCTGTTATTCAGACTGCCAGGGAAAGGTTATCCACTGTAGTTCTATAGGTCAAAGAAATATGTTTGTTAATTGAACTGTATTACACTGCACTGTAAGTGAAATTATGGAAGCATCTTTCAGTATGAAATTTTAGAACCTATGACGTGGTTTGATGGACTTCAGCTGATTCTGACTGAAATTTTCTAAGCGTTGTCCTTAGCTTGGATTCTTCTGGAATGATTAAGGGGAAAAAGTGATTTTGAAATTTCTGAGACTAAAATAAGTTGGTTTTGCCAAAATTTAATATTTTTCATATTTAACTTCATTTTGAGAGAATCATATCCCCTTCAAGTATGTGATGTTTGATAAGACATGATCGTGGGTTAATAAGAAGCTTTTTGAAATGTTCCCTATAAAAATCCGCTCAGATTTGAGCAGTTTGTATCTCATGGACATTGCTGCTTATGCATGTAGTTGCCATGTTCATTCACAGGTCCTGCTGTGTGGCAATGAAATAGCCACAAACAACTTACTCAAATGCAGTCCTCCTGTTTTTCTCATTAAGTTACAATATAAATGAGGGACATAAAGAAACTAGGATTCTTCAACTAACTCTACGTTAACTCAGCTCTGGCTTCTGTGGTTGTGAAGGGAAAAAGCTCACGATCACGTCTCAAAGATAAGGTGTAATTGTCCTCTGAAAGAGCAACTGTGAGAATTGCCCAATTCTGTTCTAATCAGATATTATGTAAGAAATCTATTATGAAATGCCAATATTAGAAATCCACATCTAAATGTGAATTCTGAAAACCAGAGGTCTAAGGGCAAAGTAGAGAGCATTTATTGAATGGGAATGAACTACTGAATCCCAGGCTTGGCCCTTTGCGTTTGTTTTCAGGAATACTGCAAGGAGATCTCTGCCATGACTTACCTTAGTGTCTCTGTCTTAGTTTCTCTGTTTATAAAATTTAAAAAAACTTCTTTTCTTTTTTTGATTGTAGTCTCTCTCTTCAGTGCTATTAGAGCATTAGAAAAAAAACAAACCACCTTTGATTTTTGCGTTTGGCCTGCTAGCATTTTCAGATTGTAGATAAGTAGAAGTAATGGCTTTTAATTTGTGGTGCGTACACGCCTGGAGTTTGTAAATTACTTCTTCAAGATCTTTGAAAGACTATTAATAAAAGTGAACTTGTCAGTAGGCGTAGATATGTTATGGAGTTAGATGTCTGCAAGTTTTGAAAGTCAATTTATAGGCCTCCCCAAGACTATAGTGACTTAATCCTGTCCTCAATTACACAAATCGAGTGGGGGGGGAACAGGGTCTCACATCTGTTTAAATGGGCTCTTTGTTGTCAGCTTCTGTTAATTGTGCCTCACCTGCTCTCCGATGGAAGGTTCCTGGTTGTCGGTCTCTGTGTGTTATCCAGCTGCCCGATAGCCAGCTTCTCACAGGTGGCCTTCCGATTTTGGCAGACATGGTGATTTTGCCTCCATGCGTTGAAATGGACGTGTCCCTTGGCTACATTTACATTAGTTATAAATCAAATGGGCTTCAGCTGGTGAATGAAGCGTCTGCCTTGCCAATTTTTGACCTTATTTACATCTGAGTATCCCAGTTGTCTGGTGCATTGGATGTGAATTGAATTATCTCTTGTATTCCTTGGCTTTCTAACACACTGCTAGAAGTAGGAGTTGCAGTGTTAAATTAGTTTTTCATAACTATTTATTAACCCCGTCCTTTTTTGAACAATAACCAATGTTTTCATCTTTTGCTGTGTGACCAGTAAGCTGTGTTTTGGACAGAGCACTTAGAAGAACAAAGCCATCAACAAAATCTTAACTTTTAAAACTGTATTGTTGTTAAATTAACCATATTCTCTAGCTATGCTTTTTTAACGTTAAGAAGTTAAAACCAACGCTACGTGGAAGAAGTGGGAGAACGTATTCTGCTTTGACCCTAATAGCATGGCTGAACCATTCACTTAGTTCTGTATTTATTTTAACGTTGTAGCCTGTATGTTGATATAAAGCCTTGATGATAGTTATTTTTATTGGCGTACCATAAATCTGTTAGGTATTCCGAAGTGATCACAAATGTTTTCTTAGAATCTAGGAAGTTGATAATGAGTGATTTTTGGCTTTTGATGATCTCTGCAGTAATTACGTAGGGTAAAAATCTGGTCGACACATGATATTTAAACTTGAAATCCAACCTGCCATTCCATCTCTTTACAGTACTTAGTATGACAGTGCAAAGACTGTATTTCACTGAAGGACCATGTTTCGCCAATTGTTAAGTGAATTGCTTAGGGATGCTTTCTTTGTTGTAAGTGAAATGTCATTTTTCATTGATCTGGAAGCTGTTCCTGGTTCCGTGTCTGAAAAGTTTGGCGATTTTTATTGATTGATAGAATCACAGAATCACTAAGGTTGGAAAAGACCTGTAAGCCTTCAAAATTTCCATGTTGAGCTTTTATTTTTTACATTTTCCTGGATTTTAACTTTTATTGCAGCTTTAGGAGGCCTGGGGAGGGGGGAATATATATTTTTTTTTTTAGGTTTTATTTTTTGCAGGGGGAAAGGCTTCATTTTAAAGTCTATGTATGTATTTCCATATTCAGAGATCCTTCTGACCCTTTTGCTTATGCATTTAGCACATTCTTTTGATTGTTGGTCTAGTTGTTATATTTGGAAGGTGTTCTCTCCCGTAGTAAATGGGGTAAGAGGAAAACAAAACTGGGCCCGCCTTGACAAGGAGTAGTGATTTTGCTTGTAGGTATTACAGTTTCATTTATTTAATGTCTAGGTCATACTTGTCTATACTTCATGGCTATTGACTAAACCTGAATTTTGGCACTGCAAAGCAGTCCAAGGTGAATTTAATTTTCCTTTGCTGAAATAGGTGTCGGGGACACCACTTCTGTGGCTTATAGATGGGATCAGAAACATTTTGGGTTTGAGTTCCTGACGAATTCAGAATAGCAACTGAATGAATGATGGTTGGCTAGGGGTATTGTCACTCCGTGGTGAGATGAAGTGTAACAGCTCAATAAGAGTGAGTTCTTGTAGCAGTGAGTTTCAGTTCACTTAGATTTAACACATAAATAAAAGATGAGGAGAAAAACTGTATTTACAGAGAAGATTGTAGCAGAACTTCTCTTTTGTGTTCCCTGTCCTAAAGAGCTAATTCAGATTTTGAAAGGGGAAGGAGGGCTTTTCTAGGAATACCTGAGCAAAATGTGGGAAGAATTTAAGAAGGAAAAGGATAGCTCTGTGACCAGTAGGAAAGTTAAGGGCAAAATTGTAAAAAGTTCTGAAATAGGTGCATGTTCTATCTAGCTGATATACTCAAATTTCAATGTGAATTTATGCTTACGTAACACTAAGTAGCCACATGAGACACCGCTGCAGTCAGATACTGCAGTCTCCATAGTATAATTCTTTCCCCCTTTTTGGGTAATGTAGGTCATCAGGCGATCAAAGCAATTTTTTCCGATGAGTGCCTAGCTAACTGCAACCCTCTTCCATAACCAAGAAAATTGCCAATCTTTTTCCTTTTATTGAAGCGTGACTAACAGTTCAAGAAGTTGTGAAATCATCTATTCAAAGAGCGGGGTATGATTAGGAATCTTCAAAATATGGCTCAAGTCCGCCATAAAAAAACAGGGGGTTTAACATATGTTTGTGGACCCTCATTTTGGAAAAACAGTACCAAAAAATACATTTTTCCATGTGATTTCAGAGCATCGGTGTAAGAGAGTCCCTTTTGGGTTTAGAATTGAACCTGACGGCATTTTTCCAGGATTGCATCATATATTTCACTCACACTTTCACATCCTGCATTAAACCACATGCATGCACATCAACAAGACAAGATTGTAAAAGGAGTGTAACTGGGGAACTGTTTTCGTGATATTTGATAGGAGTAATTGCGGCCACTGCTGTTTCAAAGCAACTGTGGTTATACTATACTATGTCAACAAAAGTCACTTTTGCCATATGGAAACCTAATTACTTCAGAATGATCTGTTAGAAAGCACTTTTGAGATAGTCAGGCCATTTATACAAATCAGAAAAAAATGTGCATGAAACCTTTCTTAAATAAGAGCTTTCAGGTGTTATAGGTTGAACATTACGGTCAGTTTTGGAAATATTAAAAAAGTAGACTTCTATTTAAAAGGTGATAGGGAAATTTATTAGGTGATAAGAAAATAGGAGTATTTCCCCATGATTTCTGTGATAAACCTGATCGTGGTATTGTTGAAGGGAGAGGAGGACTTTTTGCTGTTCTCTTCAGCAAGACCCTAATATTGTGGGAAATGGGATGAAATACAGAATGCTACATTTTAGTGAGATCATGTGCTGCCAGGGATATTTATCTGTGTAGTATTTGTTCCATAAAATGACTTAAAGCTTTTTTTGTTGTTTCCTCTTCCTTCAATAATGCAGGTTTTTTCTCTCTGTAGTCCAGGACATGCCTTGTTTTTACATTTGGGTGTTTCTCACTTCTGAGCTGTTTAGGGCACCCATTAATCAGACATTTTTTCTGTCCCTATGAAACTAGAGAGTATCACAAGTTTGATTAGCTAAGTGTGATAGTTCTGTACCTAGACTCTTATTATTTGCTGTCAGTAGCTGTTACTACAAAAACGTACTTTTAAGAGACACTGTGATCTTTATAATTGTAAAAGAAATGTTGCAAGCTCCATGTTTCACAAGTTTGACAGTGAAGTTAGGTTGACTGATGTGTTTAAAGGTCTGTCTTAGTTGTCAAGGTATAGAAGCATAATTTATGGATAGTCCGTTACGTACATGAAGTTTTAGATGGTTTATTTGCTGCCTCTAACTGCATAAATTTCTGACACACAAACCATCTGTTCCGACTTGCTTTTCTTGAAAGCATTTCTATATTCAGTCATTATGACCTACCTAAATCAGAAGACATAAAATATTTAGAGCCAGATCTATTCACGTGTTGTTAGTACTGGGGAGCAGCAGCGACCCAGGGGAAACCCAGGGTTTTCTCTGCTCCTGCCAGGCATCGCAATGCCTTCCCAACAGCCCCTTATAAGAACGGCAGCGTAGGTTCTCCTGGCTATCTCCTCCCTTCCAGCTGCTATTGTAATGAGGGCATCTGTGCCAAGGAGCAGCTCCTGGTCTCCAGGACGAGTGCTGCAGACTTGCTCGTTCCCTGTGGGCTCAGGGCCGAGTAGAGCAGATTGGTTGTGCCCATGCTGGGCCCAAGTCTCCTCTGATTGCCAGATGGCAGCCACCAGCCATACAGCACGATATTTCTTGGTTTTGTGGGTTTTCTCCTAGTTCAAATTTCCTGAAATAATAGAAAGGTTTTGTCACCGGCTTCCAGAACAGTGTTTAATACCCTTAGCATGCCATGAAAGAATATAGGCTGGTTATCACAGGATGGGGCAGGACAAAGTAGTTTAAAGGCACAGAATCAGCTGGGCTGCAAATGGAGTACTGAGTGGAAGGAGACAAACTTGGTGTGATTTCACTTGTCATGCCCTTCTGAGCTGTTCCTGGGGTTATAGATAGTTTTTGTCTTGGAGAAGACTCACTAGTTAAGAGAGCCTGAGAGCAAATTAGCGTATAGGCACTGTGGAAAACCCAGAGATGAGAGCTGAGGAGGGAACTAGGAGATGACATGATATGACACTACAGGCCTGCTTTCTAAAGAAAAGAAACTGTGGCTTTAGCTCCTTTCCACGCTCTCTGAAGTAGCTTACGCACAAGTCCGCAAGTGCCAGGAATACGGGAGCTGGCTTCTGTCATCTTGTTCCTGTCACAGTGCTGCTAATCCATTATAAGGTCATCCAGGATTTGTGCTTTAAATTGGACGTAGTCATTCAAAAATTCTGAAGAGTATAGTTTTGTCAGATAGAATTTGTTAGGTCTCCTTATGTTGACCTGTTAACTGAGTTGGTTCAACATCTCTGTATCACTTCAGGTACTCTGGTCCAAGCAGAGATATCACAGGAAAAGAAAGAAATGGGAAAAGGAGTATTAATATCCCCTTTTAAGTATTTTGAAACCTAAGCATCGTTTTTGCAAAACAAGGAAATAAATGTTAAACAGTGCAGTTGGAATAAGAAACATGGGGGAATGAGAGCTAGATGGTGATCTGAGGAATATGTCTAAACATTTATAAAGCATGTGTATATGTCTAAAGCCATTTATAAGCTCCCATTAACATACTGATAGAATAAGTAGAATCGCTGTAGCCGTTCTATTTGCAGTTTATTTGGTTTATAAGTTGTATAGAGAGGTGAGCAGTTCTGTGCGTGTACATGTATTCTGCTATTACATTGCTGCTATCGTATGTCTAATATAAAATCATATATAAACTTTTTCTAAACTGTCTTTAAATGCTGACACTAGTATGCTACCAGCAGCGGTCGTAAGGAGAAGCCTGCTCCCGTGTCTTTTATTCCCTTTCCACATTTCCAAGAATTATTTTGGACTCTTAAAAATGGAATTCTGGACATAGATCTAGGAACTAGCAGAGACACCATTTTCAGTTTTCTACCTCTTAGCTCACTTGCCATTGTATAACTACTGACTGCAGAACAGAAGCAACTATTTCATAAATCAGCATAATAGAAAAGCAGCACATTCAAATCAACGTGGGGTCTGAATTCCTCCATGGTTTAGAGATTTCTAATGTTACATAGTAACAATGTTTCATTCTTTCTTCATTTTGCCATGGATGACTGCTATTTTTCATTTGAGGAAAAGAAAACCTAAGTGAGAACTAAATGCTGAAGTGTTCTTGCTATATGTCTCGGTAAATGTACCAGTAAGAGCAAAAAGCTTGCTGCGGTAATTACTCTGTTTGGTTCAGATATTGATACGCTGTATCGGTAGCAGCTCCTCTGATACCAAAATCATGTAAACGGAACTACTCGAGTACAATGAGAGCCTGGCTCTGTGTTAAACCTTAATCTTGTAGCTACTAGACTACACTTCTGTGTTGTGTGTAGGGGACTTAGGTCTGTTGTTAAATGGGAGACAGAGGTGTTTCTAAAGCGTTGACGGTCTTCGGTCCTCAAGACCTATTGCTTTACACTATGATTCCCTCGTAACATAGATCTGAAACTAAGTCACCCTTAATTTTGCAAAAGTTCAGTTCCTAGTTTAAAGTCTGTCTTTAGGAATTTTTTTCTTTTAATTCAGTGAACTGGACCAAACACTAAATCCCAAAATTGTAGTTGCTACTATTGCTAAAAAGTTGCTAATACTGATTCAGCTCTGAACTTCACATCACATAGCCAATCATGCTTTTGAAAAAACTTTGTGGTGGACAACTTTGTGCCATTAAATTCACTTCTTAGTCTTCTTCACTTGGAATTCTTTAATGAACAAGGAAACACGTTGGTGGCTCTGTAGTCACCCATCTACGCAAAACTTGCATACTGATTTCAGAATACTGAAGTACTGTGCTCGCAAGTATTGTTTATCTAAATAGATAACTTCTGTTTTTCAGACCTTACCGGTACGGAAGATTCCATGCAAAGCCAATGCTCCTTCAGGGTCTTTTTTTGCACGAGACAACACAGCAAATTTCTTATCCTGGTGCAGAGATGTAGGGGTGGATGATACCTGCCTGTTTGAGTCAGAAGGTTTGGGTATGTATTTGTTTATGTAGTAGCTGGTAATTCTAAATAACTTTTCGTTTTTGTTTTGCCTTGAAAGACAGAATGGCTCTCTTAATAGATCCTGACTCCAAATCTGACCTGTTGCTGACTGTGTTAATTCTGCTCCTCATCTGAAGCACGAACAAGTGAAGTACACATCGCTTAAAATCATTTAAGTCAATTTTAAAAGGAGCCTAAACGAGACAAAAATCTTGCTGTAATTTCTTGCACACAGATGATTTTTCACCCTACACACACTTTTTAGATCATGGAATGCTGTTCTTTAGTTCAATGAATAAGATGGTCTTTTTGTGTTTAGGGGGAGTAGGATACAAGTGCATTCTCAGTTTTGGCTGCAGACATTCAGCTATTTGTGCAGACTCAATGGGTTGCTTAGGAAAATACAAAATTTTTCTCTGCATCCTACACTGACATTTTTTCCGGCTGATTCCCTTGTACAGCTCTGGACAAAAATTATCCAACGTTAGTGCTTCAGGGTCTTCCATCAAAAGAATTGCGTAGGAAATCACTGTGCTAATAGTACATATTCTTCATTATTTTAACTCTCCTCTCTTCAGAGGAAAACTTATGAATCTTACATGAAGATTTTATTTCAGCCAAATATCATGAAATGAAAGAATCAAATGTTTGTATGTTACCTGAACTCAGATGGAAGTGTAAAACAGTTGTGATGATAGACAGCTTGGTTTCCATGGAAGACAAATGAGCACGCTGTACTGAATCAAGAGGGTTCTTTGTTCTGTTGCTGAAAAAGTCTTTGACTACCCAGTTGAAGTTCTTATCTGTGTTGCAACTGATCTAGTCCCCTTCTTTTACAGTCTTGTTCTTTTAGCACAGCTGTTACTGAAGCAATTTTTTCATTTGTCTGTTCTTTTATCCTGTGATGTTCTTTTAATTAAAATTATTTTATCTCTGGGAGAAAGTGTTTGGCAAAGAAATTAGTATCACAAAGGTGACAAATAGTAAGGAGGATATATGTATTGTGTCTGTTTCATTAATTAAATCCTCGAGGAGAAATTTTTATCGGACATGGTAAATCATGTGGAAGATGAACAATCGTTGTATTTCCAAAGAACTGAAATTATGGAGAAGTTGGACATCGCCTAGGACAAAGAAACTTGCAAACTCCAGAGGAAAGGAGACACAGACCTCCAGTGTCTGAGATAAGCAGAAGAACCTGTGGTTAATCCAACACTTAAATGAATTTAGACTTTGTACTGCTATGGTAAACTCAGCAGTTCACCGTTGTTCCAATAGTAAGTTAACTGTGCAATTGAGAGCGTGTTTATAAGGAATTTTCTCGTGCATTGTAAAGAAACTAGATCTTGTTTAGAGATAAAATTGGCACAGCTGAAATACTGATATTACCCAGATAAGTTAATTTTTAGACACACACAGTGCTTTGCCTGCCACAGTATAGCACTGAGTGCAAACGCACCTGGGAAGTTGATGTTCAAGATGACTTCCTCTGTCCAAAAACTGAAGTGAGACACACCCAAATAAATACCCAGTGTGCAAACCTGTGCTGTATTAGCTTTGTTTGATTAGTGACTGATTTGCTTCACTGATGGAAAACTAGGTTCTGTTGTTTTCCTTCTCGGAGTGTTACTGTTTATAGAATGTACTTGTTGAAAAGACTTATGGTGCTGGAAATAGGATTAGGGCTTCATAATATTTTGACCTGTTTTTCTGAACTTGAGAAGGGAATAGTAACCATGCCGTTTCTAAAAAAGGTAAAAATAGATGCTCCCTCAGTTTGAGCTAGCACTCTTAAGTTTTTTGATTTCATTTGAGGTTTTTCTAATGCATTAGAAATAATGATGAATCATAACAGTTGCCAATCTAAAGCTTTTATGTTCCTCTCTCTCCCACAAATCACTTCTCCACTGCTTAGGAAACAAAAATTTGGCAACGGTAAGTAATACCAAAGGTTCTATTCAGAGTGGTGAGAAACATGTGTGAATGACATGTAAGTGTTCGCACTGCCTCATGGAAGTCTGCTGTGTTTTTGATAATAAATGATTGTGGTGAAATTACGGTTACAGAGGTAGCTGGGTTTTGTGGGTTTTTTTTCCTCCATGGCTAATAAACTGTATTGATGTTTAAAATGCTAGTGATAAAGCAACTATTTTCCATTTATATTGAGGAAACTTACTATGTTAATGTTCTTAATTGACTTGATTTTTAGCCTCCTTTTTTACTTTATTCTGCCTGCCTTATGGTATGTAAATACTGTATTATTTCATTAGATGCACATAGTGATATTTTCTTCATGCCATTGTATCACATAAAACATTCCTGAGGCCTTTTTCTGGCAAATTTGTATTCTGACATTATAAGAGTAATTTTGAAGATATGTTGCACTGAAACATTTGCATGATGGATTTATGACGCTACTGATGTAAAAAACAAAAAAAAAAGGTCCCAAGTCTATTCAGAGATCAACAAAATCAGATTAATTGCTATTATTTCTCATTACTTAAAAATGTTTTCATCCTGATGTGTTCTGAAGTCGTTGAAATCATGCAAGTATAACTGCACACTAGTGCATCCAACACTCCCACTTTTTTAGCAATCAGACTGAAGTGATACTAAAGTATTCCTCACTGAAATGGAACTGTCTCAGGCACACACTGTAGCAGAAAGGTGCAGTCCATGCCTGAGGTGCCTGTAGGCGACTGATATTAATGGGAATCTTGAGTGTTCCTAGAAGCTTGGTTCTGCAGAGCGTTAACATTCTAGGGCTGATGCAGATGAGCAGGTGAGTAGACCTACTAATGTCACTTTGTGTCCTTGCCTATCACTTGTGGACTGATTTAGTAATTTATTATTACTTAAAGTTAATCACAGGTTCAAATGCTTTGTTGGGTTTGGGCTATCCAGCTGAACTAAACGAGGAAACAGGATCCAAGTCTTTCTTCAAAATAATAGAAGAAAAAAAACGGTATTTTTTCTGCTAGTAGGTATGCTTATGCCCTCTCATCAGTAGAGTTACTTTAAAGAGCCTTGAAAGAGATCAGTAGAGGTCTCAAAAGTTTGAAAACAATGTACTTGTACTACTAACCTGTAGTTAGTACTCTATAATATGATCTATTTTGTCTTGTTAAAGCATCATAACATTCAGCATAGTTTGAAAAACAGCTTGGAAATACAGTTTTCTGTAAGGATTTATAATACAGCCAGAGCTGACTGGTAGCAATCTATATGTATTTTGCCCTTTGCACTTATCTTAATGCAGGGACGTGGCAGGGAGGTCTCAGAGTTAATGCCTCTGCAAAGGAAAGGTGGATGCTCTGCCTGTTGTATGAGCTGCAGAGAAGACATTAGCATCTGTAACAAATATAGCAACACAGTGCCTAGGGATAGCCTTGAATGCTGCAAAATAGAGGGGGGCTCTGCATGGTCCCTGCACTCAGTGACCGATTTAGCATGCTGTTCATAATTGCTATTTTTATAGTTAGAGTTAGTGTATTTAAAGAAGAAGAAATTAGCTTTGTTGATACCAAAAACTGTGATCCAGGGTCCAAACTTTCATCATCTGGGCAAACCTTGAGATACACTGTCTTTGAATGGTGTTCTTAGATACCTCATAGGTCAAAATTTGTCCCATATCTAGGACTTGGAACACAAAGCACTAACTCTTTTCAATCTAAGAAAAGTAATACTGTCTATAACTCCTCTGTTCCCATGATATGTATATTTTGTAAGTTCCCCTTTGTAGGTTTTAGGGCAGGAGATCCACACAGCTATGGTAATTCAATTTATGGAAGCATTCTTGATGGAGATATTTGTAATTATGGTACTCAAGGCTGAAGGGTGTAATACTTGAAGAAAACTCTTCTTGGCCAAATAGTGAGAATGGTAAGATTTTTTTTTATGATTGCTTTAGTTAAGTAAACTTACAGCTTAAGTTATGAACTCTTTGTTGGTAACATAGTGTTGTTGGATGATTGTAGGACTTGGAACCAATGAATATTCTGCATCTCTTCTATGATAAAGACTCCACCTGGCAAGAAAAGGGTTTGCCACCAAGTGTGCCAGCATGCTCATGTGTGTCGTTTTGTTTTGGGAGTTGTTGGATGATATTGTTCTATTAATGTTTTGTGCGTGTATCTTCTGTAACTGTGCGTGTGTACACACAACATGTGACATGGACTTCTTTTGATGCAACTTATTGATTATAGAGTTTAATGGACAGGTTCCCTAAACAAAGGCATCTAGTGTTGTAGTGGAAATAATAGACGTAAACACAAACACCTCTGATCTCTAGTCTAATGTTGGGGTTTTTTTTTAAAAAAAAAAACCACTCAAATGTTGATTGCTTAAAAATACTTTATGCATGGGGCAACGGATTTTTTTAATATTCTAGTTTATCTGATGTCGTGTTACAAGACAGAAGTATTTTGATCAGTCTTTCACAGTGACACATCTACACCTTGTATAACGTGTTAAATTTTACATGTAGTTGCATCAGAATAAGGCTTTGTCCCATCTTTCACGACATTTTACTAAACAACTCATACTGTTGTTGAATATGTCTTGTTTTGAGGACTATAGAAGCATCCTGGACACTGTGTTTTTACATTGGATTAGCATCTTAAATTAATGAATTCCAGTAAATTATTAATGTTTAGATGATCTCTATATTCATTATAGATTAATTCTTTACTATCCATAGATCTACTGTGTTTGAAACGTTAATTGCTTTTGAGACTTCCATAAGTGATAGTGCTGAAATGGGGGGCAGGGGAACACAACTCCTTGATTTAAGTATGTCATAGCATAACTCTTTGATGCAGAAGCAAGGATATGCTTGGGATAAGTTGAACAGAGTAAGTGTTGTCAAAGCACTGTTTAAAAACAAACAAAAAAAGGACTACTGTAGGATCAGAAGAAAAAGTATTAAAGCAGAAGGTGAAAGACAATAGGAAAAAGGATCAAAGGATCAACCTTTTGAAAAACTTTCCCTAAACACATATGAAGTCTGATGGCAACTGGAAACTATGATAAGAAATACTAAATCCCTTTGGAAAATCTCTTTGCTTCTAGTGAGATAAAAAACGCTTCAGAAGCAGAAATCACATTAACTTTTTTGATTCAGCTGTGCCTGAGATCTTTAAAAGAAAAAAAAAAATATGTTTAGAAGACTCCACTAATAATGGTTTATAAAAACGTTAGGAGCCAAGGCTTGAAACTTGGCAGGGAGATGTAAGAAGTTAGTTCCTGTATCGCGGTTGGGCATTCTGCTAATTTTAAAACAAACAAAAAAAACCAAGCCACAAGCAAAACAAAACCCCTCATGTTTGTTATTGTGGACACTCTCGGTTTAAAGGTGCTCAGCAAACATGCGCTCTCCATGTGCCAGGTGTGTTCTGTCTCCTCACAGCCCCAGGGGCTGATCGGCACTGAACGCTTTCTCCGCTTCTCCTGGTAGCGTCCAGGCACTGGGGAAGGGAGCAGTGAAGGATGCAGCAATGTGAGGAACAGTAGGTAGGAAAGAAATGAAGTACAAGGAAGGAGAACAAGGGGTGAGTGATCAGGACAGGAGGACCTGTAAAAGGAGAAAGGGGCAGCAACAAGATGGAAGCAGTGTGGAGAAAGAAGTTGTAGCCAGAGAGGAGCAGGGATAAAAGCTTGCTAGGAGCTGAAAAGGAAGTATTGTTGAAAAAGAGTGGCTGGAAGTAGCTTGGGAAGATGCAGACAATGAGGACGGTAGATACGAAGGATTTGAAATGAATGAGACGGAAAGCAAAAGGGTCAGTAACTGTCAAGACACGTAAAATAAGCTGAACTTGTATGCACTATTTCCAATTCTTCACGTTGCTTGCTTGTCAAGCAAATATCATCAGGGAGATTCTCTGGCAAGGTGGATATTTCCATTTATCTAATGCAGTAAATCCGTGTAGCGCATGTGTCTTCTACATTTACAAATTGCTGCTTGCTTATAGTCGCCTACTCAGACGATTCACCTTGCTAATGTTTGATAGGGAAGGACTGGCCAATGATTCTCCAGGAATATTGTTCTCTTCCTTATACGAAAGTGTGAAAAGTTACAGGAAATTGCATACAAGAACTGTATTAATGCTGCAAAGTGAAGTACTTGGACTATAATTAAGGCTGGCTGTACTACCTTAGTTAAACTATTTAACTGTTATGATACACCTGTCAACTTTTCATGTGGTCATGGGCTATTTTTCCCCCCTTCAAGAGCTGTGTTCTCTTTAGGATGGACGTTGCTCTGCCAACATCTTGGTATGGTATGGTTCATGAACTGAAGGAAGCTCTTACTGGTGTGTTATTTTCTCCTCACATGCCTCAGTTGTTGCAAAAATCTGCAGATGTTTGCAGAGTGATGCAAGATGCTGAAGGATAGTATCTTGATGTTGCTACTGAATGGCGTCGGAAGTGACTATGGCTCTATCGCGGAGCTCCCACATGCAGCGGGAGGATCCGTATCAGGCTGTAATGGGATCGCTAGTTGTGTTGGCTTTGCTTTCATACAAAACGTAGCATTAGGAAACTCAGCAGTACCCTGGAGATCAGGCAGTAAGTATTTTAAAATAGCAGCTAGCTAAGTGTGCTTTTTGTATCATATACCTATACCTTAATTCCATGTATAAGATGGGGATAATAATATTGCTTACCTCATAGAAGCGTTAGAGAAATAATTTTTGCTTTTTCTTTGAATTCTTCCCAGCATACAGTAGCACTGTTGTGGAAATGAATTTCACTGTGTTAAGTGTAGACTTCAAACGATGTGCAGTGAATTTGGTATGTGGCTGTAGAGAGAATGAAGACGGCTTCTAAGAATAGTTTTTTGGCTTCCGGTACTTACCGTGTCTAACTGCATATAAATTGCTACAATTACAGAAAATGTCTCGCTTAGCAAATGTCTGTTTGCCACGTAGTATACCTGGGATTAAGTAACTAGTCAGGTCAAAAAGTGCAGGTGGTGCCTACTACTGAAATGCAACTGTTAATATAGATTATAGTAAGTAGTTCGGAAAATGGTAGATGTAGTTCCCACAGGATACAATGGAATACCATGGGTACAGGTGTTACATTTCAACCTGAGCTTTGTAACCAATCGCTTCCGAATGAATTGCATGTAGTCCTCAAATGATATTAGTTATTACTATCCATATAAATATATATGTACAATTACATGTTTATAAAACTGTGTACATGTATGTAGTGTAGTTAGCCATGAGCTGCGGTACAGTCATAATTTAAATGCAAATTTAAATTGCAGTACAGTGAGAATTTAAATAAGAATTATGAGGACTTCTACAGATCTTTTTTAGTGGCATACTTATTTAAAAAAATGAAATAAGTGATTTCGATGCTGTATAGTGCCTCTGAAACAGTTTTTGCCATCGCTTCTCTCAGATGTCTTTAAGTGCTTAGAAAATATCGATTAAGTCAACTTCTATATGTAAAACTAAAGAAGTGTAAGAAATGTTTCTCTTTCTGTTCTCTAGATGGACAAAAGTGTCAAGGGAGCTTTTTTCAAAAGGCTGCCTTCTAAGCTTTTTGAAAGTGACTGTAAATACAGAGTTCTTCCAGTTATTGTGGAATAGCACCAGGCAAAAAGTTTCTCAAAATAAGTACTCCGAAATCAAGGCACTCAAGGGTGCTACTTGTTCCAAAAGGCAATGGTCTTCATTGACTCACTCAAGGTTATACTGAATGTTTGGGACCAAGATAGGTGTGGAAATGCAGCCTTGTGTCTCTGTGGCTTTTGCTGTAACTCCTGATCAGCCTCTTGCGAGGTGGTAGCCCATTAAACAGTTGTGCTTTTGGGAAAAAAAGAAAATTTTGTTTTGAGAATCTAAATTACTTCCAGTGGGTATTGCTGTGTACAAAATAAAAATTGTTTGTCTTCGAAGTTCCCGAACAGATATGCTGGTATAGTCCTCAGGAATGCTAACATTTTCTTGTTAGAAGCGCTGTGTCACCGTCATCTTATCAGATGACCAGATGTTTGTTTTTGTGGTTGGTTATTGCCTGCTCAGCTCTTCGTCCTCTAACAATGATTTCACTGTGTCGCATTATTTGATGTGAAATGCATGAAATGTGTCTAGATTATGTTGAGTCAGATTTGCTAAAGGACTTGGAATTTTGTTTGGGTAGAAGAGCTTTAAGCATTGCCAGAAAAACATTTTACCTTTCTTAATCAAATTCTCTTCCAATTTTATTTATGGATCTTTTTGCACATGATGTTACTTGAGCCTCTGTTTTCCTCCCCCCTTCCAGAAGTTATTCAGATGTGTATATGTGTGAATTGCAATTAAGAAATATTGGACTCATTTTGTCTGTTCCAAAACTGAGTTATTCCACTTATGGGAATCCCCCACTTTTGGGGGATGCCTTATTTCTTAAAATCAAGTTTTGTTTTGGGGCAGTCCCGACTGGTTTAGAACCAAAGCAACAGAATATATTTCTATAGTCCTGAATGTAACACTTGAAAAATACTGATTACTAGTAAAGGTAAACGTTTCATAAAATTACTGTGCGGTGGCAAGGAAGAATATTGAGAACAGCTGAATGTCCAAGTCTGCATCTTTTATAGTCTTAATAACAGATGGCTGAAGGATAAAAATACTTTTCCTAGCACAGTGCCATTTTAGTTTTCATGCTCTGCAGTTTCACTTCTGGAAATATATTTGGATGAGATTAGGGGGGAAGAATGCATATGTCTCCAAGTGCTACATATACACTAGTAACAGACATTGGGACGAGCATTCAACTCATGCAACTTAGCACACCTTTATCCACGTGGTGGAGCTCGAAGTTGAAGTTGCAGAAGCTGAAGATCTGCCCCAGCAGGCGTTCGTTGTTTAGAGATGTTTAAGTCTGGATTCCCATTCTGGGTCTCATACATTGAGTATAGAACCAAGAAATGTCTTTCAGAGCTTTAACTAGACATTGAAATATCTTTTTCAGGTATGGTATTTTTTTCTTCATGCATTTCAGTTAGGTGAGTCTTTAGATAACCAAAATGTTTATATGGCAGATGTCATTAAAAAAAAAGCAGTTTTGTTGCTGTTTCTATTTTTCTGATTTATACGAATACTCACACAATTGTTTTTTGGTGTCAATTCAATCTAATGTATAAGGTACAAATCTTTTGATTGTTGTGTAAATTTCTAAACCCTGAATTTTATCCACAACTTGAGGGGTTTACTGCAACAGGCATTTCTGGAGAGAAGATGACAATGTACTCCTAACTCCTTTTTTCTTTTTTCTTCTTTTTCCTTCCTTCTTTTTGGATTTTTGGGGAGTTGACTATGCAAACAGCCACAGGCCTATCCGCATCTGTTGATTTTGGATCTTGCTTGTAGATTTTGCTGGACTTCTCTACATAACATTACCTATCTGAATTGTGGGGGGAAAAAGAAAGAATTATCTTGGATTATGGTGGGATTTCTTAATGAGAAGTTCATGCTGTGTTACAGCCGCTTCTGAAGCGTGGAGACTACAGATCTTGTGTGGAATCCAGGCACGAAAACTTGCATATATATGTGTGTATATAAACAGAACAAAAAAGTTTTTTTGTTCGGTTGAGTTTTTTTCTACGTGAAGCTGAATTCCTAAAGTGTTCTAGTTTCATATTCTCTTCAAGAGTAGATGGTATAACAAATTCAGTACAAAATTTGTAATGAGATGTATCTTTGGTAGTGCAATTTTGTTATTTTTGTGATTTAACTAGGCTAAGGAAAACAGTGATCTAAAGGATAGGTATTCTCTTAGTTTGTAGAAAGAAAAGTATCACTTTGATGTTACTAATTTATTTTTGACATTCTACTAGTTTAGTGTTCTGCCAGAGCTCTTGATTATTTTTAAATAGTTATGAACTGCTTGCAGGTTACCAAACAGCCCGAATAATTCCTCAGTGATTTAGATTTAGAATGGTATTTTCAAAGGGACTAAAGGATGACTAAATGGGAACTTGCTATACTATCTGCACTTGGAGAACCACTCCTCAATCCCATCCTTTTTATTCCAGTAAGACTCCACTGCAAGCCAAAGAAAACCAAGTTTTATCTGAGTCCAGATTTACAGATGTTGATGATTAGGTTCCATTCATCACTAAGATCTTTTAAAATAGCTTTCATTTATAAATGTTTTCTATCTTTATTTTGCTTTTCCAGTTCTCCACAAGCAGCCAAGAGAAGTGTGCCTTTGTTTGCTGGAACTTGGAAGGATTGCAGCAAGGTAGGTGAAAATATTTAAAGAATGAAGAAATATTTACATTCTTGACAGCAGTGGCTATTGAGAGGCTTACTAAATCAGCACATCTCAAGCTAACTTCTATACTCATTAGGTTCAAGGAGAATGCTTGTCTCGATGTCACTCAGTAATATCTTGTGGGCAGTTGTTAACAAATAAAATAAAATCTCTGTACCATCACCTCAATGAAGGTATTTCTTGGCTGTCCCCATATTAGGTTGAAGAGTTGAGAATTTTTTTCTAAATAAAGCTTTGAGCTGTTTTTCCTTCTAACAGTCAGATCTCTCTATAATTTCATTAACTTTACTGATAATAAATTGATCTGCATGACGTAAATCTGACCTAGGCAACACTGACTCTTATTTATTTAAATAAACTTAGCTCTGTTTTTCACTGGCAGAAGAAATATAAGAATTGAGTTACCAGTCTGTGTTCTAGCTCTGTCAAATGATTCTAGCCAGGCTGGACCCTCAGTACATTGTAGCATTATCTCTGATGTTAGGACAAATAGAGAACCAATAAATGAACCATATCTATCCCTTTGCCTTTTATTTTTTTTTATTTATAATACATGTCTATTACCATATATCATGAATGTATTTTATATATTATATTTATGTTACGGTCTTTTATTTTTGTCTATAGCTTAGGGGTCAAATAACATATGTGTGAAACTTGTTCCTGCTCTAATATCTCTTTGAAAACAAACAAACCCCGTTTATAATCCTGTAAGTTTCCAAGGTGCACAAAAACTGTTGAAAGGGAACATCAGGATAATATCGTTGAAAAGCAGAAACGTGTTGCCAGATTTGCCTGAGCTGTGGTAAACTAGAACTATATGGAAAAGGAGAATAGACAGTAGTCTCCACTAAGCACAGGAAAGAGCACGTTAAACTGACATAGTTGTTGTGCGCCTTTAAACAGGAGAGAAATCAGATGTATGCTTGCTTTGTAAAGCAGACTGGGTCTGTTGATAGTCTTAGGGGGCCGCTTGCCGGAACAGGAGCTGCAGAGATCTTTGAAAAAGTGCCTCAGTATGTTTTTAAAGACTGAAAAGAGTTAACAGACACCGAATAACTTCTCACTTTTCCTTTTCTGTTTTAGAAGCAGAAAGATATATTCCGAGTGGCTTATTCATCCCAAGGAGCCAGCTCTTAGCACACTTTGCCCAGCTAGATTACCGTTAGCCTTCAGGGTCTGTAACTCCCATAAGTCGACCTAGGGCCTTTCTTCTTAACGAAACCAGGCTTGGGATTGAGGCACAACTGAGCAGGAATGGGGATTGTTTGAGGAGGAGACAGAATTGAGTTCAGTTCTGCTGAACTTCAACCCGTTCGACAGATACTCTGTGGATGAGGGGAGACAGTTGATAATCCACCTCTGCTTTAGCAATGCTTTTAGCATATTCTCTCATAGTGTCCTTTTAGCCAAATTACAGAGAGAGGGAGTGGCTGGATGGACTACACAGCGAGTGGGAAACTGGTGTGACCACTTGGCTCAGAGTGGCAGTTGAAAGCCCAGGTACTCATAAAAATAGAATAGCCTGATAGACTATCCCAGCTTTCAGTTGTTCATGAAAATAGAACTCGGGTGAGGTCATCTGTGAGATGTCAATAGCTCAGACGGGTCATTGTGTGCACCGGCAGATACCGTGTGGGTGGAGTGAGAACATTTATGAGAGAGGGAAGTGTCCTACATGATGGAATTGAGCATTGACAAGACACAGGGCTCTTGCAGCGGGTTGCACAGCTCCAACATTCTCCCAAAGTATTTTAAAGTATTTAAAAGAATCATGAGTGAATCATTTAAACTAAAGTGATGTGAAAGCAGAATCTGTGTAATCTTCGTAATCAAGGCTTCACGGAGAATGTAATTATTTGCAAATAGATGTATATGTGCTGTCTGTGTGTGTTTAAAGAGAGATTACGCAATGGAAAACAGCTAAATTATCTCTTCTGCAGAAAGAATGAAGTTCTTGGGTAACTATTAAACTCTGGGGGGTTAAACAACCCCCATATGTCTTTTGAAATTACTGTTGAGCAATTTCAAGATCTTTCTGCTATTGTATTCAATTTTTCCTTGGTAAAAATGGAAGTGGTGCTCTAAGAAGTCTATTGGAGATCATGTTACGGTCCAATGCTGCTTCACATGTAGTTATGAGAAGGCAGGCTAGAAAAGAGCAGAAAAGGAAATTCTCAGCATACCTTCCAGACCAGAATTTGCACCTCTACCCCTCCCAGAAAAGACGTGGGTTTTTTACCATTTCAGCTTTCCAGCAAATTTGCTTCAGGTTGATACACTATGTGGGGAAAAAAATGTGTGTACATTTGTTTGTTCATTTGGTTTATTTTTCAAGTTATCACCAGAGGAATTCAGAGTACTGGAAATACAGGGAACTTTAAAAGTCTGTCACAATGACAAAAATTGAAGATTATGAAAAGCAGTAGAAGCAAAGAAGCAGCACTGCTTAGAGTGGAAGAGTTTTATTTGATGAGTAAGGCTGCATGCAGGTGTAGGTTTAGAGCCCAGTGGGAATTTAATGATTTACAGCCTGTCGGCATCTGCAGACAGACAGGAAGTAAATGGATTGTATATAAGTGCTTGCTTCAACGTTGGCTGACTTCTCATTAGGCAGACTGCACCAGTTAGTAGCCAATACAAGCACAGATTTGGTTCTTGGTTTTCTGTATATTAATTTACTAGGCAGTAGTGTGACTAAATTAAAAGTTATCATAAAAATAGGGAAGACAGTATATGCGCTTATGCCCTTTCTCTGTACGCTTTTAATATGATTAGGGTATTTAGCTTAGATTTTTGTAATATGTTAGTTACCGCTCAATATTTCAGCGTCCTGATCTTTACCTAGATAAAGTCAGCATAGTTCTGCATCTGGGCTATGGACTTTTCTACTACAGAAGAAAATAGGGTTTCATTTATGCAAGTAGTTTGCTATGAGAAGCCTACCTGGCATGATAACTTTCAAGCTAAAGTCCTTCTCTGAAAAAGGAAATCTTTCTATTTTTCTGTTTTTTGTTCAGTGTTGGCAAATCAAAAAACCAGAGGGGAATTATGGGCGATCAGGAAAATGGGATGAGCTTTTAGACTTTTGACATCTGTCCAAGCTCTGCTGCTTGCTGTGAGATACTGACTTAATAACTTGCCATAAAGCTTTCAAAAGCGGGCATTGTTTTAAAGAGCCTCGCTATCCAAGTGCTGCGTTTGAGATGCTCCATGCCAAAGTTGCGTGTATTTTGTTTTAGTTGGAGCTACAAGTGTTTTACCACTGTAAACAGAGATCTGGAGATTGTCTGTCAAAAAATAGGTTAGAAAAAGCATTAGCTACTTCTGAAAAATATTGGCCATGTTTCTATTTATTTATAAATTCAGTCCAATAGTTGAGACTGGGATAACCTTTAATCCCTTTTCATCTGGATTTCTTTGAAAAATACTAACACAAAATCTAAGTTATCAAGCAACTTGAAAGGATGTTGTTTGGGGAGGGAAAAAAAAAAGCAAAAAAAAAGCAAATGTACTGAACTTAAATCTGTCCTACATGGTATAGCAATTTTTGAGGCCTAATGCTGTTTGTAAATCAGTCATTTGCCAACATTTATGTTATCAGACAGAGAATTTGAAAAAACCATGAATCTCCCAGTTGAAAAATTTATAGGAAATACCATCCAAGATAATTTTTTGTATTAATTTGGAATGATGGCACTAATGATTGATATATTTTTTAACATGTTTACTAATGTAGGTAGCATTCTATTGTTGCACAGTAGTGCAATACAGAAAGTATAAATTCTTTTCACTGTTTTGTTTTAAAATATGTAATACTCTGTAAGGACTAGTAATTCATTTGCATGTTTCCAAAAGGTTTGGGGTGGAGCCTCCCGGATTAATAAAGTTGGAAAAAGAGATTGAACAAGAGGAAACACTTTCAGCCCCCCTTCCGTCTCCTTCACCATCACCAACAAAGTCTCCTGGGAAAAAGAGCACAGGGAAACTGCTGGATGATGCTGTAAGTTGTGGGAGGAAGCTTCTTCCTATCTGACCCATTCTGGTATGCACTTACTTGCAAAGCACCCAGAAGCCTGAGTTTGACATCTCACTGTATTTTAAAGATTTGCAGACTGATAGAGTTAATTTATTTTTGACCACAATTATTTATGCCTGAAGTTTGGAAAAAATGTCGCACTGTGTAGGAGATCTGCAGTTTAGCCTAGCTTTGTGCTTAGGGCCAAGTTCCCTTCTTCTTACTCCGTTTTCTTTTTCTGTTCACTTCTTATTCATCAACTCCCACTTGGTGTTTTGTCTGAGAAAGGACTGAGTCAGGACTAGGAGATTTGGCCCATACTGACTTGTATGGATTGTTAACAAACACTTCCAAGTTATCTCAGCCTAATTTTTATGCTGCTGTTCTGCATGTTTATCGTGTGGTAAAAAAGCATGCATTTTTTTCCTCATTGTTAGAAACCAAGTATCTGAATGCCACTAAACTCTTAGCACTGCACTGCACTGTAGTGTTCATTTCTCTGCTGCAAACCCTAGAGAGGTTCATTTGAAACAGCTGGAATCAGATGGATAGGGCACATTTTGAGACCACGAAGAGGTTAAACTTGAAAAGTACAAATATATTCTATAAAAAGAAGCAGTTACTATAGTAACTGCTGTATTACAAGGTAGATGTGCCACCTGGGAGTTACAAAGCACTTCTTGAAAAATCCGTGTGCCACTTTTTTGTTGCAAAAAGCAGATGGAATATAATGTTCGTTCATTTTATTGAAATACTTTGTACTATTTCATGCAAATAATTACATTTAACGTTTTTTACATTTTGTATTTCTTCCTTAACTTTGCAAAAGCACTCTCTTCAGTTTCAACAGAACTGAGAAAGAACAGTTATGTTTAGAAGGAGGGTGGTGACTGCATATCTTGTAGGAACAGAACAGAGAGTATGAAGGTTGTCTCCAACCACCTCCTTTAATTTAGAAAGCAGTAGGGATAGAAACAGAATGGAATTCATCCAGCTAGATTCCTGACCTGCACTGCCCTGGACAGTCACACCATAAAATAGCAGCAGTGCTCATATAGTCCAGACACAAAATAAAATAGGATATAGTTCTTCCTTGTGCTTCCTTATTTGATTTCCAAATTCCACTCAAAAATACTTTTGTGTCCTTTGGGATAGTAAGGTAATGGAAGCCGCAATAGCAGGATCAGCAGCGAAGGTCTCATTGTCCTCTGTTTTACACCAGTATAAATCTGTTGGCTTTCATTCTCCACAGGCTTAAGATGGCTCTATTTTGCTTACACAGTTCAAAATAACCTTGAACCTGTTAGGTCCGGCTGCTCTGGGTTTTTGCTTGCTTAGGTGACCCCTGGAAGATGCAGCTATTAAGGCATAGTTCCCACTATCCATTTTCAGCTTCGAATTTCAAGAGTGTCTCCAGAGGTGATAACTGCCATGGGATATTATTTCAGAAATCCCTGATTATCAGGCAGCATTCAGAGGGTCATTACCAAATAGTCCTCTAAGCACAATCCCAGTCTTGGTACTGCTTTCCAAGAGTTACAGGAATGCACCTTTTGCATCCTCAGCAACCTGCACTTGGATTTAGGTCATCGACCACTGACTTCATATAAGTTATTCCTGTTGTACACTGACTATCTCAATAGTTTGATTTTCCAGAAATGGAGGCTAACACTCACCCATTTGTCAATAAAAATCACTGGAATAATTAATCTTAAAATAATAGAGTGATTGTACATTCAAACTCAGGACATCTGGTACTTGAGAAACACTTTGTGTGCGCAAAATACACGTAGAGTTCCTCTGCTAAGTACTATTTTTAAATGACTTTTTTTTCAAAAATATCACGCCCTGATTAAAAAAAAAGCTAAGGAAAATTATAAAAAATGGTCTGCCAAGTAATAAAGTTATTCAGATAACAACATAGAACAATTTCGGGAATAATTGGAAAGCCTTTAAATTGGTCATCAGGCCTAGTTTCAAAAGCATTTTTGCTCCCCATTCTAGTATGGAAAAAATAACTGGTTAACTTTTAATTTCTTTCCAGTTTATTTAACATACTACAACTTTATTCTAAAAGCAGATCTGAAAAACATTTGTTGCACTTGAGAAGCCTTTCCTGTTCATGTATTAAAGAAAACCAAAACACCTATCAGAGTGCCATTGCTTTGCCCTGTTTTTTTTTTTCTTCTGAAACAGCTTAAGAGTTTAATTTGTTAGCTCTTCTGAGAATATTCCTTCCCTAACCTCAGACTGTTTTTATAGGCCTTGGTTTGCAAACTGGATTTGAAAAAGGTCTTTGAAATATTATTTGAAGTGGACAAAACCTCTAGGAAGTTCCTCCAGCATTTTGCATTGTTTGACACTGACATGCTAGGTCAGCGTTTATCCAAGAAAACTGCAGTATATGAAAATGCTGCACTTGTTATTGCTGTTCCTATGCAGTAGTGCAATCTGAATGTTAAATAAGAGTTTCTCAACCAGGTCTGCTCTTTTGGCATTGATGGCTGTGCTACTTTCAGATCACCGAAGGATACAAAATATACTTTTACTAAACATTAATGCCTTCGGTAACACATGCAAGGCCAAGTTTTCCCAAGAGGCTGAAGTCAAGCTGATGCAGCTGATAAAAACCAGGAAAGTAGTTTTCATCTATATTTTCTCAGCCCTATTGTTGCAATGATAAAGTAGTAGTAGTAGTCTTGAGGCCCCTTTAAATTACCCTTGATTGCACTAATGCCCTAAGGTGGAGATGATCAAAGAGTAGTTAGCAATACTGGGGAGCATCTTGGCATGGATTTGTGATTATGTCACAGTATTATCTGTATTTTTTTTTTTTAAGGTGCAAGTACACTATTTGAAAGTGCCAAGTGAAGGTATTGAGCAGGGCTTTTCACTGTTAAGCAAGATGCTTCTTTATTTATTATATCTGTTTAGAAGGGAAAATACATCATCATGACATCTTCATTTTGCCTGTCAGCTATATTAGCACTTTGACAGTTGAGCTGATTCACCGTGAAATACTGAGAACACGTCTACAAAGTTTGATGCTGAATTCAAATTAACAAACTGCTTGACTTCAGTTAAACAGTGCAAATTTTACGTTGAACTGTGTGGCACTCATCTCTATTTTTACCTCATCACAGCTGTAGAATCATTCTTCATATTGGAAGCGCTGTAGTCTGGGATTACAGAAATATTAAGAAAATCAAGAAAAACTAAGAAAATACCATCAGTGAGGACTTAGATTAGTGATATCATGTTATGGCAAATATCCTTTTGAATGTTTTGCTATGTGTGCTATTCTGAACAGTTTCTGTTAATAGCTTCCATGTTTTTCAGGTTAAACACATTTCTGAAGATCCACCTTGTAAATGCCCTAATAAGTTCTGTGTGGAGCGTCTTTCACAAGGAAGATACAGAGTTGGAGAGAAGATCCTCTTTATTAGGGTAAAGGTTTTATTTTTTGTGTTGTAGTGAATTGCTAGTATCTGCTAACTTCCACTTAGCAAATGATGTCACTGATTAACAGGAGAAAATGTTTTTTTATTAACCAGCAGTGACTCATTTTTATGATGCTGTTGGGCAATAAATAAACTACCGTGGGTTAACTGACCCAAGGAATTATTAGCATGTGGTAGATCCTTCTGACTTTAGATCATTGAATTTGCTCTGTCTTTGATCAATGGCAACTAAAAGTCTTCACAGACGGAGATGATGACTTCCTCTCGGTTCAGTTTGAAAGAACGTCCACTTCATGGTAACGGACATTCTCCCACTTTGCTTTGACTGATAGTATTTGACAGGTCAGGAAACAGATCAAAGATTTCATGATCATCGAATTGCCAAGTCATGACTAAGACATATTGCTAAAGTAGGGTGAGCAAAACATTAATGTCCATAGTACTTCATTTGATTAACAGATATTTTCAAAACCAGTGTTGTATTTCAGTCTTTGTATGTAGTGTATTAACTCCCATAGCACAAAGTTAATCGTTAATATAAATATTTGCTAGCATTAGTATCTGGCTGAATTGAGCACAAGTATGCTATCCAAATTTAATTTTGATCCTCTTAATCTTCTCTATATATGCTTATGGGAATAATAATGAAAATATGCTAATCATATTATTCTGTAGTAGTAGGTTAAGAATCTGATTCATGCTATGCTTCCTTCCATTTCCCTCTCCACATGTACTATCCTTGAGTAATGACTTGACAAAATGATAGCTCTTGCTCTCAAATAATTGTTATTCCTGTTTTGCTGAAGGCACACAACTGTGATCTGATAAAACTGAGGATTTAGCACTTGTGAGAACAAAAGAAGTCAGAGGGACTCCTCATCTGTAGAAGTCAAGTTCCTAGTTCAACAAAACACCAGAGCGCTTGCTCTGTCATAAACGTATGCTTAACTTACAATGAAGTCAAATTTAGATAAGGATTTAGGTTTTCTCATGTGTATAAAGTTGAGAACATGTTTAAGTACTGCGCTGAATAGGGATTGAGAACTCCCAATTAATTCAGCAGTAGCTCAGAAAGAAGAAATAATACAGGATTTGTCACAGATAGTTTGAGATTTAACATGCTAGTATAAAGGATTAATAGCCTTTCTGTTTCATAGCCAGTGAGACTTTTTTTAATTCTGCAGTATTTTTAGGCACTAGCTTTATTACTAGCTTAAAATGACTTTGAAGAAGGTAACGTTCATTAACCAAAGATCCCAGTAATCTGGCACGGTTTAACACTTAGGTTTTCTTCCTTTTGATTTTAATTTCAAATAACCATGTCAAAGTATTTCTAATCTTCTAGTTTTGATAAACTAAGTTTTTCTGCCAGAATGGTGAGTGTCAAATTCCCTTTTGCTGGCTTTTTTGTTGTGCAATCTAGTCCAAGTCAGATTTCATTCCAAGTTTGCAAACAAAACACCCTTTTCATATCACGCTACCGCATTCCAAGTTGAATTGTGCCAAAAAATAACAGTAATATAGATTAGACATTAAACTGCAGTATTAGAGATCATTCCTACAACTTTGATATCAATGGAAACTTGCCATGAACTTCAGTGGGAGCAAGCCCATATGCCGAGGTTTTCAGTCTGTTGTCTTTTGGTTTTGGTTAGTTTGAATCTCATTTTGGAACACTTCACTGGATCACAGTAAGTTTTTACTTTTCATTCTACATGTTCTTATTGTGTACATAAGTAGATTTATTAGCCTTTCTTTGGAATCCTTTGGACGCTTGTGAGAAAACACATTTGAGATGCATAGCTGACTTTGAATTCTGCTGGTATTTGGCACCCTATTTGGTGCCGCTGAGGCAGTTCCTCCTACGTTGTATGTTCTTCATACAGCACGACACAGCCAGATATGTGCCACTTGTTTATAACCCAACGTGTTCTAGTTGAATTGAGATTGAAAGTTTCATTTGTTGAAGTTGGCTTACTACACCCGTTACTGTCTCTATTAGCTTTCTCCAGCAAACTATATAGGACTTCAAACCTGTATAGTTTTAGTGATGCTACAAGTATGCCATATGATAAAACATTACAAGAGCTAATTTAAAGTGGAGTTATCATCTATTAATTGATGGTTAAGATTTTTTCCAGAATTTATTTAATAATATTATATCCGTAACAAATTTATTTTATTCTAGTTCTACAAGTTTTTTCTTTAAAAAAAAAAAAGGTGACTAAGTCCCTCTTTTTTTGTTAATTTATATCTGTATATGAAACAAGTGAAAAAGGAACAGCAAAGAAAAGTAAAACCTGGCAGAACATAGAATTAATGCACAGTATCACACAAAAAATTACATGTGTCAATCTGAAGTAATTTTAAGGAAAAAAAACTTTGGAATATGTAGCAAAACACAGGGGGGACAGTCCTTCAAAATTTCCCTTGTAGCGTAGTAACTTCTGAAGGTAATGGTCCCATTAAAATTACTTGAATAAAGATTTTTTTTTTTAACATGGAGAAATGTTTAAATTTGAGATGAAAATAAACCATGGAAGTCCACAAATTAATGGACATGATGAAAATACATGAAAACTTTAAGTCTGCTGATAAAAATACATGTCACAAAAGTAGTTCTTTACGTATGAAGGAGTTCGGCAATGCATAAACTGAGCATGATTACCATAATGCTGGGGTGGCTTAGATGCTAAAAATTTTATTCTCAATAAAAATTTATCTGCTCATGAATTCTTTTTACTTCATGCCATATAGGAATGAAAGAATCTAAATTGCACTTACACAAAAATGATGGAAGACAGGTTTTACAGTAATGGATTGTGTTAATAACTTGAAGTAAATTAAATGACTAGCTTATTTAAAACTGAAACATTGGTTTAGAATTAGTGTGATCTCTATATGTGTGCCATATACAATCAATTATTTGCCTATTCATTCTTAGATCCTACTGTTATGCCACGAAGTGGTTTAGGGAACAAGCCTTAATCTTTCAAAGTAGAACTGAATTAATAAGCCTATTTTTAAAAATAAAGACTAACAAGTCATGAAAACTTGCTTTGCACAAACGCATGTTTTTTAACTTGGAAAAAAGAGTCACAGAGTCTGAAGTGCTTACTTCTTGCAGAAGGCAGTAAAGGAGTTATTTAGATTAATAGAGATTTTTATAGTAAGAAATGTCAGCCGGGCCTTAAAAAAAGGTCATTTTTGTAACCATTTCAGTGGCAAGTGTTTTTATTTGAACTTATCTTGTGTTTATTACATTGTATCTGCATAAGGATGTATACTTCCCACATACTACCAAGCTTCTCTCAGAAAGATGTGTCCTGTTGGTCCGTACCCATAATAACAATCAAATCGTTGGGTTCTGCACAATGGAAAAATTATTTCTTTGTTCAGCTGGAGTCAGATTAGATGATATAATGGGTCCTGGCTTTAAAGCCTGTAATTTTTCCTGCAACTTAGAGATGTTCTCTGCCTTGCAGACCAGATGATAAGTATGTGATTGCTCTTACACTTTTTGACCTTGTACTTTTAATCATCAATATCACTTAGCATCATTTTGCTGTAATAATAATAAAACGTTTGTTTAATTCTAGCTTCCCCTAAATCCCAGGAAAGGCAAGGCATTATTTGCCTGCTACAGCACCTGTGTAGAAACTGGATTTTGCAATTCACTATCAAAATGTGTGTGTGTATGTGTGTGTAATACGTGTGTGTGTATATATATAAAATTACTCTGCAGGCAGTCTGGTGTACGCTATTGCCTCTCCCTGGTGAGAAAACTATACTTGTGTATAAACATGGAAGCACGCTTTACTCCAAACCATCCACGCAGGGATGATATACCATCTATGAACTTGAAATAAGTAAAAATGGAAAGCAGAATGATCATACAGTTCTCAAGACTCAAATGTCTTGTTTTGCTTTTCCAATCCAAATACGTAAGTCATACTTGTAGCTTTTGCTTTGTGTGCTTCTATGTTCTGGTTTTTCTTCAGCATCATTTACCTGGCTTTTATTGTCTTCCTTACTCCAAGGATTTTAACAGTTGTTGTCCTTTTCCCAGGCCCATTCGCTTCTAGTCTACAAAATAGTTTTTTAGCTTTTTAGCACTGAAATTCCTTCCCTGGAGCTTTATCTGTATCAAATACCTTTCAGGGATGTTTAAAATGTCAAAAACACAGGCAGATCAGGAGTTCTAATTGAACTAACTCCAAAGGAGATGTAGCAGGATGCCTGGGAGTCAGTCTCGAATTCTGAAAACGCATCTTGGGCCACAAGACAGTGACAGTCATTGGCCTCTGTTGGGCTTCTAATCTCAGTCACCTCGTGCTTATGGACAAACATACTAATTCTCAACAGTAAGCTGCAAAAGACCCAGGGAAAGGCACATCTAAAGTCCAGCCCTACTTTATGTCCCACATAGAAGGGTTTTTCTGAGACCTTCCAGCGGTGGCTGCCTGGCTACTTTTGCTATGTGCCAATTCCTCTCCAACTGCTTCACGCTCACAGAGTAGTTGGCACATTTCAGTCTTACGTGTGCTAGTGAGGGTGGAATTCTTCTCAGCCTTCTCGGGTCTTGGCTTTTGTTTTAAAGATCCTTAAAGGACTGGTAAAATTCAGTCCACAAGACTCGAAAGCTCTTGGACAAACAGTGATAACGAAGGTGTGTCAGTGGGGTGACTGCAGTCCAGTGCTGCCTATAGGGCAGGCGGTCAGGAAATCTTTCTTCTTTACTCTCCCATTAATCTGTTGAGTGACATTAGGCAGACCCCTGCCCTCCCGCAAGTGAAGCAGCAGCTTGCCTGTTCTCATAGTTACGCTTTCTCTCCTGCTTCTCCCTTTTTTCTTTATTTTTTCTTTTTAGCCCCTTCCTGCCTTGAGCCTTTCTTATTCAGGCCTAGCAGCCTTCATGGAGCAGAAGGCCGTGGACATCTCTCTGTTTACGCTGTACTTGATGATGCTGTGGTTGCGCTGAACACAAGAGCAGCTACAGTTCCACTCTCTGGTTCTGTGAAGATGACTTGACATTTCTAGTTAAATGGTTGACAGACTTTCACTGAGGGTTAGTCAAACCCAAAAAGTAGTAAAAATTACTATTTTTTTTTTCACCTCTTGATTTAATTTCCTGTATTTTTTTTCCTTAACATACTGCTTTTGCATGGCCATTCGTGTTAATTTAGTGTCTGGAACTTCCATGTGTTGGGGAGAGTTTGGAATACATATTGGGGGCAAAAATGTTTTAAAGGATTCATTGTAAACTTTTTACAAAAAAGCTGTGTAAGTCAAATTCTTAGCTGCTAATTTAATGGAAAAGTGATGGAGTTACTCCTTTTTACTCTCACTTGAATGGTATTCTCGTTAGTCTTGGTTGAAAATGTTTGACGGAATGTGTCTCCAATGCAATACTCTGCAAGTAACTGACAGGCTATGTAATAGCTTAGCAGGTTTTCTCACTAGCTTACACCTGTTTGCCTTAATGAACTCCTTCTGTGACAATTAAATATTGCGTCGCCTTTAATTCCCCGGGTCTTCCTCTCTGCAATATTGCTCAATGAGAACTCCACTTGGATGTTTGAAAAATCTTTAGCAAACCATATTGTGCTTTTCTAAGATGTAATGCATCTTCAAGAAGTGTCACATTCTAGTTCTTGCAATGACTAATACACCTGCAGTAATTTCCTGCCAAGGTATTTACAATTCAGGCTCCTAGAGTCGAAGTTATAACAACGTAAGGTTCCCTATATTCCGTGGAAAGAGAAATCTCCCTCAGGAGGTGGCTCAGAACAGGAGGCCAGGGTAGGGTATTTGGAAACTATACATGCAATATCTTTAAAAGCACCACCTGAATCTTCAGCTGACTCCCTTAGCGATGTGATTCAGGCTTAGGAAGCCTTTGGTGTGCACTTAATGCAGCCACTGCCCGCAAGAACTGAAGGTGGCAAAGCGAGACCTCCCTGGGTGCCAGTTTCCTCTCTGGCAGGGATGTGCCAGGGTAAAATCGCCGCGCACGCCACTATCAGCAGTGTTTTCTCGGTGGTAACTCATTACACAAAAATGTTCTCAGTACTTTTAAAGGTAAATAAAGATGTGTAATAAAGCTAGATACATGTGTTATGTATTAGAGATCTCATTATTTCAGGCTTTTCTTTTTTCCCCTAGAACGCTGAGAATAGAAAAATAGACCAAATCATATAACTCCCCTCCTGTTTGCCCCCCCCCCCCTTATTTTTCCTTGCTCCTCTGTCTCCTTTTATTTGAAAGGTACTGGATCAGCATCTGCATATCTAAGAGCACAGATAGACTGCTAATCCACCCCACCGTTAGTCTACAGACAAAAATTACTTTGCAAAATGAAAAAGCCTTTATCGTTTATTATTGAGAATTCCAGATTGGGTCCCATAAGATTATATGGAAAGCGTTAATGGGGAAAGTATTTCCTTTTTGTTCAGTAATATTCTTGTGGTTCTGTTTCATAGATTAATAATTTTGTAAGAATTCATTTTACACTCCCTAGACATTAATACGCTTTACATTAAAGATGGGACAGCAGTTGATGCTCGCAGTTTGGAACTCGTAAGCCTGATGGTTTAGAACTGGAAATGCAGCTATTGCGGTGTTGCTCTTTAAGGAGGGTAACACCAAGCTTTGCATTTTTCTTATTTGAACCTCTTCCTTGGTGAGGTGAAAAGGTCTTGTATGACAGTAATGTAAAAAATATTTAGCACAGTCAAGGTGAGCACATCTATCTTTTATAGGACAATGCTGCAACGTTTTATGGGGTGAATTAAAGTTGATATTCTTCACTGTAGCTTTAGATAATTAGTATACAATGCTAGTTACAAAGAAAAAAACCTGATTCTTTGTTGTGATATACTTTGTGTACAGTATACTTGTACGCTATAAACATAACTCACGCTACTGTCTAGAGAAATGATAATAAATGAGGCTTATGCGGTGGCATCAGTAAACCGAAGTTTCTGCGCTGTTCATCAGAGATTCTCATCGAACATTTAAGATTCGGGCATAAAAGTACGTTAATTATCCATTGCAGTATTCTTTAGCTTTAGGGGACTATTCTTAAAGAACTTGTAGCTTCCATGGCAATTTCCATCTGGGCTTTATATCTTGTCTAGGGGATGATGGTTCTATGTAGAACTGAACTGGCCTTGATGTAACAAAAATGGTATGTAGGCTTTTAAAATATTTAATACAACATGGTTTGGCATTTCCATTCCTGAAATAACAGGAAAAAGTTAAAGTGCATTTTAAAAAGTGTTTTATTTCTTTGTCATTCTCTTATCAGCGTGATAGCAGTTGTTTTTCCTCCTGTGTCGCATCCAGTTATGCTTTGTATGCATTCATGTTGTTCACTAAAAACTCTTTTATCTACCGTATTTTGTTCTGAAGTTAAGCTCCATTGCACCTCTGTGGCAACATGCAAGATGCGTGTAAAGTACTTTTTACCATAAATAAAGGCAGCAGGATGTTATCCCATGTGTTTATTGATGAGTTTGTCTTCTGTGCTGCCTTCTAATTCTGACCAGTGGAAAAGTAGTAAATGCTCTTTTTCCAAATCCTCTTTATTGTGTTGAAATATAGAACATCACTGTATTTTAATGAGAGTATTCATGACTTGCTTACCAGTGAATTTATCAACCAGTCTGTTCCACTAGGATGTGGGTTTTTTTCCTAGCAGAAGCTGTGAGATGCCCACTCTTCCTAAAAAGACTAGGGGGAAGTTGAGGTTTTAAAAATGAATATTGCTCTTAGAATCCACAGTCTGGTTTCATCTTGCCTAGGTTTGACGCCTACAGCGTTGTTTTCAGTGGAGAGGAACACGTAATTTCTCTCTATTTCTATTATGTTGGTTAACTGGATTGTTAATCAACCTATAGAACTACATGACATATTATATTACTTAACTCTTTAGATTAAAAAAGCAAACTGTCCATTTGAGATATTCTTTGTTCTAAATTAAATTATGAGGAAATTTTTTTACATTTATTTTTCAAGATTCTATTTTGAGATGTTATGTTCCAACTTTAAAAGAAAAGAAAACAAAACAAAACTTCAGCTGCATCGTGTGAGTCAATAGGAATTGATTTCTCTTTCAAAACTAGAAAAAAGTATTTATCAAGAATAATTTTTTTCTGGTGGAGAATGGATAAAACAATGAGACATTTATCTGCAACAGTTATGTCCTTGAATTATTTATTAACCTATCTAGGAGCTAAAGACTATGAAATAATCATGATAATGTGTCTATCTTATACATGCAATACTATAGTAATACTTTTAGAATATATTGAACAAGGCAGATTTTGACATTTTATGTAACTACGATGTAATAAATTCTTCCTTTGAAACGTAATTCGCTGTTAATAATTTAGTATAGTATTAATAGTTAATTTTATTTTGCGTTTTAAAATTCATTTGCTATTTTAATCATTCAAAAACCTGGTTGGTAAATGCTCTTGCTTACAGTAAGAGAAAATTAAGGAAAGAGGTTTTGAGGTTATGTGCACTCAAATTTTATTGTATATTTTGCTGTCATATGATAACAACTTGCCTGTTCAAGCTCTTTGTGCTGAACATATATGAAATTTAGTTTATGATCAAAATACGTGAACAGATTAAAATATAGGTTTTACTAGTTCTCCATGGGTAACTGTCAGACCCTAGGCTGGGCTGTATCAGTTACCGTCTCTGCTGCTTGAACGTGTGACCTCTTCGTATGTCACAAATGCAAATAGCTGCAGCAAACGACTGCCCCATTTCACATGGGACCAAAGTTACGCTTGCATGGCTCCTGTTCACATCTGTACAAGTTGCAACAGCTCAACCAAGGTCAACATTTGAGCCTGACTTTATTTTATGTGGTTTTGTTTAATTTCTTCTTGGCCTTAGAAGTAGCATTTTGAGTCCAAATCCACTTATACGCTTTGTGCATCAATTAATGAATTTTCACAGAAGTTATTTTCTACACAGTTTTACTCCTTTAGCAATGGAATGTTAAAAAGGCTATAATTAGCGCATTTTTGCCTTTATGAAAAATTTATTAATTATCACGTGAACACTGCAAAGTAAGTGACAACTTAAGGAGACAGATGTAAGTTGGTAGGCAAACACAGAAGTCAGTGGTAGCCCACAAAAGCCAGGGGATAAAACTCCTAGCTTCTCCAAATGTGGAATTTGGAATTAGAACCGGATGTAAAGTTCTATTAAAATATACACCCAGTGCCATTATGTAACCTTTTCTGAAAACAACATTGTTTTCTTTACTTAAGTCCAGAAGTGGTTTCTTGTGATTGTCTTGTAGTAATCAGCTGTTTAATTCAGGGATAGCTGTATAGGAAAACAAATTTTACCCTATATTTTGATTTTTAAAATGGTGAACACATAAATTTCTAAAACTTATTTTAACCAGTTTTTTAAAAATTGTCTTGTTTTGCAAATCTCATTGAGACCTAAACTGTGTAAAACTGATTCAAAACTTTTGAAAAAATGTTGTTCGTGTTTTAATGGAAGATTAGGAGCATCTCTCCTGCTCTTTTTTTGTCATTAATTTTTGAAACTCACAGCAAAACAAGAATCTGTTGCTGTAAGGAAGTATTAAATACAGCAAGCATTTTCCTTGGCAAAGATTAGTAAACTCTGGAAATCACAGACTCAACTATTTCTCTGGAAGGGTATCTTCCAAAAACCAGCAACTGTTAAACTGAAGAGCAGATATAGATTTTTCCTCAAGTCATAAGTCAGCATCAGTTGATTCAGACTGCTTTGTGGTGTGCTATCATGCCTTGTTTTCAACTCACCAGGAATGGGTTTACTTTAAGGTTTAAAAAAATAACCCAAAAACCACCCCCCCCACCCCCCACCCCCAATACCAGATCATTAAAATAGTAGTATTTTATCAAGTTAGTACTTCAATCATTGCAACAGAAGCCAAAATACTTTAGTCGTTATTAACCCTCCATTCAGATAAACAGCCGCTGAAATCAAACTGATTAGATCATTTTAAGTTTGGCTATCAAATATATGCTTTTCGTCTACCCAACTAGATGCAACCCTATTTGCACTTCTAGAAAGTTGGAAGAGAGCCAGAACCGTTGCCCTAAACTTTCTATTTACAGTTAGTTATCAGGTTGTGATTGCTTCTGTAAACAATTAAGTAACTTTTTAATTTGCATTAAGATCTTCTTTTAAACTCTACCGCAATAAAGCATAGGGGAAAGGAGCTGCTTCCTCTGCTGTATCTACTACCTAAAGCCTTTGACAGTCTGGCTTTTCTCATATCATCTTAAACATGTGACCATCTTAAATACAATAACGTTCCTGTGAAGTTGAGAGTAATTATTTATTCATAAGGAGATGTGTTTATAACTATTTGTCAAATGCATAGCCATAATAAATTCCTGTCTCATTTGAAGGAGATTTAACAATCTCAAAGACTTTCTAAGTGTAAAGGAAGTGGGTTTGTGCCTCAGTCTCAAAGTTTTACCCGTGTTAGACTACCTGTGCTTGTTGTAATGGAACTGGTTTCTTCTACCTCCGCTGTGTTCTGCCCCAGCAGCCCCCAGTCTGGAACTTCTCCTTTCCCCGAATTTTTAATTGTTCTTTTTGCTTTTGAATGAGATAAAGGTATAATCCTTGATCTCTACACATCTGAATTTCAGCCTTGATCCCAGACACCGTTTGGAATCTTGCCATGAGAGCAGGGACGTATTTGAAGAAGTGTGCTTGATGCGGGTGGCTGTGGCGTGGCGGGAGGCCCACGGACAGGGCGTGGGGCTGGGGTGGGGCCTCGGGCTTAGCAGCTTCCTCGTCCGCTTCTCCTAGCGTTATTTCACATGGAGCATATTAATAGACCACTTAAAGGTGACCCAGCTAAGTCACGAACTGAGAGTGTCTATTAGAATTTTTTTTTTAACTGACACAGATATTTTTAATATTTTGACACCATTTTGCTCTGACACATTGTTTTCCATGGAAGACATTTGAGCTCAGCTTAACTCATATGATATACAGTATCGCTTGAGGTTCCGAAATCGCTCCTCGTTTCCTTCACGGGAATACATTAAAAAAAGTTTAAATTGAAGTAGTTAATCTTTTTACAGCTCAGGTTTCTATTTCAATATTGGACCTGGGAAATATTTTGCCATTAGCTAGTCTGTTACCCAACCAGTTAAACTAATATAGCTCACTTAGTTTCAAACACTGTAGTTGATCGTAATATTTGAATATTGTTTTGAAAAGTAAACTGAATTCTTTTAAGAATATGATAGAATCTTAAAATTTCTAACTGAAAAAGTTTCCCAGTCAAAAATTTCCTAAGTTAATCTTGCTGCCACTTCTTTTTATTTTTATTATCTGATCATCTGTATTGTTTCATTTCTTCACCTGTCTTCACTGTATTGAACAAGATTATTTAATTTTTTTTTAAACACCAAATAAAACCAACCAATATTTCTGTGGAACCTGACTGACTTGCTGAGGACCTGATTCATAATGCTTCCAACTGTATTACCCTTTTAGACACTCCTACAAATCTACTGATGTTTTCATGTTCTGTTTTCTGGCTTTGGTTTGGGTCCCATCCTCCATGTATTTAAACCTTGGTTTAAATCCCAGGAAGGAGTATTGTAGTGAAACAGTCATGAAGAGTAGCACTGGGGTGAAGCTGACCCTTCGTAAAGTTGCACACGCAACTGAAAGGAATCACTTGGTTCCCTGGACACTCAAAAGTCAGGTGGAGAATGAGCTGGCCAGAGTCCACCACAAAGTCTATCGCAATTACTTTTATTGCTATTTCCTTGTCATTCTAGGTTAGTAAGCACTTTCCGACACGTTAAGATGGATGTTGCTGAGATCCCACAGTGTTATGGTGTAAGGACCAGCAGGCAGGTAAACCGAAATTAGAAGAAAAGAGTAACACATTTTAAGTTTTACAACTTCAACATAGATCAGTAAAATTCAATATCAAAAACACGGAAGAAGTGAGTCTACAAAAGATTCTTACGTGCGAGAAAAAGTAAAATCTAGCATAAATCCATCAGGATTTTCAGTATTCCTGGTCTGATACTCTGCTGCTAGCTGGCTGAGATATATCAAGGAAGTAGGGAAGGTAATACACAACTGGAATGTTTTAGTTAGGCAAATGTAAACACGTAGTGAACAAAAGCAACTCCCATTTTCCCCTTTTGTTAATATAAAATTTTCAAACCGTTTTGTTGAGCTTTTTAACATGGTTCTTTTTCTGTTCGAGGAAAAATTTTCAATGTGGAAACCAGAACAGATATTCACTAAACTTGTTGTGAGACTCATGTCAGTGGATTTTTATAACCAAACATTGATTAGACCATCTTTAGTTGCCTAATCTGATTTTTCTGTATATGGGAAAGCATAGCAGAAATGAAGAAGTGCAACACGTTGACTGTGGGCTACTTAAGCGTTCCTGGCTGGTACAGCAGCCTGTTAAATGCCAACAGGTTATAATTTCCACTTGTAAGTAAGGTCAGTTTCTCTCTTTTGGCACGATTAGAAGAGTGTCCATTTTCTATGTTCCATCAAATGTATTTCCAGTCTGTTCCCTATTCAAACGCCCCAAGAAAATGTAGTGAAAGCCAATGGGATCTTTGAGTGGGAAGAAAAATTAATGCCTACAAGTAAACTCCAAGCCAGTTTACAGCTTGAGCTAAAAAACCCCCAAACAACTCCTGATGTCAAGGCATAGTTACTGGTACGATTTCTTTTCTGTATACATGTGAAACACAGACATCTATCGCAAAGAACATGAGGATAATCCTGGCTGGCCTAAAAAACCTTCTTTGCAAAAAACATGTATTGTAAATATTGATATTCTGTTGTGTCTAAGGTGTAGAACCACAGTGGCAATCACAATTCTGTGCAAAACCTTCTAACCAGAGTCGCATAAATCAGGGAAAATGACAGGCTGACGTTTTAGTTAAACCAGGTTTTCAGGAATGGCTATGCTGTTTGTGCTAATTTCTTGGTTCATGTTACTTCACTGCTTCCCCGTGATTTACTGAGGGGCAAGAGGGAGAAGGAGTCATTTGGTGTTTCATTAAGGGTACAAAGAACCCTGTTTCTGTTTCCTTCCCTCCTCCTGCCCCAGTCTCTCAAAGTATAAATATTAGCAAGCCAAAGAATGATATCATGGCGCTTTCATGCTGAAAGTGTACATTGTTCTTAAGTCTCTCTCCTTCTTTTCAGTCTGCTTTGCTAGGGTGGTGGGGTTTTGTTTGTTTAAATTAAATACAGCGTTTGCAAAAGATGCTATAGAAAGTCCTACATAAAACAGCTCTGAGTATAAGCCCTGATTTTGGAGGAGTCAATGAAAGCCTGGCCTGCACGTATTGATAGTTGTGTTTCATTATCTTACAGATTCAGGTATAATATAGTTAATTTGCTTTAGGGTTACTGTCTTACTGGCCTAATTTTAGAACACATTTTCCAACTAAGGAAAAGTAATACAGCAGAGTGTGTGTGTGGGTGTTGTTTGTTTGTTTTGGATTTTCTTTTTTATCAGATACTGTAATTTAAGTATTCAGTCTTGAGCTAGCCCTGATTCCCTTGCAAACGGGGCAGGGGGGAAATCTGTGGAATTAAGTTGGTTCTCGGTGCTTCAGAAAATGCCCTCAGTACAAAAAAGCTAGTAAGGATAAGTAAGCTGCCAGTGGGTTAGGAGCACCTGAATATGTATAGAACAGTAGGGGAAGGACCTTTTGTTAAACGTGCTGAGCATCCGGATCGCTTCTTTTAGCTACTAAGAAGCATTGCAAAATGTTCTCAGCACACTGGCTGGGCTTGCGATAGGGCTTTTTTAACTCCTCTGTCTTTCCTCTACTGTGGTTTCAGTTTTGCCCAAAAAGCTGGCCTGAGGGTTAGGCTGGATGAGATGCCTTCAAGCTCAAAGCTTTATACTGTGTAATATGGTGTCTGTGGTATGACATCTTTGCTGTAGGAAATGTGGAGATCGAGCGTTTGATCCAGGTTTGGCAGTGTATCTGTGGCTGTTTCAAAAGTTGGTCAATGAATTCTTCTGTGAAGCCAAGAGTCTGGCTGTGTTTGGCTTAGAGCCATCAAGTAATTTTTTGCAGTTTCTAGTGAATATTAATATATTGACATTTAAGACTTAAGGAATTGTTACATAATATCCCCATTTTGCTAATACTGAAGTAAAGAGTCTAATACAAAAATAAGACTATGCTGTTGGTGAGTAATGACGTTGACATGAAAATAGAAATCATTACATTTTCACACTGTCATCTTCACACGAGGAATTCATTCATGTTTCTTGGCTATTAAAAATTCATAGTACCTGCTTAGGAGATGTTTTGAGCAGAAAATAATATGGGAAGAATCTCTCAGAACTGGTGCTTAGCATTAGCTGTGCTAGTCTAAGGGGAAGATCTCTGCAGCTTTGTCTCTGTCTGGGGCTACTGCTTGGGCTTATCCATGACCATGTAAGAAGTTAAAACCAACAGTCTTACCTAACCATCAGTTTCCACTTTCAAGATTAACCTAATAATAAAAACTGCTTTAAAAGCAAAGTCTTTTTAGAGTGAAAGCTAAAATTAGTTTGATAGATTCTCCAGCCTGAAAAATCTTTGTTTTACAACACACGATTCTTTGGCTTTAGTCATAATACAGAAGTAGAAAAAAATGTTATGAAAATATTTTATGAACCAGTTGACCTTCCACCCAAATACATATGTTTGCATTTAGGAACTCTCATCTGTTTTATACACCATGTTACCTGGCCGCAGTGTACTTTGTGTATTTTATGTGAGGGGGGTGCGGTGTCTGTGCACACACCTACACATGGGTGTGTACAGACACACACATGCCACACTCTTTTATCAGTCAAATCATAGTCCTCTGACTAAAATTTATATGATGGCAGCTCGAAATACATCCAAGAGCAGTAGTATCCAGCCGAAGGTTTGATTTACTGAACAATGACTGCAGTTCAGATAAAAGCATAAGGCAGACACTGATTTGGAATTGCATGTCAGACTGCAGCTTTGCTTACCGTGTGCACATTTAGACATGCTCCCAGGTATAATTCCTGTGTCAGCTGGGTGGTTCTGTGTTTCTGTGCTGTGCTGTGCTTTGGTGGTGGTTGTACGGCCAGTTGTGAACTTTGTAAAATAAAGGATGAGAAGACAAATCACTTCAAATCCAGAAATACTCTCCTGCCTTTTCTTGGTGCTTGAAATTCACCACTCCTCCAGTATTCACCATGGATTATTTAGTTATTTCCCCAATCTCCCAAGCTTAAATATTTTCCTTCTGAGAACTAGCTCATTACCTATCTTAAAGACATACTTACTGTCCTAACTGTTCCACAAACGCCTATGGCTTCAAGCAAGTTCAGGCTAGCTGACCTTCTACTTCTACACATCAGCTGGGCACCTAAACGCGCGGACTGACCTGAGTGTAGCCCCCTCCTCTTGCTGTCGTCTAACCCTGCCAGCTTCCCCCCTTGGAGAGCAGTCTGTGAAATTGCGTGGTTTGATTTTTATTTTTTTCTCTCTTTCAGTTCAATATGTTTTCTTAAAATATTTTTACAGTATTGAAGGACGGTGACATGCAATCTGCTTTATTTGCCATTTTGGATATATGTTATCTGGGTGTTACTTTGTTAGGGTGAATTAAAAGGGAGAACTGTGCCCTTTAAATATTGTAAATGAAAGAAGTGAATGCTGCTTAAATCTTCTCTGTTTTGGCCCTGAATTGGGAAGATTTATGTCTATATGCTACTTTCTCATCTAGTCAAACTGTTTTGCAGGATATATACACTATAGTGAAAAGAATCAATTAAAACACCATGTGGTGAGAGACACTGTAAAGACAAAGATCAGTGCAAAAGGATTCAGTAGGAATTAATCTGCCCAGTGCCGGTTGGGAAAATGATTTCTCACAAACAGTACCCTTGAAGTAAGACCTGATTTTTTTCATAAGATAGATCCCACCAGGATCGGCTTTCAAGCAGATATGGTTTAGTAACTGTATGTAACTCGTCATGCAGTTGCAATAGATTTCTTTGCAGGACTCTGGGCATGAAGACTTTGGTCTTCAGTATCTCATTTGAAAGGATGCACTCTTCCACTTTTGCTGTTTAAGTTTAATATGTTATATTTGTAGAATTTCAGTATGTGGTTTCAAGAAGTGGAGAATTGCCATTCTTTGTGCTTAGTTTTTATATATATATATTTTATATATATATATTTACAATAATTTATTCACTGTGGATGGATTAAGGGACCATAATAAGGCTTTAAGGATTTAGCAGTCCTGTAGATTAAGCTCAGATTTTAAGGAACTGCAACCGTAGTTCCTTCTAGGCAGCTCTGACTATGATTAGATTATGAAATAGATATAATTTTGGACACAAAATTTGTTTTCTTGAATGCCCAGATGGAGTATGCAGCTAGAGCTGTTCCAGCTTCTCTTCTGTGGAAACCTGAAAGTAAGAAGAGAGATAAGGTTAATAAATAATCTTGCTTTCTCGTGGGTTAAGATGTGGCCAGGCACACTGTAGGGACATGGAACATAGGAGGTGCTTTCTACCCCAGAGTTCAGAGGTAGCAGCGATGAATGAGAGAGAGTATTTGGGAAGGCATTTCACCCAAGACTGTTTCCATAGCTTTTCAGGCTTTGCTGGAGCATCACCTGATCACCTTAACAGGAAAAAAACCAACCAAACAACAAAAAAAAAAAAAAAAAGGAAAAAAAAAATCAAATGGAAAAAGCCATCCTGAAACCCCCCGCCCCTCCCGATGATCATACAAATAAATGTCATCTCCATGCAAGGTCATCTTGCAAACATTGATTAAATTCTCTATTGGAGTATCAAAGGAAAATCTATTACTCTGACAGTAAGCAAAAAGCACTTCTTTGAAGGAAGTGAAATCTAAGGATGAAGTATTGAAGTGTGCTATATCCTTGCATACTTGATCCTTGCATATTGGGTTCGTCTAAAGGTAGTTCTTCATTTTGTTAAAGACCTTTTTTTTTTTTTAAAGGATTTTTCCATAGTTCCTGCTATTGAAATCATGGTTAAAAAGCATACATGCAAGAGAAGTACTGTGTCTGTCCCTGTCTTGTGTGAACCCGCTCTATCTCCTGCAACGTAGGACTAAATGGTATAAAATTTCTTTGTGCTTCTGAGTAACTGAAAACTGGTTTGTATACTCTAAGACAACAGAGTCACATATAGTCCAGCTAGACACAAACTAGCAGTGAGGAAAACACCTTTGCCAGGAGAGTCAGTTCTAAATCAGAAACAAGTTTACATATTAAAAGGAAAAGGATAGAAACTCCAGGCTACTCTGTTACAGTAATCAGTGCCGTTTTGGCAACAAGCACATTTTCCCATTCCAAGATCTTTGCCAGAACCTAAAAAGATCTTTTTTCTGGTATTTGCGGAAAGATATAAAACTGATGAGTGCAAAGAGATCCAACATACTAGAATATGTACAACAGGGGATTTCCATGTGACTAAATCTAAGTGCCGTCAGGTTACAGCTGGCAGCTATCAAAACTAAACTAAATTACTAATACTAACTTTAAATAATTCATTCCTGTGTCAAGAGAGTTATCGGAGACCTAAAAATATTAAATGTCCCAAAGAAAAAGAGCGCTACATGACAAATCTGTGTGCTGTTTAAGTCTGATTTCTTCTCCCCTTGACCCCATCGGTTCTTTATCTTAACTTCCACACCAAGGAAGTGGCTTTTTTTGGTAGCACTCTCAGCAATTAATGGATTTCAGGGCTTGGCACCTGGTCAGCTACTCACGAGTGTCATGAAAATACAGTACAGTAAACTGACCTAGAACACGTTCCAAAGATAAACTTGGGATTCTGCAGAACAAAAGTGATAGTATTACCATGATTTTTTCCTGGATCTGTCCCGTGGAAAAGTGAGGATTAGGCACAAAGTTAATATCAGATGTGCTCTCATGGTAGGGCTGAAGAGAACAAAAACATCAGTATTTTCTCTTTTATCACCCAAGTTTACCAAACTGGTAAATCTTGGCAATTTCATGTCCGTGTAAAGCATATTGTCTTCTGTCAAAACAATTAAAAAAATCAACATTACACATCGAACTAGATGAGACTGTGATTTCAGCTGAATTTCACTTTGGGCTAAACTGTTGTAAAAGAAATGCCCGATTTTAAAAAAAAAAAAAAAAAAAAAACAAAAAAACAAAAAAGCCCCAAACTTCAGATGATTCATATGTGTAGAGTTTAGAACAGTAGAAAGATTTGTTAATGTTCCTGAGAACTGAAATCACTGTAATTTGTATGCTCAGTTATGTTCCATATTGATGGAGTAAGTGTAAGACTATATATGGGGTGCTGGTAAGGAGGTCCAAAAGTGGGTGTAATGACTGTGACAAAGTAGTTATGTGTGCGAGATGAAATAGTCCACTTCAATATGTAAAATTCATACATTTTGTAAGCTGAAATGCAGATCCTTCATTTCTCTATGGCACTATAATTTTGGAGTAAACCTATTGTAGGTTCAAACGCATTGGAAATTTGATTCAAGGTGACCGCAAGTGCTAATCTGACGCCAGAAAGAAGGGACAAAGACGGAGCAAGAAACGTTGGTAATAGTGAAATATTGTGCAGCCATGTTGTCATATGCTAACCTGTGCTGATGATGCTACCCTCATCAATGCAATTAAATCTGATTTGCATTTGGATGACTGTTTTTAGAAGCCGGGAGAGCGACCAGACGTGGATTTCCTGCTTTCGCATTGTATCAGGAGTAAATTTTGTCCGCTTGACATGCTAGTTTAAATTCTCCAACCGTTTGCACTCTTCTCCGGTTGTTGTACCTGGTATGTAATCTCCGGTATTATTTATACTCTGGCCAAATTTGGCCCAAAGACTTCCACGCAAGCTGCCGTCACTTGAACTATGGTGGATTTGAATTTAGATAATATACTACAGATTGCACTTGACTGGATTTGGCTCTGTAGCCAAATATTTGGATCTATACTCGAGACTGATGATTGCCGTCTCAGATAAATAATTTTTGGTCTGTAATATCTTAATTTTATTCAAAATTGTTTATTCCATTCAGATTGTTTTCACAATTTTTTAACACATTAGTATAGCTTTGGTTCGTTACTTACAATGTTGCTTTCATAGATTTGCAGTGACATAATTTCATTCCAACGTTGTAACATCATACCCCATAGACTCACACTGACATCATTTTGAAAACTTTGAGAGGATGCTTTGTACTATTTAAAGGAAATTAAGCCTAAGTATAAACATTATTGAAATTAGGCTGCCCCCGTTCTCCCCTCATTACCCCAGTGTAAATTAGAAGACATTTTAATGAAACCCGTGGAGTAAAATAAGTTTATATCAGGCCTGTTTGTTTAAAAGAATAATCTTCAGTCTTAATTCAAGTAAGATCTGATAAAATAATCTGTCTCTAGATACTTTCCAAATGTAATTTTCTTAGTTACGCATGTAGCTCTGTTGATTTAAAAAACAGGGGATGGAGGTAGGAGGCAGTTTCCAAATCTCTGCATCTTACTTTAGGACATCTGTGACTGTTTTCGTAATTTTGGTGTTGCCCTAAACTGTTCATATAAAAGACCGGGGAAAACAAATCGTGAAACTTCTGTGTTCTTTGTCTGTTAGGTCTTGTCTAAAAGCACATGGGCTAAGGTTTCCAGCATAACTAAGAATCACAAACCAGAAGGAATCTGAAGCACTCTATAGGCAGCCAACCAGTATCTTGGGCTATTTGTGCTTTGCGCACGTTTTCTGGAGTATCTTAGAGAATCCTGACAGTCCTTGTGAATAAAATCAGTCAGTGATGGCTGCAGGAATGTTATCTGAATATTGCCAACTCACAGACATTTTTATTGTAATACTACTGTAATATTGTAGCACTCTTACAGGTGCTAGTAACCAAAGATTCTCCTCTGAGATAATTTTCCCATAAAACTATAGCTGTGCCACTTCCAGTGATAGGTCAATGTAAGCAGTCATACTGCAGGATGGAGTTGGCAGTGTACTTACTGCTTGGGATCTTAGGTTTCTTAGATAATGTTTATTCCCTTATTGTGTTATTTAATTCCAACATTAAACTAAACATTTTTTGTATTTAGATTGTACCACATAAGTAAAGGCATATTGTAATCTGAAAAGAAATTGAGCTGCAGTTTGACAACAGTGCGAACATCGTGTTGCTAAAAGAGATAAGGGTCTGTCTTTTTTTTTTTTTGTGAATTGACATTGGAATGAGGCCATAGGATAATTATAGTGCAAAGACTTCCTGGCACTCAGGACTAAGAAGGAGAGGTAGTGTGAAAAAAAATATACAAATGTTGCATTTTTCAAAGACAACTGTTGTACATGTAGAAAAGCCCATATAAACCTGGACTGAAATTAATGAAAAGTAGTTGTTAGCATGAGTGTATAATACACTGATATTCAGCTTAATTAAATATTATTAAATATCGATTGTTAGCTACTATCTGTTCACCAGATACATGAGAAATAATAGAGGAAATATAGACATATGCATATCATGACCTTTAATCTTAAATGTTGGTCAGCTGATGTTTTTTACCTTGCCACGCTCTGCCTACAGGGTTTAGAATCTGGGAGGGCATTTTTCAAAAGAGGAAAAGGACACCTACTTGAATGGAGCTGTAGAGGTCGAACTGTATAAATTTGGAAAAAAAAAGCGTTTTTCTCTTCTTAACTATCCTGTCCATTATTTGTCCTTTAGTCCATGTGTCCTTCTTTATATACATGACATACCCCGGATGCGGCAGGAGTGGCATTGGTCTGGAGCCCAGAGTTCCTTACTGCTTACTATAAGTAGTGAGGGTGTAAGGCGCTTAATGCAATGCGGTGCTCTCCTGCAACTCATCAAGGGAAGGAGGTGGAGTCTGGAGTGGTGGAAACATTCCTACCAGAGAGAGCGTGAGTGGGAGGAGATGGGATTACAGCTCCTGCTGCGCTACACCGTGGCGGGAAGCAATCGGAGGCCAAGCCTTCACTCCGTGGTCCAGAAGTTTTTGGAAGAGAGTCGGACTAGAAGATCTATTTCAGTATATTGAGAATTAATTTACATCTCTATAGAGCTAGGTTATGCTACGTAGGTTTTTGGGCGAATTAACCAAGTTACTTTTAGAGTGTGAGTTAGCAGCGTGTCAGCTACTCTGCAAGAAGCGTTCACATGCAGTCTTTCACCTTAAGGTAAATGTTAAGCAATAGTCCCTACTGCACTGATACTAAAATTATATTGCACTATATTTGAGGAATATTCTGGCCTCAGAATACCAGAGAGCTGGGAGACTGAGGCGAGAACAGTTCCCCGTTTTCTTTTCCTTGCCATTGTGGAGTACTGGATTGCCATGGGGCACTTGTGAAGAGAAGGCTCGCGCCCTTCTCCGTACTTCTTCCTTTGTGCTTCCATTCTTTGGCAGGTTTTAATTTTCTCTCACCTATAATGCAGAGAGCAGATTTCCCTAAAGCTTGTGGGTTGTGGAAAGTGAAGGAAAAAACCATCCTGTAGAGGAAAGATGGAGGAAAAATGGATGGATTAAATAATTGAAATGAAACCCACCCTTAAACATGATAAATGTACCTCAGTGGTATTTACTAATTCCTGTCGCTATTAGAAGAGATTTTGTAAGCAATATCCTCAATGTAGCCACATTTTAATGAGTCTTTTTCATAGAGAATAGTATAAAGGAATAGTTTCCTTCTAACAGACGGTGTTGTTGAATATATTTACTGATAAGACTAGACAATAACATGTAACCTTTTGAATTAGTCAGAATAAAGGCCCAATGAATTTCTTTACATCTCTATTCTAGGATCACTAAGCAACCAAGGACAAATGGCTTTATGTCTGTCTGGTGCATTGTATTGCTTTTAAAAGCTTTTTAAAAGAACATTACTTCTTTGGCACAGGAATAAATGGATTATAAGCATATTACAGCTCCTCTTGAATCATTTCTGGGTTTTGGCACATGATCTCCCCAGGCCGGTGTAATCGCATGGCTGGGGCTTCCCCGGTTTTAAATTTCTCACTTTAATTAAACTTCATAACTATCATGATTGCAATGCATCATGTTGGTGTTGTTTTGTGTTTGTTTGTTTGATTTTTTTATTATTTTTTTTAACAAGCTGCAGTCACAGTGAGATAGGGGCTTAGCGCACATTGAAATGGTGCGGTATAATTGGTGCATCTTTGGGCACGGGTGGGCGGCTAGAGAATTATAAGCACAGACCAGTTTCATCTGCAACTATTCGGTGAAAAGTCATGATAATGCACGTATTAGTCTTAAAAACTGCTTGTAATTTCAACCATAGCTACCATCTCACTGGTTTACATCAGTTATTGGAAACTGTACTTTCTAACGGGGATGTTTTATCCACATATATTCCAAGATTCTATCTTTGAATAGCTGGCAAGCCAGTACGCAGAAGAAATGGTAAAAATAAGTCTTGTTATGCCCAGCCTAGAGGCTTGAAGTATAGAATTACAGTATGTTTACTTGCTGAAGGTCACGCAAAAAGTATGTCTTAGAGTTTATAATTAAACCTACATCTCCCTCGTAAATTTGAGGAAGTGAAATGGCATTATGGTCGTTGTATATTATTTACTCCTATGGGTTGGATCAGACACCCCAGCACTCTGCCAGTCCTGGAAGTAATGCCATGAAGAGGTATACAGTCTGAGTAATAAGGGCATTATTGAACTTTTCATCAAAAAAAATCTAGGCAACTTCTGCACCTGAAAGTGTGCAGATTATTCTGAGACTGTCCAGAAAAATACAAATCTTACTGGCATTCTTTTGTTGGGGCCCTCCCCGCAGAGTGCTTTGTAGGGTTTTTGTTTGAGTGCTATTGTTGCTTTCCTGGAAAAGGGTGTAATGAAATAACTTCCTCTGTAAATTCCAAAGGCAATGTCATCTCAATATAGCACGGAGTGAAGGCGATACAGAGATGCTGCTAGCTGTAGCAGTGGACGTTATGGTTGTGAGAACTTCCCTTCTTACAGCAGCAAGATTTTCATGGTGGATGTCTAAGCCCAGACACACAGCGGGAGCTGTTGCCATCAGCCTCAAGTTCAGGATAACAGTTCTTCTGTGGTGATTGTTACTTGTGACGTAATTCAGCTTGTGGAAATCAAATATGTGGATACGGGAAGAGAGAAATAATCTTTTTCAAAAATCTCTTCAAACTAAAGGTAAGCCTGACTGGAAACTGAAAGGTAGGGAGATGCCTGCCCTTTCAGGTACCTGCTTGAAAGGATGGGTCTGTGCTCTGGCTTCAACCCAGAGACAAGATTTTCCTCTGTTGCCAATGATCAAACAGATGTGATGGCTTTTGATCCATCCTGGGATCATACGGTCTTTGTGGTCTCTATCTCACAGCTAAGATAGACGGCATGTTGCCATTGCGCAGGCCTCCTTTCTCCAGTCTATAAAACACCTCAGACTGTTGTCTTTCCTTTTGCTTCCTTGATAGTGTCAAACCAAATGAGGAAGGTACAAGTATCAAATGAGCTCACAGACCGCAGAAAATTATCTGAAGTCAATGTGGTGGTTATGCTGATCAGCGCGGAAGACCTCTATATTGTCAAATATTTTTTAGTTGTTCACAAAGATAAATCTGCCAAGATAAAATACATGGCGTTCAGCTCCTTGGAGTCTGTTAAGGTATCTGGAGATTTTTCGTTTCCGTTAGTTTTCATTACACAAGCAAGTGAAAAAGTTCAAAATATCCTTTGTGAGGTCTTCACTTGTCCCGAATATCCTTTTTTGTTCCTTTTTCGCATGCATTTAATTGATTGTGGTGTTTGTCTGCCTCCTTGTGGTTTTCTTTAGAATTGCAGTCCTGTGTGTTTGGTGGGTTTGTTTTTGTGTTGGTGGTTGGTTTTGGTTTGGTGTTGTGGTTTGTTTTTTTTTTTTGCATAGGCAGTGCTAAGCAATTGAATTGTGTTGTGATGACTCTAGGCATGCCATTTTTTATTTATTTCCCAGAAACGCATAAGAGTGATGCCCTTGAGAGACTCATTAATGAGCAGATGAGTGTGATCCCATACTTTGTCATCATTTTTTCTTCATGTAAGCGATAGCTGATGCTATCATACCTTCCTGTTGCTGACTAGGTTTTTAATCTTGTGACTCACTAAGACATTACATTATCCTAAAAGTGACTTCATCTTGTGCGTGGCTTTTTGCTACTCCAGGCAACAACATTTTCTATTTTAAATAATGTTATATTTGTAGCACGGGACGCACAGCTATGAAAAGTAGCTGTTTCACTAAAAAAGGGATGAAAATAAGATGGTTAGAGCCAGATCCAACTGCAAAAAATCCTGAAATTTGGGAATTCTGAATGAATTATTCTGTTATATGTCTGTTTGTTTAAATATTAGGACAGAGTAGTGATATTTTTGCAAATCTTTGGTTAACATTGTATGTTCTGGTTTTATTCTGCAGTGAAGTCTGTGGGACCTAACCAAGATCAGGTCTCTCATGTTAGGTGTTATAAAAACTCATATTAAAAGCTGATTCTGTTTAGGTTTTCAAATGATCAGATTAGACAAAGTAAGTGGAAGGGTAGCGAAAGAAAAAAGAGTGTGTTCATGGAATTAATTTCTCAAGGTCATGGAGAAGGTCAGTCATACCAACTGGAATAATGGCCAATCGCGTATCCAGTTCTTGATCCATTCTGTCTCCCTGACCTGCTTGGATCTCAGGTCTGTAGAAGCTCAGGAAGTCAGCTAGGAAAACTGTTTAAAAGCACCAATTGTTGGAGTTAGGCTTTAATGTTGGGGTTTGTGGTTTGGGTTTTTTCTTCGAAAGTATTATGACTTTGGACTTAACACGTTAAACTGAGATACTAACAGCCATAGGTTGCCATACCTATCTCAACTGAAATTAATTCTGAATGTTGGGTAAATCAAAATACCTTAAACATAATTTTAAAATTTATGGGTCATGATTTTTTACCACTAAGGGAGCTCGCAGCATCTTGATTTCAGTAGGAGGCAAAAGATGGGCATATTATTTTTCAACACAACATGTTTTCAACTGGAAGAAAATCCAGTCATGCAAGCGGGAAAGGAATGAGGGGACCAGAGTTATGGGGAGCAGTGTGAACTGCCTTTAGATGCTGGTTGTTTAAGACAGCCACTAGTGAATCAAAGTCTATGGGAAATGCAGCTTGAACTCCCATTGTTTGAGGTAAGGTAAGAGATTTCACTTTCTGGCTCTGAGTGGTTTGTGTTCATGAATGCTCTATATCGGTATCTCTGTGTGATAAGAAAAATACAATTACAGATACTGAAAGCTTTATTTCAGCAGAAATATGTTCAGCTACCTTACTCAAATGTTGTTCTGCTCGAGGACTTTCCGATCTCCACAACACGCCTGATTGTCATATGCTTTAAGTAGAATGAGTGACTTCCAATAATGAAATTTCCCTTCTTTTTCCTCTACGCTTGTGAGGAACCGCGTTTGACTTGGTTCCTTTTCTGTACTTAGGGTAAGCTCCTGCTGCAACACTGCTGCTGAAGGCATCCTTTTAGCTTTACTTGCTTTTAGGTCAGAACCTGTCTCGTCCGCTGAGGAAAGTAGTGGTTTGGGGGAAAAGGCCAACAGTCACTTTCGTGACGAATATTGCAAAGATCACAGCTGCAGGAAATTTATTGCTGAGTCTGCTGTGCTAGTATCCCTGAGGGTATGGATGCACAAAGAAGGAAGCAAATTAAACATTTTAACTCCAGCTTCTGCATTAATCTTGCATACACTTGAAAGCAGCTGTTTGAAGCAATTTGGAATGTTAAAAAAACAATAAAAAATCCAGGCAGAGTTAAGGATACAGGCTGCTGCAGTCAGATGCATGTGATAAGTCAAATCAATCCGTGCTAGACTTACGACATGTCTCTGTCACTTATCGCATGCACATCACTTCCATAGGCAGGCAGCGAGAAGAATTCTGTAGGTGAAGGTGGGTTTTTTTATTTGGTTGCAGGAAATATTTTCTTTTATTTGACTGTTTTGAGGCTGTTATTCAGGAATTTAGTAGAGACAGAATGAGTCTTGAGAAAACAGCTAGAAAACAGATGGCACTTTAGGGTTCAAAAGAACATTTTCATGTACTTCTGCAATGCTATAACACGAGCGTGTTCACATGCAACCCACGCACATTTGCATGGTGAAATCCTAGATTCGCTGAATTCAGTGGCAAAATCTAAACGGATGATCACTCTGTGCACGAATACGCTCTGTAAAGGACTTAATATCCTTAAAGGAATGTAACTTAGGAGAATCTTGATAGTCTGGGTAAAATTAATTCCTTTGTACTTAGAGAGGTTTCTGTTTTAAATTTGCGCACTGTTTATAAGTGGAACTCATTTTTATTTCTCATTAGATTTTGCCTCTATAACTCATTCTGAGTAGTACCTCACTGCTCCAGTACATGATTTCAGTGGTATTCCTTGAGGGGTAAAAACTTACTTAACTTTAGAAAATGAGGCAGAATTGTCCCTTTAGCTGTTTGTTTTTAAGAGAGACTTTCCAAGGCTCAAAATGCCAATAGAAACATTAACTGTCTACAATTAAGAGAACTAATTTATTTTTTTGTTTTAGTCAAAGGTACGAGAAAAGCCTTTTTTTTCTCTTTAAGCAATCACTCATAGATTTATTTTGGCAGCCTCATGCTCATGTTTTTGAAATGTTTTTTCTGAAAGACAGTCTTCCCCTCCCCCCATTATTTGATCTCAGTACATCTGGTTTTCCATGTCTCCATCCAGAGACAACGTTTGCCAGTTTACGCTTTCTCTTTCACTTAACTTCATAAACTCTGCCTGATTTCTTTTTCTGTATTTAATCTGTTTGCCATATCATCTCTTCTGCTGAGCGTTGCATAAAAGATTTCTTATGAGTCAGTGCTGTAGCTAGAAGCAACTAGGTTTCTGTTAAATACCCCACATTTCAGTTGATAAGAAATAGGTCGTCTTTGTGGCTGGCCCACCCGTAAATGTCTGGAGGGGAAGCAACACGAAAGTGTCACCCTCATTGCCCCCATAGCCAGCCAGGTGCAGGGTCTCACCCAAAGCGCTGGGAAATGCACTGTCCCTTTACCTACAAATGCCATTCTGAACATGACTCCCACGTCTAATTAGTTTTCCTTGACATTATTCCTTCTTGCCCACAAAATAAAAGCCTGCAATTGTCAGAAATTCACTTCTCTCTTAATGAATAAACAAGTGTGTTTGCTTCTGTCTGCATCTGAGTCATTTCTCGCACACAAAGTACTCGCCTACACAGGATGCTTTTTTCAAACCGCAGCCAAGGTCTAGTGTTAATTAGACACCAAACGTGTACTATTCCCAAATTCTATAAAATTGTGTCAGACAGAAACTAAAAGTAAGGTTTGAGGGAAAGTTTAATCAAGAGTGAGAATCCCCAATGTCCAAACTCTCATGTTATTTATATCAGCTCACATGCAAAGATGTATCTTGATTTCAGTTAGTTAGGCAGGAATACTTTCAGTAATTATTTCAATGAGTCTGCTATATTCTGAAAACAGAAACAAAGACTTTAGCTTCATTAAGTGCAACATTTGTGCTACAGACAATACTTGAATGTGACCTTCCCCAGTGCTTTTCCTTTGTAAAAATGTTTTATGCAACTTTGCCTTTTCCTTGAGCTCCAGAGGTCAATAGGCTGTTGACCTTAAGGTGTCTATGCCATGCAGGATTTGCGTGGCTCTGATTTCATCCTCTAAGCCAATTCCTGGCTTCTTCAGGTATGTGAAAAGCGGCTAAGCTCCTGTTCTGTTACAACCTAGAGCTTTGCCAACGAGGCTGGCTCCCCGCATGTGTATTCAATCCAGAGCTGAACTGGTGGAACAGGCAATTTTCTTCATTAGTTTCCATTCACGTGCAGTAGTGTTTTATGCCATTATACCAAGCATATTCACTTCACCTCTTGCCAAGAACAAATAGAGGGAGGAGGTTGCATTTTTGCAGCGTGAAAGGGGAAAAATTCCAGTTTCCTCGCTTGATTATTTCTTTTGCAGAAGGCGAGATGTTATTTCATGGGTACTAAGTATCTTTAATGGTGGAATGACTGTGGAAATGCTACTCCTCAAGCTGGGACCTCTACACTAATCACCTGATTGTTCCTCAATGCCTCACGCTAATGAGATCTTTCCATTCGCTTCACTGTGCAAGTGGACCTTTCTTCTTTCCTACCCCGTTCCTATAAAATTCTCAGTTCCCCTGACACCGCTTTCCATATGTGTCGTTGTATGTATCTCAGGTGCTGATGTCAGGTATCACGTGCAATTCTCTTGATCATTGCTCCATAGTTTCAATCTCTACCGTCTCTTCAGATGACTGGGTATCAGCTAAAAATCATCTCTATGCTAGATCCCGTAATTTATGGGACAGAGTTGTCAGTCGCACTTCCAGTTTGTCCTTTGAGTCTTTAAATTGTCTCTCAATAGTTTCAGTAATTACTGTTAGTTGCCTTGAAATCTTTCTCTCCATCCTTCAACATTCCATGTCTTGCATCAGTTCAGGGTTTCAGCGTGCTGCTTGATTCTTGCTTACGGTTAGATGCCTGCTGAAAAGAAACTTTCCTTCCCCTGGCTCTTAAGTACTGCTGTCTCTAATGTTTCAGTGGGTGTTTCTGGGTCACCCGTTTGTTATCATCTCACTCATCCCCACATCCTGGGACACCCTGTTTTCTACTCTCCCGTTCTGTCACCACCCTGCTGTTACTGTACTTCTGATAAACCCACAATCGCTGATCTTCCTTGTTACCAATGTATGATGTTAGGTTAGATTTAGAGGAGCGTTGTTTTCAGCAATTGCTGTTGCCCCTTTTGGGAGGCTGTGTGCTGTTCTAGTATGATCTTCTGCTGAAATATGAAATGGAAAAATCTTCTGGCACATCATGCCTGGTACCAGTGTAAACATGCCATTTGCCTCTTCTCTGACTGCTTTAGGTGAAGGTCATGGGCCTAGTTATTCTCCATTGTTTTCCTTGGATTGTATGAGGCTTTAGTCATCTAGCATCCTATTCATTCTGTTTTCTTAGACACCCCGTGTCTTCATGCTCAAATATATGTTTCCTAGCCTTTTTGAGACCTTTATAAACTGCCCGCTTTGAGCCTCCGTTCGTTATAAACCAGGGTGTAACTAAGAAGCCCTCTCCACTTTTCCACATGTGTACCTCCACTAGGGGAAAGCTCCGGGAACAACTTATAAACTCTTTCCCCTTGGTATTGGGTTTCTGACCCGACTACATGCTGGTTTGTTGAGCTGTGACTAAATGGAAATGAATTTTTGTTTTCATTTCGTATAGCTGTGCTGCTTGGTGAGAAGGATTTGCCTCCTGCGTAAACAATGACAGAAGAGCAGGATTTAACTCTGTGTAAGGGTGAAAGGGAGAGACTTGGGATCCTTGCTAGTACTGTCCCCAGATTATTAAAGGGTTTTACACGTTCCACTTGCCTTCCTACTAAGGGGAGTTTACAATCATGTATGACTTAAATGTCACTTAAGCAGCGTTAGAGCATTTTGACTTTCTTCAGCAGGTGACCAGGTAATATAGGTGACACCAACATGGTATGTTAATATATGAAGCCTTTGTTTTTGAGCTGCAGCAGTCTGATTTCAGTGGAATTGCTAGACATTTATTTTTGTGCCCCTCTGTCTTGGGCAGGATACAGATGTCTTCAGTTCCCAGTTGCATCATCAGCCCTGTGCTGAAAATGTGACATCTTGTAAGTGTTTCATAAGCACTATAAAGAAAGAGTTTTGACTGATAAGGTAGTTTAACAACTCGGGTAAGTATTTGAAAAATAAACAGAAAAGTTGTGAGATGGAAATCTCAAATGAGGTCCAAAGATCCTCTAGTAGGACCTTGCAAATGGAAAAAAGAAGGTTTGAAAAGATACTGAGTCCCAAGAGGTAAGGGTGTTCTCATTTCAGGTCAGCTTTACTTACCCTCCTTTTGCTTAAGTTTTTCACGGAAAGGAGTGTTTTTGCAAGGGGAAGCAGTTGCCGAATGGAGAGATGATGAATGGCCGGTAATGTCAGTCTAGAAAAAGGAGAAATCAACGTGCAAGCAGAATGACCGACTGATCAGTTAAGTAAGGCTGAGTTGTGTGAAAGCAATTCACTTCATACTCAAAAGGAAGAGAGCTCTTCGCAGTGCGATTTAGTGAAGTAAAAAAGTTGATGTTGTTATGCATCTTTTCATAGAAATATCTGTGAGATGAAAAGGAGCATGAGAGGGCTGCTTTGTAAGGAGTGGATTTCATTAAAAAAGGACATAGTGGATACAGTTTTAAAGCCCTTATCCTTGGGGCTTTTTCAGAAAAGAAAAAGAATTTACTTACTTTAGCAAAAGGGTCAGGTTCAGATTTCAGAAAAACGTGACCCAAAATACATTTTGAAGAACTGGATCAAGTCCCATTGACTTCAGTAGGAACTGGATCAGTCACTTAATGAAAATGTTGTGTAACTGGTCTCATTCGGTTTTATGAGATTTCAGTATGTTTCCTTTGAGACCTTTTGGTGTGTATGTTAGTTAATCTTCTAGGAAACCAGGAGTTAACTTACGTTCCTCACGTGGATCATTCCAATATCAATGTTTAAGTATTTTGAAGCTTGCAAGCATTACGCTGTAAGCATACGTTAGTGAGCCTTCTGGCTTTGTGGCAAAGTAGTAATGCTTCATCATGTTTCAAACACCTTACCCTTTGCCACTTAAAGGCTGGCATTTTCACGTTGATGCAAAACAAGCTTAAGAAGTCAACTTCCGTTACCGCAGAAAACCCTGTGAGCAGGGGAGGATACAAAAATAACACAGTTGAATGTCTTCATACCTGTGATGGCCGTGTTCCCTACAAAGTATTGAAGAACAAAAATCAGATACAACTCTGGCTTCCAAAAGTTCCTCCGTCAGGCCAGCAAAGGCCTAAACTGGCAGCATTATTTTGAGGAATAAGAGTTCAGGCTAGCCAAGTCTCTGATCTTTTCGCTAACGTCATCAAAAAGAAGACATGATTTACAATTGGGCAGCGGCTCTCGGCTTTGAGACCACCAGCCATTTTACAAAACCCACAAAGAATTACCTTTCAGGTCAGACTGGAATAAGCAAAGTAGAAGTAAGAAAATCTCCACATACTGTCTACCCAAATTCACTACGTTCTGTGACAAGTTTTCAATTTATTAACACCCAGTTTAATCCTTTCTTAAAAAAAAAAATAAATAAAAAAATTCCCTTAATCAGAGAGGAGCATCAATCTCATTGATGTCAATTTTTTTTTTTTTATTGGAACACATTTTGTTCTGGCTTTTTTTTTCACTGGCAAATGGAAACAGATACAATGTCCCACTAATTCTGGAGAAGGAATAGGAAACGAAAGTGTATCCGTTATTGAGTAGGCTTCCAAAATTTGGAGACTGGATCTTCACTTTACTTATATATTTAGACATTTCATTTCTATTTATTGCAAAATCTGTTAGTAGATCTAAGTGTGAAACAATAGGTAATAGCTATTTAATTTAATACTGTACTACAAGAAATCCTATATTATAATAATAATTCATAGTACATAATATTATAGTACATATTAATCTATAAGCTGCTATCACTTTACAAACGCTGAAGAATTTTAACATAATTTTTGAGGCTCAGCTGTGTAACAGAAAACCGACAAATGTCTGGGTAGGAAAGACAATCTAATGAAAACACAGTTATAATTCAAAATCAAACACTTTTCCCTTCATAGCATAGTGACTGTTAAAGGTGTCTGTTCATTGCCCACTAAACCTTATGAGTCTCTCATGATGTCCTATCTTATTTGAAGATAAACGTCTTTTTTAAAAAACCAGGTCTCACTATTGACGCGAGGCTAATGTGTGTATCTGGAGCATTTGGAGTTGAATATGGTAACTGGTACCAAAATATGCCATCCTACCCTGAATTCTTTGTTGTGTGATGGTGCCTTTGGGCACCGGGCACAGATCAGGGATCCTGCCATATATATAGTGAAAGATAGCGTTTGTCTTAAAGATGTCACTATGTGTAATATATTGCACCACTAATGTTCCTTCTTTTATCTGTAGCACTCTAATATGTAACAGTTCTTGCCTAGGAGCATGCGTGGAAATCCGTATTCAGCTCAGAAAGCCTCACTTACTAGATTTTTAACCTCAAAACAGACAAGGACAAGCTTAAAACCACTGTCTTTAGTGTGGCTGACCTCCTAAATGGGAGTCCTGTCTGCAGAGAGAGAAGTCTATAGTCCTCTCTGACGAATTTCGTTTGACTAAGTGAAGTGATAGGCAAATTTTGAGGAGGAGAAGAGCGGATACTTCCCCCTGCCGTTGCCTGTTTCATACTTCTCACGCTTAAATTGCCTTTTGGGTGTTTACATGTGCAAATGATTATGTAGATGCCTTTTGTATCTGCATACACAAAGTCTGCTTGTTCTTTTGATCTGAAATGAACTTTGAAAAAATGACTCAATGAATTACAGGAGGCTTCTGATCTACATTTAGTGCAAGGCCTGGTCTGAATATGGTTTGAAGGCTCTGTTGGTGCGAGCTCTCTCACTGCCTCACCTGGAAAATCAATCAGGCTTCAGTGTATCAACAGCCACTGAAAAGAATTTCAGCTGGAACTACACTGATACAGTTTTTTGTGTCACTTATTTAAGTCAATACTTCTTTCAGTTCCCCCCACCCCGCATGGCAGTCATTAGACCTGGAGAATAGAAGTGTGGTGGTGTTGCTGAAGTGGTTGGGAACTCCATTAAAACTGAGCTCCTTGTTCAGTGAGAAATGTCACTTGACACAACACGATAAAGGTTATTTTGCCCCAAAATGGAGTTTCAGGGATAAGCTGATGAATGCCTCCATTCTGGTTTATTTTCCACCATTAATATTTACTATAAAATCAGGAATGTTTGCATTTGATTTGTTTCGGGAATATAGACTTGAACCAACGAAGCCTATGAATCATTTATAAAGTATCATTCCATCCCATTCTTTGTTTATAAAACATAGTGTAAGAGATCGTTTCAATAAACGGAGTGGATACCTGTTAATGTGTTTGACACAGCCCAAGATAGAATGTTAAAATAAAATTCTTTATGATTCAGAAAGTGTGTTAATTATAAAAGCCACCTCTAGCACAGCTAGAAATATTGTGACAACCAATTAGTGTATGCTCTTGACATCTTTTTTCCAAGCTGAGCTTTTTATAATGCTTTTTCCAGCTAAGTGAGATTTATTTAGTGTGGTTTACTACATATAAATCCCTGAAAATGAGAGGGAGGCGTTAATCCAGCGAGCTGTCTATTTTCCATGTCGTTATCACGGTGTCTGCAGCGAGGGGAAGTGCAGGCTCCTTTATTGGGTTTTAGAACGACAACACAGAAGCTCGGAGGAGGTCCCTAAACAAATCCATATGTAGTGACTGGAGTGATACAAGTTGCATCATGTGGAACTTTTAAAACGAGTAGACATAATCCAAAACAGTTTTGTATAATCCTATATCGAGGGGGGGGGGCTAGGCAAAAATGTGACTTAATGAGGGATGACAAGGAAAAATGAGGAGTGCATTTTTCCTGGTTTTCAGGTTGAGAAAGGTTTTTTGTTTTTTTTTTTTTTTTCCTTAATACAAGCAGATAGGATAATTCAGGTTGGAAGGGACTAATATATTGTTGTCTGCCAAAATACACATTAATATAGTCTAAGTAGATTACTTCAGTGTGGATGAATAATTAATATCTGGAATTGGCTACATAATTTGCACTTTTCAGATTTGCAGAGTTGAGGTTTAATTTGAATTCCTTAGATGTGCACTTAGGCACATAAGTGAGTTCTTAAAAGTCTAAAATAAGCTTTACGGTTTATCAGACTCAAACTTTTCTTGAAGAAGACAACACACACAAATTCAATGACGAAAGGAGAAAGAAAGCCAAGAGAAAGAATAGTTGGAGGGAAGCTTTCTAGCTTTCCGGCTGGAAGCTGGTTTTCTTCCATATCCTCTTGGGGATTGCTCCCCGACTCCCTTGTGTCCGTAAGGGTGAACTCTACGCATGTAGCAGCGGTAATGCGTCGTACAAAATGTGTGCTACCCTGGCTGTAAACTTTTCAAAATAGGACTGTATCTAACCTGATGGTTCTCCAGGATTTTGCTATAAATTTGACAATGAACTCTGGAGATGAACTTGCATAATCTCTGCTAACAAGGTATTTTTAATGTCTGTAATTACGTGGCTTGCAGCAATTAATCAGGAGACTATTACACATTCTTGATGGTGTTTGCAGGTCACTGAATTCTCAGGGAAGTAGAAAAATTCCATATAGCAATATTTACCTACACATTTCTGAAAATTTGCTTCTCCATTTGCATGTATTTCGAAGACTTTGTGTAAAGGCCTACTACTGCCTGCTAGTGCATTTACTGCACCGGCGTGTACTGGAAATGAGTAAACTGTCGATATGATAACATTAATGATGACGGAAATACGAGGCTGCTAAACAGCACTATTACGTACCGCTGATCCAGGATCCACAGGGCAGCACTGCAGCTCTTTTTCTTTTGCCCAAGGCCCTTGCACTTGCTCATGTTCGGTCTCCTCAAAACCTCCATGGAGCAAGTAGGAATCCTAACTCCAGTCCACTGCTGGCTTGCCCCATCAGCGGCCAGCCGTTCTCAGTGCGTGTCGCACATCTATCTGGTTTCCCTTAATTTCTTTTTTTTTTTTTTATCAAACCCACTTCCAGACGAATTGTCAGACCTGTATCAGCCGAAGGGTCAGGACTCATTGAGCTCTCCTCCATGTCCTCCTCTTGGCCAGCCCCCAGTCATCATCCGTTTGAATGGACTAGTAGCATCACCCGTTAACATGAACTTTTGTGGGGTTTGGTGACTGTCAGGGATGTTGAACTGATTATCATCAGAGCCTCTGTGAGGGCATACAGCTAGGCAGGCTTCTCTGCGCATTGCCAGTCTTTCACAGAGTCTTTCCCAGCGCTTCACCAGGCTAGACCTGGCTCCACATTAAATGATAGATGTGAGAATTTTCAGTGACCACCTTCAAGAGGACCTAGGTGACTGCTAAGCATTGGAATTGCTGGGGATTTTGAGGACTAATTTTGCTGGCTTTAGAGCTTTACCATTAAAAAATTTTTGCTGTGAGAAGGAATAAAATTTTGACACTCGATGACATGAGCCTTGTTCTCTGAAGCAATAGCATCCTAAGTCCTCAAATCATACTTTTTCCTCTTCCATATAGATATGCGCAGCAGATTCCAAGAAGACTTCACCTTCTGTCAGCCACATACACAGCCACAGGCTGCAAGTTCTCTCCTAACATCAGTTCTTCAGGTCACAACTAGGCAGGTGCTGAGAGAGACCCCAGTCTCTTGTATGGAAGAGATGTCCCACTCCATGAAAATGTCCACGTGAGCTATGCCCTGTGGCATAATTTGTCATTACTTGACAATACCATATTCTAGGTACAGACCCGGAGAATCCTCACTGGGGAAGGCTGACAGCCCAGATCTGGGTCCCATTCCTGGTCTGAGTTTTGTACCCTGCTCTCACCCTTTTGTTAACTAAGAACGGTTAGTGAATAATGCTGAGATTTGAGAAAGCTTTTTTTTTTTCCCCACGTCGATGGGAAGGTAGATCATCAATATAAACGGTACAGACAAGCTGGAGCAAAACAATTCCTAAATAGCATCAGCTGGGTTTGCAGCAGAATCCTAAAGTAGAGGTGCCATGTCTGAGTGTACCCTCGGTGTGTGCGTACTCACCGTGGGCCTCGAAGCCTGCAGTGGTGGCAGCGAGGCCCTCCAGCTTGCTATGGGTCGGGGTCTGAGACAGGAATGTGGATCAGTCTGAACAACACTGGGATTTCCTTAGTGTTGGCCTGCGATGTCTGTGCCGTCAGTGTGAAAATATATTGATCTGAAAGCCCGTTTCGTGATGTAGTTCTGAACACCTCTCAAAGAAGGTCCCCTAAATGCAAAGATATAAGAAGTGAGGGGACAATGAGTCTAAGTGGCTCACATTCAGTGAAAATTAATTGAAATGTATTCAGTTCTTCTCTTTCCCCATCTCATTAACGTTTCACTTTTGGAATGCAACATTTTCTTTGCACAGCCAGCGGCGTGATGCACTGCGTCATTTTGCCAAACACCTTTGGGTTTTATAGTCCATATTCTCTCAGTATGTAGCCTACATTGTCTCTGAAGTTGGCCTAAAATCACACCAACTAACTCCAGGCTGTGATTTGCTTTAGGTAGCTGCGTTTGGCTTCCAGAGCCCAGCCCAAGCTCCTTTCGAGTCAGTAGCATTCTTTCAGTTGGCTTTGGCAGTACCTGGATCAGATCCATAGCGTGTAATTCCTCCGCCCGCTTTCCCTCCCTTCCCTGAAATATTCTTTAAAAAAGTTATAATACAATATCGGGAATAACAGTATCGGGCCAGATTTTCAGTTCGTATAAAACAGAATAGATTTTTTTGAAGTCGCTGAAACTATGCTCATTTACATGAGCTTAATATCTTTACATGCAGCCTAATACCTCTTTAATAAGCCATAAAGCACTCTCAACTTATTTATGTAAAAACCGGAACCGTTTAGACTCTATTTCACTTTGATGCCAAAGTCCTATGCAATTACAGCTTAGTTCACCTAATTTTTATTGATTATTTTTCATGTTATCTCCTGATACAGCCTTAATGCATACCAAAACAATCCCTAATTTCTCTCTCTGTGATGCTATTGTCTCGTCACCTGGTTTCTCATATCTTTGCTTCACCATAGATTCAACCGTTCTAACTTAAACACAGATTCTAGAGGGAACAGCTTTAGTGACAGCCCTGCTTCAGACACAGCAGAAATCATGAAGATTTACAGCAATTGTAAACATATGTTGGATTTTATTTTACAGAAAGGGTTTTCTCACTTTCAATTGGCTAGATCACAGTGTGAGAATACGCATATGTCATGAATTTATTTACATCGATAATGGACTAATAATCTTTATTGTAGAGCGCAGCTTTTTCTTTCTCAGAGATCTCATGTAGTGGAAGAGCTGAATTGGGTGGATCATAAAATCTCAAAAGTTTCAGCTGAAGTATGTTGGGGAGGAAACGGCTTTTTTGTTTAGAAAGAGCAAGGGGGGTTTTTTAGGTTTGGTTTTGGGTTTTTGGGGTTTTTTTTTTGTTTTTTTTTTTTTTTTTGTGAGAAATCCTTTGTACTTCTGTGAACCTGGAGCACTTCTGAGGCTAGCAGAGTAATTCTGGATTTGTGCTGCTGTTACTAACATCAAAATACGGCCGTAGGAGTAAAATGGTGCTTTTGGGGCACAGCACAGCATGAACCATGACTATATTTAGGATGTAGGAAAACCCAGTCTCTATAGAAAGCAAGCATTCAATGAATTTTATGATAGTATAATAATACAAAGAGGGGGAAAAAAAAAAGAGGGGAAAGACAGAAGATGTACATTTAACCTGAGCATCCGGAAGTAACATACCAGCAGTAGGTTTTATTTGTCTGCACAGTAGTCCCTAAGGGCGATTGAACCAAATATACTTTTTGCTAACTTCCCGTTCCTAACTCTTACTCAGAAGTCCAGATACTAACTGCTCTTGGAACGTGAATCCCCCGTGACAATATGTGGAAGCTGAAATTCAGCAACAGTTAACTCCTTCCCACAGCACCATCACAGGCTGTAGAGGACCAAAGTTGGGCTTAAATTGTTTTAACGTGAAAAATTTGGGGGGCATTTTCAAATGCTTTTTTAGGCATTCAAAAAGGAGAAAGTTGCTAAATAAAATTCTGTAGAGTCTTTTGTCTCAAGGCTGTGTCACCATTTGAACTGCAGTTTTCAAACTTGATGTAAAAACCATTTGCTTCTTTCATGATATATTGTCCAGACTAGAGACTCGATTCAAATCTCACACTGCTGAAGGCTGATCATACCATTGTCAGATCAAAATGAAGTCTTGAAACTAAAATACAAAGCTGGAGAGGAAAGACAAAAAGTGTGATTGGCGAAGATGTGAGTCTGATTCTGCTTTCATATCCATGTAAATCTAGAGAAGAACCTCACTTGTGTATAGCCGTGGCAGAGGCTAACGCTCCTACAACCCAGAGCAGCAGCACGGACAGTCTCAGTAGCTGAGAGATGTTAATTAAACTAAGAGTACTCGAGTGTGCTCTCATTAGGGTGGATCAGAAGTAACTTTATTTTTCGGTAACTGTACAGCTGACTTGACTTCCCACTGTGTTTCACATAAAAACCAAAATGCAGAAGCAAGAACAATTCTTTCCCTTGCATTGAAATGTTTTAGATAAAAAACTTTCAAACCAGATTTCACCTGCAGCTGCTTATTCAAATAAAGAGTTTGATTCCTTATGAACTTACCCTGATTTTCAAACTCTAGAAAGCTGTACAGTTTTCCATGCTTTCTTCACTCCAGGCAAACCTGTCTCCTCATGTAACAGAAGCCAAACGATGTATTTGTAGGCTGGGGAGGGGTGTTTGTTGCTTGGGGTTTTTTTGAAGAGTTACGTTTTTGCCTTTTACTATCTGTGATATGGTTTGATTGAGAATTTTTCTTGGTTTGTTGTCTATGCTGCGTGTACTAACCTGAATTGTGCTATGTTACAAAAGGCTTATGTGCCACGTCTCAACTGCAAATACTGTCAGCCCTCGAGGGAGTTTTGGACGCGTAGAAGAGCCCATATACGCATCACAGCCATAAATGCAAATGTCGTTACCCAGACTACGTTGAACATCCTCTAGCATGCCTTTTACAGGGGCGATTTTTAATTTCTGGTGCTACGGCTAAATGATGTTTAGCGGTTCATAAGATGTACTGATCAAAGCATTTTTCAATGCGTGATTCGTGATGTGGCCTCTATAGAATATGCTGCTTTATGGTACCTCACTGGCATTTACTTGACTGTTCTGCATGGAGGAGAGAAATGACGGTGAAATTGCCAGCTGAACTCACAGGAGTGGACACGGGAGAAGTTACACTGGTACTTGGGGAAAAATTTTGAGTTTAGGCAGAAGACGAGTGTGGTTCTGGAGGCTGTACGTTAGAGACAGGTACCTCGTTTGGCAGCTACATACCCCTCTCAACCTGAAATTGCTTTGTAGGTCAAGCCCCAGTGTTTCTGGAATAAAGACAGCAAGCGTGAGCAGTACTGAGCTGTCCCACTAGTAAGAGCCTGGGGACTTTCTGGTATTTTCTTTCACAACTCAGCATAAATTCAGGTATCTCCAAACAGTTCCAGATACGTTGTTTCTGATGTCCCTCATTAGACTGTTTTAATTACACTGTTAGACTATTTTAGTTAGAATGTATGTCAGCAATACTCAATGGTTACACTAAATGGTACCTCATTTTCTTAAATAACTTTTTTGATATTTTAGGAGATAGAGGAGATTGTTTTGGTTGTTTGCCCTTCACTACTCCTTTTCTATAGAACCCTATGCTATAAAGAAAAGCCAGTTTCAAGACATATAAAATGGTGTCTTTACTAAGGTATTTTCAAAAAATTAATCTGAAAAGCATGCACGTTCCCTAACATGTTTATACTAAACACATGAAGAACAGGATCACTCGGTGCTACAGGACTAGAAAAACATGTAGCATTGCTTATAGAAAATATGAAAACCTTTAGTTTTAAATACTATCTCACTTTCTTACAGATTTTTTAATTTACTTACAAAATCCAAATGAAAACCATTCTACTATTTCTTTTCCTTTCCTTTTGTTGTGACGCAGACTACTAACATCTGTCTGTGACTTTTAATTAAAGTAAGCGCAGCTTTTTCCAGTAGAAGAAATGTGATTTCCCAGTGAATGGTTCACTTTCAAGAGTTTTTGTGGTTTTTCTCCTGTATATGTAATTTCAGATGCTGCACAACAAACACGTGATGGTTCGTGTTGGAGGAGGATGGGAGACTTTTGCAGGTTACTTACTGAAGCATGACCCGTGCCGAATGTTGCAGATCTCCCGAGTGGATGGGAAAACTTCTCCCATCCAGAGCAAGTCTCCAACCCTCAGGGACATGAATCCAGACAATTATCTGGTTGTTTCTGCCCATTACAAAACCAAGAAGGAGATTAAGTGAAATAAGCTTCTCGTGTGATTGGGACTGTATGTACGTAGGTCCAAATTATTTTCTCAAGTGTAGTAAATTTAGTTTCTGCTTTAAAAGGACTTTGGAAAATTTAAGACAGACTGGAAATGGCAACCCATTTTGAAGATCTTTGAATTGTAGAACTATTTATTTCTAGTACTGTATCTTTTATAGCAAATTACCCTTGATAGGCTAATTACTACAATCAAATAAGAAATAGACATATATTTTTAGCCAAATTATTACTCTTTAATATGTGAATGTATACTTAGAGTTACATAAAGGAGTGGATCCTGTTAATGGAAGAAAATACACAATACAATATATTTGTATGAAAATCTTATTACATTGAATCCTTGACTGTTAGGCTAGCTGAAAAATATATATGCAGGTGGAAAATGAATATTTGTGGAAATTATTTGGTAATGCCTCTTAAAATGAAATAAAAATTGACTATTTTTATGGGTTGCAAGATTTTCTTAACCAGTAGAATATAAAGACTTATTGCATGCCAAGCGACTTCCCAAAGCGATTACTTTAAAAAAAAATAAAAGCCCAAGAAAAAAACCCCCACACCTTCTACTCTTTAAAGACAATGCTGAGTGCTAGATCTGGACGTAGATCCTTCCTGTTTTTTACAACATTGCCCAATATAGAAGCCCGGGGAAGTTGAGAGGTTGCCCCTTCCTCTGCCAGACAATAGAGGTGTGCGAGCGGGGTGAGGTACCGCAACCCCCGAAGGGAAGCAGTAGAAGATGCACAGCCCTTTGACCCAAGGAGGAGCCTCCGAAGATGCTAGTCCCTCCTGAGTCACAAAACATTATGCTGTTCTTGAATACGAGTTTTTCCTTCCCCTTTTAATTTTGTTGGTCATGCCAAATGTGAAATATTCATTACCCTGTCAGTAGAGTGATTCCCATTCTTGTAAATCATTCACACACCTCTAAAATAGCTAAAGGCATATGGGGGCTTAGTTCATTATTTTGGCTACTTTTCTATGTTTATATTTGGTAATTTATGTGCCTTGTAACGTCCTAGAAAAATCATTTTATAGGATTATTTTGCTGACTCTATAAATTTGAGCAGAACTCAGTTGTTTCATTACAAATGAAATAAAATTTTTTAAAATACTCATACATTTTGAAAAGTCTTATTTATTATTTGTAATCTGTGTTCCCGCACTTTGCTGCTACTGACTGGATGCCTGCAATGTACAACAAATACTGCCTCCTAACCTAATAATGAGCTACGCGGTGAACGGGGCAAGCATGCGCTTACTACAGATAGCACAGAAATACCGGATTGTATTGAAAATTCCTTTGCAGGGAATGAAAAAAATCGGAAGCATTCTTGAAATTATTTTTTAAGTACCAACTGGTATTTTTCTGTATTTTTTGATGTGTAATTTTAAAACATAGCCTTATGATCTGCTCCTGTGGCCTTCAAAATTAACAGCACAATATCTACTGGCTAGACAGGATCAAGATCTTTGTCTTTCATGTTCCATGCCTTATTAAAATCAGCACGTTGTATCTCACTTCTGTGGAACCATTCTACCTCACCGTCTAAAAATACCTGCTACATACAAACACTTCACAATTGCTTGGTGCACCATACTAGGTAGCAGTACCTAATTCCAAACATGTTTTTAGAAAGAAAAATTGCAGCCTTTTATTCATATTTTGAGACATTTTCTGGGAAGATAAACGTACACGCAGGCAGTAAATCCTTTGAAAAGCCATAGGAAGACCCAGTTCTCATAGAAGCAATGTATGTAACCTTTATGGGAGTGGGGAACAGACCATGAGCAACGGTATTTTAAAAAAAATGCAGCACAGCTGAAAAAAAATCATGATCTTAATCCATGCACCAAGAGATCTGTTTTCAAATAAACAGAGAAGAAAAAAGAAATCCCTCGTGAAAGTGTCAGACGTTTATTTTGAAATAATGGTTACTTTTTAAAACATAAGTAGTTGTATTTCCATCAATCAAGGTTAAGTTTGCATTACTATTACGCAATTACTATTTTTCTTTAAAATATTTGAAGGTGTTTACACGTTAATAACTCAAGAGCAGATAATTATTAAAAAAGTATTCTTAGGTTTATTTTAACATTAAACGTCAACAAATAAACCTGGTAAATCCAAATCAAGATTTTAAATTAAACATGAACTGCTTTACATGCTTGGACGTTTGATTTAGGGTACTCAAACATCTTAAAAAAAAAAAAGAAAAACCACATTAAAACACTTTCTGACTTAAAACTTCAACTTCGCCAGTTCCAGAATGGGACACCTATAAAGGAGTTTCTAAAGTATTGCCACGGCCACCTAGTCTGTGTAAAAAGCTTGCAGGTGGGACTTGCTGCATTTGATGCACCTGCTGTGGGTGTGGATAGCAGCGGAGGAAGTGAAAGCAGGAGCATCAATAAAGCAAACAGAAAAGGGCAGTAAGCGAGTTAACTCTGGAGGAAGGGCTGGGGAGCATTTTATTTGCAAGGTAAGTGTTGCTGATTTGATAAATGGTATTTTCTTAGTGGACTGGATTCCACAGCAATGTAGGAGTTGGGGAGTTTGTTAGGAGCTCAAGGCTCAATTTACAAAGCTAAAACTGAGCAGCAAAGTCTTGCTCAAAAAGGTATGGCCCTTGTTGCAGTGATGGGGGAGGAACAGACTTGATGTAGAAACTGTTTGGTGGGGAAAAAACACCCCCTGGTTGATCAGCTAGCTATATTAAAGTTTCTATGCCCAAATCTGTGGTATTAAGGTATCTAGTGTAGATTGCTAGGTTGAACTGAATGGTGGAGTACCATCACGGAAGACCTGCAGCTCTCCTCTTGTGCCCCCAGGTGAGGGAGGGTCTGCTGAGACTGTGGAATAGTTCCTTTTTAAAAGGGCAGGAGGTGAGATGCTGCCATGTTGAACTAGCCGTGGAAGATAAGTGTAAGGAAGAGTGCCATGTAGTGATTTTAGTTTACTGTATTGCTGTGTAACTCAGCTGAACGTGAGTGTTTAGGACTTTCAGGCTCCTCAAAAGTTGAACTGTTACAAGCTGGAATGAAGCCTTTTCTTGCACTCCTTGTTGGGCCATAGAACAAACCCCATGGGAGCTCCTGCTGGCTGCGAGTAACTCACTCTGCTAAAACTCAAGATGGCTAAATTATGTAACGTTATGTTCAAAAACCATTACTATTGTATAATATCAAGTAAGCGTTACTATGCTGGAAGCAATTCAGAGTTAGTTTGGAAATGTAACTGTAAGATCTATTATTACAGGAGGTACCTTCTGTCACCTTGCTGTTCATGTATCACCTGGAGTTTTTCTTCCAGGGAGGATTATTTACATAACTGATTGAGGATAGTTTTTTCTTATATTAATTATAATGATAATTGCTCCTTCCTTTGCATTACCACCTGTTTTCCAACAGCAATTTAGAGATGGTAAGTAAAAATCTATGGAAACTAGTTCAAGGGCTGTTGGTGGGGATGAGTGAAATAGGAAGGTGTCAATATATGTGTGTGGAAAGGTATAGCAAGTTTCTTATCATTTAAGACCCAACACTGAATTCATTATCTGTGTTCATTGTAGATCAGGGAGATGAGCTGTTTGCTACACCACAGTGTTACAGAAGCATCTGCTAGAGACGCTTCCAAGGGTTTGGTTCTTTTCGGGGTTACGTCTTGTGCTGCCTCCTTGGCTGCTGACACGCAGCACCTGACAGGGCAGGAGGTAGAGTGCTCTTTCTTGCCGTTGTGTCTCCCACTGCCTTAGCCTGTGGTATGTTAGGAATCTAAAGTAAGGTGGAACAGACATACGGGATCACGTGAAGGTTTATGGGGCTGGACAGGTTTTTACATCCCCATCCAACTGCTGGCACAGCTTGCGCCTGATGAGCTGCGTCCCAACGATTCAGACTGTCACCCTGCCAAATCCACATGCTGAAGTCATCTTTTCTTAAGGGCTGCAGCGATGCTGCCTACCTTTGTGGAGACGCGGCTTCTGTATCCTCCCAAACCTCAGGGAGTTCTGCCCCAAACACTTTCTCCCTGGCATAATCTGTGTATTTTAACAATATGCAGTAGCAGATGGTTTCATGTTCTGTTACTGCAACAAAGATTATGCTTTTGCAGTCATTGAGAGTCAGCCCTTTCATTTCGGCTTACGAGCATTCATCTTTGACTGCCAGGAGTTTTTCAAGTGATCGGCAAGAAACGGAAAATGCTTTCAGAAGGTGGAGAAAAGAGGAACAGTGATACTGCTGTAAAGCAAACAAAATGTCAAGTGCTTAGATAATCTACATGGATGGATGTATTTTAACAGCTTCTAAGGTGAAGTAAACATCTAGGATTGGGGGAAATAAGCATGAAATTCCTGTTGCGTTTCGTATTTACTTAGCGCAGCACTAAGTGGTAAGAAAGAGAGAGGAGGTGTCTTTTTCTACAAGCACAGTGCAGCTCTGATCCACGCAGCTCTCAGGCTTGCCATTTAATGGTACACTTCAGGTAGCTGTCAGTTGTATACTACCGAACTGCTGGCTTTGTTTTCATTCTCAACTGAAATTAACGTTATCAGAAAACTTAAACCAGCATGAGGTGTTTTTTATTTACCCAAATCACTTCCCAGATTCACTTCAGACTGGCCATTGGAACAGTTAGGTAGGTATGGTGTAGAAACCTTTTTAAAAATATCTTTACCGATCAGCTATTTGTAATGCACAACTACACCCCCCCCAAATCCTCTGATGTCTTTCTCAGCTGCAGGAATAAATTTCATGTTCAGAACAAGGACTCTTAAAAAACAGGTATGTCTGTGCTTTTTACTTAAAGGATGGAGAGAGAGAAGCAGTGTTTGCTTCTGTGGGAATTCTGAATTGCAAGAATTGCCTCTCAATACAAGGTCCACTCAATCTGAGGCAATTCAGACCTTTACTCCCACCTGTGAGAAAAGCTGCCAGGCAGCCAGCCACAAGCAAGCCAACTGCCTTAGCAGGACTAAGAGCTGGATGAGGAGCAGTGTGGGTGTTCAGACAGGGTGGTAATCTTTTACTGAAATGCAGAGCACCTTGACTGGTGACAGCAGCTGGAGCAGAAGAGACCAGGATTGCCTTGGGCTGCCTAGCAAGGATGCACAGTGCATGGAAAATCCTCCAATTCTGACAGCATGGAAATATTAATGGGTGATTTCACAAAACTGCGATTAGTTTCACTAGGTTATTTCAATTGTTTTGAGTGAAAGTCTTCATGATGTTAGTTCAAGCACAGACTCCTGTTCAGTCAGCATGGTAGCTCTTTCATAGAGTGGGGGCTTGGATAAAGAGACTGATGGTTATTTCCTCCCCTTACGGTTTTGGGGGGGGTGGTATGATAGAGAGTGAAAAGAAGAATGTATTAACTTCAAAATACCCCAAGTGACCAACCCAGTGTTAAGTGCTGCTTAAGTGTCTCTGTAGGACACCCCCTGTGACAGATGTTGAATTGAAATTCACATTTCAAATTGATGTTTAGCATATTTTATTGTGTTTCAGTGCATTTTTCTAAGACTTGAATTCACTACAACCAATTAATACACTGAAGAGAGCAATTGCCAGCAATCAAAGGAAACTGAAGGTATTCATTTGCCAAGGATGCCGCCTTTTAGCTCCAACACCATTATATTAATATTGAAAAGCCTCCCTTATCAACTCAAGTCGGAAGGCTAAGCCAGGAAACTCATTGTGTCAGGACTGTGCTCCTAAGACAGTGTGAGACACTATTTGGGGAGGTAAAAGAATGTGTAGTTGAAAGAAAAAAAAAAAACCCCACAACCTCCATAGCCTAAAGTAGGTCAAAAATGGGGCCAGTAACATACCAAGGCCAAGCATAATGCTCTCTGGGGAAAACAAGAGCTAGATTCACAGTGTTGATCATGCTGCAACAAACATCCCTCCTCTAGCCAAGCAGTGGCTCGAGGCCCCTAGTTTGAAAGTCTAGTTGTAACACCATAGTTTAGGTAGCTCTAAATCATCAAAGGCAGCTTCACTGGGGAAAAGGATTACAGACATAGCTGAATACAGAAGAAAAGCAACAGAACTTTGGGCATTTGGCAAATGTTACTGTGCTGTAACAAACCCACTTAGATAGTAGAGAAACTTGAGGAAATGAACCATCCAAGAAATGACTTAGTAAGTCTTTTGCTTTTATGTTTCTCAAAATCCTCAGAAGTGCAGCATTGCCCTCTTGTGGCAATAAAGGAGAACAATTAATAACAGTATTTTTAATTGCATGTTTAACTTCCAGGATTCATTATAAATACTTACAGGCTCAAAAGAAATCCACATGAGAAAATGAGGAGAACAATTATTAGACTCATAACAAAACAGCTTTCTTGCTATAAGTATACAGGGCTTATAAAGGTCTCTATTTTAACTAGTGTCACAAAATGCTTCCATTTCTAAGGACCCACCATGAATCTGCTTTCTCCTTTGCAAAAGGCACTAAATCCCTAAGCAGTTCAAAAGTCATTAGGAAACTGAAGAGAAATGCTGTCACCCACATATTCCAATATACATATATTTATGAACAACTTCCTACATGAAGACTTCGGTCCAAGTTTAATTGTAGAGCTTGAAATAAGCATCAAAAAGAACACCTGGGCACCTGAGCTCTGCAGCAATCACAAGCAGACATACATACATCAAATGACCAGACAGCGTACACCTACTGACTGACTACAGGTAAGGAGGCCACTTCCATGTGAGAAAAACCATCTCACTCCCTTGACAGGGAAGCAATAAAGCATGCACATAAAACAAACAAACAAATTTGGCCAAAATGTAGTGTTCAGAGTTAGTTCTTGAGCTTCTTAGTGTATGTTTCCATATCTGTCCTTTCACAATGGCGAAGTACTGCTGAGTCTTCATATGCAAACAGCAAAAGCCACATGATGAGTAAGTGCTGCTCAGCTGCAGAAACTGGCAAGTTACTGGCAGTAAACATCCATCTTCTCTTCAGAAGCCATACCTCTTTATCCAACCTGCCACTAAAGACAAAAACAACAAAATGCACCACAGGTTTGCATGAAGATAGGGGAAAGCAGGAAGAAAAAAAACCCAACCCACCCACCCACCACAAGGTCGTTTAAAGACAGTAAACTCACTATTACAACAGCTTTTCTATCTAGCAAGTGAGGGACGTGCAGCGCAGCAGCTTATACAAACTCCTGCCCCCTGAGTCATATGTAGCAATGAAGGAAAGAGATGAAAGCTTACGAAGCCTGTGTTTCAATAACCAGATGCATCTACTGCCTTGGAGAGATTCTAATTCATAGTTACGTCTCTGCCTGGCCTTCTGAGGCAAAGCTTACATTAGAAAAGTAGTAGCAGTAAAATTCATCATACAGTGTTGGCATAGATACTGGGGTTTTTTTGTGAAGAGAGATACATACATGAAACCCAAAGCCATTACCCTACTTAGTTCAAACATTTTCTACAAACTCTGAGGGAAGAGAGACTATCTGAACCAGTACTGAAAAGGGACACTAAGTATAGGTCAACTCAGTGAGGGGGTCCACAGTGCTGAGAGCACCGTGAAGCTGATGCATCGTAGGTGCAGAAACTGGGGAAAAAGGGCGGGGGGGGGGGAGCTCTCTGCCACCCTTGCTGTCTTTGTGTCCCAGAAATGAAGTCTCATTGAGAACACTGTGTGATAATGACACATGCTTCTATTTCTATTCCATTTCCCTTCCTCTTGGATTAAGTCTTGTAGATGACAACAAAACAGAGATTTTCTCAGTGAATATAAGGACAGTTGCATCATATTGTTTCTTTTTTGAACTTACTCTCAGTCCTCCTTCTCCTCCAGAACCTGAAGCTGCAATTCTTTTTTCTATTTCTTCCTGTTTCTTTTTCTTTTGCTCTACAGAGTAAGCGTTCTTAATACCTCGAGAGGAAGCCTGGGAGAAAACACATTTGGGTAAGACCACTTAGCTTTTTTTCTGGATAGAAACCAAACTGCAAGTCTGGGCAACAGCATTTTGTGAATTCTGGTTTGCGTGAAGAAACGGAAACATTAAGTAATGCTACTATTACATAAACCCAGACCTTTCAGGATACTTCTTTGTACTGTGAGCTCTTGATCCCACAGGTATGAGAGTGTGGTTTTGTTTCATGTTGTTATTACACCCAGGTGAACATATTTAATGCAATTACGTGTACCTGCTTTGCATCCTAAGATGCAGAACCAGAACCTCCCTTCCCAAAACTCCCATAAATTTTTAGTCTGTGGTTTTTCAAGTGTCAGGGCCTATTCTTGCCCTCACAAACAGAATTAACTGGGAAGAGACGATTCGGGCAGGCAGAATTTCCAAGAAATTTAGGTGTTTCATCATCCGTTCACTTCTTCCATCTCTTTTTATCAAAAGGCTACCTAGAGATACAATACAGATGACTGAAATCATGACGACAGCTTCTATTCTAACACTCAATAAGCGGACAGACAAAGTCACAAGCTCTGTGTAGCGACCACAGAAATCGATGGGAACTCTACATGCAGGGGAGAAAAAAAGGTTGTGTTAGTAGTGCTAGCCCAGGCTGTAAGAAATCCAACTTCTAAATTGTGATCTGTGAGAAATAACCTGTGTGATCATTTACCCTTCAAACTTCATAGGCTGTGTGGATAGCAGTAGTACAGAGATGAGAAACCTGTTGTCAACTGTTGTCCACCCAAGGGTGCTGAGGGAGCTGGCGGAGGAGCTTGCCAAGCCGCTCTCCATCATTTATCAACAGTCCTGGTCAACGGGGGAGGTCCCGGATGACTGGAGGCTTGCCAACGTGACGCCCATCTACAAGAAGGGTCGGAAGGAGGATCCGGGGAACTACAGGCCTGTCAGCCTGACCTCGGTGCCGGGGAAGGTTATGGAGAGGCTCATCTTGAGGGCGCTCACGGGACACGTGCAGGTTACCCAAGGGATCAGGCCAAGCCAGCACGGGTTCAGGAAAGGCAGGTCCTGCTTGACCAACCTGATCTCCTTCTATGACCAGGTGACCCGCCTAGTGGATGAGGGGAAGGCTGTTGATGTTGTCTACCTGGACTTCAGCAAAGCCTTTGACACTGTTCCCCACAGTATTCTCCTAGAGAAGCTGGCGGCCTGTGGTTTAGACAGGTACACTCTTCGCTGGGTAAAAAACTGGCTGGATGGCCGAGCCCAGAGGGTTGTGGTGAATGGGGTGAAATCCAGCTGGCGGCCGGTCACAAGCGGAGTCCCCCAGGGCTCGGTTTTGGGACCGGTCTTGTTTAATGTCTTCATTGATGATCTGGATGAGGGGATAGAGTGCTCCCTCAGCAAGTTTGCAGACGACACCAAGTTGGGAGGGAGTGTTGATCTGCTTGAGGGTAGGAAGGCTCTGCAGAGGGATCTGGACAGGCTGGATCGATGGGCTGAGGCCAACCGGATGAAGTTCAATAAGGCCAAGTGCCGGGTTCTACACTTCGGCCACAACAACCCCAGGCAACGCTACAGGCTTGGGGATGAGTGGCTGGAAAGTTCCCCTGCAGAAAAGGACCTGGGGGTGTTGATCGACAGCCGGCTGAATATGAGCCAGCAGTGTGCCCAGGTGGCCAAGAAGGCCAACGGCATCCTGGCTTGTATCAGAAATGGTGTGGCCAGCAGGAGCAGGGAGGTGATCGTGCCTCTGTACTCGGCTCTGGTGAGGCCGCACCTCGAATACTGTGTTCAGTTTTGGGCCCCTCACTACAAGAAGGACATTGAGGTGCTGGAGCGTGTCCAGAGAAGGGCGACGAAGCTGGTGAGGGGTCTGGAACACAAGTCTTATGAGGAGCGGCTGAGGGAGCTGGGGTTGTTTAGCCTGGAGAAGAGGAGGCTGAGGGGAGACCTTATCGCTCTCTACAACTACCTGAAAGGGGGTTGCAGAGAGGTGGGTGTTGGTCTCTTCTCCCAAGTGACTAGTGACAGGACTAGAGGAAATGGCCTCAAGTTGCGACAGGGGAGGTTCAGGCTAGACATTAGGAAAAAGTTCTTCACTGAGAGAGTGGTGAAACACTGGAATAGGCTGCCCAGGGAGGTGGTGGAGTCACCCTCCCTGGAGGTATTCAAGGAGCGTGTGGATGTGGCATTGTGGGATGTAGCTTGATGGACATGGTGCTGTGTGGTGTTGGGTGGGTTGTGGCTTGTTATTGTTGTTGTGTGGCGTGGATTTTGTGGTTTGGTGGTTTTTTTTTTTGGTTTTTTTTGGGTTTTTTTTTTTGGTGGGTTTTTTGATGTTGTGTGTTTTTTTTCTTTTTTTTTTTTTTTTTTTTTTTCCCCCCAGGTTGGACTCGATGATCTTACAGGTCTTTTCCAACCGTACTGATTCTGTGATTCTGTGAACTGTCTGCTTCACATCCTCATGGTGATGGTCTAAGGAGAACCTAGACTAGATGGCAGGAGTTATCAGAACTACAGACAAACAGTTAACACGGTAAACCTAGAAAGAAAATATTTTAAAAACTGACTCTTAGCTAAGTTTAGAGTTACGATACTACAGCATAAGCTATGCAAATCATCTTAAAATCTACCAAGGCAAACCAGCAATGCTCTCACCTGAAATTCAAGGCCCTGCTGACAAGCACAATTCTCAACAGGCTACTAAGGCAAATCTTACCAACAAATACTAACTTACTTAGACCCCACGATTTCTAGCTTTTAGGCAACTGGCCTTCCAAGTGAGTTAGGTACCCAGACTGTCTCTACAGCACCCCAAAAGGAAGAACAGCTCACACGACTTCAGGCTGAATAACGAGCAGTTAAGAAGCGTGTACAGGAAAACACTAAGCAGAAAAGGACATCTGATCTACTCCTCTCTTGTCCCTCACGAGGGGAAAACTGAATTAGGCTGCTTGCAAGACAGCTCCGTTACCCAACATTCGGAGGCTAAAATGCTCTCAAAGACAGTCCTAAAAAATCCTGGTAGATGTTTTATCTCTTTGCCTTTTAAGAGAACAAAAAGTAACAGAGAGTGATACTTCTGTTTAGCAGCTTGACAGCTACCACAGAACTTCAAAGCCATCCATAACCCAAGTTGCTTCATTTCTCTTTCCTCCCAGGAAAGCTTTCTAGCAATTTAAGAGCTAGATGGGGACATTCCCTTTTCACACGCTTCTCGGATACGCTTAAAAAACCCTTTGCAATTTAAGATTACATGTAGATTGCTTCTAGTAGTCTGACACAAAATCGAGAGTTTTTAAAGAAGGACTCTGAAGCACCACTCAGCTGTTGCTCCAATTATTTGCCAAACTCCCTTAAAACGAGGTCAACATGGTCCTCATCAATATTGGTCGATTTTTAACTCAATATATGGTGTCACTAACACCATACAAACAACACATTACTCTCTTTTCGTAGTTCAGCTGTGATCTCCAAGATTTTTTTTTTTTTTTTTTTTACTTATTGTAGATTTTGCATGGTGTATGTTACAAGCCTTTTTTGAGAAGTATGGAAAGGCTAGTCCTACGTTCTGCTAGAACATTTGGATCCTACCTCTTCTAACGTTAAGGATATTCAAGTAGTTAAAGCCTAGCAATAAGATAGAAGAAGAAGCTAGTACTTCTTCTTTGCTGGAATTTGAGCTGAGAAACATGCTCGGTTGTTGCCACACTGATAAACTGAACTTGCAAGTGCCCACAACCTGCATTTGTAAGAGAAGTACAAGTGCAGTACCACTTGAAATTGCCACCACAACAATTGTTTGCTAACTCTGGTCTGAAATACTTCTCAATCTCTTGTTTTCAAGTCTTAGAACAGGGAAAGAAATAATGGTGAACTTGCTCTTCAATTCTTTGGTTGTTTTCTAACTACTGTAAAACTTCTCCTATCCACACAGGCTCAATTATCTTGCAATGGTCTTTAAGCACCCACCTAGCTATGAAACTCTGTTGTAAATATATATAAAAATTGTATAAAGGTAAAAGATTAATAATATTAGGAAAATATTTACTGACAATTACCACAGTCCAGGCGTGATACCCAGTGCTCCCACAGAAGCCCTAGCTATTTACCCCATAAACGAGTTACCAAAATATATTTGGAATAAATGGCGTTTCATCAGACGTTACCTCCATCTGCCTCTTTTCAGCAGCTTCTGCTAGCTGTCTTCTTTTTATTTCCTAAATAAAACGTGAAAGACAGTGAAATTCTATTCCAATTCAGTTTGTACATTCTTTTGAAAGTCTTCACTTCTACATATAACTCCAATCTGTAATGCTAAGGGCCACAAAATGCCAACCGTAAGTCAAGTAGCATCATCTTTCCCTCCAGTGCCAATCTGCAAGAACAAAGTGTTTCTAGTGACTAATATGCTAGAAGAGCAGCTGCTGACATATCTGCAGCCAAACCCCACCAGAAATCTGTACTCAGCTGTCTGTACTACGCCTTCACTCCAAAAAATTCAGACTGGAATGAGAAGGCACGCAGTGTGTGAAATGGTGCTTTTGGAGTTTGAAAAGGGAAAGCTCACTCTTCCAGGCCGAATGGGCTCCTTTTCTACCCCACCCCCCCGCCCAAAATCCTCAGCTGAGGGGTACAAAAGCAGGGAGATGGCTTCCCCCCCGTGTAGGAGAAATGTCATCCTAGGAAGGTTAGTTAGAAGCGAGCATCGCTGTGCACTGGAGAGCAGCGCAGTTTTTCCAGTTTGTGGTTAAAATGAGGGTCATCTTGGCCTCGATTATGGCACGAGCCCCCTTCACGTTAAATCCCCGCTCTCCATACAAGTGCCCACGAGCGAGGCGCGGGACAGGACAGAGGGAGGCTGCGGGGTGCCAGGCCCCGGCTGCCCTGGGAGGCCCCGGCTGCCCTGGGCGGCCCCGGCAGCCCCCCCTCCCGAGGCCGGGCAGCCGGGGGCCGAAGGACGAGCTTCCCCAGCGCAGCCGCTGCCTCGGGCACCCCTCCTGGGGCTCTGCGGCAGCCACGAGGCCTTTCGCCGAGAACTGCCGCAAAGCCGCGGCGGCGCAGGGAGGCCCCGGCCCTGCGGCCCGGCCTCCATTTTAAGGAAGGCGGCCCGTTCCCTTCCCACCCCGCCCCGGCGGGGAGGGCTGGTGCTCCCCGCACCCGTCCCGGGGCCGCTGGGCGTCACTGCCCGCTTACAGACAGCCGGGGGGAAGGAGGGAGGGAAACCGCCGCGGCCCCGCACTCACCGGGTCGGGCGTCTCCACCACGTCCTTGACGGCGCCCCCCATGCAGGGCAGGCACAGCCCCATGGCGGGCCCCACCGCCGGCAGCGCCGGCGACCGGTGGGGAGGCGGCGGCTGGGGGGGAGGAAGCGGCGGCGGCCCCGCCCGCGGCCCCCGCCAGGCGCCGCGCTCCGGCAGGGCCCGCCCCGTCATGGGGCCGGGAGCGGCGCCCCGACGTGCCGCCGGGGGCGGGCATGGCCGGGCGAGGGCAGCCGGGGCGGTGGGGGGGCGGGCGGCCGGCGGGGGGGGTGGGCTCTGGCGGGCCCGCGCTCGTTCCCCCCCGGGGATTAAGCTAAATTAAATTCATTCTGTCAGGGCCAAAGGGACAACAGTCTAGACAACGTCCAGCCCGCCTCAGGAAGGCTCGCGGGGGCTCGGGGCCCGCTGGCAGTGCGCTCAGCGGCACCCACCGCTCCCGCTCCCCGGCGCGCTGCTGCCCCCCGCTGGCGCCGCGCGCGGGCTGGTGCTGCGAGCGCACGGCGGGAGCGGCCGCTGCTGGCGCCGCCTGCCGGGGCGGGGCCCCCGTGCCGCCTTCCCCCGCCTGGGCGCCGGGGCACGGCTCCGGCGGCGGCGGCGGCGGAAGGGTTCCTCGGGCAGCGAGCGCTCACCCGCCCGTTGCCCAGCCCGCAGCGGCTCTGTACGGCCGGAGCCTGCAGCCGCGGCATCAGCGGGTGCCCAGAGCGGCGGCGTGCGCTGCCCTTGGCCGAGGAACAGCCGCTCGCAGGGGTGCAGGCGCGGGGGGGCCGGGCCGGGCCGGGCGGGGCCGGCAGCGACCTGCGCAGCCCCCGCCGGGTGCTGAGCCGAGGTGCGCCAAGGGCCCCTCCAGCGGCCTTTGGCCTTTGCCTCTCGCACGTCTAGGAAAATAGTACTCATATTTCTTTGCTCATCTCTTATGTTCATCCTGAGATGCCTGTGATTCTTTTTTCCCCTCTTTTAATATTTTAACCGCTCATGCCATAGAGAAAGCTCCTGGTTTTAGATGGATTAATGCTTTATTGCACAGTCAGTCTTCCGTCCTCTTTGAAATGGTTTGCTGCGGCTTGCTGTCAGGAGCTGCCGTGCAAGAATGTCTGCCCTTGCTGGCCTGCCTTGGTTTTCCAAAAGTCTTTTTTTCTGGCTCTTCTGCTGTTTCTCAAAATTTTGCTACCTTTTCTTTTAGTTATTTATAGTAGACTCCAGCATTACCCTGTTCAACAACATTTCCTGAATTGGAGTGTTGGTGTATACATCCCTCCTCGAGGATGGTGTGAAGAGTGTAATACGAATTCTTCATAAACAATGCAACACCTGCCCCGCTTCTTTCCAGCTTCTGTGATTTTGAACGAGGTACATCTTTTTGCACCAATGTTCTTGTTTTATGATGTGTGGGCAGCAGGAGCAGGGAGGTGATCGTACCCCTGTACTCAGCACTGGTGAGGCCACACCTCGAATGCTGTGTTCAGTTTTGGGCCCCTCACTCCAAGAAGGACACTGAGGTGCTGGAGCGTGTCCAGAGAAGGGCGACGGAGCTGGTGAGGGGTCTGGAGCACAAGTCTTATGAGGAGTGGCTGAGGAAACTGGGGTTGTTCAGTCTGGAGAAGAGGAGGCTGAGGGGAGACCTCATCGCTCTCTACAACTACCTGAAAGGGGGTTGTGGGGAGGTGGGTGTTGGTCTCTTCTCCCAAGTAACAAGTGATAGGACAAGAGGAAATGGCCTCAAGTTGTGCCAGGGGAGGTTCAGGCTGGATATTAGGAAAAATTTCTTTGCTGAGAGAGTGGTGAGACACTGGAATAAACTGCCCAGGGAGGTGGTAGAGTCACCATCACTGGAGGTGTTCAAGGAACGTGTGGACGTGGCATTGTGGGACATGGTTTAATGGGCATGGTGGGGTTAATTGATGGTCTTATTGATGGTTAAATGATGATCTTACAGGTCTTTTCCATCCTTAGTGATTCTGTGATCTATTCCACGAGTCATACGGTGATGTCACACAGTATTGTAAAACACTAATTTAGGTTCTTGTGTTTGTTCCCTGCAGCTATAGTTAGCCATCAGAGAGGATCACCTTGTCGCTGAACTAAGTACTCTACGCAACTGACAGGACGGCCCTGAGCTTTCTGAACTGGCCATCAAAAGTCTCGATGGGAGAGGAATGGGGCTCGGGGCAGGGGGGGCAGAAGGAGGCTCACCTGCCGCCCATCCCTCGCTGGCGAGGCCGCGATGGTCTGCAGGAGTGCGCAAACACTCTAGCAGAGCAGCTGGGCTGCGTTGTGTGCTCCTGGGAGCTGCAGGAGAGGGGCTGTAGCTTTGCTGCTTCATGGTGTAATGTGTTAGGATTTAGCTTTCTGCGTTGCGATGAAAGTGTTATTTATTTATTATTTTTGAAGTATCGAGATGCTGTCGTTTTATGGTTATGTGGATCAAGTGATTAGTGTTTGTCAAGCTTCAGGTTAGAACTGAGGGGTTCTCAGCTGGTTGCAGTCCCCCGTTTGATCCATCAGCTGATAAACCCTGAGTGCAGCTAAAATACACTTTGCTGCGTCTAAAAGGTTTAGAGGAAGATTGAAGCATGCTTCGACAGAGCTCTGCATGGAGAAAGAGAGCGCAGCGTTTTGGTAGTGTGAGCTGGTGAGACACAGAACTGAAAAGGTGAGTGGGTCAGGCAAAGCGTCGGTTCTTTCGACGTGCCTCCATAAGGTGGTCAGAATGCTATTTATCGAGAAGTAGCAGGCAATATGGTAACAACTTTTTGTTCTATAACAAAGGGCTTATAGGTTATCGCTGAGGGGGCTTATGTTTTTACTGCTGAATTTTTAGGGATAACCTTTCAGTAAAGTCACTTAGTTTGAGGTTGTTTAATAACTGGTTCTTCTTGAGACTTCCTGGAATGAGCTGAATCACAGAATCACTACGGTTGGAAAAGACCTGTAAGATCAAGTCCAGCCATCAATGAAAGAAATTCTGAGTATGTGTAGTTTGTAATGAAATCAACAGGATCTTTGTGTGTTAAGATGCACTGATAACCAGTGATAGCTTGAAAATGAGATCCAGGTTCACATTTTGGGGGTAATTTGGGCTCTATGTGAGCGAGGAGCTAGGCTCGCTGTATTCCAAGAGCCAGGTGAAGATTGATAAAGAGCTCTCTGGCAGCAGATTCATGGGGTGGGGTGTGATAGCACTAGTAAAACACAGACCTGCCCTGCAGTTTTTGGCTGAATTCATCTGCCAATGAATTGCCTTGGGAAGCGTATCGGAAAACATGCAGTGGCAGTTAATTGTCTGTCTTTTCTTAAGAGAGAGTCTCCTAATCCTTAGCGCTCAAGCTCTGCTTTTCTTTCTCCTGGGAGCTTACTCCCTGTGTTGGGTGTGAGCGGTGCAGGGCACCCCCCTGTCCTTTGCCTGTAAAAGGGGTGAAGCTCATCTTCATAAACACAGCAGCAATCAGTTGACAGAGTGAAGTGTGCTTTTCTCAATTAAGGGTTGCTCTTTGATTTATTGTGTGCTGAGTATTTCTTCATGCTGCAAGATCAGAAATACTAATGCCTGGTAGCTCAATAGTAATGGATGATAGGCGTTTTTCGTTTGTTAGTTTTAGTGGTTTGGGTTTGTTTTTTTTCTTTGTTCACTTCCACTTGTGTAGTGAAGTAACACATTAGTTATGTAATCAACTTAAATAAAAGAAATAAACCATACTTAACACTAACAGTAGTAGCACATTGCTTTTAAATGGGGCTGCTGGGCTGACCAGTTTGATTTTATTATTTTTTTAATTCCTGTGAATTGTGTGTAGTGAGTTTAGAATATCTAATTTAACAAGAAATACATATTAAAAATGTCAGTGACCTTTCCGCAGGTTTTTGGCAGCTCATTAGAAGAGCTGGCCATTTGTTACCGGTCCATTTGTAATGGTTCAGTTATGGTGGCATTTGTGCAAGAATGGTATTGAATTCCATCTTAATTTGACTTTTATCAATGTTGATTAGTCTCTAACTCTCTTATCTTCTCAAAATCCAGCAGGTGGTACTATTGACACAAAAATTTCTTGCATTTCCCAAATTTATAGCCACACCTCCGATTTATTGTTTTATTTTGATACTATAGGCAGTGTGGCCTTGAAGAGGAATGAAGATGCTACTACCTGCTGCATTTCTGGAAGTGTCAGAAAGCTTTTCAAAATAACTGACAAGGACTGCGGTGGGGGGAAAGGCAGTTTTCACGCTGCACTGTTGTGTGTGCAGGATAACGCGGGTACAAGGGAAATTGCTTCCGAAACCCCAGCCAAGTGACTCACAGGTTGACGACTTTCACTTCCAGGGTGAAAATTAGTCTTTACATGTACTCAGTCTGCCCCGTAAACCTCTTTTTCAATAACTCCGTCTTCTGAAACACTTCATATTGCTACGCCACTACAAAAGAGAATCTATCGGGTACGAGGTCTGAGGGGGCACAGCGATTGTAGTGTTGACCTTTGAACGTGGGAACTTCCTGATAATGGAGGGTTCATATTACTGCTATTGCATGTAAACCTAGAGAGACAATCCATTTCTGACTGATAGTTTAGGAAGCTATCATGCTCATTTAATTATTTAAAAAGAAAAGTAAAACTCATTAGTGATTAAATTATAGTTGGGATTTAACTTGGGAATGTTCAGTTACTTATCATACCTCTCTTCCAGCAAATAAAAATATTCATTTAAATGTTAAACTTTAGGAATCTTTCTTCAGGAAAAGGCAAATGACTGTAAGAGTGGCTGCGACTCAATCGTAGCTGTGGTGTGGGAATCGGAAGTACTTGCTTTTGCCATGGGCGGCTTTTAAAGCAACGAAGACGTGTAACCCTTCCCAGGAAAGGCATGGAACAGCGTAGTGCCAGGCTCTCGACTGGAAAGGTAATCGCAGCATCTGTGGATGTTTATACAAGGCTTTGTGGCCCTGATATGTTGCTTTCTAGTTGTTAGCCATCAGCTTAAATATCAATAGGAAAGGATTGAAGCTAATCAATACAAAGGCTGTCATTGATTTCCGTGAGAGCAGGCACAGACCTGACGGGCGGTGATGCGCAGCGGGTGTCTGTCAGGGTTGGTTAGCAAGCCAACGGGTCTGACGCTCTCCACCGCAGTTCTACTAAGTCAGTCCCCCTTCAGTTATTTCTTCCCCGACTGTATTGTTGCATGTCGTCATCCTCTCAGAGTAGTAAATTAAAGGGGAAAATCAATTTCTGGTTGTAGAAGAGTTCTTGTCTCTGTGTAAATGCCACCTGCAATACAGGGGAACGTGCATACAGAGTCCTGTCAGTTAGAGAACAGCAAGCTGGGCTGGAAGGGAGCATTTCCACCTCTGTCCTGTCCTCCTCAGGGCCGTTCCAGTGCTCTATAAAATACGTATAACCCAGCCCGTAAGTGGTTAGCCGCAGGAAACAGGCGGGCTCTGCTACGTCTTAGGCACACCGTATATTGAAGTTGGCAATGGTGCTGGTTTTAGGTCCTCAGCTGCTTTGTTCTGGCTCCTTCCTTCTCGGCGGCTTCAAGAACAGCCGTGTGTGTAAAGCCTTCTGTCCAAAGGGCAGGTACGGGAGATGCAGGCTCTGAGTACTCATGTAAGGAATTAATAAACAATGCGACTGATGGTTTTTATTCATAGCATTTTGTTTATATACGGGGAGGTTGAGTCCCACCACAGAGATCATAAAATCTTAAGACGTAAGTTCATTCTCACCTCAGCGCCTTCTTAGTAGTTCCATTAGAGTTCATGGTAGAAAAAGATAAGGATCTGTTCTTACTGTTGCCAGATCAGGGTTTTAATTATAATAATGGATTGTGGGCCAAGAGAAAAGAGACTGTTGCATAGGATGAGCGCAATTTAGTGATTTAGTATTTTGTGTCTTTTTATAAGTCTGTATCTCAAGAGTTACATCCCATAAGAACCTTAGATTTGTACCTGTCTGGAAACTTAGGACATGGAAATTATTAGACAGTGTCTGGTTTTGGACAATTTAGAAAACCTAGCTGTTAAATCACTACCTTAAAACGTATTTAATATGTGCACATAGAAGATTAGCAGCAGTGAAATAATAATGATCTTTAATTTTTCCTGCTACTTAGATGTATATAATTCTGCACAAAATGTAGGGAAGGACATGGGATCTGTAAGGAGACAGTTAGATGAAAAGACACAATTAATACTTCATCACAGATTAAATGTACTAGTTCTCAACATCATTGAAATTTGAGAATTTTTTTTAAAGAATGTGGCAAGGCTGGGTTTTCTTTATTTATTATTCCAACCAGAGGTGAGTGAATGTAGTGTGGTGCTTAATTATAGATTATGGATGCAGATAATTCAGTGTTCATTTAATGAGTTTCTGCAAATTTCTTTTTGTATTTTAGCTTAAGGATTACTGTGAGTGTCAGACTGTAATCCGAGCTCTGTATGATCTCTGAGAGTACAGCTTTTGTTGAGGTCCATGAAAGCTGAGCTTTTTTTAAGCTGTGGCTTAACTTCCTTCCAAAGCTTTCAGCTAATCTAGTTAGTTCTCCATCATTAGCAATGAATCCCTTTCCATTAGTTTCCCGTTTTTCCTTAAGGATTGTCACAATCTGCTCTGCAGAAGCAAGACAGCTTTTCTGATTTAAGGATGTTGCTAGTTGACGACTAAAAACTTGCGTTCTGCATACAAGCCTTCTGTCTATACATTTTCCTCCTGTGCAAAAAGCCGTACACATGAAGCCCTGAAATTTCTGGGAAAATTCAGCGTACAACTCAGTAGCATGATATCCTTGAATGAAATCTGTAAAAGCAGGTGGAAATCCTGTTCGACTGTCTGTCCAGCATCTAATGACAAACTGTGAATCCTGGTGAAGCTCCTTCCGATTTCTTTTCTGGCTAAAACAAAGAATGCTTTTAGGTACTGTGCTGAGCATGTTCATATAATGCATTTATCAGTCCAGAATACCTCAGCTAGTCAGTAATCGGGGACTGCCAAAAGAACATCTGTTTACAGTCACCACTTTTGAGGATAAATTTGCTTCATGAAATAGCTTGTGCTTGAGTACAAGGGCAATTAAAACCGAGAAGGAAGATTTCACTGCTTTTTAAGGTCAGTTTGCACTCTGCTTGCCTTTGTGCCGCTACACAGTTTGAAAAATCACTGTGCAATAGGCTCATTTACAAGACATACAGCAATGCATATGCTTTCTCCCTCTAGCACGTTAGCAGAGATAGGCTTTGAATTACTGGGCATAAAATAACTTCTAAAGCAAGTAAAATGCAGACCGGTTTCCCACAATTGGATAAGGATGGGGGCAGATGATTCTCGGCCTTGGTACGTTCTGCTTGGTTTCTGCAGGCGCCTGATACTCTCTATCCCTGCCTGGGGCACCCGTTTCCTATCTTGGGTGCAGAATGGACTTAAGCTTTCGCACATCTGGCTTCTGCGTGTCTAATAACCCTCACCAGTTAGACGGAGGGGTTCACAATCTGTCCCCTGCCGTAGTGTCTGCCTTCCCAGAGACTGCTACAACTTTAACGTACCCTATTAAAAGAGGATATTCTTGCTGGAATTTTGTGCGGCTCCAAACCGGCTTGATACAGCTGCCCTAACGCTCTCCTGTTTGGATCTTTTACTGGTTGACCACTCATTAATGTGGGTCATATTGTAGAGTCGCCTCTGCAGACTTGAGAAATGCTTAGGCCCTTGCAAAGACTGTGGCATATAAAGAGTAGGGCTGTGAGAGCAGGGACAACCGACAGAGCCTTCTATAAGGCTACGGTAGTTTCATACATAAGTGCACTTGTACTCTTTGTGTGGGGTTTTTGGTTTTGTTTTTTTTTTTAAACCTCTTGCATCTGCTCAGTGGGGAACACTTGGATTCACGTTCGCGTTTTAAATCAGTATTGCAGTGGGGGAAACCCAAAAGGTGAAGGACATGGACATGCATTACTTTTTTTTCTCATCCTGGGTATGTGACTTAAAAATTAAGCCTTTACCTTAAGAAAAAAAGTAATACATGCTTCCTAAACCAAAACAAGGCATCAAAAATTGGTGTTTGCAGTCAGCAGATGCTGGAGTGTCTGACAGCATACTGGGCTGAAATCTGTTTTTTTATTCTTTTTCCCATTTTGTGCAGAGCATCAGATTAGATCTTAAGGATAAAACTTTTAGTGATATGTACATTATTTTGTCACTAAAACCCATGGGTGCATGTTCTGGCATAAAATTAGTGATGTTGATGTTCCATGGTCTCCTCTGTCGTTCAGCAGCGTGTCTGTGATTCCGTGAAGGTAGCAATAGTTCTTTGCTTTAATTTTCTCTTTGAAACAAGAGAACAACATACCTGCACTTTACCTAGACACATGGACTATGTCTAGCGATAAATTCATAAGTAATGATTTTAGGACTGCATTTACAGTGTAATGCCTCGTCGTAGTCCAATAAATAGAATTCAGAAAGCTAAAGGTAAAAATCAAGCATATAACGGTCTAGGAACCTCTAATAATTAAACTTGAAAGAGCTATATGGAAAACCAAGAACATTTGCCGAACCCTTAGAATAAAAGTGTATAATTCTGGTATGTTACTTTACAATACATGAACTATGGCATTTCTTTATTATTCCATTTGAAATAGTGTGTTTTATAGGAAATGAAATAATTTTATAAGGTTTATCTATATTCTGCTTTCTGGTGTGACTGGCTATATATAATGGAAGCTGTAGGAACAGTTGAACAGAAGTCATTGTGCAGGCCATATAGATTGCATCCCGATACCTGTAATGAAATTTAGGAAATAATGAACATGTGGTCAACTCCCAGAATTTTGTCTGTGCATCGCATTACCAACAAATTTTGTTGCAGTAAGTTGTCTCTATTCACTGGTGTTTCCAGAAATGGTTTTCAGCACATAGCAGTCTCTGAGACTGTTATTGTTTTAATCCCGTACTAGAAGAGAATGGCAATGAGAAGAGGTTTTCATGTTCCCAGCCCTTTACTGTCCTCTGATATACATTCGTGGTGAATCAAGCATATTCTTATTAATTCCCAGCTAAAAAGCAAACAAGCAGGCCATGAGCCTTTCCAGGGAAACACTTTTTCAACTATAGCAGAAGCCTGTGTGCATGCGTGTATTTATAAACACACATAAATGACATACAATTGTGCCCAGCTGCTGTAGATTGATATGTTCTTTTTGGTGGGATATTATGACTCACATTTAGCATTAGGACCTTTCAATTGATAGCTGACTATAAATAAATGGGAATTACAAATTTATCTTTAAGCCTGCCCAGTTATCAGTCAGACTGTCTTTGTGAGCAACTCTTCCGACTATGAAAGCAAAGTGTCTCCAAACTCTACAGATTATGCATGCTCTGCTACAAGTCATGGTAATAGCATCTGTGGAAAAACATGCCTTGTAGAACTAGCGGGCTTCTCCTTATCCTTAAGGACTCAAGGAATCTCAATGGAATCCGGGCTGCGAATTAAGCATGAATATATGTTTTGCATGATTGCAAGTCTGCAGTTTATCCCAATATATTTTCAAACCGTGTATAAAATGAAGTTGCACGAAGTGTGAACCTGAGGTGCAACTGAAACAGTTGGCTGCATTATCAAAATCTCATGTCGTATTACAGGAGCCATTGAGCTGCAGCAATATTGGATATGGAGTGGTCGCTGCCGGAACAATCAAGCCCTAATACGGCACTGTGGAAATTGTTAACGCTACAGGTCTTTCTGCTAACTGCAATGACTTGCTGAAAACAGACAAAATAATAAAGAAAGGACAATAACAAGCACAGCGTCGAAGATGAATTCTATGCGTCTTTTAAATCTTGTAAAACATTTGTAGTACTGGCTTACTGAGATACCTTTTCAATACTGTTATTACGCTTCCTATTTATCTCAGTTTTTAGTTATTAACTTGTCAATGACGAATTTCAGCTGGTTTTTAATATATATATATAAGCAGAAAAAATGCAACTGCATTGCCAGGGTGAGAGGTGTACCTTGTAGCTGTATTTAAGGAATTTCTAAAACCAGAGACTGATCTCAGAGGTATGAACTGTACTCACAAGATGGTAGTTGTGCGTCAGATTAATGAGAAGTATGCCCCGTTGTCTTCCAAGGCGGTGTTATTGCTATGCTATATATATTGAAAATTATCTTCCACAGCATTTTCAACCTGGTGTCTTTTTAAAATAGTATTCTAGATTAGGTTTGGAATATATTTATATTCGGTACTTGAAATGGAAAGGTACAAATCTTTTAAGGGAATCTCTGTATCCTACCATCTTTCTCTCTCTCTCTCTCTATATATATATATGTGCCCACATGCCCACACGCATGATTGTCAAGTGTGATGTTATGACAAGTGCTGTCATAGCAGCACATATTCTCTATTGGGTGGTGGTAGGAGCGCAAATTAAAGCAAACCAAGAGGGATGCTGGTGAGCACACTCCAGAAAGCCAAGACATGACTTGGAAAAATACCAGTGGAAATTATGTTTCAACTGTGAAAATATAAACTGGTATGTAAGAAGCAGAAGAGGAACAATACAGTACCATTAGAGATCTGATTCTCTGTGACAGGATTTAATGGCAGGCAAATAATCATCGTATCATTTGAGCACCGATGTTTCTGAGTGTCTCAGGAATTATGTCTAGATATTTGAAGAACAGCTTGTATCTCTATTCTTAACATGTAATTCTAAAAGCCAGCAGCTGATTGTTTGGGCCAAAGAAGAGTTTGTAATGATCAAGATCCCAGAACTCACTGTTCGACAAAATAAGCTGCCTTGAGGACTTCATGATATAAGACCTACTATTAGGTATGAACAGTAGCACAGACCACATACTCATCTCATTAAAGCAACCAGTAACAGTAAGGTAAATTTATGTATTTTCTTATTTATTAGGAATAGCTGCCTGCTGGCTTCCCCCCCCGCTGCTTCCTGTGGTCTATTTAAGCACTACAATTGCCAGAAACATGTTTAGAACCTGAGTATGCTTTTCTGGCTTAAAACTGAGCAGATGAAAAAGCTTGATGCCTTTTAATGGGGAAGATCTTGTCATGTGGTCCAAGCGTATTGACATGAAAGGAGAAAATTCCCGAAGCCCCAGTGAACTTCGGGGACTGTCAAATCTGATATTTCATGGGGTGGGGGAAGACTTTGCAATAGCCTTTATGTTTAAGTTGCTGTTGCCCATGAGTTACAGCCCAATCTTCTTCCACTTAGTCATGCCATTTGCTTTTTCTTAGTGTCATTAAATTTAGTTGCTTTTGGTGAAGAAATTCTATTTAATTGAGGTTTTAGTGTGTTCACGTACTCCCTAGTTCCACCAGAGTTTTCTTTTATAATGAAAGAAAAGTGGCTCATGAGTTAAAGAAAGTGTTTGACTGCTGTTCTGCTAATGAAATCCTGCAGCATATGCTCTTGAGCACGATTTTTCATAACTTTTAACTAAAGTCCTGTAAGTAAAAATGTCTCTTGACTAGTTTGTGTAGCAGTGTTGAAAAGCCCATACCTGCCTGATAAATTCTGTGTTTCCTTCTGTCAGCCATCTAAAATCTTCAGATATAAAGGCACATGCTTTTTAGAGGCATTAATTCAGCAGTATTGAAGAATAATTCTGGTTGGTAATAATTGATTTTTACAACGTTAAAGCTTCCGAGGTCAGTGCTTTGCTTTCTGCTGTTCAGAAAGTTGCACTATATTTTTATGTACACATTCATTCAGAGGGTGGAAGTCACTGATAAACTACCCTGAAATTTAATATTTGCAGAATACCATCTTCTTTGGTTACCTCCTGCTTAATGTAAAGTAGCTTGTGTTTGCACATCTTGGAATCGCAGGATGCTTAACTTACGACTCTCTTCATTCACTCCTGAAATATGGTAGGCAAGAAGCTATGTAAAAGTACTCCTATGTTCCATAAAATAGCGGGACCGTAAGAATAGGAGCTATTATTCTAAATGAAGAATTAGAAGTGATGAAAGGAAGAATTAGCTTTCCTCGTCTTTATAATTATATTCCTTATTCCTAGTATTCCTACAGGAATAACATCTTGTATCCACTGATGTCATGGTAGTATTTACGATAAGATCCGTTCCTGGTGAAACCAGTAAGAAGTAAGTGTTCGTGCTCCTCCTCATAAATTAATTTTATGGGGAAATTCCAAATCACGATAAGACCACTTATTCCAATACATCAGTTTCAGGTTTCCCTCATTAACTGCACATTTTGCAGAAATGGTGCAACATTACACCAGAATAGAGCCAAGGTCTTTCCCCGAGAACTGCATCTGCAAAGAGAAGCTTGCCCTTCCCTACTGCAGAAAATTGCATGTTTCTGGCACCTAGGGAGCTTGGAGGCCTGATGGCAGTAATGCGTTTTTATTCTCCAAGTCTGTGCTTCCGTGAGCTCTGGTGCTCGCCTTTTATCTCCCCATTAAGAAATATGGATATTGATGACACAATACTGCTTCTTAGTGATCCTAAATAGAAATGAGCTTCCATTATACAGCGTTGCTATATGCATAGTTGTTACTGAGACAACATTACAGCATCAAGGTTGAGACCAAGTCCAAGGAAACATGCGTACAGCTTTATGGACGGAGAGCTTGAGGCACTAAGTGTTTTGCTGGACTCAGCAGGAGGTTCCTGGTGAAGGAAGTGGAAGCACGTGGAGTTCTGAGGACCACCAGCCTAGCACCTACACCTCAGGGTGGACTTCTCGAAACACCTACAAATACCTGCCCAGACTAGCTGCTCCCACTGCCTTGTTCACGTCTCAGTAGGCATGTTGGTAATCCACTACATGTGACATACATATTTACGCCTTGCAAGTGAGAGAGTGTGAAAAAGGCTTTTAAAATAGATATATATGCATTTATAATATATATGCATATCTAGATGTACATATATAAAAACATATATTTTTAAAAGAAGATAATGAAGAGGTTGGAAGTTTTAACTAAAATGGAAATGAGTGATACTGTTCTTCAGAAATATTATTTATTGTCTTGAGATTTTTCCCGAATGAATTATAACTGCTTTACTATGGCTGGGCATCCTGCAGTTTTACGTGATAATGATTCTAAGAGATTCGGAGCTTTACTTTTCCTTTTAGAGCTCATGTTATTTTTCTTCGCACTTACGATGTAAATGCAAAGCAAACCTCATTTATCGAATCTGTTAATCTCTGGATTAACAGGAGTTGTTCAACTGACTTGCAGAGCTTGTTTTGAGAGCTGTTAAGTTTCACCTCTTTCCCCATACTTGATTGAATAGTGATTTTTAGGATTACTGCATAGTTTAAATTCTCTTCAATGCAGAAACCAACATTTTGGAGACTTTCTATGAATTGTAGTAGAAGCAGTGCTGTGTTTCTATTTACTTGTAAATGTACACAGTTTATGGAATATTTTTATTGCATACTCACTATTCCAGAAGAAGAAATTGAACTTAAAGTCATTTCAAGATACTGGATGCTCTAGAGTTTGTCTGAATGAAGAGATGTGGGTCTGAGTTGAACTTTGTGTCTAATGTTGTAGGTCTAATTAAACTAGCTGTATAATTTCAAATGAGTGAAAAAAAAAATCTCAGAGGAGCTGAGTTTTCATTTAGCCCCATCCTTTTTAATGTAGGTCAGAAAATGGTTTTATTAATTCATGGGATTAAATAAATTTAAATGGTATTTTTTCTTCTGAAATTAATTCCATTATGGAGAGTCCTATGGCATTTAACAGGAATGAAACCGATAAGGTTTTCTACATAAATTACATTAGAAATGTGCATATTTTAAAGGAATTATCTGTTTTTTAAAGAGGGTTTTTGAACCCTTCTCCAGCGTTGTATTGCAGGGATAGAATTCTTTTCTTCAATGCCAGAAGATACTTTAGGATGACTATTCCTTTTGTGATATTTTAATAAAACCTTCCATAAGGGTTTACATCCTAAGATGCTCTGCTGTAATGCAATTTGTGACATTTTCTTTCAGGTGAGGCAGATATTCTGCAGATTTGAATTTAAACGTGAGGTGAAAACTGTTTGTTTTATTTTAATAGAACCATAGCGGAGCAGGTAAGGGGAAGGAATGCCTTCTACCTTTCAGATGTTTAAGATATGCATGAGTCGTATCTTGGCTGACCGTGACCTGCACTGAACCGCACTGGGCTATGTGGAGGGTTACTGGCTGCAGGGATAGTCATTCCAGCACTTACACGTACTAGGTGGGTGAAATGTAGCCTGGCACCCTCTCGCTCACTAATAGGCATACGCAAGCCCAGAGCAACAATGTCTTTTGGAGTTTCTATTCGATTACAAGAGATGCATGCATATAGTGAAATGAAAATAAACTAATCTTTTTATTCATAAGAGAGGAACGATTACTCTTTTTCTGTTCTTGGCCATATTTCACTTTACCATGCCCAGTCGACTCGTGACAATAGCTTTCCTGTCGCGGGTGTTGGTATCACAGCTGTTGTGGTTTGGCTGAGACAGCAGCCTTAAAATATTTTTGATCAATACGTACATACTTACAGGTTTAGGGTTAGCTGAATACTTGGACTGTTTGGCAGAAAAGAGTATAAGGCAAAGTGGGAGCCCCTGCGAGTGTAAGATCTATTCAGACCCTGGGCTTGGGTCTGTGAGGATGTCACTTATGGGGATTAAAAAAAACCCCAAACGTGATGCCTGGCATCTGTAACGGGGAAGGGGAGAGCTTTGGTTCCGCTTTTACAGTAACTCAGCGGAATTGTGGACAGAAATGAATTATTTTGTGTGGCGGCTCTGGGTCACTGAAGTGTTGCTTCAGACAGCAGAACCTGAATGTCAGTGCTTCCTCTCTTACTTTCCCATCAGAGATCTAGTGGCAGAAAATAGCCTTGGGAGCTTGGAAGTGGTGTTTTAAATCTGAGGAAGAAGAAATTGAATCACATCTCAATCCTGCACCATCAGACCCATGCCTCAGGCCTGGCCCACGCTTAGTGAAAGGGTGCGCGATGCTTGCTATTTAAATGTCCACCCTGCCTTTAGCCTTTTATCCCTTACTCCCTTTAGGAGAAAAGACAGCGTTCAGAACTTCTAGGAAGACTTTCCAGTTCTTTGGTCCAAGGAAAAGCCGGGGGTGAGGTGCTGAAGCTCCAGAGAGCAGAATTCAACATACGCTTAATCCTTATTTTGTTAGCTAAGTCTCTTGGCAGGTAAGTGACTGGCTTTCTCCTTGCCATAGTCTGCTTCGATGCCTAACTCACTACGCCTCTGCTTCACACGAGGCTTAGCATCCTGTTTTCAGGGTGGGTATTTTTAAGTGAGGTACTGCAATGCCACTTCTGATGTCCAAATCACTTCATAGCTATAGTCCTTATGCTACATAAAGACTGATTACAGTCTAATACAGTATTCACAGATGTCATGATGAGTATGTAATGACTTCAGCACGCATGACAGCCTGCAGCTGTGGGCCTCCATTGAATAATTTTATTCTAGCGAATCTTTTTAAAACAACTTCCTCCTGGTTCTTTCTTGTCACGAAGTTTGAGATGATAAACTGGAGATAATGATGATTTTCTGAAACATGTCTATTATTAAAAAGCCAGCAGCAGCAGTAAGGGTTGAATATTCAGCTTGTGGGGAGCTGCAGTGTCTGCAAGATAATTATGTCAGAATGGCACGATGTGCATAGCTGCCCTGGATGCTGCCGTGCTGCTCTTTCCTTGTTAGAGAGCAAAGATCCGCCAGATAAGAATAGTCCCTGAGTAATAGCTCTCTCAAACATCTCAGGAAAGGTTCCAGGCTAAAGGAAATAGAAAGTAAGTTTTGAGCCCTAGGAAGTAACGAGGAAGGGAGGTTTTGCGGTGTTCAGATTGTCACTGGCCAAAATTGCCTCGTAAAGGAGGCTTGTGCCTACGGCGCGTGTTGCAGAGCAAAGCTCAGGCTGGGGCTTGTGCCAGACACCGATCGATACCCATAGCACTTGATCAATATCTAATGTTACTCCCTCTCATTTGTTCATTGCATAATAAAGCTAGAGGACTCAAGGAGCACCCTGGCCCATGTTAAGAAGCCGAAGTTCATATGAATGAAAATGAGAAGGCTAGGAGCCAAAAGGCGCACTTGCTGTTAGGGCGGATTTGGGTTCTTAGTTTACTACCAGGGATTTTTCTATTGCAAGAGGGTTCTTCCTATGAGTATGTTAGTGGAGTTTAGTCCACGCACCCAAGCAATTAACACTGTTATAGAATAGTTTGTTACAGAGTAGACCTGTGGCTAGTATGGTGGGGAAAATTATACAATATTGTACTTAAAACCAGACAAACTTGTGCTTTGTTGTTAGCCGGTGTGATGCATGGTGCTAGAATGAGAGGGCTGACTTGAATTTTATCGTGGGCCCTCGTGCGTGTGAACCAGGGCAAGACACTGCACTGGATTTCTGTGTGCCCCTGTCAACATCCTACCACAGGGCCCTACTGCTTTCTACGTAGACTAAATCACTACCCATCTCCATCTTCATCACTGCTTTCAACAGGGAGGCATCTGGGGAAATCCTTCTGCATATTAGACCCTTAAAATCTTTGTTCATAAATGCAGTATCCTCCAATTGCATTGTCACCACCATGGGTGACCTCTGGGACTCGGCTTTTTGCTGTTTGTGCAAAGCTTATTCAATTGGAGAGATTTTCTCTGGCTGGATTTGGTCCTGTGTTAGGTTGTTCATAGGCATCTTTTGTACCTGAGATGCTCTGCCATAACACTCAAAATGCTGAGCGAATGTTTCTGAAGATCAACATAGGAAAAAAGTGCTTCCTGCTTTCCTTGAATATTGGAGTATTCTTTGCTGTGAGACCTGAGAAGTGATCAGTATGCTATTTAGTTTTGACTGGTAAATTGAAAAGGCATAGCATTTCCATCAAAAGATTACAATTTAAAAAGATAAAAAAATCTAAGTTAGAAACTTTTGGATTAGTTTCACTGCTTGCTTTTTTTTCTCAGCCTAATTTCTGTTGGATATTTTGAGTATGCAAAAAAAATGCAAAATATTTTGTCTGTGCTCATGTGTGAACAATATTCTTGGAGTTCATTTTTCAAAGCAGATGTGTATTAGCCTTTAATAAAACAGAAAGTTTCATTTTCTGGTTTGAACAATGTGCCCTTAATATCGAATCCTGACCTTGTACAATTGTCTTCTGTAACCTGCTCTGTGGGGTTGGTTTTGGTGTGTTTATCTCCTTCATAGACTTGCGCTAACCTTGCAGCTAATCTAATATTGATTTCTTTCCCAGAAGTTTATTTTTTGCAATTGGAAATATTTTTCAGATTGGCTGCTATACGCATTTTTCACTGCAAAGGGCTTGCAGTGTGTGGGTTGCTAGCTGAGATAGGACAAGCGATCCACAAGTGCCCCAAGCCCAAGGTCCTCATCTCGGGTGTGAGCGTTCCTGAAGTACACAGCCATCTCAGCCAGATTTCATGAGGCTCTAAAACACAAAAGTAGTTACAAGACTCCTAGTCAACATCAGCATACTCGTGGCAGTGGGGCAAATCCTGAATTCTGTTATGCTTTTATCATGAGAAGAGAGTTGCGTCTTTTGCCCAGGAGAGCTTTAGGAGCTCGGAGGTAAGCTAGAGGCCAGTGAAAGCTACATGGAATCTTTCCATCCGTAACAGCACTTGCTTTGCAGTCCTAGTACTTCTTGAGTATGTAATGTAGGCTTTCTGACTCAAAACTAGGTATTTTATTTCCCATTTCAATTACTCTTTAAAATGCATCATCCATCGTAGTGTTTTAGCATGTGAATAGCCCCAGTGATTGCAGATTGAATCAGATCAGGGTTTACAATAAGACATCTGTCGAGAAAATATACTTACCGACAATGTAAATATTGTATTCAGATACAAATGTGAATTCTTTTGAAATTATGCATTGATTTAGAACAAATGAAATGATATTTATCTCTCTCCTCTCTCTTAGCACGGTATCGTACAACGCAGGAATGCTTACTGCCTCTGTTATGTGGCTCTCTCGTTAGCGCCTGCATCCTTTCAGACCCCTGGGCTGCAGGCAGGAAAAGTAGATTGTGGGGTCGATATGAATACTGTTCTTCATGATGATGAACGCATTAGCTTGAAACTACTGTAAAGCAACTTGTGGAGTAAATTTTGGCCCAGTTCATTGGAACCAGCTATTAAAATAACTTCCAGTTCTTGAGCTAGCTGCTAAAAAATGCTGCCTGCAGCAGGCTCTGCTTCCTGCTGCTACTGCACCTTCTGGGAGCTGTTGCTGGTGTTAGTTGATAGACTGGCTGACTCTTCTGGGCTTTGTGGTGGTTTTTTAGCTCAAGTTCAGGAGACCATGAGTTTTCCTGCTCCTGGACTGCCCTTTACTCCTTTGTCTTGATACTATTTTGGTAGTTCTACCTCTATGAGGAAGGAAGTGAGGACTTCGTCCTCTGTGCAAATCCCCAGCGTTTCAGAAGAAGGCTTAAAAGCTGTATACTAAAGATTACAGCCGTAACACTGGGGGAGCGTGCATACAAACATCTGAGCAATCTGTCCAGTAATTTTCATAATTCCAAGTACTCGAAGCTTTCTTGAGCAAAGGATTCCTCTTCAGAGTATCTGGCACTTCACACCCGAATCTATGTGGGGGCAGTCAAGCAGGTAGGCTACCCCGTTGCATAACGGAATTATTCCTCTCTGTTTTAATGGAAATCAACTATGGCTACAGGGGGCGAGACCTTTGTTTAAGTGCCTAGCATTTAGCTTCTCAAGTAGAATATTTTGGCTTTCCACAGTGTTCCTCTTTTTTTCTTTTTCTTCCCCAGCAAAAGGCAAGAACGGGTGAAATGTGACTGTTGTCTCCTGGGGCTCTGTGGGAATTCACTGGCTGGTGCATGTTAGCCCTCTCTTCTCACACAGGGCCATATGATAACATGAGTGTATAGGTATGCAAGTGATATTCCACTGTAGTGGCTTTTTCCCCGTGCGGATTTTCTAAATGCACAGCCCCAGCAGCAGACCTGTCTCCTGATTCACCAGTTTATTCTCTAGCTGTTTCTGCGGCTATTCAGCCCTCCACCATTATAACCTTTATTTTTATGTGAAGAGGAAAAAATGATTCCTCTTCCTATGTCCCGCAGAAACACTTGGAGGAGTCTCTTTCCTATGAAATCCTGTGCCTGGCAACCGCTTGGCTCCTGCCCTTCTGGGCTGGTGCAACGTTCGTTTAAAAGGTTGGTGCCGATGCGGTTTCATTAGAGTGGAGGAGCTGTGAGTTAGCATGTGGTTTTTGAAAAGCTGTGGTAAGCCTTGGTGTGATTATTTCTTTCAGCAGCTCATTTCTTGGTTATCTTTGTGGATTATGTTTTTTTTCTACTTCAAGAATATTCCCCACAAGCCAATTCCTTGGCAGGAGAGGTGACCTTTATGATGAATGTGGAGACTCGCTTTTCAAAACATTGCACTAAAACACCTGCAGAAATAATTTTTCTACACCTATGTATGGCTCCTTCTCCCACCTTTTTCTCTGAAACCAATGTAACATTTCAGCTAGTTCTGTCAAAAAACTGAAACAGCTATGTCAGGTTTCTGGCTCATGCTGATAAACTTCAGCTTGACAAAATTACAGGTAACAGAAATAGGTTTTGCAGTCAAAAGTCAGAGAAAGCGTATCCGCTGTTATCTGAATTGTGTTTTCTACGTGCGTTTAAAAAAAACAAAACCAAAATTTAAGCTAACCAAATGCCCTCCACAAAGAAAAACCTTCTGCCAAAGCAGAACTGGTCCCTGCTTAGGCTTTTCTGTTTAGCCAAGTACAAGCTGTGCTCACAAGCGCTTCAGTTTGTGGAAGAAAGGCTCTTTCAAGCTTGAATCCCTTTCTGGAACCCCTCTATACCTTGAAAGACAAGGATTAAAGATGCCAAATCTCAGTGAAAAGGTTTTGGACAGTGTCAGTGAGCTTTATGCTGCATGCTCACACTCTGTCCTGCCTGAATCCAAGACTTGGAAGGACTTTCTGTGGGTTGGGGATCCTTGCAGAGTCTAGGGCGATTCCATGCTGGAGCATGGAAATCTCTAGAAACCTGGGGAGTAAAAGAAGGATTCATTTGACCATTTGTTGGAAAGCAACAACTGTTCTTTATCTACAGAGTTTTCTGTATTGCCTGTTCCATTTAAATAGATTTATTACGTATAATACGTCATTATAAATGAAATAAGCTAGCCATGACAGTGACTGCTTTTTGAGAAGCCATTCACAAAGCTCTGTGATGTTTTGCAGCATTGCAAGTTGTTTTTTTTAGTGGTGCTGCTGTTGCATTAAGCAGTATGAGCTTGCAATGCTGCTGGTGTGTGTAACAGTTGTGTGTCTGCAGAGTTATTTTTCAGGTGTTGAGACTGTTCTGTAAACATCTTGTGATCATGCAAATTTTCAGTCTTTTACTGGCTTTAGGCAAGTAAACCCTATAAAATAGTCATACGCTTAAATGTAAAGGCCAAATCCTAAAGTTCATTTCCACCTAAATTCCTACTGAAATCAGTAAGCCAAGTCCTGTAGCCCTTAATCAGTGAAAGGTTTGCTTATTTGAGGCTGGATCCAGCGCTGTATTAGTTATTTTCATTCAGTGGATGTACGTCCCCTCCTTTCTTTCTCCCAAAGGAAATCTGGCAGCTTGTCTGTTCCAGAGGCTGTGAAATATTGGCAGGTTTCAAAACTAAGTATGTCAGCCTCTCTGACAGTCAGTCAGTCAAAGGGCAGATGCGTTCCTATCGCTTTCTCTGAGACCGGCCAGCTCCGTGCTAGAGAGAAACTGGCTCCATGAAATAAGAGCTGCAAGAAGACATTTCCCAAAGCGCTGCCTGTGAATGTGCATTAACGTTGGAGACTGTGCAGGCTGCACCTCAAGCGTACTCTGCCACTTCCAAGAAAGGAAGAAAAGTATCAAACCTGTGAGGCTGCAAGTCTTTTCCTTCTGCTACGAAACCCCACGCTAGCGGTCATTCGACCGGCTCTGGAATCAGACATGGAAGTGTGGTGGGGAGGCCCCTGGCGCAGCTGCTTTTGCGTTGGTTTTGGAGGAGCAGACTCATCCAGTTTTAAATTTTTGAGTTTGCCGATGCTTTGATGGAGGATTTGGACTTGGTGATCAAAAAGACAGGAGTTTTCTTTTGAGAGGGAAAAAATGAAGCGTGGTCTTTACGTGCCTAGTGTCATACATAGACACCTGTATCTAACATAATCACAGAATGGTTTGGGTTGGAGGTGACCTTTAAAGATGATCTAGTTCCAACCCTCTGCTGTGGGCAGGGACATCTTTCACTCGATCAGGTTGCTCAATGATAACATTGGTTGCGCGTGAACTGTCAGTCCCATGCATTTGCAAGAGTGCGACACGAGAATGGTCCTTGGGATTTCAGTCCAGGCTTCTGGTGGTGTGGGAAGAGGAGAACACAACAGAGCATTTAACTTGTGCTTCTTGGCCTTTGCTGTGGGACCTGGAGAGCCCAGGCGTTCAGAGTTGTCCTGAGATCAAATCAATTGCAACTTGAGGGTTTGCAAATGGTAATCTTCTAACCCTTAGCTTTTGCCGGCTGCTGGTACTCCACCAATAAACAAATTCACTGTCTCAAGTTATAGGTGTGTTTTTAATTCTGACTAGGAGACCGTACACACAGGGGTTTCTAGGGATGTAGTAGGAATAATTCTGGCATGATGTCATGTAATCGTGCAGCCCCTGGCTTATCTGTTGCATTTTCAAAGCTGTCAAAATAGCATCACTCTGGAGATCCCCTACCTCAGACATGATGTTACTTAGTTCACTTGCCCTCTTCTTGCTACCTTTAAAAGATGAGTTCCACTGTTTCCATTAACTGGGGGATTTCTGCCAGAAATGTTTTTAACTCTGCTGTGGAATGAACAGTGCATTCAACTGGGAAATGACTTTAAAGCGTTCAAGAGCCTGGGGCTATCGCAACAATCAAGGTTGCAAATGGTCCCCAGCTCTAAGGCATATTTCTTATTATTTAGAAGGATCAGGGATTTGACTACTACTTGCAACTTTGCAAACTCAGTGTTTTAGTTTTGAAGTCATCCTTTGGTGGTGCTTCCTTCCAGTAAACAAACTTGGAGGTTTATTTGGCTATTCTTTTTGAGGATGGGAAGAACCTATGTCCTTTTCTAAACCAGTTGTAACATGCCTTAATAGATTAACGTACTTTCATGCAGCAGAGACTAGAAATACTAAAATACCACAAAGCAGATTTTGTGTGTTTCTGGTCCGCTTGGAAGCAGGAAGGGGAAATCTTTCAACAGATTGTTTTTGTGAGACTGATAGCCAAATGCTGCGGATTTTCGGAGCTCTGCTTTAAATAAAAAGTGCGCTAATTGAGGGCATGTTCTTTTTGGGTTTTTTTTTAAAGACAGAAGTTGATTCTTGGAGTTCCATCTGTAAGTGTTTGGATTCATAGCCATTTGAATTGTGAGGGGTACATGTAGCACTTTGGGAGCGGTTTTTCAGTAAAAATACGTTTATGAAGACATAGTATGTAGAAATAGATAATTAAAGCATACAAAGAGTTGGGGTCCTAGAATTAATAGAGCTGAGTTATTGTGATGCCCCCCTGAAGTAATTCACTCCCGTTAGGAGCAAACTCAGTGAGTCATGTATATCTGTGGGTAGATTGATGCTGCGTGTCATGCTATGTATCACAGCATGTTCTTTGCTGCTCTTTGAACATAAAAAAGGAACTTTGAATATATCTAAAGAATCCTGATAAATATCTGGCTAATGTACATATGCCACAAGCCTGAAACAAGATAGAGGACAGCACGGATGTCATGAACAAGTCTTGCTAATGTTAACCGCTGTGATTGCAAAGTATCAAGACTCATTTTTAGGGAATGCCATTATATGAGATGTTTAGAAAGATTGTCGGAGAATAGTATTTTTCACTAAAGAGAAAAGTTAGCGATAGGCATTTTAACAGGGAATGGGAGTATGCTGGGAAGAAGATTTTTCTTTCTCTGTTAACACCAGGGGAAAAAAAATAAAAAGGCTTTTCTGATGAATTTGGAAAGAGGGTAAACTTGGCACCATGGTTCATGATCCGATTTTCAGACTACTTGAACCTCACTTGTGAATAGGCATGTGTTATAGCTTTCACTTCAGGGGAAAACTTGCTAGGATTTTATGCACTGAGATGAGAATCACCATAGATTCATATTCAGCGGATGATGAAAGGGTGCTGAAATGATCTCGTTTCTGCCATTATTCTAACTGATACAGGAGGTTAGCTTTGCTATTGAAGTTGTAATATGTTTCTTGAATACTCTGTATTGACATGTCAAGTTCCTTAAATCACAGAGAACACTTTGTGTGCATCAGGAAGCTAGAAAACTTCTTAATCTAAAATTTTTTAATACTATCATTAACCACAGTTTTACTTCAGTTTTACTAACTTGCTTATTTGAGCTTCTGAGTGTAAGGTATAAATAAAAACTGTCGTGTTTATCTTCAACATGTGTCAAGATACTCAGTTTCTCCAGTGACTATGCAGAAACTTTTAATGTCTAAATTCATAATGGCATTTCGCTTTCCTTTCTTGCAATGAGAAAAATGTTCACACCTTGGAAGCCATGATTATTTTATTCTTCGTCTGTTTATAAATGATCACTGTCCATATTTTCTATTTCTACATGCATTTTTTAACACATTCTTAGTGCAGTTAAGAGTCTGGGCTATCTACTAGGGTGCAGGGTAGACAATGTATTGCAGTGATACAGTGCATGCAGCTGGCCGGGAGAAATGCAGGGCTTCTAACGGCAGGGCGCTGTGTTTAGGGATCCTCCTCAATCTGTGATTTGCACTAAGAGCACAGTACGAAGGAGCAAAAACAGTTCAAAAAACTTATGTTCAAGGGCAGTGTAGGTCCTTATTCTTGCGGTACATCTCTGATAAACGGAGGAGGTGGTATATTGATGTAGTGTTTTCTGTAGCCCAATGCAAATCTAAGGTGTCTATGTGACTATGAATTGTGAACTGAAATATATTTATTGTGAAGCAACACTCTATCAAAGTGACACGGCAAATATAAATCATAGAAACTGTCTGCTGACTTCTTGTTTACTTGCTTTGGGGGAAACTTTCCTGCTGATCATTATCCTATATTTATCATGTCTTTCTGATACTTGGTGTGCTTCTAGCTCCAATCTGTGATCATTACACTGATAATATTTTTAAGTCCTGTCTGAAAATAATGTCAGTGTGGAGTAGCTGGACAAATGCAAACACGTGAGGGTTTAAAAAGTTAGTTGTGGGTTTTTTTCCCCCCTCATCATTGTGTGAGATCTAAGTGTGAAGGAAAGAAACTGTGAGTGTAATTATTTTCATTGACTTAAATGCCATTTTAGCAAAAGTTGAATGAGTAAAATCAAGTTTTTCAAACCAAACTGTTTTTCCATGTCAGCCAGCGTGTGAATGTACACTGTGAATAGCAACAAATATGCCAATTTGTTGGTGAAAGGTCATCGTAATGACTTTCAGCGCAAATAATTGTTTAAAATAGGATAAGAAACCACACTGAAGTCCCAATAAAGAGAAACAGTGTTTGAAAATAACCTGTATACGTCATCTTGGGCATGCAGAAATTGCTTACAGTGGCCATGACATCTTTAAAATTGAACTGTATTAAATGGTGTTGCTTCTGCTCCCTGTTAGTAATTGTAAAGAACTTTAAGGAGGTGGGGAAAAATCCCCTGTAAGTAGGTGTCATGAAATCCAACTGCTGTTTTGATACACAGATAAAAAAACCTTCCACTTCCTGACAGCCCAAGGGAAATTTGGTATTCATCACCATACAGAGTAATGAAGTATCTTTTCATGCTGGATTTCTTAGTTTAGGAGGCATTCTCTTTGCAGTAGTAATGTGGGAACGGAAGGAAGTCCCAAGTGGAGGCGCAGAGCTCCGAGCAGAGGCAGAGTGACTCTGCTTGGGAACATTTTTCAAATTATTAGAAATAATTTTGAAGTTCCACAATAAAAAAAAAACCCAACACTGTAAAAAGGAGATTACCAGAGTATTAAGGCACTGCATTAATTCCTTTGTTTATTCTAATATAGACAACTGTTTCGTAAAGCAAAATAGATAAAGCCAATTCAGATAAAATATACTCTGTACAGGCGCCTTCCTGCACTTTTTAGTCTCCTTAAACACATGATTAACAAGAATTAATATTATCTCTTGTCACTTCAAAGCACTTAAATCCTTTATTGCTTTCTTTGTTTCAAAATGACTTTGAGAAAGGAAGAAAGGCAAGAACAGGTTGTAAGAGTCAAGGGCTGAGTTTTTGTTTGCAGCTCTACCTGTGGATTTGCTCTATGAGATGCATTTCTGCTTCTGCTTTTCCAAACTGCAAAATAGATATAATCATCTGCACCATTTTCTTTGAGACTTGGTTTGCTTCTGTTTACGCAACACTGTGATAGCCTTGAGTAGGCAGTTCTGTGGCAGTGCCAATGAATCTGTAAGATGCTGCAGTGATAATTATAAATTGCTTTGATCAAGCGTTGTGTGGGGCGGGTCAGAAGGACGGGTGGAAAACGTGATCATCCGTGCTGGGCTGGCACCAGTTCTTGTCAGAATTAGACTGCTACTGGCCCAAATACAGCGGTCAAAGACTGGTAGGGAGATGGCGGCCATCTGTGAGGTAAGTGTGTGATAGGACCTCTTGTCCTGACTCTCTCAGGTTATCTCCCATGCTTAGCAGGCCAGAGAATGAATTTCTCTTCAGTGAGAAAGTTGCTCCTTTCTACTTGTCATTAGGAGAATTACTGAGATGCCGCTCCTTGCAAACATCTCTGGGGCGTGACACGCTGTGCCTGACTGCCCCAACGCAGCGCTCGGCTCTCCTCGTGCGTTACTGTATTTTGTGCTTGGTACCCACTGACTCTAGGACGTCGGTCGTTCCCTCTCCCGTGAGGTGGATTGTGGGCTAGCATGAAAATGATCTTCCTCAATTTCCCCTTGGTACACTCCGTGGTTTCCTTTGGTGACAAAGTGAGTCCATCTGGCCTGAAATCTTCCGCAGTTGTTTGAAGAAAGTGAATGCAAATGCCTCTCTTGATTCGTTGTATAAGACTACTGTCAGTGTGGCAGGTGGGGGTTCAATGGGCCCTTTGCCAACGCTGAAGTGCACTTTTGTAGCCTAACCTCTCGCAGTTCACGTGCTCACTTCCTTTTTCGTGTACCATTGTTGACTGTACAGTAGAGAGCTCTCTTGCTGTCACTTTATTTTACAGCAAAGATCAAGTGCTTCCTTACTTGAGAAGGTTTGTAATTGCTGCCTTTTTTTTTTCTTCTCCCCCTCCAAAATTCCACCCAAGTAAATTTGTGGGCATGTCAGAATGGCCTTTCGTTTCCAGAAGTGCTATAAGCTCCTGGCCTGATGGATGTTAGCAGTCCTCAGGACTCCAGAATGGATTATATGGAATCATCCTATTACATTTACTGCAGCTCAGCTATACTGTTTTTGCAACAGTAACTATAAAATCAATATGGAGAAAACGTTCAGATAAATCAACAGTTGAAAGAATGATAAATAGAGGTTTACTGAAACAGAAATAAGCTTTACATACACCAAATGTATAGCAATTCCTGTAGAGAAAAAAAAAAAAAGGCAGTGTGAGCTCACTTCCAATGAGAAGTTACCCGGGAAGGCAGCAACTGAAAGGACCTGGAGGTAACGGTGCAGAAGCAACAGAACATATGCTGTCCGTGTGATGCTGTACCCGAAAAAGGTGAGATGCTCTGCAGGGGGATGAATAAGGGAGTAGTAAATAGGAGCAAGTAAGCGATAAGTCTCTTTATGGCACTAGCAAGAACGGTGATGCTGGTATATAGTGTTGAGTTTGCAGTAACTTCTTCTAATGTTGTGACATGCAATTGATGATCTAAAAGGAAAAAAAAAAAGGTCCAACACTTTTGAAGGCAGATGAAAATTCATTGTAATGAGAGAAGGATCAGGCTATTTAGTACCTGAAAGTCAGAGAAGAAAGGAAAGAGGAAGTGAGAAGTGACAGTATATATATAAATCTAACAGGAGGAAAAACAATAAAAACCCCACAACCCACCCACCCACAACCAAAGCTCTTCAGCCTGGAAGCTGAAGCCTGACAAGTTTGTGTTGGAATCAGATTTTTTTGTTTGTTTTTGTTTTGTTTTTTTCCCTCTCCGTTGCAATGTGGTAATCAACCACTGGAGCTAATTACCAGGGAAGTTGTAATTCCTTTCCATGATCTCACTGTTGTTTTAAATCAAGACTGACTGCATCCGTGGAAGATGCAGTTTAGCAAATGCTCGTTACTGGATTCAGTGCAGGAGCAACTGTGTGAAATACTAAAGCCTTTGGCCTTGCTGGAGCTTGGGGTAATGAACTAATATCCCTTCTCGATTTATCTGTGCGTTCAGGGCCTGCGTGACCTTTTCTGTTAAGTCGGCTTTGTACCCTGCCCCACACCACTCGTGGTTCAGGTGTTTTTTAGAGTATGGGCTGATTAAAGGAATCTATCAACTCGCTAAAAATTTTGCTACCTTTTTTGCTTGTAGCAACTGAAATGATAAAATTAACTATATATATATTTTCCATTTCCCTATTTATTTGACTGGACAGCGGATGTTCTCATGATTAAATAGGACTACCCTGCTCGCTATGGTGTGTAATAATTTCACATACTGGCTGCTGCTTGAGGTTTTTGCACAGCTTGCATGCACGTATGCACACGCATGTGTATGCATATTAAAAATATATATGTGAAAACATAGGAAGGGTTTTTTTTAAAAAAAAACCAAACAAAATAAATATTGGTAGACTGTGGGGGTCAATTATTAAACCACTTGCCTCACTTTTAACCTGACTACAACTTTGAGATCTGAGTTATGTTAACTAACACTACTTCCTTTACATCTAAAACATTGCTATGGGTCCCACTTCTCTCAATGAACTACTACAATTTCCAAATTCCTGCTGTTCTGTCCTCTGCTCTTGGAAGCCTTATGTTTCTCTGGACACTAGGTATTGGCCATTTAATCTTTCAAACCAGGCTTTGGGTGAGGCATGTGGGGCATGTCATAACAATCATCGTTTCAGTTCTTTTATTTCATGTTGATTTTATGCACCAGCGATCGCTGTCGCTCTTGTTCTTCCGATTTGGGGTTTGTATATTAATCTCAAAGCAAAATTCCTATTAAGCCAACAATTTTCAAGGACAGCAATGAATTTCTTGTTGTTACTGGGTGATGCTTTATGAGTTCACTCAAAGCTTTGTGGACTGTTCGGTGAGTATGAGGCAGGCATCATAGACTAGATAGATCCTTGGCTAGTGTAAATGACTTTCATGGTTACTGCATCATCGATCTGAATGAAACTATGGTGCTTTGTAAGAGCTGAGGATTCAACCTCTCTTGGAAATCCCAGAGCCTGAAAAATTTTATACGGTTATCACTCCAAAAAAAGACTGAGTTGTATCAACCTGCCTACTGTAGCTCTTCTGAAGTGCTGCCGTGAACTACTTGCCAACTACCATATGCTTAAAGCGAGTGGCCCGATGATCTGGTTTGTCATTGGAGTCGTTCTTTAATACATATGGGAGGAGGAGCCCTTTGACTGTGTCCCTCCAAATTGCTTTCCTCACTGCACGATGTATTACAATCTGTGCTACATAACAACAGAGACAAAAACAACTCTAATGGGTTTGAGTCCTTAGTCACCATGGCTGAATTTCTGATGCCCTGGAGATATATTGCAAGAAAAAAAAAGGCACATAATTTCTAGTTCATTAGTTCTATTTCACTGGTATTATATTGCTTGTTTAGTCCTAGTTTGCCTAAGTATGCAAAAAGGGGGCATGAAAATGACATTTATTACAAATGTGTTGACTAACTTGATAAAATTTGAAATCCAGCGCACTGGAGCATTTTCTGGTCTGTGCACAAAGCTGATAGTTTGGCACGGGTTCTACCATTTTCTACCCAAAAAAGCTTTCCCTATGCTTGTGTTTCCTATCGGAAATTATTTTTCTAGAGAAAATAGTTACTATAAATTTGGATAGCAAACTACTATGTTTTTTTCAGTAAACATGAAGTGAATATTTATGGAAAATCTCCTATCATTCAGCTAGCTATTTGTGAACAGCTTGCAAATACAGATAACGGGAACGAATGCAACTTGAGCTTTTTATTCAGCAATCTGCCCAGTGGCAAAACTTATTTTCTTGTGGAACTTAATTTTCATTGTATGCATCGCTAGAGATGATCCCCAAATAACTATTTTCTGAGCAAGTCCCTGGGGATCAAACCTACCACATTCCACCACCAAACCAGAAATAACTTCGACCATCTGACAAAGCTAGTGTGCATTGATTATAGCAGACTTTTTTTGATTCAGCTAGCCCTAGGAAAATAATTACAATGGCTTCTGCTAATAGCATAAACAAAGATCTTCCTCTTTTTCTTCTCATTAGCCTAGTGAGGAAATTTAAATGTGACTGTTCCTGCCGTGACTATACGGCTAGTGGTTCGTTACTGCAAGAGGGTTTTCCTAAGACATCACATAGATGTATATTGCAGAAAACTTGAGATTTGTATGGTCTATTTTTGTTGAGATTTCTAGGAAACTGTTATTTCTGTATGCTACTTCTCAAAAAATTACGTCGTGGTCTGTGTCATCTATTGCTTGTAAGTATTATATTATGGTAATAAGCGATCACTTGTCAGAGTTACAGGCAATATTGGTTTTTAATTTGGGGCAATAAAAATAACTGGATAATTCTCTACTAATTTGCACTGTGACCAGGTATGTCAGCTTTTCATAAACGAGCCCATTCAGTTTGTCTGGGGGTGTTTCTGCTTGCCTTGTGTCATTTTTGATTTTTTTTTTACTTTGTTGGACATAGGGATATTAAACTCTGAGGCATCGATAAACCCTCATACATAGAAAGAGCTTCAGCCTCCTTAACCTGGTTCCCTTTGTGCAGAAGGGTTAAATATTTGTTGGCGTAGCAAACAGAGCTGGCATGACACTAAAGCCCAGTGGCTCTGGTGGTTGGCTGGGAGATAAGGAGCTGTCCATCCCCGTGTCTGTGCTGTTCAACACTTCCTTTACATGAAGCATTCGGTAGAGCGGTCCAGAAAGCTGTGTTTCCCTGGCGAATGATCAGATAGCCAAACCAGTGGTCTATGAATCCTTTTTCTCCTTTTCTTGGCTCAATGAATGTTTAATTCATCCCTGTGAAGCGATTTAGCTTCGGTAGAAAAGATTGATACCATTGCCTTTCCTACCTCAGACTGTCCTGTGTCTGGAGGTTTAAACATTTTAGGTGGCAGCTTAAACATAAGCAGGTGGCAGCTTAAATAAGATGAAGGATGGAACTGAGCTTGTCTGCTGTATCTTCTGTCAGGGATTTAACGCTGGCAGTAAGAGCGATGAGAAGATAAGACCGAGCAGCGCCATCACTATCTGTTTCTCTGGCACCCCATCCACGAGATACATACTTGCAGATCAGGTGCCAAATGTGGGTCCTGCAAAGGCAGTGGGTGCCAGAGAGCCCAGTTTTGCCAGAGCTGAATTTGGAAACCCAGGCACTTACTGATGGCCGCTGTCAGGACTTGTGTAGCTCTTGGAAATGCTTTAGGCAGAGTTTTAGGTGCATGAAAAAATCTTATTTTGGAAAATTTAGGTCCCGTGGATTTTGAACTGACTTTGCGATTGAGTAGTAGCTAAAATGGGGAAGAACCTCTGTGTGGATTCAGTTTGTGGTGTTTGAACCTCATTTCTCTGCCGAGAGAGCTCCTATCTCTGCCTTCTCTGGAGAGAAGAGAAAATAAGACCGGAATGTCGAGACGGGCTTTGGTTCTATAGTGCACAAGAAACGGGGCGTTAGCTTTGAGTGGCTGTGTGCACTGAAATAACCATGTGGTACTTTATAGTTAAATGTGTTTTAAAGCCACGTGAAATTGCGTTGCTTTTTGTTAGCTGTGGGAGGTGAGATTTTGAAACCACAGACTCAGGCTAGAATTTCTCAGCATCAACTTGGTTGTTAATTGATCGGGGAAGGATGTAACAAGTTTGTCTGGGCTGGAGTCGCTTTGGAGGGAAGACTGAAAGCAGATGCTGTGTATGGGCCACGAGGACTTCAGAAAGGCTCTTTGCCATGCAGAGATGAGTCCAGTGGGTGCAAACAGTGAAGAAACGTTCTTGCTTCTCCTGTACAATTCAAGAGCAAAACCTTCACCCAGTCCCAGGGGCAGGTTCAAAGAGGAGGAGCCAGAAAGGACAAACTGGAAGTTTGCTCACCAGGAATTCCCCTTAGGTTTTGTTTTGCTTCCCCAGCATTAGTGCCTCGCGTTACTGCGTAATCTGCATTATCTGGGCAAAACCCATTAATCTCAGCGGGAATAGTATTCCGTATACTACCATTCGGTATTTATTTTGTAGCTGTACTAGTATCACTATCAGAGCTGAGAAGAAGTAATACAGTTTCTCGTTTTCCAAAATGGGGGAAGGACCATCATTCAGATTCTGGTTTTGTAGCTGTAAAGTTACAGGACGCAACACTTCTACTTGTACTCATTTGGGATATTAAACATAGGAAAAGCATTGGAAAATTCTCAGACTAAACATTGATCTGTTGTGATTATTTCATTGAATGCTTGTACACATTTCTCCTTGGGATAGGAGCGCAGTGCTGGGCTATCTGTCATACAGTAACAGCTGTCAAGCAGACAGGCAGATGCTGTTCATGTATATAAGAAAAGGCTTGGAAATATTCCAAAAAATAAGTGGAATTCCTTCTCTGAAACTTTTTTATTTCTAGTTCGGTTTAGTACCCAGCTGGCTGGGATGTGATGAGTTATTTTTATCTTACGAAAAGTTCATTTGAACTACCACATTACATGTGGTACACGTGAGCTATAGAGAAGGAAGATATAACCTCGCTCTATAGCAGAGTGCTGTTTGGAAATTTGGAGTGCCAGGCATCGAAATTCTTCTCTGCCTGATCCCACAGCAGCCCGTGGTCGCAGGCTTCCCTCCAGCGAATAATATGACATGTACTCCCCCCCGCCAAGGCCACTGCAAGACAGCGGCAGCAGAGTGGGGGGCTTTGAGCAGTGTTACTCTCCCTGTCCCCTGAATGAGAGCTCACACACAAGTAATTCACTTAGCCATTTCTCTTTTCTGGTGTTCTTTTGCCTAGCACTTAAATAGCTGTTTTAAGGGTTTTTTGGGGTCCATGTGCAGCTTCATGTTATTTAACGATGCAGGTGGACAATACAGACGGTAGAGAACATTCAACATATAACTTGGATTCTGGGCAGTACAGTAGAAGCCTTATCCCAAAATACTGCCATAACCAGTTTATGTAGCTCAAATTCCCGTATGTTCATGCATGTAAGCCTTTTATAAAACGTGGCAGCTTGTATCTCCCGATGCATTGCATGTTACCAGTTAAATACGCTTCTTCAGGCTGGTTTGCAGAGAGCTTTGATTCAGCAGTGAATCAGACCAGAGGTAAACATTCATTCCTGGTGTTGGCACTGCTCTAATTTCCCTACTCAAGGCAAGAAAATGAATGACACTGGAGCCCTGGAGCTTAACTGCGAGACGTTAGCAAAAATCTCACTGGAAGGTCTTTTAAATTTGTGATACCCTCCACTTTGTAGATTGACTTCTGTTACCAGCTCATTAGGCTTTCTGGGTTGTCTTTCTGTCCCTGGTGCGATCTCACGTTAGGTATTATGTAAAGTAATGCTTTAAAAGCCTGAGGTGTAATATTTTTATAATAAACACTTATGTATGCTTGTATAAAAATATGTATTATATAAATATTCAGATATTTACATGCAGATGGGTCGATGTGATCCATGTGTCCTTTCCTACAGGAGAATACTGCTTCTCAGGACGTGTGCATTTACCTAACCAGGACAGCTTAGCAAGCTTTCTCTGGAAAACATTTTCATATGTGTTTTGAAATGTGTTAGAAATGTGCATATTGTGTCAACTGCACAAAATTTCTATTAAGCACACATTACTCTCTACTTGGAGGTGATCAAGGCTTTTTAATTATTCTTTATAATAATAGAAACAGATCAATATTTTTCTTGAAACCTACATGAAATCAAAATTCTATTGTTTGGGGCTTTTTTTTTTTTAAAAAAAAAGAAACAAAAAAAAGTACTGAGGGCTGCTTAGTCATGCAAATTCATGTATAATTAAATGCCACAGCACTTTCTTGGAAGTCAGGAGATTTTGAAAGTGAATAATAACATAGGCTGGAGTCCATTGGCAAAACATCACAGCAAGTCACTCCTCTGTTTTCTGCAGGCTCGTGAAAATATTCATGACCCTAGCCAGGTCCCCAGTCTTCCTTATATTTTATTTGCTTTATTCTTGCAGACTACAAAATCCCTTATTTTGCCACGGTGTTTTTCGGAAATATCTTTCTGACCTTCTGAAGTTTGCAAACAACTCCTACATGTAAATGAAGTGGTAATCACCAAACCGGTTATTACCTAACAAATGAGAAATTCAGTTACATCTAATAGTGAGTCAAGTCGTGCTTGGTATTTAAAGCTTCCCTTTGTGCGTTTGTCTGTTGTAAAGCAGTGTATGTTCCACTGGAGGATGCTTCAAGGTTACATTAGAGTGTTTTTGTCCTATTCGAGTTCTTTGGTTCTGGGTTTTTCATTTGTGTAATGACTCGCTCCTACTGCTTTCAGTGAACTTGGAAAAAATGGCATCCTATTTTGTCTTGTTCACCAATTTGATACATTACTCTATTACAGCCACAAAGAGATACAGTTCTGTCAAAATCTGCTTTGCTCTACAAAAACAGACCCTGACCCGGAGGTATCACAGTCATAAAAGGTTTTGCAACAGGCTGCAGCCCGTTTATCTCTATGGCTTGGCTCAGAAAGAACACGCAATTTTCCAGCATCTTCTCCTTTCTTATTATATGGATCACGTCTGAAAGAGGCCAGGTGCCTAACCAGATCTAGCCTGCGGATACGTGACACTCTTCCTATTGTATTTGGATTAGCTTACACGGATTGGCTGGGAATTTTGGTGCATTCAATTACAATGACAGGGGTTTTTCTAAATAACAAGAATAGAAGACAACTGACAGGACAAGGTGGGGAAATATACTGTACAGAGAAATAATATCTGTTAAATAAGTTCTTAGTTGGTTTCTCAGAAGTTTTTATCGAACAAAAATACTGAAATGCATGCTAAGAAATGGGCTTTGTGTTGTGTGTGGCCTCCCAAATTTACTGATCCCTGTACTAAGGCGACAACTGATTTTCATCTTGGAAGCTCATCAAAGGAAATGCTGAAGGATTTAATATAAACAATGGCTTATATGGAGACTGCTAGAATCACGAACTCTCCACTTCTTTTAGTTTTTAAATCAAGATCTAAGGCACGTGACTGAATGAAAGCGTATCATCTTTTAGGAATTATGGCACGCTGCAAAAGTATTGGTTGAAGTTCTAGGATTCCTGTGTTTTGCTGGGATTCAGAATATCTAATACCCCTTATTTCTAAGATAGCCTATGCTTGAAAGGCATAAATTAAGAAAACTGTGGGAAGGCATGTTAAGAAAACAGTTATTTCTGGGAAGAAGCCGGTCTGCATGAGGAGCAACGTGGTTGGATTTGGGTGGGCTAAATATTAAATTAATGATAGCGTGGGCATGCCTGAAAACTGTAGCAACTGAAATCACTGTAGTTGCAATTGCACAGCTGTCTGTTTTGTAAATAATATCCTGGGATTTCTTGATATCACAGCTATTGCTCGCTCTTTCAATTACTAGTCTGTTTATGCACATGTGGAAGATGCAGACAATTTTTCCTATCAAGAAAGCTTCCTTTAAATATGACCTTGCCAGGGATTTATCAGCACAGGCTACAGGAAAAAATTTTGACTCATGTTAGAATCTGTGGCCTGCCTATCTTCCTGAAACAGCATAGCATCACAGGAGTTGGTAAAGTTAAACCGTCTGCCTTTTTTCAAGTATTATTCCATGCATGGTGCATACATTCTTTTTTTGGTTTTAATGTAAAGTCTGTTTTTTTATAAATATGAATAACCAGAAAAAAAATTTAAGATGCTTTTGCTTCTTTGTGATTATTCACGCTCTACAATGATTTCATGGCTCGTTTAGCCAGCAATGTGGCTATTCTATGGAGAATGGCTTTCTACACTTACCGCAGCAAGCTTAGCGGCTTCTGGGCTGACCTTATTCTTCAGAGGAATAGGTAACATAGGATTTAAGTATTTGAAAGGACAATAGAGAAGAGGGGATATTTAGTCACATGCATCATTCAAAGCAGGAAAGAACAACTGCAGCCCAACTCTCCTGTGCCCTGAACCATTACCGCTCTCAGATACCTTCAGAAGCAAAGTGGGTGTAAAATACCTTGATCGTAGTCGCTCCTGTCGCACTACCAGAAGTAGGTCTGATTGATCAGCTGGCTGGTGGGAAGGGAGGAAATTAAACAGGAAAGAAGGCGGCTGTGGCTATACCAATCCTGCACAGTTACACAAATACTTTTTTGCTTTTTTTTAAACAAGGCTCAGCAGTGTGTCTGGCATGTAAACTGCTTTGCAGTAGCAGGAATTACTTTGAGAGGTCTGCAATGATGTTCAGAAACCTGTTCTTACGTTTAGGTGAAGGAATCTCTAATTTCCTCCAGAAATCCACAGCTCCCCTGTTTTTGCTACGTACGATTAGGGCAGCACCGTAATGAACCAGTATGATGACTGTTACCTAAAATTCTAGTTAAACTGATCAAGTCTAAGAGTGCGATATGAATATTTTCAGCTCTTGTTTTAGAAAAAACCCTGAAATACAAATAATGGCAGTTCCTAGGAGGAAAGGCTTAGTTTCAGAACAAGTCAGAGTGATGTACAGACACGTGTTTGTGTGAGTGGATGAGGGTATAGTATACGTAGGTCTTCTTGTGCACTTTTGAACTTCCTAATCTGAAAGACGCTTTAAGACAATTCTCTGCAAATACCAGATATCCCCAGAAATGCTTTAGGTATATAGCTGCACCAGAGATGGAAACATCATCCTTGTGTTAAATGGTGTAGGATAAAAACAACCTGTTGTGTCTGAAAAAGGGAGAGGGGTAAGTTCTCGGCCACTGTGGTTTTTCTGTAGATCAGCAGATCTGTAGCATTAATTTTTGCCTGAATATGTTAAACAGTGCTACCTTGTTTGATCTAACACAATGACTTCCTTCTTGTACCTTTTGCTTTTCATGGTTTTCCTGAAATAACACAAGATTTCTCAAAGGGATGAATTGGAGTAGTGACATTAGTAGCGATGTTGAAGTCGGTTATTTGCGAAAATAAAGTATTTGAGTTTGAAGATGGTGCTGTGATGAATACCCTGGGAACTTTAGTATCATTTGTCTAAATCAATGAAGGCACACGTATTTTGTTACTAAAATTGTTAGAGCTGTAGGAAACCAAGTGAAGAAAGCTGTCTTTTGGGTAAGTGTGTAAAAAAACCTGGCTGTGTAAGCGTATTTTGGGGGCTTGCAAAACTGTGCCAGAAATCTGAGACTGACAAACGTTCTGTTTTCTAACCGTGTTGGAAGAGCTGAGGTAGGACTCATTTTCCTTTGCGCTCCTGCAGTTCTCCTTGTGCTTTGCCTAAGTTTTGCAGTGTACCAATGTTGTCATTCTCTGACCAATTATGTGTATGAATGAGACAAGATCTGTGAGAGAAGTAATATCAGATATGGTTGGAAAAAATAAAGTTTTGCATGTATGAGGTTGAATTTTAAAAAAATGAGCCAGTAAAAGCTCTTTCTCCATCTATCAATCAGCATAACAAAAGATACTACCTCATCCTACAAAACTCCCCATTTAATCAAGTTTCTGTGTCTATTGGAATTTTTAAGATAACCTGTAAACTGCATTAAATATGTACATAATAGCCTGGGATATCACTATTTTGGTCTCGGTGGGCCTTAGTGGTTTTGTACCACAGCTAGCTTTGAATTGCATGGCAGGTGTAGGTGTACTACTGACTCTATATACCTTCCTTAAGTAAATGGAGAGAGGAGTAACTCTGCCCATCCCAGTTTCAAGAGGGGTATTGTGGCATATTTTCTGCGTTATTGTTGTTTTGCTGGTATAGCATAATGACTTTAGGGGGGCTGGGGTGTGAAATTAACTTTGCCCTGAAGGCTTTTATCGTGAGATGCCTTGCACGCATTTATCTGAACTATATAGCTTAGATAAAGCGCTCTAATATCTCTGCTGGCCAATAGTGTTTGCAGCAGGACATCTGGGTTCTGGGAGTATTTTAGTTTTCGTAGAAAAGGGAGAAAATGTGTAAGAGGGTCTCTGAATAAGGTACATCCAAGGATGAACCAAGTTTAACAAATGCAGAGGAATGCGTACAGGCAACACGTGCCGCCGTACTCTGGTGGCTCCGCTCGGTGCAATATTGCTTGTGGGAAGAGCTTGAGTTTAGCTAATGTCTCTGTTCCTTTGTAATTCAATTTTCGCTCAGGGCAACAAAAAGGAAGGTAAAATGACAGAGAGAATAAAACAGTCTCTAATGAGTTCCGTGCGGCTTTTTGATCTGCGGGTGTTGGTTAAAATGCCTGTGGTATATGGGGAGAAAGGGCCTGCCTTCTTAATTTGTTTTTCCCCTCCTTTTTCCTCTATGGGTTTAACTAACTTAGGACACAAGAAGAAAAGGCATGAGACAAGAAGGAATTCTAAACAAAAAATAATTCCTTAAGTCTTCTGATTTAAGAGACTACCTAGAAAAGTGAAGGAGGTGGCCTCCTCTCCCTCCTCCTGCACCCACACAAATTTTTCCATGGTAGGCTTTCTATAGAAGGCCAGGATAGGGAGAATAAAGAATTGTTGTGGTTGTTTATAACTAGCTGCTAGCTGTCACAGCTAATCAATGCGAACAACCCCTAATCAATCTAGCCCCAATATTGGGGAAGATTGAGTTTTCAATCTTTTCATATAGTCAAAAACGGCCAAAGCAATTGGATTCTGTGATGGCAGAAGATTGAATTTCTTATCAGGATCAGACGAGAGAGTTTTCCTGCCTTCCAGAATGATGTAGAAACTGTCGTGTCCCGGTTTATAGATGATGATTATTTTAAAAGCTTATACAGTCTTCCTCTCTGCTTATTTCTATACCTTCTGTGAGAAGAGAAGGATTATGGATCTTTGTATGGCATTCCCCATATGAATAGCTTCCTGGTACTGCTGCTGTTTTGTTATGTGAAGGGCTTTTTTCCTATTATTAAGTGAAGAAAAAGCAAAATAATTCTCTTAAAACTGTACTGCAAAATTAGGTATAACTCCATAAAGCCCTCTTTTTAAAAGAGAGCTGACATACGTGACTCATTCAGGTAATTTAGAGGTTACTGTGGGTTTTTCTTTTTCCTGTAGTGTTTTGTCCTGAATATCTGGATCTCAGTTTCTGTTTTAAGACTGCAAAGGAAGGTAACGTTCTCCATAAAAAAAAAAAAAAAAAAAAAATTTTGGTATGGGTGTCTCAATTTTTAATTCATATCTTCTTTTTATTTTTTCCTACCCCGTTCTTCTCCTTTATCTTTTTCTCTGTGTTTTTGAATTCTGAGTTTATTATTTTTTAGCTCCTGGCCTCTGCTGGCCCTTTCATTTGGAAGCAGCACCCCCTTCCAGTCAAATTATACTGAGAATAAAACCAGCTCCTGTGACTTCTTGAAAAGATAAAGTTTTGGCGATTGACAGGCAGTCTTAATTTGTAGTTTGAGGGTGAATGAATATAGCGTAAGTACAGTCGAACTTCATTTTTTCCTCCAAGAATGGTGGTGAGAAAAGATGTGCTCTAAGTCAAGCTGAAGCTAAAAACATGAAGTGCCTGGAGGAAATATTTGTAAATATCCCTCATTTCCCGTTGGCTTTGAAACCCTGAGCCATTCGGGGTGCCTGGAGCCTCTGACTTACTGTCACTCATCTTCCAGCCTTTGTCTCCAAATAACTTGAATTCTCCTAGTCTGGTTTCCTTTCAACTGGAGCTCTTAATGCTCTCTCAGGATCATATGTAGCACATTTTCCTTATCTGCTCGAGATACTCTCTTAGTGCAACCTTTTACTCAGTGCTTCAACTCATCTGTGTAGTGTGGTTTCTTTCTCCCTGCCATCTGTACCCTTAAAAAGACCAAATGCTTCTGTAATTATTCATTCTTTTAAATTATTCATTCTTTTGAAATATTAATGTAAAGGCAGTGTGTGGTTGTCTCTGCATCTGCTTTCTGTATATATATATATTTATATACATATAAAAAACATATATATTTATATATATATAAAAAAAAAGTGGATGACGTGTACCAACAACACCGTACGTAGAAGGAAGATAAGTCAAGCTCAAGCAGCTTGACTGCTTTCCGTCCCCACGCTACCGTTCCCGCGGCAATGCTTGCTTGCTTACGTGGCAGCAAGGCATCACGTTGCTCTGTAGTTTCTTGTTCTTTGGGAACTAACGGACAGTATTGCAGCTGGCTCTTTTACAACAAGCATTGACTGGGTGCTATTGCGCTTAACATCCAAGGACTAAAGTTCTAGTAACTGACATGAAGGGGAATTATCAGAAGACTGTATGCCTGGTTAAGCACAGCATCGTACCTGTATGTTGGGTTTTTTTTTGTATATTCAACAGAGTAATTTCTGCGGACCGGTACTCATAAAGATAAGTAATTAGCATGAGGCTTCAACCATGAAGCTCACTTGACATAATCAAGCCCTTAATAACCTGTGGTCCCTAATAAACCTGGTGAACTGAAATTCTTAGAGACATTGAGGTGTTACGTTGCCTGTGGGGAAAAATGGCTGAGAAGGGCTGAGTTGAGGAGTACATGCAATCTAACTTTGCTGTGCTGTCAGGCTTATTATTTTATTTGATTTACCACACGCTTTTTAAAAATAAACAATATCCTGCCATATCTGTTGAGCACTAAAAAGACACTGCCCAATTTCTTTATATTCAACAATTTTTAGAAATCTGGACACCATTATTAGATACAGAGCTCCAGGAATGTCTTAGTAATGATATGTCATGGCAATAACAGTTTTTTCTTTGATATTCTGCCGTGAACTCATTGAAGGATAGCATTTGCTCCCCTTTGCATTGTCCTTAGCATCTTATTTGTACTTGGTTATTCTTTATCTTACGGTTTTTGAATTCTTAAGCTTACCTGTGGCATACGTTCTTGGTTCCTCATACCAATTTGCATCGAACTCTATTCCACATCATTTTTTACCAAAGCTGAACATATTGTGCAATATGAGATTGCTTGGGAAATAACTGTCTACTTACTTCTGCACCACCTACAAGGCTTACAGCCACTGCATTTCTATCCTTTTCCATAGGATTCATAAAGATAATGAAAGTACTATTTCAAGAATAGATTTTCAAGGGACCTTCTTTAGAATAGCCTTGATTCAATTATACTTTGACATTTTCCATTTCCTTTTTTGTTAATCTATCAATTAACTGTTTATTAATGAATGTAATAATAACAATTTCAGTCAGCATTTATTACAGTGCAAAAATTATTGTTGTACAAAACCAGATTTATGACACTTATCGCCACAGTAAACACTAATTCTGAGTCAGAACAGTTCTGAAATTAAGGCTGAATGGGTATTTTTTACTGATGAAAACAATGCTTGGAAGTGAAGTGATTTTCTTCAAAGCTTATTTCTTCCAGGATAAGAACAGTGAAATTTCCACTGATTGGAGGTGAAAGTAAATTACAGTGCCCTATTCTGAATTAGCTTCACGTGGAATCAAACTTCATTTATGGCTTTAATTACACTAATAATATTAATTAGTTGAAATAATATCTTCTCTAAAATATTCTTCATTTAGGTTACTAACTCAACAAAATAATTTTATCAATCAAAGTTATTTTAGAAGGAAAAAATCAGCTTTGTTTAACAAAACCTGTTTGTTCTATCATGTCACCATCTGTTTGTCTAGCCAGGAGGGATGGGGCATTCCTTTCAGGAGACATCTCTTGATATAAAGCATAGGTGCAATTTGGTTTTAGCTTTCTATTTAAGGATCTTTTCTGCAGTGGGTAAAGAAAAATAAGAATGAGCATGGTATATCTGTAACAAAAACTAAATTTGGACACCTTTGGATTAGTTCATGTGTCTACATGCTAATGTTTGGTTTGGTCTGCATATGCTTGATGTTCATGATGCTTGCAAACCGTTAGGATGCGTTGGCCCAGACTTCCTATGCCTAATCCTGGAATTGTTTCATAAAGGATGAAAAACTTTTTGCCAAAAGTAGACGAATGGGGTTTTTTTAAAAGAAAAAAGAAGGATATAAAGTTGCAGAAAGATGTTTATGAGAATTTTCAAAATCATTAAAGTGCTTCATTTTTTGCAATCTGGTAATATGCCTAGTTCCTTTTGAAATCTTACTAAATAAATTCTAAGGTTGAAGATAAACAATGAAATACTGATTAAAACTGGCCTTCCACTTGACTTATTTTTGATGTTTTCTTCAGCTCCAGGTGATCTTTTTTCCTGTTTAATGACAGAGGATTATAGCTGAATGAAAAAAACCATGCAGGCAAATTGATCTGGTGCCTTTCAAGCTTTCAGTGAAACTGCTTCTTCTGACATAGCTGGCTAAGAGCCTGGGGAAACTCTGATGAAAAGTCATCTTGCAAAAAGCAGATCGACTTCTGTATTTTGTATATATTATGGAGTATACTCTTTCTCTTTCTTTTTTTTTTTTTTTACTTTTTTTCCCCTTTTTTGTGAGTTCTGCTGCTAGGGGTCTGGATAAATCAAAAGCAGGCAGGATTGAGAGGTAACTGTTGAGAGCTGTTGGGTTGCTCTGGCAGCAGAGATGTTGGACTCCACTCTGCATGTGCTCTTTGGAGCCCAAGAAGTTGGTTCAGGGGTACCAATCAGCGATTGATTTTTCACTATGTGTTAATAATAATAATATAACTGAAATATTATACTTTCTTTAAAAATAGGGAAGCTGCTGATTGACCTTTCTTAATGTGTAGGCTTCAAAATGTCATCTTCTGTTTTTAGTCGAGAGTGTGACACTTTGATACAGGATCATTACAAGACAAATAAAAATAGGGCTTTTTGCTCAAGAAAATAGAATGGGTCAGTCTGTCCAACTTAGCAGCTTTTTCTTAAAGTATTGTTTTTGAAATAAAGAAAAGTCTTTATCATGCATACTTTCTCTCTATGCATAGTTGTGGGCACTATTTGAAATAGGTTACTGGGCCACTCTTATGCTAAGAAAGTAAAATACAAACCCCTTCACCTATTTAATGCATTACAATATCTGTACTGTCATTCAATTGCAGTAAAGTACAATTACAAAATACAAAATACAAAAGTACAAAGTTAGAGCAGGCATGCCTGTAATCCTATTTCAAGCTGATAACTCTTAATAAAATTACTTTGGGAATGTAAGTTACAAAAGAAAAATATTACTGCAGTTCAGACGTTTGGAAAAATCAGCAATGGCAACTAGGTGAATTTGTAATTTTGAGGAAGTTTCAGTAAACAGACTTAACTTTTAGGTGAACCATATTGGATCACGATAACCGAGTTTATAATCAACTGGCATTAGCGTTATGTTCTCTTAAAATGTTATTGAAGAGCAGCTGATGGAGAAATCCTCATAGTCATCTAATCTTTATTCATGTCTCTTTTGAAACACACTGTGCTGAGCATAAAGGTCAGCTTTATCTGCTTTCAAATGATTGAAATTCAATTAAATATGCTGTTATAATGAGAAGAAGAACAAGATGTACTTTCCTCTTTCTGGAATCCCATCCTATGTCTAAAAAAGAACATAGCTTACAGCAGAAATAACTGAACGAATACTATTGTTTCCTATTTGTTTTTGATTAAAATTCTTTACAGGGCGGTTCAAGAGGTTTAACTACTGAGACTTGCACAACAAATACAAAGTGAGTAGGGCCGCGGCAAATGGAGGTAGCTGGACTAGTCCCCTTGTACAGTGGAGCTGGGACAAGCTGTCTTGGCTTATAACCAAACTTTTTCATCCCACTTATTTCTTTCTACTACTTTCTACTATTACTATCAGAAAATAGTTGTGAGCAAACCAAAGCAGTTCACCAAAGAAAGTGTCTTGGCAGCAAAACCCTCATGAAAGAAATAGTTCAAAGCAGGTTTATAATTTGTTTTGCCTCAAAGAATATTTTAGGAATGAGAGATGCCTTCCTGTGAGAAATTGTGAGCATCTGGGCATTTTTAAGACCAAATAGATACTTTCAAGATTAGAGGTGAGATTTCTGTCTCGGCACTATCTAAAAGAAGTAATATTTTTGTAATTTTGCTGACATTTTAAATATTAATTAGCCACACGTGATTGTGTTTAGACATTCTTGAAAAGCTGAATTACAGAAACTGCAAACCTTTTATTAATTGGAGCACACAGATAAATAAAGAGAAGTTGAGGTCAACGCTGTTTCTGGCAAAATGTTACTAAAGTATTTATGAATATTCAAAAATCATATAATAACTTGACTAATACTGGTGACTTTTCTTTCTTTTCTTTCATGTTAAAGCAAGTTATCCGATAGAAGATTTGGTATTTACAGGACTATTCAGACTTGTGGTATACACAGCTATTTTGTTGGAGGAGACATCCAATTAATGTTCATATATGCTACTGCATTACTTTATACAGAGTATCAGGAACAGCAATAACAATGGATTTATTTATTTTTTTTTTTAGAATACATTTACTTCCACTTTTAGAATACATTTACTTGTGCTCCAGACAGGAGCACAAGTCTGATGAGGAGCGGCTGAGGGAGCTGGGGCTGTTCAGTCTGGAGAAGAGGAGGCTGAGGGGAGACCTCATCGCTCTCTACAGTTACCTGAAAGGGGGTTGTGGGGAGGTGGGTGTTGGTCTCTTCTCCCAAGTGATGAGTGATAGGACAAGAAGAAATGGCCTCAAGTTGCACCAGGGGAGGTTCAGGCTGGGTATTAGGAAAAATGTCTTTACTGAGAGAGCGGTGAAGCACTGGACGAGGCTGCCCGGGGAGGTGGTGGAGTCACCGTCACTGGAGGTGTTCAAGGAACGTGTGGACGTGGCACTGCGGGACATGGTTTAGTGGGCATGGTGGGGTTGGGTTGGTGGTTGGACTTGATGATCTTACAGGTCTTTTCAACCTTACTGAATCTGTGTGAGTCTGTGAAGGCAGAAATACCAAACAGCTTTATGATGTCCAGTCCAGTTGTAAAGACAAAACACCAGCTCTATAATGGACAGTTTTTTATAGCACAAAGATGAAGAAGAATTTCACTGAGGAAGATAAGTAATATTACATATTTTCTTTTGGTCCCTTGGTCGTTAAATAGTTAAATATATATATATTACATGAAAACATTTGGTTTTATTACATGAAGTCACACAGCTTAAAATGAGGGAAGAAAAAAAAAAAAGCCATGAACTAAGTATGGAGGAGAAATTGAACGTAGAGTGTATGCAAAATAGACAGTTATCAGAGCTCTTTATTACTTTGGCAACTAAAGAAAATGGAGATATTTCTGTGTCTGGTTTAAAAAAAAAAAAAGAAAAAGGCTTTGAGAACTGTGGAAAAACACAAGCAAAGGAGCCATTTCTTCTTGTCTTGAGACTTTTTAATCTTCAAACACTTTGGCTTGAAAAAGTTTTCTCCCTTGTGACAAGCAGGCAGACAGGAACCAGAGCAACAGCTGTGTTGGCCTAATAAAAAGTGAAGTGCAGCTGCATTTACAGTACATGGAGATCTGCTGAGAAATTAATGCAAAGATTGTACAGGGCATTGCTGAAAACACCAGAGAGGCACTCCTGGGAGCAGCAATCAGCTACTCGGCATTAACCTCGCTGCAGAAGGAGAGCCAAAGTGTTCTGCTTTTGAAGTCGCTAATGTTCATCTCGGCGCTCCGGTGCGAAAGCTGAGAGAGGCGGAGAAGGCGATGGCGGATTTGGGATCGCTGCCCTGCCTCTGCCGCCGCAGCAGGGTGAAGTGCAGAGTCTGAAGGAGAAAGGAAATAAAAAGCCAGCGCTGCCGCAGGGGAGGTGCAGAGGAGCCTGGGGTCTGGCTGTCCCCCTTGCCCAGAGGGGGCTGGGGGGAGGCAGGGGTGCAGCCGTGCTGCGCCGTGCTGCTTCTGGAGCGAGGTCCGTGATGTCGATGCCCAAGCTTTTCCAACTATCGACAATGAGCTCCGTGCCAGGCTTAGTACTATTGTACCTCTGTGGGCTGGTACAATTAAATATCTGCAGTAGTTGGAGCAAATAAGAAATTACTCAAGCTGGGCAGCTAGCATTTCAAACTTGATAAACCCTCTATGCTTTATAGAGAATAATTCAGCTATGCAGTTTTGAAATGAAAGTAGTGTATAAATTGGAGATAATGGGACAAGCTAGAGGTTGCAGAATACCTATAACAGCTTTCTCAAGTTTGGCATTAGTATCTTGTTATCAAGTATTTGGGAGCTACTGTTTATAAATAACCAGGATCTGAAAAATGTGTCTAAATGGGTTGGCATCTTCAGAAAAACATTTATATTTACGTAATCACTCTCAGACAGGTAAGACGTGATCTCAATATACACTTTAATTTTCTCTGTATCTCTTATGTTCATCCATCAGAAGAAAACAGCCTCCCCACCCACCTCCGACGTCTGCTCTGAAATGTAAAAGACCCGTTCGTGCACCATAGACATGTATTTATTTGTGCTTCTCTGACAACTTTGCAAACAGTTCGGATTCCCTGGGTCACTCCCCAGGGAGCCGGAGGATGATTAGGAGCAGCTTTTAGCTGGTGGGAAGAGGGAGGCAGAGACAGGTGAAGCATCCTGCGTGGTGTTACATAGGAGGTCTCTAGCAGAACTGGGAATAAAATGTAGCTGTCTTTGCTCACGGATCTCTGCGGCATTTGAAACATCAGTGCACACATGGGAGCATTACAGACTGAGTTAAAATAATCCGCTGATTTGCAGGCAAGCATTCAAGTAATGTGTCGGTCTGATGGGTCTGAAATTTAACAAATTTAGAAGGTTTTCAGTTGTATTCCCCTACTCCTCTCACCCTCCCCAAGGCTTCCAGATTCAGTCTTCTACTTCCAATTTACTACTTCAAACTTCTGTTGAAAGCAGCACGCATTTTTATTATGAATGAACATTTCTGGGGATTGAGAACAGCCTTTGAAATGTTTCCTCCTGTATTAACTTAATGGACAATATTTCTGACTATGCTTCCCAAAAAAGGACATGGCATATTTGATTAAATTTTATGAGGGAATTGCAAAATACCTTCTGTGATATAGTGCTTCCAAAAAAAAAAAAAAAAAGCAAATCAGGGTGAAGCAGACTGCGTGGGGTAAATTTTTGGCTTTGCCTGAGATGGGTTGAAAAAGAAAATATTGGGGGACGGAGGAAGGCTCTTCCGTATGAGTGCCAGTCCTTGGCCCATTTGCGCTAGAGAAGATGAGAGCAGTTTCTGTTTTGGGGTCTTTTTCTTTCTAACTGCTCAGGTTTTGGGATCACTGAAGTACCCTTCGGACTATCCAGAGCAGGATCTGTGCGCAGCCACCTGGTTTAATGGGCTTTTCATTCAGTTTGCTGGCTGAGCAGCGAAAAAGCCATCGCAGGGTGAGTAGCTGGCCCATTAATTCATCACATCGTTACTGGAGTGTGCACCCTGAGTTTTTAGAGACATGTTAATGTTAATGATCTGCCATTTTTCATTATGATAAATGAAAGCCCTCTGCATGTAGAGCTCGTCTGAAGAGTGAGTCTCTGAAGGAAAGCATCACTTCAGTGTTCCACATTTATTCTCCCTCACTGACTCCCAGACAAAATCTATTGAATTACAGTACAAAAAATGTGGCATAGTGTTTTAACTGTGAGCTTCACCTGAATCTAGGAATCAATCCCCAGCCTTTTGGCTTTATGGATTAACGATGACCATGAGGGCTGTGGCAGAAGCATCGGTAATTCTGATAATCACGTTAAAAAGAAAGGAGGCCAGCTTGTTCTTCTTCAGCCAGTCTGGCTCTGCAGAGCAGACAGCAGGAAGAGCTCATTTGCTGTTTTCTATAAATAAAGCAATTACAGCAGGAGTAGAGTGATAACGTGTAGTGAATAATAGATTCAAGTATGTATGTATTTATATATATATATGTAATCTTTCCATTCACAAATTGTTAGCAGTTCATATTTTTTAGGGGGGGTTGTTTGGTTTTTTTATTGGTGTGGGTTTTTTTTTCCAGATTACTCGCAAAATAATGTGTCTGTTTCTTAGTTTGTTGACTTGACCTTAGAATGAGGTTTTAACATGGAGAAAATTCCTCTGCACCTAGTTAAGATGTTGTTTTTGCAAGCATATGCATTACAATTTGACATAAAATGGTCCAGAGAAGTAGCTGAGATGATCCTGATCCAGAAAAGCAGAGGAGCACGTGCCTGAGCTGGTGCTGGTAGTCATAATATCAATTTGACTTGGAGCTGAAATGAATTATTTTCTTGAGCAAAGGTCTGTGAGAATGTTTCGTAATACTATTTGCAGCTGTGGGGAAGTTATCACATTGTATTGGAAATAGATATGTGGGTATCAGACAGGTTGGAATCCAGTCAATATTGTTTAATGTGCTGAGGAATACTGTCCAGTTGTTTTTCAACAGATGACCACATCTTGGTACTGTTTTGAAGCATTAACTTGTTCCAAAAAGCACTAGGCAAAGGAAAGAAACATGTATGTCTGTTAAAAATAGTGGGCTGGGACACAGGAGAACCGAGTCCTTTTCATATCAAAGTGCCAATGGGATAATCTATATTAAATATTTTGCTTCACTTTCTCTTTCCTGAAAAGAAAGATCATTCTCCTCTGTGAACCATTTAGCCACCTACTGATGAAAAGTGATATTTAAGGGCTCATGACTTAAAACTGCTAGAAAACCATGCAGAACTTACAGTTTCTTAAGACAACTACAGTGCATGTCCTTAAGATACTTTTCACAAAATTTTGGAACTAGTAAAATATGCGATATCGACAGGCATCAGAAACTCTGCCATAACCTTTTCTCAGTTCTGCAAAGGCGGAGATGGGTGTGTGGAGAACTGGAAGTGATTTTCTGATATTATGCTTCAGGGGCCTGACATACTGAAAGTAGGTAGCATTTTTCTGTTAGATACATCAGAATTAGGATCGGTTTTTATCACTGGATTTAGCAAAATCTATAGAGGGAAGCTCAGTTCATGGCTTTTGAGGTATCTGACTACAAGGTAAGCCTTTGTTCACCTCTGTTAGCCAAGTAGTTTGACTAGAAAACTCCTCAAACGATGCTGACTGTGCAGCAGAGCCTTGTTGCAATGGGCTGCTTCAAGGACTTGAGTAAATTGCTCTGTTGTACTTTGCTGTGATGGCTTGCCCTCTTATTAGCTTTGTCACTTCACCTTGATTTGTTTCTGAGTTTCTGTCTGCAGTTAAAATCAATAGACTTTTTTCTCCTTAGCTTTCAAAACATCATAAGTAAAATTTATTTCTTCAAATAGATACCCTGGCTTTTCTGAAATAACACCGCAACAGTATTGGGAGGGGTGTAAAACTGGAATGCTAGTAGCTGTTTGAAGCTTAAATATCCATGTTCAGTCTTCTTTTCTCTCATTCAACGCTTGTTTATAAAACCTTGTTTTACAGTCTAAGCACTTAATCTTTGTGGGGTTTTTTGGTGGTGTTTCTTTTTCCTCTCTCAGTTCATCATGTTATTTGTCCAGTCATGGTTTCAATGATCTTGCATTCATCACGTCCTGCTCACAACAGAGTTACAGCCTGCAGCCATAACAAGAATAAAAATGTGCTGCTTGTCTGTAGCAGGTATTTCTGCAACAGCTAGCTAAGCATTTTTATCTCCGTTCTACTAATAAACTGATTTGACAAAGATGACACTTCAATTTATTGGCAGATTTGAGAAAAAAAGGAAAAGAAAAGAAAACAAACCAGCTTTGTGTTTAACCTGTAGCCCAGGATGCCAGCCAGAGTACAGTTTGAAATCCAGATTTTTCAGTACAAGGAGAGTGGAGTTCCTTGTGCAGTGGCTATGTGCATAGTCACATAACTAGTCTGATTTTACAAATACCTGGTACCTGTTAGATCCCACTGAGTATAACCATCTCATGGAAAAAAAAATCTTATGCAAGGAAATTTCCTCGGGCATTAAATCCATGCTAGACAAAAGAAGATGGAAGGGTCTTACAGAGTCAGGCTGGTTTGCATAGCAAAACTGTGGTGATGGTTCAGAGAGCTGCCAGGTCGATACGGAGACAAAGATAATGTGAAAGAAGGGAGAGCAGCCAGGCGGTGAGGAGGTAGCCATGGGGATGACCATAAGCAGCAGTGGCTTTGGTCAGGGACGGACAAACGCCATGGGGAAGGGTGAGCCTGCCTCCAACACCAGCTTTTGAAAAGACTGAGGCTTTTCCAGTAGAAAAACCACTGTCTTGTTTCATCTCAGCATCGGTACTGCCTTTGTAAACAATTTTTTTTAAATCAGCCTTTTCCAGATAAGATTATTTCCTTGGGAAATTTCTGGTTGGCTGTAATGGTTTCAAATTCTAACATGGTAGTAGAAAACTCAAGATATGAATGGAAATATTGCACTGTATGACCTTTATTCCCTATCACTAAAATGTTTTCTTTTCTTTACTAGAAGTGTAGTTCACTGTCAATAAGAAGTCTGTGATCATAACCCCATGGTATACATCTAATTACAGTATGCCAATGCCTTGTTTTTAATATCGTTGTGGAAAATTTTAAATAGGATTGGAATTTTCATGACTGCTTTTAAAAAAAAATCAAACATTAGATTAAAACAACTTGTTTATTCTTCCATTCTATTTTTCCATTATCTCTTCATGTTTTTCTGATGTAGTCATATACATAGACAAAGAAAATGAAAATCTGTCTTCCCTTCCAGAATATATATTCCTTTTCAGTTGTCAAGAGAGCTGGAAGAAATTACTAAATCTGTCTAACTCTTTTGTGTATTGAGCAAACAAAACGATTGTAGAGTAACAGTAGTTCTGAAAAGTATATAACAGATTTTTGCCCTTAATCAGAAAAAGTCTGCAAGGTTTTGACATTCCCTATATCTCAAGCTTATCCTGGAATAAAAGACAGTGTCAGCTTAATAGCTGTTTTGGAATGTTCCCGTGGCTGACACAAGTATAACTCGGTGAATTTGCTGGAAGCAACTAGACTGTAGGGAGGACGTTTGAGGAGATCCAGTGGAAAACTCTGAGTGTGGTTTAGTTTGGGCCAGGTATGTGCTGTTGAATTGAATCTTACATTTGTCCCCATTGCCATGCTGCGGCTCATGTCTCAGAGCAGTCTTGGAGCACACGTCGTGCACCCCAGCTGCAAATGGGCTGCCTGTCGAGGGTACCACGCTGGAGCTCAGTTGAGGAAACTCCCTAAAATATAGGTATTGTGGATATCAGGCCCTCAGCATCAGCTGTTACATATGCCATTTGCTGATGTCGATGTAGATTTAGTGGTCATGACATGGGATGATCTCAGTTTTGTTGTTTGGTTTTTGCAGCAGTGCATCCTGACATGGAGGCATAACCTCAATAATAACTTGAGGTACTGTAGATTTTAAGCTTTCTTAGCTATAATGCTTTCTAAAGGTAACGTGTGGTTTTGGTCATTTGGCTAAACTTGTGGTCTTCGCATTAGGAGATACTATTCTGGAGGTTGTCACTGACATCGGAAGCTGATTTGAATGGGTGACAGCACCTCCTTTGCTGACGCATCAGACTGTTTCTGTTCCTGACGTACCAAGGTTGCATTTCACGTGCCCAGTCCTCTTGTGAACCTGGCTTGCTGAAGAGTGGTATCTCTTAACATGCAGTCATAGACCCGACTGGCCAAAGGGAGTGACGTGGTCCCACCAGGAAGTATGATGCATAGGGAAAAAAAATCTATGGCAGGTTATTTCTGTAGAGTATGCCTTTTATAAGACAGAAAAAATACTGGCAATACTGGTCTGAAACAAAATGTGATGTTTCTGCTTGATTGAAGAAATAGAACACAAGTATCAACAGCTTATATCAGTTGAAATGCAAAATAAGCTCTTTTTAAAAGCAAAATTTTCTGGAGTTAGTGTTCCTGATAAAATATTTAAAAGTGCATATTAAAAAAAACCCACCAAAAAAAACCCCAAAACCAAAAAAAAGCCAAACAAACCCAAACCAGTAAGAATTTACAACAGCAGGGAAGCTTTGATTTATGTGTTTTCTCTTTTTTTTTTTTTTTTTAAATGATTGTGCAGGGTAAAACTGGATTAATGTGCTTAACGCCACAAAAAAAAGGTAATATTAACAATATGTAGAAGAAGCAGCTTCATTTACTGCTGTTCTTGAGACCACAAAGGACCAAACTGACAGCTTTATGTGCTCTAAGTAAAAATGAGGAGTAGATAAATTCTTAAAAATAGTAAATGAAACCATTTGCTTATTTTAATTAGATAAAGATGTGTAAAATCTTCTCTGAGGAGGTCTGCATCTACTTAACTTCAGAGAATCCTTCTTAAGTAAAATGAGTCCTTAATCAGCAATGCAAGGAGTCTAAATTAATCATCAGGCATCTACTTTAGGCTTTAAATCCCTACTTGATGATGCTTCGATCCACAGTAAATATGTAAATAAATGTCGATGCAGATACTCATTGTCCACTCCTGAGAAAAAAATTAAGTAGCTCAATGTATGATAGCAAAGCTGAAATACAGTGGGGTTGCCTGTAAACAAAGGCATTTAAGGAAAAAGGATCAAGATAAAGTCTAGAAAAATGGAAAAGCATGAAAGTGCAGTGCACCCATCATAATATACCCCTTTTCTCCTTCATAACATCTCTAAACACCCCCAAGATAGAAATTAACTTACTGATGAGACTCTATAAGATAACTTGAGAAATTTCTTCAAATACTTTTCTATCATGTATAAAAAGGGAGTTTATTGTATTTACCATACTGCTGTGTGCATTCCTTTCATTGTTTTCACTAAGGCAAAGTAATAGTCCCTATCCCTGCTGTTCTATTAGTTAAGGGTGTGTTCATGCCACTGCTGAGCTTTGCTACATTCACAAAGGTGACCCGTGAAACAATTAAGAAACCCCGATGTAAGATACTAACCGCAATTAGAGAAATAGGTTTGCCCAATGCACAGAGCTTCCGGACGGCCCTGACGCTGCCGCCGTGCCGCATCCTAATATTTTCTATCTTACATTGACCGATGGCAGCGAGCAGCCTCAGAGCACTTTGGTTTCTGCTATTTCAGGCAACAAAAGGAATGAAATGGGAAAACAGGAGTTCACCTTTGCGGTGCAGAAGACGTAGTGGAATAGGGTTGATGCTGATAGCCTCCTCTTATCTGGCCAAGCAGATTTCTTTACAGGTCTCACATTTCCAGGCTATTTGTAAAGGTCTAACTTGCTGCCGAAGATTGTATGCAATTCCTGCCACACCTCACGCTTTCCTGCCGCGTCCAGGCTTCCGGAGTTTTGTGTCCATACAATTACTTTCAGAGTGAAGGAGTTGCTATTACAGAAGCTGTACAGCAGATCACACTGTATCTCATTTGGAAGAGGCATCTGGGTCACCCAGCTCTTTATTTTGTTGTTCAAGATGACAAAATACAAAAAGTTTGAAAAGATGTCTCTGGCTGAGCTAAAGTACCGCAGCTAATGGAAGTAACTTAGGAAATCGCAGTGTGTCTCAGCAGAGGCTTTTGTTATCCTCGTGCAAACGCTTCTCAGCGCAGATGCAACGTGACTTTGCTGGGAGGAGCAGACCGGGCGGGATTCAGGCAGTGGAGAAAGTCAGCTTAGTTTATATAGGCAACTACGAGCGAGTTTAGACCAGAGATGGTGCTGTCCTGCTTCGCACCTCTGAGGGTTGATATCCTTTTGATTTAAGTGACTAAAGCAGGATTATGTTTCTCAGGTGTGGGTAGAGTGTCTTAAAACTTTTGCTGTCATGACTAACTAAAGTAATGTAAGCTGCTTTTTCCTTCATGCTGCCAACTCTGGAATTCTGCTTTTAAAATGCCTTTTTTTCAAAATGGTAGTAACAGTTGGGAAAGAAAAACCTCTACAAGGCAAAGCTACTTTTTAAATGTATAAGAATTGAAAATGTACTAACTACTTAGCACAGGAGAAACGACAGCAAAAGAGGACTGAGACTAAATGTGCAGCATAGAACTAGTGATCTTTGCAGAAAAAAAATTTTGGACACTTTGAATAATTTCATATGGATCAAGAGAGCAGTGAGACCTCCACACATCTGTGGAGGATTTTTATAATAAATTGAAAACTGTACTTCTGCTCAGAAGGACTTTCTGCTTTGCCCGTTCGGAAATTGCCTCTTGTTTATTAGAATTCCTTTGTTTTTCAAAATCCCATCCATTCCCCAGGGATGCTCCTGGACGAGCAGCGAGCGATCCCAGTGGCAGAGCAGCACTTTGGGAGGCTGCCGTGTAGTCACCCCGCGTGGGAAGCGCATGGTGTCCCAGCGCGGTCCTCTCAGCTGCTTTGATCCCAGCAGAAATGTCTTCTGCCTTCCCCCTGGGCTGTCTGCTGGTGGTTCCCTCTTAGCAGGCTTGGGGTACCTCTCTGGAGGGGAGGGGGTTGTCTCGCTGCATTGCTTCTTGCCCTTCCCCTGTAACACATTAGTGGCTGTCTTGAAATATTTTTCTTGTTGTTCTTTTTTGGTTTGCAACCTGGAAATAATTTGTGTGTAAGTCTCGTGTGATGACTGAGGGTCAGCGTTTAGAAATGGTGTCTAGGCTGGGTACCACAGCGGTCCCTGCCCTAGGAGGACCTAGGACTGCATCCTCTGGTTCCTCAAAGGGTGGCACTGCCTCGGTGCTCGCAGTAGACAGGCTTCTGAAATAAGTAGTATAGGTGTTTTCAAATAGAAGAGCATAAGCATTCATTGGTGTGTCGCCCTGGGGGGGAATAGCACGTACATCCTGACTCAATACAAGGCTGCAGGGTGCATTATTGTCAGCTGTGTTGTAAATGACATGGCATTACTAACCGAGGGTCTTTCCCAGCACAGGAGCCTGTACTCATGCATCTGTGATGCTTTAGACTAGAGAAGAGAGTCCTGTATTTCTTTTGCACGATGTACCCTCTTGGCCACAGCAGACTAGCACAGGCACACTGCTCCTTCTCTGTAACCTTCCAAAAGGGGAGAAGTAATATTGAAGTACCTGACAAGCAGCACTTCTAGGCTGCTGTGGATTAGGTGGAAAACAAAGAGAAGGGCAGGGCAGTGTGTGGAGGGGAGGGAAGACAAATAGAACAGCCTGCTCAAGTCAAAAGCTTGTTGAGGGATCGGGCACCGAAAATCCTATCCCCAGTGCCAAGGAAACATACTGTGGAGAGAGCCATGACAGACAACTCAGGTGATGATGCCGTTGTTTACCAGGGAAAGATGTTGGAAGAGCGAGCAGAACGTAAACCTGCTTTGATTGGTAATAATCCTCTAGTCAGTGCCTGGTGATGCATTTAGAGGAAGAAAAAAATTATACCATGTACTGAAAGATGTTAATAGATTATGTAATACACTGCATCATATAATACAGTGGCGGAAAAAGAAAACCAGTAAGATTTTTTTAGTTATTTACCTTACTCCATTTAAATTCCATGTGTGTGTATATATATGCACATATATGCCTACGTATATACAGTGGGTTTTTTAGCCCAGGTGCTAGAAAATTACTGCTTACTGTCCAGGTAAATTATAGGGAAGGGGCTAGTTATTACTATCTACATTTGTCAACTAGAATTGGATCTTTTGGGTTGATGGTTGGACTTGATGATCTTAAAGGTTTTTTCCAACCTTAATGATTCTGTGATTCCATGTGATCTGCAGGCACAAAAACTTCTGTTCAGTAAAGCAGTGATATTCCAACCAAGTGTAAAGAACTGTGTAGGAAAAATTTAAGCCTTTTATTGAAAAGGATGCAAATAGTAGAGATAGTGTTTCATTTACCATCAGCTAATAGAGAAGGAATGTTATATGTAGTCAAAGAGTATGTTTGAAGAAAGTGTTGTTTAAAAAAACAACCAACCAACCAACCCCCCACAAACAAAACCCCTGAAAACTGGTATCTGATTCTGCAGACATACAAGTATGGGCATGATTTCATGAAGGAGAGTATTTAGTTGAAATTGGATTGAAATAATGCCTCGTTCACACCAGTACAGGTCCAGAACCTTTGGAATTTACTTCTGACTTCTTGGTCACGTGGATAATGGGGTAAGGCAAAAAGATTATTTTTTTAAAAGCATTTTTGAACTCTGCAAGATGCCATGTGGGAAGAGGGAAGCTTCACCTGAGAGCTGAGCATCTGAACGCCATCAAAGGTCTGGGCTTTAGTTTCTATGTTTCTCAATTTAATAATCCTCTCTAGTAGTATTTTCCATGTAGTCCATTTTAATTAGGGATCAATAAAAATGTCCCAGCAGTTTACTACTTCACTCATTTCAATTGAAGTTGATTGCTTCAAGTATGTTCTGGGCTGTGTAGCAGGAAGGTTGCTCAGCAACTGTGATGTGCAGAAAATAAAATTATGTGGGCTTGGCCATTAACCATCTTTAGGGATGAGTTTATTATTGTTCCACCCTACATTGACACTCATCTTCTGAAGCTTCCTGCAATACCTGCTGCACTTGAGAAGCTGCTTGTCAGAAGGAGATAGTCTAAATCATGTTTCCCCTGGTTTGTTGGGGCAGCTTGCTTAAGGGCACGTCCTGTAAACAAAGGGTTACACGTGGGACCATCGGTGAAAATGGATGCTGAAGCCAGCTCTAGCAGGGACAGGCTTCATCCTAAGGGGCCTGATCTCAATCCCACTGAAAACTATTCCAGTCTTTCCACTTGTGTCAACGTTAGCTTAGACCATGCTTTCAGATCAAGGCTTAGAATATCGAAGCTTTCAATATTTGAATGCTCAAGAGCTTTATTTTTATCATCTTCAGATGCAGTGTTCCAGCAATGTAATGAAAGTTTGTTACAAATAGCCTTGATTGGCATTATTGTCTATTTTTTTTGCAAAGCACAAGCCTGGGCATAATCTGATGCAGATTTCATTGTATTTAAGAAAAAAAAAAAAAGAAAAGGTCAAAGATCTAGTTAAAAATTCCTGTTAAAGCCCCTGATCGGTCCTAATCAGGGATCAATCTAAACCCACTTTGTCTTCTTACTTCAAAATAAGTTTCTGTTTTGAACTTTCAGCAAATGTGGGTATAGAAAAGATTAAAAAGGAGATATGCAATTGTCCAGAATTATCAAAAAGCTGTGTAGTTCTGGCATTTCTAAAGGAAAACAAAACAAAAATAAAAAAACTTCAGAGCTCCTTCTACCTTGGAAAAAAAATTGTATTAGCTCTTGTCAGCTCTGGGCAGAGATAGTTCCTATGGTAAGAGGATCGCTTTTTCATCGGGGAAATGGAACAGTAAAACACCTGGGATAACCCAAAGAAGGCATTAACTAGAATACTTTAAAATAATTTTTACTAGTACAAGTATTGACTAGGTGCTTTGGTAAGCATGCTAGTAAAATTAAGCCTGTGAATTGGAAAGGTACTATAAGGTACTAAATAAGGTACTAATGTGCCTCATTGAGATACTGCAGACTTGAGCCTTTGCTATTTTGAGTTGTTATTTGTGGGGTGGCACAGAACCACCAGGAAGCTTCCTTGAGGAAGATACATTAAGGATTTTCAAGATGAATAGAAAGTCCTGTGGAATGAGGCAACTGTGGCTAGACTTCTATCATTTTCTCTCCTGCCCTGGTTGGGGAAGATCAACCAGAGAAGCAGCTAATAGCTGGACGAAAAAAATATTCTTCTGACTGATCCTTGGCCGGAGATCTATCTCTATGCATATACATTCGCAGGTGCATAGCTTACAGTTGTCCTAATTCTCTGAATTTCTCTCTTGTTTCTAGATATGTGAAACAGGAAGGCAGCTTGAGGTATAAGCGGAGGTTTTTATTCCTGGTTTTATTGCTGGCCTCCTGGGGAACTCTATGGAAGCCACAACTGTCTTCATCTTCTCCCTCTCTACAGTGATAATCACAGGACTGTTTCTCCCTTTGCTTTGTGCCCTGTGCACGATGATGTGTCTGAGCATCACTGGTGCGGGATTCCCGTGAACCACATGATACTCCAAGAAGGGCATCCTGGAGCACTCCCAGAAGTGCAAGAAGTGGTGCCATGGCCACAGCAAATGCAGTGCAGAACACAGAGATGGTAGAAGAGTTTTTCTCAGGAGCCCTGAGGTTGGCATTACTGAAACTTAGAAGCTGAGGCTGAAGAGCTACAAGGAAGTCTGTAATACACTCATGAAGTTTTCAGCCAGTGAATTGTGCTGGAGAGAAGGCAGCAAGAATACGTGGATAGAAAGTAGAGATTTTCAGGTGTTAGGCTAGTGCTTTAGAAACACTTGAGTGTTGTATTGAAGAGCCCTTCAATTTTCATATGCCTAATACTTGTTAAAAAAAACAACAAAATCTGCTTATAAAGGTTTCTGTTTTAACTATTAGAGTCTCACCATATATCACCAGAAACTCACATGGTGTTCTTGACATAATTAAATTCCACATTAAGGGCTTTTTTCATTAGTTATAGGAAAAAACAAAAACCACCAAACCACCTCTATTCCCTTACAAAAATATAAACATATGCCTAAGAGTTCATTTTGCTTGCCTTCATATCAGATGAACTAAAGGTAGGGAGGCTCTGACAGCGTTCCGGAAGAGGTGAGGAGTTTTCCGTACTAATACTGTAAGTGGGAATTGTCGGAGGAGACCTGCCAGAGCTCACCCGCCTGCCTACCCGCACCCGGCAAAGTATTTTCAAGGTACGTCTGACTCTGTTTCAGTTGACGCCAATGGCAAAGCTTCAGTTAACTTGGGGGGGGGGAGAAGGATGAGGCCTCAGCAATGCCACTTGCAGTTGTGGACGATAAAAGCAGAAATGCAGTCTTGATACGTGATATGAAGTTATTTTTATAGATTTCCAGGCTCAGCAGGGATGAAAATGGTCGGTACTTTTGCAGGTCATACGTTTCTCCTTACCTTGGTAAAATTGCCTCTGTTTGTGAACTCATTAGCAGAGGAACCGTTCATTCTACAAAGCGTTCAGGAAGAAGGGAGTGTCCACGTAGCAGCTCCTCAGAAGGGTGTTAGATGAATACATTTTTGATGAGCTATCAAGCATCATAAAAGCCGTGGACCTCTGTAGAAGCAAATCAAACACAGAGCTGTCTTTTCTGTGACTATAGAGGACCTTGCCCGTGACAGAAGCCACTGGTTTGAGGGGAATTAATTTCTGGGCTGCTTTTGAACAGGGATTTTCAATGTGCTTTGTGCTTCGATGCTCAGTTCCTGCATGTTCTTGCTATTTTAAAGCTTCATGGAATTTGAGGTGCTTGGAAACTGCCTTGAGGTAGAGCGAGCTGTGATAATTAGGCTCTTGCTTTTATCTCAGGAGACAGGGACTCGGTGCTGCTGAACTGCACTGAGCAGCAGCTTTTTGCTGAAACAGTTTTTTCTGAAGTTGCAACTTGCTGAAAAGGAAAATTTCACTAGGGAAGAGTTGCTTTCAATGATTTTTTTTAGATCTTAAATTATTATTTTAAAATTTATTTAATACTTTTATCATTTAGTTTGGAAAAATTGGAGACTTAAAACTGCTGGCATTTTTTTCATGTAGAATAAAGATATGTAAGAGATACAAATGAAAACAGACTTAAAGCAGAAAGCTTATTGAAATGGATTATTCTGATTGACGTGTATATAAAATGTATGCATATTTCCCACTATGTTTCATTTTGGGATTTAAAAGGATATTTAAATATCCAGCTCAAACTCAATCTTCATCAACTTCAGACTTACAGTAATGGTTTAAGTGGTATTACTGTGTAATGTGGTTGAGGTGAAGAGAAAATATTTTTAGACTCCTGTAACAATGTTAAGGAGGAGGGGATTGGGGAAAGAAAAAAAAAAAAAAAGGTCCAATTAATGAAGCATGTTTGAGATTGACTATATATTGTTTCCTTATGGAAATTGTTAGTTTGGAAACTGGTTTGAAAGTTGAAATATGCACTGTATTTACTTATTTGTTAGATTGCTGTTTTTATTAGATGAGAAGGTTTTTATTTTAATTTTGAATATGATGAAACTTTTTGGTGCCCAAGGCTCTCAAAAAGGAATATTGTTAGAAAGGCCACTTCCAAGTGAGTGTTTGAGTGGTTTCTCTGTGTACCTACAGGTTTGGACGCAGCAATCGTTCCTTTGAAAACAGCAGGCTGAAGAGATGAAACATAGGTAGCGTGCCAAAGTTTCCCAAGGACTGAGGAGCTCTGGTGTCTCCTGCGAGAACTGGTGGATGCAGAAACCAGGCGCGTGCTGAACCTCTGTGTGCCCCTGTGCGTGAAGTCCACGGTGGTGTGAATAGCTACCTGCTAGTAACGAAACCAGCTCAAGCCTGCCGGTGGCAACACCTTAGTGAATGCCGGGTGGTCTAATAACAACTGGTTGTAATCTGTGTCTCCCCCAATTCAATACCCAAGCAGGGAAAAGGGGATTTGAAACAATATTCAGGGAATTCCAGACACAGGCAATTTTCAGCAAAAAACAAGAGTAACCTACTCTGGTCCCTGTGTTCCCAGCGAAGGTCTGTGACAGGAGGTGACTCGTAGGAAGAGCCACTTGGTTAGAAGTTTTATGGATGTATAGTCAACTGTGAAATCTTTTATTAACCTTACACATTAAGTGCAATAAGTAAGTCTTTACCCGAACCCAGCTAAATGTCTTAACATAGAATGGTTTGGCTTGGGAGGGACCTTTAAATGTCATGTAGTCCAACCCCCCTGCAATGAGCAGGGACATCTTCCACTAGATCAGGCTGCTCAGAGCCCCATCCAACCTGACCTTGAGCATTTCCAGGGATGGGGCATCTACCACCTCTCTGAGCAACCTGTGCCAGTGTTTCATCACCCTCATGGTAAAAAATTTCTTCCTTATATGTAGTCTGATTCTACCCTCTTTTTAGTTTAAAACCGTTACCCCTTGTCCTATCACAACAGGCCCTACTAAATCATGCTCCTCCAAAAGCTGAGTGAAAACTGCTCCTGATGTCAGTGGGAGAGGAGCTACAGTAACATGATGATTTCTGATCGTGTGCTGAGAGCATGGGACCTGATGCTTTGCTCTCTATTCACACAGGCAAATCTTATTCCTCCAGTGGTCCCATACAACAGGGAAACAGCCAAAGGTAAAGCTTGAAGTGGAAGGTACATTCCAGGACGGCTGAAACCAGCCTTATTAAAGATGCTCAGGGACCACTCAGTCCAGCCAGTCTTGTTGGCTCTCGTTCACAGCATCTGCGTTGGTATAAGGAGGCAGAGAGGAAACACAAGAGAATAATCAGGATATAAAGGCAAGATGAAACCATTATTTTTTCGCCAAGTCAATTTATTTCATCATGGTCCTTTGGAGGGATGCTGTTCAGACTTTTTATTGGTGTTGTGAACATTCCAAAAAATACCATTTTGTGCAAAGTTTAATTAATTCTCAGGACTCACCAGATAAGAAATACTGAGCGGGATTAGTTAACTTTTTCCGATTGTGCATAATTTAGAGATTTTCTGACATACGTCAAACTTGATTTTGAAATTGAGATTCTGAATTTAGATTTTAGCTGGCAAGTTTATAATTACACATGCCCATAGCTTAATGAAGCTGCATTAAATCTTTTGGCAGAGTTACAAAATGTAATAGCCCCTGGCACTGTCTGTCACCTGTGAAGTGGATTATTGTTGCTTTTGTTCATTTTGCTGGGTTAAGCAAGTATGTAAGGTTATTGTCCCAGGAATGCTTTTTTTAACAAACGGATGGTGTGACTTCATTGGACATTTCTCTTGCTTTTTAATCTTTTGGAAGAAAGTCCCATCTGAAAAGATTTTTTAAAAATTATTATGGCAGGTTTCAAATTTGATTTTAATTCTCTGTCATAGTGAAGGCAATAGAGACTTGAATGAAATGATGACAGGTCCGCAAGTAATGCCTCATCTGCTACACTGTCGTGTAGAATACTATTCCTCAAAGTTGAACTTCCAAGATAAAACAACCTGTTAATGTAAAGGAAATTCCAGGGTATATTTCTTTATAATTTTTGGTAGTAGCAGGGAAAATTGAAGTTAATTTACTGATTTTTTGAAGGCTTAAATGGAGATATGAATGAATACTTACTTAGCCATTTAGTGTTTCTCTTCAGTAAGTGTGCTGCGATTTCAACAGGATCCTGCTGATCTTGAAACTAAAGATTGATTTTTTTATTTTATTTATTTATCTTTGCTTAGAAGCATGCTCAAACGATGTTGTGTAGTAAGTACAGCTCGCTGGGATCTGCCACCAGGTGCAGACTTTCAGTCCTTTTTCAATGTTACACTCAATGACTAGCTGTGGACAACCACTTCTCTTTCCTTTTCCTGAAGGGATGAAAGGAGCACCATGATCTAGGGACAGAGAGGTCAACGAAGCTTTTATGGATATTGCATTGTTGACTTCCAAAAAAATCAGGATTCAATTAGGAGTATAGGAATTATTTTGTTCTTGGTTTCAGGGAAAAAAAAAAGGGGGAAATGAGTTTTGAATTTACCACATAGGACCATTCCGAAAATCACTTTTCATTAACTTTTTAGAAAAAAATGCTACTAGTTCAAGGAAGTATTTTCTTTAACTCCAAAATAATTTTTTATTCTGTTTGGATATTTCAAACAAAATTGTTTTTTCTTAAATTAAAACCCAACTTGAAGTTTCATCATAAAAATGCTGAAGTGCTTGAAGTTCTGTGTCTTGAAGGGAGTATAGTTTGTTCTTCATATTCAGTCAATTGAGTTAAATCCCACACAAATTCAAAAATGCTGCAGACCTGAATCCGAATACTTCAGTGAAAAATTGCATTCAGCTTTAATTTTCATCAAGTGTAGCAGTGAGTGATATTACCATATACTGTTACATATAAATTGCAGTTTAAAGCAGTGTCCTGAATGGGATTTAAATTCTGATGAGAGGAGGGGGAAAACAAAGAAGAGAAGAATACAGGGTAGGTTTTCCTCCTGTGAATATATTTTCAAAACTAGGTTCATTAGATCTATTCTTGATAAACTTCAACCCCACTTTCTAGATGATTCCTGCAATTGTAAGAACTTTTTCAATAGCTTTGTAATATGTTTAGAGTTTCATATAAAAGAAAGGCCCGTATTTACCCGCTAAGTTATGCAGCACTAGGTGTGCAAATCTACGCATTAGTTACTGAAATGAGTGATTTGATTTCAGAAGTGCTCAGCATCTTCTGCACAGGGACTAAGACCTTTACAATCTTTGTTTTTTTAATCACGTATTGGCAGTGTACTAGGAGAAGTTGTTATTAATGGAGACAAGTACAAGATTTCAGTCTTCACAGATGTCATAAATAATAAATGGTATGTCTCCTTTTTAAACTTAGGTATTCTTTTTAATTTTTCATGCAAAATGTTTTTGGCAGGTTTGAAACTGATGTATGAAAAGTTACCATTCAATTCAGGGGAAAAAAAAGTGACTTAATATCCAAAAATACTGTGGTCTCATTGCACATGCATTAATGTGTGTGGAGCTCCTTGACAATGCCTTTGGGATGCTATACTTCAGAAGGATACTTTGAGGGCTCAGTGACTCTGGAGACACCAGCTGTATTGCAATGGATCAGTAATTCTTCGTTGTTTTGGCAAATACATATGCCCCTCATGCAGTCTTTTTTGAAATGGAGAGAGTATTGTAATTCTATTAGTAGTCAGTGTGCTATAAAATCGAGATGGTAGATTCACTGGAGTGTATCTGTCTACAGATGTGAGCACTGAGTTGCATTAGAGAAAACACTGCGGCTTTTTTCCTTTTTTCAATTTGCATTTTTATGTTATGCCACTCTGGATTGTACAAATCTTAACACCCATTATTAGAATTATGCGTAGCCTGTTTCCCCATTTAGAGAGCTTTTTCCCTAGAATTATATCCTTATGCAAGGGAACAAAGACAAATTACAATGTGTTTTTAAGACATGCTAACAGCCTTCAGTGATGCTAAATCCATTGCCTGGAATCCAGCTGGAAAGTTTTGATTGGAGGTAAATACTTGCAGTTTCACAACTGCGTTACCTTTTCTATACGCCTCCGTGAGTCCACATGGGGTCTAATTGCTTTTCCTAGGGTTCTATTTAGTAACTGATTGCAGGTGACTTTTAGACAGCAGGAAGGACAAAAAGAAAACTTTTGCTTTTATGTAGAATTATGTTGAAACTTTCAAGGTGCAAATACATTTATTTAACAGAGACTGTCACCCTGGAAAGATTTCTTGCATTAACAGTGTGCAGTTCTGATTAAAATATGTTATTCTCTTGTTCTTGTTCCCTATCTCTTTGTTTATATTCACTTATTGTCCATTGCCTTATTTTTTTTCATTTTAAACCCTTTAAAACAGAAACCATATTTTTGTTCTAGGGTCACGGTGAAGTTGTGACACTGTCACACCCTGGCGCTCTTAAAGACTAACACAAGACACATTTATTCCAATTTACTTCAAAATTTGGTAATTTTCATTGCTGGTGTGGTATATAAATACTTTTAAGACGGGCTGTGTAGGATATTGAAATGCTCGTGGTCTTATCTGTGTTTCTTTCTCATGAGTTGAAGCATTGCTTAGAGTAAGATTTGTGGATTTTTATTTATGTAAAACTTGTATTCATTAATTTTGTTTATGAATTGGAAGGGTAAAAGGAAAAACCCCAAAATACTACTTCCCTCATCAGGGAGTGAAGGAGATGGTGGGGCATGACAGTACGGTGGCAATTGACTCTCGGTGCGCTGGTGTGAGTATTGGTGTCCTTGCCGAGGCTTCACTTGCCTCTGCGTGAAACCTCTGCGGTTGTTAATGCCATGATATAAACAGCCCTGGAAGCAGCAGGATACAACTGAAAAGTTGTTCTTCATTTAGGTGACAGGGATATGTATCTACAGTGTGTCAGGTCGTGTGAAATTTTTGATGCATATGCCAAAAATGTCCCTTCGTGAAAGGGCATAACTTCCAAAACAGACTGGTCTTTTTTTTAGGGGACAGACACATAGTGATGACCAAGATGCAGAGAACAGATTTCACTGGAAAAATCAACTTTTGTGTAGAGTTGCCACACTGTGATGTAGCAAGGATGCTAAGGTATTTTCCGTATGTTTAGCGGAAATAGTAACATATCTGACAGTATGAGGAAGCAAGAATTTTCTAACAGTGGTCTTTATTCACAATTAGGAAAGGTTAGAGTTATTTGAGAGAGTTTATATGACGCACTTGGAAATTTCTGTAGAGGCAATTAATCTTGGGGTGCTCTGACAGCCTCTGCAATCTTCAAGTTAGGTAGGTGAAATATGAAGCGTAGGACCTGAGAGAAGGAAGAAATTTAACCTAACTTTCTGTTCTTAATTTCCGTAGGCTATCTAGAAGCTTTTCAGCACAAATTTGAACAGCCTAAAACCCCCTCCAAGTTGTATCCTAAGGAAGGGGACCCGGCACCCTGTTCCTTGGGTTAGAGATAGCGAGAGTGCAAGGCCCTCATGTTATTACGCTTATTGTTTCAGACACGTCCCCTACACAGAGTGACTCCAAAGAGCCACAGAGCTGGATTTCTCCGTGTGCCTGGTGGCACAGCTTCTGGGCTGATGAACAGTGTACAGCGAGAAGAAAGCAACCGAAACCCCGTGTCTTATTTTTTTTTAATGACCTCACGGTAACTTGGAGCGCATTACAGTTTTTACTGCTTGAGGTAAGTAATCAAACTGCTTGTCCCTTCCCACATAGATTAATGAAACAGTCCTGGCGACAGGAATAGATCAAGGAATGAGTCCTAAAAATAAACAAAATGTAAGAGGGGAAAACAGATGGTTCACAGATAGCTTTCGGAGAGCTGCAGAGGCAGCGTAAGAGACTTCTGAGGGCTACTCAGTGCTGGGAAAGCACTGCCAATGTGATCTGCTCCTATCTTAAGAGAAGGGGAAAGGAAAGGGGATTATTGATATTGTATTTCTTTCTTTCAGCATTTAAGTTCTGAAATGCTTACACAAAAGCAGAAAGCAAACTCTGGGTACTGTGGAGTCCTGGTATCATTTCATCAGTGTCATCTTCCTGAAGGGACAGTCAGACAGAGAAAACAAGCATGTCCTCCCCCTTCTCTGCCAGTTAAATAGAAAGAAACACCTCCAGCAAACTCCTTAACATGCAGTTTTCACTTTTTTTGCCTTTTTTTTTTTTTTTCCTTAAAGCTGTGTCGATTATGTCCCACAACACAAAACCAAGAGGGCAGGAGAGAATTTCACTTAGTGCCACGACGAACGGAAGAAGAGAGTGAGTGACAAGTCAGTCTCCAGCTCCATTGCAATTTTGGTGCAGCGACCTAGTTGCTGTATAAATCCAACTGCTGCAAAAGTATAAACATCGTCGTCTTGTCCTTGAAAATGCTGACTGAAACAAAATGTGTTTTCCCTCTGAGTCTGAAGTTGTGCTTTATTACCTTCATTATTTTCTTCATTATTTTTGTTTGAAAACTGAGCGGTGGAAAAAAAAAATGTATGCACCATATGGGTTTTTTTTCCCCTCCTTAAAAGAAGCAGGACATAAAATTCCATTGCCATTTCCTCAGACATTCAGCTACAAAGCATTTACATAAAGCTGTTACGCTTTCTGCTGTTACAAGTTTGTTCCAGTTGTTCAGTCCACACTACAAGAAAATAAAGACAGGAAAAATACATTAGCTCAGCTGTCCCTCGGATCAAAACCCTCTTTTAAAATAAAAATTTCAAATATAGAGTGATATTTTTTCTCATTACTTTCTGGGTTTGTACATGTGTTTTTATCCCATGAGGGTCTTGCTTTTGTTGTGTTTTATGTGACTCTTAAGCTTTAGGATCTTAAGGTGCTACAGCATTTTCCCTCTTACTGTCGAGAAAGCTTTTTAAATTAAACAAGACTTTTTGTAGGTCATTGTGACCTTTATATTTTTTGCTTTATACAGCCTATTAACTGTGGGAATGAAAGCTGCAGTTCACAAATATGTTTACAACCATATAAATGAGGATGTGCATTAAACTGGAGGGCTTGGAAAACATAAGTAATGAACCTTATTTGTACCTTGACAAAGCAAAAAAGCATGATTAAGGATAATTGTAGGTAACTGTCATCATGAGAGAAATGTTTACGCAGTCAGAAGTACCAAACAGCACTTAAACAGTTTCTCTACAGGGAGCGGTAAGGAACTAATGGATGCCAGTACATGCCTTGAAAACAATTTGACTTAAAGGTTTTCAGATTTTTTTTTTTTCTTCTTTGTGAATTTAGAAAAATAGTGATTGTAATAATTGTTGGGTTTAATGAGGACTCCGAAATTTTCACTCTTACCTTATCACAAAACTTCTTTTGTTTGAAAAAACTAAATTTAAATAACATTCCCTCCTGAGGTTCCTGGTGCTGCCTTTTCTGGTCAGGCCAGCAACCCATCTTACTGAAATACAGGTTAGGTTCATGGCTAATTTGGTTTTCATAACAAGGACGTTTCTGCCCATTTTGGTGCCAGATAGAAGTTTGACAATTAAATCCACCTTAATTTTTTTTTTAAGAGAAGCATTCTGCTTGTGTTTATGTGTGTATATAAAAACCAAATTATTTTAAGCAATACGTATAATTTGGGGGAAGACTTCTTAATGCTTTTGCATTATGGGTATTGGCCATACTGCAAACTCATTCACATGAGGATAAAGTATGTGAGATAGGAAAAGAAACGTCTCGGGCAGCGGGAAGAGGTCTAGGTGATAATATAGGAAAGCGAAATCTTTGAGGCGTAACTCTGCATTTTGTAGGACTGGAGTGGGGCAGGAATTTCCCTCAGTTTTCTTCCTGAAGGAATAAAATTGCAGTCCCAGGTTCTTGTGTCAACGTATTGGAAATTGCCAAGTGCAGAATTCTCCCCAGAGTGGGAGGTCCAAGGAGATGGTGGAACTTGCCCTCTCTAGGTGGGTCCAAAAAATGAGTAATTTTTCAACATCTTGTTTTGAAAGGAAACAGATTATGCCTTTTGTTTTAGTCATAAGAAAACCTAGAAGAAGGTGGTTCATATTTGGAAATGCGTGTGTAGACTAGTGTTTTCTATAAAGATATTAGACGGTTTGCGACAAACTTCTCTGGAAGGCTTTGGTCCCAGCTGCAGGTTCTGGAAAGCCTAATTTTGGTGATCTTGGAGGAATCTCTGGAATTATAAAAGCCTGAAGGATAGGACTGAGGGAAAAATAATGCTTTTGTTTACTTAAATTCTCCTGAAATGCCTTGTCAGTGATCATTAGTTTGCTGTTGGAAGTGAAGAGGATTGTATTCTGCGGGAAGTGAGAGTGGACCATCTCTGAGAGAAAAATGGATTTGTGAGTCATGATAAATGAGGATTCAGATGCTGGCTCCAAGCTGTCATTGTGCAGTGTGCCTGGACATAAGATTTTGTTTTGAATTGTGTGATATTTATTTGCATTTTTATTTATGCATTTTTCTAGATATGTCAGCACATTGATTTTCATGACAACTTATACAAAATAAGATACCTTAATGGCATTTATAGTTACTTCACGCTACACGCATATTTCAGGGTGCTGGCAGATAGTGGTCATGATTTTTGATGTTTCAGCGGTAGAAGAACAGCACATCCCCAATAAAGCAAAGGACTGGTTTGCGCAATTTGGATTCTCACAGTTCTCCCGCTGCCTTCCGATGAACTAACTTTTATAGGAGTGAAATACGATTCTCATTTTGGTTTTATGCTAAGCTATACTTCAAAGCCAGAGAAAATTCAGTGGTCTTGGGATGAAAATTATTCCCAGTAGACAATGGAGGAAAAAGTTCTGGAGGAAAACAATAACCCCACAGGCAGAAAGAGCGGTTTATCCAATGAGCATTATAAGGAGTTGTATTAAAAAAACTGAAAACCCTCTGGTGATAATTAAATGCAGCTTAAACTCCTACAACCCTTGATCTAAATCCATCACTGGGATCACACTCCTGTTACTGAACGATGAGCTATTGCTGATGCTAGAGATTAACAATTGCTTATTAGCAAGTACTATAGTGGTATCCCAGTAAGTGCCAACTGGAAAGCCACCTCTTAAACTGGTTGAACTGCTTCCATTTTCAAGCAAATTATATGTAGAGGCTGAGTTTTATGCAATGCATACTAATATATTTTTACGGGCAGAGTGGTAGGCTTGGTGTTGTGCTGCGTCCCCAGAAGCTGCAAAAGACTTAATTTTATCTGGAATTATTTTTGCCTGACCAAGAGCTTGGTGATGTGGATGTACAGAACGCACCCTTTCTATCTGAATGATACGTATTTGAAAGTGAAGCTGTGTGTTGAAATTAATTGAAATTTATGAAATACAAGCACCTGCTGTATTTGCTACCAGCTGAATTCTGAAAAGTGGCCAAGTATGAGGGTGTATTTTTTTGTTACTGTTTCTCTCACCTGTAATTGAGAGGGCTGCAAGTGTGGGTGTTCACAGCAGGGGAGGAAGACTCTGCTGCAGAAATCTCTTCAGTACGTGATACAGGTGCAAACACTAATTAGGCCACAGATGAATAAGCCTGGGGTTTTTGTGCCAGCCCCTACGCTTGCATCTGTATTGGCATTGCCAGTAGCTTGCTGCAGTTCGCCACAGTGGCTCTGCACGAGAGCGTGATTGAAAAGGTTTATTCAGGGAAGTGCCGAGGTGTGCTGGCAGAGCCGTGGCGGGCTTGGAAGCCCACGCGGTGTCTGCCAGCCCTTCCCTCTCCCCAACATGCTAATTCCTAGCTGTGTTTTCACAGGGAGGTTGAAATTTCTGGGGCTGCTAGTCTATGGGATGCTACCTTTCTGAGTGAAAAATCGTTCATCTCATATACAGTATCTCCTGAAAAAAACAACCAGAAAGGCCTAGAGAAAAGAAGTGGAGTAAGACAAGGGAAAATAATCCCTCTAAAGCTCTTAGCAGTCTGTTCCTTCCACAGCCTGCCTTGGCATGATAAGGTATGCATTAAAACCAGACCGCTGCCCCCCAGATAACTTTGAAAAGCATTGCCTTCAGGGCCAGTTCTTTCTACATTCTCACTAGGTTTCTGCTCCTTTCTATATTTCTCTTTCTTCTCTCTTTTTTTAAGAGTATTGCAAGTTAAGGTCCACTACCTGCTCTTTCTCACCTTGAAATTGTAATCCTGTACTTGCAACACCATTTTGGATTGCAGTGAAACAATGCTGACTACCAGTTACTGGAGGGTCACTTGTAAGGCCATATTCTCAAAGACTGTAAGGGCCATTTGCGTATAGAAGTAAGTACGTTAGGGTGGGTTGCACTAGGGACAATGCTTCTTTAGTTGGTGAGTGAAACTAGACTTTGACGTCAAGCTCCAACTTGCATAGTGAAACCGCTAAATTGAGAGAAATGTATTGCTAGTAAGACCACCCATGTCAATGTATGTCAGTGAGTGAAAGTAAGTTTTATTTTAAAATTAGTAGTCTATTCTCAAGCCATAAAAACATTACAGTACACAGATGTGTTGTGTGTTGTCTTGTACTGGGAGCAAACAAAGCCAGGAGCCTTATTTTGCGTTGGCAATAATGAGGTTTTCTTAAACAACTGCCATAAATAAAGCTCTTTTCTCCCTTCCTTTAAATGTGCACTCACAAAAATAATCCTGGAAATATTCTTTATATACAGTTGTCTGTGAGTGGGAAAACATATAAAGATAATTCACTAATCCAAAAAAAAGAAGTTCATTCTGCATGTACCTGCTATTTAGCAATATAGAGTATTTTTAAAATATTCAGAAAATGTGAAATATCATCAGGAAGCTCGCTAAACAGAGCATTCCTTTAGTACTTCCAGAGTGGCTCTTCACCTTTCTAAAGAAGATAAATAAGCCGGTACATACTTATGGACTATATTTCATTCATGGATAAGACATGATGTTAAGTAATTGATCCAGGATCTCAACCATGAAAACCAAGGAGTTTAATTAAAAAGTAGCAGTGTTAAAGTGAGATCATGCCTGACTGATGAAAAATTAGACATCACTGAAATGTCCAGGAGAAGAAATTTGCATTAAAAAAATACAGTAGAAAGAGAAGTAGAGGGAAGCAGAGACTGAACTAAGTCCCACTCTCCCACAAAAAAAAAAAATTACATTAAATTCAGAACTTTTAGCCTTTAATTCCTACTCTTGGACCGCACATCCCCTTTGATGCTCGTATGTGTGTCCTGAATAACAAAGTCTACCACAAAAACCCAAAGCAAAACCCCCAAAACCCAAAGATAAAACCTCACACCTGATTTTGCAGATTATTTTTTTCTTTTGTAAAGATTACTTCTTTTTTTTCTTCCCCCTTTTTTTTTTTTTAGTAGTCCTATTGACTTCTAAATTGCACAAGGCAGAGGGGTAAGTTGTTGCTTTAAGATGTAGTCTTTTGATGTCTTTGTACATCCCAATCCCTCGTGCATTTAAAATAACACTATATACAGAAGAACTTCCACTGACTTTATGGCAGACACTCGTAGGGAAACCATAAGCGGCTTGGGTTAGGAGCTGCATGCTAACAAGCACTACTGTTACCGTTTATACGCCTACAGTGTCTAAAAGGTGCTGAGGTGCGTGATGGATGTCTCCGTGCCGCAGGTGCCGTGGAGCTGCCTCTCTCCATGAGAAAATTTGCCTGTGCCGGAAACCAAGTTCTGGTGTGGGCTTGTTCCAGGCGAGAGAATAACCCCTCGCTTCGACTGGTGTTGCAAATCTCATGCCTTATTACCTGTCATTTAAAGTACAATGCAAATGGATTTTGTGTTTCTTGGCTAACAGTGCTGTGTCTGTATATGGGTGTGTTATTTTTTGAAACCATCAACCATACAAAAGCACCAGAACAATATAATAGATATTCACCTTTGTTTAAAATGCTACTGGAAAATTCTTGACGGCGTGATGATTGCGGCCGTTCCAATTACTTTATTCAAGACGATGAAATCTGAAATGCTACTGCCAGCTCAGCACCTTTTCAAAAGATTTATACATGTCTTAATTGCTTTTATGGCTTCAGACACTGTACTTAATACAAATCCTAAGTCAAAACTCTGGTATTATATATGCTGAGTATTGTCATCTCTTTGCAATATATATCATGAATTGATTATGACATTTGCAGCTTTAAAGGTGACTGTTGTCTGCTTTTACTCTTCTGCTACTCTCTCTTTCTCTCAACCTTATAACCTTTTGATGCTTGTGACTTCAATTTGTAATACTCCATTTGCCTAAGAAGTAGAATACAGATAAAATACACAACCTTAGTACTGTGATGTGGTGGGACTGAGAATTTTCTGTAAAAAATACGGAAAATACAGGTTCTGGAAAAATAAAAGGCTATCAAAAGGAAACATTTTGGAAAACACGCTGGCAGCCCCTCTTCTACTTGGAGTGAGGAAGGAGTTCAGATGAGAACTCGATTCTAATCTATTCTGGCCTTTACTAGAAACTCTGTTGCTTTAAAACTTTGGTTTTATTTTGAAATTAAAATTCATGTTTTATACTTTGCTGCAACAAAATTTTTCTGCCAACTTCTTTAACTGACTTCAACAAGGAATCTCATCGCTAATGGGTATTAAAGGACTACATCAAACACAACAGCAAAATATACCAGCGGTGCTTGCGTGGTGTTCACACTGTTGTTTACTGAAACTAGAAGTATATAGCATTGCTCCATGCTTTACGTTTTGCTTCGTCAAAGGTGACAACACAGACAATGTTGGATGTCTTCTGAGTTTAAGGCAGACTGAGCACTGTGAAATAATCTGTGGTGAGTCTCTGAGCAGTTTTTGACCCAGTGGTACAATTCAGTATTTGGAGGTGTGTAGAGCCCCATTGAGCTCCACAGACCTCCACTTAGATGTAAACATTTTCCTGAGGACATCTGTCTGCTAAATTGTAATTTCTATGACCAACTCAACTGGTTGGGTAGAGGTAAGGGCTATGCTCAACGCATGAATTATACCTGCTGCTACTGTCTGATGGGGAGGATGATTTTTCTATTGTACTAGACAGAGGCTGAAGGCACTGTATGTGCAATTTTGGCATTTTTTTCCCAAGATAACATTAATACGTATAAGCTATTTCCTCCCTAGCCCCTCAACTGAACATCTGGAAGTCCCCTCAACCTGTTGTACCTGCAATTCATTAGCCAGTAGTTTTTACACCTGTAGGGTTTTTCAAAATGAGGAAAAGGAAAGCAATTAATAGCGCAATGACATACTCAGCAGCTCTTCATAGCAAAGCTCTTTACACAGAAGGAAATTTCTTGATGCATCTGTTAGCTACTGTCAGACGCAGGATGAGAAATTGCCATGGGCTATTAAAATGTGTTTATTAACTTTCGTGGCCTTGTTATGCATAGTTATTATGACATAAGTATCAATTAAAAGTGTAGCCATTTTAATTGCATTAGTACAGTTTGAAGGTAACGTCTGCTCTGCGGTGGACAGAACAGATAATTCTTTATCTTCCTAGGGACAGAGATACAGTTTTCCATCCCAAGACCCATTTCCAGGTAATCCAAACCTTTGTTTCAGGACAGGATTTTCCATGCTTGTAACAACTCAAAAACAAGTTTTTCTTCCTGAAGGATTTTTTTGAATTATTTGAACATATATAACTTTCAATTAAACATCATATAACACACTAACTCTGGAGAAGCCGAATATCCAAATCCTGAGTTAGAATAAGCGTGCACTGGACCCCAAGGTGTAGCTCATATACCGTTTTCTACACCTCAGTGACACTGAAAAGTCAAAAGTAGCATTAAAAGACCGGTATTATTTCTTCCATATGCAGAGTGCAGATGTTCTTTACATGCAGACTGCTTTTGTTTCCAGCTACAGAAAGCAAGACAGAGCAAAAAGTGTCTTGGAAAGAACAGTCTGTTTCTGTAACCCCAGTTACAGTTTCAGTGCTCCCAGATAAAGTGGCAGAAGAATGCAAGAGGTGCTCAGAAATGCAGAGACAGAGCTAAGACGGACAGAGATCTATTGTTTGTTCACTATTTTTAACTTACGAACATGTTATTTATTAGAGAAAAAAAAATGCCTGCACAGTTTTTTTTTTTTACGATATACAGGATTTACAAAAACCCAACGTATAAGTAGAGATCTGGGGCTGCGAAAATCCGGAATGGAGCCTCTAGTGAGCCATAAGATTTGCAGCTCTGCCAGTCTCACACCAGACACTCCAACCCTGAGACAGGGCAATTGCTAATGACACACAGTAGAAGTGGCAAGGCGGCAGAGGCGGGTGGATGTGTGGGTGACAGGGAGACCCAAGCCCTGGGACAGAAACGCTCCTTCGCATGTGAAAGCTTTTTGAAAATGCTTCTGCTGCAGTTTTATTCTCTGCTACTACAAAGTAAGTAGATTGCATATCAAGAAATAGCCCCAGCTGGTACTGGTTTTGTTGAGGAAGAAAAAGGAAATTGTCGGCCAAGAAGCTCATTCTAGTTAAAATGTATTTGCTACGACTTCCTACGGTTATAAAGTTTTAAGCTGAACAGGATCCAAGAAAAATTAATGGAGCCATATTTCTGCAGATGAGGGACATCACTTGAATATTTCTCTACTATTCTGCTACAAAAAATAGGAAGAGCTTCCTGAGCTTGCCAAGACAGCATTCACAGAGGCGGTCGGAGAGAGCCATCAGTTCACATAGGAGTCACCAGGGCTACATGTGGTAACACACCCTGGAAATAAAGTGGGTTGTGCAGAAAAGGATGAGGGATCATGACCGTTTCATAAAACTGTGTGATGAATATAGAACAAACACATCTGGTATTAATAAATACGTAACATTAAAAACAGTGCTGTTTTACTAATAAGTTGAAATGCTGATAGATCCTGAGAAGGGGAGATAGGAAAGACAGTTACTCACGTAAAATCAAGATAAAAGAAAGTGATCTTACAAAATAATGTGGCTAGGAATGAACGGATCCTCACGATGATTGTTGTCTAACCCGAAGGTTTGCTGTAAATTTAATCTGAGCTAGAAATCAGCACGTTGCTTGCCAGATTGATGGCAATTTGAAAGAAAAGCATAAAGCTGCAGCTGGTACAGGCCAGTACCTGGTAAAAGACGAGCGAAAAAGAGAAATCATTCAGGGTAGGAAAAAGAAAGTGTATAGACACAGTTGTGGTTGATACGCACCTTTGATGGCCTGCAGCCAGCCCTGCTGTGAAAATAATTTAAGTATTTCCTAATACCACAATGCCACTGGAGGTAGTCTGAGAAATTCATTTCCAGAAATGGTCTGCCATTTATTTCTGGGACATTCCTTTAACAATATATATTTGAATATACCATTGGTTAACCCTCACCTGGCACCAAGTCAGTTGGCAAGTGCATTTTAGACACCGAAAGAAGCTAATGCTAAAATTATAGGAGCTTTCTGACATATCGCAATAAGGACATTTCTTTTTGCACACATGTTTACCCCAGGAGCTTCCCAGGAATTAATTTACCACAAATTTCTGATCGGGGGAGGGGGCAGGGAAAGTGAAAGCTACAGAAAATGTAGCTCTCTCTTGCATGGGTACATAGCAAGAAAGGGGAGAAACGAAAAGATATATTATTAAGCAATATAAACCAGGGACTGAAATAAGGAAGAGATATTTTGGTTGTTACATGATAAAAGCTTATAGTGGTTACAAGTTATGTCACCTGAGGTAAGTAGAAGTTATTAATATACACTGGTAGAGAAAAGGGAAAATAAAAATGAGAAGAAGATAACAGGAGAATTTCCGTTTCTATCTTTCCTTACTAAAGAAGAGCAATTAATAATTCGGGCATGCATTTCTCTGACAGACACATAGTACTGATCGTATAGCAAACTGAAAGCTAAACTTCTGGGTTTTATCTTTATTTTCTAACGCTGCTGTTATTATTTAAGAAATTTCTAGGGGATAGTGTAGCGTACCAAGAAAAAAAATGGGTACATGAAAAGCATTAAGGTAATACATGTTTCCCAACTGCAGATTAGCTTCGGGAATGGCTGAAATCAGGGTTATAACTTTTGAGTTAATGTTCGAGTTACACTCACAAACAGGAAGATTTTCATGGCTGGACTTTGGGGTGGGGGGTGTGCACTGAAACTAGGGAGTGTGGATGCTGGTAAATAAATATCATCCTTTTTCTTCAGAACAAATACTGCTGTTTCTTAAACAGCAGTGCATCGTGCCTGCAGGAAACAAAAGCTGAAACTTTCTTGAGTGTTTTATTTAGTACATTAGCTAAAATGCAGACACTTGTGCACAGTAGCTCCTAACTCTTTCAACGCAGCTCCAGCTGATTGTAACAAACAATCTTTTTTTCTCTTCAGGAAGCAAGTCAGCTTCCCCTGGATGTAGAAGAAAACAAGCAAATCCCTTTAAATTAATCCAGCTGATGATTGTTCTCTTAGCCAACAATAAATTATCGTTCATCAAGTATTTAAGAACCAGTGAGTAACTTAAAATAATCCTGAGACTACAATGGGGATGGAAAGGGTGAAAGCTGATATACTGTATGAAATGGGTTAGCTTTGTATGCAACATGGCTGTGTTTGGAATATTTGTCACAATTTGGGTTTGGCTGTGAATTTTCATTGCTTTGGCAGGGTTATCCCATGAAATGAATCACAAGCAGATGGGCGAGTGCGGAGCGATGCAAGGTGAGCGAGAGGTATGGGGTGCCTCAAGCGGCACTTTAAAAGCAGTGTATGCGACTGAAATACTGAGTCGGAGAAGAAAAAAGCTAAGGTGCGAAATGACAAAGAAAACACACCGTTAACTATAAAATTGCAAATTGCACGTTGTGTTTCATGTATTACAGGTGCTGTGGCTTAGTGAGGATTTTTGACCACCCAGTGTCAGTTTTAGGGCATGTCCACATATCCTATGTCTCTATTTGGAGACTCTGTATGTGTATCATAGATTTTTCTCTCATATATAGTTTTTTTTAAAGATACACCTTTTTTTCCTACTCATGAGATTTCCTTGGAAAAAATGCCCAGAGCTGCATGAGTTTTATAAACAACTTCTGATAGTTTTTCAAACCTCCTTAATACTCGTAAAAGACATCTCCTATAAAGTGATTGTCTAATTAAAGATCTACTTTTATCAATTGTGCTTTACAATCCACTTGAGCTTTCAGACTTTCAGTCAAGCACTTGAATTTTAAAACTCATGGATTATTGCTTTGAGCACCAGGGATCAAAGCAGTAATACCACCATTAAATCTCATGGCACTTACTTGTCTCTCCTATTGTCAATAAGCAGTGTTTTAGTTCCTCATTTAAATTAGCCACTTCTTCTAAACTAGGGATTACTCCTCCTGTGGCTTCTTCTAAGGGTCTGGGCTTTCAAGGGAGAGTGTGCTTTAAACACCTCATTTTGTAAGTGGTCATTAGCGGTAACCTTTGGAAGATTATTGATTTCCTTGCACTCTGGAAATGCATGGAGTGCTGTATAATTACAAGTGGCTTTGAACAGTGGAATGGGTATAATCTGATGTTTTGGAGTGACTGTTTAGTTGCATTTTTAATAGGGTTGTTAGGCAGCTTATGCATGGTTTTTTATGGAAGACTGAGAACATAAGGCTGAGTTGGACCTGATACCCGATTCTAAGACCAGTGGTGCCTACTCCTACCATGGCAAAGGGCTCGGGGACTCCCGAGGAAGCACAGAGAAGGGGAGGCTTCTTCAGCAATCTTCCAGCAGCCAGCTAGTGTCATCTTGAGGAACTTGCTGGGTCAGATGTGGTTTCCGATGTGTTTAGTGATTGTTGAATGAATGTCTATGTTATGACCGTGTCGGTCTGTTGGATGGCTGTCATAGCCCCTGTGGGGAAGAGGTGTCACAGGTCTCCCACCTGACATGGGAAGAACAAGCTCTTCTGGTTTGATTTGAACCCAACCGCTAATTTATTCCCTCTATCCCCCTAGATTTTTGCTGGAGAAGATGGTGCAGAGCCTCTCTGTACACATCACTCATGATTTGTAGACCACTGCTGGGGTAGCTGTATCTCTGTCTTTCTCACTAATAACTGTTCTCTGTCCCCTTCCCCTTTCCCCCTCCAGAAAAGCAGCGTTGCCTGTTAAAGGCACTTAATCAAACTGTGTGTTGAGTCCAGGAATTATGACTGAACACAAGTGGCATTTGCCAGTTTTAGGAAGTGATTCAATTTGTTTGGACTTGGCTCTTCTGACTGACGATACTGAGAGATCTTATCGTCCCCCAAAGGTTCATTTACTGCTTCAAACCCAAATGAGTCATAACCAAAGCTGAAAAGGAGGAACTCTTAGATGAGAGGGCAGCAAGAGGAAAGTTCAGTGGAAAGATGCGAGAGTAGAATATGTTATTACACTGAGATATTCCAAAAAATACATACAGTCCAACACCCAGATGAATTTCTGCTATTATGCAGCTCTGAGATATAGGGCATCTGTTAGGCTAAGCTATGAGGTTACAATATTACTTCTGTTGCTAAAGCTGTTACAGTCTTAATATACAAGTCTAGCCAAGTCCATCTGAATATGAAACGTATTTCAAAATTGAGTTTCTATGCAAAGGAGCTCTGCCTAAATTAGGCTATTTGCTAATAGAAATAGCTAAAGGTAGTACGAGAGGACTAGAAGATCCTGTGGTAAATTTCACTTTTCCCGACCTTATTTTTTTGTCCCTTTCTGGTTTTAATTCCAGATTCCAACCAGGTAGGTCAGATGGAAATCAGGCATTGCTTGATGCCTGACTTGTGTGACTGCTAGTTCTATTTAAAGTCCCTAGAGCATGTTTTTACATCATCAGGTCATTATTTTTCATAGAAAACTGTTCTGGTGGATAGTGGAACTGTACTTCAGTTCCTTACCAGTGTTTCTGGAGAGGGATACTGACAGTGTTTGGAAGGTGCTTTGATACCTTCACAAAGATGCTGTGTAAGTCCAAAAAAAGTCAGTTGAAATATTTTTCTAGTCAAAACTCTACTTCCATACGCATTGAGTTTGGTTGCTAATTTATCATTGTTTATCAAATATTTATCATTCATCATTATTCAAAATTTATCAGAATTTATCGTTATTTTTTTCTATGCCTGGATTATTATTGCCTTTTTTCCCCAATAAAAAATATATATAACTATTATTACATTTTTTCCCTGATAAAAAGTATATATAACTCTAAATTTCAATTTCTTGTAACTGTATTTACTGCATTTTTCTTGTGGACTGAATAGCTAAGGTAGAAGCTGTTGATTCTGTTTTTCAAGTATTCTTCCCGTGTTAGGAATTTATCACCTTGCAACCAGTTTGTTATCCTTGCTATGTATAAATACTTTCTACAGCTACCGATGACTGTACTCTTTAAAGACTTTTCAGTGTCTGCAACCCAGAGCTTAGATATCTTTGTCGCATCAGAGGCATTTTATAGTGACTAAAACTTCATGACATGTCAGGAACAAGAGAAAAGTAATTAAGTAAATGAAATGTCAGTTGTTTCTTTAGACAGAAAATCAATCCTTTTTGCAGAAAAACTCTTCCAGATTTTGGCCTTTGCAGTATCAGGCAATTATCAGTCTTGTGATCCTGATTTAGGCCATTGCCTCAGGGAAGTCAATAGGTCAAATTTAGCTACTCATTTCATTGATGTGCCTAACCTAAGTGGAAGAAAGCCACTCATTTCTATTATGAAACAAAACCCGCCTTGTTTTGTGGAGGAGTTCCGGCCACTGAAGTGTTGAAGAAGCAGCTATAAGAAGGTGCATGGACCCTGAACCCTTTTTGCTTGGCGGTTCTGCTCAGCAGCTTCCGATAGCGCTTGGCCATTAAGCAGAAACAGCAGTTCTGTAGGGTGGACAAAAGGAAGGTAATTCATACGCTTGTAACTCGCAGAAGATGCTTGCAGAATCCGCACAGTTAGAGACTGTTATAGGTGGGGATTTGGCCCGTATATTGAAGCCAGATAAAGCTGGGAAGATAGAATGAAAATAAATATTTTAGTATTTTGCTGTATGCTCTAGCTCTTCAATGCTCCTTAGTACTTCTCAGTGAGTACTAGCATAGAGCTGAATGCTGTTTTGAGGAGTATTTGTAGAGAGTAAAAGCATTGAGAAGGTGTCAGTAAGTGTTTCAACGGGCAATCACACTCATTATTTTCATAGAATATGAAGGAGATAATACTGCTGGAATGGACTCTTACTTGAATGGAAGGGCCAAAAAAGCTGCAATTGGATAGCTGGCCTCTGAAAAGAATGGAAGGATGGGATTGTCTGGGGTGGACTAGATCTCTAGTTGTACAGCTGTGAATAAAGCAGTCCAACATTTGTGCTCCTAAGTTGAGAAACACCCTCACTTAAAACTTTTAAAGAAACTTTAAAAATTACATATTTTTTTACAAAAAAAAAATCAAGTTGTTATGTCAGCTTGGACTTTATCAATGCAAAAGCAATTGCTTTATTAAACCATAATCTATTGAATCAGAAGAAATACGCAATGTGATTTGGTTAACAGCACATAACTGTTAATGAGTACCCAATGACTATTGCACAAATTAGTAAAAATTATAGCTAATTTCCTAAATACTTAACCTCTGGAATAACCGGGTTTGCTCCAGTTATTCTTCCTGATGAAACATGCTCTCTGTAATAGTCTTCAGGCTGCAACGCGTGCCGCAGGAGATCAGTCTTAGTCCTTACTATGGGGCTGGTTAGTCTTATCCCATTATCCCACTTCCTGCTCTCTGCAATGGAGGGGCAGTTACAGTTGTAGTCAATTTGTGCTCAGCAATTTTGGGATCCCTGAAAGCAAGGATTTTGCTTATTCCTGCCCAGCTCAGAGATTTAGAAATTTCCGTTTTCTTTCCTCCGTAGGCAGGCCAAGCTACAGTTCTGTTCTTAATTGAAAATCCTGTCTATGACTGATCAGCTAATGATAATAGACGTCTAGATAGACAATGCTAATTAAGGATTACCTGTAGTCTGCCCGTAATTCACACGGCTGGAAATTAGAAATAAAACTTCTGTAGGAGCTCAGGTCTCTGCTGGTGGAAAAATGTTATTTCAGCTGCTCTGTTCGCTGCCAGGCAGAAGGGACCTGACTGAGGACTTCTTATCCCAGAAAATCCTGCTTCACTCTGCCTTTAAGCCATGACAGGAAAAAAAGAGATTCATCAAGTATATAATACTACCAATACATAAGAAAGATGTATTATGTATTCAGTGACCGCTGGTTTACCTGTATTTTATGTGTTGTTTATGAACACAGATGCCCATAAGTACACACATTGTTATCAGGCATATAAATATTGCATTTTCACAGAAACATCAGCCTGATTAATGATGGAAATTTGAAACAAAAGGCTCTGAAGTGCTCTTACAACAGCGTGTTAATCTGTCCAAAGTAATGATAAAACCTTTAAACTAGTGTGCTGTAATTACAGCAATAAGTAATTAGTACATTTAAAGGGCAGAAACAGTGCCGTACCTGAATTCAGTGGAGGGTAGCCAGGCAACAATATAAAATGGCATTTTCTGAGACAAATGTGAGGAAACGTGCTTTGTTCTGAAATACAATTATCTTTAGACGGATGAAACCGTCCAGGTACTTTTATTAAGAGAGTGTTGGGCTCTCAAAAGCTGGAACTGTCTGAAACAGACGTATACGCAGCATGCATCAGATGTGTGACATGAGTATCTTCCTTTCTAAAAGTCTTCCAAGTTTCCCACATAGTTGGTAAGGCAAAGCCAAAGTGGCTGGGCAGCTTCTGAAATCAGGGCGTGGAGGGGTTTCATGGAAGAAGAGTAGACATGTAGAGTGATCTCTAACAGGATGCTGTCGAATAGCGAATGCCGTCCTCGGTCATTCTCTGGACGCGGCATTTTGGTTGTCCACGCTACGGTTACTCATTCCTGTGTTCTGTCATGGGTGGGTAGACCAAAACAACCACTCCTCTGCCAAACCCAAGAAGCTGTTTTTGCAAGAAAGCTAGGTGTAATTTAACAAGGGAAGAGTCTGCCGCAGGAAGGCGGACGAGCCCATGCCACTCTTGGCTCGCACCCCTCGCAGGTGGTGCCTCTGCTGCTCTTCTGTCATCGAACACCTCCTTGCCCTCGGCGCCATGCCCAACGGCTTGCTAAGGGTATCCCTGCCTTTGTGCCACAAAGTCCCCATTCCTTGAAAGTTGCAACACTGTCCTATCTTGTTTTAGAAATTTGGAGCTTAGAGAGAAAAGAAAAAAAATGGGACTGACCTTTAGGAAGGATGTTTTTTGTGTTGTGGACATAGACAGAAATAGGTTTCTTTCAAATGTTGTTTGGTTTTATACACAAAATGAAATAGTTAATGAAGGTTTCAATGATCTTTGCCTTTCTTGGTTCAGGGATGAAATGTGAAAGAATAAAAATCCATTGCTCCCTTAAAGCACCTTTCATATAGTAGTTTAAAAGATGCTTACAATAAAGCAGTTAGACCTCAGGATCTCTGTCTTTTTAAAATAGTATAATGTCACCTCCTGTTCAGCCAGCAAGGCAGACCATACAATTCCAGTTTTGAAATCTGTGCACCTACAACTAGGGTCTCATATCTAGCGCAATCTACAGGTGTTCAGAACACTGAAAATAGAAATGAATTTGCCCATTGTCCTACCGTTGACAAAAATCAGAGCTTGCACAGTGTTGCCTTGACTTCAGATCTCCTGCTCTGGATACAAGACCACAGTTATTTTAGATCACGTAGAATAGACCTGACATGCTGCAGCTGTAATACAAAAAAGGGACTTCCAGAAGGATAAGCACTTGGTATAAAAATAGGCAAAATCATTTTGGAAAGAGGTGAGGATAGAGAAGGTATTTGGTTATTCATTTTACTTACACAGAAGGGGTAGATCCGATTTATCCAAAGAGTTTTGTTTTAGAAACCTCCTTCTTAATTCCTCAGTTGTACTGAATGTCAAATAGCGTATCTCTAGATTCACAATTCCAATCTATCACTTGCTGGAGAAGAAAATACATAAGCATAGGGCCAAGAAGAACACTGAAATTTTTTTAACAATGTCGCTAGCTCTCAGAAGACAATGCTAGAAGGTTTCCTGGAGAGACTGTTACTCTCTTCCAAAAGTTATTGTCTTAAATACATGCATATATACACACACACACACAAACTCTCACACTTTGTATCTTGTGAAGAGTGTTATTTCATAGCAGTAATCACTGCATGAGTTTGCCACTCTTATTCCAGAGAGATTTCATTTACAATATGTGGTTTTATTTCAAATGTACTTCTTTAATCATGCTGTGAAGTAGGAAGGAGAAAAGAAACTAAAATTATATTCATTTTGAGAACTTAGAGTAAACTAATTATAGGTGACCTTCATTATAATATCAGACCATAAAAACTGACACCTATCGGAGTTCAAAACAGAAATGAAATTTGAAAGACCGCTCCTGTGTTATCTGCCTGGAAGTTACTTTAGGAAAAGAATGACTCGAAGTATTGAAGAGTGAAATACTGTTTGTGCACACTAGAGCACACCTTCCAGTTTAGTTACATCCAAAAGGAATCAAACTTGCCTGCTCCGAGATTGAGCTATGGAGAGAGAAAACCACAGCAAAGGAAGTAAAATGAGAGATTTACTTCCATGTGAGCTTCTGATCTCAGCTGCAATGCTGATGTAAGCGTATTTATTATGTCCATTATTTCTGCTGAGAATGGGGTGAAATTTCCTGTGCACAATGTATAAGGATTGGAATAAGAAGCTGATGCTTGGTTAGTCAGAAGGGGAAGAGTTTTTCAAAAAGAAAGCAAACCTGGCTGAGTCATCACCTCTGGGAACATCAGGATTAGTGAAGCAGAAGCAAAGGATAAAGCGTGGAGTAATGTGGAAGATTAATGGATGCCATTGCTGTGTTTTACTTTCCTGATCTTGCCTCTTCAGCAAAAGTTTAGAAGGCTGTTATGATAATTTTTGGTTGGTTCAAACTTCTAAGAACAAGGAGGAAATCCAAATCCATATTTTCCCTAACAAAATTATTATGTCCAATAGGCTCAAGGTGATGGAGATGGGAGAGCGCTTTGGTCTGCTTTTTGACCACTGATCTTAGATACTGCAAATGAGAATGCCCTTAATTACGGGGTTTTTTTATATGATGCTTGAAACAGGGAAGATAAAAATATTAGTTTGTGTTCCAGATCCTGATTTGTAACTGTAGATTGTGTATATACAGCTCAGACACAAACACTTTCAATTTTTTTTAAAAGGGTCCAACAAAATGAAGCTCTGAGTACGTTTCCTAGACTGATTCTAGGTATTATTGTTGGATATGTGGAACTTTCTAGAGCTGTGTTCTAACACTTTGGTTTCCATTGTACAGGAGGTGCAAAAGTGTCACCTTTCTAGCTTTTCTTTTCAGGTTTCATTTCTGCTTAGAAATTAACAGTTCATTTCAAACTTTAAAATTTTCAATACTTTCAAGAACCTCTTATGCATTTACAGAATACAAAGAATATGAATTAAAATTCAGATCTAATTCACAGCAAACTGTATTATATAACATGTTTTTAAAGATAAGAATTAATTGAAAAGTGTGTCAGCCAAATAATTTCTCTGAACATTAGCACCCTGTGTACCACAAGCAGCAGGCAGCCGTTGGATTATGAACAAGTGCTGATGTGCTTCAAAACTGTGTCAGGATGGGAGGACAGCATTAACTGAGCACCATATGCTGTCAGGTTCGCATTCACCTGGTGAGGACAAGGCTTATTTTACCCTTTAGAGCGAGGATCCTGTGCATTGCTGGCGTGGGGTACGCAGGTGGGACGGGTCGTGCATGGGAAGGTGCAGCACGCACGCATAGGGGTGTTCTGCACAGTGCCTGAAGATGTCTTTGATCTGGTAATAACCATATTGATAATCAGGGCTGCCTTCACCTTAACGATTCATACAGAGATTGTCGTTGTTCCTGCTGAAGCCTGTGACAAAGCTCCTTTTATCCACAGCTGCCGCTGTGTTCCTTGTTGAGCGTTGGGTTTGAACCGAGAAGATGCTCGATATACTAGCTTCTCTGATTAAGCCCTTCCCAGGTGTGTTCCTTCCAGTTCCAGCTGGCTTTATCTTTCTCGTATGTAGACATTCTCATCTGCTTGAGTTTCCATTAGAGGGTTAGACGTTGGGTAAAAGGGGGAGAGAAAACTAGAATTCCTCACCAGCCGAGTAGGTATGTGTTTACTTATATGAAATATGCTAGGTACAATTTTGACCTATTCCTGTAAAGTTTTGAACCCTTGCTTCCTCGTTTCAATTCATTGATTCCGCTGCGTCTCTGTATTGAAGCACTGAGACCTATGTCTAGAATTGATTTTATTTACATTTGCTATTAGATGTCACTGACTGCATATGTACAGTACAGAATCCAGCCTGAGCCTACACTCGCTGCTGCTCCACACTACTTATCTACTGGAGTACCCGTGCGGCAGCGGAGCTGAGAGCAGGGGTGAATTGAAGGAAGTTTTCTAAATTTAAGGTACCCTCAAGGACGAATTTATCCCCTCAGAGAAGGAGCCTGGCATGCCTTCTATCCCACTCCCATGAGAGCGTGACTTGCTGTTAAGATCAAGGCAAAGGTGAAGGCTGCGTGTGCCTTATTACCAACTATGGTATGCAACTTGTGAAGGTGTTCCAGTTTATTTGTGCCATATGTTACATTCATTCATGCTGCTGATGGAAATCACATTCTAAAATGCAAGCAGAAGCTTGCATTAATGTGGAGATTTCAACTTTGCTCTACACTGTTCCATGCTCTGAGTACCCAGTTTCCCATCTTTCATATTACAGGAACACGAGATTCTTTCAAATAGAGTATAGATAAAACCTGCAGTCAAAGGCAATAACTGGTAGGGTCACTGTGATGAAGCTTATTCTGTGAGAAAGAGTAAAAGAGGAGACGCTCTTTTTTGTGTATTTGTAGTAATACTTACACACATATATGTGTGCCTCAGTCTGGCATATTTGAGTTACTGTGTTAAAATTTTTTTTATTTGCAACTCATTGCTATGGCTGAAGGAAGTCCAGTTTCATTTTACCCTAGTGAAAATCCTCTCCATTTATATGCTGGATATATTTACATAAAATACGAACAAACATCTAATGAGTGAGTATTCACCAGAGTTTCCAATTTCAGGCTTTTTTAATTTCCTGAGTATTTTTTACATATTTTTAGTACATGAATATTTTGGTATCTTTGCATTCTTCTTGCCAATTTATTTTTCTTGTGCAGAGAGATCACTTCTCTATCTTGTACCTACCGTCTTTTTTGTGGAAATTCTCTTTCTTTCTCCTTGAGTATTAAGAACAAATCAGTAAAAAGTGAAAGCTTAAAAATATTCCCAAGCTGCATGTAAAACAAATGGGATTTTTAAATGCTGAGTTGACATCCCTTCCCACCACGCTTCTGAATGAGATATAAAACTGAGGTCCTGACCACATGCAGTCTTTTAACAGATCCCATGGCACTTTTTTCAAGAGTGGAGGTGAAAGCTGCAATGTCATGGCTTAATTTCAATTGGATAATTACATTCTACCTACTTAAAAATTCCTCACTGGTTTCTGTTAGGAAAGGTATTCCTCATTTTTCCCCGAAACGATTGTGTTGTGCATCACTAAAAAGCTTTTGCCTTTTGCCCCAGTAGAAATGCGTGTTCCTGGACATTTCAGTAACGAGTGAAGCAATTATGTATCTGATTTGCAATAAAATTTCCTAAAGCTTCTCAAATGCCACAGGAATTGTGGAAATATAGCAGATACTCTCCTCTGCCCCTTATAAACCATACAGCGCACCTCCTTGTCCCATGTTTTGGAAGAGTGATTGGGAAGTTTAAGCGTAGAAGCAGCAGATGAAACATATGAATTATAAAAGATTCCTGGACTTACATCTAGCTTGCGGGTGGCAGTTGTTGCTCAGGCGTGTGCACAACAGCTACACATGCCTGTAGTATAAACTAATTTAAGATTACAGGGCTAAAGCTAGTAAAATTATCTTAGCGGGTTTTTTTAATCCCACCTGACAACACTCTTCTAAATATCTTGACTCTGTATCTCATGCAGGTGAAGCACAATTCTGCTGAAAGTTCCTGAGAGCTTTGTGAACACAATTTCAATGAAAACGTAATTTAGCTGAAGCCTGAGGACTGTTGAGACCCCTGGTGCAGTAAGAATACCAAAGTATTTCGAGACAGGGCTACACTGTGTGAAGAAGATGCTTTGTGAGCTGAGAAAGTGAGTGGTGGAGATTTAAGCCGGTGCCTTGCCTTTGCCTGAATAAGAAGGTAACCTGAAAAAGTCAAAGGTTATGCATGCTGTTTAGATTTTGAATCATCCTGTGTGAAGTTTAGCACCATTAGGAACAAAGCTGTTTTAAGGTTAGTAGTCTCCCAACTGGAACATCTGAAGTGTGGTTGCATGTTATGGTCTGAGCTCTTCTAAGAGCTCACGAAAATGGATGAAGCCTGTTTTTCTCCCTCCTCTATAACTGCCTGTTCCAGGCATGTGTTTCTGCTACTTACCTTGTAGCAGCTGTGGCACTTGTCTGACCAACTTTATTTTTTACGTGCAGAAAGGCCATACAGGGCTGGACCCTCCGGCCCCAGACTCTGCCTCTGATGGTGGGCAAAAGTGAAGCTCAGGGAAGGAGAGACAAATCAGAGAGTTATAGCTCTCCTAAACACCCTCCAATTTGTGAGTCCAAGACTTTCTCAGCCAGAAGAGGCATCTAGGTATGCGATAACCCTCAATGGCTTCTTCAGCAGAGAAGTTGTCAAGGAAGACTCATCCAGTCCTTTCTTGAATGCTTGCAAGCTTTTATCACTCACAGCACCCCGTGGACAGGAGCCACCCTTCAGCTGTGTACTGTGTGATGGACCACCTCCTTCCGTTCGCTTTCAACCTGCCAGCTGGGAGAAACTAGGTAATACCCTCTCCTTCTTCTACTGGAGGAGGCAGTGAACAGTTGATCTGCCATCCTCTCTCCCCCACTCATGTCTTCATCCAGGTCTGCCTTTGCTCACCTATTTTCCAGGCTGAAAACTCCTAACTTTAATTGTTCTTTGAACACAAGTTGTTCCTAATCTACGATCATCCTTGTTGGTCTCCTCTGAACCTTTTGTAGATCTGCTCGGTCATTTTTGAGATGGGAAAGCCAAACCACGTTATTCAGTGGTCCAAAGTTCTCTCTTTTGTTCTTTTTTTCTTTCCTTGTAGTTCCTAAGACTTTATTTGCTCTTTGACTGCTATTGAGCTCTGTGTTGATGTTTCCTGGAGTTATCTATCATAATCCCAAGATTGCTATCCTGGTAAAGGTCAGCTCAAAGCCCATTATTTTCTTTCTGAAGTTAGGATTGCTTTTTACTGTGTGTGCCGTATATTATTCTACACTGAATTTTATCTGCCTTTTGACACAAAGCTGCTCGGTGTCGTAAGGTCTTTCTAGAATTCTTTGCAGTCAGCTCTTATGTTTTCTACTCTGAATTGCTTTCTACCATCAACATGTTTTGCCACCTTGCTATTCAGTGTGTTCCTATGATATCACAGATATGTTAAACATCAGAGATCTTGATGCAGAATGCTGTGAAATGCCACTGGAGATCACTCTCAACTGAGAAAATTATCCTATTGTCAGTTTCCTACCTGTTCACCAATTATTTTACCTATTCTCCTTTTTATGCAAGGGTTGCTTTTAGATATCTTCAGAGCTTATAGTAAGGAGCTTGGTTGGGAGTCACCTGGAAGTGTAAATGGATTGTATCAACTGGTCTGCCCATGTAAAAAACTTACGACTCCTTACCAAAGTGTCAGGTTTGTGAAGCTTGGCTTTCCCACCAAGTGCTGATAACATTTATCCAAGTAGCACTTTGCTGTGTTAGCAAGTTGAACTGACTTCTCTCCTAATCAGATGAGCACTGAGCGTCATGCTGGTGGGTGCGTGTGACCTCTCCTTTTAGCGAGAGCGAGCTGGTGCTTTGGTCGGCACACGAAACCAGATGTGTGGTCGTGATGTGACTCCATGGGCAGCAGCTGTGGCTTCTTCCTCAGCAGATGGGCATGATGCCTGCTGGACTGGGCCACTGTGCTGCCTCTAGGGCCAGTACTTCTCACCATCCTTTTCTGATAGAAGGGGAGCAAGGCAGTTGGTTTTTTCTGTTTAGAAATAACAGCCAATGTTTTAGCATGTAAATGAGTAATGTAAGTGCTCTCACAATTATGCCGTTTTCCAAACATGGAAATACAAGCCTGAGGTGGGTTTCCATGCCTGTTCAGGGAAATTACTGGGGCTGAGAAACATTTTGTGTCTCAAGTACGCAACATTCTGCGTGCACAAGTTCTCGCAGGTGTGAGGTGCCAGGTGTTCTCCTCCCACCCGGCTTTCCTTCTCATCGGCAGAAGTGGGGAAGAGAGCTACAGATTCGCACGTCCCTTTTAAACAAGGCAGAGGCATTGTGTTGGTCTGTTGTGGGACAACAAGCTTTAAAGATCCTTTTTTAAGTAGCAGTCCCTGTAAGAACCTGGTAAGGGTTAAGTTGACTGGACTAATGGAGTTTCTAGGTGTACCCCAGAGACTCCATTCAACTCCTCTAACAGATCCAGGTATTTAAAGCTATTTAAAACTTCTAATTGAATTTTCAAATAAAAAAAGATTTAACTGTATTTTAAAGCCTTCAAAAGAAAAAAGGAATACATTAAATCGTTTTAAAAATTGACTCATAACTATGTAACTGCGGTAACATAGAGTGTAAGTTCTGTAACTGTACTAAAATATACAGGAAAAAAAGAGAGAGGTTATCTTGGCTTAGTCAAATGTCCTACTGTATTCAAAACAACAAATTAAAATGTAAATTAAAGTCTCTCTTTTTTAATTTTTGCAGATGGAGAAAGACTGTGAAGATAAACTTGAAAGGTTCTGATGACTGTCTCATCTTCTCCTAGGGAACTTATGAACACCATTATAACATGTGAGTGTAAGATTAAAAATATCTATTGGCTTCACTAGGCTATTGTACTTCAATTTTTGCTTAAAATCAAACACATAATTTAAGTAGATTTAGAGAACTTGAAAGCCTTCCAACTGCTATAGTGTTCAAAGAGTAGGTTGGGGATGTTTAGTAGATGGAGCCAAATTATTTTTACCCAGTAAGTTAACTAACTGAAATCTAAGAGTACTCCTCCATTACTTTGGGATTATTTCTTACAAGGAAACAGCAGATGCATTTGTAGTTGCCTGTTATTTGAATACAGCAAAAATCCTTTCAATTGAGTCCAGCTGATAGCGGTTATCCATGAATCGGAATTCTCCTATGCAATTGTTAATGTCTGTTTTGTAAGTCGTATTCAGAGTCGCTGGAGAAAAGCTAAGTAAAAATAAATACATTCCACAGCAGCAATCTTCTTTATTTCTAGCTCTTTATTTAGAGGTGATGTATTTTGATTGATACACCAGACAAGCTGCACTTGCAGGTCCTTAGAACTGTTTCAGATTCTACATTAAGGATGATTGCAACTTCATTGCTTTGACTAGAGAAAACAAACATATGTGTCATTTCCAGTTTTGCAAAAATTTACACCGTGCAAGTCTTTGGATAAATTTTTTATTGTTTTTTTTTTTTGAACCTGTTGAGTTAACTTAAATTAAGATCGTTACAAATAAGTAAATGTGCAAAAAAATGGTACTTTGGTTTTTAAAAAAGAAACCCGTTTCATGGAAAAAAGGTTATTCTTTAAATCTTCTATAAAGGCAAAACATAGGGTAATTTAATATATTATCTGGCTGTGAAAGCAAACGTATTTAGGTACAAATATTTAAATGAAAATATTGGCTGTTTTCTTCTCCTTTCTCTTTTTCTTAAAAGAGTTTGCCCTTATTGAATATGGTCAGAATGTCCCAGAAGGTGACATGAGATGGAGAAGCTGGCCTCCATTTGTCCCCTCTGGCACACTGGAATAGCTAGACTGGCTATATGTCTAATCTGGTTTCCTTCTCCTACTATTCCATTTCGGTGCTGAGAATTGAGAGTTGTTTTTTTACGACAGAAATGAGAGTACCCTAACTATACTTTCTTTTCCCTGCATAGAATATGTTCTCCCTGCTGCCAAAAGCCAGCGCAAAATTTATGTACATCCATGCTCGCAGGCTTGACACTTAGCTGACACGTGGAGCTTACATTCACTTCCTGAAAAGGGATTAGATTCCTCTCATGGACTAATGTTTCGGGGTAAATAAGCAGATTGTGTAAAGATTGTCACTTAAAATGAAAAGTTATTACAGCGTCTAAACTAAATAACACTGCTGAGGATGTGCTGAGCATCAAATTTTCTCTTATTAAAACTAAATCACAACTTTCATATTTTAGAAGGAGTTCATTAAAACTTGTCTTATCAACTTAATTAAAGGCAACTGTCCCTATATAGAGACAGATAAACAACTTAACATAATATGCCTCGGCTTCTCCTGAGGAATGTAATATTCTTATCTTTAGAACAGTAATTGCTGCAGTTAAAGTTTTGTTAAAAATGAATTGATATTTGCTAAGAGTACGGATTTGACAGATGCAGAAAACATGAGTGACTACAACAGCATTCTGATACTTAATGAAACAAGGTATTTAAATGTTAATATAGTGTTTTTCGAATAAGAGGAAAAATATTAGTTTAGCAAATTAATCCCAGTGCACTGATGTCTTTCATGGGATTGTAGTGCTTTGTTAATCTATCATATTACAGAAAGATTCAAAGTAAAAGCTATTTATATCATAGTAAACTGTAGCAACATGTGTAATAGCAGGGAAGATTAGTTCCTGCCTACACAATTAAGCAATGTATTGACTTAATACAGTTCATGCACATACATAATAAATGGGAGTTTATTATAATATGCATGCAGCCATCTTGAATACACTGATTAGCAACACAATACAAACATAATCATATATACTTGTATTTTGTGGAGAGCAAATTAAGTTGATGTATTCCAATGTTCTATATTAGCTGTGTTAAGCAGACAAGCTGTATGGAGACGAAAGAACTAACAGATATTTATTTCAATAAATCCTTCCTTACATTGACAAGTAAATATTCCACGGACTACAGATCTCCTTGAGAAGAGGCAAGGCACATACCGGAACAGAAGCGATGTATTAATGGGATATATTAACGGTTTAGAAAATAATCCGTAGCAATCACCAGGGTGCAAGTAACAGCTGAAATGATTTTTCCTGGGTCTCTGGTGGGAAGCCATGTCTGTTGGGTCATGGAGCAAGAGCAGTCTTGCAAATGACTGGGAGAGACACTGCTTACCTAGACCTTCTCACAGAGTATTTATCTTTGGTGTGTGCAGCCTTCTCACTCCCATTTTCGTGTGCAGTGAAAGACTGGCCTGAGTCTTTTAGCCAGAGAAGTGCTAGAGAGACGAGATCCCTGGCTTCTGGGAGACTTGCGTCCCCACGGATGGCTTGCTTTATTCTGATTCAGAGAGTTTATAACCTTACCTCACTGGTCTTGGTGTCATCTACTTGTCCCAAGCACTTGACGAAGATGGCAATATCATTGAGATATCTATTTGACATGGCTCACCAGCCATGTTCCTTGCTAGTGGTATCGATGTCCCTCAGCTAGACCTCTTTTATGTGCTGTAGATCTGAGAAGAGCTGATCCAGTATTTCCCTTCCTTGCTGGGTGTGCCAACGGGTCGTGACTGGCTTCTCTAGGTCATGACACCAGTGTGGCGGAGGGCTCTTCTTGATCTTCTTAAATGTACTTTGCTCTATTCATTTCTTGAAATTTAAAAAAACCAAACATCTTCAACAAAAAACCCCACCCAAAAACCAAAACCAAAAAACCTGACAAACCCTAAACTGCAAATACAAGTAATGGGTCTGTAGGAAGAGGCATCTCTGTTAGTTGGAAGGTGTTTCCAAGCAATTTGGAATTTGCCCCTGATTGGCTTGGACCGACGGAACTGTCAGTGAACTTCATCATGGCTTGACTATTAAATTCAGTTTACGAGGACCGTCTTCTGTGTAGCACCGTCTAATATAGCATTTATCAACCATAGTAAAACTTCTAGTAATGCATATATTTTTGTTAAGCAGCAAACAGATTTGTGTTTGGTATCACAGACACGTTTTTAACACGTTAACTCAGATAACAGTTTAGTATGAATGAGCATTGTTTTATGGTGCTATGTTTTGGATTTGTGACCAAAACAGTGTTGATAATACAACGTGGTTTAGTTATTGCTGAGAAGTGCTTACACATCATCAAGGACTTTTCTGTTTCTCACACTGCTCCACCAGTGAGTAGACTGGGGGTGCTCAAGAAGTTGGAGGGGACACAGCTGGGGCAGCTGACCCCAACTGACCAAAGAGATATCCTGTACCGTATGACGTTGTGCTCAGCAATAAAAGCTGGGGGAAGGAGAAGGAAGGGGGGATGTTCGGACTTATGGAGTTTGTCTTCCCATGTAACCGTTACACGTGATGGAGCCCTGCTTTCCTGGAAAAGGCTGAACACGTGTGTGTGTGTGTGTGTGTGTGTGTGTATATATATATAAAATTAGTTTAAAAAGAGGGATAGACATATTACGCAGCCCTTAATGAAAACTTCCAGTGGTAGCAAATAAGTGACTATGCTTTCTTTTGCACTGAAATTCAAGCATTTATGCATACTTGAACATTACCCACCAATTAACATACAATTTGAGAGAAGCGACAGCATCCTTGGTGTCAAGGGAGCCAAGATTCACAGTCGTAACTGACGGGCTCCCCTGACTGCAGCTTCAGAGCTAGGCATTTCAGTGGCACATTATTTACAAGATAAAACCGTGTTATATGAGTTATGTAAATGACTCTAAATTATTATTCTGCCATCAATAATACAGCAATTTTAGGAACTCCTAATTTACCCAGTAGGAGAGGGGTTTACGTGGCATATGGAAATGAATGAGCCACACATGCTTCTCTTGCTTAAAACAGAGAGCTTTGCACTGTGTGATAAGTCTATAATATTCACATGTTAGAAAGGATTTTTCTAAACAGTAAAGTATCTGCCCTTGGTATTAAAGGTAAGGGGAGTCCCACTTGAGAAAAAGAGGGACAACTGTTCTGCTTTGTTGCTGGTTTTACGTTGCGCAGCCATTTTATTTTGAATCTTCCCTAAAAATAACCCAAGTCTGTCAATCTAGGCAGTATATTCATTTTGTGTGTAGAAGCTACATTCATATAATATAAATGCTATGATTTTTTTTTTTTTTCTGTTGAAAAGAAATGTTATAATATGAGGGCTAGATCTTTCAACTTGGTATAAATTGACAAAATCTGTTCACTCCATGTAAAAGCAACATGAAGATCTGGTTTCTGACATAAACGCAAAATAAAGGTTCATGAACTACTTTAGACTTCTAATGAGAAAATAAAAATAATTAGAATGGTATTGAGTGACATTCCTTAAAAATATTTTAAATTGAAAGTGCATAAGAATCATTGACTATCCTTGAATGCAACCATGGATCCTGAAAAATGCCAAGCTTCAGGAAAAAAATATTTAACAAGTGTGCTTTTTCGTTAGTAGAAAATGGGTTCCTTCTTATATAAAAAACAAATTAAAAAGGGATAAAGAATGTAGGAAAAAAAACAATCAGTGTTTAATTTGGTAAGGGGTAACTCAAAGTATACTTGAGGTTCTTATGGAAATTATCCGCAGTTTGGACTCAGGGAAATAAGGTCACAAATCTCTTTATTATAGACAAGTTATAAGTAACTTATAATTTATTGGTTAAAGAAAAGCTACAAAACCAGTCTTTAATACCTTTATAGTGTTGCTAGTTCCTTATGGCAGATGCCAGGAAAACTACAAAAGTGAAAAATAGTGAAGGGAAATAAGGTGATTAAAATTCCTAAAAAAATATTACTGGATCATGATAGTTAAGCACTTAAAAAGGGTGAAAGTGAACCAATGTTTTGTGTGGGTGTCATTCAATTTTTTTATTAAATGCTGCGCAGAAGTAATATCTGAAAAAAAGAATTAATACCTTTAACAGATATTTTTCATTTTTAAAAAGATACAAAAACCAGTCTCTTATTTTTTTGCAGTATGCCTGAAATATTTTTTCTCTCTCATATGTTAAGATGTTTCCACGGTGTGGATGTTCCTCCCTACACAGGTTCTTTTCCCATTTTTCTAATGTTCCCAAAGAAAAATGGAAATGAGGCGGAGCAGGAATAAAAAGGAAGCAAATTATAGAAAGACAGGTAGTTTCAGTTTGGGGGGGCTTTTCTAAAGTTAAAGTGAGAGTTTTCTGTTAATGTAATTTCCAAAAAACATAGTATTAGTCATCATTAAATGCAAAGAGATAATTTTGTTAAGGATGCAACACAAGAAATTACCAGTGAAACACTTCACCTTCGTTTTCTCGTGGTTGTGTCAGGTTATTTAGCATAGGGTATGTGCTTTATCCCTGAATTTAAAGAGGAAAAACCCAAGCAAATATTGGCCGCAGCTGACCTTGGCTACTGTATATCATTAATCTAACAATGACATCAAGCAGCGTAAAATTAGGAAGCACATATTTATCTCAACGGTGAGCTAAAAGTGACGTACGCAATGGTATCTCGCTGTACCTCAGTGAGAATGAGGGCAGTTTTACTGTGGCACTGTTACTTTTTTTTTGACTTTTCTGACCAGAAAGAAGTCCAAAACTTGCACAATTTCCCGAGGAGAAGGTAAGGTTTGGGCAGTGTGCCATGTTAGCATAACCAGAAAATGAAGTTCTAAATTTACCTGCTCTCCCTTCTCCTGCCAAGGAGGCTCGACTTCGGTTTTTAATAAGGGAAAGGTACAGATGGCTGCAGAGACAGAGTTACAGGATTTTGCGTTTGCAATGTGGTTGCCTTATGGGACTACTTTATTTGAGTCCAGCATAACATACATGAGTCTAAATCATATAGCAAAGTATTGCCTACCGAAGTTGCAAATAGCGTATGGAAAATAAACAAATATAAAACAATGTAACAAAACAATGAGAAGGAATTAGTGGATGATCGATGAATCAGTATTCAGCCAGAGCAGTCCATAAAAGCACGGACCAGTTAATAAAAGCTTTCCTTTTACGTAGCTAACATAATTCTACTTTGTAGAGTACTGAAGTGGACAACTGGAATTACTAAAACAATGAATAAAGTTAATGTTTAAATTTTTGGAGTAGACAATGAGGAAAATGAGGACTGAGAAGTTTACTGGGTCACGTGTTCTTTCCCTCTACAGGGGCACGATTGATTCATTATCTGTTCCAGAGACTTCTTTGATCTATTGTCAAATGTAGTATTGATTTAACACAATTATTCTTCAATTTGGATCAAAATTACCATAGTGCTCATACTGTAATCTGTGTATTTAAGGGACTGAGGTCAGTATTTTATGGTGCCTCAGTTCATTGCTCGTTGCGGTTCTACAGAGTGTTTGGCAGTTCTTTCCAGTTGTCTGGTAACATACGCTATTGGAGCTCCTACCCATAGATAATGTCATGACGATACGGGCGCATTAGTATCTCTGTCTCCTGCAAATTCTGTTCAGTAAATGCTGGCTAGTTGTGTATGCAATACCCAAATGTCAAATGCAGGTGATGGAAGGAGACGCTAACAACAACCACCTTGAAACTGAAATGGCAATATGAAAGTACGTTTTTTGACCGTTTTTTTGCTGAAAGAGTAATCACATAAAATAATTGCAGACCACATTATCCATTTTGTGTTCCTTTGAGGAACACAATGACATTGTTATAAAAAGGTTAATACTGACATTGTTATAAAAAGGTTAATACATTAGATATTAAACCTGTTATTTACCCCTGTTCTAGCTAACTTTAATACAGCCTTGAAGTAATAATAATTTTAAAATTCTCTATAAAGTTATATAACAGTACAAGTCCATCCAAAACACCTTCAGCAAACTTAAAAGTTCGACTCGTCTTTCCCTCAAGAATCTTCCAGGTGCTGTGTAGGAAATAAGAGGACGTCAGCATCTGAATTTGATTCAGGTTTGATTCTGAGTCTCCAGCAGCCCTTTGCTGGAGTAGATTAATTCAATAAGCTAAAAAGCAGCATGATCCCTGCATCCTGTCAATGTGACACCTAGGGTAAAACCACTTCAAAACAGACTGTTTTGTACAGACTCAGTAGTGTCTTGAGTTTTGATTTTGGGGGAGAAGCAGAAGTCAGTTCAAGTACCTGATTTGCTGCTGATAATCATTTTCCACTTCATTAATTACAGCTCTGATTTTCTATTGTCACTTCATGTAGCCAGTGCTAGATATTCCAGTACTAATGAATGTGATTACACGATGCAAGATAACAGATCAAAATAACACAGTATCAACTCTTCTATGAAAGAATGTAAACACCTGTATTAGTATTTTATGTTCTAGCAGCTTGCTGCTTTCTTCTTGACATTGTATTTATTCTGTCTTGATTTCTAGCTTTGAGCATAATGAATGTGTATATTCTTAATTTCTCATAGGGAGGGTGACAAGCACTATAATAGATAACTTCAAAGCATAATGAAAAGAGAAATGCAATGAGCCATATTTGGACTCTAACCATTTTTTTTCTCATCATTTTGACTGATGAAATGGAGCAGTATGATCTATGCAAATGTGTAATCCTTTTCTTACTTGGGAGGCTTGAAATACTGCCTTGCTGGGCTTTTGAAATGGCGTGATTATGACTGAGTTGCACATTGCCAAGAAGAATTCCATTCTTCTAAGAACATAGTAAAGTAAAATTACCAAGATTATAAAGAAGTTACGGTTTATTCGAGCCAGCAAAAAGACAGCTACAAACTGACCATTTTATCAGTTTTTTCCTCATCGCTACATGCAGTTTAACATTTGCACATTCCTATTAACTTTCAAATTTGTTTCTGAAGATGATATTATGCATGGTCTAGCAGAAATAAGCTTGACTTTTCCGGGAAGACTGGTAGAGAAAAATTGATGAGCAGACATCAGCTAGTGTTTGGAATGTTTGTATCAGTATTTTCATTTAGGGAGCAGGGAAAATTTAATTCAAAAATCCTTAAAATGGAACCTGTCCTGAAGAGGCTTCAAGTCTTTCAGGTAAACTGTACTAACCTCACTAAAATCAGAAATAAAATGCTTTTCTAAAGAAAAGAGTGCTAAGCTGACATATTACTTTGCGGGCTATATTATTTAAAAATCATCAAAAGTAATTGTTCCAACAATCAGCTTTAATTTTCTGGATAAACTAATAAAATTTCCCCCTTTTTAAAGGGTCTGGGTGCAATTTTAGACATGTTCAATAGCAACAAAATGGACATGGGCAGTATGGAAATATAAGCAATTAAAGAAATAGTTGTATCGGATCTATTTATTCACGTGGCAGAATTCCTTGCCGCACAAGGAGCCCCGGTCACTTCTACAGCAAGCTGCTATTTAACGCAGGCAGAGATGGTGGTCTCGGGTGCTGGTCCCAATAACAAAGGTACTGCTGAAGGTGCAATAGCAAGGTCGGTTTCTAAAACCATTTTCGGGAAAAGGTACACTTAAGTTTTCAGAGTGATTAACTGTTCTAGCTGTGTAATGCTTTCTGAAATTAAAATCCTCTTGAGGAGAATCACTTTGAAAAACTTGAGGCTTAGCACTTGATTTTATCAGAAAAAAACTTTCAGTGCCTGAAAATACTCTAGATATGGGAGTATGTAGGTTGGGAAGATGTAGGTTGGCTGCCTGGTTTTGTGGCCTCTCATGGAGAAAAACCTAACAGCTTCCAATAGCTCAGGAGTATGGACGAGCAAACGAAGGTACAGTGGAGTCAGAAGGTGACAGCACTGCCTCCGGCGGTGACCGCACTGGTAACTGGGCACCGTTAGGCCAAAGCTTGAAAACGTGGGAGTGACAATACAGGTGATGAACAGCACTCGCTGCTCTTCAGTCCAGAGTCTGCTTGTCCAAGTACAGTTCCTTCGTTACCTGGAAGAGATAAGCAATGGTTTAGTGGAAAGAAAGCTGACACAAGACTGTACCGCCCATGGGTGCACCTATAGTGGTGGAATCACTGGAGCAGATCGCAGAGTGCAGTCCTCAATGCTGGAGCCAACATATTTTTGAACAGCTTTAAGAAGCCAGTCTATTTTTGATCAATAGTAAGGAGACAGCTGTTGAGTACTTGGAAATCTGGACAGAAATGGGAGGTCAAAATAACCACTTGTGTGTCCTCAGGGGAAGAACCATGTGTAAATCCTTTTTCCACAGAACACCCGAACCTCTTGTAAGCCTGAAATGGAAGTAGAGTTAGGAGCAGATCCTGAAAGAAACGTGGCGGAGCTGGGGTATACAGGAAATAGGCAAACCCTTAGCTCTTGTTGAAGAGCTGTGCGGTCGAGATAGCGTTCAGAAACCTGTAAGCAGGTTAATAATATCCCTCCCTTAAGGAGAAATAGCTAAGGAATCATAGGTAACAGATCCAGTTTGGAAGAGGCCTCAAGAGGTCATGACCTATTCTGTCCCCAAAAGGTAGGATGGCAAAGGTAAAGCCTAAGAAAGCTGCATACTTTCAATCATGCTTCATGCCTGGGGCAGTAATTAAATGTTAAAATATTCTTGGTTTCTATCAGTTATAAGGAAACAGTATTATGAAAACCGATCTCTCTCCTAGTGACACAAATAAAGCGTCCCTGCGGGATCTGCAGCAACTGTTTTCACATGAGGTTAATAAGATCTGTAACTTTAACTGGCTTTTATGTGACAGATGTTTTTGTCCTTTTTAAAGCGCTAACCGTACTGTTTATGCTTCCACTAAGTTTTTTTCAAGACAATGCTACTTTTTCTATGTCTCTTTTTTCATCTTTTCATTTCCTTTCCTTTGCCCATTCCTAGTCCTTTCAGCTCTTATGATCATGCTTCCCTGCCACCCTCTACTCATCCTCTGCTCCTTCTACATGTGGTACCCAGCTCCAGTCCTTCCTCGTAGATGTGTACTCTCTCCTCCTGGAATCACTAGCCTCACTGGCAGCACCTAGAAATAGGTATATCCAATAGTAATTATGACTGTCACCACTCATGGGACTGGGGAAAAGGGAAAACAGAAGTGAGATTTTTTTTAAGAATGTTGCTTTATGATTTAGCAAATTGAATCTGTATCTTCAATGCTTTCTATATGTATCAAAAATCTTCTCTACTTTATCACTCAGACAAATTAATAGATTAGGTTGAAGCATGCCAAGTTGTACGGGAATAGAAACGCACTAATGCTATTTTGCTTTGTTTTCAGAAAATAGATATTCTAACAAAACCAACAACTTCAATCTATAGTTTAAAAAATTATGACCAGTTATTTCCCATTCTGCTATTCTAGCAGTTTTGTACAGCTTCTTGTGATGTTAAAGGAAAAGCATCAACTGTAATTGGATCCTGGTTCTTGAGGTTTATTGTTCAAAGATTATATCGTCTATAACTCTGCCATTGACTGCAATGGGCCCAGGATGTTACAGAATACATAGTCTGAGCGCAGCCATGCAGAATGTCTATCTCGTATTTTTAATGAAGTGGAAAAAATCACCAATTACTGGTCTAGCTTATTATATAACTTGAAATAAAATATTTCTAGCTAGCTTTAGAGAAGTAATAACTGTATATAACACATTTTCACACAGATATAAACATATGCTTGTCTGGTTCAGCAGCATTTGCAGGAAACCTATAATGTATAATTGCTCAGACTTTCACTTCCTTTTTGTTTGTACTAATTAATGAAAAATCTGCATGTGGTTGAGAGCTGTAAAAAAGGAAGCTAATTAGAAAAACAAGACTATACCTCCGTACACACACATGCCGAAGCCAAGGTGATAGAGTTCTCTATCTTTTTCGGTGTATTTTTTATTGAGATCAAACTAGTAAGTTGCTATTTATAGTCTCTGCATACTGTGGCATTTTGCATTATTGTCGATTTACTGTTGCATGACTAACATGGTAGCCTGCTGAAGCATTATACAGTACTATATATATATGGGCCCTAAAATATATGTTAGATATTCATTGTGTTTTGAAAATCTTCATTCCAGCTACTTCTGTAAAAGAAGGATTTTGCTATGTTGAAATAATTTTGCTCACAGTATTAATAGTAAGGTTTAAGAAGGAAACATTTTCTTTAATAAGAATAGGGGTTATGTTGTTTTCAAAGATGATGCTCTTAAAAAATACAAAAATGTCATATGAGCTTCCCTTAGGCATGAAAACATTGCAGTTGCGATGAGCAGTGTAACTTGTAAACCCATGTAAGTAAAGATGATAGAAGCAATATTAGCTGTGCCAAAGTGGTCTAAGCTAGTTAATCTAGGTTACCTCTACAGGCAATTGAGAGATACGGGATGCTCCAGAGGGAAATTCATATCACCCATCTCAAGTATTTAAAGACTGGATGGGATTGCTCACCTTTTGGAGATGTCGGCCTCCCTTCATTATAGAAGAAACATAGATAAATAGTATAGCTGAGGTGGCTATTCCTTACTTAATTAAGGCTTCGTGACATATGAACGGTGGCACTCAGATGGTTTTTTTCCAGACATACATGAACTTGGCGCGTAACAAGCTAAACAAAAACATTTGTTTACTGTAGCAATAATATTAAGTTTTGAACCCAATCATGTAAATATAGTAGTAATGCGCATAGGTGTCCCTGACGATTATATTATGGCAAAAATATGTGTGCTCACCAGAAAAAGAACATACTTACAGGATCAATAACTTGCCTATTCATTGCCTAATATTCTTAGATGTATTACAATTACTATTGGCATTTGGGAAATGAGTTGACACATCAGTAATAAAGATTTTGGGATACAGTTTCTTCGTCCTTGGTAATGTATCTATCGCATATTGCATACTGATGCATCCAATAAAGTTGATTGTTTTCCAAAGGTGGAAACATTGCAGAAAGTGTTGATGTAAGAGAGCTGGCTGTCTAATGATATGGGGGCATCTGTAATTGGATAGCATATGTAGGTTACCATGATTGTTAATATTGCAATACCGTAGTATTGGAGGGCTTCCTCACCACGTATTTTCGCTCTGTTACCTTGATGAATACCAGGAGGAGATTGCTTCCACAGAGCTGACAAAGAAACCCATTTAAAATAGAAGCTACCACAAGCACACTAAGTAAACAAATAGCTTTTTTCCTGAGGTGGGTTTTTTGTTTGTTTGGTTTTGTTTCATTTAAATCTCTTGAGCTGTCAGAGAAAAGGATTTTAATTTAGTAAGCCAATAAAACCTCTGTTTTATAGTGAATTGTTCTTTGTGGGGTTTTTTTGCCAAGACTAAAAGCTGCCGTTCTGTGGTGACTGATAACTCATTTTGCTCCTTTGATTTCTTGCTGTGCATACTTGAAGAGCTTCTTCTAACTTACTCACAGCTTGTTTTCCTTTCTGCTTCTGATTGGTTTTGCCGCATGTTCATTTTGTTACCTGTGCCTAAAGGCTGTTTTCTTACGTGGGAACAGCCCATGTGTCTTCTGATTTTTGCCATATGGTAGGCTTTACTTCTCTGTGTGATACCCTCTTGATTACATTCATCAGCACAGTCCCTAAAAGGCAATTTTGACAATGTTCTTTGCATACACGGATATAAGCATTTGCACTTTCCTGTTGGAAGTTACCGAATAGATCTGCTCCCTGGCAGCCTAACTTCTCCCTTTTCGCTTCCTTGGATGGCTACAGGGCAGTGTGTTTTGGAGGTATATGCTGTTACGAACTTTCTCAGGGAGGAACTGGTGTCACCTGTGTGTGAAATGCAGTGCTGTGCAGGCGACGATAGGGAAGCTCAAGCTCCCAATGAATTAAGGAGCGGGAATTATGGGACGGGATATTTGTTAGGCTATAAATTCCTTATCTCTTTCCAAAAACAGAACACTATAATCACCTCTGTGGGTGAAACCGTTTCTGTGACGAAAGCTTACGCAAACCTAAACTTTATTTTATGCCCTATTTTAGCCAATGAGGTTAACTAGTACAGTACCATTGTATTACATTTGATAAAAATCTACAAATTTACAGAAGATAAGGATCATCAACACCAACGCATTGTTCCAATACAACTGGCTTCACAGACTGAACCTCATCAAGGATATTGCTGAATTATTTGAAGCAGTAGGAAAAAAAAAAGATTTTGAGTCATCTGTGTAACTGTGAATAAAGCAAGATCATGCGTCACGTCATGACACACCATACCTGGGGCTGGCATGCTCCCTTATTACCCATCAGCTATAGTACAGGAGTTTTCCATAGTTACGTATGTGTTTACTAAATTATATCTGGTAAAAAGTGATTTTTCCCAGTCTGTTATTCTCACTGTTTAACTCCCACTGTGTTTTGGCTGCCTTTCAAATCTGAGCAGTACCTCCATCCTTTAAGAACAACAGCAAAGAACATCTCTTGAATTAAGATTGTCCTCCAGCATCTCTTAGCCGAAGCACCGACAAGTCTGAGCTCCGTCACTGACTGAGTTCTCCAACATGTAGCAACGAGTCCTGCCGGCATTATGGGAGAACCAGGCCCCCCAGCTGGTCACCACAACCGGAATGATCTGTCTCATCTCGCTTACTGATAATGCACAAAAAGTAATCACATTGCAGTGGAAAGCACATAATGAAATATTATCTTTTGTAGATGTCATGGCGGAAGAACAAATCTGCATCTGGGAGAAGCTGAAGATACAGATAACTGGCCTCATTTTAACCCAGTGTATATCTAGATAAACTCAAAGTCATGTCCTTCAAAAATACAAATCCTCCTTCCCTGGGTTTGCCCACATGTATTGCTTTGTCAGACTGATTTGAGATGAATTATGTAGACGTCCATAAAACCAGAATGTATGTTATCACTTCCTCCAGGGCAACCACAAAAATTCACATCCAGTCTCACTTAGGAAACGATACAACGTAATTTCTGGTTAATGGCTATGTGGGCCAAAGCCTTTTTAGGAAACCCTGTGGAAATCTATCTGGTTTTTCTACTATGAAAAGAGAGTTCAGATCTCAAAGCTGACAGCGAAGGAAACTGCCAACAAGAGCAACTGCTGCTAATGCTCAGGTGAACTCAATATGTCAAGAGCTTATGGAGATTGGAAAAGCTGCATGGAGATCCCTGTGCTGCTATCACTCCTAGGGTAAGAACACAGACAAAAGATCAATCTTAATAACCTCTTTCCTGGGCCTTTAATTCAAGAGAGAATTTTGCACACAAAATGAACACACAAACAGCGCTCAGAGGAGATAGTACCACTAGTGATAAGACGCTCACTAGAATAAGCCCACTGTTTTTTCTTTATGTGATTTTATGAAACATGAGAGCGAGAGCTGTGAGTACACGCTGGGAGGAATCTGCCGTTTGTTGTTGTTGAAATGAGAGCTGTGGCATTTGTTTGGCTGGCTGCAGAATTAGCTCATAGGTTGGTGTGTTAAGATAATTGGCTAATTGGCACTGAGTTACCTCAGTTTGCTGGGTAATAAATAACAGCGTCTGGGAAGCTGTTTTAGTTGTGATACCACGAGTGGATGGTGGGAGGATGCTGTGAAGCAGGAGTGAGCCACTGCAGGTCCTACAAAATTAAGGTAGCCCTCTTTGTCATCCGCAGTTCTTGTAGAAAGTCCTCAGTGACTTAGTTGAGTCATCTCTCAGATCAGTAGAAGGTTAAAATGCCTGCACAGCTATGTTCCTCACGTAAAAAAAAAATATTGTTCATGTGCCTCTATGGATTTCTAAGCTGCATTCTCTAGCTGTTTCCTTAGATGTGGTGAAATGATTTAAGGTTGCAGTTCAGCTGTGTGTTTCTTTGCTACTCTATTTTAGTTGAGTTTATCAACTTTTTGGAACACTTGCTAGATATAATGCTTGTAATGAGAGATGTTCTATTTTCCAAGAAAAACCTAAGTAAGAGAAATTAAGTTAATTAAATTCCTTTTCATAGAGCTATTGTTGCAAAGAAAGTGAATTGAAAGGTGCACAACAACAGGGGCCAAGATTCACGTTGTATTAAGAACTTGGAACAGAAGATGGAAATGTATTTCAATTTCTCATTTAAGCCTATATGCAGCAGAACATTACTTTGAGTGTTTCAGTTAAATTTGAAAAGCTTGGGTGTTTCTGTAGCACAGTAGGAATAGGGGAGTGAAGGGGCATAATGCTTTCTTCGGTTTGCTTTCTGTTGTATCGACTCCTCAGTGTGCTGCTTTGAAACAGTAGGTCCCTCTAAGGACAACGTACAGATGAATTTTCTGTGAATCAGATAGATATTTCTAAAGAGCACATGTATTTATCTTTGATAAATGCCTGATTTCAACGAATGCTGACCTTCTCAAATAATTTCCCTAGGGGTCTAATACTTAAGCTTCTCTACTGTAGTGTTAGTCTCCATCGGCCAATTCCTCAACTCTTTAATCCCTTCAGTTCTAACAAGTTGCCCAGATTGTTTGCACCTGCCAAACAGAGGATGGCAAGGGGTTCTTCACTGCCTTAGGTAACCTTTGAATTTCAGAAAAGCATCATCCTGTGGTATTTAACTGATATGTAACAGGTTTGGATAGCTTATTTTCCCATCTTATTTCATGCCTTAATAGTTATACAAAGAAAGAGTTTCTGGGTAGTCATTGGGTGTGATGGGGTTTTTTTCTTGTATTACTTGGCACTGGGGCGGGGGGAAGCCCTGGAAAAGTAGTTGCATTATTAAAGACACCAGTAGAACTCATGGGACATTAAAGTAAACTTCCGTAATTACTATAATTTAAATTTATAACATTAATACCCAGAAAACCTATTATAAATAAAAGCTTTGAAGCAGGAGAGAATTAAATCCACTAAATTCCATTAGTGACATCTGATACAGAAACACATTAAGAAGGCTAAACACCACACTGGTTGCATAGTTAGTTAAATCCATTAGTATTAAATAAATTCACTTCGTCAGCTGCTCGGTTCAAGGGGTCCAAGCTTGAAATCTGTTCTTTTGATGTGAATAAGGTGATTTCTTTTAGATGAGAGGTAAACAGTGACTGGTATCTCGCAGGTTTTGCATATTATGTGCATAACTTGTCATTATGAAAGAAATAATACGCAATTTTGACTTTACAGCTTTCAAATACCTGAATGTCAAGAAAAATGCATACTGCAGGGTGAGGTAAAAAATGACATAGTCTAGCATTATACCCTTTTTACAATACTAACCCTTCAAAGAAAACCCCACCAAAAAGAGACTGAGCAAGAGACTAACATTATTCTTGGGGAGCTCAGTCCAAGGCGCAGAGAAGCAAATGGAAATCACTTATTTCCTTTGGGTTTAATGAGGCTTGGATTTTGTTTGCTTTTAATGAAGCCATGCAGTTAAGAGAAAATTAAAGTAAACAGACCTACAGCATTGTGCAGGAAAGCCTTGCACATCAGAACGCTCACAAACCTTAGAAATGGAAAATTTTCTTAAAATGACCAAGAAGAAGATGTGGGAGAAGCAATAAAAGTATCTCCTAGCAGAAAGAGCTTGATGTATCGGGTGCAGACAGAGAGAAACTTTGGCAAACAGTTCAATGGGAATGGAGGGCAATCACCATGGTAGAGAATAACCAGCAAGGATATGGGTGGTCTGTTGAGACGTCAGCTGCTCAGCCCCACGAGACCACCAAAAAGCAAACAAAAATGACAGTGGAAGAGATTCAGAGAAATTCTGGCCTGGCATTTACAAAGACAGCTTTCCATGTGTTGATCTGTGATGTGTTTGTATGTTGATGAGGGCCAGTTACTCTGCATTACAGAATAGCTTGAATTACAGTGATGATATATTTTTCCTTTAAAATAGGAAGTGCATATATGTGCAAGCTGGTGCGTAGGGTTATACCATCTAAACTGGTTATTTGAAGACAATACTTAGCTGGGAAGGGTGCCCTGCAGTTCTAAATTTTCTTGACGTGTAATATAATTTCTTCCTGTTCCTTTACCACTTGTAGTGTCACTTACTGTGAACTGAAAGGACAGAATATTGTCCTAATGATTAATTCTTGGATTTGGAGTGCATTTGGGCTTTGTGTATTTAGGTACCATAAGCATTTGATCCCTAGTTCTTTCTCTGTCAGCTAAATTTACTTAGTCCATAACAGAATCACCTGAGAATGATGCTGGATGGTGCATTAAAATGTCCAGTTACTATCTGTTTTACTCAGTTTTCCTAGGACAGTAGAAAGCTGAACTCAACCTATCACCTGCTTAAGCTTTTTTTTTCTTGTTTTGACTATATTTTTTTCTCTGAATTGCATATATTTAGCAAGGAAAAAATCAGCTGATCTGCTGTTAGTTTACATAGGCATTACTTATGTGCACTGAGATTACTTTCACAGGCCCTTTGCAGACCACACTAGGGATATATTTTCATAATTAGTCTAAATGTTACATGTTCCAAGATCTCAAAGACCAATGCCTGTAAACTAACTCCTGTACTCAGATAAAAAATATTAATCCACCATAAACTTGCAATGACTAGTAATTTGTAATTTATATTTGTAATTCATTGATAAAGGTCTTAGGGCAGTATATTAACAGTATATATTATTTTATTAGATTTATTTACGCTTCAGAGTGTCTCAGTTAGAGAGATGTCATCTGAGATGATTAAAGTCTGGTGGTGAAGGAGAGAGATTTGAAAAAATAATTAAAATGGGAATGGAGAACAGTCATCCTTCCTGAGGATAACCAGGAAGGAGAGGAGGAGTGTATGATGGACTATTGCAAAGTCAGCTGCCGAGCGTTTGTTGTGGTTCAACCCCAGCTGGCAATTAAGCACCACCCAGCTGCTCCCTCACTCCCCTCCCAGTGGGATGGGGGAGAGAATGGAGAAAAAGTAAAACTTGTGGGTTGAGATGAACCCGGTTTAATAGGACAGAAAAGGAAGAAAATAAGGATAAAGGAGTATACAGAACAAGTGATGCGCAATGCAATTGCTCACCACCCGCTGACCGATGCCCAGCCAGTTCCCGAGCAGCAGCCCTGCCCCCCTGTTTTTGTTCAGCCTGATGTCATGTGGTATGGAATATCCTTTTGGCCGGTTTGGGTCAGCTCTCCTGGCTGTGTCCCTTCCCAGCTTCTTGTGGACCTGGCAGGGCAGGGTGAGAAGCTGAGAAGTCCTTGAGTTAGTGTAAGAATTGCTTGGCAACAACTAAAACACCAGTGGGTTATCAACTTTATTCTCATCCTAAATCCAAAACACAGTACTATACCAGCTACTAGGAAGAATATTAACTCCATCCCAACTGAAGCCAGGACAGTGTTCAAAGCCAGCGGTGCTCTGAGGAGCCATCTAAAAAATTCTCCTGTAAGATCATCAATAATGATACATGAATAGACATGGGTTTACTCCAAGGAAGTGCAAAAGTCAGTTGTAATTGTTCTACCTCTTACCTGGGGCAACGCCAACTTCTGTCTGGGGAAACGGAAAAAACCAAAGTCTTACTCGGTGGTGGTTGGGTGTATCCTTCAGTACTTGTACAGCACCTAGGACAATAGCTCTCCCGTGCCAACTTCAGCCTTTGGGTGTTCTCATTGCGTAAGTAGTAACTAAGCACTGGAGCCAATACCCTGTGTTCCCCCAACCCTTTGTGCAGTTCAGCTCATGTCAGCTCTTGGCTTTTTATTGTACTGTGTTGATGGCTCATCTCCTTTTAAACTGGGTCAAGGAGTTGAATCACTTTCTGTAGCATTAGTTACAGAAATCACAAGAGGTGATGAAAGCAGGAGTTTAGAGGACAGAACTTTCTAATACTAATTTTACTCGAGCATGTTAAAAAATATTTTAATGAGTGCCATCTAGATGGTGCCACCATGAGTGAAGTTCATAAATAATTTCCACTAAGATAATTATGGTTTTCCTTAAATTCTGGACACCTAAAAGCATTTCTTGCCAGCTGCATAGCATTTTTATGAGTGTTTGGGATTCAGATTGAGAATTATTACACTATCATTAGCAGATAGGGGTTTTTTTGGTTGGATTTAGAGGTAATTATACTTAATGCTGTGATTATTTCCATTATCATGTGTACACAGTTGATGCTTTATTTTATATGTGCTTAGCTTTGTTTATAATCTGACAACTGGTGTGTTAACTGTTATACTCTAAACGTCAGTCCAGCTTTTTATTAGTGCATTGATGTCCAATGAATCTAATGCAGGGGGTCCTTCCAAAATTAACTCTTAAAGTTCCTGACTGTTGCCACATGCTTAAACCACAACTTTCATTCTTAGATTTTAAAATCAATTTGGCTTTTTATTCAGTTTCTGGGAGAAAGTACTTTTTTTAACCGTTCTGTTCAACATTTGCATGAGTTTAAATTTCAAGCTTCAAATGAAAATGGAAATGCTAAAGCACAAGGGAAATAGAGCTGTCATGTACCAGGGTGATAAGAGTGCCTGGATACAGACTGCCTTACCAAGTCCTCAGTACATGAGCAAGAAACTCTCTATTTGGTTCTCTCTTTCCTCTTGCACTAGTTCCATATTCACTCATATTTGTTTATGAAGAGGTATGAGACAGTAAAATGGAAAGTGAAGATAGCAAAATATCAGGGAAGAAAAAAGGATATTCTGAGGTGTTGTATAGACTTGCCAGTATAGTTATGTTTTACAAAAGGAGTCTAAACTGATGGAAATAAAATCTCTAAAATTCTCTTTATTGTTATAAAACACAGCTATTTCTAAATGTTGCTCTTGCAGAAATCTTTTAGTAACCTTCCTGCAGGTTTCTAGGAGCAGTTCTAAATCTGGTCCTCTCTCCTGCCTTGAGACCTCCTAAGTAATTTTGATTTGAAGAGTCCTTGCATTTTCCTTTGTTCTACCAACTAGGAATAGGCAAAAGTTTTCTGAGAAACAGATGGAAAATTAGATGCTCAAAAGACTTATGGAGGACTTAATTTATTATAAAAACCCTTGTAAACCTTCCTTCTAATTTCCCTAGCACAAGAGACATTTGGGTTTTGTATTACTTTAGAAGTCCAAAGCTTCCTAACTTGCTTACATGCTTTTTGACAGGTTTGAGAAGTGCAAAATATACCTCATGATGCATAAAGTATTCCAATGTTATCGCCTGAGAGGATCTATGCACTCCCGTTTCATCCAGGTCTGCAGAAAATAGAATGTGGCTTCTTTGCTAGTTATAATAGCTCAGCAGTCACAATTCTTTTCTCTTTCTTGCTCTGTCTCTCTCTCTCTCCCCTCCCAGCCCAGTAACCTAATCACTTGCACAGCAGAATCAAAGCCTCATTGACTCAGGAAATTTGGATTCAATCTTGAACATATTTCCACAACTATCAGTGTGGGGACTTGCTTAGGAACAGGTGGAATATGGGGTCATGATTCAATCAGAGATTTATCAATACAGGGCTGGAACAGCCTAGATGTGTTTACACAAACGCTGGAGATGAGCAGATTCACGTATAGCCAGTTTATATATTTCTGCACGTGTTTCTCCCCTCCTCCTCCTTGCTCTAGAGCTGGCCTAGGCAAAGTGTTTCTGAGTTTGCCATTTTGGTGCCTGACCTTATTTCAAAGGCACGTGAAATCCAGGCACAGGAGTAGCAATGTAATAATAAAGACATTGATTTTAAAAAAAAAAAAAAAAAAAAAAAATTCTTTATATCTTGCTTTCCAGACAGTGTTTCTCCTTTTGATCAGAAATGGTTGTTGGTTTAATTCCTGAATTGCTGGCAGGTCTACAGTTGCTTTGTAAAAGATCTGTCAGAGCAGACGTAGGACTAAAATATAAGCAGCTTGGGGAAACGGAGCATAGGCAGCAGATCAGGTAAGAAGAATAAACCCTATGTTATTGCTACTTCCAGAATCATAATGTCTTTGGGTTGCTAAACTATTTCTCCATGTAAAATGACTTAAGAGGAACATTTCCACTCTGCTGTATTTTGAATTAGAAGTAGGCTTATTCCTCATTCTCTGGGGTTTTACAATGATTCTGTGAACAACAGGAGGCAAATCTGCAGGCTTTTCCCATTAAATTCATGCTGGTATGTACTTGTCTCTCTATTTTTATCTTGGGTAATGATAGCTTCCCAGGTGCAACAGCCAGTCTTCAGATTTAAAATGTACATGAGAGAGGTATTTTGGCTAGGAAACCATAGGTTTATTGCTATGATGAGTATAAGATGTGATACTTGTATATTTTTTTGGAGCCTTTATGTGTTTTTCAGATATTGCTAGGGAATGAGAAATACCCATTTTCCAAAAACATACCAATATCGCAAGGTCACAAATGTGTCCATTTCTTCAAGGAAAGGTTTGGAGACCTGGCCTGAAAAAGCCAAGCTCTAGGACACTTGAAACCATGTCTCATGTCGTGCTGTGGCATCCCTGCCAGACTCCATGCAATCATCATCACTACAGGATGAAATGGTAAAGGGAACAAGAAAGGCTTTGTACAAGAACATTGCAAAAAGCCACAGCAGATAATGATGACTAATGTGTAGCAGCAGTAGCATAAGGTCATAGGACAGAAAAAAGAAACAGCAGAAATAGAACAGCGGTTGCTCAAGAAGGCATTGCCTTCTTTTGGGGGAAAAAACCTGCTCCTTCTTGTCAGTTACCACTGTTAATGAATTGAAGGTGGAAGGAAAGCAAGGCATTTTGTAATATGAAAGCTGCCTGAAGGGTTTTGTTTTGTGTTTAGTTTCACTTATTGAGTAGGGTTGAGGTAAGAGGGTAACCTTGTCCTAGTAAAACCAGACTGTATCCTGAGGCAGGGAAGTTTTTCCTGCCCCAGGCATTTTGAGGGAGGAGAGGAGCTGAGGAGCAGGGGAGACAAGTGGAAGGAAAGTGGGGGGGAAAAGCCCAGTACTTATCCCATTCCGGATGTTCCCAGACACTAATTCATCCAGTAGGCAATGAGTAAGGAAACATAGATATTTACTGATCTATTGCTTTTCTGCAGTCTGTCCTTCTATTAATTTAATGCTAACTTTAACGGAGACAGGTTTAAGGGTAGGATCAATCAGTACTTAAACCAGATAGACAACCAAAATACTCATTCTGTCCTGTGCAAAATGAATGAATAACTGACCATCTGATAGAAAGGAAAATGAAGTTTTATTAACGTCGTACTTGGACCCGAACTCAAGGAGACCTGTCTTAATTGCTTTTTTTTTTTTTAACATTTATATTCTTTCTCTTTTATGTGCTTTTTCACATGAAGTTCTAGCTGTACCATAACAGATTACGGGAAGTACCCTTGTGGGATTTATTAAATAAGCAGTGCATCAAATTCATAGTAGTCCAGTTGAGTCCTGAGATTTTTGCATCCTCTGATGCAAAAAGCGTATTAAGTTTGGCTGAAGTGCAGATCTGTCTCTCTAGTTTTGTTGTTCATCCGAACAGTGTTCAGACTTTGAGACTTCTGTGTTTTCTTCATCACTCCATGCGAAGAGTTACAGCAAGTACAGACGACTGGTGATGGGAAATTAAATTTCTGCCTCAATCTAAGAGGCCAAAAGCAAAAAGGCGTGTGAAAGGCATACTTGCTGTTCTAGCCTTACTACAAGAAGCTGCTTTCATTGCACAGTAAATAAAGGAGGAAGCATTTAATGAGTGGTGATTCATGGTTGGTTCTGAGCAACAAGATTGGAGAGTGATGGTAGATGAACAGTTGGGAAGAGTGACTAATCTAATTAGGCCTTCAGTCAGGGTAAGGCTGAGTGAGTAATATCAGAAAATAATAAGGCAGAACTTGGACTTTCAGGCCGCACAGATAGGAAGAGAAAGGCTGGGATGGAGAGATACTCTGCAAGTCAGTAATAGGCTGAAAGATGCAGAAAGAAGTGAAAGTGTTCAGGAGAAATTGTTGTGTACCCGAAGGTTGTGTGGGAATAATACAGAAAAAAAAAAAGGCATTATCGGAGAAGGGGCAGGGAAGTTGGATACAGAAGTGCAAGAAGCAATTAAAAAGAGAATGTATAACACTTTGTTCCGGGAAGAATGAGAAAGCTTACAATGTGAAAGCGTTTGGGGAAAGTTGCCACGAAATTGAAATGAAACTAGAAATTGCATAGAAGTTTAGGCAATTAAAAAGGTATTCTGAAGTGTATATGTGTGTTTATATATGTGTATATACACATGCATAAATAAGGGCAGTCAGGTTTCTGAAAGACAGCGAGGATAAAGTAGTTGCGGTGGAGACAAACATTTCCTGGCACTGTAAACTAGTTGTGTTTCTTAGTGCTTTCAGGAGGATTGCTGGCAGAATGTCAGTAGAAGAAATAAGCTTTTCATGCTGGGGAAAATAAATAGTCATAAATTCAAAATAGCATCAGAAATCTTTACGCAGATGCTGAGTTTAATTTGCAAAGTGTTAAATGCACTCAGGTTTTATTTCGGACTCCTGAAGCTGGGTAATAAGTACCCAAATCATTGGTAGAAAGTAAAGCAAAACATCTCCAGAAACCTGCGACTTTAACATAAAGGTTGGATTTGTTTCCCTTTTGGAGAGGGAAGAGAAAAAGGAGTGGGTCTACTTTTATAGTCTCCAAGTGGTCATACGTTTGGATGTCCAGTTAAAAAAAAAAAATCACCAAAGGAATACAATTTCAAGTTAAGAGTGATGTAGTAGGAAAGGTTGCTTTTTTTTATATCACTTTAAACTCCTTTGCTGCCACAGAAACTGACCTTCAACTGGCACAATAGAACAGATCCTGACATTCTCTCTCCCCCTATTACCTTCAGTGGGAATACCTTTGGACTACGAAATAGCTCAGTGTGAGCAAGAAATGCAAAAACAAGGTTTGCAATAGATAGAAGTCCTTCAAGGAGTCAAGTTCTAATACTTTCATTCATCTTGGCCTATTATTTTTTTACCACTGAAAAATCCCTTATTTCAACACAGCCAATTTAAAGTAGAAGTCAGAATATGAGCAGAGATGAACTTTATAATCTGTCAACTGTTTAGCCATAATTACACTTCTCTATTTTGTCCCTACATGGGAATTTGTTTCTTTTATAATTTTTTATTTCCCCAGGAGCTCTCATTAATGGTTGAAACCATTTGCTTGATTTCCCTTTATTAAATATACTGAAAAGTCAGCTGTCTTGGGAATAAAATACAATTTCATAATTAGGAATACGTGCTTATTCTCTGTGCTGTGTTTCTGCTTTATTCTTACTTCAGTGTCTTCTCTGAAAGTAAACACTTAGGATTGATAAGTAAAGTTGGAAAGAAACAAAACTTATTCCAGATTTTTCTCCCAGTCGTTTTATTCTCTCATGTAGCATGTATTTCCTTTTCAATTATTTATAAAATTAGTCGGGTAATGAAGTACGGATTTGGAATAAGTGAGAAATATTAGCCTTGTGGTGAGGGCTTGGCATGCTGGCAGAAATACCTGATTCTTTGCTTTTCAGGGTCTACTCTTGTCCTTTGTTTTACAACCGTTAATTTCCGTAAGTAATTTTTTTCTTGATCTAGTGAAGATAGAGCACAGCAGTAATGAAACATCCAGCTGACCTGAATATTCTTGTGATGTAGCTTTTTATTCTTTCTATCAACACTTTTTTGTGGAGTTTAGATGCTCTTTCTCCTCTAATATTATTGCCACTTGTTATTTATTTTCTGGTGTCACCCCAAATACCCAACATAGTCTGTCTGTCCTACTGTGCTAACGCTGTGTGTGGACAGAGATCAACATGTGGAATTTACAGTACTGAGTATTGAAGTCAATTGCCCAGGGTCATAAATGTAAGTCAAAAATTCATCTAGCTTAATTGCACATTCATTATGCAATCCACCAGACCGTGCTGCCTCCATCGCTAAAAATGGTGCTCTTATTCTGAAGTCATCTTTTGCTCCAAATACGACAGTTGCGTTTGAATTCAAACTCGAGGTTTTACAATGTTTCCCTATCATCAGAATTCTGCTTATTCTAATGATCTTCATAGCCTTCATCCCTTCCCCTGGTGCTGCTTTGCGACGTCTCTTATGCAGATACATGTCCTCTCAGCACTTGAAGTAGAGCTGCTTATTTATTCATTCATTAATTCAGTAATACAAAGAGGGATTTACAGTTATGGAGACTTATCATGTGAAAATGGGTGAGAAAAGAGGAGACCAGATGTCTTGAGGACAGATTCTTTGTTTTCCTTGCTTTATTCTTTAAACATTTGCACTGAGCATGACTGGACAGTCATAAAGAAAAGGGGAGTAGAATGGCCAAAAACACAAGAAGAGAAAAATCTCTAGCATGTTCAGCACAGGGGCTAATAATTTTTTTAATAACAACCTGTGACAGGCCAGTACATGAGACCTATATTCAATTCTCACCTCTGCCTGGTGAAACTTCCAGCATAGACTTCTACACCAGCGAAGACTTTCTTGTGTTTTAAGTGCCGAGTCATTTGCTCCAGCGGAAGTCCGTAGGTAGCACTAAGTTAAAACAAGTGTTTTGGGTGCCGTGAGCTCCCCAAGGGTAGAATGTGGTGTGGGGGACATGCTATGTCACTTTCTGCACTGTTATATCTATGTGGAAACTACAGATGTCCTTGCAGTGGAAGCCTGAAGAAAAGGCTGGGTCCTTCAGGAGCATTTTCTTTGTGTTGCTCCATTGAGAAAGCTGAATTAATATTCTGTTTCTCTTTAGAGCTTCCCATCTGGTGTGTGGTTGTGAATAACAGTGACGGGGAGAGCCAGAGAAATGCTTTGCTAGCCAGCTGCGAGGGAAACCTTTGGAGTGCAGATTATTAAGAGAGAGGCTGTTGTGCAGCCGGAGCCTTTTCTGCCATGTCTGCCTCGAGCTCAGACAGCTGGAGCAGGGAGCTCTGATGGATCTACTGGAGGCAGTTTGAGGAAGTTCTTGAGAATTAATTACTCTTTCTGTGTTTTCCCTTGGGTTTGCCTTGCAGCACAGAGTTTTTGCCAGTGACATGTGTAGATAGGCTGAGAATAAATGGTATGTCAGTAAAAAGGATTGCTGACACTTCTATACAGTCAGTGGATAGATTCCTGGAGACTTTCTCACCCACTCTGTTACGTCATGAGAAGTCTTTCTAAATACATGTACAAATACCGGTTCCAGTGAAGACACTTTATCCTTTCCTTTAACACTCTCCATATCCACATGATACTCTTTCCATCCAAGATATACTAAATCTTTCCTTTAGCGAAGCTTTTTAAAGCCTTGGATATGAATGTTTTTCTCCTATGTGAAACTATTTGCTGGTGGAGCTCAGAGTACTCTGCAAATACTAAGCTTTCTATTATATTTGTTACACCTGTGATTTAGGTAGGGTGGATGATGCGTAAAATTTACATATACTCAAATGAAGGTCAAAAAAGGTTGTAAATGATTCAGGTTGGTTGGGAAGGGATCAAAAGCTATTGTCAATTAAACTTAGACGAGTAAGCATTAGCTGCTGCGGTGCTTGCATTTTTAGATATTTGGCTATAGAGTAGACTGTAGAGCTATAACTGAGGTGCCCGAGTCCGTTTGTAGAGCTGAAAAGGGGAAAAAACTAGAAAATGATTTCAAAAAATGGTGTTATGAGACTCCTGCTGTTTCCCAGGTGCTTTTTTGAGGGGTCTAGGATCTGTACCTGTAAGATCTCTACCTCTTTAAAGTTGGATTTGTAGCATGGAGTCCTTAAATGAGGCTAGGTGTCCATGAGCTTTCTTCTAAAGAGCTGAGCAAAGGAAACTCTTTCCTCTTATTTCTCTTGCCGTGTCTTAAAAGAAAATGACCATCCTCTTGCCCTGTCCCCGCCTATCCCCTCCCAAGATTTGGATAGGAAGACGGGGCTTTGCAGTCATGGAGGTTAACAGTGGGACTGGGGGTTTCTACAGCCCAGTGCTGTTACGGGACACCTTATGCTGCTTTCTGCAGCGTAGCCATTCACAAGGATTATTAAGAATACGTCCTGTGAGTTCTTTCTGGTTTTGATGATCTCTGCGCTGATTCGTACAGGTCTACTTCTGCACTTCAGAGTCCGAATTCCAGATCCAAAGCCAGATAAATCTCAAAATCCATTAAGTCACTTCCGCTTCCATTACTTTTGCCGTTTTTCGTTTGTAATAAGGAAAAGTTACTGATCCTCATTATGCAAGTTTCTTTCCTACCTATTTCAAGCAGATAATATGCTTTATTATCATTTCATTGTCCCCTTAGGACAGCAAATCGACAGTCACAGCAGGGATAAATGTTTTTTGGAAGTAATGAATTCAGAACCTCTTCTAGCCACCCAGGAAGTTATTTTTATAGGTTTAACTGGAAGTGTTAGGGTGCTGCTGCTGATGAACTAGTATTTCTCCAGGTGTTACCAACAGCTTCCCATGCCCCTTATTAATGAGGAGAGTACGGTTGGCTTTGTAAATCAATACATTAGAGGGTGCATCTGAATTCTGCCACATTTTGCCAAGTAATAAAGCGGTTGCTGATGTGAGTTTTTAGAGAAGGTATTATTAATAAACAGAAGTTGAACTAGGGAAGCTAAGCTACCAAGACCCCGCAAGTATGTCTTGGACCAAGTGGGCTCGCAAACCTGTAATGTCCTGCTTTCACTTTCAGTCTGTGTTTTGTAAGGTAAAACTAAAATGAAAAGACTGTGATGAGCGTACTTGGGGGCGTGAGAGAAGAACCTGTTTGACCCTTGTTCTGCTGATGACTCGCATCAAGCAGCACTGCATTGCATGAGCCACCACATTAAAATAGTACCTAGACTAGGAAAATTGTAAGCGTTTTCCAGTTTTGCCTTGCCTTTAACAGGAACATCAGGAGTAACTTGTTGTGATGTAGCACACTGAATGCTTATACTGGAGACAACATTAAAATCTCGGGTATCCTCTTGTTAGTGCATTCTCATTTTGATGTATTGGATATATGTGCTTGTAACCCTTGCCCTTCAAATATTCATGTGTAAAACTGAAAATAAATGTCTGCTCCTTCTTCTGTCAGGTGCATGATAAGATAGAGCCACCGAGAACTCATAGGAAAGTTTATCAATAGTAATTTATGCTAAAAATGGTCTGGAAACATGTTATAAAGACTAGATATTTATAAGTACTCTCTGAATTGGAAGGGAATGGCACGTATGGTCCTGAATATACAAAACATTAAGGCATTAAGTATTGGTTAAATGTTGGAGTAAAGCTGAGACATCTGATAACTGCAAAACCGTTTACTGCTAGACATATTCCACTGCAATGAACATTGCTCTGAAAAGATAAAACAATACAATGAGCTAAATATAAAATAAGAAAAATACTGTGCTTTTTTTTTTTCCTCCTATGAGAGTCAGCAAGTGCTGTGTTTCTATTTTCTTAGGCTATCCAGTGACTTAATTTAGGGGAATGAAAAAGATGAATTATGTCGGGTCTCTATACTCTTCGTACAAAATCATCCAGCAACTGAATCTATTTAGATGAACTACCATGTCCAGCTCAGTATAGAGACTCATAGCATGTCTCCCAGGAAAATTAAATCTGGACAAATAAACACCCGCTGGGATTTCTGCTTAGATCACTTCCATCACGTCAAACTTAAAATGAGGAAGAAGGGAATTTTGAGAGGAGAGATACAAAGGACGCAGCAGTGGTAGTGCTTATAAGGTAAGGCATTGTTACTAGTACAGAAGTGTTTTAAAGAATACCTCTTCACAGATCTATAATTGTTTTACACTCTGACTGGTTGACAGTTGCCCTGTTCCCAGTGAATACACTAGTCCTTCTAAAGCAGTTCAGACATGTTCTCATGATTGGCTTCCAGAAATGAATGAACAGCTTTGGGTTCTTTACTTAAATATTAATACCACTTCTTGGAATAGTTCATACAGTTTCTTCTGCCCATGTTAGTGTTACCTGCTTCATTCTCCGAGAGAAATAAAATGTCAAGTGTTGAGTTACTGAGACCTCTTTGGTATTAGGAATTTCTGTAGATTTTCTTCCTTAGATATATCTTTAGTACTTGAGTTAAGTACTCCTCATCTTCCATTGAGTGAGCAAACGGATAGGAAGAAAGCCCAGAAATAAGCGTACAGCATCTATTTAGTACAGCGTTGTTTGAATATTGCATCTGTGTATCTCAGTGTAAAAGGTTTGGACAGTCCACGACTCCGGAGCATTGCATCTGTCACAGTTCAGTCACAGGATCTCCAAAATGGTCTTTAACAATTTCGTATTGCTCACTTCTGACTTTAATTAGGTAGAATTCTTATCATATGGTGTAAGAGAGCTGTATGCAAAGACCTTAAAGTGATTTATGTTAGACTTTTGCCTTTGTCTCTGTGCCTTGTTGGTGCATTTTGACCCATTCTGATTATGAGCAAGCTAAAAACTGTATAAAAATATCACAGCAATTGTTGAAGCAAGTTTCATGGTGTGGATTATGCTCATTTTTCCAAATTATCTCTTTATGATTAGTCACCTGAATGACATGTTGTTTTTCTTCTACAGCTTGGATGATTAGAACTGTAAGAAAATATAGAGTGATAAGTATTAACCAGTGGAATTTCAATTCTCCCAAAGAAAGGAAAATAAAAAGTTATGGGAGCGGAATCCATTTATCACAGCAAGGTTTAGGGACTGTGCATTATTATTTCTCCTTTTAAATAGAGCCTCATGCAAAAAAAAAAACAAACCAACACTGCTTGAAAAAATAGAGGGAGGTAATTAGAATTCAAACTTAATTTTCTGCATGCTTCTGTATGAACAGAACATAATTTGTTTAAGCACTAATATAAAGCAAAGGGAGGAAAAGGACATAACAATGTGATAAATCTGATTTTCTAATTAATCTAAATATTGAGAAATATATTTCTGCACTATAGACCTGACTTCTGTTAATTGCACAGAATAATGATGTTTCAGTCACTGAAGAATTATTTTCTCTTATTTAAAAAGCAGCAGGTCTTTTTAGAAAAAAAAAATCAAATAAAAAAAATTAAACATGAGGAAATCTGGGGAAACTAGGAAATATAAGTACTGATATGATCTTTTCCATTACAGAAGCATTTTCTAATTGGCAGTTCTTTCACATACTCTCCTGCTACTTCCCCCCACCCCATTCTTTGTCTAGATTTGTAATTTCTAGTTTCACGGTGGTGAATAGATAAACCTGGGAGCAAGAGTAGGAATGGAGAATTCACAGCAGCTGTAATAGCGGCTATTAATTCTGAAGTTAGATCTAATATTCTGGGGCATTTGCTTTAACCCAAGTGTTCTGATCCTTATTTACAACCCAGTAATTCCTACTGGTCCAAATGTGCTATGTCATCTGACTGTAGAGACGGACCTGAGATATGTGGATGGCTTACATCATCGCCTCGGTGGTCTCTATGGTTTGCCCTTGGCTCTCAGTAGCCAGCCGTGACAGCCTCATCGCTTGCAAATGGCTGTGGCAGGTTCAGCCTTTAGGAGGTGGGAAGTGTGTGGGCAGCAGTTACTTGACCAGTTTCATAAGGCTTTTTAAATTAACCACCGCAAATGCGGATGCAGACACATAGTGAAACAGCAACTCGAATGAAACCAAGAAGCACATATAGAGGTTGTTGATGATGTAAGCAGAAACAGAGTTGGTAGTTTTGCCTCTTCCAGCTCCAATAGAGCTATTACAGAGGAGTTGTTGTTATATGATGTAAAACTCTCCCTCGCCTAGCTTTGTCTTCCCGGTTTCATTAGCATTTCCAAATATGTAGAGTGATGCTATTGTGTTATATCGGTTCATTGCAGTCTCCATTTTTGGATTATTTGCCTAGTTTTTGTATTCTTTGCCTTCACAATGAATACTGCCCAACATTATTACCTTTGTCACGTCTTTCTCTGTTAGATCACAGTGACTGTCGCTTCTTTTTAATCTGAAGAGCTGTTTTGGACAGTGGAAGAAAGTGGCTATTATGTTTCACACAGAACCAATTTGGAATTTGGTTGTGAAAAGATATTTTAGTGAAATAGCATCATAATACAGGAAGGAGATGAGGGGGAATGGAAAACTCGATGAAAAGTAAAACCTAGCCACAAAATCAACATTATGAGAAGAATGTGTAATGGCAATTATACATGGTGTGCAATGTGCTCTGTAAAAATGAGCAAATAATTTGCAATGAATAATTCAGTTTACTAATTTGGGTGTTTATTGGTCTGTGGAATATTTGCAAGCAGGCTGCAGTGTCCTCGAATCTTAACTGCATGGGAATAAGGTTTCCTATGAAAAAAAAAAAAATTAAGTTCAGCATTCGTTGGGCAGACAATGAAAAGTATGTTTCTGTGGGCTCCTTCAGTGAGGGCAACACATACTGTTATAGAGCTTGTTTGAATTTATCCTTCAGTAAGGAGATGCTGAGGTAAATATGGAAAAAGAACATCTGAAATCAGAGGGTTTATTAAAAAGAAAGAAAACCCAGAAATATTGTGGAGAATTTCCAGGTTCTAGAGTTTTAACTTTACCTGTTAAAATAAAAAGGGAAAATACATTGTGGGAGCTGGAACAAAGAACTCTGCTAATTAGCAGCAGTAAAAATAACTGTGCCTTTCTTTTAACAGTAATTGTATGCAAAAACATAGTGTGTATACAAAGGAATAATTAAGATGGAAAATGCATAATTACATTACATACAGAGGAATAATTAAATCTGAAGTCTTAAATGGCTTATGAACAACTTCTACAAGAAATGACTACATCTTTGGTGCCAGTAGGAATAGTAAATTTCATCATGAATTTATTCAAGCTCATTTGTAATTTGTACTTTTCCTCTTAAAAAAAAAAAAAGGCACTGAAGAAGGAAATTTCCTGTAGGAAGGGAATGAGGCACCTTAGCAAGGTTACATGACGTGAAGAGGAGTGGCACTGCCTGCAGCTTGGGCTCCCCTACCTGGTGGTGTAAATCCTTCACTGTGGTTAGTAGCAAAGTCATGTTACAATGAAATACCAGGTTCTATAGAGCCTACCATGAGCTGTACCACTCTCAATGGGAACTGCAAATCATGCCGCTGTCAAAACTCCTAATCTTTGTGGAACTGGAGCCCTATCTTTACCAGACCAAATCTGGCAGGTCCTGGGGGAGGGAGCCTCTCGCCCTGCCCCTCCTGTGACCAGGCTGCAGGAAGACCTACTGGGGTCTCAGCTCTGTGCAGCCTGAGGAAGAGCCAAGCACTTCAGCAGGTTCGTTACTTTAGGTTTGTGTCTAAAAATATGCTGAACTTTGTGCCTGTTTCTGTGGCTGAGAGCCTGGATGGGTCAGTGTTTTGCATGATGGAGCCCTGCAGGAAAACCTTTCGGTTGACTTGTTGCAGTGAAGTGAAACAATCCCAGGCGACTCCTTATGAACAGAATTTCCATATATTACGTTTCATTCAGTTGCAGCAAGCGGCTCTGTGGTATGCTTTACAACATGCCTTATGTTTTAGGTCAACCCCTGGCATCGTTTGTTGATTTCAATGGGCAAAGAGAGCTTAATCCCTTCATGAGTGACAGAAAATGACTGTGATAAAAACCCAAACACTTCCCAGCTAAAATGTTGAACATTCAAGTAAACCATTCCTGGAGAATATTGACAAATATTAAAAATATTGACAGATCAGAATGTCAAAAGATTAAAAATCAGTGGGACTACTTATAAAATTGGTGCTACTGTGAGGCTTTACTTCATTCAGTCAGAAAACTGAGCTTCAATTTGTAAGATATTAGGTATCCAGTTTCAGTTGGATTAATGAGAATTAGAAGCATGAAGTTGATTTAGACATCTTGCAGAACTGAGGTGTTTGTGAACTTTTGATTTAGTAATCTTTGGATATCCCTGGGCAATTTGGTTCAATGGATTTTTTTTTTTTTTGCCTTAATATCTTTGAGTCCCAGAAACATTACTCTCTCTTGAAATCATTCTTCACCTAAGCCTCTGATAGAAAAAGAAATGAAATTGTCCCTTCTGATACTCTCTTTAAATCTTCACTGTAAGCATGAGTTATTACACAATTTAAAAGCCTAGTTTACTGTGTAAGTTATGGGATTGAATGGTATGTGTTTGTCAAGTATTCTGTTCACTGCGCGGTAAACAAACTACAGGAAAGTAATGGGGAACAACAGGAAAGTAATAGTTCAAACTAAGAGAGGCAAATAGCTCAAATGGAAAATGCCTCAGATGGGCTATATGATCACATATGATTACAACAATCTGTTGAAAATAGTCCTGTTGTTGTAGGTAAATAGGCCACGTATTAAGTGGAGCTGTAGGCAAAGTACAGTGTCGTCTTCTCCTGATATCTATCATGTATACCTCTCACTAAACAGTCATGAGAAACAGGCCATCTAAAACAGCAAATCCATATTAAAGCTTTCCTTATGGCTCAAAAACTGACATGCTGATATGGGTTCCTCTCTCACTTCTGCAACTTTGTAATCATAAGCTCTTCATATAACTGAACTCAAGATAAAACAATCTGTGTGTTCTACTTGATCAAGTTCTATCCTGAATTAGTATGCTGCCTTGGACTGGGGCCTCAAAAGGTAATAACAACGCTAAAACTGAGCAATTACTACACCACAAGGTTGTGATGCTTTCACTGTTCACAGTTCCTACTGGTATCAATGTTGCTGGATCCAGCCCTAAAATATCTGTAAACTAGATCAAAAAACATTAAAACACTTTAATATCATATTATCTCTCAGTGCTTTTGCAGGTGGTAAATATTTATTTTTAACTAGCTAATCAATGTTTCACACTTTAGTTTGCAATTCTATAAAAGTAATGATGCCACAGTATTGCTGCTGCCTAAGCAAGATCCTAACCCAAATATAAGACCCCTCAAATTACAGCTAGAACCTGGAAACCTTCAAGAGGCTTTGGTTGTAACAACTTGGCTGTTACAAACCAGTGGTAGCTCCTGCAAACACTTAATTTGGATGCAGTGTTTGTGCAAAAAGATTTAATAGAAGGTCATCTTAATTCCGTAAGGTGTTAGCCAAAACCTTAAAGTTTGCTCTTCAGCTCCATAGCTTGTATATCATTTTAACAGAGTTCAGCTTCTACAATAAATACAAGACAAACAGGCTCCTGGGGAATAAATGTGTTTGGGACACTGACAAACAGAAGTGAAGAAATGCAATAAAACTTGGCCTGGGAACAGGGGAAGTGTCTAACTTGTTCTTCATTAAAAACAAAGTGGAAATATCAGCAACTGAAGGAGCTGGGAGGGACCTTTTGATTATTTTAATGTCCAGCAGGACATTAAAACAACTCTGGACAGACTGTATAAATTTCAGTACAGGTATTCCAAACATTCAATGCAGAATAAGTGTTGATTCCAAGCAGTTGGATCTTACCATTAACAGTAAAACATGACTATTTTATCTGCCCAATTTTCAAAAAAGCAGGAGAACAGGTCCATTCTAGGGGTTTGAGTACCAAGTTTGTTTACATGGTCAATTTACTTCTCTGATACTTCAGGCAAAAACTTGATTTACAAAACCTTGATTCAGAAAAGGACTAAATATATCTAAGTTTAAGCACTGGAGTAGTACTAATAACACTTGCAATATTTCTGAGGAAGTTAAGTGATATAAGTGATAAATTCATAATTTCTTGCTATATTCATTTATGCATTATTCGGTTCCCACTGAAACACAGTAAAAGAAAAGCCTTAGTTCCTCTTAGTCTGAACAAAAACGCTCACTGATCTCTGTGGTGCAGAATGACGACCTGATATCCTGCCATACTAACAGCATGTTGGACAGATTGGTTTTGTTTTCATCTTAAATATTTCATGTTCCAAGCTGGGTGGTGGCAGAACATGATTAGTACATTCCTCCTACTGCCTTTTTCATGTTGTCTTCTACCTTCCAATGCTTCCCACCAGGTTCAGGCTATCAGCCTGAAACTCTCCTCTACCTTTTTTCGTTAGGTTAGGGATCTGGTGGAGTTGCCTAGCTTTCCTTGAAACTACATATCCTCCTACATTCTATCACTTCAATAAATTTGTGCCAAACCCCTGTAAAATCAAAGGTAATTTGTTTACTTCAGTGGACTTTGGATGAAGTTCAGAGTATACTTCTTGCGTCTCCTGTAAAAATGGGTGCTGTATTTTATGGATTAAAGGATGTCTCTGCTGCTTCTGGCCTCCCCCATCGTAAGCAGTGCAGGTGATACTGGGATGATTGAGACTTTGTTCAGGACAGAGCATATGTCTGCAAGGACTTGAATTTAAATGATTGAGTTTGACATTTGGAGTCAAATAGTGCTAGTATCTGCCCAAACTTTACACTGGATGGGGCTCTAGACCTGGCAGGACAGCAGGTGATGCTGTGATAGTAACAGCCTGCTCCTGCTCCCCTCCTATGTGCACTTTAAAATGCTACCGGGCTTGCCAGTGGTCTTTTAAAAATGAGAGAGATGAAATAGTCACAAAGTACTCTTAAAACCAGAAGATTTTTCATGAATTGGCTTTCTACGTTGCTGCAGAGCACACTTCCAAGCGGTGTGAAATGGGTGTTTTCCAAGACCTTTGCTTTGTGCCCGTGCCTGTAATTGAGCTTGGGATGCGGAGAGAGGTGTCAGGAGTGTAACTCGGTGCCTAGCCAAAGCAGACTCATAAGCTTTTGCTCTTCAAACTCAAAATAATTTCCCTTAAATCCTTATCTTGCTCTAACTGTATAATCTGTAAAACTAGCTGAGGTGTCTTCCCTCAGCTGCAGCAGGCATGGAGCTTTAAACTCTTGGTTATCTCTGTGTTTCATCTTATTTCTAGTTGTCTTGGAAGAGCTTTAGCTCAGTCAGTGATGCTTTCTTTTCTCTCTCATTTAAGCAAGAATGCAACAACTTGTAAGCCCAGGCAGAAAGACTGCTGGATTAATCACAACCTTCTTGCAATAGTTGTGAATATTCCTGCAGTCCTATGAATCTGTCACCCTTTCATATATATTTCATGATGTTCTTCTACAGTATTCATTGTCGTACAGTGCTGGTAGCTCTTTTTAAATAGAAGAGATGAAGAAAAGCTTGAAGGGTAAAGAAAAAGGTAGATTCCTAAATACATGTTAATTCATGAGAATTCATATGCCTGGCAAACAGCTTCCTGAAGCCTTGGTAAATAGAAGGAGGAGCGAGGGGAGGAGAAAAAAGCCAACCGCAAAATGAGATAAATTAGTCGTGGCGAAGGAAATATCCTGGTAGAAACTAACAAGAAACTCATTGAAGCCATTTATCTGCACAGTGAGTTTATTAACACTCTGGTGCTGTTATTCGTGTCAACGTGTCTACATGTACAAGCTCCTGGAAAGTTCTGATGTTCCACTTGGCTTTTTCGGGTAAATAGTCAAGAGCTTTATATTGCGTAGGTGCTCAAGTAAATTAAGCTTTGGGCCATCCTGATCTTAGATTGGTTTTGTTTCCTTAATACCTGACAGTTTGTTTTCACCAAGATAAAATAACCTGTCTTCATTGCGGACCTCTGTATTTTTCTGCTCCTTTGGCTCCTTTCCCGAACTGCTGTTTGATAGCCCTACTGTCCCCCGAGAGAAGGCGCACTGTATGATCCAAAGCCTTGATGCTTGTGGGACTGGGGAAAATCAACCACATCCGGAATGATTGCGTCCTTAATTGCTGAAGGATTATATTGTTTTAAAATAGACCAGGAAATGTTATCGGAACGTGATTTAAGCTTTTCCTTTTTTGATGTATCTTACTGAATGCAGTACAGATATTACAGAATATTACTAAAATGTCGTATTACTTGTAATTGTTACTGATAATTACTCCATAGTTCCAAAGACAAGACCATGCTATAGCCTTTCAAAAATAATGAAGTATAGCTAACTTTCTATTGCATTTTGTGGCTTGTCATTTTTTTTCCCCACAATTAATAACTCGCCTGATATTTCCACCCAATGAGCTAAGAAAAATACGTCAAAAATTATTTAGAAATGTTAACATCAAAAAACCCCATCGTATTTGCACCTTGAGGGCAATCTGTGTTTCCAGCTGGGATGGGATACAGTGTTAACTGAACTGAAGTCACAATTATAATACATTAGTAAGCTAATAAAAATTAATAAAGAAAACAATTTCCCTTTTGCAGTGTAAACATTACAGAACACACTTTACCGCATACATCTCTATGGAAACAATTAGAATTTGATAACAAAATCTCATGCCTGTATACCTTTCAATTTTCACTACCCTGTTACTTGAGAAAAGACTAGAAAATAAATATTGGAACTTTTTTAGTAGCAATTTAATGTTGTGTTTTCTCTCGAGGAAAATTTTGCCTATAATTCATTATTTCTTTAAAGTGCCAGTCAAGCTGCTAGACTCTAAAATGAAATGAATACATTTGTAAATTAGTATAAATTTTTAGAAACAAAAGTAAGATAGTTTGTCATAACTGATGAACAAAGCTGTTTGAAACTTGTGAACTATTAGCCAAAAAGGAACAATAGTAGCTGAGCTTCAAGATCTCAGACATTTTGCATATCAAAATTATTAAGATGGTAATTAGCAGGACAAAGCACAGACAGATACACGATAAAGACAGATAATGGGCTAAACAGAATAGTCCTGGCTCCAAAGCCCAGTTGGGTCTTTCAGCTGTGAGAGGCCAGCCACAGAAGGCCATTCACACTTCTTTTTTAGATGCAGCAAAAGATATAGAGCTTTCCGGGCTGAAAGAAGTTGCTGTAATTCGGGTGATAAATTAGGTTGTGATAGAGACTAATAAAAAGAGCTCTAGAGCCATTTAAAGCTGAGGAAACTGCTAAGAATCCAGACGGGAATTATCCAAAGGTAGGCTTCAGCGTCTAATAAAGTGTGATCCAGGGAACCTTGCAAAGTGTGCAGAACCTTCCTGCAAATGGACAGCATGTGAGTTCAATGGCCCATTTCACTGGATCAGTAAAGCTTTGTAGCAATTGTTTGGAGACCTGTTCTGCATGGATTTACTGAACGAGGCATTTCAATTCCATAGCTCAGGCTGAACGCGTGAGGAACTTTTCTGTCAAAAACCTAATCCTGTAAAGCTGTTACTATGGACATCTGATGTAAATCCACTCAAGTGAATGAGCGTTTTGGTGTTGAGGTCTGAGAGGAAAGTTCAGAGTGCTATGCAGCATTTACGAAGCTTATCTCGTTTAGTTGTCCAGTCTTACTAAATCATTGAACTGAGCACTAGACAGGTTTATTATTGGGCAAACCACACCAATAAGGTGAACAGGTTCTATTTCTAATTCAGCGTACACTGACATTGGAGTTTCAGAGAAAAACAAGAAAAAAACAAAAACCCTACAGTTCTGGGATTCTACAGGAAAACTTGTCAATTATTTAATGCTAAGAGGTGGTTAACAGGAGCAGTAGATGGTATGAGCTTTTATTTAAGCTGTAAGTCATGAATTTATCTTTTTCATGTACTAGCATAACACGTCTAAACTTACAAAAGAGAAATGTACTCAGTACTAAAGATGAAAAATACTTGTGTTTCTAGCTAATCCTTTCCCTTTGGCTATCCAGCCACTGAATTTCTTCCTGACATCTGCCAAAACCTGTGCAGAGGTATGTATATTTCAGTATAGACCTCATCCAGCTCTGAACCAGGGATGCTGGGCTGTTTTCTCTTTCTCCTTTGTCCTCCCTTTAATGCACCCAACTTACCTATATAGACTTTCATTGAATTATCTCTGAGATAATACAGAACTTCAACACAGGCTATAACAAGTCTGAAACTTCTTTATGTTGCCAGCTTAATACTAAATAGCCTGAGAGGCACTTTTGACAAATGTGGAAAGCTGTAGAAACAAGTGAGGCTCTTGTGAGACAGAGGAAAGTCAAAAGCATTAGACTAGGTAAACGTCCTTGTATTTTTATTGAGGATAGGCAAGAAAATCAAGCGATTAAGTATTTCTGGTTTAAAATATATATTTTAATGCTGGCTATCTCTGTCTCTTAGAATTATGCAGGAGCATGGCATCTTCAGCTTTGTTCCAGTGGGTAGTATGAGTTACTTGGATTTTTCTTTGTTCTTTCTTTGTAAAGCTAACATAGTCTTCTAATAGGATGCATAATAACAGTGGCAAACATAGAGTGGGACTGGAGACTCAAAGCATATTTCTTTTAAAGCCTCTGTGTATTAGTTCAATGATATTGTTGCTAAGAATTGACATTGCACAACAAAAAAAGTCTTATTTCTTTTCTTGAGGTTTGTTCTAGTAGTCTGAATTTCAAGAGGAAGCCAGCTTCACCAAAAAATACGATTGAGAGCAGCTGTATATGGACTGAAAAACTTTTAAATCTTGAACCAGATTTTTTTTTTCTTCCATTTTATGCAGAAACTGTATTTGAAAATGAGCTTATGTAGCATCACATTGCATACCGCCACATCTTAACAGGAGGGATTTTTATGATAGCAATGCAACAGCAGGTTGAACAACCCCTGGGGTCTGTACTGCAAGTGTAGATGTTAGTCAGAGACATTTTGGTCCAAACCAAATGTCCACTCATTTCTGTGGATGAGCTCTGAGAACTGACAAGGCCCTTGCTTGGCACTGATACAGATTATGAACACTTTACTGTTATTGGAGAAAAGCTACTTGCACAAATAATTCCTCTAACAAGAACTACTTCCATGACTTGAATGGGGAAGACGTTCACAGTTGAATTATTAGCTGCATGGATGCAAGATGACTGTATTTGCTATTATTCCCTCTTGCAGCGTTCCTCTAGAGAGCTCAAAACTCCATCAGGTCAGCATGTTGCTTGTGCTCAGCTCAACTGTCTGTAAAGGGATTTATTCGCATTGTTTTCCACATTTTTCACGGGACCATCAGCTTTTCGGAAGGTCATCTTGTTCTGTTCAGCTGAGCCCCTGAGTGAAGGAAGCATTCCTGTTGGAAGTAGTGATCAGGTGTTTTGTAAATAGATTTCATTTTGGGTTTTTTCCTAATGGGAATATAAATATGCTGTGTCACTTTCCTGAAGGACCGATGATCTTTGTAGGTTCTGAGAGAATTGGGAATTGACACTAGGAAGTTATTATGTTGCTGTAATAAAGAGACAGCGCCCACTTAGGATTTTTCTCGGAGAGGCTGCTGCTCAACTACCAGGGTTATACTGCTTCCCCTTTCCATTAAAATAAGTCTCAGTCTGGCAGACATTCATTACCATAAACCTTTGATCAGTGTAATTATCTCTAGGCAAAAAATTAGTTCTTTTTTTTTCCTAAATTAAATAATGAGCAGAATATTATCAATTCAAAAAATGTACCCCCAACCTAATTTAAAAACTGTGCCTAACATGTGCTGCAGAATGCTGACAAAGTAATCCTCTTTCTTAAATCCTCTTTCTGCCATTGATTTGTCACAGGTTTGTTTTCATCACTCTCATAGCCAAGGTGAACCTTTACTTCAAAGATTTTTTTCTTGTTTTTTAAAATGACCTCTTTTTTCCTTTTTTTTTTTTTTTTGTTTTTTTTTTTTTTGTTTTGTTCCCGCTGCTAGATTTGACTCTGGAGCAAATTCAGTGAAGTCGTGACTGTTGCATCAGGGACGAACTTGACCTAATTTTCCTTGCATTACTTGATATATGTCAAAGTAATGATGATTAAATGAGCATACGAAAATAAAACACTTTTCATTTAAGTATTCAAACCCTTCAAGTCAGGCTTATTGCTTTAACAACTTGTCGTCTTACACCTTTGAGAGGAAACTACGAAGCAGGATGGGCGGAATATATTTGGGGGGGGGAAGGTTTCAGAGAGTAAATTCAGATCACTTAGAGGTGCTGAGAAGAGCTGCTCTCAGTTCTGTTTTTAATCTCTGCTTACGGGGACAAGTCTTTCTAGAAAGAAAAAGGAAAGAGGCTGGTTTGTGAGTTCCTTTGTGACAACAAAGTATGAAATGGAGATAATAATAAAAAAAACCTGAACTTCCCTCACGTTTTGTCAAAGGAAATTTGCTTGCACCACTTTACTTATTTAAGTCTCTGAATCTAATTGCCTGTATCCCAAAGGCATTTATTTATCAAAAGACTGACCACTGTTCTAAATTTAAGTGTTGTATACAAGTTTTGCATACTTACAAATTAAGTCTTATGGTTTTTTAAATACTTGATGTTGCACACCTGCATTCATATCTTGTCTTGTGATATGTTTATTATGATCAATTTCTAAGGCCATTGGATTTATTCCCAAAGAGGTATGCATTTTTAAATTTGTACATGTGTTTAGAATAATATATGAATCTTTGCTTATTTTTTTTGGTTCCGCTTTCCTGCTATGATCAAAGAGATCACTTAATTTAAACTATTTCTAGAGATAGAGGCTTCACCAATTCCCTGTTCAACCGGTTCCATTGTTGAATTATCCTCATTACGAAAGTGTTTTCCTTATGTCTAGCTGGAATTTCGCTTGCTGCAAATTGTGATTATGGTTTCTAGTCCTTTCACTATGTACATCCAAGTGGACTCTGATTCCATGTTCTCTCCAACAATCGCTTGATAGTTGAGGACGTCAGTCATATCCTCCCCACATGTGCACTCCCAAGCCTCTTCTCTAGGTGCAACAAACCCAGGCCCCTCAGCCCCTGCTCGTGCTTCATGTGCTCCAGCCCTTCGCTGGACTCACTACAGTGTGTCAAAACTCACTCTTTTTTTTTTCCCCTATGCTTTGATTTTTATTATTTTTTATTTTAATTGGTTTATTAGTGGGCATGGTGGTGTTGGGTTGATGGTTGGACTTGATCTTATAGGTCTTTTCCAACCTTAGTGATTCTGTGATAGTAGCGTTCTGAATACCACTTTCTTGAATTCCTGAGGAAAAAGTCCATTGGAATGTCTTATAGGGGATAGTAACTATATTTCTTTGAATACTTGGAAAAATCTGTATTGTATTGATGAAGTGCAATAATTAAGTGTAAGAATAATTTGAAAGCCCAAGTGTTTGTTGCGCTAAAATACTCTGTTCTTCTGTAAATTACTACAGAGTAGCAAATACTAAATCCTCAATATAAAAATGAAACTGAATGACTAATTTATGACCTCTGCAGAGCTGAACAGGGCAAAGGCATGGTTTTAGGGGAAAGGACAAGTTTTGAAATTTTTTTTGTACTCTCCCATGTCAAGACCGGCTTTCTAAACGTTACCCCTTTCGTGAAAGTTTACAGTTAAGAACAGAAAGTAAACAATCTTCCCACCCTCAACCCTGTCACTGTCTCCTGTAGACAATACCTTCCACGCGTTGCATTGTGGAATTTCTGGGGGAAAAAACTCAACAAATATGGATATGTGCTATGACACTGCAAGCCTGTTAACCATCCTCCTTCCCAGATGTGTGTGTCCCCCCCAGTTTTCTAACATTATTGAAGTCAGTTAGGAGGTTTTTGTTTCAGGGGTAATGAGATGCAGCCTAGTTTAAGCACACATTTTGTTTTCAGGTCAAATAAACACTGTGGCAGTAAACAGATTTATCTCTTGAATGTCTAGCATCGGAGATGCTTAAAAGAATTTAAAAGAATGAGTCATAAATGCCCAAGAGTATTAGAGCTAAGCTTTTCTGAAATGACAACTATTTGTACGTCCTTCAGAATTTGCTTTTTTAATGTAGTCATTGACAAACGTAAGTCAGTTTGTAATACTGAAAATTTTGTTATATATTCTTTTTCAGTTTCAGCTTTCTTTGCACATAAATTAAACAGCAAGAAAATGTATGCAATGGCCATTTTTACAATAAATCAGTGAAAGTTCCCTGTAGCGGTAGTCCAGCTGTGGGTCTGATTGAATTAAAAACAGATCTAGAAGATTTTTATTCAGATAAATGCAAATCTCCAGTAATCAGAAGTGGAAAATTTGTGCAATCTCTGTAGCTGTGGAAGTTCAATGTCCTAAGCACTGACAGAACTATTGTAACCATGCTTTTGCAAATAAAAATTACCTTTTAAATTTCCAACTGCTTTTAATGAAAAAGCTTGGGAAGTAAGCAATAAAAAAGAATTCCAAAAGGCAGGTTTTTGTCTGTCTTCTTACAAAATAGTAACATAGCTCTGGAAAAGACTTCCTGGGTTATTGAGTTCTGGCCTCTTCTGTCCTGTTGTCCGAGGCTGCTTCAGTATTGCAGAATCTCTTATTTCTCTAAAACACATATAAAATGAAGGAACAAATGAAGACTGAGTAAAGTAAACATTTACATTTATCTGATCTGCATTCCGTATTTGACTGTACATCATTTATTAAGATATTTCTCTGAAGTGAAGGGCCATATACTATTTAGAACAGTGTAGGCTGATTTCATGTCCTAGCCTTTAGTTCAGGAAAGGATTTTGTCCAGGAGACTCGGTCTTACGCAGACCTATGGAGATTGGTATTCCAGCATGTTCTCTACTTCTTATGAAGAACATATGGAGGAGGCAGGGAAAGATTTACCGTGGATTTGGAAACTGGGAGTGGATTGAAATTGCAGCACTGAAATATATTTAATTATAGTATTATCATTAAAATGGTTAGGCATAGAAACCAAAAGCCTAACGCAATCTGAATATAAGCAGTGAGGAGACTCCCTTATTTCAACTAGAGTTACTTCCACCTGCATCAGAGCTGTACTTGCTTGTTTGGCATTGTATCGTTGACACTTTGCTTGATCTCACTTCTCAGACAGCAGAGAAATGCACAACTGTAGGGGTGAGTAAACTTCGTATTTCTAAACAATTGCGGTATTTTTTTGTTACACTTGGGAAGAAAATAGGAAATCTCAAGTCATATTTTCATATGAATTGGTCAAAAAAACAGAATTGAAAAAGAATAGTCATGATTTTGGAAGACATTTAGGAACGTTCATAGCTCTAAGCATGTACTTCAATCCCATTGATGGTTTTTTTTGAACACAAATTTTCAGGCACAGCTTTAGTATCAGTGCTGTCAGGGAAGTGCATTATGCTCAGCTTCTGTTATTTTCAGTAGTTTTTATCTGAATTCCTTCCTCGGTTTTCGTTTATTTTTCGTTTGGTCTCTTTTGGGCCTGATGTGTTGCTTAGGGCCATCCAGAGTGTAGTTTCCCTTTGATCTGCGTGTCGAAGCACAGCAGGGGATGTGCACTACGCATAGACGAGCCTTATCTTAGTGGAACACTAATTTACAAACTTGAATTTGTATCCTTGAATATCTGAGAAGATGATCAGAGCTGAGCACACGTAGGGGTGACAGGGAAGAGAAAGAAAGGACAGCTTGAATTCTGCCTAGAGAGCGGCAAAATGTGTCTGAAGCAGCCTATTGCAAGTACTAACTCCCTCAGTAGTCATCCATGGTGAAACAGCCACTGAAAAAAGACTAGAAAAGGCTGAGTGAGTCCTCAAATGGGTACAGAGTTCAGATAAACAGAACAGCACTGTGGAACAGGGATTCATGGAGAGGGGCAAATGGAGCCAGCAGCCTCATCCCGGTGCCCAGGCGAGCTGAGAGTAAGCAGTTCTGGTCTAGGAGCTGCATGGTTAATGAGAAGAGCTCTAAATGGGCAGTGTTCTCTCTCTCTAACCCAAGTTCGGGGATGCGGGTGAGAATCGTCCTCCACAAACAGGAGGTGAATTTACAGGAAGGTGTTCTCAGGAGCAGCTGGAGCAGCATCTGCGGCTCTGCGACCCCCCTTCCCGCGGAAGGCCCTGCTGATGCCGCGTATGGTCCTGGCTTTGGGCACTTCTCTTGCCTTGCATCCTGCCCTGCTGCTACCGTTCTCTTACCTTACCACATGCCTTGCTTATTAGCTTGTTAACTTATTCTTTTGGCAAAGAAATGGCCAAATGGAATTTGTAGCCAAAGGTTTATGTGAAGATGTAGAATATTTTCTCTGCCAGAATGATGTGCATAGACTACAGAAAATATCCTGTAGTTCATATTAGGGGCAGGGGGGTTCAGATGTACTCAAAATTGGAGTAACTCTGCTTTTGCCTAAAGAACTTTCTTATTATTTTCATAAGCAGCAGAATTAGACCAATCATGATTTTTTTTCAGGATTCTTACAATTGTAGTTCTTGTTTATTAGCAAAAAGCCACAGAAATTAGATCTGGACCACCTTCAATGGAGACTAAGTTGGACCCAGTTCTAGGTGTATCTTTACTGAGTTAATCCCGTCATGAAAGAAATAATAAATATAGTCAGGTATGATTATAGTCAGCAGTATGTTTAATAAATCAAACCAGCTGCGCTAATCCAGGAACATAAATAACAGGGAAAAAAAAATCTTTTCTCCTGCAAGGCATTACACTCAGAATACTTGGCTCCTTACGCAAAAGCAGATCTGTGAACTGCTTAATTCAGAGCTGTGTATGCTGGCAGGGGGGAAATGGTCATCAGGTCTCTTCTGCTTTTATTGCTGTTCCCATATAGAGCAAGCCATTAGCATTATCACTTTGCATAACACTTTTTCACATTTATAATTTCGGAGCTGGTTTCTTGGATTTGTGCCCTGCTTTGAAATGTTGTTTTTCAACTCTTGTCCTTCTGGATAGAAAGAAGGACATAAACTTTTCTTCAATGTGATCATAAAACACATTGCTTAAACACTTCCCTTTTTCCATTTCAAAAATGTTTTATAAGAAATATAGCATATCCAAAACAAATTTCCCAAACCCTGATTTCACAAGAGACATTGTTGAACCTTGAGTGAACTGATGACAAGCTGATACTTCCACAACAGAGTACGAAATTCACAGACTGAAAATGGGAAGGAGTTCACAAGAAGCCTCTGTGAAACGCAGAACGCATGCCTGTCAGCTGTATAGATCACCTGAAATTGATGTGAAGGGTAGCTGGGATTTTTCAAGAGCAGGGCTGAAGATGCTTGAAAACACTCACGATGTTAACTAACTGACTTGTACTAAAATGCTGCGTACTTAACCTTTCCTCACCATCCTGTGTAGCAGCCAATATAGAACAAGCCATCAAAATGTCAAAGAAGCAAAAATAAATACGAGAATTCAATCTGAGTAGGTTTTAATTGCTTCTTCTGCTAATACCATTTGACATTCAGGTTTGTTTTTTTTTAACTTATTATATAGTGGAATTTAGAGCAACAGCTGCAACAATAATTCAGTTCCAATATTATCCTAGCCAAGTGCTCAGTTTCCAGCAGGCAGCAGTCACACAGTGTTTTGCTGCTTGCCTGTAGCGTGGGCTGATCATAACGATGGAGTACTCCTTCTTGTAAGGTATTGCGCAACGGTGTGCGTGTTAAACTCGGTGTGATTAATGGTGAACTGTTAATTACAAGCAGTTTCAATAATTGTGGATGAGTGTGTGGCTTTTGCAAGTAGGCATTTCAAAAAGCAGAGCAATTGCCAGCTGTAGGCCAAAATATTAGAAAAATACCAATTTAGTGGCATCAGCTGTGTGTAGGTGGAATGATCTGAGAGCGAGCATGCTCCGAAACTCCGTTCTTCTTAGACACGATGTATCGTCAAACAATACCTTGAAAAATGTTATTTTGGTGGAAAAGGGCATGATTTGATTGCAATATTCGTCTGTTTTTGCTTTATATATATACACGCACAATATATCTAATTCTTGTTTACCTATTTGAAGAACTCCTACATCTGACTTCATGCATTTCCTCTCATTTTCCACCCTTCGCATTTGGATATTTGGATGTGGCTCCCTCTCTGGTTAAGATCAGCGATGTTACCTCTTGAAGACAGGGGTGGCAGCTTACGCTTTCCATGAGGGAACCAAAAGGAATTTTCTAATAGGAACTGAAAGAATGTATAATGTAATTAAAGACAGACCTACTACAATTTCCTACTGTAAAGAAATTCGTTTTGCTTTTCCCCATCTTGAGTTATTTCCAGATGACTTGTTCCTACAGCTTATGCAACAAGCTGATATGCTAGGCAAGCCCAGGGGGAAGGAGATCGCAAGGGAAAAGATGCAGTTTTATATTGCCATTTCTATAATTATCATATGTGGTAACACAGAATATTTTCACAGTTGCTATTGGAACCTGTGAAATTTCCTGCTGGAAATGACTAGTCCCTAATTTAGTGAGAAGAGGTTTGCATCAAAATCAACAGCGATGGCCACAAGATCTCATGAAAGAATTACTGTTTCACAGTTACAACTTTAGTCAATCAACTCTATCATTTTGGACACGTGCACTCAGACACGCATTACATATGTTAAGTACAAGTATGAAGTCATTTTGGGTCATTTGCCTGATTCATTGCTAATTCTTTTCTTTATTTCAGGACCTTTGAGACTGGGTAGTTCTGTAAGAGCTCCTTCCTATTGAGTAGTGCATGAAGGAAATCAATCTCCATTCTTCTCAGATTCTTGCTTTCATAAGCAATAGTTAATCATGTTAAACTACTGATATAAAAATAGATGGTGTGTAAAATAACTTCTAAATTTCCCTGCAGGCCTGTCTCTACTTTTCATGGAATTTGACTTAATTTTCTGTTAGTGGAAATTTCCTTCACAAGCTGGTGTGGTCACTTCCCCCACGATAACAACTTTGAGTTTTTGCTGAATTTTATAGCTTTTGCTGAGCGTTCTCTCCTGTGATGTACTTGCAGCCTTTTATTCCTCCAGGGCTGCACTCAGCCTCTTGTAAACCCCAATCCATTCCTCCCTGGGGCTGCAAATTGTTCATCTGAATACGGGTTTTAGAATTCATCTCACCCAGATCTTCAGGTTATGTTCTTGATCACAGTGAAATTTCAAACATTGCTGCACTTTGGATTTTCGGTTTAACCCAGTATTGAAACAGATGCCTCTGCATAATTCAGACCCATAATCACAGTCTTTAATAATATTTAGAAGGGGGTATTTTGGTCTCTGATCACCTGATTGGATCATGGTTTTCCAAAATGACTTTTAAATTTGGATAAGACTGTATTACTTATGGGCATATGCTTCAGAAGTGTGAAATTTCTTCTTGTGTCAATGTTATTGACTCATACCGAAACACCTTTTCAGTATTCAATAGTAGGTGATAAAAGGATCTCTCAAAGAACACCTCTCTCTCTTCACAAGCTGTACATTGTACAATGATTCCAGGAAACCCATCATCTCGCTTAATTTTCCCTCATTTACATTTCCATGAAGGACTGATGGGCAGCGATAAGCCAGTTGTTAGCCTAATGGCATTATCAAGCTGGCAGAGAAGCGTTTGCTGCAGTTATACCGAATTCCCTGCAGTGGTAGGACTGAAAGGCATTACCAGCACTCTCTGAGGGTAAAAAAGTACTACAAACCTTCTAGTAAGACAAGGACTTCTCCCAGATGTTACTTTTTTTTTTCTTTGTCCAGTGTATAGGCAATATCTACATTTCTTATGTGTATATATACATACAGACATGCATACATATACACACACATATACATACAGGGGCAAATGTTATAAGCTTAATGTAACATTTAATTTCAGACTTTTTGCTGTTTATAACAGTCTTTGAGTCTATCCCTTAATTTAATGCTGGACAGAGACTTTTTTTTTTTTCTCCAAAGCTTATCAGTCAATGCAGGAATTCTCTTTTGTTGTTGTTGTATCTTTGGCTTTAGGGCAGGGGTGTGTTGTTTTGTTGTGGGTTTTTTCCTGAGAATTATGACTGCTTGTTAGGCTATAACATATATATTTATGGAAATTCTGTTATGTCCATGGGTTGATTATCATAGATGTGTAATACACTTATGAAGCATGATTATGTCATAATCACATTTTGTCTGTAATGTTTTGTCCTAGGTGTAAAAGGAAGTCTGGAGTAGGTCTGTCTGTCTTATATTGCAGCTTTACCGTGCTCTGATCTTGCGTGTTGAACCACTGGTTTTCAATTGTTGCATTTACAGGTTGTTGGGTTTTTTTACTGTCAGAAATATTTCACTTAAAAATCTATTGTATAACATTTTCTACTTTGTTGGTTATGCAGGATGGTTTTAGTCATTGATATAATGATGTCATAAACTAACTAATAGAGCCATTATGCTGAATGAAGGACTAACAGTTTTTCTTTACCTCATTTGTTGAAATGATGTTATCAATATAGATTTTTTTTTTTTTTACATTGTTAATAGCGGTAACCATGTGATCTATGACATATACTGAAATACTATGACATGAGGCACTCCCTGCATTTTCTACATAAAAACGAAAATGTTACAGATTACAAAATGCGAAGCTGAAATCCTAGATCACAGTTATATTCTGCTTTATAAATAATACTAAGTTGGGGCTACACCAAGCCTTTCTCTGAAGGACTAGATAGGAAATTGCATTTCTCTTCTGTGTTTCCAGCTTTGTAAGGACCAGACAGAAATTCGACTTTTGGTGTCGAAATACCGGGGACTTAAAGTAACAAAAGGAAAAAATTTCATGGGAGTTACCTCCAGATCATAACTAACTCCCTGTAGCCAAGGAGCACAAGTCTGACTTGAGCTCACTCTTCCGTTTCCTGTAGTGCTTGGCAGTTCCCCACTGGTTCTTTTCTGCTTCTGCATTCTGTTAGAAGTCACTAAATGGCTTCTACCGTGTAGTATCTGAGAAGGCAGAAGATATATATAATTCATCAAATCATCCCTTCTGAAAATGAATAAAACATACATATCGAACTATGCATCAAAAAGCTTCCTATTCTCTTGTAAAGCCAACAATTACTACCTCTGAAGAGGTCTGTGTAGCAGTGTTGGATGGTGAAATTCCTATTTTGTATAATATTTTTTCAGCTACAGATCAAAGAACCCTCTTCTTCTACCTCTTCTTATTAAGATATAAAAGAATTCCATTAAAGGGAACCTTTGTTTCTGTGGACGTTCTGTTTAGAGGACAGCCAAATAGAAAATACAGTGTACTCTGCAAAAATGCATTATAACTACATTTTGTATGACAAATGAACACTATTGATTTTCCTATAGTGCCTTTCATAAAGATAACCCGTATATAGGAGGAGCCAACTAAATGCTGAAGAGAATAGAAAGGTTGAAAGCTGTTATTTAAATTGGTGTATTTCACAGGAAATACGCTCAGAAAGCAGCTCAGGATTAACTTTATCCCCTCCCATCTACAAAGATTGATATGGAAGGTTTAAAAATATGAGAAATGTAAAGAATCATAACAGTCAAGAATGCTGACTGATACAAAGTCAGCAAGTGATGCCATGAAGACCCCAGGGCTCTGAAAAAGGCCATTTTCATTCAGGCAGAGAGGTGGGTGTTGGTCTCTTCTCCCAAGTGACAAGTGATAGGACAAGAGGAAATGGCCTCAAGTTGTGCCAGGGGAGGTTCAGGCTGGATATTAGGAAAAATGTCTTTACTGAGAGAGTGGTGAAGCACTGGAAGAGGCTGCCCAGGGAGGTGGTGGAGTCACCCTCACTGGAGGTGTTCAAGGAACGTGTGGAGGTGGCACTGTGGGACATGGTTTAGTGGGCATGGTGGTGTTGGGTTGATGGTTGGACTTGATGATCTTGCAGGTCTTTTCCAACCTTAGTGATTCCGTGATTCTACGGAGAAGCTCAGAGGAAGAGAGAAAGATTGAGAGTAATATGGTCCCACCTTTCTGAAATTCTGAGAGGATGTCTTAACCTGTTCCATTGCAAAGAGATGGGAAAGTTAATGGTAGGAAACATGAGTATAGTTCTGGCTGAGAAATACATTTTCAGGCTATTCAAATAAACGGTCACAGAGAGAAACAATAAAGACAACCAACCTTTGTGTACTGTTGCTACTGTAATTTTTCTAAATGAACACTTAATAAGATTTTCTAAGAACATATTCCAAAACTGAAAAGTACTTACTAATGTCATAAAATGGATTCTCTGGTGGCTAATCGACATACAGGTTACCACTTTTGCAATGTGCAGAGGTTTTTTTAGGGAGTGAAGTTGTTTTTAGGTATTGATTTATGCTGAGTTGCAATGGCTGAGCTGTTTAAGAGCTTCCCTTACATTTCCAGAAATAACTTAGATGCTTCGAAGTCTAGGGTTCACTTCTACTTAGGATTTTGCTGAAGTCACTTCTGAAAGTGAAGCACAGGTTAGTATTCATCTAGGCTAGCTTCAATCATGGAAAAAAATTAACTATCTAGTCTAATCTTGCTTTTAGGACTCTTCCGTAATGAATAGAGAGGGACACAGTGAGGGGCCTTTTTATCTCACTTGTTATAAGCCCCTTCCATCCCTGAGATCTCTCTCTTTCTGCTCATACAGAAGAATACTTCAGAACAAGGTTATCATTTCTGTCATGTTTTACATTGGTTGTATAATACTGCTTTACATGTCAGTCCAGCAGCGCGCTCTGTGTGGCTTGGATTTTATGGGGAGCTGAAGGCTCTGAAATCATGTAGATTTGCAAAGGGTTTCAACATCCAGTCTCTGGTGAACTCTGGTGAAAATTACAGACCTTTTCAGTATTTTCTATCATTAAAATGCTACATTTAGAAAATGAGAGTGAAATGCATCCCTGCTTCTGTACTTACATTAACTTCAAGAAATACGTGTAATTTCAGGAGGAATATAAATCAACCACTAAGTGTTGGGACTTAGCAAAGAGCTTATCCTAGCGGGAGAAGTTTCCAATGTTCAGAACTGCTCAGTTTTTTGGCACGTTCAGCTGACACACTCGGCTGAGGAAAACCCTGAAGAGACTTTCATCTGACCTGGTATGTATGGCAATGGCTATGTCTCCTGTAATTATTTTATAGTAACCACCAAGGTTTTCATGTACATTGCATAACCCTCCTTTGATAATTTTCTCTGCTTAGGAGGGTATCCCATCAATATTTCTAACTTGCTCATGAATAATTCCACTTTTCTCCCTTTCTATTAGCATACAATGTTTCAACAATTTGCAAGGGTACCTAGTTAGTTAAGTGTTAATGCTCTAACTCTGACAAAAGTTTTTTAGGAGGTAATTTGTAATTTTCTTCCATGTCTTTATAATCTTACTTACAAATAGTTATGTGTATTGAGTAGTTGCCTGGAATCAGCTGGATTATGCACTAGAAAGCAAAATGGTCTTGTCTCTTTAAAACTTTCATTTAGATTGCTTTCTGATTGTAAACAACCCCTGGAAGACTGAGTACTGTAGTATATACCATCCTATTATTTTTTCATATAGCTTAAGAAAAGTAAGGTCCATTGAAGTATTACTAAGAGATACACATACAATAGCGATAGGTTAGTAAGAAGCAACTTGAAGTCAATGATTGATGGAATGAATTCACTGATGCAAAACGGAGGAATTCAGAGGTAATCCGGTTGCAAGTTTCACCCCTACTATGTCTCCAAAACGTTCAGCTTTTAGCACAGCACAATGCATACATTTCACTTCAACTTTAGACTGTTATTGACTACCGGGTTTTACGGCACAACTTTTTCAGTAAAAGTTGGTATTTGGAAAAAATTTCCAATTGAACTGGGAAATTTGCTGTGTCTCTGTAAACAGGTATGACTTTAATAGCCGGAGTATAATCTTGCTTGTCAATATTTCACAACTGTTCAGCATTTAAACATTAAAATTAAAAGAGAACAATGATAAAGAAAGAAAATGCATCCCAATTTTCATATTCATTCAGTCTAAGTTCCCAACTGAGCGCAGATGTGCCAGTAATGGCAGTGTTTTCTACATGATGATAAGTATTAGTAGCTCATAACGAGCTAAATGCCATTGCCAAAGAGTTGTCATCTAAATTTTTTTCCCCCAATCATTTCTCTTAGAATAAGTGAATGACGTAGTGTGGCCAGATCCAGAGCTTATTTGAACAACAGAAGAGGTTTCTCTGCCCAGTTTCTCTCCTGTGTTATGATCAGATTTAACGTGCATGCTCACTACAGTCAGTCTTCAAATGTCTAGAGCTTTCTAGAAAGTGTCAGGTGTATTGTGCACACAGAGACTCTATTGCACGAGATGCCGTACGCAGAAAGGATGTGGCTGTCTTCTTCCATATAGCCCTAGGGAAAGCAAACAGCCTGAAAATGGACTGAAACTACCACGTGAGGTGCTTTTGTCAGAACAAGCTATTGTGGCCCATGCCGGGCAATTCTACAGTAGCTGTAGAAGACTTCTAGACATGATTGGCAGCAGCAACTTTTTCAGCTATCATCATTTCTTGACATTTAGAGGCATGTTTCTGTTCTGTGCCTGGGTGTACATGGACAAATATTAATGTGAACTGGAGATACCAACCTTCAAATGGGAACCCTGGGAAAAAAAGCTTCCAGGAATAGACTCTGGGGAAGGGTTCTTACAGGCTGAGCCCCTCTCCCTAAGGGACTTTTAGGAAAGAAGATGGGCAGAGCTTCTTTGTCACATATATTATCATCTAAGTGGGAATTCATACTGTAGAGCATTTAAAATAAGGGCGAACCTCAAACAAAATCTCAGAACTGTACTCCTCAAAAGAAGTGATTTTCTACATTATTAGATATCTCGGTTCACCAGCCTGGAAAAGGTAAGAGGTCAGTTGCCTTGTCTGATAACTTTCTGGTATTACTTTCTTCTTGTCAAATAGAAAGGAATATGAGCTTTATTCATTTTAACCATCAGACTTCCAGATCTGACTACTATCTCAAATGACAATATTTATTGATGATTATTTTTCTCCTTAGAGTTGATGAAATGGATCAGTATAAATTATACTTTTTTTTTTTTATAGAGGATGTTTGGTTTGCATACTTTAAATGTGTAAGTTGGTGTTCATAACATCCAGCTTGAATATATGGTATTTCCATTTACAAGCTATTCCATATATAACAGTTGAGTATCGGCGTCCTTTACTTTCAGCCATCATTGACAGTAATCAATACTTACAGTAAGGCAATTTCAATAGGTTCATAGTCCCACTGAATCAATAGGACCGTGACTTGATCCTGTACTTTCTCGGAAGAAGGGAGCCATGTGTTATACCATTAAGAATAAATATGAAGACTAGGAACTTATTCAATCATACGCTTGTTTGTTTTTCAGTGAGCAAAGATGAGATTTAAAATTTTAGTTGAAAATAAATGCTGGGTTTTTTCTTTCCTGTGTAAAAAAATAGGTCTATTTCTTCATATTATCAGTTTACAACTGTTCAGTCACAGTGATGGCATCTGTATTATGTGCGCTGTGCTGGTAATGATCAGAAGATGTTAAGAGTTTGCAAATCATATAATGACATTTAGAGGAACATGAACTTTCTGCCTGTGCTGATAATGTTATTGTTTCCACAGTAAATGTCTACCTAAGGTATGATGTATATAGGTAGCGCTGTTGCAATTTTATTTCTACAAGTTCTCAGTGAACTCTATCGTACGTGATAGGAATTTAGCTGCACATCCCAGTTAGTTTTATGAGCTACAGAGTTATCGCAGATAATGTGACAGACATGATACATCTGATAGCATGACAAAACATCTGGAAACTGCTCTGTCTGCTCAGAGCCCTCACCAGGGAATGAGATTCTGTACGGGCACTGTTTTCAAAGCTGCTTTCTGTTTATAATTAAAATCTTTTCCCTTACCTCTTTCACATACCGAATGTATTGTAAACAACAACCTTTCATAACTTCCCATCACAAATAAAGAGTTTGTTTATTTGTTTTAAAATATCAAGGCATGATCGGTTTTGAAAGGCTTCGGTCTTGTCCATTGGGAACGATAACACCATTCTCCTAAATTTTCTAACTAATCCTGGGGGCAAGGTTTAGGTCCAGCCATTTAGATTTTGTATTTTTTTCCCTGAGGTATAGAAGTTAGGGATCAGTCCTGTAAAGGCACAAAGCTTTTTTGTTTCTACAATATAAACTGCATTTTGATGCCAGGACAACACAGAAAAAATTACAAAGACCTATAAAACATACTTGTAAAGTTCTACATAATGGAAAAAAAAAAACGTTCATTAATGGAATACAAAGAAACCTTTGTAAGTTTGTACCAAGAAAACTTTCTTATTTACACTTTGTGTTATCAGCGCATTTTATGTAAATTATACCTTTCAAGCACTTATGTTCTATTCTTCAAAAAAATGTATACCATTTTCTTTTAAATGCAACCTATATAGCAAGGCTAGGAATCAAATTAGTCTGTAATTGTAGACTGTATAACAGATTTTTCTTTTGTTAGACTGACTTTTGGTTCATTATCTTACTCACCTTTCAAACATTTATTTAAATGAAGAATAAAACTGGACAAGGTAAATAACATAATTTGACAGCTGCTTCTTCAAAAAGGTATGGAAGAAAGAAAAACATGTTAGTAGCATATAAGCCTTTTCAGTTTATTCACTGTATAAAATATATTTAAGAATTTTTCACGAGTATCCTACTTCTGGAAATGAATGACTCCTCTTTTCTTAAGAAATAAGTTAAAAAATTGCCTGTTTTTCTGGATATAAATTAATGCCATTTTAAAGTAGGGGCAGTTTGAGCTGTCTATGCAGTTTTAATGAGAATCCACCAGATGGCAGAAGAAAAGGGCCCTCATTAACAGAACTCTGAATGGTGGTACTTTCGGCTTGCTGGCTTGTTTAGTCTAAAAGTCTTGTTTTGAGGCAAAATTTTTCTTCTTTGTGATATTAAAATGCTTAAAAATCACTTAAGCGTTTTCTCTATTCCTGGGTATTTTTGAGAGGCAAACATGGGGGGGGGGGGGGGGGGGGGAGATGAGAAAAGTGAATATAAAATAAGTAGCATTCAAAAATCTATTTCTCTCCCTTTGTCCTTTTTCAAAATGTCTTTTTTTTTTTCTTACTATAGTAATTTAAAGGAATTTCTCATCACCAACGTAATCCTGACCAAACACAGCATTTAAGCATGTTCCTAGCTTTAAGTACTGGGTGCTTCTGGTGTGAAGCTTATGGTTAAGAGTACTGTTAAACTGTGGACCCAAATGATAAATTCTTCAGACTAGGAAGCCAGTAAATATTGTCTTAGGTTTAACTCATAGATGATGGTCAGAAAAGGGCTATGGCAGGCTCTGCACAACCTCATTAACGCTTGAGATTATTGTATTAATACTCTACATCTGTCTTGAAGTTAATATTGAACTGGCATCCTTCCAACGTAACTATGGAGAAGTCTTAACAAAATTCTCTCTTGAAACACCCCTATTGATTTTCCATCACTGTGTTCAGTGAGTTCAGGAAGAATTGCAACTGAATAAAATTCCTACTCTTTTCTTCTTCACTTGTAATAACTCTTTTAATAAGCTGGGGTTGTTTTATTTGGCTGGAGCTAAAAAAGGTTTATGAAATTGAATTGCAGTAAGCTAAATAAGTACAGTAGCCTGAGGAAGATATTAATTTTTAACATGTTAATTTATGCCTATAGAAGTCAAATCTAATTGTTTCCAAGTTCACTCTCCATCATTTTTATTGACACTAAAATGGGGTCGAGATTTAAATGCATAATTTCAGGTTCATTTGTAATTAACCCAGAATGCTATACTTACGACCACATCTTGGAGTCATTACTCAAAGCTTGATCTCCCCAACCCTAAAGTCAAGCAAAAGCTTCTGTTGGGTTTACATGAAATACTATCAAATGTCAATGCTTAGATAAAATTGCTTTGAAATCAACAGGACAGTATTGGCCGTTCAGGCCACGTCTATATTAGCAAGTGGAGGAGCACAATAGGGGGAGATCTGCAGAGCAAAACAGTTGGTGCTGATGACTCAAGATCAACTTACTCTATATGTTGGGGCTTTTCTGCAGAGCAGCTCTAGCTTGGTTCTGTGCACATCGGGGCCTTTAGCAGCTAGAGAGCTTCTATGGTACATCCTCCACTTCAGTTGAATTTTCAGTGAGGTTCAAGATGACCGTAAAGTGAACAAACACCCAGTGAGTGGGAACAAACAGAAGATTTGCTTCAGAAGTGCCCTCTAGACCTGAACTAAAATGCTAGTGTGAATGCACCCTCTGTCATTTCAGAGGACATTTGGCTTAAGTAATAAGGCCTAACAGATTTTTCTCCCTATTTGCCTTTTAGTGATTTTCAAACTTTCCAAAAGAAAATGAGAAATACCCGCAGGTGTGTTCTCTCTCACCTCTGACTAGTTGTGAATATTTTTAGGATTTGAAATTTGATGAATTTATAACAATTTCATATAGTTTCATCCCACAGATATTTGCCTGAATTTTAAATAAGAAAGGTCAAAAATTTCCAGGTGTATTCTCTTGTTCTATTTACCTCCGAAGGAGATGTATATTGCAATTAAGGAACTTGGATGGAAGTCTCAATGCATTTCCCAGTTTACTCCATAAAGTCATACTCATTTTTGGTTCAATGTCCCAAGTTTTGACCACCTTCAAGGCGGAAAATTTGTTTTCCCTATGCTTAATCAGAATGTCCCACATTCCAGCTTATGCCTATTCCCTCTCATCCCCCCCACTATCTACATTTGAGAAGAGTTTGGCTCCATCTTCTTTAAATCCCCTTATTACCCAGCTGCAGACAGCAGTGACATATCCCTCCACCCTTAATCATCCCTTTCTCAGGCTGAGCAAGCCCAGCTCTATGTTGTATCATTCAATCAGGTGATCCTGGGTAATTTTCTAATGATTCAGTGATTTAATTTTTATGCTATCATCCAGTTTCAGAGAGGACAAATAAGTTTTGTGATAAATGCAGAGGATTTCTGACAGACTTAATCTAAGATCTCAGTTTTGGTAGTATGCAAAACTGCAAGGCACTAATCAGTCTACTCATCACCCTGAGCGTGTAGACAATTTCTTAATTGCTGTAAATGAATACCTCTGGCAATTTGCCTCAGACTTCCAAAAATTATACATCAGGCTTAAAGGTAAAAATACTGTCTTCATAAAGTGATATTTTATTTATAAGGTAATAAAATAAAATGTAAATATTAAAATTAAAAATATAGGTATCTTATATATAACGAGATATGGTATCTAACGAGAACAAGCACTTCTCTGTGATAAAACCATTTGCCATAGAAGCTCATAAACAAAAATACAACTACCTTCCAATAGGTAAAAACATACATTCCATACGCTGAAGCATACCTGGCCTCTTTCTCTGACAAATATTCTCATTAAGGAAATCTGTAGACATGACATCTCCAGCATCAGTCCAGTTTTTGGCACGTTCCCCGGAGAAAGAGAGATGCTTTATGGTTGGAATTAATCTGTTTTGTGTCATCTGAGTGTTGCAAAGCAGGCAGATAGAAGAATCCATCCTTTCCTTAACACAAAAATGGACAGCAACTGTTAAAGAACTTACTCCCTTTTCTATGATTTGGGCACCTGAGTTTGCTCTGCCTTCTCAAAAGCCATAATAAAAGACAATGTTGATTATCTGTTTACTTCATTCTTAATGAAGTTATAGGAATATAATTCCTATGGAAATCAATACAGTTTGCATCACTGGACCTCAGTAAGAGTTGGATCATGTGCCTGGCTGTTTTAGTAATAAGAATCACTACTTGCTTATGAAAACCACAGCATGTTCTTAAAATCCAAGAAGAATGCCCCAGTTCAGGGTAATTGAGTGTAAGAGAACCTTTTCTTGAATGAGAAATTGTGGTGGGTTGACCTTGGCTGGATGCCAGGTGCCACCAAGCCGCTCTATCACTCCCCTCCTCAGCAGGACCGGGGGGGAGAAAATAAGAAAAAAAAACTTCGCGGGTCAAGATAAAGGCAGTTTAATAAAGCAAAAGCAAAGGCCACACACGGAAGCAAAGGAAAACAAAAGATTTATTCTCTACTTCCCATCAGCAGGCGATGTCCAGCCACTTCCCAGGAAGCACGGCTTCAGTACGCATAGCGGTTGCTCCGGAAGACAAACGTCGTAAATAACGAGTGCCCCCCCCCCGCCCCTTCCTCCTTCTTCTCTTAGCTTTTATTGCTGAGCAGATGCCATATGGTATGGAATATCCCTTCGGCCAGTTTGGGTCAGCTGTCCTGGCTATGTCCCCTCCCAAGATCTTGCCCACCCCCAGCCTACTGGTGAGGGGGGAATGTTGGACGGACAGTCTTGGTGCTGTGCGAGCCACAACACTGGAGTGTTATCAACACCTTTTGAGCTACTGATACACAGCACTATGAGGACTGCTATGGGGAAAATAAACTCCATCTCAGCCAGACCCAATACAGGAATTCATAAGCTTTGGCTGGATACAAAATAATCTCTCTGCTCTGTCATGCTGCAGAGTATATGAATTTTGGTATCAGGTTCACTGTAAAATGACTGCACAGTCTATGAATGAGAGTAATTATAAACTCTCCATTTCTTTTGTTATTTTAGCATGTTATTTCAAGGAAAGAAGGACAGGAAAATAAAAGGAGGATGAATAGAAATCGTTATTGTGAGTAGAAAATATGAACTGCAATAGCATGAGGAGCAGGCATACTAAAGATATCACTCAAAATTTCAGTGTCAAGGTCAATTTCCAATTTTCAAGGTCAATAAGATAAGCTCATGCAATCTTAAGTGCTTATATCAATAGAGTTATTCTTTTGCTTAGTTATCTATCTTGGAATTTTCAAACTAATTAATGTCTTGGTTTTGGCAATCATAGTTGTTTTTAAATACATACTGTTTCTGTAAATTGCTTATTTTTGAATTAATGTCAAAATCCTTATCCACAGAAATCTGCTGTTGTGTTATTAAACTGTTGTTTGGAGTGATGTTTATTCTCCATCTCCCTGTCCATCAAACAAACAAAAAAGGCCAAATGGATCAACACATGGTCCATCTAGACCAGTAGCAAGTCTCCAGCAGTGGAAATAGCAGGTGCTCTCTAGACAGAAGATATTTAGTGCTCCAGCTAGGTCATTTTATGCAGTCCATTCCCCTCATGCTTTCAGAGCATTCACGGTTTTTATGTTCGGGATATTTGAGGGAACATCCCTACCCAGCTTTTTTAACATCAGTTTTGGAACACGTCACCCAAGAATTTGCCTAATCCCTTTTTCAGTTCCCTGACACTGTCTGTCTCCGCACCCTCCTGTTACAGCAAGATCCGGACATTCGCTACTCGCTGGTAAAATACTCATGCTTTTATCTATCTTAAATCAAAATACGTAACTGAGCACATGCCAGCACAATGTGCCACATGTTTTTCAGGAAAGAAGCTCATGCTTCTATTGAGAACCAGAGCTTTTTAATCTCTGCAAGCTTCTGGTCCACTGCACCATGCCAGGGGTCACTAGGTCCTTATCATCAGTACAAAGATAACAACAGGCTCAAGACCAATATGAGCTGAGAGGGAAAGACTCATCGTACCTCTGTAATACATGGGAAGTCTGCCTATGTCATCCTGTTATTCCCACACCTTCAGCAATGACTGTATGGCTAGAAGTGCCCCTTTCAGGCAAGACTGCCTCTGAATCCTCAGAGATGGCACAGTTTCACGTTGTCTATGCTGCAAATCCTGCAGACTTGGCATGAATTTATAATAATATGTTACGCGATCTTGAGGAGCTTCTTTTGCTCCATTAACTTTTCCTCCATTTACTTTCAAGTCAGGGAAAGTGGCCTGGCTTCTTTGACCCTTATGAACACTAATAAAGTTTCCCCGTGTCTCACATGAGGTCCTCAGATTCTTCAATTTAGGACCTTAAAGTCTCCTTAGGTCCTTAAATTCTTAAAATGTTAGCCTTAGGCTTTTAAGAAAGTCATGCTACTGGGAGTTGACCTTATAATGCATTGATTCTGTCTGGTTTAGTTATTGCGGCAGTAGTAGCAGTGCTGGATCAGAAATCATGTTACAGAAATTCTGCAGAGGTGGTATTTCAACTCAAGGTCACATCATTGTACTTACGGTTGGAAAAAAAAGCAAGAAAAACCAGCAGCATTCATTGAAGTTATTATATAATCAAGTATATCTGATTACATTAACACAACTGCATTTTTATCAGCAAATATATATCTGAGTTCTGAACGATCAAATGCAGGTACTGATGAAATTATGGGTATTTTTGCTCTTGATTTCAATAGGAAGTGCATTTACTCCAAAACATGTTTGCTGCATGAAATAAATAAAATCTTGCAATTGGTTTACTATAACGCATCTTTGTGTTCTATAGAAATGTTTGCTCCTGGTAACTTTTTCACCCATGTTCTTATAGGGATGCACAGAAGACCAGCTGTTGCTGCAGCGGTGGTGAAATTTGGTCCCAAGAAAGTAAAGATTTTGACCTACAGTACGTCCTCATTGAGGAAATGTTAATGAATCTCTATTAAGATTTTAAGATCTTAAGATTTTAAGTTTAGGATCTTCCTTGTTTTCTTCTAGGTAAAGACATAATTGTAATAGTTCCACTGCATTCAGCTGAGTCTTTTGGCTTTTACCTGAATGCGTATTATAATTTATATTTATACAGAATATAGTTTGGCAGTCTTATCCCGAGTTGCTCTATACCTAAGCACTGTGTGAACATTACTGTAGGTCACGTTGTTTCTTCATTTGTAAATAAACCATGAGATTTGCCGCCCTTATGGGAAGCAGTACTTTGCTACAGGCAGCACAGCAGTGGTGCAATTTGGATCTCCCATTTTTGAGAGCTCCAAAATCCTCATGGAGACGGGGGATGTGAAGCCCGATCCCACCAGGAGCAGAAGAGTTCAGCTCTGCGTGACACAGGATGCTTAAGCACGTTATTATCTTATTTCACTTCAGCAGATCTGAGTGAGTTACTGTGACTCTTCATATGTTTAAAGTTAAATATGTGTTAAGCGCTTTGCCGCATCAGGACTAAAGTGCTAATCGTGTTCCTAATCCTTCTGCGTATCCCGGTACTGGAAGTGCTGTGTGCTTGAAAAGGGGCACCCAGGCCTGCAGATTCAGACGATACAGCAAAGTCGGTCAACAGATTTTCCCTCTTTGCATTCACGTAAATGTTGTTCCTGGTTTCGGTATAATAATAAATCAGATTATCCGCTGAGGAACTGGGGCTGTGCCTTCTAGAGCCTGACTGGCTGCAGGTGATGCTCTTACCAGGGAAGGGCAGGCAGGGAAGGGGGTGAGCGTCCTCTGTGCTTGGCTGCTCTGTGAACTGCTTCTCAGGCGACCGTTTCTGCTGCTGGTTTGCTGATACTATCCATCTCTGCTATATCTGCTCCCCTGGAAGCGGCATCTTCTGTCCTTGGCGATGGGAGATGTCACCTCTGAGAGGCCGGTGCCAGAAAACCAGTGCCAAGCGCACAGCAAGGACGCCTCAGCAGTCCAGCGCATAGCAGCCAGGCTGACAAAAAACCCCCTCGATATACTACTAGAATAATAACATGTGACAGGTAGTGGATACTAACCAATACCAACATGACTGTATAATCTCTAGTGTTCTTTTAAAGCATATTCTTACTTGCTAAGCTACGACTGCAGCTCCTGCTGCGAGGCTGCCCGTGGCGGTGAGGAGGGAGCCGCGGCCCCTGGGCCGCCACGGCTGCAGTCACTGGTTTGCCCTGGGCTGCAGGTGAGACCTTCCCAGCCAGGGCTGCAGCAGTGCCACACCTGCGGCACATTTCCCCGTCAGCTTTTAATGGCAGACAGGACGTCTGCTCTTTGCTGGCCAAAACTGGGAGCTTGTAGCAGGAGAGTGGGGGGGATGTGCCTGTAACCTCTCCTTTTTCACCACCTCCTGTCCCCACTGTGGCCCAGGAAGGGCATGAGCAGGCGGCAATCTGGAGGTAAGCGTCCAAGAAATTTTACTGTGTTTCTGAAATAAGGCTGGGAAGGGGAGGAATAAGTGATAGAGAAGTTGTTTCATAACAAATAAAATGGGGGAGTTAGATCCTGTAGCCATCTTTTTTAGAGCAAATAGCAAAGTCCACAAAGGGCTTTCTGAGACTGAGCACATGAAGAGCCGCGGTGCCTGTCGCGTGGTGGTTCGGCCTCTCCTTGAGGACAGAAAGTCTTTTCGTGAGGTGTTACTTTCATACCTGACCTAGGAAAACAGCCTGCCTTGCAGTGCTTTTTAAAACCTGTGTAAAATGTGCGCATATGGCTCAGAACTGTTTTTGTTGAGGGGGGGAGAGTGGAGTCAGTGATGCCTAGCAGTAAGAAGAGATGTATTAAAACTCTTGTTAAACTCCTCAAAGAAAGAAGTAAGGGCTAGTCCCAGGGAGTGAAATGTACTCTCCTCAAAGGGTAAGCATTGTTGGCTTAGAAGCCAAAGGATTTTTCATAAAAGTACCTGGTTGCTGCTATTCTTTCAGAGCTGCAACTGTGTTGCCTTGGGAATGAGCCAGGTAGTGCTTTCTTCTTGGTGGTTATGTGTTTATTTTGTGTTTTTCTTCAAGAAACAAAAATCTTTTTACGCTCCTACAAGTGGAGAGAGAAGCACTAGCTCAGCTCTTCAGAATATTGAAATATTTAATGTGAGAGTAGTTCAAAACCATCCATACTGAGCTATGTAAGAACATAAAAACTTTAATATGGTTGGGTGCAGATAAGGAACAGTCCTGAATGGAATAGGAATGGTTGTGACGAGGATAATACGTAAACATTTATCCTAACTCTTTTTCTACTTGCTTGTGCACCATTCCAGATTAAGTGGGTGGAATTAAGCTGCTGTTTAAATGTGAACAGAGTTTCATACATGAAGAGCAAAAGCAATGAGTGTTTGAACTATGTGATGAAGCATCATTTACAAATAGCATACACTTTCCTGTCAGCAGCTGTCTTCAATGTCAAAAACACCAGCAAGACCTGAACAATAGCAATGGATTTTGAACTGTAACAAAATAACTGGTATTTGATTAATTTTTCAGATCTGAACATATTTAGTACTTGGGTAAGGCCTCATACGGTATACTTATGGTGAAAGAAAGCTGAATTCAGCTCTCTACACTCAGATATTCAGTCAGGTTTTATGTTAGGCAGGGAGGAGACTAGGAAATGTAGCTAATGCAGAGGTAAATGTGGAGGAAAACTGGCCACCGTAGTCACTGTTACCAGTGTAGAGAAACCAAGCTATGGAAATATTTTGATATTTTCAAAGGGAGAATGCCCTAGGAAGTAGACTAAGAATAGACCACCCCTCTAGCTAGCTGTCAGGTGAAAAGAGTTAGCAAGCACAAAAATCTGGGCCAAATTGGAATACACTGCTGTAATTCCACTGAAGATTAAGGATATCCCTTTATTTATACCAGCTGCAATAGTAAACTCTTGAAGTTTTGCTGCAGTGCTTGCTGCAGTTTCTCCCCAGGTTTTTCTTCTTGTGCTTTGCAGTATGTATCATAGCAATGTACTACAGGCTGTCCTGACTTTAGAGGGAGTAAAGGAAGTAGATGGTTCAGGAATGAGAAATCTTTCTTTTAAAAGACAAAACAGTTCTTCTGCCCTCCCCCAAAAAGAACCCCCACATAACTGTAGTGGAGAATATAGTTGTATGCTGTATTGTCACAAATTATTGCAGTTTCTTATTCATGTCCAGTGTTCAAAAGTTGTTCGGACATTACAAAGGCTAACACAAAGAACAAACCAAAATGTGTACCTAAAACACCATACTTAATTTTACTTCTATGTTAGTTTGTATGAATTTTAGTTTTGAACCAAAAGCACGTTTTAAACTTTGTTACGATTTTGCTTGAATAGGTTGGATGGTTTTTAAAATCTTGTAATTGCAGAATTCTTCTAATCAAGCAAATTATGGTGTATTTCGCTAGCGCACTCCTAAAATTATTACTGTGGACCTGTCTTTAACATCTGCAGATCACATTTTGAGAGGTATTGTAGCTTCTGTCCAGGGTTCCAGCTGGCTCTGTCACTCTCCGTATAATCCCATTGGTTCTGTCCTCAAGCAGGCTGCAGCGCGGAACACTAAGCTTTGCTGCAGTAAAAAAAAAAAAAATATTTAAAAATTGTCTGTGAATTTTTGCTCAAACAACTTCTGGGACTTCCTTGTATTAAAATAATTGCTTTGCATTTATGTGGTACTTGCACCTAGATTTCCAAGCTCTGAATAATACAGAAGAAAAAGATTTAGTGCAGTCTAACAACTAAAGAAATAGCATCAACGCATAAATCCTTTTATCAACTACTCCTACACACAATAAATAAAGGGTTTGAAAGCAAACAACTGTGTAAAGCAGTCCTAGTTGAACGGGCTACTGCTGCTTTCGAAGATATCCTACGGAGAAAGCTGCTTTTACAGCATGCCCTAAGTAAAGCTTAATTGCCTCAGTTACAGTTCAGTCCTCTTTTAGATGGAAAACACCTGACATGCCTGTTCCTAGTGTGGATTGCTTATTAGCTGGATGGATGTTTGGGAGGGGAAGAAGGAAGGTGTTTTGCCTCTTTACTTCTGCTAAGCTGGGTCACCTGTTCTGGTGCCCGTTATTTGCTTCTCTACCTTTTAATGTACATTATTAACAGAAAATCTGTCCATAAAAGAGTGACTGCAGGCTTCTTGCGTCTTTCCCTGTATTTCAAATTAGATTTTTCCCCCCGTCTTTTTAGATTCGTCAGCAATACTGGAAGACCTGAGCTGACAAAGAGCAGGAGCTGGGGCAGGAGAGGTTGAAAGAATTGCTGTTTAAGTTCTCTACTAAAGGGCAACAGAAAGCCTTGTTATTTTTGCCTCCCAATGGGGAAAGAAATACTTTAAACATACTTTGCTTTTGAAGTTATGGCGTAAGATGGTTAGTATCCGTAACTGTGGTGACCTAAAGCAACGTAAGGAAGGCAGGATTCAGGGGGTTACAGGGATGTTTTAGTCCTCTGTGTTTTAGTATGGTTATTTTTTTAAAGAGCACAAGTTGCAGAATGTGGCAAGCATGAAACAGCCCCGGGAGTTGTAATTCAAGTCTGAATATGTGAATATTATTTAACGATGGCCCCAAGCAGAGGATGTTGCAGTGACATAACCTAGAGGTTACAAGTAAGGCAGTTCCAAAGTAAAGCTGTGTCTCAAAATATGTTTGGAAAGACAGTCTTGAAGGCTTAAATCTAGCGCTTGTCCGTAACAGTGACCTCTGGAAGGAGCTGTGTGTGATAATACCACAGTAGATGGCTGTAGCCATTCAGTGAAGCACTTCTGCATCTATGATGGAGAACATCAAACAGTTTCTTGCAGCTTTCAAGGTCTTTGTAGAGCAGATGTGAATTTTTAGACAGTCTGTTTAGTTTAATAACCCCAGCACATCTTTCACCTAATCATTCCTTGACTGGCTTTTAGCTCCGCTCAGCTAATTTAACTTGCTACAGTTTAAGGGCACAGCCTTGCAGTCTCCATTAAATAAGGCGGCTGCTAGCTGAGGATGTGGATCTAGCAGATGCATTATCCTAATTAGAAAGTGAGCAATTTTATAAAATGTAATCAACTCCACTGCATCTGCTATTGCAGGTGATCAACTCACTGTAAGCAAAGAGAGATTCTGGCAAATCGCTGTAGGCAGAAAAGGTATCAGTGTGTGTGTATATGTATGTACATAGTATTTTTTTGGGGTGTGTGAACTGTTCATGTGTGCGGATTCCACTTACTCTGTGGCCAGCTAGGTGATACTTATATTACACCCTACAGAATCTTTAAAAAAAAAAAAAAAAAACTGAAAAGCTGATTTTTGAACATTATTTCAGTACAGCTGTCATTAGTTTGTAGGGTAATTTGCATACGAAGCACAGTCATGGCTGTACCTGATCATATACTGGAATCAAAGTGGACTGCTTCACCGTGCTGGGTCACTTGTTCTGCTGCTGCTCCCTGAACGTGCCGTTTTTACTAAGCCTTTTTGTGGGATTTTTTTTTCTTGGCAAGCAAAACCCTTCCTGAGAGTAGTTGAATGTGAAGTCTTAAAATGTTCTGGATTTTCTAGAAACAGCTCTGTTAGGCTGGTGTGTGTGCGTGGTTAACAAGAAGGAAGAGCTTTGACGTCTAATTAGCTATCATTAAATATTTGTTGTTGTTTACCCAAAACAAAGTATATTCAAATCCATCAGCAGTGGCAAAAATTTTTACTCTCAACATAGGGTAGGAATTGTCACAAGAAGCAGCAAAAGGAACTAATGCTTTAATAGAGAAGGGTCTAAATGGAGACCATGCAGTCTTAGCCATGTATGTTTAACCAAGTGAATGTTGTGATGCAAGTGTTTTAAATCCTCAGAGTTTCCCTTTGTTATTTTAAATTGTGTATATTTCCACCTACCTAGCTGTGTCGTAAATAAAACGTATTCATAAAATACCACTCTGATTTTACAAAAACGGTCTGGGAAGATAATGATACATTGAATGTTTCTTTATATAGACCAGTATCACAGCAGGGTGGAATAGCATTGTAATGGAGTGTACTTCCTGATATCAAGACCAAATTTGGGAGAAATCTCTCTCCAATGTTCTCCAGTTCTGGTGAAGTACACTGTTTTGTGATTGTTTCAAATTACCTATCAACCAAACCCTAGCGTTAAATAAAATGATATCATTTTTCCGAGGTTTAGGCCAAGTTCTTTTTGCATGGAAGGACTTCCATGTGGCCCATTTCCTGGCTGTTGAAGCCTAAATGACTCCACATAGGCATCCACAAAGAAGAAAAGTGTGTAATGTATGAAGAAGTTGTATTACATACTGCACCCTTGCAACAAAGAAGGCTAAATGGTATTCTGGGCTGCGTTAGGAGAGGCATTGCCAGCAGGCTCGAAGAGGTGATCTTTTCCCTCTACTCAGACTGCAAAGGCTGAGTACGGTGTCCGGTTCTGGGCTGCGCAGTACAGGAGGGGTATGGAGCTGAAGGGGCTGGAGCATGTCTCGTATGAGGAAAGGCAGAGGGAGCTGGGTCTGTTTAGCCTAAAGAAGAGAAGGCTTGAGAGGGTCTCATCAGTGTGTACATATATTTGAAGGGAGTGTGCAAAGAATAAGGAGCCAGGCCGGTTCCACTAGAACAACTTGATGAAGTCAGTAATTTCAGGTGCAGTCATAACTCTGGTTGAAATTTCATCAGTGCCCTGAGATTAGCACTCTTCAGAGAAAGTCATAAGATCATTAATGAAAATGGTCAATACCTTTTCTTATGTGAAAAATGTCTTTAGTGGTAGTGTACTTGTCATTGAAGTCCTCTAGATCACCAACTAATGAGTCTCAAGGGGAAGGAGTGAGACTTGACTGAATTGCAGAATGCAATCTAAATTTTGCAGTTTCCTAGATGATTCTTAAATTGAGAGATGTGGCAGGATCACACTGTTGCTGTATAGTTGCAGCTGATTCTGATGTATTTTTTTTCTGTCCGAAATGTCTGAGTAGTTTTCCTAATACATGAAAAATCTTTTCCCTAGCCCTCAAGAATAGTTGTAAGCAGAACATACGAGATAAATAAAACAAGGTCATACTCACTGGCTATCTTTTGAATGAAGATTCGGGAAGATAAATAGTATTACTTAAGCTCCTCTGTGAAAAGCTACAATTTTTTCAGAGTAAGCTTTCATTTTGGAGAACAATGAACAAGAGCAAGTGTGCGGTTTCATGAAAGAATGAACTTCTGTGTTACATAGAACTTTCTATATAGAATAGCATTACAATAGAATTTATTTGAATTGGCCCACCAATGTGGGATTGCAGTCAGTAATATTTTGGTCATGGTGCCCATTCAGTGACAAGGGCTGTAGACCACTGATGCTTTGTCCCGAAGGTACAAGAGTGTTTTTTTTAACAAGCTAAAACACAACAGGATGGAAGTAAGTATTACACTGCAAAAAAGAACACAGCTGATCTAATAACCAGAAATAACTATGTATCTTGATGCAAAGGAAGACATGCTTTATTTTTCCGTAAGAAATGTGTAGATGGAATGACAGTTTTCTAATGAAAATATCATTCAACAGCTGTTAAATGGTATTATGTTACTGGTGCAGAAACAGTGCTAAAAATTCTGTTTTTACAAGAGGCTCTTTGGCTTTACAACAGAAGCGTCTAAAGTGGAGTTGGCCTTTGTGCCAGCCAGCCTCTCAGCTGTGATAATGTAATTTTTCACTGGTTGAGTATATAACCTGAATCTTCAATCTATATTCTATATGAATATGCTTCTTGTGTCAGACTTCTTCAAAAGAATTAACCTACTCTGATTTACACTGGAGATTACAGCTGAGATTCTGGCCTTTGCCTTTTGACATATAAGTTAATAAGAAACCAGAATAAGGGAGGTGACTTCTGAGCAGCTCTACAAAAACTGTGGAATATTGAATTTTTTTTCAACAAACATGGAAGATATTACATGTATACTATATATATAAAAATCAGTCAGTCATTGAGGGACACTTGAATATTTACTGGCTTAGTATTTAAATGCTCTATTTCAATACCTGGGATAGTTTTTACAAGCCAGTGTCATTGAGCAGTAGATCTGAGTGGGTAGTTCAGTGACTAAATTACTCCCTACACATAGCTAGTCAAAATATCCAAGATGGAATTATTTTCTTAATTGCTTTGTGGCTTTCCTTCATAGGATTTTTTTATTCATGTGTTAGTTGCTGTTCATATCTTCTGCTCTGTGCTCAAAATTTAGTTTCGGATATTAAACTGTGTTCTGTCAAATGACCTGTTATGACTGTTTAAATGAATAATGACCACTGCTTGTTATTGTTATGCTTGGTGTACATCTCGGATTAGGTTTAGTTTAACAGTAGAAAATAATAAAGTGAGCAAATTCTAGAAACTCCATTGCTGAACCATAAAAAAATACTCTGAGCTATATGGTCAAACCCTATAGCTAAATCCATTTGTGCTGGCTAAATGTTTTGATCATTACTTCAGTAGTGGTGGGAAGGTAGCTGTAATATGTATTTCCTTTGTCTCATGCTTATGTCAATGCAGCTAGGAAACAATGATTAATACTTGTGTGTGTGTACATTCATTGACCAGATAATGCACGGTTCTCCTCGACCACTGCTTTGATTAGGCCTCGGCCAAACAATTGCCAGCTCCGCTGTATGAATCCCTTCTATATAATGCAGGCCAGTTTTACTGTGAATATGAAAGTGTATGAGCCCTACTTTTTTCTTTTCTATGAGAATGATTTATGTTCAGTTACCGCTCAAATTATAAAGGGACAAAAGCTCAGCCAGTGTTATTTAACTGTTAAAATTTGATCAAAGGCTTGAGAGAAGTGTGTTTCTCCCAGCTCTGTGGGGAGGTAAAAAGACCTGGGGCTGCTGCTGAACTGTGTTTTGCATCAAGTCTTTTGAAATCTGTGGCCTCGCTGGAGGAATAAAGCCCCTTTGCCAAAGCTGGGGCTGTTGCGATAGCGAGTCTACTCTTTCTCTGTTCCTCAGACTCCTGAGCAGATGGCGCCTGGGAGGAGACCCACTGATAGTGCAGGGCTGGGACCGCAAAGGGACACTGGCGAGCTCTTACCTTATTCTTCTTTGTGAGAGCATATCTAAAAGGAGCTTATGGCCAAACTGAGAGAGTGTCACGAATGCTGAATTAGGATCCTGCCGACCATGGCAATTTGTCAGGAATGGGTGATTTAGATCACTTAAAGAATCACTATCAAAGCTATTTGCAAAAGTGGTTTTAAGATGATGTTGTAAAAGTGCGGCTTAACAAACTTCGATGGCAAGGTTCGCTCTATTACTGCATGGAAGAAACATACGAAGGTGAATTGAGTTGCGCTCGACTTAGAATGAGTCACAGAGAGACTGGAGAAGCGAGGGGTGAGGAAGACCCTCCCGTTGAGTCATGAGGCTTGGACTGGACCCCCCTTGCTTTCTAAACTCCTGATGGAGCTTAGGTGCGGCTAGGTCCAATCCTAGTCTCAGACTTGGACGATGGTTTATGTCTAAAGGATTATATATGCAACGTTTATGTAATGTTCCATTAGTATCCATTCAGCATGCAATCAAAGTTACTAAGGCAACATCAAAGTTGCCATACTACAAGGTTATGTGCGATATCTGTCGCTTACCAAAGATCTGCCATTGGTAAAAGGTGTCTCTGCTTCAAGGAGCAACCTTGAGTGATCTTCCAGCTCAAGGGGAGATCACCACCACGCTGCCTAGCAGGGAGACCTCAAAGAAGGCTCGCTTAGGCTGTCATATTTCTGGGATAAAGTGGTTGGCTCGCAGTCAAATTACATGCGATAGGTAAGGTATGCATGAGACTCCTTGTGCCCACAACTTTCTTTGTCCCTTGATAAATGAGTCTTGGAAAAGCCACTCGCTATTCATAGGTTAATAGCATGATTGGTGTTCCAAGCTCTCATGCATCAACACTCACTGTGTCACTCTGCTCCATTGCGGGTGTTCAGAGAACAGATTGAAACTAGAGGAGTTCACGGCCCGACTATGGCTCAGGCCTTTACCTCCTCTGGAGCCTGCAGCAAACTGCTGCCAGGCTGGTCAAGGGATCAAGTGCACCCGTCACGCTCCACCCCATGACTACAGTCAATCCACTTTATCAACTCATAGAGTGGTAGTACAGCTACCTCTTGCCTCTATGTCCTAAATATGTGGCATATTGCAGATGAAAGCTAAGAGTATTTGGTAAGCTGTGGAGTTTAAGTGTATACCATTCCACATACAGAATCAGTTGACTGTAAATGTTTTACATGCTGGATTGATGTAATTTGTTTCATTTTTTGCCAGCTTCAATATACAGAACGATTATAAGCAATAAACACAGTAAGGCCAAAACTACAATTGGATGCAGCATCAGATTCAAAATACCAGTTGCTGTTGGTGACCATCCAAAAAGACTTTCCCACCAGTGATGTTCTCCATCTTTCTAGGACATGGTGTATTTTCTCTGCATCATGATGGACAGTAATCCGGGTTCTTTGTCCATTCTTCCAAATTCGTTTTAGCAATTGACTCAGGTCATTATGTTGCAACAGTTTTCTTAGCAATGTGAGATCCATTCCAATGGGGGTAGGCGATAAATCTTGATACAATGTATAGTTAGATTACAGCAATTGGTGGGGTGTGACAGGAGCTGAATAGTTAAAGTCGCATCCCGTAATTTTGGTAAAATTACAAATACAGATATTGGAGTGATTATATGTCTCTACAGTGGTGTTGTCTGTAAATATAGAATCACAAAGGGCTTTCATAAAAACGCATCCATTTCCAAAAGAGGTAAGTACAGTTTCAGGGGTTTCATCAGGATGTAGTTGAAAAAGACATTTTGTTCAGCATCAAGAAAAATGTCTTGGGCCTTGGTGATACTACTTTCATAGATAAATCCTTGTTGTTCCCGTACAACACATCCTTTCAAAATGGTTACCCCCCCCAAAGACCCAAGGATGAAAAGACAAATAGTGTTCTGTTTAGGGTTAAAAACAGGGCATGGGATATTAGTGCATGGAGATTTAAAACATATATAAATCCCTGTAACAGAAGGACTTTGTATATGCTGCTTTTGTATATGTTACTGTTACTTTGAGTAGGGGGAATGTGTAAGTTTTCCTAAAGACTCTTGTGCAATACACGTGTTAGTGTTACTATAGGTAATAATGTTACTTTGCAGCCAGGTGCAGTGTGGTTCTTAGGGTTAGTTCCTGCTTCCTCAAATGCAGAATAAGCTCTGTGATGTTTGGACTGAATGGTTGTGTGCTCAGAGGGTCTTCCTTGCGATGCTTAAATCTGAGTTGCTTCCTAAATACATACTGGCATGGTAAAACCAGTTACAGTTCTGACATGATGTGTGTGTCCTGTGGTATGTTGTTTGTTTATTGTTTACTCGATCGTGTGAGTAAAACCATCTACTTGACTAAAAGTTATTAAAAATGTTACCTTCACTTCTTCAAGTGAAGAAAGTGTCCTGTTGTTCTAAAAGGAATTAAAACCTTGAGCTAAACACTTCCTCAGAGCTTAAAAACAAAGTGAAACTACTACTCGTAATGCAGCACTTGTCCGTCTCAGTTTTGGCTGGAGTTTATCAGGTATCCTTTTATTGCTATGGATTCTGCTATAAATCAAGGGTGGTGTGTTTTTTGCGGTTGTTTTTCTTTTTTTTTTTTTTTTGACTTCAGAAGGTAGGTTCTTAAACATCAAAATACCAGCATATAGAACCAAAATAGAGATTAAAATCTTTGTACTTCTTATAATCAGGTTAGGAAATGAGAAAATTCATATTTGTGGAACCTTCCTTACGATTAAATATCAAAACAAACTGTTTCTGAGATACAGTGCTGCTTCGGTAAGAAAAAAATATTTTTGAACAACACCCTGTTCAGAACATGTTTCCTTAAAAACTCTTACAAGAAGGAACTGCAAACAACAAGAAGAAAAAGCCCCATCAGCAGCCAGTTTCTTATCAGGTGTAAATCAGTAAGATCGTTTTGAGCTCAGGAAGTCATGCTGTTTCATGCCAGCTAAGAAAGGAGCTCAAGATACCTTCAGAATACGACTGTTTCATTTTTGGCACCTAAATGAAATTTTCTAGGTATGCTGTGCTTATAAAGGTAAGCATACTCTGGTTTGCCACTTCTGCATTTATCTTCAGGTTTTTATCTCTGAAAGCCGTGTTTGCTTGTGGCACGTTTGGCAAGCAGCAATGCTCCCACGTTCCCCTGAAGCTGCAACCGGGTATAGAGTTCTCCATCATTTCTTTTCCTGTAGGTGACAGCGCTACTGGTGCCCGCTTAAAGGAAGCGCTGCTGGGGCTCATTGATGTAATTTCCATATAAACAGGATTAAAACATTTTTGTGGTATTTCAGTACTGAATGTGCTTTGTGAGTTGTGAGAACTTAGCAGAAAATTTATTACATGGGACTCAAGATGGTGATAAGTGGAACTCTGCATATATTATGGTTTTACTTGTTGAACAATTTATTTCTGATCATGGGAGAGGAAGGAATTAATAACAGGATATTTGCCATGAAGATTATATCCTTACTGGGTACCTCTTTTGTTGCATTTGTTTGCAGGATGTTTGATCTGCAGCTTCTCCCTGCTCTGTAGTTTCTTGAGTAGATGGTTTGTTACTGTCCGTAGAATGAAGTGATATAATGAGAGTGTTAAAGGTCATAGTCTGTGACGTGATTTAAGCAGCAGAGTAGAAATGTTTGCTTGTGTGTTTGACATCTCAAATTTTAATGGTTCTTGGCCCTAAACAAAATTCCAGGATCATTTTTCATTCGATAGAGATACTGCAATAATATCGGGGGGGGGGGGGGGGAAGTTTGGGGTAATCGGAAATGAGTTGTACAACTTTAATTTTAAATGTTTTTTGTGCACTCTTGTCTGGAAGGCAGCTTAGGTTTCTACAGAAAGAAAGATCATGAGTCTGGAAAGAATTCCACAGCAAGAAAAGGGCACATCAGTAGATAAGCTCGTATCATTCACAAAGTTTATGATGAAGTTCACATTACCATATATCTATATTAGATGGATGATGATGACCAGAACTGTTCATATCGAGAAATAATTGAGGACAACTGGAGTGTTCAGGAATGAAAGTGGAGACAATGGGAGAAAGAAGCGGGGGAAAAAACCTACTGCAGTTGGAGAGTGTGTGCTAAGGAACATTGCAGGGAGCTGAAAAGATTATATAATTCCTCCTGTACACTGAAGACGCATCACTTGAGCTATGATCCTATTAGTATTTATAAACAAAACACATTTCTAAGTGTTATTTTCCTTTATTAGGAGTGGGGGGGCTGGAGAAATAGATAAAACTGGGTTTGCAGGAAATTGAAATAGTGTTCTTCTAGATGGTGCTCCTTCATCTTGCTTTTCGTTGTATGACAGTCCCCATACAAGACTAGGGAGTACTCTGACACTGGAGAAAGCATATGATTACACTTAGAGACAGGGGTTTTTTCCAATCTTGTTTTACTTTGTCTGAACTCTGTAAGAACATGTGCATTACCACACCTGTAATTTGCATATAAGAAGGGGGACTTCCTCAGTGGCAAAAACAGTTGCTTAGGCTTGAACAGCAGGGAGCTGAATCACAATTGTAACATGCTAATTGGACAAGCTGGAAATTCCTGGGATTTGCAAGTGGATCATTTGAAAATACATGGGGTGATAATTGAAGGCAAATTAGCAATTTGAGCACCAGGTGTTCTGAATTTGATCAATAAGGGAGAGGAGACCAATATCTTTCTGTTCAGGAAAAAAAATAGTTGGAAGTGCCAGACTACAAAATTCTAACACGGATGATGTTTCCTTGTGATCTGTCTTGAATTAATCAAGGAAACTTGCTCACTGGGTAGAAGAGTACCTGGTGTGTGTATTCTAACAATAGTTCTGAAATACTTTCTCTTGTTAAACCTTTGCGATAGCTGCATCCATAAATACGGTGTTATTCACCAGCCTGCATATAAACTGCTTTTGGTTTTAAACCTTCTGAAGAAAAATGCAAACCAATGTGCTTTTTTCCTCGTTATTGAGGTACATGGTTGTATACAAGGGTTAGTACAAAAGAACCTACTGAGTTGAAGATTGTGTATTTCCTTCTTATTCTTAAAATCGTGGCAGAACTGTCTCTTGCAGACCGCTGTAGCAGACAGTAGAATAATGTAGTCTTAAGAAGATCTTGTGCTCTTAACTTCTGGAAGGTCTGTTGCTTTATTCAAGAGGCTTTTATACATCTTGGTTCAAAATATGTATAGCTTTTCATCTTTTTCTTTTTGCAGTAAAGTAAATGTTTTCATGAAGAAGAACAAAGGAAAGAGAAAGAACGGGTCACAGACCCTGATTTACTGCTTTGTGGTTTTTGATTGTATACTAGATGCTTCGATGTAGTTGGTTGTGGTTTAGTTCTAAACATTGTCAAGTAATGTCTCCTTTGATATGCCTAAAATGCTGCTGAATTTCTTTCTGATCAAGTCCCCAAATCCTAAGCTTTAACATTCTAAGTGCATTTCCATCTGTACAATTTTGAACAACACTTGACATGCTTGCGAGGAATATAATAAGCGTTTGAATAATACATATATTTTAATTAAATTGGTTTTATTTGTGCCTTTATTTCCCTTCTATATAGAGATCAAAATGAAGTTAGTGATTGTCACGAGTCCGATGAATCTTACTTGGGGACTTTTGCTTAAATGTTGAGAGGAAAAACTAAGAGACATGCTGTTGGTTTTAAACTGTTTCTTAACAAGTCAGATGATTCCTGTAGCGTTGCTTTAGGAATATCAATTGTGAATTAGGGCAAAGCATAAACCTGCTAATGTGCATTTAATCACAAAAACATGTCTGAACTGTATTGTGTAATGTTCATATGATGGTGTCCATTGAATGCAAATGAAACGGAAGGAAGATAATCATATGTGGAGCTCCTCTGGTTCTGATTAAGCTTAAACCTTATTTGTGGCAGAGCGGCTGTCTGTCTTATGACTGCATCGATGCTTAGACTTCCACTCTTCTGCTGTTCTAATCTTCACGAATGGCATTCCATTATTGGGAAGTTAGCGACTGACCTAGGCTGGTTTCACAGCCTGACTGTATACCTCATATGCAGTTTGATTTATTATTTAAAAATATCTTAACATTTTTCTCAGATTATGTTAAGCAGACGCATGGATGAAGGAATGCACGTTAATATAGAATTAGCATTGCTACTGAGTATTCTTTGAAGTAAATATTCTGCAGAGCTGGGTTCGTTTCTGAGCCATTTGTTAAAGGAATTGTAAAGCTACCTCATGAGCAGGAGCCCAACTCTATGTGATCAGCATAGGTGTTGCTTATTTCCCTCCCCATTCTAAACTCTGGTAATTTGAAAATTTATTCATATGTTTAAGAACACCCAAGGCAAGTCGGTTGGCAAGTCTTGAAACAGTTTGAAAGCAGAGAAGCAGAACAGCTGATTTTCTGAAAGCTTTCTTGCTTTTATCTTTCTTCTTTGTTTTAAATTCAGTGTTCTTGGAATAGATTTTTGGTTGTCTTCAGTTACTTTGCAGTGAGGAATTGGGCTTATGACCCTCTGTCTCCCTCACGTGTAGTATAAATGTTCTCCGAGTTCTTCCAGTTCCCATTTTGGACCTGAAGACCTCTTGGTGAAATTGCTCAGCTCCTAGCTTGGTCAGGAGAGACTGAAAAAAAATTACAAATCGGGCATAGCGCTTAACCGGTTATAAGGAACTGCGGACTACAAGCCGTGCTCTACAGAATAATCCAATATACTTTCAGTACAGAATAACTGAATCTATTGCAAATGACCCTTTCCATTAAAACCTTGGAACACTACCAACCTGTTGGCAATCCTTATGTGCTAAAGGTGGCTCGGGTGTGAACAACAGAAGAACTGAAGTATGTCAGGGCCAAACTTGAGGATAACTGAGAGAGTTTGTTCTTTAAATGAGAACTGGATCTCTCCACTAAACTAAAATATTCCAACCCTTCTGATAGCGCCACCTCCACGCCTCTTGAAATCCTCTCGTACCTCTTAATATCTATATAGTGTTACTGGCAGAATGTGGTCATTGCATCTCAGAACACCACGTCCGTGTAATTTTCTTCAGGCTCATTGTTAATTTTGATCCTTTTCAGAGTTCAGTATTCCTTTTTTTTTTTTTTTGCTTTTTTTCATCCTTTTTCTTTCTGTTCTGTTTAAACATATCCCTGGTTTACTGCCTACCATCTCAAAGGAGCATGTCATCTCTAGTTATCTAAGACCGGCAATGCTCTTGCTGGGAGCTCTGTTTCCATGCATGTCACATTACACACCTTCGTGCCATACGCATCCTGTTCGTTCCATGAAGGTATCTTGCTTTATCAGGATTTATTTTTCAATTTCCTAAAAGTTTTATTAAAAATTGTCTGGTTTTTCTTTGTTTTCAAGCTTTGTATTTCACGTAAGGTAAGCGCTTTTTCTGCCTGGAAACTGTCATAGACAAATCTCGTCAGGTTTGGGAACTTCTGGGGCTCGTATTATCTGTTAGCTTGTTCAGTGAGCAAAATGGCTGTACCAATTTGTTTAGAGTAACATGGCAGTTCATAGTTTTTGATTACCTATTAAGTCAGTCATACATTTAATAGTAATTTTAATTTTCATAATGATGTCTAAAAATGAAACTCCAAATAACTTAATTCTCCTTCATTTTTAGTAAAGCTTAAATCTATTATGAATGAGATGCAACTTATATTTCCATGGATAACAAATAATAATTGGAGGAAAAATTAAGTTGGTATTTTAACAGCAACGTTTCAAAACTAAATGAAGGCCAATTAGCTTTCTTCAGATGAAAAGCTTAACGTGAATTCTTATTGAATTTTTTTGTCTGTTTTCTTATCTTTTGACTTTGACAGTCTAGCATATTGGAATGAAGTTTTCTACCTGTTTTGCATTAGTTTTGCCCAAGATGATATAACTTTGCTACAATTCTGTCATGAGATAATACAGAGATGCTGAGAGAGGTGTGGAGCTTGGAGGTAATTATTTCTGAGGCTCAGCATGCGTTGGAGTAATAATTGGCTCTTATGTTCATAGCATGCTGAAAACCTGCTAGGCTGAAATAGGTATTCCTTCTAATTTCTGCCTGATTTCCAGCAGGTATTTGACTCCTAGAGATGGAAGGGGGAGATACAAATAGGGGAGAGGAAAAAGGCAAGGTGAAGAGATGGCACAGTGTGAATAGGATTTTTTACCTGCTCTAAAAACTTATTAGTGGGAGGGGAAGAGAAGACTTGGATAAGGCACTGACAGAGCAGAGTAAGCCAGCTGTACAGACTGCTAACATTTATTTGGAGAATAAAATAAAAGCAGTCTGACCTGTTCTTCAACTGTTACTTCAGTAACAATGGGCTAAATTATCTAAGGCTTCAGCCAAGATTTGTGTATCCATCTGAAGGTGCAAATTTATCCTACTGTCTAGCATACTAGACAGTACTATCCTATACTAGCAAGATTAGTTATTGTAGGCCATTAGGGAAAACTTTCTTTTGATTCCTCTGATTTTTTTCTAGCATATGACTACTTAGTATTGGAACTAGTTACATGTAAACTGAACTAGCAAGAGAGTAGTGGAGATACCGACTCTATAAATTTAAAAGAAGTTCAAGGGGGGAGAAGCCCCTAAATAAGAACATAGAGAGATCTTTCGATGTGAACATCCATATATTAGAGAGTTTGAGGATGCAAGTATTGTAACTCTTGCTGAGTTTTCAGCTGGCTTGTTCTCTATGTGGGCGTTCATGACAGGAGGTCAAACTTTGACCTTTATGTTTGGAAGTCTGCACAGGTCTAATTGTACAAGGCAGAATAGTATAGCACAATTTTGCTAATCAAAATATCACCCCCTTCTCCTTTGAATGTATTATTGTCCAAAAATAATTTCTGATTGTCTTGCACTTAAAGCACAATGGTACCTTTCGTGTATCTTTTGAAGATTGGCTATTTCTGAAAATAGCCAATGAAAATTTTGAAGTTTAACCCTGTATTATGATCTGTCTCTGGACTTATGGACTCATGGACTCATACAGGTCAATATGCAGAGCTGGAGAAAATTTGAAGATTTTAATTTTCTTTTTTCACTTTTCATCTGGGCCAAAGTTTAAGTACAACTGTCTCAAACTTTTTCCACCTAGCTTTCCTTTCAGCTAAGATCAAATATTGATCTCTCTTTAGCAAAGAATTTCAGGAAAAGGCATGGAATAATCCCCAGATATCTATAGGGATTTATAATGAAAATTCCATGTCAAATAACAGAATGGACCACAAATATTCTATTATAGAACAAGGAATAGTCTGCTAATGTGTATGCAGGTATTTAAATCTCAAACTTCAATATTTAAACCTCAGAAGACTTCTTTAAATATCATCAACCCTTATGTCATAAGTGCTTCCAAAAATGGAAATGTGATGAAATGGTCAGTTTTGCATAGTTTGCATATTATTCATTAGTCACAGTTACTGTGCTTAAGGCATTTTGGCATGTTCACTTATTAGCTTGAATTGCTTGATCTGTTTCAAGGGCCTTTTAAGCAAATAAAACCTTTTATCTTGTAACAGAAATATTCATCTTCTAATGCATAAAAAATTTACCAGTCTACGAAATACGTTTACCTTTGTGATTCGAATAGTACCTAACCAGGCTTGCACAGGCTTATATTTTAAAGTATCTTTATAGCGAACTTTCAATAAGTGCTCCTGACCATTGGAGTCGGGCACCTTGCTGCAGTATTGGCATCCTTCATATGGAATATACCGTTGTGGATCATAAAAACATATTTAAATTTTTTATGGTGCTTTAAAGTTGTTGAATTGTTAAATAATTTTTTTAATTATAAAAAAAATCGGCACATGTAATCTGAGCTCCTTGTAGCTGCAAATCATTTTTGCAGCCCAAGAACGTGTGCCCTGTGTTTTCTTCAGGTATGACGGTCTGAGGAATCTAGCCTCCTAGCTCTCAGTGTATTGATAAACTGCACTGTTGTACTGAAGAAACTTGCTTTATTGGTTTGAGTGCTGCTCTAATAAGTGATCGTTCCTCGTTTTAACTCCTTATGCTTTAATTAAAAAACACTACCACCAACACCCTAACAGTATAAACGGTCAAGTTTAGTAATTGTGTTCGATGGTAAAAGACTGAGCCCGTTATAAAAGCAGAAAACAGACCATAAACATTTGAATTTTTAAATTTTAAAGGCTGTGGTTCCAGCTTGTCCTGTAACAGTGAAGCTGTGTTGAATTTCCACTCTTCTGGCCTGTGTTTTGTCCTCTCAGCTATCGTGATACAACTGTTTGGGCTTAGCCATAGTCACCAAAATGGACTCAATTCTCCACGATTTCTCTGAAGTAGTTTAGCTGTGCTGACATAACTAATTTCTTGAATTGCTCTGTAGCCATAACCTGCAGAACAGGGCAAGAAAGAAGGATTTCTCCAGGTTTGCTCGCAAAGAAATCATGTCGTGGATCTACTGGAGTCTGTACCTCTTAGTAGTTTACAAACTACTTCCACAACTTCATTAGACTTGGAAGTGAATCTGTATCCACGGCTGGCTGCAAAACAAATTGGATAAATTTGACATTTTCTCATTGTCAAGAGATTACACTAATTTCATAAAAATGGAGTCTCTTTGGTTACGGTGCAAAGGGAAATGTTTTTGTCCCCAGATGACAATTGGGTTAACAGATGCAATTTAAATGTCATTTGCAGCTACTAATGAGACCATTTAAATTGCACTTGTGTATATAAATTGCTGCTGTATCTATTGGGAAAGCGGGAAAATCATGAGCAGAGCTGACTAAAAGACAATATTTTTTCCTTAAACTTTAGCTTGTCAGTATCTCTTCACAAATTGGAATAAGAGACTACCGTCCTCTAGCTAAATGACGAGAAATTTAAAATATCGCTGAAAAAAGCGCTTTACAGGGGAAGATGGAAGAGTTGGAAGTGTCCAAGTGTTGTGAGAAATGCTGTAGCTGCAGAACAGCCTTTCCTAAGAGATAAGGAACAGCTGTAGAGTGAGGTCTGCCAGTATGGAATGGAGCCCTGGAATGCCAGAAATAGACTTTCATGAAGCTTCAGGTGGGTTTGATGCAACGTTTACATGACATAGCCTGTATTTCCTTGGAGAGGACACCCATTTTCCCCTCCCCAATCTCAAAAACTGGTATATGTTCCTGAATCTATGTTGCTTGGTGTTTTGGGTTTTTTTGGATGTGGGGGTTTTTTTGTGGGGGTTTTGTGTTTGGTTTTTTTTAATCTGCTGGGAAAGCCATTAAAGACCATTTCCATTGAACTTACATTCGGGTTGAAGACTACATGAGCTATGTAAGAGGTGTTATATGATACTTCCAAAAGTCTGATGTCAAACACCAAAACAATGAACGCTTCTCCTTTTTACAGATTTAGTATGAAGGAAAATCTATTTATGAATGGAAGTGAGTATCTGTGTTCTCTCTTCTAGGAGAAGGAACGTGCAGCAGGGTTTGCTGCTGCTGTTGTTGAGTGTCCAGACAAGGGCTTAACATGTTTGTTTTGTGTTTTGTTTTTGCTGTGTTCACCTTCTCGGAGCTGTTCTATGAAATGGGGCTTTCTATTCTGTGGAGAAGCATAAGTGTTTCTACTCCTTTCCCCACTCTCCAGCCCTTTTATTGCTGGAGCGGAGAGGGGATACAGCACACTCTATAAGGTATCAAATGATGCGCTGACAGCCTACCTCAGGAACTGGGGGGATGTTTGTGTGTGTGTGGCTGTTTTTTTCAAGAGTAGGAAACACCAAAATTAATTTCTTAATACTCAGATTTACAGCATTTCATTATAACACAAATCCACCAGAAAATGTTCTGGCTAATTTGCAATTAAACCTAGGTTTACGTTATTAATGTGTGCTTGTTTTCCTTTTCACAAAACCTTTGATGATATGACCAGCTTGGTTGAGGATTTACATGACAAAATAGAACTATGCGTGCAACGTATAGATGATGCCCAGATACATATGCTTACTACAGCCCATTCTTCTAAAGCAGAATGGTTGTTTCTCTATCTGTAGAGAACTAAGTAGTATGAAAGCAGCCAGCTGTTGTAAACTCACTTAAGAATTGTTATTAGGCTACAGGAGACTGGGTGAATATTTGGTTAAATTGATATTTGCACCACGCCGATAACACTAGTGGTTGTTGAAGTCACAGCTGTGTTAAGTATGGTGGGGTGTTTTGTTTCTTCAAAACAGAAGGCTTAACGAAGTTGAGACTGCTACTGGATGGCCTCGTTTACTCCATCTGTCTTCAGAGGAAAGTATGAGGGGGGTGTGTAATCTTGCTCAACTTACTTTAATTTTGAAGCTACAGATCTGCAATATGTTGTTTTAAAGTCAATTCACCAGCGATTCTAGAGTACGGTAGTCTGCTTTTTGAGCATGCTTTATTTCTATTGACAGCAAAGGTCACTAGTTGTATAAATGTAAGGTGTTTTTTAAATGATAGCCTAAATGCCTGTACCTTAATTTTGGGGTTTGATTGCATTGTAAATCTGAGTGTTCTGCTTGGTTTATCTATTGGATAGTTTTTCAGTAACAAACAGAGGCAGTTCTGCAGAAAGGTGGGAGGCTGAGGGGATTAGGAAGAGGAATAGGAAACCAGGACTATTTGACTTGTGGCACTTAGTCCTTTTTTTAATTTGTCAGAGCCTGTATTTTAAGTTCAAAAATAAGTTGCAAAACACATCTTCCTCCTTTTCCCCTTTTCAGTGCTGGCTGAAGCTCACCTCAGCTTCCCTTCTGACGCCCATCAAATACACATTTGATATCCGGATTATCTCATAGTTGTGAGGATAACACTTCTTGGGACCCTTCTCCTGTTTGTACTAATAGGGACTTTATAGCTCCCATGATGTTGTTGCTAAGGTAGAAATAACCACGTTTTGGTGTTCTTCCCTTCTGTTAATAAAAGAAAGCACGCAAGTGCAGCATCTGCATCTCTGCTTTGCTTTTGCTTTAGAAGTTTCCTTACTTGATGGAAGAGTTTATAGGTAAGGAGGGAAGAAAGGAAGGGGTAGCAGAAGAGATTTTACTGGTTTCTTTTTTTTTCTTCAGGTTCTGTTTTCAGTTAAAGCAACATATAAAACTTTCAGTGATGCAAAAAGAATTACAGTTATAGACATTCTATTTCCACTGTTAAGCACTCTGAGACATGATGATGATTTCTGTCTTAAATCTCAATTACCCAAGTAGAGAGAGCAAAATCTGGTACTGCAGTTGCTGATGCATGGCTGAGATTGTGTAAGTAGAGCTGCAAGTTCTGAGTCCCTGATATTAGAGCTGACTAGGACCTTTTTTTCCTAAGCTCTTGCACAGCCTATACATGTATTAGGTACTGATGTGGAATGCTAAAAAGCAGCTAGAGATTGAGAAACTGCCAGGGAACTTGAACCTCCTGAAAAGATGTTCCCATCTGTGGTTTTTCCAGCAGCAGAGATTTAGGTTTCCATTGCAGGGGTCACACAAATATGTGGTCAAGGATCTGGTCAAGGATCTAGTCAAGGGTGTTCCCCAAATAGACTTTAAATATTATCAGTTCAGCTGGGTTAGAGTTTTACATCCGTCATGTACTTTCAGGATTGCTGAGCGTCAATGACTCACTTCTCAAAGGACTGGAAGAATGAAGAACAAACTTCCTCTGTAGTCATAAATAAGTAGAATAGTATTATGAGGACTGTACAAACTGTATAATAAACTTGACTTCCCCTTCTGTGATCTGATTGTAGCTTGCCATTGTAACATAAACATATCTTTGTTTCAGCATCAGTTGAATGTAAAGTACCATTTAAACATCTAAAAAGTGAAAGTCGCAAGGTGTTGTGTACTTTAACTTCTAGAGTCTATTTGTACTATGACTTGTCAAGCTAATAGTTAGGCATCTGCTTGATTACTCCGAAGACCTAGCCATGTTGTACCAACATGTATCATGTAAAATTTCAACACAGCAAGCAAAGATGTGTACTGTCTGCAGTTTCTTACCAAAAGTAATCTGCAAGCAAATGTAGAAGCACTGCACTACATTGTAGGTTTTTATAAATAATTTTTAGGTTTTTTATGTATTCAATTGTAGTACTGTGCCAAAAGCTGCTTTCACCGAATATCAAATTTAGTCTTCCTGTATCTAGAAATTTAAATATGTGGTTAGAAGCTTAGTTCTACACACCTGCTTAAGTCACCTTATATTTACTCATAATTTTTGTAGGTTCTTAATCTGTTTCTCTTCACAAATGAAGCTGGGATTGTTCTAGGGTTTCTACTTGCTTTGAAACTTGAGCATTGGCTCTTGGATTTCAGCTTGTATGACACAACTAGTTCCTGCTCCCCCCTTGCCTAGGTGTGGGCAAGCTTGAGTCTATTTAAGGTCTGGTTAAATCCAAGCTGAAAGAGCTTCAGCTGCCGCATAAAGGTTTTTTAGCTTTCTTTTTTTCTGGTTCGCCAATGATGAATAACATCCTTAGAGTGTTTTCCAAAGAAGTCCACATTCTAACAGCGGGCTTGAGGTAGAAACCTGCGAACTGGTTACAGAGCTGTCAAGTATCTATGGTAAGAAGTGATATAACAGGATAAACTTATATCCAGGGAAGACTCCTGGAATCCTACTGCTAATATATGCATGCAGAGCATCATAGCTCTCTTAAACAGAAAAAGGCAACCCCTGCCACACATGCTTTTCTGACAAAGCTGCGGGACTCCAGCTGAACACTACAACACAGGATCCACCTATAAGAACTTTTGAGTCTTCTTTAGAA